>NC_064760.1:40485105-41906355 GCF_011397635.1 Epinephelus fuscoguttatus | reverse complement strand
GTAACATTAATAAACATGGATCCCAGTACTAGTTTTGAGACTGAAGAGGTTGAAAATGTACATTCATATGCATACGGCGGCCCACAGGCTTATAATTATGAGCCTGCTAGGCGTCCAGGAGACCAGGAACAGATCAGGGTTAGGAGAAATAATGGCCACAGGAGAGAAATAGAGCTGTGGTGTGAGGAGAACCAGTGGAGAACTGGGCAGGTGTCTTGGTGAGTGACCAGCGTTAGCTAACGACAGCTAACAATGTCTAACGCTGTGTTCACATCACAACATTTGTTGTTTGCCATCACATATTAGGTTATAACAAAGCTACCAATAGTTCTGCCAGTATTAGATAACTAATGCTACTTACCCGTAACAGAAACTAATGCACAAATATCAGCTTGTATCAGACATATCTTGCTATGCGTGTTATAACTCCGCATTACGATGTATTGACATCCGCAGGAGAGAGAGGGAGAGAGAGAGATACGAAGATTTCCTGATAATTTTTTGTATGATAGGTGCTTGTGTAGGAACTGCCAGCCCAGACCAGACATCACATGCCTCACACTGCCCATCAACCCTCACGCCGCCTGCTCCCATCTCAAACACGGAGGCCTCCCTCTCTGCGGAGCCCGCCCGCCCTCACACATATCCCCGGCTCGCAGCCCCGCACATTCCCCCTCTCCGCGGAGAGGAGACCCAAGCCGACCCGAGCCTCGGGGATATGTGCGAGGGCGGGCAGGAACATAATCCTCCTGTCCAAAATGAGCGTTTTTAGAAGAGGAGCTAAAAAGAGCCACTTTTTCCTCTGAATTTGTGCCCTTATGTCGTGTAAACCATAATAAATTCTGAATTAACTTCTCATATGGTAATTTTCAGACAAGGTTATGCATGTATTTTTTTTTTTTTTTTTTAAATTTAACCTGCAAGTTGCACTTTAACTAAGTCAACTAATACTGCATAAGGTTATGGGAAAGATTGTGGTCGTAGTACATAAAACCCTCACTGTGAGTTAGTTAGGACAAAGTATGTGAACCACAATCTCTGATGTCAAAGTCAAACACTTAAGCCCTGTTTCCACCAAGCAGTCTGGTACATTTCAGTTCTCTATGCATTTTTCTTGTTTCCACAGTGAAAAGTTGTGGATGGTACCACTGGAACTGTTCCTTACCGTCCCCATTTTTGGTCGCCCCTCTGTTGGGGTTCCTAGCACACAGATCAGGTACTAAAATGTAGAGCTAGAAACACTGCAGTCCGTTGATTGGTCAATAGAGGACAGTCACTCCTGCTCAGGGCTGAGTTGTGGCTAGTTTTGAGGTTCATATAACCACTGTTGATGCTGTGGCAAGTCTTACATATATTAGTAAAATATAATTATAAAAGACTTTAAGGTGGAACATTTACTTGTAATTTTCCTCAATGCACAAGTTGACGACGTGAATCCATCAGCACACCTTAAATGTTTATATGACAACTTTGACCTTTCCATTAGTATTTATTGTCTCTCTTGGAGGACACACACTTTTAGCAATGAGGAAATCTTCAAATGTTTAGAAATATATATATTTTGACCAGATTTTGTGAACTGGATATATTCTAAAAAAAAAAAAAAATGTGGAGAATTGTGGAGCATTGTTCCTGTGGGCTACAGCAACACTAACAGAGGGGGCTTTGTGGATCAAGATGCAGTTGGAGCTGATTTTCTCTGAGGGAGGATAGAGAGAGAGAGAGGACAGAAGAAAAGGAGGAGGACAGAGCTGTAGAAAAAGAGATAGAGAGAAAGACCTACAAGGCTCCAGATGAGACTGATTTCCTCAAGAGGAGGAGTGAGGGAGGTGCTGTCTGTGTGTGTGTGTGTGTGTGTGTGTGTGTGTGTGTGTGTGTGTGTGTCTGTGTCTGTGTCTGTGTGTCTGTGTGATGTGGTACAGTGTTATGCCTGTGATGTGGTACAGTTTCATCAACATACATTGCTGTGTGTGAGTGTGTGTGTGTGTGTTTGTGAGAGAGAGAGAGAGAGAGGGAGGGAGGGAGGGAGGGAGAGAGAGAAAGAGAGGAAGATTGGTAGCCTGTGTGTGCAAACATATGGGCATTTAGTTAGCATGTGTCTAATGAGAATGCCTGTGTATTGGTGGCCTTGCTTGAAATCGCACACACACGCACACGCACGCACACACACACACACACACATACACACACACACACACACACTGCTCAAAGTTGCCAAGCCGACAGCCCGTTGGCGGGAGGGGCAGGGTCCGCCACTGAAAGAAAGAAATTAAGGAAGTGGGAAGAAAACAAGTGACAGAATGTGAAAAGACAGTTGGGGGGAGGCGGCTGAGGGGGGAGGCCAAATGGAGTGGAATGAATGCTGCACTGAACACACACACACACACACACACACACACACACACACACACACACACACAGACAAACACAGATCAGGCTGATTGCTGGGCTGATTAGCTGAGGTGCTGCTCAGACTGGAAGAGAACAAAGAGTGCAGCCTGCAGTAAGCAGGATGGGACGGACACACAGGCTCCATATTGACCTTTATCAAAAATATCTTCGAATCAATGTTGCCCACCTCTGATATGATGAGACATTTTAATTAATCATTTATTGGGAATACATCAGCACTACACTGGCTGTTTTATGTCAGTTGTAATTTTTTAAGATGACATACTTTTATATTCCAGATGGATTTATTTTATTTCATAGAGTTCTTGTACCTTTAGTCCCAGGACAAACAAAGCTAGCTACTCAGACTGAAAATATAGATTATTTTTGATAAAATCAGTGTTTTTAGGGCTGACAAGATTTTCAACCAGCACATATTCTAATCCCTAACTTGGAGAAAATAACGTGGGGGAGTGTCATTCCAATGTGCTTTGGCAGCACTACTCCCCTGCTCTTGCCTGATGCACGGACCTATTATTTTTAAATATCCCATCGATCAAGATTCTCACTCCAGCCTATTCTATTTTGTTCTGAAAATGTCGGCGTGCAACCATGTTCTGTGGATGATTAATAAGGTGCAGACTTCCCTCTGTGTCACCTGTGAAGAGGAAATACAGTGAGAGCTGGATGGAGCAGTGAGTGACAACAACCCCATCTACATTTAAGAGAACAGTGGCATGCAAAACTTTGGGCAACCATTGTCAACATTTCTCTTACTGTGAATAGTTAAGTAAGTAGATGAACTGATCTCTAAAAGGCATGAAGTTGAAAATGAAACATGCTTTTCAACATCTGAAGCAAGATTAGTGTATTGTTTTTGTTTGGTACAATTTTAGAGTGAACAAAAGGAAAGGAGCACCATGCAAAAGTTTGGGCACCCCAAGATATTTGAGCTCTCAGACAACTTAGGGCTCTGGCTTATTCACAGTCATTGTTAGGAAAGGCCAGGTGATGCAAATTTCAAAGCTTTATAAATACTCTGACTCTTGAAACCTTGTCCCAACAATCAGCAGCCATGGGCTCCTCTAAACAGCCTAGCAGTCTAAAAACTAAAATGCCCACAAAGAAGGAGAAGGTTATGAGAAGATAGCAAAGTGTTTTCAGGTAGCTGTTTCCTCAGTTTGAAATGTAATTAAGAAATGGCACCTTATAGGGCATAGGACCTGTGGAGGTCAAGTTGAGGTCTGAAAGACCAAGAAAACTTTCCAAAAAGGATGCTTGTAGGATTGCTAGAAAGGCAAATCAAAGCCCTTGTCTGACTGCAAAAGACCTGCAGGAAGATTTGGCAGACTCTGGAGTGGTGGTGCACTGTTCTACTGTGCGGCAAGAGGAACAGAGAATGATTCATGGGTAGAGGGAAGAATGGATTCAGTTAAATTACCGGCAAATTCTGGAAGCAAACATAACGCCGTCTGTAAAAAACCTGAAGATTATGGGCCCTATTTAGATGGTCTAAAGCAGACGGTGGAGGGACGCATAATCCATGCCGCAAGTGTCATTGCTATTTAGATGCAGGCGCAGTTGTCATTTTCACACCCTGCGCCCTCGTCGTCTATTTAGCAAATGAACTTGCGCTTCTCTGGACGTGTTCGTCTACAAATGAGGAGTGGTGAGGCGCAGTCATGGCACGTTGCTAGTTAGATGAAGTAAAAAGCAAATGCGCCAGAGAGCAACAAAAACCTGGTCTAAAGTCAACGGCGCAGTATTTCGCTGTTAAACAGGTTAGTAATATGCGTCTGTAGGCGGGTGCACAACGCGCGTGCACTCTGCTCAGACACACACGGAGCAGCCACACATATGCAAAAGATAACAAATAAAAATATGATTACAATGTGAAAGGTTATTATTGTGCACATTACAATATTTATCAGTCATTAATCAGAATGATCTCATCGCAGTAATAATGATCATCATAATCCGGGAGGTCCAAGCTCGCAGTGTCCGAATATACAGAACTGTGAGCAGACCTCCACGGGCTGATGATGCATAGCCTGTAAAATGAACTTGTCTTTCCCAGTTGAATTGTGATCATTTTGGCATGTAAATCACAAAATCAAAGATGTGAAAACGTTTGATAAACTGTATTTTGACATAAACACAACAATAACCAGCTTCTGTGAACTAAAAACGTAAACTTATAGCCCTACAAGTACAAATGTATATTTAAAAAAAAAAAAAGCTTTTAGAAGGTAAAACTGAAGATCATCTTGTCAGGAGGAGGAGGAGGATGCACAGTGGCCGCACAGCCCGCCGTACAGCCGGGGACACCCGGGGGAAGCTCCGCAGCCCGCGCGCAGCCAGACCAGACGGGCCCGGGTGCAGCCACAGGACCAGCCCTTCCTGCACCTTCAGGCGGGGGGGTTCAGGATGCTGGAGAGGGAGCTGGGCTCTCTAACCTCTGGGTTAAAATAAAATTGAATAACTTACAATGTGTTGACAGCGTTTCTCCTGTGCGCGCGCGCTCTCTCTTTCTCTCTCGCAGTCTCACTCTGTTTCTTTTCTTTTGACTTTTCTAAGATGACAGATGCTGAATATATACTCCCTATCTGATGCTGTGGCTGTTTGTGGTTGGCTGAGAGGGATGTGAACTCATTAGTTTGCAGCTGTGTTAATCAAATCAGGTTGGGTTTCCATTACGCGTGCCAAACGTGCCAAACGGTGCCAATCCCCTTTGATCTGACATCAGATGTGACGGGACAGTCGATATAGAGATACATTTATCGTCTCCTCAGCTGTAAAACGCTCACTCTTTCCAGTTGTTTGGTCTGCCATCTAACTAGCTCTCTGCCATGCGCTCCAATCGCGCCTCTTTTAAAGGGAATGAGAGGTGACACTCTGATTGGCTTATGGAATGGTACGCCCAAAACACACCCATGACTAATTCACAGAGTAAGTCCAGCCCTTTTAGACTCTCTGCCATGGCGCACAGTCTGAAAACACGCTGTCTAACTAGCAAGTGACTGGGACACGCCCATGCGCCGCACGCCGTCCGCCGCCCACCATCCGCTTTAGACCATCTAAATAGGGCCCAAAGAGGGGAGGGCTTCTACATCAGGACAATTATGCTAAACACATCTCTAAATCCACAATGGACTACCTTACGAGGTGCAAGCTGAAGGTTTTGCCATGGCCCTCACAGTCCCCTGACCTAAACATCATTGAAAATCTGTGGATTGACTTCAAAAGAGCAGTGCATGCAAGACGGCCCAAGAATCTCACAGAGCTAGAAGCCTTTTGCAGGAAGAATGGGTGGAAAAACCCCAAACAAGACCTGAAAGACTCTTAGTTGGTCATTTAAGGGCATCATGAAGAATGTGGTGACAGAGACATGTGCTTGTTTTTTTGAGAGGCTACTATGTTTGAATAGTTGTTTTATTGTGGAATTTCTGTTTTATATGTTGTATTTGTTGTATTTTCTATGTGTTTTGATTGGCTGCCACCTTGGCCAGGTCACTCTTGTAAAAGCGATTTTCAATCTCAGTGGGATCTCCTGGTTAAATAAAGGTTAAATAAATAAAAAAATATAGAAGCTGTGATATTTGTAAAAGGGGGCATTACTAAGAACTGACCATGCAGGGTGTCTAAACTTTTACTTTAGGCCCTTTTCCTTTTTTTTGTGTTATTTTGAAACTGTAAAAGATTGAAATTTAAAAAAAAAAAAAAAATCTTGCTTAAAATAAAAAAAATGTGTCATCTTTTGGAAATCAGATCATCTTTTACATGCTTAGCTATTTACAGTAAACAGAATCTTAACCAAGGGCCTAAACTTTTGCTTGCCACTGTACTGTCTGCAGTGGAAAAGATAAATTGATCTACAATATAGGTACATGTCTATATGGTTTGCTTTCGGTATTCTGAAAGTTTTTGGTGGAAATGGGGAGTCCCACACTGGGGGAAACACTGTTTGTAACCTTTTCCACCAAAATTAGCTTGTATATGTAGGTTTTTTAAACATGGGCACCCCTTTCAAATAGGCAATAGACTCCCTTCTTATTGCCAGTAAGCCAGAGCTGTGTACACGGCTCTGCAGTTCTGCATGGCTCTGCATGTTCAAAACCATGCCAGAAAACAGGTTAGTAAACAGTAGAAAGTAGCATGGAGACTATTGAAAATGTCACAATGGAAACTTAAAAAAAAAAAAAAAAAAAAAAAAAGTTAGTTACTCAGTCTATCTCTCAAACTCAATGTCGACTTTGGAATTATGTTCGAGTGCTGCTTGGATGGAAGAGAGGAAGTAATCTGTATCAGTGTATTTGTCCTTCAGGCTTTACTATTATGTGGTTATGGTTATTAATTTAGTTAATAATCAAAATTCCAAACTGATAGTTCAGTGAACTAGGGAACTTTTTTCCCTTCTGGTGCCCCACGAGGTAATGTAATGTAAATTAAGTCTCATTATTTGACATAATTAATAATTATTATTAATAATTATTAATTATTTCAGACAGCCAATTTGATACTTTAATTATAGGTCTATTACAGGGTCAGGCCCGTGTTAAGGCTTAAGTCCCAACAAATGGTTTTGCTATGTGATGCTTAGTACAATTGTCATTTCACAACCAATGGTCCCCCTTAATGAGGCATAGATTTCCAACATATGGTGTCCCCATGTGACGCTTAGTATCGTACTGTCTAGTTTACAACATAACATTCAAGGCTACTTTACACAAGAATGCACTCTATCATGACATGTCCCTCCGCATGTTTCTACTGTGTCCCTGTGCTGCATACCACACCTTCTGCCGATTAGACTACAAACTCCGGAGAGACTGATTACTTTCAAGCAGCGCATGCAGTAAAACAAAAGCTGCAAGCACAGTGACTCATTACTACAGCACTGCATTCCTGCACTCATTTGAAAATCTTCCAGTTCCATTCCTAAAATAATGCACTTAGATGACTGGACTTTATAATTTAACCAGATTAGTAACTTAACTTAACCTAACCTTATAACACAGAAAACTGGCAATATCTCAGATAAGTTTTACTGGTTTGTGATTTGATTTTCATGATGCTCCCTACTTTGAGTGAGGAAGAGAAGGTAAAAAGGAGGTCAGTCTTTTTTTTTTGTTTTGTTTTTCCCGGTTTGATGTGGAAAAAGTAGGGTGATTTCCAAATAGGCTCCACATCAATATTCATCCCGATAAGTCGCCCACTTTCATCTTTTTACATTTTCGATTCTTGCTCGTTTTCCACCAGCACCAACCCCCCTCAGTACTTTGCGAGGCGTTCTGTATAATGTCTTAAAATCCAGGCGATGAGGTGGGCCTCAGTGGAATACAAACTACTTGAGCTCCCTGTGTATTCTCAAACTGTGAGGTAGAGTTACTTTGCTTCTGGAAAAGAGAGTAAAAATTCCAACTCATCGTTCACTTAAAAACTTTAAACTGCCGTCTGCTCAAACTCCCCTTGATAATGCAGGTTATCGACAAAGGTAATGTGTGATCTTCCAGAGGAAACTATTTATGTGTGATCTCCCCAAGGAAGCTGTTAAAATGTTAATGCTAAGGGTAGGAAATACAAAGACTGAATTGTGTGTGTCTTACAGGCAGCCTCAATCAGACAGTGAGGAATACAGGCTAATTTTGTGAAAAGTTAGGTGAGGTATTCTGCTCTGTAAGATTTAATGGTTCCAGCAATACATTTGCTCTTCTCTTCCCTGTGTGATGTCTATCTATCCCCTGTGTCGCTCCTTTTTCTTTTACTCTTAATTAAGGGAGGAGGCTCTCTTAATCTTAGCACACTGCGTGCTAATGACCTGCAGGAGGCCTCACCTCCTACAAAGAGCTTAGAAAAAGAAAGGCATAGAAAGAGGGAGAGGGGTGAATCAGTGTCGGCGTACAAGTGTCTTTGTCTGAAAGTGTGCCTGTGGGTGTGTGACGCTGCACACGACCTATGGGAAAATGTGAGTTTGGGTTGAACTATGCGTCTGTCCCTGGTGGAGGAAGGGCTAAGGGGTCATGGGTCACCTGTGGCCTGACAAAAGGGGCCTGAGCCCCACCACAAAAAGTCATGTGCCTGGGAGTGGGGGCTGGGAGTAGAGGGCTTATTACCATCAGCTCTCGCCTGGCCTCTAACAATGACGGATCAGCATCTGTACATCCCGACACACTGACACTTATCCCTCAGCGGGAGAGAGTCCACGACGGAAAGCACCAGAGAGAGACGTGCCGGGTGGGGGTGGGGGTAGGGGTTGTGGGACATCTGTAGATATGTAACAGCATGTCCCAGTGCCTGCTGTTAAGCATCAGCAGATTGGCTGATTTGGGCTGCCATCCATCTGCATCTCATTGCAGCTATTCATTGAGTCCAATTGGAAAAAATGACCTTGTCCAGAGCTCCACGTACCAGCAGATGAACAGGTGCAGAGTGCAGAGATGTTGTCAGTCTGGACTTGCACTTCTGTCTGTTCAACACAGTGTCTCCACACAGAATATGATGTCCATTAATAAGATAAGTTAAAAACTGGAAAAATCATGAAATTATATATATCTAGGCCTGGAAAAGTCATGGAATTAGTCAAATAAAATCAAAAACCTTTATTCTAAGTACTTGGGAAATCAATTGAGGGAGACCCTCATTTTCAATGATGCCAAGCATGATCAAAGACATTAAAAGCAATCAATAAGCAAACAAGGAACCATCATGCATACCAGTTAAACCAGAAATGAAATCATACAAAACAGCAAACAATAATAGCAATATTGCTAAAAGTAGAAATACAGGATGATAAACATGTTATAGTGAAGGTGTATAGTTAAAAGCATTTACTTTATTAGACTACGATCAGAAATAAGGCATTTTAACAGCCACAAGGGTGGTAGAGGTACCAAGTTTAAGGACTTTTGCAGATTATTCCATGTATAAGGCACGCTGTAAGTCAATGACATTCTTCCTAGTTCAGTTCTGATTTAGGGGATATGAAGCAACAACCTGCTCTGTGAGCGAATATGAAGATTATGTGAGATCAGAATCAAAACAGATGAAATATAAGGTGAAAGCATCTGTATCAAAGCTTTATGAATGAATAAATACCAAGGCTAGTCTCACCAAATGTGGCCAGCCGACCCCTAGGTATAGCTGTCAGCAATGGGTGCTGTAAGAATCACCTGTTATGAACCTTAGGGCTGAGTGGTAGACAGCATCCAGTGATTTCAGTGTGGAGGCAGCAGCTTTCTGTATATAACATCCCCATAATCCAAAACAGACAAAAATATAGATTCTACACTTCTTTTTCTGTGAACAAAAGGAAAACAGTTCTTGTCTCTGTACAGAAAGCCAAGTACTGTTCTCAATTTGGAGGTCAGGTCTGCTTTAAATTAAGACTGTCATCCAGCCATATACCAAGGTATTTATACTGTGGGACCCTCTCTGTGGATGTGCCATTTGAAGAATGAATATTGAAAAATTCAGTATTAGCCAAAGTTATTGAATGTCTTGGAAAAAAACACAGAATGTTGTTGTGTATAATGAAATTGATCCAATAACATTCTGTGAATACCAGTTCACATGATGTAACATTACAGCAAATTAATTTTCTATAGCTCTCAACTCACATCATTTTGCTGAAATTATGTTTATGTTTAATAGAGCTTCAATCTATGTTTGAAAAACACCATGCAAGTAGGACAAGAAAAGAAAAATCTGTATTATGGGTACTTGAAAAGTCATGGAAAGTTTGCAATTTCTTTTGGCATTTGCAATTTGCAAGAATGACAAAAAGACACAGATCACAAGAAGACAACACACATACTGACACAAGAAAAATCCTAAAAGTACATAAGATCACAAGGTGTGAATAAAAGGTATAAAAAGGTGTATAAAAACAGTACAATAAATATCTTTGTAAAGAAGGAAGAATGGTTCAAAGTGCATATGAGTTTGATCAGAGGGAGGAGTTGTACAGTTGTATTGCTGTGGGTATGAATGATTTTTGTAGTGCTCTAGGAAAGACAAAGATAGGAAAGCTGTAGCCTGAAGGGAGGAGAGAAAGAGGGGATGACATGCAGCAAAATGGCAGGGCTGGAATCCAAACCTCCACCGCTGCAACTAACAAAATGACTTTTAGTTTGGCATCAATAGCCCATTTTACACTGTCTATTCAAGGCTGGTCTGTTACACTGTCAATCCACCTCGCCATTCTATATAGTTATACCATTGGTCAATGTTGGTCCATCACTAATATGTCACCCTAGTCTTTGCCATGGCTCTCAATGGCCCTTGTCGGCTTTTGTTTTGACTGATTCAGCATGTTGAATCGGAGATGGCGGAGCCCATCGATGAATGAGCCCATCTGATTGGTAGTTCAGCTCAGTGCACAAGAAGAGAAACAGAAATGAGGAAAGTAAACAAATGGCTAAAGTCAAAAAGGGAGTGAAGTCAAACTTGTCATATTAGGAAGACAATGTTTTTTAGCCACTGAGCTCTTTTGGAGAAATTTTGTTTGTGTTATTGTTCACCAGCAGATGTTAAATATGCTATGTTCTTTCAGCTTTGGATTGTGTTGTTAATGTGCTAACTAGCATCATGACGGTCTTCTGGTTTCCCTATTTGAATGTGGATGATAGACGGCTGCATTCTGCTGGTGTGGAGAGTTATTTCCTCTCATGCAAGCGCTTAATGTACATGCTGGTTGTCTGTCGGCTGTAGTCTTTGTGGTGTGTTCATGTGCAATTTTTGGCCGAGACACAGGCAACATGAGGCGATGCAACAGTCGGCTTTTGTCACCACTAGTTTTTTTGATGTCGGTAATGGTAAATGAACTGCACTTGTATGTCACCTTTCTAGTCTTTGGACCACTCAAAGCGCTTTTTACACTATGTCGTATTCACCCATTCACACACATTCACACACTGGTGGCCGAGGCTACTGTACATGGGGCCACCTGCTACTTAGTCTTTAAAACACCAATTCAGCAGCCATCAGGAGCAATTTGGGGTCCAGCATCTTGCCCAAGGATACTTCGAAATGCGGACTGGAGGAGCTGGGGATCAAATTGGTGACTTAGTGGATGATCCGCCCTACCTTGAAGCCACAGCCACCTTGGTTTGGTGTGTTTGGGATTTAAAAGGTACGAATGGGGGACAGAGCTCTTCCACCATTAAGCCGCCAGTGGAGGCAGTCACAGAGCCGAATTGACATCTGTGTAAAAGGGATAGCCAGCAGTGTGGAGCCATACGCTAGACGCTGTTGTGTTAGACATCATGCCTCTTTTGCTTTCAGAACTCCAGAATGCTACCACACACTGGGGCAGCATTATACCGGCGTTGTTGAGTTTATTGTAAAAAATGCAAAGCCGGAGTAACGGTGGATCTTCTGTATTGCAGTATTGTTGAATCATTGTGTAAAAGGGCTTAAGACCTGTAACAGTGTCCCACTGCACCCTGTCTTTGACAGGAGCACTCAGGGATATTTCACATAGACTTCATCCCTATAGCCCTCAATGAAGCTGTGCATAATAAATGTGGTGGTCCAAGTTAAGTGCAACTACTCGCTTTATTGCACCTCTCCCCTTTTCCCACTCTGAAAACACTGCAGCTTGTTATGATAGGAGGAAAAGCGAGGGGGTGAGGAAGAGTAGATTAGAAATGAAAGCAGTAGACGAGGGGTGGGGGGTGCACAGCAGTGGAGGGGCCGTCCTTTAGGCAAGACTAATGAATAAGGTGTCGTGACTGATGACTGGGGCTTTCTCATGGAAATCAACGCTGGCAAAGTAATTAGGAAGCTCTTTCATTAGCTTAAACACAGCTAGGCAAAGAGATGCTTCTGGTGCATCTCTCTCTTTCTCCAGCCTACCCCACCAGAGAATCCCTCTTGGGAGTATTGGATTTGTTTGAGCCTTAAGTTTTCATTAACAAACCCGCTGGGATGAATGAGGAAGAAGAAGAAGAAGAAGAGCGGCAGAGAGAACTGAGGAGAAAGAGAGTGCACAATGCACCAAATCAGATCATTAGGGTGTTTTCTCAAAGTTATTTTTATCCTGCGCAAGGCTTTGATTCAAATTAATAGTCAATTAGCCCGACTATTAACATGCATGCCAGAACTCAGTCCCGTATGTAGAAGAAGCTCATCAGAAAAATTCTCCTCAGTCGTCTGACATTTCAACTCTTCCTTATGCAAATCATTCCCTTTCTCCTTCCACACTCCCACTTTTCTGGCTTAATTTTTATTTCAATGTATGTGAGTTGCTTATGAATGATTCAAGAAGGAACATGCCGCTAAGTGTTTGTGGCTCTTAATGTGAATCGGTGGCTGCTTTTAATGTGTCCCTCCTCATCAACACACAGGTGCTGGCCCTCTGTGTAGCACTGGCTCTGGCCCACATTTCAGCCATGTGATTTCACACGAAATCTGCACACACACATACACTGCAGGCCCCGTCACTGTGCCCTGCGGCCGCCTCTACACTTCTCTCAGTAGCTGGGAGTGGGTCTGTCTGGAGAACATGAGCTTGGTAGATGCCAGGAGACTCTTTAGCTGTCAGAAAATCTTGTTTACTTTTCATTTTTACACCGCGCCACAGCCCCACTCTGGGGCTTTCTCAACCCTGCTACACTTCCAAAAACTTGTACCGCCTGCACTTGTGCTTTTCCCCTGTCTATTTCTCTTAGCGATTCAAACCAACTGGCAGATTTGAGAGCCAACCCGAACAAATATACACTTACAGTTGTTTCTACAAGCTCAACTCAGTCATGTTTCGGGAAGAAATGGCTTTCTCTGGTGTTTGGCTGAGCGTGAACCACATGAGACTCACTGATGGTGTTTGATTGAGAAGATCTCTCTCAGATTATATGACTTAGACCTTAATTTCCTCAGTAAGTCTGCCTCTAATGGAGGTCAAACACAGCACAGAATCATGCTGATGCCATTAGCTAAACCCTAGCCAGGTCTCATAGAAATCCGTGACATGGACAAAAAGTCTTAACAATGCATTACAAAGTGGTGGGCATGAAATGTGCCAAATTATGTGCTGGCAATGTGAAAAAATGCCAATGCAAAAACAATGAGGATCGTGGTGACACAACTAAAGTATAAAGAGCAAGAAACTTTGTACCAGGAGACTGCTTTTTATGTCCTGGTCTTTTCCTGAACCTAACCAAGCGTTTTTCTTTCCCTTAATGTAACCAAACTGTGGCCGTAACTATACCAAGTACTTTACCTCACTGAGCAAAATTCATGACTTTACGTTACTCATGTCCCGTACATAGTTATCGTAACCAAAACCACAATCTTTTCCTAAACTTCACCAAGTATTTTTTACTCTCAACTTAACCAAGTGTTTTCTTTCCCTTAACCTCACCAAACTGCGACCATAACTATGCAAAGTACTTCACATAAGTACTTCAAGTAAGTACACAAAGTATGTAACCTAGGTTTACATATGTGCTTATGTCCTGTACTGAGTTATTTTAACCAAAACCACAATCTTTTCAGAAAGCTTAACCAAGATTTTTTTTGTTCTCCAAATATAACCAAGTGTTTTAACCAGTTTTTCTTTCCCTTAACCTAACCAAACTGTGACTGTAAATATGTAAAGTACTTTACATAGGTACCTTACAGAGCTACACAGAGTACATACGTTTACACTTTTGTCCTGGACGTTGTTATTTTAACCCAAACCACAATCTTTCCCTAGATCATGACCAAGTATTTTGTGAACTTTACATAACTACACAAAGTGCGTAAGTTTACAACACTTACGTCCTTTACGTAGTAAATTTACAGAGACCACAATCTATTTCTTAACTTAACCAAGTGGTTTTTTCCCCTAAACCTAACCAAACTGTGCCTGTTTCACACTGTGACCATTCACAATAGACTTTGCATTGGCATTTTTGGCATTGCCAGCATGTAGTTGTCACACATTTCTTGCCCATCACCACATAATATATTGTAAAGAAGTCATGTCCATCTCTGTGAGACTGTGTTGTGATTGTGAATGCTGAAGCCTTTATGGTTCGTTGGATGAGGCCCTTGCAGTTTCCTCCCCAGGCTCAACCTGGAATGTGTTTAGATAAAGCACATGGGTCTGAGAACCATTAGGACTGGCCTGGTTATGGGCCGTGTAATAAGTACACCCTTTAGTACCCCCTTCCCCTTGGGCCACCATGATAAACACAACTGCTGTTTTCTCTGTCTGGACCTTTTAATTAAGATCGTAAAACAAGATCCTGCAGTGATAACTAATAGCACTGGTTTTCCTGCAACAGCTAGTTACTGTGAAACCCTATGGAGAATGTTAGTGACTGTGTGAGGTACTGTAGCAGCCAATTATCAACAAAGCTCTGCGCTGCACCCAAGTACTCATTGAGAAATTAGTTTGCCTGTAAAGTTGGTAATAGCTTATAATGAAAAACAAATCTGATGACCTAATTGCAGTATAACAGCACTAAAACATTAAAATGGAAACTATGATTGTTATTGCACCAGCTTATTAGTTCTGTTGTAATGAATTAGATGCTTGCTAATTACATTTGTGCTTTAAGTAATCTGTTTACAGTTTAATAACCAGTTGATTGCCCCTGCAATGCCTCGCCATTGTAATATCAACAGTGACGGGGAATTGCACACAAAAGAGCAACTAAGTGAAGAGATTTTAGAGCAAAGATTAAAAAGGAGAACAGCAGGTCTCAGGCCCTGCCTCAGACCACTCAAGTCACAACACAGGGGAGAGTGTATAGCCTGCTGCGAAAGCTGATCCAGGTATCTAAAAAAGAGTTTCCATACAAATGGCCCCAAAATTAAGAACACGTGGTGCCTTGGTGAGAAAGGTTCTACCCCCACACCAATAAGGGACTGAAAAAAGAGAGAGAGAAAGGCCAGCGCCTGCCTCACATCTGCCAAGACAAACAGAAAAGAAGAAGTGGGGGCTGGGGGTGGTAAATCTTCAGTCTAATGAATGAGCACTCCCAAAAATATGTCACCCATTGGCCCTGCACGTGGTAAACATTCAACTCGAGCCACATCAGAGGCCTTTGTTCGCTCCCTTCTCCCCCTCCGACACTCCGGTCAGCACAGAAAAACTCTGCTGTCATCCCTCTTTTGTCCTGCTAGCATGCGTCAGCCACAACTCTCAGACAGTTTGAAAAGAGGACGGCTTTGTGACGGCTAGCCAGCGCAAAACCTGGTTAACTTGGAGAGTTTTATGATTCACACCAAAGCAAATACTGCTGCTTGATGGGGACTTTGTTACTTGTTTGTGCAGAGTAGATGAGCAGAGACAACAGGTTTGGAATGTAACCAAAATGAGACAAAACAAGTGTTTGCTGAGCATCTGGCAGATACTCCTTAGAACCACCCTTTTCAAGATGAAGAGAAAGAGGTAAAATGAGGTTTAGGGTAAGATGAATAAAGATGGAGAGATACAAAAGGGTAGTTTAGAGGATATGTCACTGTTACAACAACTGGCTGGACACTGATGTCCCAGTCCTAAGATATGAAAAGAGGGCGTCGACCAGGGGAGGCTTTTGTGCAACTTCAAAAACAAGCGATCAGGTATCAGGGCAGCATATGCCAGACGTGTGTCCGTCAGGGAGGAGGGCTGTCACAGCATGAATGCAGGGAAGGACCCAGTGTAAAAGCGCATGTGATCTTTGTGGACAGCCCTGCGCTGTTCGTGCATGAAACGCAAGACAACAGTGAGTCTATTTAGGCGAGCCAGAGAAGTCAATTAGCCTTTGTGGCAGACAAAACCCGCAGCACAGTCCTCGCAGACAGATACCTTTGTGGTGTTTGTCAGTGCTGCTCTAATTTACAGAGCAGGGTCGATGACAACACGCTGCTTGCAGAGAATATCGACGATTCATTCCTGATTTTTGAAGCTCATGAATATTTCATGTGTGAAACAACTTTAACACAAGCCCGGTTTAAAATCCATAACTTCTGAGCTGAGGCTACAAATGTGTCTTTCGATGAGTCCCTCTATAGAAATGAAGAGCATTTTCTTTTTCTTTTCAGGGCAAAGCATCCCTGCACATCCACAGACCTTTTTTACACTGTGTGGTTTCTTTGTGAGAGCTGCTCTTCAAGGCAAAGCAGGACATCTAAAAGCTTCTTTTCAAAGCAGAGAAAGTCAACAAGGTAAATGGTGGTGGCGCACAGCACATACCTAACAAGACAAGGGCCTTGTATACAGCTCGGAGACCCCATTACCAAGTCAAGGAGCTCTTTCAATACCTCCAAATGTGAATGGAGTCCCGGGGGGCAGTTAACAAGACTGCACCCCAGGTAGAAGCTGGGGCTTTATGGATGGGCTGGCAATCCCAGAGAAGACAATCAGAGCTGATCAGAGACAAGAGGAGAGCAAACAAGCTTTTCTGCAGCAGAGAAAGGCTAACTGGCTTTACAGCATGAGAACAACTCAGCATGAATGCTGCTACATGTGAACACACTAATTATAAGTTTTACTGAATTTACATGAAGAATCCTTCTCTCTACTCGCAATGTGACACAGGCCTACAGTATTTACTTTGGAAACGCATGTGAAAACTGTGCCAATCATGCTGATGTAAAGTTGTTATTTTCCACAACAATGCATCACACAAATATATTTATAACAGTATATATACTGTTTTTAGATATACTGTTTCATTAGTAGCTGTTGGCATGTTTGTACTAGTTCAAGTACAGACATTTTGCATATTTTCCTTTTCGGAATGACCAGCGATATTTAAAATTGAATGGATATTCAATGTTTGTAGTTTCATTCAAGATTTATAATAGATGAATTTAACAAAGAGTCTGTTTGCACTCAGGTGAAAATAGTCATACTACGGCTATTCCACTATTTACACCCATCCCTGCAACCCTATTCGGACAAGAAGGTGGAGGAGCGAGGGTGGTTCAGTGACTTGACTTTGCTGAGGAGACGCCTAGCAAACAGCATGTCTCTCAAGTGGTAACATCCTTAATTGTGTATCACTTCAGGCTTTAATAAAATGTAAACGGGTGAGTTATAAAAAAACATTCAACCCCCCATATAGTTGTTATGTATGGTGAAATTAGCTAGAGAGACCTAAAACTATTTTTGTATCAGGCTGTAAACATGTTTATTTCTGCTGTAAAGTTGGCCATTTTACCATGGGGATCTATGGAGACTGGCTGGCTTCTGGAGTCAGCCTCAAGTGTCCATCAGAGGAACTGCAGCTTTTGGAACTTTTGCGTTGACTTCATTTTTCTGTCCCGGGGCTGCCACCTGGGTCAGGGTGGGGTTCCATCCTCCTCTATGAGTCAATAGTCTTTTCCCCAACAATGGAGAAGGATCTGGTTGACCCTATCATGGGAAAAAATGTTCTGGGTTGTTTGTAATTGTTTTAAGAAACAATTGTCTTGGCTTAGCCTAGGACGCAGAGATGGTGCCCTTGCAAAAAAGTGTTGGGAGACAGTGGAGGTGGAGGAGATCTGAAATAGGCGGCCAATGGTGGGTTTATACACACAGTCTATCTCCTGTGAGCCGGACTAATATGTCTAATACCCAGGTAAATCCAAGCAGCCCATTTCTTTATGGAGCTGGCTTTGTAAACGGGGGAATTGTCATGCTGAAAAGAACAGTGTCAAATCTGAAAAGCTGACACAAAGCACACTAGAAGCACACACTGTGGCATTTAGATAGAAGATGAGACCAAACCAGGAAAATACAAACCCAGACCAAAATGTGGACAGCAGAGTTTTTGTTCCTGTGGATACCTGCAAATGGAGACAACATATCATGCTGAGAAAGCTCCTGCATAACTACAATGGAGTTTGAAGGCTCTGACACTAGAAGCTGACGTCTCTCTAATCAAAGTGCAACTACTTGCACTAACCTTTAACAATTATCCATAGAGAAATCCAGAGGAAACAAGGATTCAGTTCTGCAGCTTGCACTGTTGCAGATGTGTCACCATACTCTCTGTTGTCTTTTTTCTTGTGTAATTTCGCAACATCTTCTCTTCACTGTCACACAAAGACAAAGAGCCACTTTTCCTCTGAGAGGGAACAACATTTCAGAAATGTAGGAAATAACTATCTGCTGTAGAGGTAAGAAATGCAGGGTGAGGATGCAGCAAAAAAGGAAAAGTTGCAACATTTCACCACAAAAAGAACTCTTGAGACACAGTGAACACCACGGAGTTAAGAGACATAACTTTTAGGGGGGGGGGGCAGGAAACTAGGAATTTACCTTTAAAGGAATTGTTCAACATTTTGAGAAATATCCTTGTTCAGTTTCTTTCTATTTGGATAAAAGGAAGGATGTCAATCTCTTGTCTCAGTGTTAAGGGCAATATGCTTAGCATAGCTTAAAGACACATAAGAATACTTCAAAAGCTCACTGATTATTATGTTTTTTCTGTATTGTGTTCACAACCAGTAATGTAAAAATGATAATATCCCATGTACTATTTCTAGGAGAAGAATTAACGCAGTGAAAATATGCCTCCTCTTGAAAGTCTTGCCTTCACATTGAGGTTGCCAGGTTTGGTACTATCATGCCTTTGCAGACATCAGTATCATCATCTGGTAATTAAAATCGCTGAATATATCTGGCAGCACATGCACAGAATTACTGAGCGGACGGATAAACTTTTGTCCGCCCAGAGATTACTCCAGCATGTAACTCCTAACTCAGAAATTCCTCTTTAAACATCTGCTTGCTTAAGGATTCTCTGACATGGTGAACATGTTGTACCTTTAAGAACAAATTTGTGAAAACTATTTTGAGAAAAGTATAGTGTTGTTGTTTATACCAGGTGTTTAGTTTAGCCACCAGCAACTACCATATTATAAACGCAAGAGAGTCCCAGGCAGGAGGGGTGGTTGATGGGTCAAACAAACACCAGACTTTCTCCAGGAGTCTGCTGTTCATTTCTCACATGAAACCAAAATAAGTTATTTTAACAACAGTGCAGTGTGCTAGTATGTGTAGAATGCTATGGTACTGATGTCTTTCACATGACATATGTTATGTGATGCTACATGACATTAGCAACGACAGCCCTTATTTTCAAGCCAAACCATGTTTTTGTCTAAACCTAAGGAAATAAACCTAAATGTGAAGTGATTTACCTAAGTTGTAAATGTACTTTGAAAAAGACTGCATAACAAGCAGAAACTGTACATTTCCTGTGAAAATGGAAGTGTCCTGCTAGCACGTCATATTTTGACAATTAGGTCGGTATTTGACAAGTTGGGATGAGAACGTATTCGGTCTCCACAGTATCCTGACCTCAAGCCCATCCATCGCCTATGGAATGAAGTGGAGCACCAACTGTGAGCCAGACCAGCTCACATTACATCAGTGTTGGACCTCACTAAAGCTGTTGTGGCTAGATTGATGAAAATCCCTGCAGCCAGCTCCCAGCATCTGGCGGAACATCTTGGAAAGACATGCTCAACAATTGCATATGGGTATAATGTTTGGGTGTCCACATACTTTTGGCCACATATTAAAGCTTTTTTTAAGGGAGACCAGCAAGGGTGGAATTTTCCTTTCATGCTGTACCATCAAAGCTCATGTTCTTATTTTGATAAAAGCTTTATTTCAGACTGAGTCCCATTTTCTAATGTCTCAAACACTTGAACCAATGATCAGCTGTTATGCGTCTCATTTACATTTCAGCTTTCTGATGTGTCATCTCCAGCCATGCTTGGTGGGTGGAGGAAAAGATCCTGACTCCCCTCTCTCTGAGCCCAAATCCCTTCCGTCTCGCGCGAGCTAACAGCATGGTAATGAGACGGTGGCAGATGCTCGCGTGCCTTTACAATCCTCCCGACCCCCCCGACGCACGCCAAGACTCCCCTTCTGCCTGACGAAGATAGAGAAGTGCTGAATATCTGCATACGCGGATCAAAAATCATTTATAACAATTTATTTGAACTAGACTTTTATTGAATATTATAGTGCTGCTGTTAACACTGTTACCTTATTTGCTCTGACTTATTTTTTCCTCTCACCACCAATTATTCATGACTGGAGTTCAGTCATGTGCGCAGTTCATATAGGCTCGCTTTAACCCCTTTTGACGTAATATCTGAATTTGAAACAAGAAAAAATCAGACAGATGAGTGTAAACGGAGGGAGCACACATGTCCCCACGTTCTAAAAAAGCGCACACAAACCCCAGCACCGCTTCCAGCATCCACCCCCATCCCCCTCGGGTGCGCACTGATTCTTCGTGGGGAGGGAGGTTTGGGAGGGCCCCCCGCGCCGCCCTCTCTCCACCTGCTACGCTGCCTTTGTCACCGGGGTCTCCTGCTTCATTTCAATGACAAAGTTGCTGAGCCCGTCACCCTGCACCCCCACTCCCCTGCGAACTCCTTTCAGCTATTTTATGGTCCCCAGGGACAGAATATCTGCATCCACCACATCACCCACCCAGTCAGCCTCCCTCCAACTGGCCGCAGCAGCCCTTCTGCTTTATATCAGAGGGAAAGTTAAAGTTATGTCTCCTGTGATTGCAGCATCGTTATCTTCATCTTCAGATTATTATCACCATCAGCTGACGCAAAGGGTCCTGTTGATATGAACTGTATTCTGATATGCAAATCTATAACAGTGTGGCTGTATACGTATTAGCCTGTATTATGCCTCAGAGTATCACAGTACAGTCCTCGGGTGCAGCTCTGCAGCTGCTCTGTTGGGATTAAAGACATTTCTTGGCTGGAATCTGTGTAACGTGTGGGGCTTTTTACCCCCTTTTGCAGCGGAAACGTGATTTGCGCGCGTTCCCTTCCTCCAGTAATGCCATTAGGGCACCATCAGCTCCTCACCAGGGGGGTGTAGTAGGGGGCACCGGCCCGTGGCTAACGTTGTTATATGTTACGGGACTCTTTAATCCGCGGTTTATTCCTTTGTAGGCATGCCGGGGGACCGTGTCTGCTCCCGTGAGAGACACCACAGTGTTGTGGCTGCGCGTGGAGAGAGCTTGGCATCGTGCGTAATGGTTGTGTTAATGCCTAATCGGCTGGATAAAACTTTGACTCTACCGCTTACAAGAGTTAAATGTTACAAAGCACGTGTAGATTTAGTTCAGTTAGGCGACTTTTGATCCTTACAGCACCGACAATTGTAGTGAGTGTGTCCAATTAAAATAAATTAGTGTAAACATAAAGTTATGTCTGGGAGCATTATTCAAGTCTGGACTGATGCATCGGTGGCCTTTTTATCCATCACTCTGACCACAAAAATAGCCAAAATTTGTAATTATTTGTAAATTCTCCAATTTGTCTCCTGAAATCAGTGGAGGCAACACTCCAGCTGGAGTTAAAGCAACATTATGGTCATCGGAAAATAACATTCCGTAAGATAGCCATAATTTAGCTTTTGGGTATCACACACATTAACACACATTTTGTAGGGATATGAAATAACAGACTGCATTTTCAGAGAGGACGCCCTGCTCACAGCATCATCACTGGACATTGTAAACTGGCCGCAGTTTTTATGAAAGCATAAAATGAGCATCTTTTAACTGTGGACTGAATGGACACACTGCCCTTGTTGAGTCATTCAGCATCACTGTGTGTATATACCAGCTCGGGAGCCGATGTCCATGTGTTTTCTCAGAGACAGATGGCGGAGCAGAGAGCCCGTTCCCACGGGTCACACATAGGAATTTAAAATGCAGATAAAATCCATCACAGAGACGCATCCTCTCAAAGATGCCGGCTCCAGATAATTTGCTCTGTTGAAACCAATCAGCGCTGCGGTTATCAGATATGGCTCGCACTCTAAATGAAGCTTATTGAGAATATGAGTCTGCGCAGCCCGACTCATTACTTTCCGAATGATTTGGGGGGGAAAGACATCTGGGGAACCTTCAAAATGGTCTTGCGCTAGCTGACTGGGGTCTGTGACACTGATGAGGATGTACTATAGAAATGTTTGCTGTGATGTGAACTTTTATACATTTTAAGAGCGGAGAATGAATTAATACAAGCCATAAAAAGACTTATCAACCTCTTTGATCTTAAATGCCCCCCCCCCCCTTTTCCCTCTACTGAATCATATCAGCAGCTATGACACATCCATATAAAGTCAATCCAAAGTACCCCGATTGCCTCTCATTACTACTGAATAGAAAACTCATACAAGACTGGTAGAGGAGTTTCTGCACAGCAATATGAGGAGGATATTAGATTTTATCTGACATGAGCTGGGGCTAATTCTCACTTGGTGTTATTTGGCCGGGGGGCGGCAATGTCTGAATAGATGGTAATTGTAGGTTTGGGCTGTCGGAGGCCCGGGCCAGATGGCCTGGTGTTTCTCTCATAAAGCCCCGCTTGCCCAGTTGTTTGCTCTCTGAGAGACACTATGAGTTTGCAGGATGGTAATTTGGTCAGATCAGGAGATGTAGGCTTCCATAAAACATTATTATGCAGCAACAGGAGGAGGAGGATGATTGTGAAAAGAGCACACGCGGGGGTCAGATGGGTGGATAGCAAAGCACTCGACATACCACAACCCGTAGTATGAGAATGCATTTTAATGTGTAAAACTTAAAGTGGAGACAGAGATCTTAAGATGAATATTTTCAGAGATATCTATAATTTGTTCTGTTTTGGCAACTGAGGCGCCGGAGGAAATGCGCAAAAACATAGCTTGTTTCAACAGTTTGACAGTGATCTCGGATATAAAGTTACACACATTGGGTGCCCAATGACCTACAGCCAGCGTAACCTTTTTTTAATCAGGGAGACAAAAATGGGATTTAATGGCCTTTGCGCACAGAGATGAAAGAAATGACATCGTTTTAGAAATACTATAAGCCACAAAAAGAAAATGAAGGCAAACTTATGGTGAGCACATTATACAGTTGTGTACACTGGCTAAGATTTCGCTCTTTGGAGTTACAAAATAGGGACTGTGATAGGGAAAGATTTTTTGGTCTTTTGTTGGTGGTGAGCACAGAACCACAATGACTCATGGGCATATTTGGCTCCACACATGTGAGGCCCATATTTAAAGATGGATAAACTTGCTCGTGGGTCAGGCAGGCAGGCATAAATTGAGATTTAGTTGAGGTTGCATACGGATCAACTGATGGAGAGACATTTTGCTCTTCATTGCGCGCCAAGTGCGCACTAAGCAGAGAACGGATATCTTTGGATCACATAAGCCCCCAAAAGAAAATTATTACACTACTGGGGTAATCAGTCTATGACATTCTGTAAGACAGCCATGACTTCGGTTTTGGCACACAAACAAACGTTTTCACGTGAAAACAGTAAAATAGTATTAAAGGAATATTTTATATAATTTGGTTTTAAAGTGTGCGCAACGGCCAAATAACCACATCTGAGTGATAGGCATGTTTGCCTTCCTCGTGGCATTATTATTCTGAGAGCAACAACTTTTTTACGCACACATGACAAAAGACCCGAGTTGGCACACGTTGTGAATCGCAACCATAACAATGTAAGTCTGCCGCGGGTCAGCGTGCAGTTGTGTTAAAAGTGGCTGAACCCAGGATATTCCCTCCTCTGGCCCATTGTTGTGGCACACTTTCGATACTGGGGTGTCTTCTGTTTTGGGGAAGGAGGTGGGAGAGAGAGAGAGACACGGGGCTGCCATCAATAGTTCCTCCTGTGCTGCTTGAAGGAGGCCATTCTGGTGATTTAGTAGGAGAGGGGGCGAGGGAGTGGAAGAGGTGGGGGGAGTGTTTTTGTGTGGAAAAGAGACGCAGTTTGGGTGCGGGGCGGGTGGAGAGAGACTGGAGCGGCGACAGAGCAGAGCGCACGGAGTAGGGCGCGCACACACACAGACTCCCTCCTTCTCTCTCTCTCTTCTCTCTCTCTTGCTCACTCACTCACTCTCACACACAGACTGGGAGAAAGCTGCGTCTTTTCTTCGCCTCAGACATACACTCTCACTCATCCACCGGCGCGCACACACACATGAGGCGACGGGCATATGTCGATATATGCAACAGATCTGTCTACAAGGAGATTGCAAAGGAGATTTGCTTTTGTGTGCTTTTCTTTTCCAATAGAAGGACAGTTTACTAATTTATCTATTTATTTATTTTTTTCTCCTCATTATCTTTTTTGCGGAGTTGTTTTGTGGCAGTGAGCAGCAGCGGTGGATTTAACATGCCAGACGTCTGAGAAGACATCTATTCCCTCCCCCCCGAATTTTTTCCCCTCTGTGGAAGTAATCGCCACAGTGTGCGCACAGAAGATGCAGGCAAAAATGATCCAAACCAAAGGAAATTTATTCTCTTCGGCACTATTCAAACTACTGCTTTTGGTTGCGCTTATGCACGGCACCACCGGCAAGACTTTGAAATATAAAGTTTACGAGGAGCAGAAAGTGGGCACGGTAATTGCACGGTTAAAGGAAGATGTAGCCGGGGTTTTATCCAAACTACCGAGTTCCCTGACCTTTCGGTTCCGCGCTATGCAGCGAGGGAGTACGCCGTTCCTGTCTGTCCGAGAGGAGGACGGAGAGATCAGCATTGGCACCAAAATCGACCGTGAGAAGCTCTGTGAGAAAAACTTGAACTGCTCGATTGAATTCGATGTGGTCACACTCCCAACGGAGTACTTGCAGCTGTTTCATGTGGAGGTGGAAGTGCTGGACATTAACGACAACTCCCCGCACTTCTCCCGCGCCATCGTCCCCATTGAGATCTCGGAGAGCGCGTCTGTGGGGACGCGCATCCCGCTGGACGGCGCTGTGGATGCCGACGTCGGGGAAAACTCCCTGCACACGTACTCCCTGACACCAAATAACTTCTTCAAGATCGATGTGAGGACCAGGACTGATGGGGCCAAGTACGCAGAGCTGGTGGTCATGAGGGAGTTGGACCGGGAGGTGCAGTCCAGTTACCAGCTGCAGCTCACGGCCTCGGATAATGGCGTGCCCCCAAAGTCTGGCTCTACTTTGCTTAAGATCAGCATCTCGGATTCCAACGACAACAGCCCAGCCTTTGACGAGCAGGCCTATATTATCAATTTGCTGGAAAACTCTCCCCTAGGGACTCTAATCATTGATTTAAACGCCACAGATCCAGACGAGGGCACTAATGGGAAAATAGTCTACTCTTTCAGCAGTCATGTCTCGCCAAAGATCTTGGAAACATTTAAGATAAACCCAGAAAATGGCCACATTACTCTTATTAAAAAAGTGGACTATGAAACCACTGCTTCTTATGAGCTGGATGTTCAGGCTCAGGACTTGGGCCCTAATTCCATTCCTGGACTTTGCAAAATTGTGGTGAAAGTGGTGGATGTAAATGACAACAAACCAGAGATAAACATCAACCTGATGACGCCTGGAAAAGAGGAGGTGGCCTACATTTCAGAAGGTGCCCCAGTGGACACCTTCATAGCTCTGGTGCGTGTTGACGACAGCGATGCTGGGCTCAACGGTGAGGTGGTGTGCCGGCTGCACGGCCACGGCCACTTCAGACTCCAGAAGACCCACGAGAAGAATTACATGATTCTCACCAATGTCTCACTGGACAGGGAGAAGAGGTCAGAGTACAGTCTGACAGTCATAGCTGAGGACAGGGGCTCCCCCAGCCTCTCCACCATCAAACACTTCACTGTTCAGGTGCTGGATGAAAACGACAATCCCCCGTGTTTTGAAAAGAGCCGCTACGAGGTCTTTAAATCAGAGAACAACTCTCCTGGAGCCTACCTGATGACCGTGGTGGCCTCAGATCCAGATCTGGGCACCAATGGCCAGGTCACCTACACCATCATAGATGCTCTGGTTCAGGGGAGTCCCATCTCCACCTACGTCACCATTGACCCTTCTAATGGCGCCATCTATGCCTTACGCAGCTTTGACCACGAAGATGTCAGCCGGATCGCCTTCACTGTTCAGGCACGTGATGGGGGAAACCCTGTGCTGTCAACTAACACCACTGTCCTGCTAACTGTTCTGGATGAAAATGACAACCCACCCGTCATCCACTCCCCCTCCCTCCGGAATCACACCGCTGAGCTGCCAGTGTGGAAGTATGCATCACCTGGTCAGCTGATCACAGCGCTCAAAGTCACAGACCGCGATGCTGGCACCAACGGAGAGGTGAGCTGCGCCATTGTTGGTGGCAATGAGGATGGCCTTTTTGTGATGGACGCTCGGCGATGTGAGCTCAGAACTAATGCCAGCCTGGAGCAGGCTCCACGGGAGGTGATGGAGATCAGGATAGAAGTGCAGGACAGGGGCACCATTCGACTGTCCACAGGGGCCCTCTTCAGGCTCTCCCTGCAGGAGAATATGGACATCCTCCCCCCTCTCTATCCCACTGGCTCTAGCCAGGCTCCACTGGATCTCTCCCTCATCGTCATCATCTCTCTGGGTGCTGTTTGCGCTCTGCTGCTCATCGTCATGGTAATGTTCGCCACTGCCCGCTGCAGCCGTGAGAAGAAAGACCCCAGACACAACTACAACTGCCGTGTGGCAGAGAACAGCTACCAGAACCACCCCAAGAAGCCTGCCAGGCAGATCCACAAAGCAGACATCACCCTGGTCCCAACCGTCAACGGGACTCTTCCTGTACGGGCCCACCCACGCTCCCCCTCAGCCTCCCCTACACCTGAGAGGGGCACCCTGGGGAGCAGGCAGAGCCATCATAGCCGCCAGTCCCTCAACAGCCTGGTCACCATCTCTTCCAATCATGTGCCAGAGAACTTTGCCCTAGAGCTGGCCCACGCCACTCCTCCTGTAGAGGTAAGACAATGAGATTTCAGTTTCTTCCATGATAATTTTCTGTAAAATTAGATGTTCTGTCATTACTACTGTTTGTGCTATAAGTAGCATTAACACACAGCTTGAAGTGTTTTAAGGCTTGAGTATGCATCTGTAAAAACCAAAACATAATCCACTTGAAAATTTCTGTCCAAAATCCTATACTGTGCAACATTATTCGTCTTATATTCAGTATTTGTTCTGAATTTATCACTTGCTCCCATATTCTGTTACTTCCAGCCCTATGTGTCATGTTTTTGTTAACCATCACATTCTGGAGCAAGTCACAATGTCATGCCATCCCCCCACCCTTTCCCCTTACCCACAATCCCTACCCCAACATTGTCTTGTGGCCTTGCTTGTTTGACTCCATTCATTTCCCCTCTTCATTTTTTCCTTTTATTTTTGTCTTTTTTCTTTCTTTTTTGTCTTTTTTTTTTGTTTCTCTTGGGATTGTAGCAAGTTTCACAGCTTCTGTCCATGCTCCATCAGGGCCAGTACCAGCCACGACCAAGTTTCAGAGGCAACAAATACACCAGGAGCTACAGGTAATGTATACAGAAAATTATGCTTTAAAAGAAAGACAGAAGTAAGGTCACAATTAAGGGATACTCTTGTGTACACCACTATAATATCATTCCCACATGATTTTGGCTGTTGTCAGTGCTTTTACACAGTCCCTTAAATCCACATCCAGTAGCTTTTTGGTTTAGTGTCAAACTGTATGCTCAGTAACTTCCCATTTGCATAATTTTATGTAAAACCTCTTCGGCAGAGCACTCTCTGCCTCTCTGTGCACCTTATTTTCCATCAGTAGCATGGCATTCCCTTAACTATTTGATAATATTATCGTCAATGACTAGCCAGTACTCTCAGAGAGGGGGTTCACGTCTCTCCGTCTGTCTTTGTGTGCAGATATGCCCTGAATGAGATGGATAAATTCAGTCTGAAGGACAGCGGTCGTGGAGACAGCGAGGCTGGTGACAGCGACTACGAGCCTGGCAGGGAGTCACCCATGGATAGGCTCCTTGGTGAGGGCTTTACTGAGATATATGCCCCTGATGGCCAGCACAGAACGCATGCAGGTACACCCCTGGCCCTGATCCCCCACACCCCACAGCCCTCCCTTCATACCCCAATCATTTCTCTTCTGTATTAGCATCTAGTCCTGAATCCAAAGTTGTCTTTTATTAGTTTTTACAATGCATCAGTCCGTTAACTCCATATATTGCACTGTAAGTTTCCTAAAATCCTTGTACTGTATCTAAATTTTAAAGTGTTGATGAAACTGCTCAGTACTTTGTCTAATAATTCATAAATGAATGACTTTATAAATCTTTATAAAAAAGTGATAAATGCTCATGACAACTTTGCAAATCTCAAGGTGATGTCTCATAAGTACTTGAATATTTCCAAACCCAAAGATATTTAGTTTAGTGTCATGTAATGTGTAGAAAAGCAAAAATTCAGAGGCTGGAACCAAAAAATGTTGGCTATTTTTACCTAAATTGTTGCTGATTGGTTGCCTATTCACTGACAAATCAAACAATTTGACTAATCTTTTAGCTCCTAAAAGATTTACAATTAACATGATACATGTAAACTGCAAGTAACTATTGCAACAACTTCACTACATGGTAATTAAACATACTTCACTTACTCTGATCAAACACTGGCCCACAATGTCTTGCCTTAATCTTTAAATATGGCTCAACCTTGGAGTAGCAACCCCATCTAGAGGTCACCAGATGATTGAACAAATAGTTTTGAATTATAAATCTTAAAGGATATATTCAGATTCTCAGTTATTGGTTACTGTTATCATTCATCCTATCTAAACTGGCCCTGATGCTATCCCTTTCTTGCACAATCCCAATGTAAGTGTGATGGGAGACGAAATCCACAGTCCTCACTCTGTGCAAAGAGGCATTCCAAGGTTCAGGCAAGGCTAATGTGAGGCTTCAGCAGCCTGAGTTGCACAATCTACCAAAGTTGCAACCTTTTGAGACTGTAACTACTGTAATATTAGAGTTTCATAGTCCCCTGGAAATGAAGAGGGGGTCTTGTACAAAAAGATATTAACATTGAAAGATACCCACTTGACATTACCTGGACTGTCGAAGCCTTGTTACTTAAACTGAACTTAAGACAGTATTTTACTCAGAACGAGGACTATGGATTTTGTCTCCCATCACTTACAGTGGACTCAACTGTGGATATCATCACTTCAGGGTAGGGCTGGGTATTGGTACTCAATACCTTTAAGGTATGGTCCGAAATAACCCAGTACCAAATAATACTGAAACTTCTCCAGTCAAACAACACCTGCATTCGATCCTTTTTGTACCCACATATAGAAAAATATTACTCTTTGCATGATGTTCTCAAAGCCAATCACTGCAAGCGTTCCTCAATTTAATGCAACATGTAATTGGCCCACTACTGCAGCAGCTACAACCTAAACAGTCAGTGTGAGTCACCAAACAGTGGTATGGTTAAGTTGAGCACAATGTATTTGATGGAGTTGGCAGTTCAGCATACTGACATGCCACCAAAATGTTTGAAAGTATGGTTATGATACATACCTGTGGCATCTGGTGGCATTGTATGCAACTGAATGCTTCCATTCACATGATGGATATCAAAGAAATAAAGGTATCAGATACTCTATTGGTATGGGTATCACTTTAAAGGAACTGACATTGGTACTAGGTGCTAAAGGGTTGCAAGGGTATGAGATTTTCATGGTATGATAACTGTCTCAGAAGATATAGCGGTTTCACGGTACCATGGTATCACATACTTTATATCATTATCAGTCAGAATAACTCTAACAGGAATGAAAACGGAAGGTGTATTTTTGGTTGAACAAATGTTTTATCACTATAGCCTAATTGAAACATGACACTATTTCTGTAACAGAAGTATGTGAAAAAGTCTCCCCTTGAAAATAACTAAAATAAAGGGTAAATTCTCCGTCCAGATGCATTTTTTCCCCCAATATTGTAGATAAGCAAACGTATGCTGTGTGATAACTGTCAACTTTTATATCACGGTGTAACTTAAAACCAATATATTGCTGCAAACCTAGTACAGGTGTCCTAATTTTTTTAACAATACCCAGCCCTACTTCAGGTCCAGTAACTCATTGTGGAATAAACCTATGGGCAAATGACAGTCTTGAAGAAAATCTGAACCTGTCTTTTAATTCACAAATACTATCTTGTGCAGCTCTCTGTGTACTCCTGAAAACAGATTATAACAGGCACATGATAGTGACAAGTCTATTCCTGGGACTTAGAATTTTGTCACCAGCAGGCCACAACAGATTGAAAAATCCTGAATTAACACATAGCCACACCTCACTTAATTCATCTGACGCCTATTAACAAAACACCGTTCAAGTGATTTTGGCATGCCTTTTTTGTTCTGCATTACAAGTGGCTGCATGTGCATTGGCCTTGGAGGTATGTGAATGATCCTGTATGTACTCAACCACTAAGTTTCACCTCACTGTCACTAAGTTCTTGAGATATCTCTCCAGATAGCGCAACTGATCCTCCTTTACAGCCACCCATCCCTTTTCCCTACTGTCACACTGCATGGAGTTTCCCTCCTCTCCTCTCTCCACAGCTGAGTTAACAAGGAAGAACTTTGAACACTTGTTGAACATTGATTGACCCTACTGACTTCGAAACATTCTACCCACCTAGCAAACACTTGGTCACACTCTTTAAAATTTCTCCGTCTCTCAGCCTGTCTTCACAACCGTCACACAGGTTGCAAGCTGCCGCAGCTTCTTTTATCACACCATCGCTCTCCTCCCAGAGCTCCCGCTTCTTTCCAGCCAGCTTCCCACACAGCCATCACTCGACACCGCGTTTGAGCTACATCCCAATTAAAGTCGACCCAGACGGGCAGACAATCTCATCACTAACACCTCCTCCCTCCCTTCCTTCATAGCTCTGCTCGTTAGTCACTCTTCTTTTTCCCCACATTCAAGCCTTCACTTTCAGCCATCCAAACTGAAGCCCTCATGCTCCTCTGATGAAAAGGAGGCATTTAATTGCCATGTGACGAATAGTTGCTATGGAGTCGGCTCCGAGTTGGGCTCGTGATTAAGCCCTGAAGAGCATAATTACATCTCAAAGCTCACCTTTCTCCTTCTGTATGTTCACCCCGCCTCCCGCCCCCGTGTCCACTGCAGCATGGATGATTTCAAGCAGCATTTAGTCGCTGCCCTGTCATTATGGCTGGATATGGTAGCCCTTCTTGCTCAAAGGAAGAATGAAGTAGAAACTCTTTGTTTGGAGCCCATCTAGATGCAGAATATTTTATACAGTATATTACAAGGGAATGTACCTTCAGGCTTGAGACACTGCAAAACTCATTCTCAAATGCTTCAAGATCACACAAAATTCTCTAAAACAGCAGGATTAAAAGAGTTCATGAGAACCACTCTGCCCCTTATTCTGCTTTTGTTTTCTAATGGTATGACGCTTTGGGAAATACACTTATTTACTTTCTTTTTAAGAGCGCAAGATAAAAAGATCAACACTACTCTCATGTCCGTGTGTTAGTATGGAGTTTGAGTGGTAAGCCTAGCTTAGCATAAAGACTAAAAGCATGGGGAAATTGCTACCCTGGTTAAAAATACACCTGTCAACACATTTAAAGCTCTTATGAATAGATTTTTTTTTCTGATTTTTCAATTCATACATAAAATATAAAATGACAATCTGTGGAAGTTACCTGCTGGAACTATTTCTTGGCAAACAACAGCTGGGTGGAGCAATTTTCTGCCATCTTGCCATGAGATTTTCAGATGTATCACCATTGTGCCTGTACAGAGACCTGTGACGAAATCTGTCATCCAGAGAGGAAAATACTGTCGTCTGTCAAGAATGATTAACACACTCTAAAACCCCAGATTGTTGTTTTTACATTTTGTCACATCAAACAAACAATATTTGAAATGCTAATTACAGAACTATACAGGTGTTAGTAGGTGTTTTTCTTTGCTTTAGACAGAGCCAAGCTGTGTGTTTCCCCCCAGCTTCCAGTCTGAATGCTCAGCAAGGCTAACCACTCAAACTCCATACTAACACACAGACATGAGCTTGATATCAATCTTCCAATCTCACTCTTGAAAATAAAGTAAATTGGCTTTTTTTTTCCTCCAAAATATTGAACAATTCAGTTTTTCACAATCAGAATCTGGTTAAACAAGTACATTTTCATACACAAGGAATTTGCTTTGGTGTATTTGGATCTTAACAAAAACACAGGAAGAGAAAATGAAAATAAAAACAAGTATTGCAAAAATCAAGTAACATAAATATAGGGTTTCAGGCTTTGTTGATGAGGCCAGCTGTAGTTGGAAAGAAACTGTTCTTGTGGTGTAAGGTTTTGGTTCTGATGGACCACAGCCTCCTGTTGGAGGGGGGTATTTTTGGACTCTTTATAGCACAGAGGTCTCAGACCCTGACCTAAAAACCCATAACAACTCCACTCTACCCAGGCCACATGGTTTGTTATGTTAATATTTAAAGACAAAATAGAGTCAAGCTTGTAATTGAGGACATTTTTAAGACCAAAAAACACTGACCATTCGTCAGTGAACCTAAATGAGTGGACCTCTCATCTATAGACACTGATGTGGAGGACACACTGCATTGTCACACAAAGGCAGGAGTGAGGGAAGGCATACTGTGTGCATTAAGCTTATTTTTTATTTAAGGGATTAAATGAACTCCACCACTTGTATACGTCACAGTCAGTATACTATGTGTGAGGAGGACTACTCAGCTTGTGAAAACAGTTGTATAATACCTTGTATGGCTCTGGAGGAGTTTTGTCAACTCTGGGAAAATAACCCAGATGATGTCATAGCGATGTCATCAGGGTTATTTCACCTTGATAGACAAATATAATTTAAACGCAGCATCATGAATCGAGTGCATGGGAAGTTTATTTAAGAATTTATCAGGCAAGGAGTATCTAACAAAAGAGTTGCATTATGGGAAAATGTAGGGTCCAGTGCTTTTGGAACTTTGGAACTCAGCACATCTCAGCCTTTGCTGCTTTGATTTTGACCATTGAGTGTTTTGACCTGTCAATTTTGATAAAAGAAAAGCTCTGAGGTAAACAAAGACATTGTCGGCAGCGAGCCATGTACCTCTATAGTTCTGAGAATAACTAGTCTGATAATGTATTGGCAAGTAAATCAGTCATTCTGTCAGGCTGGCTTTCAGTTAATGTTTGCCTGACGTGTTCTTTTTTTCATTTTTACACACAAATCAGTTGGGTTAAATCTTTTATTTTTACCCTTTCATCAGCAGGGCACCCAAACGGCTGCTGCCCCCGCACAGTTTTTTTTTCTCTTCCACTGCACCCAAATGCACTTTTCATCTGCTCTAAGATGTATTATAAATGTTCCTTTCATGTTAATGAGGGGATAATGAAGTCCCTCAATAGCACGACTGAAAAGCACTGCACTCCTTTAATGAAGGCTTTAAGTTGGCATATTTGATTTGTCTAATTTATTCTTCAGAGATTTTCTATTTGAAGATTTAATATTGAAAAGAGCGACTTGAAAGGGAAAAATGCAGGGCTTTTAGAGGAGGAGTTATTTTGAATGGGTAATAGGCATTGATCGGCCTTGCTGAATTGTCTCTCTGTGGTAAATACATTGGAAGGTACTGTAGCAGGCAGTGCTCCTGCAGAGAGCCTTTCAGACTAATTAGGGCAGATTTCCACTGTGTTTCCAGAGACAGTGCGGCAAAAACACCTGAGGAGAGACAGGCAAATAATATCTGGATGGAAAAAAGACTCCACTGACAGGAATCATCTTTACAACAGCCTTATTTTAAGCCTTGACAATGCAGTTTAAAGATCACATAATGGTGTTTAAAGAGTGAAAGGTCATAAAGATCAAATTTATCCTTTGGTTTGTCTAAAAACTTTAGAATTACTAAGTATAGAGATCCACTGTTTTTACTGGACATTGACACCAGTCCATTTGGTTCCCGGGGAAAAAATACATTGAACTAGACTGAACTTAATCAGTATACTAAATATACCTATTAGTGATGTAGTAAACACATGCTATTTTCTATATACTAACAATGGAATATTATTAATACTATGAAAGATACACTGAAACTTGGCTGTACTATTCTGAAACACCATGAAGTAGAGGTGGGAATCACCAGAGGTCCCATGATATGATATCATAACGATACTTAAGTCACAATACAATAATATTGTGACTGTAAACATAGTGCAATAACATACATAATGTATATATAATTTGTTTTTGTAACATTAATAATTTAAGTAATTTAAAAGATTGATTCTCAGAGTATCGTTATGATATTGCCACGCAAAAATATCGCAATACTATGCTGTATCGATTTTTTCCCCCCACCCTTACAATTAGGATGTACTTAAATACAACTTTTTCTATTAATGCTATACTTTTAAAAAATATATACTTTAATCCAACTTAGTTTAAACTGTAAGTATTTTTTAAATAATATTTTAAGTGCTCATGAAAGGTCATTACAAGTATTTTCGACTCATTCTTATTTAAGTGTATGAACATATCTGAAAACAGGAATTGAAATATACTTAAAGCAGTTACAAAGTACACTTAATAAAAGCACAGCATTAGTAATAAAAGATGTACTTAAGAATATTTAAGTACAACACACTAGTGTCTCAATGTAGCAAGTCACGTACACTTGATTATGTCTTTAGTAGCACTACTGATATTACTGACTGATCATTAGAATAAGTGCATTGTTAGTATATTTATAAGAAAGTCCACCTTTTAAGGGATTTATGACCCTTAAAACAATTCATATTTGCAGTTCCTTGTCACATTCTTTTCTTGTACACTTGTGTACACTCACATACATACATTTGCATGGCACATGAAGTGCCATGCAAATGTATGTATGTACATATACAGTTGCTAAACCAACTACAGTACAGCCTAATGTCTTACTGTAAATACAGCTGAAATAATTAAACAATTAATAGTGTCAGTTGTGATGAACATTCTCTGGTTCCAGCTTCTGAAATGTGAGGATTTTGTGCTTTTCACTGTATTACAGCTCAGTGTTTTTGAGAACTGATGAGTATTTCTGTCTTTCTCTACAGCTATGAGGTTGTGCACAGAGGAGTGTCGTGTCCTGGGTCACTCAGATCAGTGCTGGATGCCCCCCCTGGCCTCTCCGGCCTCATCCTCCTCTGACTACCGCAGCAACCTCTACATCCCTGGAGAAGAAGCCCGCCAAGCAACTGACCTCTCCCAGGAAAAGACACCCCAGCCCTGCACTGACACTGGCCCTGCACGGAACCAGAGCTTCTCCACCTTTGGCAAGGACCTCGGGGGTGAGGACGGTGCAGAGGAGGAGGGGGGAGGGGACCATGGGGGCGAGGCCAGAGATGAAGACCTCTGTGGGACCACGTCATTGCTGTCGGAGATGAGTAGTGTGTTCCAGCGGTTGCTACCCCAGGGTTTGGACTCATATATCCAGGTCAATGAGAACCAAAAGGGGACTAGTCTCAGTGGGGTGGGTGTACCCATGACTGGATCTTTAGATCGCAGGAGGGGCCATCTCCCTGGCAAGCCCAACCCCTCTGTCCACCAGCAGGGTGTGGCAGCCTGGGCTGCCAACACCCACTTCCAGAACCCAGGCAGCAGCATCGGCCCATCTGGCCACCACCAGGCTGGCAGCTACCACACCCTGAAACCCAGCACCAAGCTCAGCTCTCAGAGCAGCAGCCACAAGGGCTCGCAGGCGCCCAAAAACAGTCCCCAGAACAGCGCCCACCCCCCCAAACCCCACAGCAGCCCCCTGCTCACTGCACTGGTCAGCCCCACCATGGTGCAGGCCTCCCCAGCCCCGGTGGCAGTGCCCGTGGCACTCCCTGGGCCCTCCTCCAAATGGCTGCCAGCCATGGAGGAGATCCCAGAGAACTACGAGGAGGACGATTTTGACTCGGTGCTCAGCCACCTTCAGGGCAAACGCAGCGACAGCCGACATGAGCTGGTGGATGCCAGCGAGCTGGTGGCTGAGATAAACAAACTCTTACAGGATGTCCGGCAGAGCTAGACTTCCTGTTTCTTACCCTCTTAATTTATTCACCACCCACTGACTGCTTCCTTTACTTCAGAATAAAAGTAAGGGACAGTGGGTGGCAAAAGGACAGAAAAAAGACAAAAAACAAGACCTGCAATTGTCGTTAAAGTTGCATTACTAATGTAATAATTGTGTTTTGTGAATGCTAAATATCCAAAAAAAAAAATGTTTGTAATTGCTGGTTTGGTACACAATGTACACTATGTGACTGTATTTATCTTTGTATTTTAAAAATACATTTGTATACTTATATTTATAAAAAAAAAGTGTATATAAACTTAATCAGAAGTCTATTTTTGTATTTTGAATGCATGTTGAGTACAAAAATGTTGAATCAAGACTTTGACATGCGATCGACATTCTACATATTTAAATTGTCTTTTGTATTGTGATTCTTTTTTATTTGTCACTATGATATGTATACATGAATATATTAATGAATTAATGGACACGTGTCTTTGTGGATTATTGTGGGAAAGGGGATGGTACACAAATAAAAGTATTACACAAGCACTCAGGTGTACGTGGTTTATATTTGAGTTGTGCTGTGCCACTGGGAGGTTTGATAGTATCTTATACATTGTACGTTTACAATCATATACATATGATCTCAGATTAACAAAATTCCACTGAGAGGAGTTTGAGTGGCTCTTTAGGGTTTGCCTCATCTTAGAATTGGAGGTCATGGAGGTCAGACTTTCTGTACACTGTCAACATTAACTTAAAGGGACAGTGCACCCAAAAATGAAAATTCTGAATTTTCATTTTTGGGTGCGCTATCCCTTTAAGTAAACATTTAAGTCGTAAGCCTTTATCAGGCATAAAACTCACAACCACAGGCCACAACAATCAATCAAAAAGGAGTCATACATTTTGATAGGAAATAGAGGATGCATGCAAATAAATATGAAGCAAATAGGTGACAGAGACATGTCACCACAAGGTCCTCACAGTAGCTGTCCTGGTCCTTTGAAATGCATCATATGATCTTCCTCAACAGTTTGCTCTGTTGTCAGAAAATTATAGTTGTTTAAATTTCCATTTTTATAAGCACTTTAAAGACATCCGTTTGACCAAATGCTCCAGAACAGCTTCTAAATGGACCTTGTGGTGAGACTGGTTTGTTAACAACTGCGTACAATCTTATTGAAGTAAGAGGTCAAATGATGTACATTAAGCACTAATTTGATTGGACAAAAGGCACTCCATGGGTGCTGATGAAGAGTACATCAGCAGGACTATACATGTGTCCATGGATGATGTAGGTACAGACGTTTCCATTTACCTCTCAGTGAGCTCTGTTAAATCTGTGCTAAATTTAGGCTCTTGTGTCTATTTTACAAGTCTTAGTGGTGCTTTTTGTGGTTGATTTTGGCAGCGAGTCACTCATCTGGATGTGAAAATCAGCTCACCGGTCTGTTAACTCTCCTTTTGCAGACTTTTGCTCGGTAGCCAAGTCGAGGTTTTCAAATGTTAACATTAGAATAACATCAAGGAAAGATGGAGAAGAAATGAGCACCAACTGAACAGGCCTCCAACTAGCCATTGTACAGGTGATGGAAAATAACTGGACAACCTCTGTGCTGCATCAGTTTCAAACGAGATATCAGAAACTGTAATATCCCTTGATTCACTGAAACTTAGCTAAATTCTCAACAGCGCTATTCAGCTAGGTGATTCTTTTTCCACTTGCCGATCCTACAGGGCAGGGGACTATGGCGGGGGAAGGAGAGAAGGCATGTGCTCTATGGTGAATAAGGACTGGTGTGACAAGAATGTTAGGTGCTGTCCTGTATCTGCTGTGAAGTACTGCTATATGCTGATCAGAGGTGGCTGCAGTTCAGTGCTGCCCGTGTTCAGGCTGAGCCGGTCAGGATATGTGGACAGTTAAATCATTCCACAACCAGAAACCATGGAGCACCAGAAACATGAACAATTATGAAGCAGCAGCCAACAATGTAAGAAGATGCAACAGAGGACTGAATTACAGTGCACAATTTAAAGGAGCTTACAAGATCACTTTTCTCTGGAGCTGTACCTTGTATAATTCTATGTGACAAATACACTGAACAAAAATATAAACGCAACACTTTTGTTTTTGCTCCCATTTTTCATGAGCTGAACTCAAAGATCTAAAACGTTTTCTATACACACAAAAGACCATTTCCCCTCAAATATTGTTCACAAATCTGTCTAAATCTGTGTTAGTGAGCACTTCTCCTTTGCCGAGATAATCCATCCCACCTCACAGGTGTGGCATATCAAGATGCTGATTAGACACCATGATTATTGCACAGGTGTGCCTTAGGCTGGCCACAATAAAAGGCCACTCTGAAATGTTCAGTTTTATCACACCGCACAATGCCACAGATGTCGCAAGTTTTGAGGGAGCGTGCAGTTGGCATGCTGACTGCAGGAATGTCCACCAGAGCTGTTGCCCGTGAATTGAATGTTCATTTCTCTACCATAAGCCATCTCCAAAGGCGTTTCAGACAATTTGGCAGTACATCCAACCGGCCTCACAACCGCAGACCACGTGTAACCACACCAGCCCAGGACCTCCACATCCAGCATGTTCACCTCCATGATCGTCTGAGACCAGCCACCCGGACAGCTGCTGCAACAATCGGTTTGCATAACCAAAGAACTTCTGCACAAACTGTCAGAAACCGTCTGAGGGAAGCTCATCTGCATGCTCGTCTTCCTCATTGGGGTCTTGACCTGACTGCAGTTCGTTGTCATAACTGACTTGAGTGGGCAAATGCTCACATTCGATGGCGTCTGGCACGTTGGAGAGGTGTTCTCTTCACGGATGAATCCCGGTTTTCAATGTTCAGGGTAGATGGCAGACAGCGTGTGTGGCGTCGTGTGGGTGAGCAGTTTGCTGATGTCAACATTGTGGATCGAGTGGCACATGGTGGCGGTGGGATTATGGTATGGGCAGGTGTATGTTATGGACAGCGAAGACAGGTGCATTTTATTGATGGCATTTTGAATGCACAGAGATACCGTGACGAGATCCTGAGGCCCATTGTTGTGCCATTCATCCACGACCATCACCTCATGTTGCAGCATGATAATGCACGGCCCCATGTTGCAAGGATCTGTACACAATTCCTGGAAGCTGAAAACATCCCAGTTCTTGCATGGCCAGCATACTCACAGGACATGTCACCCATTGAGCATGTTTGGGATGCTCTGGATCGGCGTATACGACAGCGTGTTCCAGTTCCTGCCAATATCCAGCACAGCCATTGAAGAGGAGTGGACCAACATTCCACAGGCCACAATCAACAACCTGATCAACTCTATGCGAAGGAGATGTGTTGCACTGCGTGAGGCAAATGGTGGTCACACCAGATACTGACTGGTTTTCTGACCCCCCCAGACCCCCCCAATAAAGCAAAACTGCACATTTCAGAGTGGCCTTTTATTGTGGCCAGCCTAAGGCACACCTGTGCAATATTCATGCTGTCTAATCAGCATCTTGATATGCCACACCTGTGAGGTGGGATGGATTATCTCGGCAAAGGAGAAGTGCTCACTAACACAGATTTAGACAGATTTGTGAACAATATTTGAGGGGAAATGGTCTTTTGTGTGTATAGAAAATGTTTTAGATCTTTGAGTTCAGCTCATGAAAAATGGGAGCAAAAACAAAAGTGTTGTGTTTATATTTTTGTTCAGTGTAAATAAACTATTGATAAATCACTTTGCTTTACAGGAGTTCTAAACTGTTAATCACATATACTGCCTACATACATGGTTGTTGTGAAAATTTTTATATTGCAAAGATGAACATATTTCCACAACTAGCATTTGAGTTAAATTCTGAATGGTCATCAGGAGAGGACAAAGGGAAGGAAATAAGCCTGGATACTTCACAACAAACCTCAAGATGTGCTCAATAGTCTCGCGTGACCAGCCTCCCTTATTTTGGAATGGGAGTCTGGGGACATTCGTCTTTCCTTTTGTAATAGAAATGGGTGGGGATATCCAGACCACATGACAGCGTTGCCATAGGTACGGCACGTCTGTTACATGTAACAGAGACGCAATATAGCTCAAATGAAATCATATCCATTTCAATCTCTTCTTGCGATGCACTGAACACTTCCTTTTCTGTTGTACTACGGACAACAATTCGGGGAACAGCAAGTCCGGTGTAGGCGGTTGTAAGGCAAAGCTAATCAGCCATTGGTCGAGGAATTACGGAAGTACACGAATTTGGATCCAATCACATCACTGCAGATGGGAGCCAGCGCTAGTTCTATTATAACGTTCCTCTGCGTCTGTGTAAGAGACTATGTGCTCATATGACATCAGCCGATGTTGCAACATAGTGTTTGATCAAGCTGCACCAAAGCCACTGTTAACACACTGTTATTTCACTGGTTGCACAATAATGGAAACATACAGATAAATGCACATGATACAAAGTAGCTAGCCCTCTTTAACATACCCATGAGTAAATCCCAGCCATGCTGATATTCAGCATTTTAGTAACTAGTCATCAAAGATACATATCTGGCCACTATTTCAATGCAATACCAACAAAAACAAAATGTTTGATAGGGGAAGAGTTCATCAGCTTTTTTGAGCAGTACTGAAACATTTAGGCAATTAACTGGTTTTTCAATCAGGAGAAAACTAATCAACAATTTAGATAATCAGTTAATCACGTCAGTAATTAAAAAGAACAGTTTGAAAATGTGATACGTTCACTAGTTCTGGTTTCTTGGACTTTTTTCTGTGATAATATCATCGTAAAATGAATTATCTCTGGGCTTTGGACTGTTGATCAGACAAAAATAAAGAGATTTGATGTTGTCACATTGGGCTTTGGGAACTTGTATTTGACATTTTATGGACAAAACATTGATCAGTTGACTGAACAAATAACTGACACATCACTGAAAATAGTCATCAGCTGCAGCCCAGTTCTTGTAGATTGAAAATGATCTGGTGAGTACCTTATATTTTGATGTCCTCTGCAACTCTTGAAGCTTTAAAGGAACGTAAAATCTATGAAAACACTGTGGATAAACAGTACAGGCAGGTTTACTCTTCACTAAACCCATCACGAGTCTTCATTTTCACATCAGCAAATTTGGGTTCTTGTCAGTGTTTGCAATTTGTGTGCCGCGCTCGTCTTCATATGAGGAAGCTTTGAAGCATTTCCACAAACACTAAATGACTTGATATAGCCAGGATTGTTGTCTCAGCCCAGAAAAACACAGAGAGGCTCTGCATTCTGTCAGCAATCTCAGAGCCACTTGAATTCACAAAACAAAAGGATCAAACTTGGACGTGTGGTGGCTGATGGGGGAGCTGTGCAGTGGAAGCAGATGGAAATAGCTGCTGTGGAGTTTCACAGAGGGGGTTGGATTTGATGGAGACACCTCCTTCCTCTGCCGCCTTAACAGCTAGATAATGGGTGACACCTAGAGGTGCAGCATGTGCACTGTAAACCAATGACTCCAGCACCCAGCCTTTACCACCACATTACTACTACTAGCAGCACCAAACCTGACATAAAACTAGAAAGGAGCGAGAGCAGACAACCAGACAGAGCCCCCTGCAGGACAAATCTCCACCCTGCAGCTTTCAGGGACACAGTTCTATGGGTATGGGGACCTGCAGGGAAAATCAAGCACACACTCACCTGCTGAGGATGAACACACACAGGACATTACTGTCCATCACAACAGATCAGAATCATAAAATGACAGAGCTAAAACATAAAACAAAATCTAGAACAGAATAAATGAACTAATCTTTGGTGTCCCACCAGGACATGAAAACTGCCCTTGTCATGCCATTAAAGACAATATCTTAACGATTAAAAATATCAGCATATTCCAAATAATCAATACAGCTATATACTCTTTGTGCAAAGGTTGCAACAAATCATTGAAATTTCCTGACATGGGGGTATTTTAATGCTGTTGGTTCATTATATTGATTGCACATGGTAAAACAGATCCCTGATATATATCTTTTTTGTTTAGGAAAGGTGTTTTATCACATTGTCCAGATGGCATTATCTTAAACTCAGACTGGAGAGAGTGTTCAGTCAATATCAGCAGACAAACTATATGATCTGATGACCTTTTTGGTGATTTTTGTTTTTATTTACCACATTGAGGTTACCTTATTTTCAGAACATTTTGACCAGTGTTGGGCAAGTTACCCTGAAAATATGATACACAACATCTTACTAGTTACCTTCATTTTAAAGTAATAAATTACTTGACAATATTACTCTCTGTGTAGAGTAATAAGTTACTTATTACACTACTTCTGTGTTACTTTGACTAAAATGAGCTCAGAGGAACTAATGTTAGTTTTAAATGGATGGAGGTCATGTTGTTTCACAGCAGGTAATCAAAGCACAGAGGCTCCAGCTTATTACAGTTCATTTCAAATCCAGTGCTGCACAGGTCTGACCCATTCATGCATTCACAGACAGTGGTTACCACTTTGTATAAAATGAAAAAAAAAATGATAAAGAAAGATTAAATAGCCTAGACCGTTTAAAATAAATGAATATTCTTGGACACAGGGAGGATCAGGCAGAGGATTAAAGTCTAATAATTATGAGATATGGATAAATAGACTATTTCTGGGCCTATAATACATAAACAATTGTTGAGGTTAGCAGAACAAACAGAATGGCGTGCAAGTAAGTCACTATGACAAGCGCAAATTAATACGCTAGAGCTGGAAGACGCACCTGCCAGTTCCCAGTGTGCCAGTCAGCTACAACAGCACCGGAGAGAGAGTTGAGCATAAGAACGGGGATGTTTGCTGGCGTTGCTCTGTAGTTGTAAAAAATGTGAGTGGGAACACAGCCAACATATACTGACATCACGAGATATTGGAACAAGAAAAAAACACAAACCAGAGGCCAGCTCCTTATCCCCACTGTTATCAGGCAGCTTTAGAATGCAAAAGCAGAACAGGATGCGTTGTAGACAACATATTAATGGAAAGACATTGAACATGATAATACACAGTATGACATGACCCAGCTGTGCCGATCACTGGCATCCTTCTGTGATGTAGTCTGTAGTGATCATAGACTTTATAAATAAGGTAGTGACATGACAATACACATCAACCTTTGGGAGATGTTTTTTTTCTGGTGGCGCTCTGGCAGAAGTGGAGCGGTGTGGATGCATTACCACCAACACTGATTCTGACCCTTTAATTTCCTGATAAGAATTTGTCTCTGACAGGCTATTATCTGTATGTGCAGTTAACAACTTGAACAGACAAATCAAACGGTAAAATCCATGGTAATGGACCTTTGTGATTTTAAATGTGTCCCTTTGGTTTGTCAGTACTGAGATTCCTAGGCAATACTTAGATATGGAGTATTTTGAAATAAGATGGGCAACTGTGGCTCAGAGGTAGAGTGGGTCGACTAATTGAAAGATCGGTGGTACAATCCCTGGCTCCTCTTTCACATGTCGAAGAGTCCTTGGGCAAGATACTGAACTTCAGTGGTTGATGGTTGTTCCATCGGCACCTTGTAGTGTGTGACTGTGTGTGAATGGGTGAGTGTGACATATAGTGTAAAAGCACTTTGAGTGGTCAGAACACTAGAAAAGCACTATGGAAGTGCAGTCCATTTACCATTTACCAAATAGACCTATGATAGACATATCATCAGCATATTTGAACAGCATCACTGTCCCGCAGTTGTATTTCATTGGTATAAATGAAAAAAAAAACCTAATGGCAATTTAATGCAACTCTGGTTTACCCCAAAGATTATAAACCATCATAAATAGTTTCTAATTTTCTAGTAAACACTAAATGTTCATAATAATAAGCTCAGAATCTGCAACAGCATCACAACATTTTTGAAAAAACAAAACAAACAAAAAAAACCCCCACCCATAAATGTCACAACATGCATCACAAAAAACTGCACTGAAATCAGGCATTTCAGGCTGCAACAATCCCAAAAACAGTCCACCAAATGCTGCAGAGTCTGACTTTGGCCATCACCATCTTTGATTTTTGGAAGCAGAAGTGACCATATTTGGACGAGAGGGTAGAGACAACCCTAACACTAGCTGCTAGCTTGGTCAGCATAGTGCATTTGCATCTATGGGGAACTGTGATTGTGCTAATGCTAATTTTTGAAGAGAACAGTTTAAAAACAGATGAAACGTATTTACAGAAAAACATCTTTTGAACGTTTTTTTAGTACAACCAACAAGAGTTTTTAGGTGACCAAACATGAACTATGAAACACTAAAAAAGCAATTCTGTGGGTTATTAATACCCACCCGTAATTCGGGTTAACCTAACCAACGTTGTTGCTGTGACAGTAACTTGTCAATGGACCACACCCACCTGTTACTCAAAGTGGCCATGCCCTTAATTACGTGTAACTTGAAGGCTTTATAACATCTAAACAGATGAGTTATTTAAAAAAAATTAGCCCCCGGTACATTGGGAACTGCCCATTGGTCCGACAGCCCATTGGTCCGACATCCCATTGTTCCGACCATATTAAACCCATTGTTCCGAAGTCCCGTTGTTCCGAAATCATCATGATGCCCTGTGGTTAAGGTCTGGTTAGGTTTAGGCACAAAAACCACTTGGTTAGGGTTAGGAAAAGATCATGGTGTGGGTTAAAATGAAAAAGAAAGTGACAAACACATAAGCCGTGAGCCTGCTTCGCCTCAAGCCTTTCCCAGCTGACCCAGAGCCGGTCACGACGCACCATCAAGGCAGAAATACGCCCGCCTGGAGCCATTCAGCACCGCGGAGAGCTCCCCACACAACCCCAACCCCAGAGTTAATAACAGGAGGTTATGGTGTTTCATTCTCTCCTCTCTATGACACTTGTATCTCGACCAGTAGTCTACTTTTGTTGCATTGCTGATCCTCTATGGTACACAAATACAGTATAGCCTAGTATAATCACATATCGGAACAACGAGACGTCGGACTAATGAGAGGTCGGACCAATGACATGGACCCGGTACATTTGTACATATTTGAATTTCAATTTTCGTTTCTTTGTACCAGGCTTTAAGTATGTTTAAAACATATTTCTGTTGTTAAACTGGGCATTTAAACATGGGATTCCATGGGAATTGACTCGCTCTTGGAGTCAGCCTCAAGCGGCCGTTAGTGGAACTGCAGTTTTTGGCATATCCTGTTTGGCTCATTTTTCAGTAGGTTGCCACTTTGTTGACTCCTGTAGTTAGTATGTCCTCATTTAAACCTTTAATGCCACTCTACCCTTTCGAACTAAAAGGAAATTATTTAACATATGCACCAGTGACTGTCAATGTAATTGTGTCCCAGTGTCAATGGCAGTTTTAGGCGGGGGCCAGCAGGGGCCAGTGCCCCCGTAACTCCGAGTCCGGCCCCCCCTGTGGCCCCCCCGCCGAGGAGCTGGAGGGGGAACGCGGAACTAAATCGTCTCAACAGGTTGCCGGTCGGACCACTTAAAGAGGCGCACCCAGTGAATCATGCAGAATACACCACACAAGAAGGAAAAGGGCCTGAGTTTTCTAGTGTTTAGTGTTTCCCATACATTGACTAATTTGCCCTGCCACAGTCTCCAAAAAATGGCCAGATATAAAATGCCTCCGGTAAATGAACGTCACTCTGTAGCGCACCGGCTGGAGCTCCTACTGGGAATTCTTCGGCTCCCCCCTCCCTCCCCCTCCCCCTCCCCGGCCTCACCACAGACGTCGCTCTCCTAGCGCTAATGTGAGCCTGAGTTGATAGAGCAGACCGCATTTCTAAGCGGAATATTGAGGAATACTGACATCCACTTAGTGAGCATTCTTGAAAACACCCAGAACACATCAGTAGAGAATTGTGTGGCTGTATTTAAGACAACTCTGAGCCTGCACGGCAACATACAGCACCATTGAGGTAAGCTCTGAAAACTTTTTCCTTTTCATTTGACTCATGCCTGTCACATCATGTTTGTGTAGTGATGTGAAATACGATCCGGAGTTTTCATTGGTCTTTTATTTTGAAAATCAACTGGATACTCTCGTCTTTTCTGCGCCTGACTTCCTGTTTGACTCATTCGGTCTGTGCAAATTGACGCGCCGTCAGAAACAGACCCGGCGCGTAATTTTAGCGGAGCGGAGCGCCGAGCCGCTTCTAGGCCGCGGCTGGTGGAGCAGCTTCTTGAATGGCTGCTATTAGCTCCGGCACCCGCGCCTCGGCCGGATCGCGCACGCCACGGATCCAGTGGGTTGCTATAAATGGGCCTGTCCCAGAGGCATTCAACTACCTGAGGGCTTTTGAAATGCTCTGATTCAGGGTGCTGTACTTGCAAATCGAGAGGGAGGGAGGAAAGCAGTAATTTGTGCCTGTTTGTGTGTAATTTATTTGAATCTCACCTTTTGTTTTCCTTTCGTTTTGCGTATCTGGAACTGTACTTGTGAGTGTGAGAATTTTAAAAGAATATTTTGTCTGCACATGATTTTAAATATTAAAATAGCCCTCCAGAGGCAGACCAGTACGTCAGTCATTTTTCTTTTGATTACTGAAATGTTTAACCACTAATACTTGGCCGTATTTTAAGTGTAACCCTTAACCATAACATACAACTAGTGTTTTTATCAGTAAAAATGGAACATTTTTCACACATAAAAAGCACAAAGATGTTGAAATCTAGGCATATTCTGCCATCATAACTTTGCTCTCAGAATTCACCAGATTGATGCCTTTAAATCAAATACAAAATTTTCTCCTGGGTAAGCATGCCCCCGGACCCCCTTACACATATATATATCTTATTGTTCAGACTTAGATATTTGACCGTACTTGTATGTGCCCCTGTATCAAAAGGACTGGCCCTAGCTTGGCCTAGAACCGCCACTGCCCAGTGTCATACTATGTACTGATCCAAAGCTGGTTTGGTGTGGTATGTGAAGGTGTAAAGTGCTCACACTGGAAAAAACAATCAAATCAATTTGTCCAACTTTTACTCAGCCACCAAAAAAATATTTAAAAAATGTTGTGTTTGTGATACGGTATGAAAATATAATTTGGGTGGTTTTACCGCTCCTTAACCTTCATTTTTATTAAATCATTCCACATTCATCTCAAAGCCCTTCACATCCAAGATAGAGACATTCAAAACATCAAATCATAACAAAAATATCCTCATATCCATGGGGAAAGGAAAAGCAGAAAGTTGAGATAGGTTTCCTTGATAGAATGTCAGGCATAATCACACTATACTTATGCTCAAAAGAATTAAATGCAGTAAGGAATGGTAAAGAGCAGCTGCGGCATCTGGCTCTGAAAATTGCAGCCTTGATCTTGTGAGAATAACGCTGCTGATCGTCTGGCTGATGTCACCAGGGTTTGAGATCAAAACGGACAGAAATTCAATTGACATGCATTGTGTGGTTAATGCCAAAGATCGATTCTGCACAGGCCTGGCTCATCTCAAACAAGCCCATTGATGTACATTACAGACTTATAATTTGATGCACAAAGGAAATGAAGGAGACACAGTAGTGTAAGGAGAAGTAAGGAGAAAAGTATTCACAAGTGAGGAACATACCACAAGAATGGAATTTGTAAAGGTTTAATGAAATGAGGAGACATAGGATGTTGAGGATGGATGAATGGAGGTGAGGAAAGGGATGTGGGGAGAGGAAATAGAGGTATGCCCATGGCTGACTCTTACGGAAAGTATGGAGCAGTTACACATACTGACTATTTAGGAGCCAAGTTGAAAATAATGGCACTGGGATGCAGTAGGGCCCAGCGACAAAGACATCCACCAGCCTACTTCAAAGACTACATCAGAACAGAACTTGAGAAATGGCTCCGGCCATTCTCTTTGTACTGTACTTGCCCTAGACTCAGTAACTACTCCTTCTCTGGCTCAAGGAGAAGCAGTGCTTTCTCAAAGGCAACCAGGGAAGCTCTTGAACCCATACAGTCCACTTGGTTGAAGGAAAATTGACATTGATGGAGTTAGAAGAAATCTGGAGACAACATGAGGAGGAAGTGGAGGCCTAAAAGTTCTACAGGACACCGGAGGGCCAATCAGGAGACCACATGAGAACAGGTGTTCTTAACCAGTCACATTTCTAGAGCCAGGAGGCTCAGACAGGTGGAGAGAGCACTTCAGTTTCTAGCCTTTTGCAATCACGTTTATTGCCACTAGGGTCAAAGCTGCCACCTATCCCTCTAGCTGGCAATCCAGTGCAGCTATTAACTTTTCAGCCAGGAACCCCATCAGTCATCCCTACCAACACCCAGCAAGCTCAGCTGCCAGCGTCCTGCTTAGCTGTCCTTTTGCTGGTCTCCTGCTCTGGTATCCAGTGGTCCACCCATCCAGCACTTGGCCCTGACCTACAGCTGATTCCTCAGTTGCAGGTTGCCTTTCAAGTCCCTGGACTGTCCTCCATTAGGGCCCCGTCTCTGTAGCGGTCACCCAGTGAGGTCCTGTCTACATGGTCGTCATCTAGTGGGGTCTTGTCTTTGTGTCTCATCTCCTTGGCCATCTTTCAGTGGAGTCCCAGTATCGCAGCTGTCTTCCATTAGGGTCCCATTTCCGTGGCCATCTTCCAGAGGGGTCCTGTCCCCTTGTCCATTCTCCAGTAGAGTGGTGTGGCCTTGTCCATCCTCCAGTGGGGCTCTGTCGCCTATCCTCATGGGGGGGCTTGTCCACATTGCTAGCCTCCAGAGGGGTTCCTTCGTTATTGTCAAGCCTCAGAGCACCCTGACTGGTCTGCCAACCTCCTGCATTACCTCTAGAATGGCTCTGCTGGCCTGCCCACTGGTCTTCCTTGTCTCCAGAATGGTTTCACCTACATCAAAGACCTCCAAAGTGTCCCTGCCAGTCTGTTTGTCTTCCAGAGTTTTCCTGCTTCAGTCACCAACCTCCTGTCCATCCTCAAGAGCAGATCCAGCCACCAGGCTGTTCTCTTTCCCTTTCACCAGAGCTACTCCGTCCCTGCCCTGGGCCAGAAAGAAAACAGAAAGAAAAGAAAGAAAACACAATTGCTATAATTAGTGTGATTCTCCTCGCACTTATTTTTTATTTATTGTCTCTGTCCGTCTGCAATCTGAGGATCTGTGCTGAAGGAGAGGACAGACAGGGAGCAAGTAAGCATCTGAGAAAGAGAGGGATTGAGGTGGAGAGAGAGTATTAGAGGAAGATAGAGAAGAGGAAGAGAAACTGAGACTGTGTGTGAAAGAGAGCGTTAGAGAGACATAACAGAGCTTTAATGCAGTTTGGCCATTTTTCTCACAACACACATACACCCACTTTGACTGCTATCTCGTCAGCACAGATCCTTTCAGACGGCAGGAATGAAGCCAACAATGTTTGTATTTTCATGGATACACAGATACACAGTTTGTGTGTATGTTTGAAATGTGTTGACATGTATGTGTCAGTGCCATGTTTATATTTATGCAGAACGTAAGATTTAATGCAGTGCTGTATTGTGCGTGCGTGCGTGTGTGTGCATATGTATCATGGGTGTTTATGCTGCCATTATCAGTTTTGTATTGATTGTCTCAACAACAGACAGCACCAGCAACCAGCAGATTGATTAAAGCCATTTATCTTGTTGAGATGCTGGAACACTCTGCTGTCTCAGGGATTTTGGACACATTGATTTTGTCTTCTCTGGTGGCAGCTGGAGATGATTTCTGCACAGAAATTCTGTACAGTGACATCACTGAACCAAATGTCCTCATCCTGACCCCTGTCCTGATCCAATGGTTCTCAACCTTTTTTGCACCAGTGGCCCCCTATGCTTTACCCAGGTCCCTTACTGCCCTTTCTGTGAGAGCGTGTGAATGCTTACCATGTATGGTCGACTCGGCCATCAGGCCTCAGCCATGTGCGTGTGAATGGGTGAACGTGACATGTAGTGTCAAAGCACTTTAAGTGGTCAGAAGACTAGAAAGGCACTATACAATTACAGTCCATTTACCATATGAAGTTGTGGGGTCTGGGGGTTCTGTCAAATATTCTGGTGATTTTTTTATGCACCAATTTATGGTGGAAATATTTTTATTTATCGAGAGGCAAACACAACTGACAATTCAAAATATAATGGAATATAATGCAGTAAGGCTCTCAGACATTCTGTATTGCTTTCAAATATTTATTCTCCTGCAGATCAACTTTTCTCGTTTAATGTCTTTAAATGTGCATGTGGTACATATTCACGTCAGTCAATTTATGAAAAGAAAAACCTGGAATTTGTGTTTAAGCAAGACTTAAGCAAGCAAGCACATTCAAAACACAACCCACATATCTGTGTTCTTTGAGAAGTTGAGAATAAAGTTACAATATTTTAAGAAAAAAAAAGTTCTGTCTTATAGTCTGCTGTGCATTACGTTATTGCTCTGCACTTAAGAATTCCCTTCAGACCGTCTGACAGTCACAGAACCCTGTTCCGGGCTCTCTCTGGATGTGATGAAGTTTATAGAAGTGGCTTTGCACTGCTCTTAATCAGACCTGATACTAGGTCTAACAGAGAGCAGGGAGAGCTGACTGTACAGTCAACATCTTGATATAAAAAAAAGAAAGAATATAGGAGGCAGACACAGCAGCAATCCCTCAGCAAAGTCCCCCTTTCTCTCTCTGTCTATAAAGCACTGTTGTTTGTGGTTTTCCATTGTGCCACACCAAAAAAAGGTTAGTTCTCCTCTTTGATGTGCTTCACAATAATTGACAGAGGATCACACCAGTAGCACCAGAGCACCGTTTCATAGTTAACAATGAAAAGCTGCACGCACCACTGAAAACATGGGTTAGTACTTGCTGTTTTTCTATGTTTGTACTTTTTAAACAGAAAACAAACATTTTAGAATTATGATAATAACTGCGATTACATACAATAGAGTCAATAGCAAGTAGTGATGGTCATTACCAGGAAACCTTTAGCTCCGGTTTACAGATTTACAGTTTGTCTTTGGGTCATTGATGAACACATATGTTTTTGGATTGTGTAGAGAACTGTTGATGGCAGTTCAACAGTGTTCAACATTCCACTGTGATTTCAAACTGAATAAGATATAAACTCAACTGCATCATCTAATAGTTGTCAGTCTTTACTGCAGCAGCTGTGTCCTAAAGTCCCACAATGCTTTGTGTTGCCCACTACCGCTCACATCACGGTCCTATTCTCTTTAAGTTTGTCCTCCATTTCTGATTTCGGTAACTTAACTCTTTCCCTGCCACTGATGAGATTTTCTGGTAATCCGTGTTTTCACTGTTATAAAATAGGGGGCGCTGTTACACATCTTGGAAAAAGAACAAACCTGCCTTGTCCAAAAACAACAGAAGAAGAAGTTTCACTGAAAACCAGAAGGAGATGATGGCAGAAATGTATCTGCTTGTAATCCCCACAAAATGCGGGTGCTGATGGTAAAGTTTGCAGTTGGGCAAGCCATGGACATATTGATGGACTAAGACTCCGACACTTCCTGTTTTTATCAATATTCTGCATCCAATTTGGACGAAGATGCAAACAAGTTTGGTGGGACAAAACAGGATCTTCGTGATCGTGACAGTGGACACACAGAGGAGAGGAGAGGGCGAAAACAGAACACTGAACGATCCCTGAACGTGGCAACCTCAAACAGAATATTAGTTTCATTATTATTATTTTCATTTATACAATTCAAACTGATGTAAGGAAATGAGGGAAAAAATGTAAATGTGAAACTGATTTTATACTAGAAAATGACATTCTCTTTTTTTTCTCAGAAATGCTTTTTTTAATGACAATGCACAAATTCAAGTGTTGATAAAAAAAAAAGGAATGGAATAAGATAGAATAAAATCTTTTTTGTGTTTAAAAACAGAGGGTCTCTTCTTTAGTTTAATGTGCATACTGTTTATATATTCATTGAACAATTTTTTCTGTGGGTCTTGAAAAATTAGTGAATATGATCAAAAATGCCGGCGGGGGCTGGCAACTTAAAAACAATACTCTGGCGGGGAAGGTGTTAAGGAGAATTTTAACAAGGTCTCAATGCAGACATGGTCCGTGTTGTGTTTTGCATCATGCTTCTTTCCATTTTTCTCTCAAAAATTATACAAAATTAAAAATAATACACTAATCTTGCTTAAAATGTTGAAAAGCATGTTTCATCTTTAACTTCATGCCTTTTGGAGATCAGTTCATCTTCTACTTACTCAACTACACACAGTAAACTGAATTTTGACCAGGGGTGCCTAAACTTTTGCAAGACACTGTATGTGGTGGTAGCCACATGTGCTGCTTTAATGCTACAGAGGAGTCACAGATAGAAACTGAGTTACTGCAATAACTTGTTTGCAGTTAGCACTTGATTGACTGACTGAATTTATTTGATGATTGAAAAAACATATAGCACTGTGCTGCAGTCATTACATAGCCTATGTTACAAATCACCAAGGATATAAACACAATAAAGCCTGAAGGCTTATTTGTATTGTGGTCTTCTAGTAAACACTTAACACAGCACAAGATAAAACATCAACAAGACATCAAGTTCAAACAAGATAATCAACATATAAATAAATAGCAGCTCCTGTGTCAATGTGCTTTTGTTTTCCTCGTAATAAAAAGCCAGCACACATCATAATGTAAAGAGTTCAGAAGAATGTGGAAAGCATACATTGTTGAGATACCTCATACATTACAGTAAACATTTTGCCGTGGCATGGATCATCACTCTTGTTTTCACTTTAGTTTCCACTTCTCACAAAGCAATACGGCTGCTTTTTGTTGTCAAGACAATACACTCCTGTTTTCATCCGAGCAATACCAGAAGATGTTTTTCACTTGGTTTATGGCTGCAACAATAGCTGTTTTGTGTAAAAGTGTGTGTGTGTGTGTGTGTGTGTGTGTGTGTGTGTGTGTGTGTGTGTGTGTGTGTGTGGAGTAAATGTAGCAGCACTGTAGTGTGACAGAAAGCTTATAGCCACAGTGGGAGGTGTGCTGTCCACAAATACACACACATTGATGAGAAGGGCTGGCAGTGGTTAGATAATGGACCATCAGCTAAACAATAGTGTGTGTGTGTGTGTGTGTGTGTGTGTGTGTGTGTGTGTGTCTTATTATCTCGGTGTGTATGTGTGTGAATGTCTTTATCTTTTTGTGTCCTCCATTTTCAGTGCGAGTGTTTTTGATTTCTCGATTGTTTTGTGTAACACATTTTGTGTAATGACGTGTGTGTGTGTGTGTGTGTGTGTGTGTGTGTGTGTGTGTGTGTGTTTGAGTGCATAGACACACACATGAGCATGTGTCCAGTATGTATCTGCTTTGATGCGCCAGAGTGTCCGTGAGCCTGTGTGCGTGTTAGCAGCAGAGAGGGCAGCACAGTAGTCTGTGTATGAGTTTGTTTGTGTATATGTGTGTGCGTGTGTGTGTGTGTGTGTGTGTGTGTGTGTGTGTGTGTGTTAGGGCTCACTAAACCACTGTTATCTCCCTGCATATGGCAGTAAACACCTTGCTTGGTTGCTGGCTACTATCTGTGGACACACTAGGGCTGGACCACAGAAGATTAGCCTGATATCACTGTTTGTGTGTGTATGTATGTGAGAGTGCATGTCAGACATACAATGCTGACGGAAGTCTATGTGTGCAGGGGGTTAATCTTTTCTGACCTTAGATGTACAGCATGTGGTTTGTGTTCGTGTGTGTGAGGTTTGTTGAAAAAAAATAAAAAAAAGAAGCCTTGAATCATAGAGAAAACAAGCCTTGAGGGACACATCAGCATTGTGCATGGCATTTTGCAACAGCTAAAAAGTAATGACAAAAATAATTTTGAAAAAAAGAACAATTACCCTCCCTCTAAAAAATATCACATGTAAGAAAGATTATTTACCTGTGAATATCTTCGTTAAAGGGGAAATCACCCATTTTACATGTTCAAATGTGTAAGGGAGTATTCTTGCCTACATAAAAAAGTTGTGTCCCTAGAGGGAGCTGTGTGTAGTCTGAAAAAGGTCTTCAAGTTATGTCACTTGAGTTGGGTATCAGGGGGGATGGAGTTGGAAAGGAGTAATCTTACCAGGCAACAAAACCATGTGGTACCCAACACCAGGATGTCAACAAAAGCATGTGGTTAGGTTTAGGAAATTACATCATGGTTTGGCTCTACATTCATACAGGAAGTGAACACTGGGTTCCTGGGTGAAAGTCCAGGTTTTGTTGGATCCCACCAACACCCCTCCCGCCCACCCTACAGGGGCTTTTCAGGTCTTTATATCACATCGTAACTGTCTGTGTGATGAACTGATGCCGCTTGTCCGTATATCATACTGCCACGACAGTTGCTGTCTAACCGACCGGTGGCGTATCTTACCGCTGCTTTTGGCATCAGTGTCTGATGTCCAAATCACTGACAAAGTGGCGGTATTTGATGACTTCGGAATGAGAACGGGTTGGGATGATAATGCGGACAGATGATGCAAAATTAGACAGACTTCTAGGCAGACTTCTACTGGCTCTCTTGGGCTGTTGCTCGTACTACAGGCTGTACTTCTGCATTTTTGTATTGCCCACCAAACTGCCACCAGGGATATAAAGAGGATAGATCAAGAGACAGAGCTGCCCCCGTTCCTCCCTTTTTCTCATACTCTCATACCGAAATCAAATCAAATGGTAAAACTCGGCAGCACTGATCAAATATTAACCAAGATTTTGTTACTATACTGCCATTTCTCACCTAAAATGTTTTCTGAAAACATATCTTAGCTCTGTTTAGCTGTAATACCTAAAGTTAATGAACAGAAAGTGGGTGCCTTACTGTTTCCTGTGCAGTGAAGGCTGAAAAACTGAAATCAAACAGTAAACCCAAACCGAAACCTAATCAGTAAATTCTGTTACTCAGTTGCCTATTTTTCACCTCAAATGTTTCCAGAAACATATTTTAGCTTACTGTTCGCATTTTGTCACCCACCATTGGCAGCGTTTATTGGTCAGAAGTGGCGCAGTGTATTCTGGTAGTTGTAGGTTTTCTATGTCTTGAGCAAAAGCATTAAATAAGTCCTTTTTTCTGTTTTCTCTGATACGTACCACCAAATTTTAAAATATTTGTGTCTTTGTACTGAATAGTCAGCCTAGTTTTATGAAAAGACCATCTTTCCAGCAGTGTGATATTTCTTTAACTGTCAGCTGTCGTGTTGTATTGTGGGTAATGTAGGTGCCAGGTCTTGACAAGGAAAAAGAGGAATGCATAAAATAAAAAAAACTGTATCTCTCATTCTGCTATACTGATTTAACCCAGTCACCAGAATAAATGTTGGCTTTGTACATTTCTGCAAACCACTGAATAATTATATTTGTACATTATTATGTCGCAGATTCACTGAAACCTTATGCTTCTTTTCATTTCAACAATGCTGTGGTTAACATGTAGTAAGGTTTAGGCACAAAAACCACTCGGTTATAGTAAGGAAAAGATCATGTTTTGACTTACAACAAAACATGCTGAAGCAGCGTATTCATGCAGCACAAACCTGGAATAGCCTCCCAGATGATGTAAGACTGATTTTAAATCATTTTAAATATATATTTCTTTATCTTTGCACCTCTTGTATGCACTTTTGCTGTTTTCAAAAGTGCATAATCTACATTTTTTGCTGTTTTTGGTGTTTTTTTTAAATTGTAAATCATGTAATTCATTTTACCTGTTATATCTCTTTTATAGTAAAATTTGTATCCTTTATTATGTTTTATATTTTATTGCTCTGTAAATCACTTCAATGCCATTTTGTGTATGAAATTTGCTATACAAATATAGCTGTCTTGCCTTGCCTAAAATACCCATTTTGTCATGGTACTATCCTGGCTGGAAACATCAATGACTCACAAAAAAACAATCACTTTTCTTATTTATTGGTCTATAACAGTATTCTACAAATTGGCAGGCATCTCCAAGGTGACACAACATCCACCATCTCCTCCTACTCCCAATGACAGTCCACTCATATAATATGTGACTTTAGAAAGTTCAATTTTCACTCCCTTTATAGCTCTGTTTTTGGTCTCCACCTACTCCTGAGAAAAACATGTCTCGTTAGCTGCCGAATGCACCACTATATCCACCAGCTTGTCTCTAACTGTTTCTGTCTGCTAGAGACTAGGTTGATGAGTGATCAGTGAGAATGAATCAAACAGTAAAGTAGGGGGTCTTAAAACCAAAACATTTCACTGAAAGATGCTAGAACATTCAGATGTGTGTTTGAATCTCAACCAGGGGAGAAAAAAAAAAGATTTCCATTTTCAAAACCATGGTTGTGCTGTAATTTCTTCATTTCTCCCTCAGCTTTTGCATCCTTATCTAACAGTACTAGGGACAGAGGTGTAGGTGGAGGCCACAAGGTTAATATCTCACTGCAGCTCCAATTGGCAGTACGTAATCTTACACCTCTGCAGTTAAGGTTTGTTTGGGTTAAGGCACAAAATCTGCTTGGTTAGGGAAAGATCGTGGTTTAGGTTACTGCTTTGTTAAGGTTAGGAAAACCTTAAATAACCAACTCATTAAGGCTGGAGAAAGACCATGGTCATGGACGGAAGAAACTAACACTGACTGTACGAAACAGGAAATAACCAGTGATCTCCCATGGCAAAGACCAATGTTAGTTGACTCATCCCTCCACCCTGACCCTCTGTCTCTGTGGACTTTGTGGCAGTATCACAGTACTTTCTCCTTTGTGGACAAGTGGGATGAGAGTTGCAATTCCTGTAGGTGACAGAGGATCCTGACACTTGGACTTTGGTGAGGGGCCACTGCTAAATTTATCTGTCAGGAGGCATATCATGTTGATACAGTCCTGTTTACTTTAAAAACACTCACAGACTTTCTGGAATCATTGGGCCATTGGAAGAGTTAATCCTTTTGAGAACTGTTTGTTCTATCTCACACAGGCTCCGCCCTCTACCAGTCTCTTTGGATAATATTCCTCGCATCATGAGCACACTGAGAAAAGCATAAATAGCCAACCAAACAGGACGTGCCTACCTGAATACGTGCGAACCCCACAGTATATAAAGAGGTGGCTTCCCACCGTCAGACATCCTTTTTCTCCTCAGCCATGGCTCCCTATTTCTTCACTGTGGTGGCCTAGGTTATAAAGAAGTAGGCTGGTTACAGTGACTAACCTTTAGCTGGTCAAGATCAGAGTGGCTGGGTCAAAGTTATGTCGTAACAAAGTGTTTATTCATCAGGCTCCACCAACTGTACCCACTGAGTCAAGTAGAGGGTGGGGCCTGTGTGAGATAATGAAGGTTACAACATTGTAACCCTAGTTCTATTAGTACAGATGGAGCCCTCTACCTAGGGACCCTGTCACTCCTACACTGTGAACCCCAATTCCCTCACTTTTTTTTGGAAGGTGTTTAACCTTTAGTTTAGTACAATACAGTAACATAAAAGTTTTGAGTGCACCAGATACAAAATAAATGTGTCACATGACCCTTGTCTGACAGGAATTGTTGTTTGAGCATTTAATTCTATGTCATATGAAAATTTAAAACATTGAATACAAATATTTCACCTTTTTTTAAATTTCATTGGATAGGTTTCTAAATTGCTAGAATAAGGCAAAGAGATGAATTCTGAACCAGGAAGTGCTCTTCATTTCACCTCAACACAACTTTATGTTAGACACTCTAATATCCACACAGGCAGGAGGTCACTGACTGTGTATATGACTTAACTGTAACCTGTTGGAACCATTGTGAAATACATAGACATTAATCACTGTGTAATGGGTAACGTGTGAATTAATACACATTTGAACACAGTTTTCCTCCTCTTATGGCCTTAAACACATTGTCTCATGGCATGCTGGGAAACTCCACCAATTTAGCCCCAACACACCATAATATGTTCAGTGAAAAATGATAGTGTTGTTTATTGGCCTTAAACTAATCAGGCAAAATCAGCTTGATACATTTTAGTCAAATTAACTCAAAGTTGATTAACATAAAAATCATATCAAGGTAGCAAGGGTGTAGGAAGTCTGATAGCAGGAATCTGTCTCCTTATATACTGTGGGGTGTGCACATTTCGGTTCAGCACGTCCTGATCGGCCTTCATTTCAGAGTGGTGGCAGGAATCTCAAACCTGATTTGCAATCTCTAAAACCAAAACTATCTGCATGGCTGGATACCAATTTTTATTATTTGGGCAAACTGACCCATAAAGGGCAGGTTAAGTTTATACACATGCATCCTTTTTTTCCCTAATACCCCCTTATCAGTATTCTCCCAGTCACACATAATCAGAGCTCAGAGCTGCTGTTGGCCACTGTGCAGGGTTCAACATCAGCAGTAGTTGAGGAGCAGCATGACTGATCTGCTTCTGGCTGTGTGTGTGTGTGTGTGTACACTAACATATCTCACACCTGAGTCACAGTGTCTCACTTGCCAAGAAGCCCTCTTCTAAGAAGATACAGTAACACCCGACTTGGCAAAGTATAGCTCCGCACCGTATAACCTGCCATGCAGCATACGTTTCTGCACGCAGCATTGCATCAATAGTGCCTGATAAATTACCAAACACTTCTCCCTGCCAGAGAAACACAAACGCCGCCACCACCGCTGATAAATTAATCTGCTAACAAAGCTGCCTCCCATATTAATAAAGACATGTTTGTCATCAGGGAAGGTGAACTTGCCTGACACCTTCTATATTACTGTGTGTGAGGGTGATATGGGGGTGTGTGTGTGTATGTGTGTTGGAATGTGTTTGTGTAGAAAGCAGGGGCTGACCCTGGCGTGATGAGCAATTGGTTGCCATTAAAGAGCACAAAGACACAGGGAAAGAGGGGGCTTTGGAAAAAGGCAGTGTAGACATGTTATTTAGCCTCTGTGTGTGTGTGTGTGTGTGTGTGTGTGTGTGTGTGTGTGTGTGTGTGTGTGCATGTGTGTGTGTGTGTGTGTGTGTGTGTGTAGGTGTGTGTTGCAAGCTAAGGTTTGCTCTTTCACAGACTCACTGACTTATTTATTCCTGTATTAAAAGGAGTCTTTGTATTTCACGTCTTGTTTGTGTCACAGCCACTACATGACAAGAGTGTGTGGTCACTCTCTTTTTTCCCTCTCTCACTGTGTTTGCATTAATTACAGATTTTTACTGCCACAAGGTGGAGCTCTTCCTATTCCTCTGGAGCCTTTCCTCACTCTCCCTTTCTTCCCTGTGGATGTGGCTGCCAGCTCTCTGACTAAAGCAGTAAATGGATCAGCAGTGGATAACAAAAGGATGGATATGATCCCTTGATATCCCCTCTTTCTCCAACTCTGGCCTCCTCTCCAACTGGCACCAGCATGTGTCTCATATCTGGCTTGTGTCTCTGCTCTGATTTAGCTGGATTACATTTACACCTGGTGTTAAAATGCTGCTCTGGTATACACACTTAAATTGGATTTCTCTTCCCGTCTCCAAAGCTTAAACAGATTGCTGCGCACATCTGTTGTCGTTTTCCCCTTTTTACACCAACAGCGACGCATAAATTGTGAGTTCAACCGTGAGATCCAGTTTACACTCTTTTGCTGCTCTGGATCAACTGAAGTCACAGGTGGAAATGTTCTGGCACAGCACTCAATACCTGTGTAAAAGAGACACCAGGAACAAAGAGTGTGTGTTCTTCTCAAATCAGGGTACGGGTACCCCTAGGGGTACTTTGGAGAACTGCAGGAGATTTTTTAAAATGGTGATTTGAAAAAATATCAGTCTTGCATAATTCTTAAAATAATTATATCTCTATGGAGATGTAAGTTAAATAACACATTTTCACATTTTCTATTCAGTATTTCTATTTCCAATGCAGTCACTGACGTCCATAAACTACTGCCACAAATGCTTTTACGTTAAAGCAGCTGTGCGGAACTTTCCGTTTTCGTTGATTATAGCGCCACCTTTTGGTCAAAGCGGCATGACACCCACAGCCTGGTGTCGTAAATTCCGACTGCAGCCTTCATTTGTAAAATCTCGACTGCAACCGGCAATTACCGCATGCATTTGTTTTGGAGAGCGAGAGGAAAATCATAAATGTTCTGGTGAAGCTCTGCATTTCTTATAAACTGAGGACAACTGCCTGCTGTATATTTGTGTTCATGGTCACAGTCACAGATATTTTGTGGCAAAAGCAACAAAAGCGGTTCACATCAGCTAACGTTACATTTAGCTTGCTTATAACTTCCATGTCGTCATATACTGAAGTGAAAAAATGTCTAACAAGTTGCAGTATATTCTCTAAATAAAAAGGGCCAACTCGGGATCAGTTTTAAAACCTTTCAAATCTCTCAGCTCTCTCCACTTGGTGAATGCCCAACCGAGGTTTACACGCATTTGGGCTTGAGCCCTATCACTGTTCCGTTTAGCCTTCTTCTACTGTACTGTACAAGAGTGTGCAATGTGTCCGAAATCATTCACTGCTCCCTAATACATGTCATTTAGCCTGTTTCTTAAATCCTACTCGTACACACGGCTCCTTCTTCTTTTGTGGTTTAATGGCTGTGGGTGTGCAGACTTACTTCTGCCTCCGGGTGCCGTATTCTGGTTTGCTGACTTCCGCTGTCCGTCCGACCCGACCGAGGCTACGCTAAATAGCCATATAGAGAAAGGCTTTTTTGTCGCTGTTGGGTTCAAATAAATATGCAGATCAAAGGGGGGTGATACGAACTAGGGACAGTTTTATTAATGGTAAAAAGTTCCGCACAGCTGCTTTAACATTTGTTCACTATGTGCTTCTAGCATAAATGTCTCACACTTACCAGGGGAGAATTAGCTAAAGAAATATTTTAAAATGGGGTACATTATTGAAAAAAAGTTTGAGAACCACTGGTACGTAAGACTTTTTCTTATCATAGAGCTTATAAAATTAAAGCAAAAAATTAGTTTTGCTTCTCTTATACTCTAATATACTCTGACTCACAGCCAGATGAGCCAGCTTTGTGCCCAAGGCAAAAATAAGCTTTGGGCCCCAAATGGCCATCCACTCTACATTGTGTATGTATTGGTTAGTAATAATTAATTAGTTTTTGGTCATTTGATTAGGCACAAATTCATTTTGGAATATGCACCATGTATAATTAATATAAACTAAAATAATAAAGGCCTTAAAAGTAGATTTTAACTTGGGTTCTCTCTACAAGATGAGGCCTCAGGGGGAGATAATTATTCAGGTGTTGCCTTTATTTAGTATTAACCATAATCAGCGATGGCTGGGGCACCCCGCTGGCAATAACAATAATAAGACAATAATAATAATAATCTGAGGAGAGTTTGGGGAGTGGACTTGTGTGGAGCAGCGTGGTAAGAAAGGAAATGATAGCAGTTAAGTCAGGTAGTATTTTATTTATTTATTTATTTTCTTCATTTCTTCCCCCGTATCCTTACACTTACAGCTCACAGAAACACACACACACACACACACACACACACACACACACACACACACACACACACTCACATGCATAGTAAAATAGGGAAATCTACATGTAACACCAAAACATCACAACCTTACAAGTTTACTCAGATGTCTCCTTAGATAATTACTTACCTGTGTTTTTATGGCTGTTGTGTCTTTCTCTTGTCTTGTCATGTCTCATGTGGTTAAGGTAAGGGTTTTTATGTTACGTGTATGTTTGTGTGGCTTGATTAATAGTTTATAAATCATTTCATTTTGCTTAGTTGGAAGCCATTAAAAAGAGCAAATTTTGATTTTTTTTTAAAATTTGTTTGTCTTAATGCTTTAGCATTAATCTATAAAGCCTTTCTAAATGATCTATTAAGACTTTCCCTGCCAGGGTATTTTTTTAAAGTTGCCAGCTACTGCCAGCATTTTTGATCATATTCACTAATCTTTCGAGACCCACAGACTAATTTGTTCTACGGCCAATGCTGAACGGCACGGCTGGAAAGCTAAGATTTGCCCAGTGGAAGTCAGCCGCAGAGGCTTCGTGGGCAAGTCAACCATCAGGCTACTTAAGGACCTTGGAATTTGAGGCCAAGCCCAACGCCAGACCATCAACGCCCTGTCAGGAGCAGCAGAGCAAGCAAGCCGATGGCTGTGGGTGAAGAGGCAAGACACCTCCTGGGCCCCAAAGTAACACCAGTGGCCTAGAGGGGTTGAAAGCAGAGGGAGGCACACCTGGGACGCCAGGCGTTGCCGATGAGCTCTCTGGAGGTGTAGTGGGCCCATCATCATTGAAACACCAGTGAAGGAGGCTCCCCACCTGATGACCCCTCAGGTTTACAAGCTTAATCAAGGGATTGTTTCATCTAGTCCTAAAACAGAACTGTAAACAGTATCAGTGTTTCCACTACATTCACTTAGCAGCGGCAGCACGCTGCTGCTAAATTATTGCCACCGCTGCTGCTCCTTCAAAACATTTATTTTGCAAATGCACCACCACCGCTATGACACATCTGTGCACTTGCACAGTGCAGCAGCCAGTATAGTGAGGAGAGCAGCAGTGAGGGGAGGGGGGAGTGGGGAGTGGGGGAAGGCTCCTATTTAGGGATGCACCGAATATTCGGTAACCCATATATTCGAATATTGCAAAAAAACACACATTCGGTAATCGGTGGAATAAGTGAAAAGCAGGGCCAAATAATAGCAGCGTGTTTTGATAACGCAATCAAACAGCGTGTGGTGACGGACAGAGTAAAATGTCGGCAGTGTGGAGATATTTTACTCGTCACCGCACTCACATTTGCGACGAAAAATAGTTTTGTGCGTGCAAAATAAATCATTCAGCACGCTGTGTGACTACAGATTTCAACCAACAGCAGAAACGAAATGGCGAATCCTGTCGGTTGTGGGTTGAACGGGGGTCACAGACACGAACAGGAATACATATTCCTGTCAAATACGGCGGCGCATTATAACGGCTTAGCCGTTCACATTTCTCTCTTTGTGGCAGGTAACGGCCCACAAACCTTACTGCACTTTAGGGACTGTTCTTTACTTATGAAGGGACTGTTCTTTACTTGTCAGGGGAGGAGGGTGGCTGGTTGATTCTTATTTTATTTATTTATTTATTTTATTTTGATCCCCCCTATGTTAATCACTTATTGATGCTGTTTTTGAAGTATGAATAGGTCAATAAGTAATTTATTCCATTGGAATATCATTGATGTATTATAGAAAAGTGATTTATCTTTTTATAAATGACAAAAGGCACATCTGCCTCATTTTTGCTGTGGTATCGTGATACTACTCAGAACCGTGATACTTTCACTGGTATCGTATTGTGGGTCCCAATTTTGGTACCGTGACAACACTAATCTGAAGGGGGTTCATCTGCAAAAACTAATGAAAACTAAAAAACGGTATTCGGTACTCGGTACTCGGCCAAGCGTTTAATATTATTTGGCTTCGGCTTCGGCTTCAGCCACAAATTTTCATTTCGGTGCATCCCTACTCCTATTGGAATTAACATTATTCGCGGGATCTTGAGAGTGACATCATCACTGGAGCACCAGGTCAGAGTCTGTCGTCTTGAACAACAGGGCAGCGGGCAAGAGAAAAGAAAAAGATAGATTTTATTAGCTGAAGATAACTTATAATATCAATATCAATGTTTCAGAGAGAGAGAGACAGAAAGAGAAAAATAGAGACAGAGACAGACCGACACAGAAACAACATTCAAACATGCGGTTTATCAGAATCAAACACTTTCGTATTTCACATCCAAACGGGGGGTGGAGGGATGTCTCTCACCCCCTCCCCCTGCTGCTGAAAAAATCCTAGTGGAAACACTGAGTATATACAACAAACTAAATAAGAGACATTCTGTTTTTATACACACCAAAAAAACATTTTATTCTATTTTATTTCATTCCTTTTTTTATCAACACTTTGTGTGTGTTTGTGAATTTGTGACTTTTCATTAAAAACATTAACAGTGAAAACACAGATTGCCAGAATATCACGTAAATGGTGGGAAAGCGTTCTGTCAAAAATGGCCTGTGTTCAGGAGGAGCGACCATGCGGCCATCTTGTTGGGGTCGGAATGTGTGGACAGTTAAATCATTCCACAACCAGAAACCATGGATTATCAGAACCATTGGAAGAAAAATATTAAAATTATAAAGCAGCAGGCCAACAATGTAAGAAGACACAAATAGGACTAAATTACAGTGCAGAAGTTAAAGGAGCTGAAGGGATCACATTTCATTGGAGCTGTACCATGTATAATTCCATGTGACAAATAAATGATTGATTGATCGATTGCAATGATGAACTGTGTGTTCAGACAAATCAGGGAAATTAATGACTTGAGTTAAATGAGTTTTATTTTATCTTTATAATGTTGCAGGTTAAAGTAAGAAAGCTGTTTCACTTCTTTTACCAACTTATTGGAGTTTAAAGGAGAATGCTCTTCCATTCACTGATGAAGACTGAGATGTGACTGAAATCTGACTGAAAAGGCTAGTAAGTGAAACCTGAGTTAAGATTATTTCATCAAACGACTTTAATTTTGTTGAGAGTTGTTCAGTTTGCACTTTTATGAACATTTGAAGGACTGCTCATCATCTCCCAAGGTCATTTGTTGATCTTGGAAACAGCAGTTGAGAAAGGCTGACTTCAACTTAATGGAATTACATTGTTGTTACCATAGGGTCAAGGTCAAGATAATCTTTTTACCTCAGAGGGACAATTTGTTGCACAGCCAGTATCAATACAAACATCACACACACACACAGCCCACAAACAAGTCATATATTTAAAAAAAGAAATAGACTGAGAGCAGAACTGACCTTAAACTTTGCTATGGTCATTGACTAGTTCTAAAGAAAATGACAATTGTTAGTGACCACACATGTCACAAGAGTGGTGAAATGTGTCACACTCACTATTTTGAAAACTCACTTTTGGCCTACTGTACCCACTGAGCCATCGTGATGCTCATCACAGTATGTAACCTTGGCCTATAATCACATAATTATCAACTTCTGTAAATGGTCTTACACTTGTATAGCACCTTTCTAGTCTTACGACTCAAAGTGCCTTTACACTCCATGACACATGCACCTGTTCACAACCACTAATACATTGATGGCTGATGCTATCATACAAGGTGCCATCAGTTAAATATTTACATAGACTCACTCTGGAGGAGCTGGAGATCAAAGCGCCAATCTTCCAATTAGTGGATGATCTGCTTTACTTTCTAAGCCACAGCTGCCTATGTGTCCTGGTGTGTAACCAAGCCAAAAGTCAAAACTCTGACATCTGACATCAGAGACATGGATAATAAGGCCAAATTTGACCAAACATTGTGATACTCTTACTTACCAATACAAATACAAAGCAGTTAAATCCTGCAACTCTTCTCTAGCAGCAATGCAACAGATAAAGTGCACAAAAGATGTCTCTCCGTGCTTCGTACTACTCCACGTGTTGTTTCATTGCTTCTGCAAAACCTCACTTCTTTGAGTCTGCAATTTGGTGAAAACTCTGTTTATGGTAAATGGACCTGTATCGCAGCGTTCTTGTCATCCAACCACTCAAAGCGCTTTTTACACTATGAGTCACATTCATCTATTCACACATACATTCTTACACTGGTGGCCGAGGCTACTATACAAGGTGCCACCTGCTACTCAGTTTTAACACACTCACACACTGATGGAACAGCCATTGGGAGCAATTTGGGGTTTAGTATTTTGCTCAAGGATACTTCGACATGCAGACTGGATGAGCTGGAGATTGAACCACTGATCTTCTGATTGGTGGACGACCCACTGTACCTCTGAGTCTCCAGAAGGTAGCCTGCTAATAACCACAGAAATAGAATGAGAGTAGAATCAATGGACACACCCATTCAAATCAACACAGCAGGGTAGTCCAGCCCATTCTCATTCTAAGGTTGTCAAACCCTTCTGCATCTTATAGTGATGCACAGGGCACCTTACAGCGTAGCTATGAGTTGCACAGCTGAAACGAATAGCCGTACATGCTTAATGTTGTGAAACAGTCGCCGTTAGGCTTAGGCAACAAAACTACTTGGTTAGGAAGGCACATAAATAAGTATGTTTGTAATATAACATGACGTAAGTGCCATAGACTGTGCATAATAGATGTAGCTACTGTGACATCACCCATTGGCTTGTTGACTACAATTTTAAAGCTTCGAGTTTGGCATTTTGACCATCATCATCTTGGTTTCTTGAATCCAGAAGTGCCCATATTTGGCTGGAAGGGTGGCGCTGTGGAGGAGAGAGGGGTGGATCTGACTGAGAAGCCAAGGACACTGCCAGCATACAGCCTGTCACTCAAATCACATTAATTATTTGTAACTTTAAGCCTTAATAAAATGTAAACGGGTAACTCATATTAAAATCCATCCTCTGTATAGTTGTCAGGAAGGAGGAAATTAGCTGTAGAGACCAAAACCATTTTTTGTACCAGGCTGTAAACATGTTTATTTCTGCTGTAAAGTTTGACATTTTAACATGGGGGTCTAAGGGGATTGGCTTCTAATGGCTTCTGGAGCCAGTACAGCGGCGAAAATGAGTTTCCTCTGCGGGGTGGCTGGGCTCAGCCTTAGAGATAGGGTGAGGAGCTTGGACATCCAGAGGGAGCTCGGAGTAGAGCTGCTGCTCCTTCGCGTCGAAAGGGGTCAGTTGAGGTGGCTTGGGCATCTGATCAGGATGCCTCCTGGGCGCCTCCCGCTGGAGGTGTTCTGGGCACGTCCCACTGGTAGGAGGCCCTGGGGCAGACCCAGAACACGCTGGAGGGATTACATATCTCGTCTGGCCTGGGAACGCCTTGGGGTCCCCCAGGAGGAGCTGGAAAGTGTTGCTGGGGAGAAGGATGTCTGGGGTGCTTTGCTTGGCCCACTGCCCCCGTGACCCGGCCCCGGATAAGCGGATGAAAATGGATGGATGGCATCTGGAGCCAGCCTCAAGTGGCCATTCAAGGAACTGCAGTTTTTGGCACTTGAGTGTTGGCTTCATTTTTCAGACCCAGAGAATGCGTCTAGTAACATTACGTCAGTCAGTGACGAGTGTATGTACATTACCTAACCTTACGTTAAAACAACAGTGACTTTTGGTTTCAGGGGTGATGTAGGTACATACGTAATGTAAAGTTATGCCAAGACAACAATGACATTTGTTTTTACATGTTGTGTCTTGGCTGAAAGTCTTTTTTTGTTCCCTTCCCTCCCGCCCTATAGTTGCTCTCAGTGTCAAGTGGTGCCAGCGATGTGTTCACATTGGAGTTAACTGAAAGCTAGGTGCATCTCATAACGACACTAGGGTGCCTTTGGCATCTATATCACATGCCGAGGGGCACGAGAAAGCATTGGTATTTGATGACCTGGGAATGAGAATGGACTGAAATAAACTTTTATTTTGATTTGAATGGGAACATCTGTTCTACTCTCATTCTATTTCAATCAGCAGAGACTCATTTTTATGGTAAAAGAATATTTACTAACACGTGATCATATGAATAAAAATGTGGAAAGTCTTTAGCGATTAGACCCCATAGAGATGGTATGATTTTAAAGAAGGTGGTGAATCCATAGTCGATAGTTTATGAGGTAAGTTTGGACAGTGATGTGAATAGAATTTGCTCACAGCAAACAGGGGTCACATAACTTCTCCCAAGCTCCATCTCTTCTCGCCCTACTCTGTGACTTGCTTACCACTCCCCCCTTCCTCCCTCCTCTCATCCCCTCCTTCCTGTTGTAAATTCACTGTCTTCTCAGCCGTGTGTGATTGACTCTAGCAGAGCTGATTGGTTCTAATTACTCTGCAACACGTTACTGATTAAACCTCTGACACACACTGGTGCGCATGCACAGATGCACGTGCCAATCTGAACGCACCCATGCACATTTACACCTGCTCACATCTGCAAACACAAAAACTTCCTGTGTTGTCTCATGCCTGTAAGGACCTCCAGAATCATCAGTCTATATTCTCAGTGTAATCCCTTAAAATTTAGAGGAACAGTTCAACATTTTGGGGAATATTTGATCTCTTACTGAGTGAGATGAGAACAACCAAATAAAGTGTTTAAGGTAATCTTGATAAATTCTTGCTTCTTGCCCTGTTGGACCAAATTCTAGCTGCTTTTTCAGATCTCAGCAATTATTTTGGTGAGCACAATGTTATCATGACTGATAGAACTGATAATCAGCATGAGAAAAAACAAAATCCAATTTGTAATCGTTTTCCTTATATAAACAAAATGCATGAAAACCTTTTGTGGTTGGATGTAAAAAACAGATGAAAATACTTGTTGATGGTTTTTATGAGAAATGTCATCACAACCAAGAGGCCTATGATCTGTCATGAAAAATTGTCTTTAGTGCAGGAATGCATAATTATGCAACAGGACATGCAGCTGGAGGTTGTTTTACCTTACCTAAATTTAATGCAGTTGGGCAATGGACGGTAATGTATAGAGCAATGAAAGAATGGAACTCACTCCCAAATTATATCACTCAACGGAAGAACATGACAAATTTTAAAATAAAACTAAAAGATTACTACCTAACAAGAAACTTCATCAATTAGAAGTTCTCAAAGTGTATCACCATCTTTGTGGTAATGACATTTCTAAAAGCTGATAGATTAAAGTGGAGGAGCTTGTTTGTGTTGTCCTTGGTACGTACGTATGTACCCATGCTATAGATCGATGAGTTAATGGAATAGATGTAAACATGAACTGGTGCGGGAGTGTGTGTTGTCATGTCAATCAATCAATCAATTTTATTTATAAAGCCCAATAAGGCAAATCACAATTTGCCTCACAGGGCTTTACAGCATACGACATCCCTCTGTCCTTATGACCCTCACAGCGGATAAGGGAAAACTCCCCAAAAAAACCCTTTAACGGGGAAAAAAACCGGTAGAAACCTCAGGAAGAGAAACTGAGGAGGGCTCCCTCTTCCAGGACGGACAGACGTGCAATAGATGTCGTATGTGCATGTATTATAATGTGTATGTATTGTTATATTGTCTGTGTGCTGTAATGTGTATGCATTTTGTATTGTTTTTGTGACATGGAGGTTTTGTATTGTCATGTGGAAACTGAGTAGACCCCAGGAAGAATAGCTGTTGCTCTGCAAAAGTTAATGGGGATCCTAATAAACAAACAAACAATAGACATGAAAATGATAGGGATTCTCTACTCTCCTTCTCAGAAAGGAGTCAGATATGTGTACTTCAAAAAACATTGAATTGTGCTTTTAATATGAAACCCAAAGCTAAAAATGTAACCAGCCCAACTCAAAAGTTATAAAATTGGCTGGTGTAAGGAAAGACGTACAACATACCCGATCACCCACACATACACACGTTCCACAGTATGGCAGGGATTACTTGTTCGGGCTCCACAGCACAGCAAGCCAGACGGTAAAATCAATTAAATTCAGCTTATAGCTTCACAAGTTAAAGCATCTGCAAATATTTGATAAATGTCGGCTCTCTCATCGCTCAATCTCTCTCCACACCGGCCAAAATCCTCCATAATCACAGGAAACTCCACTCACAGAAACAAACTTGAGAATGTGACAGTTTTTTTTAAATGTAAAAGTCACCTCCTGATTATTAATAGTCTCCTGCTACCCCAGTGTGAGTAAGTGCTGTAGATATGGAACAAGTACTATGTCACTTAGCATTTGTGGCGGTGCCATGTAGATAATTATCATCCTTCACATAACATGCTGTCTAATTCATTATTGTGTTTGAATATGTGTGATCTCAGCTCTCTGCATCTGATTAGCTGCCTTTATCTGTGTGGAGGACACTGGGATATAAGATTGCTGGATTAAAAGAGTACACATCAGCAACTCAGCTGTCAGCATATTTTATAACCATATAGAATATAAATAAATAGAAGCACTGGTGATAGAATGTGCTTCCTCGTGCATGAAATTTTAAAGAGAAACTGTATGTCTCAAAATTTTGATTGCATGAACCTCAGATAAATTACATCATGGGAAACTCAAAAACAAGATTTAAGGTGTGCTCAGACAGAAAGCAATGAAATTTAGATGTATGGTTGCATTTTATTTCAGGTTTGGAAGCCTCCCAACTAGCCTTTCACTTCAACTGCAACTTTCCCTCAGTGGAGTGAGACCAGTATGACTGGTTCACTGGCTTTCTAAAGAGACACCCCACTCCTCGCCTTTTGAGGGCAACCAGCTTCAATTGAATAACAGTGAACAAGTTTTTGGACATTGTGAACAAGGCTTTGGATAAACACAAGTTTAAACCACAAAGCGTGCAGAAGATGGATGAAATGGTGTGGTGAAAGGCGAGTCAGTGCTGCCCACTCATCAGATAAAGCCACATGTGTCAGACTAGCCTGTGCAATCACTTCATATGGAAGTTACACAGCTGAGAAAATATAGTGTCAAAGCAAAGGTCTGTCTGACGGAGAGGTAAAGTGGTGAAAATATTCTCAATATAACATCCACTTGACAGACACTGATTTTTTTAGGGAGACCTTTTGTTATGTGGCTTAAATACATTTTGCTGCTAACCCTTATTCAAAGCATTGCATTGCTGAGTTTCTGGGATGCTAGTCCCAGCAGTATCTCTGAACAGTGAGCGCGCCATCTGCCATCCACTGTATGTACTACACTGTCTCTGAGTCCTGCACGGATCCATTTTTGAAAGCCCGCACCCGCCCATACCTGTAAAGCTCAGTACCAGAACCAGCCCGTTACCCGTCATTATGTCTAAGTCAAAACCGCACCCGCCCGCACCCGTGAATAAAAGGCCCCCCACCTGACCACCACCCGTGATTAAACACACACAGGCTACAGTTACTCACATTAAGCCATTCTTGAATTACAAATCCAGCAGAGGAAAAGTCTCTTTCACTGACTGTGCTCGATGCTGGGATGGCGAAAACATTCCAAATGATCATTAGCATGCACTTTCCACCACCATAAAACCTCAGAAGGATTCTCCTTGGGTGTCTTGAACTCAGTGTAGGCTGCCACCTCATCCTCAGGCTGCTCCTCAGTTTTATTGCTGGAGTCCTCAGTGTCAGTGACGAATGTGACAACGGGGTCAAAGGTTTGGCTTGTGTCACTGACTTAAAAGATAAAGGGAATTGCAGCTTGACAACAGTGATTTAGATGTCAAAATATTACACATATACTGCAGATCATTTTTATTTGTCTCATTCTGAAAAAAAAAAATAGTTTTGTTCTCACCTGCTGTCCACCTGCATGTGGTACTTTTTTGCCTGTATCCGTGAATTTTATTTAGCATATACATATTTTTTACCCGTTTTACCCGACAGCTTTTTGCGGGTTACCCATCGGGTGGGTACCAAACCCAGTGCGGAAATCTGCACTGACTTTAGATAAGTACCTCATACAGCCCCACTTCAGAAAGTCAAAACTATCCCTTTAAGACAAATACAATTAAGTTTCCCCTCTCAGCTAATAAATATGAAAACAATCTCTGCCTATAGCCTTCATCATTCTGAACAGTGAACTGAACAATGTCGATGTGAATTAATGATTATAAAACACACTTCTGACTGGAGACAGACTTTAACATCCAAATGCATTCAGCCAAGATAAATTGTCAAAAAAAACAAAAATTGAATTGCTAAAGTTAAAAATAGATACAATCATTTCATTCTACTTCAACAGTAAGCCGTTTGTTAGCTCAGTGTTTGTGTGACGTTACACCTGTCAGGATGAACATCAGAGAGAGAGAGAAGGCGGGTGTTAGTGAGTGGGAGAAATATAACAGTACATATGGACAGAAGCAGAGAAGTGCGAAACTGAAAGTCAAGTTTATTTAGAAGTCACATACAAATAAACTCGACACTGTAAGAAATGTGGACATATTAACAACTTATCCTTCATAGCGTGAAAGATTGATATCAGCAGCAGACAAAGGGTGTGTCTTTTTTCTGTTACATCCAGTCTCCTTTTTGTGGCTGATAGCTGAGGAACATTTAAAAGTGATCTGTGGAGTTTTACTGTTATACTTTTATTCAGTGACACTTATTAAAACACATTGCATGTATTCTTGAGGTCTAACAGTGCTCATTTTGACAACTTTTTTTTAGATTTAGTCTTATTCTTTATACCAAAATGCTGATTAGTTTTATACCCCTTTTCCACTCTAATTAGTGTTTTTTCTTTAAACATCGGTAAACCCACTAAAAGGGGGCGATAGATTCCTTTTCCATTGCCAGTAGATCAGAGCTGGGTACGCAGCTCTGCAGCAAACCAGAATGTCTTTCTGTGTATGGTTAATAGACAGTAAAAACTAGCATGGAGGCCTGTGAAAACTTTACAGTGGTTACTTCTTTTATATATCTCTTACTTATTCACTCTCTTTCAATCTTAGACTTATTTGGATCACTGTTTGAGTGCTGCTTGGATGGAGACGGATGGTATATTGTGGTGGTCTGTCATTGCATCTCACCGGCTCAGGGGCAAAAATTAATGCATTCACCTGTGCGTTGTGTTTGTCACTAGTGATCAGAGCTGGAGCAAATAAATATTTGTGACTACTGCAGAGTCATCTGACCCGGGTGTGAATTCCAATTCTAACCTCTCCCATTACATTAAAAAGATGTTAGCAGGTGTTTTGTGCTGTGGAAAAGGGGCTTTGGGCACCTTTTTGTCATTTTATCCGTCACAATCTAGGTCTAGGTTTAGTTGATGCCAACTTACATCATTTAGTCAGCTTTATCAAAAATTAAAATCAAGCTCCTTCTGTAGGTTGTATCAAGGGTCGAAATTTCATTTGGACATCATTTTTTTCTATGACTGTAAAGCATTTCTACACATTAACAATCTTGCATTTCACCAGCAGAGTTTCTGACAGGATTAAAGAATGATTTACAAGAACATACTTACTGATCAACAATTAAAAAAGTGCAAAATCTCAAACTCTGACACCATAAATAACTAACTGAAGACAACCAAACAACTATTTGTACCCAGGTTCACTATAAATCCTGACTTATCAATCTCACTGTTAAGGAGCAGAAAAATATTGTTATTTCAGCCTGAAAAGTTTTCTAAACCTGTAACATGTTTAAACTTACGTTGTTTCACAGAGTTGGTGATTAAAACTTAACTTTCATCTCTATCAGACTGTTTACTTACAGTACAGCTACACTCACAGATAACTGAGCCTCCTACCTGCCTGTCAAACAGCATCAATCCATAAACCTTCTCTCTAGACAGTGTGGATTTGACTGCAGTTCTGCTAGGATCAGCAGTTAGGCGGCCACTTGCTCTGCTGTGTTTAGTGCCTCACAACTTTTACGAGCTGCTAACAGCCACGACTGCAACTAATGAACTCCACAAAGCCATTCAACAGCTCCACCATCCACAGTCAGACACACACTCTACTGCCAAATTATTTTTTGCACAAACACCCCTTTAGGTCACATTTACACCGCAAGTGATGCGTTCGTGTAGTGCTCGCGAAGCAGTCCACAAGTGTAGTGGCAGCACACGTGTATTCTCACCAAAACCGAACAGACGCGTCGCACAGCAGCCAATGCTGTCCTATCAAAATACAGCCATAACAGTTGGTGGCAGTAGTGCACCATGTTTGCAAATCTCCAATAAACCCCAAAGAAGAAGAAGAAGTGAGTTTGGACCCAAAGCCCAGGGTGGACAGGTTTGCATGCCAGTGATTATTCCAACGCTTGGAGAATTAATATTTAGCACTACAAATGGGTAAGTACATGAAACATGTGCCTGTCAGGTCTCGCTTGGTCAAGGGGGAGATGTCTATGGTGGCCAAGAGAGGTCACAACACATGCAAACTGTTTTTTGTTGAATACCGCGACCATTTGCTCTCGACTCACCCAAAAACCTCGAGCACCGCGTAGCATGGGGACTCGTGGTCCCTAAAGTCTCCAAAAGTAGATCAGGAGCCAGAGCCTTTAGCTATCAGGCTCCTCTCCTGTGGAATCATCTTCCTGTTGCGGTCCGGGAGGCAGATACCGTCTCCACATTTAAGACTAGACTTAAGACTTTCCTCTTTGATAAAGCTTATAGTTAGGGCTGGCTCAGGCTTGCCCTGTACCAGCCCCTAGTTAGGCTGACTTAGGCCTAGTCTGCCGGAGGACCCCCCTATAATACACCGGGCACCTTCTCTCCTTCTCTCTCTCTCTCTCTCTCTCTCCTTTGCTAACACTAATGTCCTGTTACTGCATCTTGCTAACTCGGCCATACTGCATGTCACCAGCTCAGCCTCTTCTCCGGAGCCTTTGTGCTCCACTGTCTCACAGGTTAACTTGTATCGCAGCGGGGCCTGGATGGCGTGACGTGTGTGGTTGTGCTACTGCCGTGGTCCTGCCAATATGATTATTGTCATATATGTATACTATCAGATATTAATATATACTTAAACATATTGTATCGTAATTATTATTATATTATTACTTTAATTAATGTTGTTGTAAGCTACTGTCATTATCGTCTGTCCTGCATCTCTCTCTTTCTGTCTCTTTGTGTCAAACGGATTACTGTTAATTTATCATGTTGATCTGTTCTGTACGACATCTATTGCATGTCTGTCCGTCCTGGAAGAGGGATCCCTCCTCAGTTGCTCTTCCTGAGGTTTTTACCATTTTTCTCCCCATTAAAGGGTTTTTTTTTTGGGACAGAGGGATGTCGTATGCTGTAAAGCCCTGTGAGGCAAATTGTGATTTGTGATATTGGGCTTTATAAATAAAATTGATGGACTGATTGACGCGGTGTGAATGCTCTAACCTGTTAATAACCTGTTATATGCTATGCGACCGTTTGTGAGCGCTACGCGAATGCATTGCTTGCGGTGTAAATGAGGCCTTAGGCTCAATGATAAACTGATTAGAATTTGGTGGTCAAAGGTAAAAGGTGAAGATCAGTGTGACCTCACAAAACATCTTTGTGGCTAAAACTCGAGAATTCACACACTAATTATGACAAAGTTTCACACAAATGTCTAATACGATAAAATGATGAAGTGGTAACATTTTATATCCAAAATGTCAAAGATCATCTTCACTGTGACATCATAATGTTTGTCAAAAACACTTGCCATTATTCAATATCATAATTTAGGAAAAGAAGGAGAGACATTTGGTCAGATACAGAATTTATGACACTAATCTTGGGTTTCCACCTTGAAACTGTGCTGATTGTATAGATCTTCTGTGCTGCAGGAAAGATGTGTATGAAGCATTCATGTTTTCACAGGCTTGGACGTAAACTATAACTACAACATGACTGATGCACAGAGGTATACAACTGAAAGACGGCCTTTTCCAGAAAACCGCATGCCCAACTTTAAACTGACATTTTCATTAGCAATTCACTTCTTCCTTTTTCTTAAAATCTGTTAATATTGTCCACCTGTTATATAATGGTGGTTCTTCCCTGACAACATCTCATCACTATGTATTATTTCTGCTTATTTTTCTATCAGATGTGCTACCGGACAAATCATTCCAGTGTGGTGTGGGAGGATTTTACTCAACCATCTGAAAAACCTGTAATGACACCTGCCTCATGCTGTGGTAAAGAACTGCTCACTGTCCTGTGATGCTTCTTCAGAGGCTTTCTCACGGTGCCAGGAAAGACAGTTTTGGCATGCGATCTTCTCACATTTAATATTAATCGGCACAGTATACCCACTGGCACTGTCTTCATCTGAGCCATCCTACTCAACAAAATATATTCCACAACAGGAAAAGTCTCATGATCAGATTCACATCCTACTCGACTCCACCAGGTGAATATCAACCAAATGTACCACCATTCAACATCCGACAAACATACTGGTTTATATTCTCCAGTGACAAGTCCATATTTGAAGCTGATTGAAAGTGAGCAAAGGGTTTACAACACCTTGTTTCTGTAAAACATTATTTATTATTACTATTTAGTTGTAACACTGTGTTACAACTGACCCCACTGTGTGGAAATTTGTATCAAGCCTTGCTAACACTCGCTGGGAGTTGGTTACATAGTTGAAAACAGTGCTGTGTTTCAGACAACAAGACAGTTATTACGATTATATATGGTTGGATACGGTGACTAACATAGACAGCTCAGTAATCAAAAAACAAGTATGACAAAGCTATTTACTTATGTCGGGCAAAAACACTCTTTCTTACTGAACTCCGATGAAACATGTCCAATCTCTGTGGAATTTTGCAGGTCACTGTTTGGTAGTATTGTGGTCAACTGGCCAGAAGCACGAAAGGATCAACCCTGTGTAACCACTTGAAAAGTCCATGTTGCAATTTAACCCGCATTAGGAGGTTCCCCATGCTCCCAGACCTTGAGTGTCTACATCCCTGGTCACCTTCTCTTTTCTGCTTGCCCAGTCACCCAGCTCCCTGTACTTTTCCTGCACCTCAGCATCAGTCATGCCCTACTCATCAAGGCAACTCCATTCACCTGTTCCTGATTACATGCAGCCGGCACATATATCCCCTCACAGACATTCTTTGCTAGATTGGTCTTTGCTATTCCCATGCAGAACTTTCCAGCATTCACACTTGGACTGATTACTCGTCACAGACACTGCCTGTCTCCAGCTCTCCTCATTCACCTGCCTCCCAGTAAACTTCTTAGCATTCTGTCCCTGACCATGAACTCTGCTTCCGTGTTCCTAGTTTATATTTGCCTGTTCCCAATAGCTATGTGGAGTTTTTCCCTAATGGCTCCACAGTGAAATGTGGAGCACGGAAGATTTGTGTGCCTGAAATCTGAAATCTTTTCCGGAGCGGGGGGCTTGGTGTTGCGGTCACAAAATGAAAAAAATAGAAATGTATGTGTTGCAAAGGAACGTGTTTATTATCAAAACAAACAAAAAGATTATAGCTTTAGTAGTTACTTTTCAAATTAATCTTTCATAGCATAATGAGTTTAAGATTAAACTTTCAGTGGTTACCAGACTTTGTGACTTATAGCTCCTACATCCCTTTTTTGCCTTGGTGCTATTTATTTTTAGAAGCTAAATGATTTAGGCTGTTTGCAAAATTGTATCGCGCTTGATGTGAATTAAATAGGCAGGTACGTCGAAATTTCGCCTCTGGGCAAGCATGTCATCATTGAAAGGGATCATATAATGTTGTGGCAGTGACTTTAAAACTTCAGCATAGAGGATTTTTATTGCAACTTTCGTTTCTGTCTGGTTTCTGTTACCTAACCTTCAAAATTACTGCTGGCTTACTGGAACCTCTCCTGCTCCCTCTTTCCCTCTGTGCTCTGTCTCAATGTGACATGATGTGAAAGCATGCACAGGCGTCAGTGTTGATTGGCTATCACTTGTGCCGTGTAACCAATCAGAGGGGGCTGTAGGCGGGACATTGTTACAAAGCCCAGTGCAGTGGTTTCTGCAGGCAGGGAGGGAGACGGCTGTATCAGAGCCAAAGGAGCGAGTTTTAAAATACATTTATTTGATCGGTTATTGATGAATAAACGTCCGATTCTGATTATGGTAAACAGTAGGTTGTGTTTACTCGCACACTGTGCGCCTAAACCATTTTCCCGGTTCGCACACACACACATATATATATATATATATATACAGTGGTGGAAAAAAGTTTTCGGACATCCCATGCATTTGTGAAGTATTGCATTAAGAATCACTCTTAGGTCTTCAAGTGCAATTTCTTTTAGTACAGTCACAGCCAAAATACTAAATAAATCCTAAAAAAGCCATTAAAAACTTAAAATTGATTGGTTCCATAAAAATACATAAGAAATGTTGAGTATTGGGTCATTTTGGTACCAGTGATGAAGGTCGTTCTTTTTATTAAAAGACACAATTTTTGTTGCCAAGCTTCGTGTCTACATAAAGCCAGCACATTTGAAAGTTCTTCAGACACAAAAATGGCTAAAACAAGGAACCTAACGCAGGAAACACGCCTGAAGATAAAGATTCTCAGCCAGGAAGGGTACAGCTGCCGCCAGATAGCCAGGAAGTGCAGATGCAGTCCTTCAGCAGTTGGATACACTCTGCAGAAATACAGACGAACCAACAGCTTGGAAGACAAACCAAGATCTGGGCGTCCGAGGGTTTCTTCAGCAAGAAATGACCGCATCCTGATCCGCATGTGCAGGCAAAACTGCTGAATGACATCACAGGAGCTTCAGCAGCAGTGGTCAAACCAAACTGGTGTCCAGTGTTCCACCCGCACTGTACGTGGCAGACTTTTAGATCATGGCTTAAGGTCCTACAAGGCTATCAAGAGGCCCCTGATCAATGAGAGACAGAGGTTAGCCCGGCGTCGTTGGCCCAGGCACACAAGAACTGGACAGCCAGGAATTGGAAGAAGATTTTGTGGTCAGATGAGTCCAGTTTCCAGCTTTATCTTCCTCCTACTAATGTGAGGGTACGCAGAAGGCCAGGCGAAGCATTATCTCCAGCATGTACAGTACCTACTGTCAAGCATGGTGGAGGCAGTATCATGGTTTGGGGATGCATGAGTGCTGCTGGTGTTGGTCATCTCACTGTCTGTGATGGCACATTGAACTCTACCAAGTATGGTACCATTCTCGAAACCCACATGCTCCCTTCTGCGCGTGCACTGTTCCGTCGAGGTAAAAACTGGATGTTTCAACAAGATAATGCCCCTTGCCACACATCCAAGGCCAGTAGAACTTGGCTGCAGGAGCACAGTATCCAGGTCTTAGAGTGGCCAGCTCAATCCCCGGACATGAGCCCCATTGAAAATCTGTGGTGGATTATCAAAAGGTCTGTTTCAAAGCATAAACCAAAGAATTTAGAAGAATTAAAAGCAGTAATTCAAGACGAATGGGACAAGATTACCCCTCAACAGTGTGAAAGGCTCGTGGGGAACATGCCAGCCAGGATTAGAGCTCTACTACGTGCCAATGGCAGGACTACTAAATATTAATTTGATGATATGATGGTTTATTTATTTTTTGTTCAGTTTTGAACACATTCTCTGTTATTTGTTGACTTTGATACCGACAATGGTGAGAACTGACATATTGAAACTGTCAAGAATTTAGTTTTGTTAGTTTTTCTTGTAAACAATAAACAAAAAAATATAATTTGTATTTGTTTGTGTCTGTCTAATGCAGCCACACCTTTTGAAACACAAAAAAGATTTTTCCACAAATATGTCATGATAATATTTGAGATTGTGTAAAATTTTAAGGGTGTCCGAAAACTTTTTTCCACCACTGTATATTTAGGGGCAAATGCGAGTAAAATGCTCGAACTGCAGAGCACTTCTGCCCGTGCCGGAGAGAAACTTTGCCACGCCAGAAATCTGGCGCTGTGCAGGAGAACTTTAACCCCTGGCTTTTGCAAAGTGTTCATTTTATTAGTGGTGGTCAGAGTTGGGTATAACACGTTAGGTGCATGCTTTCACATCACGTCACATTGAGACACAGTTACAAAGTAACGCGTTAGAGTACTTTGATTACTTTTTGCAGTAACGAGTAACCTAAGGCGTTAGTTTGCTGTTTGAGTAATCAAATACTTGAGTACATTTTCAAACAAGACATCAGTTACTTCCGTTACTTTTAGAACGCTGGTCCTTCAGCTCCGAAACAGCAACGGCTGTCGTTTGGTTCTGATAACGGAGATAATGTTAAACCTATCAGTCTGAAAGAAGCCATGGAGCTTGTGGCTCACTACGTGGTAGAAGAAATGTTGCCATTGTCTACAGTGGAGTCTAAAAAAAGGTGGAGGAGGACTCGCTTACAGACATGTCAGACTCAGGAGGACTTGCATTATGCCTGGTACATACTACACGACTTTTCTGCCAGTTCTGAAAGTCACTATGTCACATTACACGATTGTGGAATCATAAAATTGTGCCGTGACTTGGTTGGCAGACATGACACGCTACATGATGGTACTCACCAATTATCCCCGCTCGTCTTTCAGGACGTGTGTGATGTCATTGGGTTATTCTTGTCCTTTTTTTATTACTTTTACTATTATTTGAGTCACTGTGTCTGTTCATGTGCCAGCTGAAATGTTGTTGTAGTCACCTAAAAGCATCAGCAGATGGCAGGAGCTCCATTTGAAGTGCTGTATGTAAACATTCAAGCTACTGTATCCTCCACAACCAAGTTCCTACAAATGTTACACAACATAAGCCTATTTATAAAATGGAGGGATTCTCTCAGCCGAGGTTATAAGGGGCTTTTAATTTGAAAGAAATTTAGAAAGTGTTGGGTTTGAAATGACGGTGCGATATGTTAACTTTACAAAGACAACGGAGCAGATAAAAAGTAAATATATAAACACACAGAGGGATTAATAAATAACGGACCGTCTATAATGTAGTCTGTTTCAAATGAAGCTGGGAGCCTCTGCAGTTGTGGTGAGTAAAAGCCCCGCCGCTATTTGTTAATGTTATTACTTTATGTCCGACCGTGAGGATGTACCATTGTTTGCTAGCTTGATGCTAATGACAGTAACGTTAACTCGGGGTTGACAAAGTGCCTCTGCTGTTTCACACCATCATTTCCCCCTTTTACTCTGTGTGGTAACATCCCTAGAGGAAATATTAAAAATGCTGGGGTGTTGTTGTCATACAGTTGTTTACGGCAGCAGATCGTTCTGTGTTTCTACTGGTCAAAGTGACGGCTGTGATGGAGAATTGGATCTCAGTGAAGGGCAAGTGGTCCATAACTTTAATTTTGGAGACAAAAAAATGTAGGCTTAGCGCCCTGTGGTCCATTGCCCAATAATAAATGTAGAATACTCAAAAATACTTTAAAACTACTTGAGTTACTTTTCTCAGAAAGTAACGCAGTAAAGTAACTAGTTACTTTTTAAAAAAGTAACGCAGTAAAGTACTTTGATTACTTTTAAAGTAACCCTTACCCAACTGGCACCAGCTGATGCTTAACTAGATCTCACAGTAAGGGCTGGTCAGTTGCATCAGGTGTTTAAAACATAACACAATGAGTATGTAACTGGCTACAAGTGTTGTGTTATTGGCTTATTTTCCACTGCTCAGGGCAATAAGCGGTGCATACCATAGGTGGGCTACCGTGAAAACTCTCACGCTATGACTTCACAGTGTATTAAACATTAACATCGACACACAACCATAGTACTTCAGTGACAGTCTTCTTGCACTTATTTGCTAAGCCCCTAGCTATCTGGCACTCAATTTGGCATTCTTTGGCACTGAATATTGTTTTATCTATTGATTCAGTACAATAAAAATATAGAGGAACTGTAATTTATACAGCAGAGACTTCATTTACACAAAATATTAGTAAGTATATTAGCAAGGATAGCAGCTGGTGCATTTTCATATCCCAACTAATATGACCAATGAGTTATGTAATATTGTAGTACCATAGAAACCAAATTCACACAAACTGCAAAACCCAACAGTAAACCAGATAGAGATCCCACCTATTAGCGCCATGGCTCAACATTAACGCTTGCCCAGGCTAATTAAACTCTGTGTTTGTGCAGAGTGGAATGCCTCATAGAGCACAGAGTCGGACAGTGGAACTACATAACCTTAAGTCTAGAGAGTTAGTTCAACCAACTAAATTACCTGCACTGTATCCATACTTGAAATAGGCAGTGTTAAAACCAGAGGTGGGTGGGGCTTAAATGGAAAGTGTTGGCTTATTTTAAGCCTGAAATTGATATGGGTTGATTTCAATAAAAGTTGCTATTTATTGGGTATTAGCAATAAATATTCTAACTACTCCAACAACAAAGTTTCAGATCAATGTTCTTGTTTACAGAACAGGTTTTTTTTTATAAACTTGAATGAATAAACTTGAAGGGAATTGATAAATGAACACACAGCATGTATGCAGTATTAAGAGGTGCTAAGTAAAAGGCATGGACCTGCATTCGTATAGCTCCTTTCTAGTCATCTGACCACTCAAAGCGCTTTTTACACTACGAGTCACATTCACCCATTCATACACGCATTCATACACTGGTTGCCAAGGCCACTATGCAAGGTGCCACCTGCTACTTAGTTTTTGACACACTGACACATTGAATTTGATGACCGCCTGTATTTATTTGAACACGGAGTACACAGACATACAGAGCTCATTGAAACTGAAGAGTGGACGAGGAGAGAGAGGGAGCAGCACAGGCAGAGGAACATGTCTGAATCCAGCTAAAGGTAAACACAGACGTTCATTTCTCCTTTCCGTTATGTTGTGGGATAATTATACTAACAATCTGAGCCTATCCTATTATGTAATATAGCGCGCGCTCACGGGCTGCAGGCAGGTCAGCCCTAGCTTCGTACTGGAGAAATGTCAAATGTTGAATATCCTATCACTCATTTAGACAAAAGTAGATCGGAAAATAGGGCCCAGGTTGAAAAAAAAAAAAACAAAAACCACCTTGAACCATAGCGCTGTCACATTGTGAAACAGATTTATTTTTCATTTTTGTGAACAGTTTTGTAGGCAAAGACAAATGCTGTTTTCCTGATGATAAGGGCATCAGATAGCATATCTCTCCTCTTCTATGTGTCATTCTAGACAACATGGACAAATTCTGTATTTTGTCATTTAATTTGGAGAACTTAATAAAAAAAAGAAAAAGCAAACATAGCACTCAGTTATAATCAGTAGTTACACTGAAACAAGTCATGTTCGGTCAAATCAGTGTGTATTCCATATATCTGAGTGATACGTGTCTGCTGGCCTCTGTAGAGCCCCGCGGGCTTTATTACACTCCCTGCTGAGCCTCTTGCTGCTGCTTGGATTCAGTGGACATCACCCTCAGGAGCACAGCCTGTTCTGCCATAATATCAGATAACTATCAATGCAATAAATGAACCTACATCTAACTGTATTTCTCTAACAGATTTTTTTTTACATTTACTCTCCTTTCTAAAGTGAAAAGTCAGTTTTCTCTCCTATGAATGAGGAGGAAATCAGATGTGTTGATTTCAATTTAATATGAGCGACTGAAACCAGACTGTCAGGAATATTTCTACTAGGAGGAACTCAGTGTTTCATTTTTAAATCTAACCTGCTAATTTACGTTTTTCTTTTTTAACTGACCACAATTATAGACCATATACAGTGGCTAAGATGTTGAATAATGGAGAAAGTATGTCATACAATGCAGAGTGTCGCTTTCTTGTTTGAGCAGTGTGATTTATGGTAAACGTCATTTATGCCATTTGTTTTAAGGTATTGTAAATTTTGTATAATTGTTAAATTGACGTGCTGTGCGCTATGAACGCGATGGACAATGGACTGAACTGTTTGCTGTGTCACAGTGGACTTGTGTGTTTACCTGTCTTTCACGAACTGTCTTACAAATGTCACCAGCATTGCCAGTGCTTATTTGAATTTGCCAGCTACGAGGCAGGCTGGCCACTGATCTTGCTCTTCTCCTCTGACAGCGGCAGATCGGCTAAGCAGAAGTCCCGGCGCTGGACTCTGCGGATTGGACTGCAGCATATCGACAGCCCCGCTGAAGCAGGTTCTCCTTGATGACGTGTGCAAGGGAAAACGCAGAGCGGCTCTGGGACTTCAGTGGACTGCACTATTTGGTTTCTCAGAATCCATCACTTCGGTGAACTGATTTACCTTTTGATTAATCAGCTGGGTAGTGTTTTATTCTGATTCATTTTAAAGGAACTCATCTATTAAATGAAGTGCATTTTAAAAAGGTAGAAAAATAAAAAAAATATTTTTTATAAACATTTTTGTGTCCTTCTCATTGTGTTGGTGTGGCCAGGAATCTGAACCTGAAGTAAATTAAGACTGACAGCTTAGTCTCTGTTACAAGTATATGAATGGCAATGAATGATAATAAGACCAGGAAATCTCATCTGGCTAATTTTCAGTAAAATTGCAAATCATTATTTTGAAGTGTTGGTAGGTTTAGTTTTAAACTCTGGACAGAGCCAACCTAATTGTTTTCCCTCAGTTTGTAATGCTTTTATGCTAAGCCAAGTTAACCCCATCCTGACTCCAGCTTTGTACTTAAAACACAAAAATGTTATCCTCACGTCACTCTGTGCAAGAAACTGTACAAGTATTTATGTCAAACTATTTTCTTTAACATGTGTGGTATTTGCCGAAGGAAATAAAATAGAATATAATTGCACAACTAGAAAAACAGAAATCTGTAGGAACATTAGATGTAATTAACAATTTTGGCATCAGTTTTCATCTTTGAAATTTAAGTATATCTCATGCATCTCATGTAAGCGACACGCCATCCACTATCCCTTCCATATGATTTGTATGACACCTCTTTTCTTCTTTTACTTTTCTTCTTCTTCTTCTACTTCTTCTGCTTCTCATAAGCCCCTATATCAAACAGACTGTAAGAAAATATACAAAAAAGAAGCAATCTATTAACAATCAGGTCAAGAACCTAAAGAGCCAGATACTTTTCTCAGGAGTTGGTGGAGACCAAAAACAGAGCTGAAAGAGCGTAAATACTGGACTTACATTCAGCAAGTGGACACAACACGACTTCAGATGAATGTTTACATTATTCCCTGTGTAAAAAAAAAAAAAAAAAAAGCATGTTAGCCATAGAAACATTTCTGCTGCCATTAATTGGCCCAAAAACTGTACATCTGTGCTTCACAACTTATTGGGAAGAAAACAAAATGAGAGTATTGCTGCAGTGCTTAGCCACCCAGCAGTGTGATTCATTTGTCTATACAGGTAGTAGAAGCCTTGCTATTATCATGCTGACGAGCCAGTAAGAGTTGCTGTGGATGAATGGCAACAATGCCTCCTTCCTGTGTTCCCATCAGCCTGACAAATGAGAGCAGGAAAGAAACACACTTTGCCAGTCAGATGAGCTACAATAGCTTTTTAATATTGGCACACTGATTGGATTTGAATGTTTACATGAGCGTATGAGTGTGTTTGAGCAAGTATTTTACTGCAAATAGGGCTAAGCTCCACATCTTAAAATCTTTCCACCAATTTAATCCACATCAGGTTCCACACACAAGTTTAGCCCCACTTCAGAGTTCCCGCTCTGCCTCACTATTTGCTTTCGTCTGATTGTTCTGCATCTACGCTCAAGGAGAAACTCCAGGTATTCTGCTGGCTTTGACTACAGGACCCCAGCCAAGTAGGCAGAGAGAGCATGAATGTGATGAAATGCATTGTAAGTTCATTTTCTCTAATCATTTTTCACACACAGGGATGGATTTGGAGTTCCAGTCGGCTGATGTTCTCCGTCAGGGGAGACACATAAAGAGGCTTCAAAAATCATAACAGAGCTCCGTATTTACTCCAAGCAGAAGCCATTCAGAAGCTCAGAGAAGAAGTGATAGACTTTCACCACACGTAGAGCAAGAACAGACAGCATAGAAATATATTTTAAGTCCTGACAGTCAAAGAGAGGGGGAAAAAAAACCTTCCTCATTCTTATGCATCCTCTTTTGTCTTTGTTTGAGGCAATAACGTCTGACAGAGGGGATACAAAATTATAAATCTACTCGGAGGGAAAATGCTACACATGGATTTTCATAATGATCTATTTTTCACACACACACAGACACACACACACACACACACACACAGAAAAAAATCTCTTTACTTTTACTAAAGCCCCATTTTGGAGCTCACGCTCAGCAACTGTTAGACAAATGAAAGCACTTTTTCTGCAGTATAATTTGGATTTGTTATCACATTCTATTACATTAATGCCTGCACGCCTGTGATGCATGCTCAGAGAGGGAAGAGAGGGTGAGAGACAGAGAAGAAAAGGAAGCGTGAGATAGAGTGAGAGGGGGAAAAATGGGAAAGTGTACCAACTAGAATGAGCTTCGTATCCTTAAGGCAAGGCTAGTTAATATTAAAGTCAATTTATAACCTTTCATAGCGTGGGTCTTCAGTGGGAAATTAATCTTGCATGAAGGGTGATTTCTGTGACGAATTACAAGGCTCCGTAGAATGACCGTCGCTAATACACAGTTCACCTCTTTTGCAATCTGGGTAAAGAATGTGATGAGAAGTCTGCACGTGTAAGCATCCAAAATAAGCATATCCACACTTACACTGGACCGCCGTTTCACCTCAATAAACCATCTGCTGTGGATTATGGTCCCTGAATGTGATCATTCATCATTTACCGCTAGGATTTCAAGAATATCTACTGAATATATAGACAAGATATTCGCAAGTGTAATATAATATCAAATGGGCTCAAGGATTTCCACCTAGGCCAAGTAGGCAACTGAGCCCCAAACCCCTAAAACCTCCAGGTTCACTGATGTCAGTTGGATTTTGGTCATTTGACTAAGTGCTAATTAATCTGAAAATGTAAAACATTAAAATCAAATTAAAAAGTAGGTCCTCCGTTTTTACCTTGTCTTGTGGTCCTAACCTGTCCCACAGTCACATTTATGTAAACGTCCAACACATTCTCACTCCGACCTCTTGAGGCCCAGTGTAAAAAGGAATACTCAACCCCCTAAATGGCCATTTGTTTATCAAGAAAATTTTGTATCTTGCGCATGCCTCCAGTGAAGGAAGAATCCAAAAAGTTGGAAAACTTCTTATTGAAACCCTTTAACAAGCATTGTAACCACCCAGCTGACATTTTTTTGCAATCAAATTGCTGTACTAAAAACATAGCAAACCCCATTTTTGACTGTTTGTCCTTTCTGCTCTCATTTATTGGAGTGTGTAATGATGATTACAGTATATTAAATGGGTGGCAATGTCATAAACAGTATTAAATTTGTTGATGAAAACTATGACCAGAATTTTCTGTCAATGGCTTTTTTCCCATGCTGACAGTGATGATGATGAGCTAACAGATCTTGCTAATAAAAACCTAAGACAAAATCTATGTTTCATTTTTGTTGATGAGACATGACAAAAATGTTTGTGGTGGACTATCAGACACTGAAAGCCAAGAACTGTCGTGCTTGTAATTATCTTAAATGCTAGTCTGATCCAGTGGCGGCTGGTGTAATTTTCTCGGGGGGGAAGGGGGGGGGGGGGCTATACCAAACCCCAAATATACAGATACCAAAAATCAAGAAAATATGTATCACACCAATGTATTTAATGCCAAAAAGAAATATAATGACATGTAGTGTGGTGTTTTACTTTTTGTATGTAAATTTTGCCCTTCTCTCCTTGAGAGATGCAAATTTCTCAAAGACTCTATGGTTAAAGTCAGGGATGGTTTTGACAAGTTTCTTCTCCACAGAGAGCATGGCCAATGCATTGAGACGATCCTGTGACATTGTGTTCCTGAGGAAGGTCTTGATTCTCTTCAGTGTTGAGAGGCACCTCTCAGATTCAGCTGTAGTCATAGGAGTTGTGATGAGGCTCTTCAGCAGAGCCACAGTCTCTGAGAAGTTGTCCTGAAGATTGTTCTGTATGAAGAGCTGGTACAGAGCCACAGCACCACTGCTGTTCTTGAACCCATCATTGCTGTAGATGAGAGACAGTTCAGTTTTCAGCTTGCTCTTGTTCAGCAGTGGGTAATAGTCCCGGAGCCATAGCCCGATACTTCGGTGAACCTTGTTTTGTCGGGTGCAGTTTTTTTCTTTGCTGTTTCTTGTAGCTTGGGGGTACCTCTTCAAAATACAAGAGGGTGCTCGGTGATATCCCTTGGGCATTTTTAGGTTCCCCTTCATGCCCGAAAATGCCAAAATCACACAAAAATAGAGATTTATGATATTGCATGCATTATAGGATTGAATGCATCAAATGTATTGCCTACAATGATGATTAATAAAGGAATAAACCATTCTTGCCGGGTGATGTAGTCCCTCCAGCGTGTCCTGGGGCGGCCCCGAGGTCTCCTCCCGGTTGGACATGCCCGAAACACCTCCCAAGGAAGGCGTCCGGAAGGCATCCTTACCAGATGCCCGAACCACCTCAACTGGCTCCTCTCGATGTGGAGGAGCAGCGGCTCTACTCCGAGTCCCTCCCGAATGTCTGAGCTCCTCACCCTATCCCTAAGGCTGAGCCCAGCCACCCTGCGGAGGAAACTCATTTCGGCCGCTTGTATTCGCGATCTCATTCTTTCGGTCACTACCCAGAGCTCGTGACCATAGGTGAGGGTTGGAACGAAGATCGACCGGTAAATCGAGAGCTTCGCTTTCTGGCTAAGCTCCCTTTTCACCCCAACGGACCGGTTAAGCGCCCGCATCACTGCTGACGCTGCCCCAATCCGCCTGTCAATCTCCCGCTCCATCCTACCCTCACTCGTGAACAAGATCCCGAGATACTTAAACTCCTCCACCTGAGGAAGGACCTCCCCCCTGACCTGGAGTGGGCAATCCACCCTTTTCCGGCTGAGGACCATGGCTTCGGACTTGGAGGTGCTGATTCTCATCCCAGCCGTTTCACACTCGGCTGCGAACCGCCCCAGTGAGAGCTGGAGGTCACTGTTCGATGGAGCTAGGAGGACCACGTCATCCGCAAAAAGCAGGGCAGATTCTCCCATCACCGAACATGACACCCAACACAACTCGGCTGCGCCTAGAAATTATGTCCATAAAAGTTATGAACAGAACCGGTGACAAAGGGCAGCCCTGGCGGAGTCCAACCCTCACCGGGAACAGGTCCGACTTACTGCCAGCCACGCGAACCAGACTCATGCTCCTTCGGTACAGGGACTGGATGGCCCTTAGCAAGGGGCCACCCACCCCATACTCCCAGAGCACCCCCCACAGGATGCCCCTGGGGACACGGTCGTAAGCCTTCTCCAAATCCACAAAACACATGTGGACTGGTTGGGCGAACTCCCATGCCCCCTCCAGCACCCCGGCGAGGGTAAAGAGCTGGTCCACGGTTCCGCGTCCGGGACGAAAACCACGTTGCTCCTCCTCAATCCGAGGTTCAACTATCGACCGGACCCTCTTCTCCAGCACCCTGGAGTAGACCTTACCGGGTAGGCTGAGGAGTGTGATCCCCCTGTAGTTGGAACACACCCTCTGGTCCCCTTTCTTGAAAATGGGGACCACCACCCCGGTCTGCCACTCCAGAGGCACTGCCCCCGATGTCCACGCAATGCTGCAGAGGCGTGTCCGCCGCCTCGGAGTTGATTCACCACCTCGGCGACTTCTGCCCCAGAAATTGGACGACCCGCCCCCGAGACCCCCGTCTCTGTTTCCTCACTGGAATACGTGTTGGTGGGATTGAGGAGCTCCTCAAAGTATTCCTTCCACCGCCCGACAATGTCCCCAGTTGACGTCAGCAGCTCCCCGTCCCCACTGTAAACAGTGTGAGCAAGTTGCCGCCTTCCCCCCCTGAGGCGCCGGACGGTTTGCCAGAACCTCTTTGGAGCCGATCGATAGTCTTCCTCCATGGCCTCACCGAACTCCTCCCACGCCCGAGTTTTTGCCTCCACGACTGCCGCCGCTGCGCTCCGCTTGGCCTGCCGGAACCCGTCAGCTGCTTCTGGAGACCCACAGACCAACCATGCCCTGTAGGCCTCCTTCTTCAGCCTGACGGCTCCCCTCACCTCTGGTGTCCACCAGTGGGTTCGGGGATTACCGCCGCGACCGGCACCAGCAGCCTTGCAGCCACAGCTTGCGACCGCCGCCTCAACAATGGCAGAGCGGAACAAGGCCCATTCGGACTCAATGTCCCCCTCCGCCCTCGGGACGCGGTCGAAGCTCTCCCGGAGGTGGGAGTTGAAGATCATCTGGACAGGTTCTTCCGCCAGGCGTTCCCAGCAGACCCTCACTGTTCGTTTGGGCCTGCCAGGTCTGCGGCATCTTCCCCACCATCTGATCCAACTCACCACCAGGTGGTGATCAGTTGACAGCTCTGCTCCTCTCTTCACCCGAGTGTCCAAAACATATGGCGCAGGTCAAATGACGACTACAAAGTCGATCATTGACCTGCGACCTAGGCTGTCCTGGTGCCACGTGCACCGATGGACATCCTTATGTTTGAACATGGTGTTAGTTATGGCCAAACTGCGACCCGCACAGAAGTCCAATAACTGAACACCACTTGGGTTCAGATCGGGCAGGCCGTTCCTCCCAATCACGCCCCTCCAGGTCCCGCTGTCATTGCCCACGTGAGCGTTGAAGTCCCCCAGCAGAACAATGGAGTCCCCGGTTGAGACACTGTCCAGCACCCGTCCCAGGGACTCCAAAAAGGGTGGGTACTCTGAACTGTTGTTCGGTGCATAAGCACAGACAACAGTCAGGACCCGTTCCCCGACCCGAAGGCGCAGGGAAGCAACCCTTTCGTCTACTGGGGTAAACCCCAACGTACAGGCAGAGAGTCTGGGGGCTATCAGAAAGCCCACCCCGGCCCTCCGCCTCTCACCCGGAGCAACTCCAGCGAAGGAGAGAGTCCAACCCCTCTCAAGGACTAGGGTTCCAGAGCCGGAACTATGTGTCGAAGTGAGGCCGACTATATCTAGCCGGTAACGCTCAGCCTCTTCTACAAGCTCCGGCTCCTTCCCCGCCAGAGAGGTGACATTCCATGTCCCAAGAGCCAACTTCTGTAACCGAGGATCAGACCGCCAAGGCCCCCGCCTTGGTCTGCTGCCCAATCCACATTGCACCGAACCCTTCTGGATCCCTCTACGGGTGGTGGGCCTGCAGGGGGACGAACCCATGTAGCCGGTTCGGGCTGGGCCCGGCCGGACCCCATGGGCGAAGGCCCGACCACCAGGCGCTCGCCCACGGACCCCAACCCCAGGCCTGGCTCCAGGGCGGGGCCCCGGTAACCCTCCGGGCCGGGTACACATATCCTTGATCATAACCATCATGAAGGGTCTTTTGAAGGGTCCCGGCTGGCCTGGGAACGCCTCGGGGTTCCCGCGGAAGAGCTGATGGAAGTGGCTGGGGAGAGGACTGTCTGGGCTTCCTTGCTGAGGCTGCTGCCCCCGCGACCCGGACCCGGATAAGCGGAGGACGACGAGACGAGACGAGACCATTCTTGCACCATTATGTTGTGATACTCATTCTGCCTCCCGATTGTATTTGGCATTTTGTGCCCCGCAAGTGGCACAGTTCCTGTATTGCTCCTACCTGTTGCGCAAGTCAATGCAAGATCATTGTGATCCATCCATATCATGCTTTTGATAAAGCATAAAATGTAAGTATTTTCTTCATAAGATTATTGTGAACATTGTTATATCTGTATTTAGTGTTATTTCACAATATTAGAAATTAGTTTTCTCTCTCTCATTATGCTAGCTATTTAAGCTAACGTTAATGTCAAATGTACTGTAGTTAGCAACTCTGTAATGTTATACCAGTCCGAATAAAGTTAGGTCTTCCTTTTCCAGCATCACTTATTTTACATGTATCCACTCAGTACAATTGATTTTTCATAAAGTTGCACTTGTTAAAAAGGCCAACGTTAATGTAAACACAATGGTAATGTTCAAAACAGTAGGCTAATATTTCTAAATAATAACTAATAACTTTTTGTTACAAAAAATGTGATAAGTGCAACTTCTGAACAATTTTAGCTGTAACGTGTCCAACTTTAGATGGATATACTTGTGTAACCCCATTTAAAATGTATTTACAATGTTTACATGGTTATAGATCCATTGCCTGCAAGAGAGTGTTCATTTGACTACCAAGCAAAGAACAAGCTGTTTATTCAAGGAAGTCTTCCAGTCAAGACTACATTTCATTGGTTATGGATCCAGTGCCTGTGGAGTGTTACGCCTACTTTTGTTGGAGGTTCAAATGTCAATCAAAGAAGGAGCTGTTTATATTGAGTAAGTTTGCTATAGCCTACTAGTCAAGACAACATTTTAGAGACATTCACACAGGAAAATAGATGTGTAACTCTCACATTTTTTACAGAGTTGGTTATGGACTCAGTGCCTGAGAACTGTTCGTTTGGAGGTTCACCTGCCATGCAAATAACGAGCTATTGATTCAAGTGAGTCTGCTAGTCCATCCAACATTTTAGTGTAAATCACACAGGGACATATGTGTAATAATAACTCATTTAATGTTTTTCTTCACAGAGTTGGCTATGGACCCAGTGCCCGAGGAGTGTTACTTCAGTTGGAAGTTCAAGTGCCAAGCGAAGAAGGAACCACTGATCTCTGCAACAGCAGTCAGAATAACGAACATTATCTGCTGTAGTAAGATATATGGTGACAAAAACACTTTGAGCTTCAAGAGTCATTGGACAAAACAATAATCTCACATTGAAATGTCATAAAAGTTGTGTTTCATGTTACACTTCAAAGACATACACTGAACGGCACAAACATCAGAGGCCTGGAGAAACTGATGCCACAGTTCCTTGCAAGGTGACCAGGTGCTCACAATCTGGTGGCTCAGGTGAATGTTTTGATTTTAAAAAGCATTGTATTTTCTGTGGTGAGTTTTGTGATGTTAATGTTAACAAGAAACACCCATCCAGATGGAGGTTGGCATACCTATGCAGAGAATTAAACACCAAGGAGTCTCTCTCAGAGGTTTGTGGAAGGCGAAATGATGATGTTGCGCAAAGTGTCGAACGCCGTCTTTAGGGGGCACTGAGTAATCTGCCTGCAGCAGACGCCCGGTACCACAATGACTGTCAAAAAAGATCAATTTAAGGTCACTCCCAGGGCAGGCCCCTACCTCTAGAAACACAGAGGACACTGACGAAGATCACCCCTTTGCATCAGTGGTAAAGAAGATGACAGCTGACCGATCAATAATGTGGAATTCTGTTGAACTGTCTGCAGCCTATACAGACCTTAAAGGGGACAGGCTTGTTGATATCATTGCTTTTCGTAGTTGTGCCTCACAGACTGTCAGACTTGTGGATGTAGACGAGACATGGAGAGCATTGCAACAAAAGCTAGCAAGCAAATAATTCAGGATGTGAAAAACATTGACATAGACAAGGGACACTACAACACCAGCATTAATAAGGACATTATCAAAGAGTCAGTGAGTGACTTTCTGTTAATGCTGTTAGCAAAGGTGTCTCCAAGGCTCGATAATACCCTCCCTGCACTGCTCATTGGTTCAATTGTCACAAGTACTCTCAAGTCTCAAGCAACTTGTTTGCAAATAGACCTAGCAGGGACGATGGTAGAGTCCAAGAAGCTCATCAATAGTATGTACTCCTATGGTGTGGGCTGTTCATACACAGAATATTGCAGGTTTAAGAAATCTGCATCTCAGGCAGCTGTAGCAGATCTGAAGTTATCTGGTGTATGTAATGCTGAAGATGGTCTAGTCCAGGCTATTGTTGATAACGTTGATGCCAATATATCCTCACAGAATGGGAAGCAGTCCACACATTCTCTGGCTGTCCTTCTAACACAGTACTCACGGACTCCAGAGGCTGAGGAGCAAACAAATCCTAAGATCAAAAGGATCCCTAAAGATTCACCAGATGTTCCATATGACGTAGACATCCACCGATACCAGGGACCCAAACACCCTCCAATGCCACCAGGTGAAGCCACAAAGGCTGTCTGTTCCCTGAAGTCACTCGCTCAACAAGCAGTTGTGGTTAGCAGAGCTTCAGAGGCCGACCTTGGTTTTCTACAGGACATTCTTACTCAAGACAACTGCCCAGAATTCCATGGATACAACACACAAAAAAGCAGGGCGCTGGGCCATCTCCCTCAGGCCAAGACAAGAGTGCTCTACTTACCCCTGATTGACATGAAGCCATCGGATCCTGATACGATGATGACCGCCATGACCAGAGTCCAAGAGCTCACATCTAAAACTGGACAGGATTTCAGTGTGCTGACATGTGACCAACAGCTCTACCGGGTTGCAGTGCAAGTGAAATGGGCCCACCCAGATAGGTTTCAAGATATGCACTTGTGTCTTGGAGGGATGCGCGCACTGATGAGTTCTGGTCAAGCCAGTGCTGCTGCTGATGTCCTACATCCGGGCCGAACGTGAGAGTGACTGGCTTCTCCATCTGAACACCTTCCGGAAGATGCTGCCCTACTACTTTGCAGCCAGCCATGTCAACTATGCCAGATATGGCCTCTACTACCTCAGGTCCATGGAAAAGCTTCCTCCACATGTCCAAAGCCCTTTCTTCCAGGGGCAACATGTCAAGATAGCCCCAGCACCTGTGAATGTAGACAATGCTGTACAGATTGGCAAGACAATTTTGGCAGATTTTGAAAAGACCTGGCCAAAGGGATTTTACGGCACTATCTCAGAACAAGTGAAGACAATGGCAATAACAACAAAATCCATCCAAGTTGGTGATGCCAAAACGTATGACCTAGATGTCATCTACTCAAGGGTCATCGTACTGTTCTCTAGTGACCGCAGTGTTGACGTGAAGGATGTTCTCTCCCACGAGCTGGCACCAGTCCCAACTACCATGTTCACTGAGGAAGGAATGCGACTATGTAAAGCCAAGTCCACACTGAAGAAGTCACTCCAGGGTGAAGTCTCGAAGAGGAAAGCCGGTGACGCAGATATCACTGTCATCGATGGATCTGCACTTCTTTGGACTATCCACTGGCCAGCAGATGGCACCGTAGCTGATTTCATCAATAATGTTAAAGCACGGCTAACTTCATACTTCTTAGCAAGTGACGTCTACCTTATCTTTGACAGATACTATGATTACAGTATCAAGTCCGTCACCAGAGATGTCAGGGAGATAGTGATCAACAAAAAGCATCATTTCCTCCTATCAACAAAGCTACCAGCCCAGAAAGTTGTCCTGCCATCCATCGACAACAAGAAACAGCTGAACAAATTACTGTGTGAGGAACTGAGCAAAGACAGGCTATTCCATCTACAGAGCACTAACACACACAAGTTGGTGTTGACAGGTGAGGACCCATGTCCCCTCGAGATCAAGATGGAAGAGGGACGGACCAGATATGACCTAGACAATCAGCAGGAAGAAGCTAACACCATCATCGTCCAACAAGTCCTGAGGTGTGCTGGAGAAGTCCATCAAATCACAGTTGTTTCTAATGATACAGATGTGTTTATCCTGCTTCTTCATCATTACCATCAGGCAGGACTGGATGTACCACTCATCATGGAATCACCCTGCAAGGAGAGAGTAATAGTGGACATCAAGTCAACACTGGCCAAGCAGACACAAATTGTCGAACACGTTTTACCAGCCCATGCCATATCAGGGTGTGACACTGTAGCGTTGTACTATGGTTTGGGGAAAGGCTCTGTCATCAAAGCCCTGAAAGCTGGTTACTATCTATCAGCTATTGGTAATGTGGATGCACCATTCCAGCAAGTCCTTGACCAAGCCACTGCCTTCATCTCAGCCTGTTATGGCATAACGGAGAGCACAGACATGACACACACAAGGCTACTTGTCTGGGGAAAAAAGAATGGGAAAGGATATATGTCTTCACCAAATCTAGCTGCTCTACCTCCGACAAAGGAAGCGTTCACTGAAAATGTAAAGAGGGCCCGCTTCCAAGCATACCTGTGGCGAAATCTCAATAACAATCAGCCACCTGCAATGAACCCAGAGGAATTTGGATGGAAAAAGGACACATGTAATAGGACACTGATCCCAATCCACCTACCTGAGGATGTCAAACTTGTTCCAGACTACATCCTGAAGATGATCCGGTGCGGCTGCAAGAGTGAAACTCCTTGTAACTCCAAGAAATGCAGCTGTAAAGTGCATGGTTTGCCATGCACAATGTTCTGTACAAGTTTCAGAGTAGGATGCTCAAGACTCAAATATGTAACCCATCTGCGAGATTAGTTCTTTACACCACTGAGTGTGTACTATTGAATTTATGTTAGTTATGTTTTTTCCATACTGTTTTAGTAGTGTGGGTGCATACACACTGGGTGAGGATGCACTTTGTGGGTGGAAGAGCTGCACCCCTTTTCCTGTTTTATGTTTTGTTGCCATTATCAATAAATGATCCAACACAATGCAAATTTGAGTTGTGTGTCGTAGCTAATGACTCCTGCTACAAAAGTTGTTTTACAGGCCTGGCTTGAAAGGGTTAATACTAATCATTTGGAATGCAATACATTTTCTATCACCCCTTGTATGAAAAAACATTAAAGAATGTAAATTTGATGCATTTAATTTATGTATTCAGCATACAATATCATAAATCTATTTTTGTGTGATTTGGGGCATGAAGGGGTTAATATCTGAAAATGCCCATATTATGATATCACCGAGCACCCTCGTGTATTTTGAAGAGGTACCCCCAAGCTACAAGAAACAGCAAAGAAAAAAATTGCACCCGACAAAACAAGGTTCAACCCCATGGGTCCTGGACTATAAGCCTTCATGGTGGTGTTCAGTGCTGCTTCAGGGAACTGGCTGTTGTACTGCTGGAATTTGTCTGCCTGCAGCTGTGTAGCACTGATCAGGTGCTTGGTGAAGGAGAACCTCTCTTTTGCATGGCCCAAGATAGTGTCACAAACCTAAAAATATGAATATAAATATGGAGATGGATATAAGTCAGCTTTACAATATGATCTAATAATAATAATAATATATAAAAACAATTTATTTTATGAATGTATTATTTAATAGGGACAATGCAAATTAACCTCTTAAGCCCGAGACTTTGCAAAACATAGTGTGAAACGATGCACTAATCATGAAAGAATACAGTGATATAGTGAAATATAGTCCTATGTCCTGTGTTACACTCAAATCATTCTGGGCATTTCTGGGGGGTTGTAAGACCCTGAAGAAGGCTGCAGAGTTTCCGGGTCCAGCAGCCTGCCTCTATAAAACTAGACTATTATATTATACAGGGCCTATTCTAAGGCGTGTCCCCACTTTTCTGCACAATACAGCACTACTATGATTAAAGACATTGTAAAAGACCAACAGCACACATTAAGCTTCTATCTCACCTCTGTAGCTGTCCTCTGAAGTTCACCTGGGCCCAGGGTGCAGCATCTCTTGGCCAGCTGCTGCTGAGATTCACTGCCACAATGTTCTCCACAGACAGTAGGGATGGAATCTCTGAGCAGAACCAGAAGAGAAAGGGTAAGCTTTAGTTGCCAGGTACAATAACAAGAAAAGTTAAGTTGTTCAAGCATCATAGAGATTAACACAGTATCAGTAATCAGTATCAAACAGCACAACATACATATTAATTTACCTGATCTTTTGTCTGTTGTCTGTGAACTGCTGCATGATTCCCTGGACAAAGACTGAGTCAATGGTCTCTCAGGTCTCTCTTCTGGAGCTGGCTGTAGAGAATGTCCACATGAGGCATGATGTGATGGAACAGTTTCAGGAAGAAGCTGAAAGTATTATCCTCCAGCAGCCTCACAAACCCTCCAGCTTCTCATACAGTGGTAGGATCAAACCCTCCAGAGTCCCTGATGGTTTCAAAACACTGGAGGAGGTCATCTTTGTGCTTAAACACAGTGTTCACAGCACCGCTATGGAAGTTCCATTTTACTGTGCTTGCTCTTGGGAGTCTGTGTGCCACCACTCTATCAAGCATGCTGGTTCTCTTGGGAGATCTTCAAAAAAAAGCCTGAGAATCCAGCCAGGTCAAAGAATTGACTAACTCTTGGGATGTGAGAGGTCACCTGCTGCATGATTAGGTTGAGTTGGTGAGCATAGCAGTGATAGGCTGACCAAACGTCCTCTTTTGCCCGGACATGTCCACTTTTCACGTCCTGTCCGGGGCGTCCGGGGGGTGTTTATAAATTGATGATAATGTCCGGTTTTCCTTGTGTGTGTGTGTGTGTGTGTGTGTGTGTGTGTGTGTGTGTGTGTGTGTGTTAGAGTGCGGCCCGGGCCGCATATTTCTGTCCGAACCCGACAGTCATTCTGTTTTGTTATGTCCAAAACTGAACTGAGCCCGACATTATTTAATGACTAAAGCACTGAGTTTGTGTCACACAGTTGTTATGGTTACAGGCTATTTAACAGGCCGGGCGTGCGTTGTGGGTGCTCAGCGGAGAGGGAGACCTCCGTGTTTGAGACGGGAGCGGATGGCGGGAGGTCCGAGGCTTCCAGCGAGGGGAGTGGGAGAAATTTAACAAAATAAGATAAAATCTTAATAAAATTTGTCTCCGGGAGTCACGTGGGACCGCCGGGAAAGAGGCAGCACACTAGGAGAGCTCTTGACAACCATCAGTTAATTACATAAATTTGGAAACATACACTTCGCTTTCTGGCAGAATATCAGTGTCCTCTATTAAAGAGGTGTTAGCATCAGTATCCAACCGACAACTTGCAGCCTCACGGAGAAATGGCAAACAATAGCGGAACAAACTTTTTCAAAGGTGCGTCGACAAGAAGCAAGCTAGCTACGAAAAGCAGCCTGCCGCCTGAGAGCGTTTCGCCGGTGGAGACATCAGAAAGAAACCCTCCGCCAAATAAACCCAAAACCGATGATATTACCGCTGGAAGGAAGAATGACGATGGAAACATGTTTGAGGAAATACGAAAGATGAACGCCACTCTACAGGTGGTGGCAGTGGATGTGGTCTCAATTAAGGAGACAACGAAGGAGCTCAAAGACTTGGACTTGGAGAGGTAGAACAACGGATATCAGACATAGAGGACACAAATGCAGAGATGGAGAAAAATGTGGATAAATGTGACAAGAGACTGGAAACGCTGTAGGCAGGGGTGGAGGACCTCGAAAACGGGAGCAGGAGGAATAATGTTAGGATGGTGGGACTGAAAGAAGGCAAAGAGGAGGCGGGCAAAATGATACAGTATGTGGAGAGGATTATTTCCGAGGGGCTCCGTCTCACCAGTAACGAATTCGAGATTGAACGTGCCCATCACTCTCTCGCCCCCATGCCAAACCCGGATCAACCGGCGAGGACCATAATGATGCGCTTCATACATTCATCAGCCCGGGACAAGGTGCTACAGGTGGCTAAGGAGAAACGCGGAATCGAGTGGGAGGGCTGTAAACTGTCTTTCTTTGAGGATCTGACAAGAGAGCTGGCGGAGAAAAGAAAGGCGTTTATTCCCGTGAAGAGACGTTTGCATGAGCTTAACGTGAGGCACTGGGTTTGTTGGGGGCCGAGAGGGTTGTGTTGCCTAGGTAACTGCCAACGCGCCTCACGGACCGAGTGAAGTTTGTTTAGTTTAGTCCATGTTCAGTCAGGACGGGAGGGGATGGCTTAGCAGCACCATGTTCTGTGTTGTTTTGCGTGAGGGTTTTTGTGTTTTCTGTTTTTTGTTTATGTTTGATTTTTACACTAAGACAGTACATCTGAGTAGGCCTGATAATGTTTTGGATAACTTGAAGAATATGTTTGTTAATAAAATTAACGCTATGATGAGTAAATAGCAGTCACAACCACAGTGCTCTTACAAGCTTGAAAAGTATGGCTAACAGGTACGTTAATATAATATCATTGAATATTAATGGATGTGGAAACCAAATTAAAAGGAGGAAGGTTTTGGCATATTTGAAAGCCAAAAATACAGATACAGCATTTATTCAGGAGTCGCATGTAATAGGGGATGAGGAAGCAGTGAAATTCAAAAAAGGTTGGGTACGGAAAGTTTTTCATAGCGCCTACTCAAGCAAAAGGAATGGGGTGATGATTCTCCTAAATAAAAATCTAAGCTTTGTCATGCTGAAACAACATAATGATATGGAAGGACGACTTATTTGTATTGAAGCCTTGATTAATATGATTAAGACAGTGCTATGCAATTCATATGCACCAAACAAGGAGGAGCCTGATTTTTTTTCATGAAGTCAATAGAGTGTTAGGGAATATGGAGGGCCAGGTTATAATGGCAGGTGATTTCAACCAGGTAATGGATGGGATGATTGCTAAGAGCAGATCCAGTGGCAAATCTTCACCTAAAGACAGAGCTTCAATTAAGATGCTGGTAGAGGATATGAGTTTAGTGGATATATGGAGGTTAGTGAATCCACGTGAGAGAGAATACACCTTTTATTCTCACTGCCACAAGTCACATTCAAGAATTGATTTTTTCTTGATATCAAACACTTTAGTAGACTCAGTTGTGGATTGTGAGAAGGTACCATTGCCCTCAGTGACCATGGTACAGTGGAGGTGCACATTGACCTGAATGCAGATAAGGTAAAAAGGGGTCGTTGGAGGCTCAATACTATGCTGTTGCAAGATAAATCATTTAGCGACACATTGTCAGTGGACCTTAAATCCTTCTTTGAAATTAATATTGGCTCCACTGAAAGAATATCTTCTGTTTGGGAAGCATCTAGGGCATTTATAAGAGTGAAAATCATTGCCCACTCCTCAAAAGTGAAAAAAGAAAATGCAAAGAAGGAATAAAGATTAGACCAAGAGATACGTAAGCTAGAGAAGGATTTGGCAATGCATTATTCAGATCACTTATACCGAACCATTTGAAATCTGAAATACCAGTTACATGACATATATATTAGAAAAAAGCCGAATACGCCTTATTCAGGCTTAAAACCAATTTTTATGAAGGGGTTAAAAAAAATGGCAGACTTCTAGCTAGACAATTGAAGCAACAGGATAGTGCTAATAACATACCAATGATTAAGAGGGGCAATGAGGTAGTAACTTCATCAAAGGAAATTAATGAGGTTTTTGAAAAATTTTACAAAGATCTGTACACATCTACCTATGCACCTGACACAGAAGAAGTGGAGACATTTTTTCCAGATCTTAATCTGCCCACTATCTCTAGTGAGCAAATAGAAAAACTGGATGCTCCTATAACAGAAGAAATTAGAGCTACTATTCTATCAATGAAAACCGGGAAGTCACCAGGTCTGGATGGTTTCCCGGTTGAATATTACAAGAAATATGTTGACATTCTGGCCCCCATATTACTCTAAGGTGTATTTGGAATCATTTGAAACAGATACTCTGCCTGGTACATTTAATGATGCACTAATTTCTCTTATCCCTAAAAAGGACAGAGAAACATCAGACCCATCTAATTTCAGACCTGTGAGTCTACTTGGGGTGGATCTTAAAATTCTGACAAAGACACTTGCGTCACGTTTAGAGAAGGTATTACCCAACATCATAAGCGGTGATCAAGTGGGTTTTATTAAAAACAGGTCCTCAGTTGATAATATACGAAGACTTATGCATCTCACATATATGAATCGCTCTAACCCGGTACCGGTCGCGGCCTTCTCCCTTGATGCCGAGAAGGCTTTTGACCGGGTGGAGTGGAGGTTTCTCATGGTAGCTCTTTCAAAATTTGGATTCGGGCCTGGCTTCTGTAATTGGGTTAAAATACTCTATTCCAATCCGAGAGCAGTTGTTCTCACAAATGGGCTGATTTCAAATTTTTTCTGCCTTTCTATGGGGACGAGGCAGGGCTGCGCTCTCTCCCCACTGCTTTTCATGGTAGTGCTAGAACCACTGGCTTCAGCAATTAGAGCTAATGTAAGAATTAAGGGTGTGTGTGCAGGGGGGGAGAGAGCACAAGCTGTTTATGTATGCTGACAATATTTTGGCAGTGATAGCAGATCCTGCCTCCTCTCTGCCGGTGCTATTGGAATGCATTGACTCATATTCTAAATTATCAGGTTATAAGATAAACTGGCATAAATCAGAGTGTATGCCTTTATCAAATACATGCCACTCCAGTTATGTCACTTAATTTAATTTCAAATGGATGCCTTCAGGTATGAAATATCTGGGCATTCAATTAAATCCAAATTTAGATGAAGTAATGCTGTCAAATATGGAACCTCTCCTTCAAAAGATAAAAATGAATCTGGACAAATGGGGAAAATTGAAGCTTACTCTATGGGGAAAAATTAACGTGATAAAAATGGTGGTTGCCCCACAATTCAATTACATTTCCAAGATGTTGCCTGTTAGCATATCACCACAGCTGTTTAAACAATTTGACAGGATTATCAAAGACTTTTTGTGGGACAAGAAGAAACCAAGGATCAATATAAAGAAAATGTGGTCACCAAGGAACATAGGAGGGATGGCTCTACCCAATGTTAGGCTATACAATCTGGCATTTGAAAGCACTGGAAGGGAATTGAACCAGAACTGAGTTGGATTAAAATCGAACAGGAGCTTGTAAGTCCCTTCAAGCCTTTGGACATGCTTTCACATGGTTCAACTACTAACGGACAGGATTGCTTTTCAAACCCAGTACTGGCTCATTCTTAGGCAGACTGGAGGGAAGTACACAGGATGTGTGGTGTGTTGCACTTAAGACAATCATATGCCTCTATATGGCACAACCCTGCCATACGGATCGGGAAAAGGACTGTCTGTTGGAAGGAATGGCTTATAAAAGGGATACACAAGATAGGTGACCTATATTTGGATGGAGTGTTTATTTCTTTTTCTGAACTTAAGCAAAAATATAATTTGGAAAGTAAAGATAATTTTTGGAAGTACTTACAGATTAGAGACTGTATAACTAAGGGCCAATTTATTCAGGACAAGAGTCCAGTGATGGAATTTCTGGAACTGCCTTGTATAGCACACAGGGCAGCTGTGTTTTACAAAATCTTTGGTGGATTACAAAAAGATATTTGTAAAAATCTTAGGACCATCTGGCAGAAGGACCTTGGGTGTGACCTGAGTGATGAGGTCTGGCTAAAAATATTATCAAATACTGGGAAATATATAAAGGAGGCTAGGGGGAAATTTACTCAGTATAGGATAATACATAGGTTTTAATTTACCCCTTCTAAGCTCCACAGAATGGGTTTAATGGTTAATAACCTATGCTGGAAATGCCAGACAGAAACAGGAACATTTTTACATGCAATGTGGGAATGTAAACTTGTTAACCCATTCTGGGGAATGGTACTAAAATACATAGGGGAGTGGGTGGGTTCAACGATACCCATATCACCAAGATTATGCCTAGTGGGGGACCAAACAGAGCTACCCAATATATCAAAATACGACCTTGCAGTGATAAAGGTAGGGGTAGTCACAGCTGCCCGGATGATCCTCAGATTGTGGAAAAATACATCCTCTCCAGATATTAAGAAATGGATGGAATCAGTGCTAGAGGTCGTATCATATGAACACGTTGGCTAAGATCAATGATGATACTGAGAACTTTAAGAGGTAATGGGACTGCTTTCTTGCTTGTAACACTGCTGTGACACTTTGATGATCTACCTGGCTGCATTGATATCAGTATAATGGTTGACTGTCTATTTTGGTTGTTCTGTATACTATAAGTATTTATCACGGGCCTTTGAATGTCATGTAACTAAAGGTAATACTGTCTGTTTATATATGTTATGTTTAAAGAAATAAAAACTTTAATGACAAAAATAAAACTTGTCTCCCTCTTTTATTTTATTTTTGGCGTTTAATCAAGGCGAAGGCGGGCGGCGGAAGGTCCGAGGCTTCCAGCGAGGGGAGAGGTAGAAACAAACAGCCAATGTGTGTGTGTGTGTGTGTGTGTGTGTGTGTGTGTGTGTGTGTGTGTGTGTGCTGTGTTCAGGCGTTGTCACGTAAATAACAGTCCCCAAACAATTAAACAGGACAGACAATAGGATTTTATTTATTTTTACACTACATTTTCACTGAAAGCTGACCGAATCCGACCCGAGCCTGAATACAATTTATACATTTTTGACTGAACCCGGCCCGACCTGTCGGCCACACTCTAGTGTGTGTATGTGTCCCCTGTCTATAGGGGCCTATCTGAATTTCTGTCTTTGAGAGATATTATTTTTTTAATATAACTGAATTTTCTATCCATACATATAAACTTTAAATGTATTAAAATTATAAGGCATCTTTGAGTAAACTGTGAGTATCATTTAAGTAGGCTATCTCGTGGCCTGCCGAGTGTCCTCTTTTTTGGAAATCAAAATATGGTCACCCTAAGCAGTAGACATAGTGTGCATTCACATACACATCTTGCACCTTCTTCTGCACACCACCTGTGACTCCTCTCATGACACTTGCACCATCATATGCCTGGGAGCTTGCTCTTCTGGTCATCAGGGAGAATGGAGCTCAACCTATCCAGAAGTGCTGTGGCAATGGAATCAGCTGTGGCACTTCGGAGAGGTATGAACTCAAAAAACCTCTCTTGCACATCATGGGCTTCATCAATGTAGCAGATCACAAGCACCAGCTGACAGTAAGTGGAAATGTCCTTTGTTTCATCACCCTGGATGGAGACAAAGTCTGCACTCCTGATTTCTTCAATGATGTACTCTCTCAAAACTGAAAGCATGCAGTCAAGGAGTTCATTCTGTACAGTCTTAGATGTTCCCTTAAACACAGTAGCACTCTCCAGGTGCTCGTGTAGAACTGCATCTAGTGATGCTACAAAATCCACCAATCCTCTAAAAATACTAGGATTTTCTGAGCTTTCACTTTCATCATGGCCACGCAGGGCTAGCTCAAATGCACCACAGAACTTGACACAGTCTGTTATTTTAGACAGGATGTGACTGTTTTCGTCACCCTCCGCATCATGCTTATGGATCCCTATCCTGTAGCCTTCATCAAGCTGAGCAGAAATGTTTACTCTTCCAAACATGGCTAGTCGCATTGCATTTTCCATGTGGATCCTAGTTTGTTCATGCTTCTTTGCTTTTTCTGAAAAGTGCTTTAAATCAGTCATACCTGTCTGAATCCATGCTGTGTCTGATCCTGATGTTTGAAAAAGGAGGCAGGGAAAGCAGAATAAAACATTAGGCTTGCTACATGCAGTTAGCAAAGCCTTCTTGCTAAACCACGTCCTGGAAAATGACAGAGTGTATCGCCTCCCTCTGTCTGTTGACTGCTGACTCGTGATGTCCGGCTGATCAGGTCCAAGCTCTTTCACTTCCAGCTTCTCCTGCAACGTCCTCCTCTCAAATGGTGTTGTTTTAAAAGTCTTCACCATATTCGCTTTCTCTTTCTCCATCTCCATCTCATTCTCCGTCGCCAACTCTCTCTCAAACTCAAACTAGTCCCTGCGTACTTCATGACAGACGGCTGTGACGTCACCCGCTGGCGATTGGGTGGGATGTAAATCAGCTGCATTCAGCTTTGGGCGCAGGAGAGCTGCGCCCCGACAGCTCCTATCTCTTGTATTGAAGAGGAGCGAACTGCGCATGTACAACTTACAACGAGAGTCTATGAGCAAAGATTCTTGCGCCCCAGGGAGGAAACACGTGACCAATCAGTAACTTTATACAACGTAGAACATTTTTAATCTACATTTTTATTGCAGATGACACATTTTACTCACTAACTATATCATATTTATCTTACTCATCTGAAAAATTTATATATATTGCAAAGTATTTTTATTTTTTAAATGTGGGGAGAGTGGTGGGGCGGTGCCCTAGCACCCTCTATTGACCAGCCGCCACTGGTCTGATCCAGGATGTTTTACTAGTCAGCAATAACACTTACACCAGAGCAGCATCAGTAAATAAGCAGCCGTGTGTATCTGACTGGAGCTGCTGAATGGATTTGTGGAGTTTGTTAGTTGCAGCGGTGGCTGTTAGCAGTTAGCTCTGCTTGTTAGCCGCTGAACAGCAGCGGCCTAAGTAGTCATTATAATCAGTTTAACACTGAGTCTAAGAGGATGTTTGTGGCAAAAATAATTTGGCAGTAGAATGTGTGTCTGACTGTGGATGGTGGAGCTGTTGAGTGAATGGAGTGAATGGATTTCTGGAGTTCATTAGCTGTCTAAATGTATAATTTTTATACAACCTGTCACCTTGATTCTAATTTCTGATACATAAATCAGCCTAACTGGGTTAGTTTAAAGATAAAAAAAACATAAAGAAAACAATATGACAAAAAGTCAGCTAAAATGTTTTGTGATTAATATATATTTATTTTTGATTAATTTACAAAAAGCATCACAGTCTTGTAAAATAAACACTATACTAACTCCTCAATTCACATCGGTTATGTTAATTGGCAATTATGCCATCTAATAATTAGTGATAGATCACATCAGAAAATATTACTGGTGGCTTGAGCGGGTGAGACAAAAAGTGATGAAGCAGCGTTCCAAGTAAGTTATCAATAACTTACAGAAAAATTGCATGAAATAGTTCACATTATCTTCTCTCCCTCTCTCTGTAAAAAAAAAACAACAACAAAAAACTAAGCATTGCGTTAGTTGAGGCAGGACACGATGTAAAGCTCAGCTCACATTCCAGCAACAGCAGCTGATCTCAGACATCCAATCAACTGATGGAGCAGCTGATTGATGAAAGGGAGTCAGCTGATAGATCACATGATTCCTTTCTATGCAACAAATTGGAAAAATCTCATTCAGGGCGCCCTATTTAAACTGCTCTGGCCTGCCTACTGTTGCTGCTTCCTCTGCAAGCTGCTTTGCAACTGGCCTCCACCCCACCTCCTCCTTTTCATGCTGTGTCTGACTTATCAGTGTCATTTCTTTTTGTTCCCAGGTCTTTGCTGCTGCTCTCCCTGCTTTGGGCTTCCCATGTAGGTACATGGAAGGACAGGAAGGTTTGCTCTCTCTGCCTCGGGCTTTCCTTGTATGCACGCTGAAGGGCAGAGAGGTGTACACTGCTCTTTTCAGACTTTAGGTTTGGCATTTTTGACTTAATTCTCTCAACTTCTTCTTCCTCACTTTCTGAGAGTGCACAAGGCCCTGCAGTCTCATGCTGTTTTATGGTGATTTGCAGGGTGTTTACCCATGCTGAATAGGATGAACTGGCATGCACTTTTAATTCACAAGGACAATGTGATTCATCATCATAACAACACAGTTGCGAATAATTCTGCTGTTTAAGAACATGTGATGAATCTGTTGTAGACTTTGCTTGGGAACTGTTTTACGTAAAAACTCAGTGAATGACGCCCTATATTTGTGGGTGCTTTTGTTTGACTTAGGCTACAACTGTCTTAGCTGTTGCAGGTGATGCTCTGAGCAGCAGTCCACTTTGCAGTGTGCCCTCAGTTTATTTGTGATGCCTCACCCCCCTGTATGAATAACTTGGCTATCAGATGTAAACATCCATCTCCTTGTCCCCATGAACCGTAGTGATTTTGTGTTATTTGATTTAGTTTGTTCAGATGACATTTTCACTTCAGCACACTACAGTTCTCTTAGACAGAAACAATCATTTCCAGGCATCTCACTGAGGCTATTTCATGTTATCTTAAGGCATCACTCTCAGCAGTCCAGCTGATCGAACTAAACATGTTTGGTATGAGCTCACCTTTATTGAAAGACAGTCCAGTCCAGCTCTGATCTGATGAAGGATCCTCTCAGTCCACAGCCAGTCAATATGTTTTCTATTATTACTATTTCATATCAGATACCTGACAGATAAATCATTCTGTTGTGCTGTGGGAGGAATTTACTCAACAGTCTGTAAATATGATAGTAAAATCTGCTTTCTGAGGCACCCTGTGGATTTTCTGACCACAGAAATCTCAGAGACAGATATCTTAAAACCAGGAGGAATGAAAATAAAGTGGGGTTTTTTCCTTTTTTTTCTTCCCCGTTAAAGGGTTTTTTGGGGGGAGTTTTTCCTTATCCACTGTGAGGGTCCAAAGGACAGAGGGATGTCATGCTGTAAAGCCCTGTGAGGCAATTTGTGATATTGGGCTTTATAAATAAAGTTGAATTGAATTGAATTGAATTGAATTGAATACAATTTTGGGTGCTAGATTAGGGTGACTATATTTTGATTTCCAAAAAAGAGGACACTCGGCCAGCCACGAGATAGCCTACTTAAATGATACTCGCAGTTTACTCAAAGATGCCTTATAATTTTAATATATTTAAAATTTATATGTATGGATAGAAAATTCAGTTATATTACAAAATAATATCTCTCAAAGACAGAAATTCAGATAGGCCCCAATAGGGACACATACACACACTAGAGTGTGGCAATCCGAGCCCGATGGTACCTGACAGGTCGGCCGGGTTTGGTCGAAAATGTAGCTATAAATTGTATTCGGGCTCGGGTCGGATTCGGTCAGCTTTCAGTGAAAATGTAGTGTAAAAATAAATAAAATCCTGTTGTCTGTCCTGTTTATTGCTTTGGGACTTGGGGGGGCTTGTTTCTACCTCTCTCCTCGCTGGAAGTCTCGGACCTCCAGCCGCCCGCCTCCGCCTTGATTAAACGCTGAAAATAAAATAAAAGAGGGAGACAGGTTTTTCCTATTTTATCTTATTTTGTTTTATTTCTCCCTCTCCTCTCGCTGGAAGCATCGGACCTCCCGCCTCTCAAACATGGAGGTCTCCCTCTCCGCAGCTGAGCTCCCAAGGTGCACACCCGGCCTGTTAAATAGCCTGTAACCACTGTGTGACACAAACTCAGTGCTTTGGTCATTAAATAATGTCAGGCTTGGTTGGGTTCGGACAGAAATATGCGGCCCGTGCTGCACTCTAACACACACACAAACACACAGAAAACCGGACATTATCATCAGTTTATAAAAAAACCCCGGACGCCCTGGACAGGACGTGAAAAGTGGACATGTCCGGGCAAAAGAGGACGTTTGGTCAGCCTATGCTAGATACTAGAAATGCTGAGATTTATATGTTGAAGTGAAGCTTTGTGTTATAGTTTGTCTCCATGCCCCTCCTCTCTAGCCACATTTCTAGTTACCCAGTCCAAATCACTGCCATTTTTCATCTGTCCATCGGTGCAGGGCCTTTCCCAAACCACCCCTACACCCTCTCCCACTCACTTCCACTCCATTCCGTTCATGTGGAGGGTCCGTCATATTGAGTGCCATCCCAAACCATAAACTGAGGGTGGTTATAAAACCCTCCAACAACGAGCCTGCATTGATGCTGACTTACTGAGCACGTGCAACGCCGTATTGTGTTGGACATGGAAGGCACTAAGTACAAATGTAAGTTCCATCTGACTATCCTTATTAGTAAACTGCTCAAACTATGATATACATTTAATGTTGTTTAACGGTAACAACTTAAGGCTGGCTTTGTATTTGAGATAGCATATTTTCTATCTATAGCCTAAAAAACTGTAGATTTGTTCATTTCAGTGTAAAGTGTTGTATCATTTAAAGGATCTGTTGTTAAAACCAATGATAAACAAGAAGATGTTATCAAGAAAAGAAACACCACCAAAGAAGCTTTGGAGAAGATGCTTTTTTTATTTATTTATTTTTTTTCTAAAGGCTTAGGTTTATTGTGGAGTGAATGTAATTAGTCTGCCATATGGGCAAAAACATGAGCACAAAGTAGAAACTGAATCTGAATCACTTATATTTGAATTCAAGCAATTTTGAATTGCTTGACTTAGAAGTACAGAGATCTTAACGTTCAGGAGAGATCAAATATAGTTTTGGAGCAACTGAATTCAATTTCATCATTTTTACATTCAGCCTCAAGTTATTAGAATTTGCTTCCAAACCAGTAAATTTAATCATATATAAAGCTATTCAGATTCAGATTTCAATGCAATTATTCCAATGAAACAATTTGAATTCAGTTTCTAGTGTTACATAGAAAAATAATTCACTGGTTCAACTTTAAAGAAATTAAGGTAATAATATGCATGCATCTTGTTAAGTCATTCCAACTCTGGCCTTATTGAGTAAAGCAGATTTATACATGTATGTCAGCTTTATGCAGAGCCTACGCCGTAGCCTACGCACATAGCCTACACCATTATGAGCATTTATATTTGCAAGGTGGTGTGTCTGTGTCACTCTGCAGTTCTACCTCCAAAACACAGTTGGCGGTGGGGTTTCTGCAAAGTGCTGTAAAGTTTACTTGATTCAAAACACATCAAACATGGCCTAATAGCAACAATTTCAAACACAAGTACACAAATTGGCTTCATTATAACTTGCAACATTCGCAGACAAAACTTTTTTTTTTTTCTGGACACATTTTCCCCACAAATACAACATGCTGACGTTATTAGCATCAGTTGTAGTGATTAGCCTTGTGAGTAGCTGAGAGTTCTTCTACTCACATGACGCCAGGAACAGCAGCAACATTCAATAAAGGTATCGCTACAAAATTCGGCTCCATTACACTCACAAGGTTCACCGACAAAACAACTGTCTTATACTAAACAGATCTTCTCAACAAATACAACATGCTAATATTAGCACAAGCCTATGGCATTTTACATTGTATAATTAGCCCAGCTGGAAAAGCTTACTTGAACCAACTTAATATTTTTCCAAAAGTTGAGGTGATATTTTGTGGTCAAATAATTTCATTTTGAAACTTATTTATCTAAATTCCATCCTACTCAAAAATGTTTTGTTTTTTGATTTAACCCAACAACATTAAGTTGTCAACAAACTAAAGCACTTTAATGTAGCATATGTTTTATGCTGAAAAACTTAACAAATTTAAAAATTATCCACTAACTCATAAATCATGTTTTTTTTCATGTAGCCTATTAATAGTGCTGATGATCTTTCTGACCAAAACATTTTCTTCACTATCCTCTCTGAAGTATTGATTAACAGGTTCAACAGGATTTGGATATTGAGGGTGTTGTGACCCAAACAAGCCTTCAAAGACTGGGAGAACCTTGAAAAGAAATACAAGGTAAATATGTTGTCACAGAATGAATATACTAATATCTTAAATGCTGCAGTGAGATTTCTAACATGTCACTGTTTGCACTAAGAACTAAAAAAGCCTCCCACTAGGTCTGGGACAGACTGAGGGAGAAAAGCCCCGACCTGCCAAAAAATGACGTGAATTTTGAAGGGCTGATGGATTATTTAGAGAATGAAGTAGAGAAGAAGAGCGAGTAAGTAAATAATTTGTTATATTATTTATGTATATCATAACTGTTATGTTTCTGCTGTGGAGGAGGGGGTGGGTCAGACAATTTGATTTTTTTCCAATTGAGAAATAATGAATAAAATTAAAGTTTGACGATCCCTTGTGTATCCTTCATGTCTCCAGATAAAGGGATGCTCACAACCTGCGGTTGTTATATCCCAATTAGAGGCATGACCTGTATTATCTAAACTACATCTCTGACCATAAACTTAAGTACCATAAAGGAAATGATAAACACATTCATTGTTTGCACACACGTTACAGTATAACCACAGATAAATTCTATTCATGCATAACAGGCTTTCATTACTGTTCCTTTTACCTGCAGTGTTACAGTGCAATTGAAGTGCCAATTACATGTGAAATGTAGCAAATGAAAATATAACCCAGGGAATTTGATGTGGATAGAAGAGGTAGAGGGAAAAAAATCTTCATAGGATTACTGCATAACAAGTAACCTTTAAAATGGATCTTGACAATTGCATGTCAGAAATATTGCTCATTTTCACTTGTACAAAAAGATCACTATGCAAAGGGTGCACTGATGTGGTCTGTGTCCAAAGAAATGAAGCAGTTACAGCTCTAAAGTTAACTATGTGTCAACATAGAAACTCATTGTCATCTCCCAAGTGAGAAGGCCACAGATGCATACCAGCATTTTAAATAAATAATTTATTGTACATCACACTTATAAAACTATGCAAAACTGCTGTGTAAGGGAACAGTCATTCCTGTCAATTGCATTTGTGTTGTTTGAGGTTACACACAAGTGGTATAAGTTGGCTTATGTGTAGCCCGGTGGAAAATTCAGTGTTTACACTGAAGCCACTAGAGGGCAGTGTGCCCCTTTGGCTGTGCCCACATTAAGAGATTTTTTTTTTTTTTTTTTTGAAGTGATGATGGTGAACTCGTCACAATACCTACAACTGAAATCAGGGAAAGCTCAGTCCACAATTCTAGAGGGTGGACATTAGGATGCAGCCTCACCTGTTGTCCTTTCGGGTATTTGAGTACCCGCCCGGAGGGGACACTCTAATACTAAAGCGAGCGCGCCCACACAAAAATCCAAGCGCAGGGCAGAAATCTGAGAGCAGAAATTCCGCAAGCGCACAGAAACAGTTTGAGCGCAAGGAGAAAAGCCGAAGCTCGAGCAGGAAATCTGTGCAAGCAACATTGTATCTGAGAGCAAGCACACAGTTTGAGCAGAAACAGAGTAGATCCAAGCACAAGCAGAGGCTATTTGAGTGCGGGGGCAGGGTTTTTGAGCGTGAAATCAATAAATAATGCTCTCAAACTGATAGACCACTCTCTTGAATAAAGATAGGTATAAAGCTCCATACACCTCATGCACCTCAGCCACCCAGCAGCAGACATGTCCCTACTGAGTCAATCCTGCAGATCCAACCAGAAACCATACAGTCAATCAACAAGGTTGCCAGGGAGTTACGGGAGATAAAGACAGTATTGTCTGACATAAATTGTACACTGAAAATGATGTTCAATAAATAGTGTTTGTTTCAATCAGTAGCTCATTTGTCTGTTTGCATTTTCTGTGTATTCCATCTAAATTACTTCCTGCAGTGGCAAACTTTACCCAGTAGATCAGCTTTCACTACATTTGTCTAATTCTCTCAGCGCTGGGTTTTTCACATTTCCTTTTCCCACACTTAGATTTATCATTTACCAAATTCACCAACAAAACACCATGCACTTAACGATTCTTTTTTTTTAGTCCACACAGTGGTAGTGTCGGCACACAAGAAAATGCATCCCATTTGCAGTGATTAATTTAGACAGAAAACTGAGGGACCTTTTGCGTTGACTACTCACCAAATGGGCACCAAGTGCTCACCAAATGGGCAATACGGTGTGGACCTTCCTGTGCCATAGTGCTGTTTGGCAATCTGATTTTCTTGACTCACATGATTTCTTAACATACATCTTGTGTTAAGTGACAAATAACATCTAGACGCTGGTGCACAGCAGCAGCATTTGGCTCAAAAGCCTGAGGATAGGGCTCGGGGTTGGGGACCACATCTGTGTCAGGTGGTAGTGACACGTTTTTTAGCTGTGCCACATTGTGCAACACAGCACACACCCTGACAATTTTGCAGACCTTTTCGAGCCTATAAAACAGTCTCCCTCCTGTGGCATCCAGGCAACGCCATCTGCCCTTCAGTAGCTTGATGGTCCACTCCACAACAGTGTGCGCCTGGCCGTGGCGTAAGTTGTAATTCACCTCCTCAGCGCTCTGTGGGCTGGGGAAAGGGGTGAGCAGCCATCATTTGAGAGGATACCCACTATCACCTGCCATATTAGTGAATGGATGAGACTCTGCAGTAGAGAAAAATTACAAGGTATTGTGGATGAAATGCTGAATAAATAAAATTCTATTTATACCTACTCAGAAGCCAGCCAACACGCAAAGCTCCAGTCTCAAGTCAGAGCCCCACACTGCTATCTCAACATGGAGGAATCATGGGTTGACCCGTGCCACTGAACCACTACATTTGTGAGCAACATGTCCGCATCACATATAATTTGAACATTTAGAGAATGAAAATGCTTGTGATTAATGAAAGCAAATGCATTCTCACTAGGTGCCCTTATAGCAACATGAGTGCAGTCAATAACACCGATTACATTTGGGAAACTAGACTTTGCTGCAAATTGTGCTTTTTTATTGGCCTGTTCACCCACTGTGGAAGGAAACTTTATGTACCACTGTGACAAACCAGTGATACCTTCTAACACGTCTAAAATAATAATATTAATATTAATAATAATAATAATAATAATAATGATAATAATAATACTACAGCTAAAGGTTGGCTATGATATCTCTGACCTGTCAGCCTATTCCCTTGGAAAGGTGCCGGTGGCCAGAAACCCCAGTATTGTCAGCACTTGAAGGGGAACCAGCACAGCTCAGTTCCTGCGGGTGCTTCTTTGTAACGCCGCGCCCAATGGCCCAATGCAGCGCACATATCCAACAGTACTGCACTTGGCAGTCGGAACCAGCTTATGAGCCACTCATCATCGTTAGCCAGAGGGTCTTGCCGGTCCCTGAAGATCCGCTCCTTCCGGAGTCTCCTATGCACCACATCCTCTAACAGTGCCAAATAAGCCATTGTGCGTCTTTCACGCACTGTGATTTATGCTATCTCTACCTACACATCAATTGATTGATTGCACCTCGAAGGTACAAGTGTGTGTGGGGTATTCCCTGATTGTAACTGAAAGGCAATTTTGGCCAATGGACATGTGAGATAAATATTAACAAAGATGATGATACACGTTATTTGTTTACACTTTTTCTAACAGTGACACAGCGCTTTACAACGACATGCAACACATTTAACACACAGTGATAAAACACATCAAGAGCTATACAAAGTTAAACAAATTATAAAACACAATATATTGGCTCATATAGGATAACAGTGACACTCTGCACTTGTTTCCGCTCGACTAAGGCATCAAAAACAGCAGCAGTATATACTTGATTTGTCCAACTGTTTACATCATTAATTCACAGACTTATATTCATCAGATTATTTAATGATTACGGAACTTATTTTAGGAGTTATTTTAAAATTGAGATATCTGGTTGTATTTAGTAAGAGAAAAACTGTTTTTTTTCACATGCCTCCACGGTGATAGAGAATCCAACTCATTCTTCATGAATTGTAGTAATCTGGTTTTGCAATAAACAACATTAAAACATCTGTTTAAAAGTCTTACACAACTTGTGCAGTATAATTCAAATCTCATTTATTCAGTCATATGCTCAATAATTACCAAACACATGCATTACAATATACAACACTTCCGCCTACAAGTAGTGTGCCCTGAGGGTACGCAAGAGCTTCATTTGAGCAGAGATCAAATGCATGCACATGCCCAGGCACGTTTCCCAACTGTTCATAAACGTGTTTGTACCAATGTGTACTAAATTGTAATGTTTGATTGAAAATGCATGTGCTTGGGAAGCATTGAGCATGCAACTGGATAAATGAGACATCAATCATATGTCTCTGAGAGTTTGTAAATAAATGTTTTGATGTTTGTTTGCTGTCGTTAAATGTGGACCCTGCTTACGTTAATATATGAAAAATGTTCACCTTTTTGGATTCTTTGTTCACTGTGAAAGCATGTGAGAGAAACTAATTTTTCTGCATGAATTCAAGGTAACCTGTGGTGAGTAACAGATGCACAAGTGATGATTTTGTGGGTGAAGTATTTTTTTTAACCAAGCATGTAGTAGCTTAAATCTAACAACTCATGTGACCCTGGCCACTGGTGTGAAGCCATTTTGTTCATTACTTCCTCTCTAAGCCACTAACAGGAAAAACAGTAAAGCCAGTAAGTGTAATGTAGGCAAAAAATTACTCCAAAACATATTTGGCAGAGCTAATGAGTAGTGTATCAATATATGAAAATCATATCAGCTTTCAAGAAGCAGTATTAGGTTAGCACCTGAGCATTAGCATACATGTCTAGAGTCTCACACACCTTTCCTGGTAACAGACTCTGACCCTCACAATAATCTAAAGGCCTTTTCCTCTTTCTCTCCATGCTCTGCCTACTACTGCTCATCCTCTATCTTTCTCATTTGTGCTCCACTACACCAGTACATGCTCTGCCGAGTCAAGCTGAGCCCTTTTCAAGTCGTTGCCTTTCGGTCTTTTTGCTTTCACTCTGTCTGCCAACCATCTTCTCCTGTATTGTATTGAACATTCCATATTTCAAATATTTCATATTTATTTTGCACATACTACCTGATGTATATATTGCATGATTGTCCGTATTGTATTTCTATAATCATAATTCAAGCACATTTCCAGAGGAGGCAAACAAGCATTTCACTTAGTAATTTAGAGATAGATTGAGTATATGACAAATGAAAACCTTGAAACTTCTCTCTCAAAAACAGACTTAAAAGATATTTTCTGTCTCCATTACTGCCTCTCCCTATTCTCCCATTCTTTCTCACTCATCTTCTCCCTGCTATTATCCAATTTTGCAGCTTATCTGCTCGTTTCCATTGTATGTTACATTTATAAATCAGGCATTCAGACGAATAGCTTACAAGGAGCGCAGTATCAGAATGAGCTTAAATTCTTCGACAAAGAATACACAGCAGGAGTGCAAAAGTTCGGTGAAAAAGTGCATGTACAGTATCTCTTCAACCTCAAAATGATGGTGTAAGATACAAAAAAACAAACAGAAGGATATTTTTTGGAGGAAGCAGAGTGATTCAGGAGGGAAGAATCATTCAGTGGGATGGGACAGTGGAGAAAATAAGAGATTGTAATCTACAGAGGAGGGAAAAGAGTGAAGCTTCATTCAACGTTTAAAGGTCTGCTGGATAGTTGTGTTTATTTTTTGTACATTTGGATTTATTTGACCCAGGCAGATATTTGAGGAAATATGTGATTGGACATGGCAGGGTTAATGGGGATAATTACAGATTAATACAACTCAGGCCTTATTTTTTTTAATTATTTTCTTTTTGGGTTTTTTTTCTCTGGGAATGGCAATATCCATCAATCCACTATTTCATTTCAAACTGAAAATTTTTGACAAATGTTTCATTCCAAATTAAGGTCTGTTGCAAACATTCTTGGAATGAATCCAACGTACGTTGGTGCTTTTCTTCAGCACAAATATGACTTGTGATTTTGATTAAACTGTCCCTGATAACTATTGCATTGGTTGCCATGAAACTTGGTATAGACATTCATGTTTAATTTAGGATTAATTAAAATCCTTTTTTTTTTGGGCCACTTGGGGGCAGTGGAAAGACGATGCGAACACAACTTGACATATCATCACTTTCTAAGATGGCATGATGATGTTGTTACACAACCGGCAGTTACAGAGAAGCATTCTTCATTTGGAGTTGCATTTGTGTCCACCTGATGAATTTAAGTTCAATATTCACTCTCTTTAGCTGTAGTTTTTGGTCTCCACCACTGCCTGAGGGAGGGAGGGAGGGAGGGGTGGTGGGTGGGTCCTACAACCACCAAATTTCACCCAGGAGGCTGGTGCTCGCTTCCCGTAATTGTAAAGAAAACCCTGTTCTTCTGAACTAAACCTGACCACATGCTTTTCTTGCCTAAACCCAACCACATGCATGTGTTGGCACAATGTAATCACATGTGTTAGTTGTTGAAGGAAAAAAATGTCAATTTGCAGTGTTGTACCGACATAGTACGCAGATTTTGAAAGAGACTGTATGCAAACTGTGAAAACAGAGGTGTGTTTTGAAAACACACAATGTATGTAACAGGCTGAAGTTGACACGGCATCCCAAAACGTCAACAACCAACGCACCCAGGGTACCCTGCACATGTTAGGTCAATGTGGAAAGTCTATGATCAGATGTCCATATGTGATGACACAGGTTGGAGTGAGAATGTGTTGGAAAATTCTCTAAAAGTTTCACAACAAGCGGCCCTTTTCACATTTTCATATTGGTTTCATATTGTCATTTAATACATAATGGAAATATCCATTATAAGCCCTCTACAGGAAAAGCAAACTCCTCCTGATGTTCTACCAGTCTGTCATGGCCAGTGTGCTCTTCCATGCTGTGGTATGCTGGGGAGGCAGCATTAGCAAGAAGGATGCTGGATGGCTGGACAGGCTGGTGAGGCGCTGTTGTTGGTGTGGAGACTTCAGGGGAGGGGAAAAGGTCCCTGAGCAAGCTACTGACAATCATGGACAATGACCACCACCCGCTTCACAGAGCATTCACACAACAGAGGAGCATGTTTAGTGGCAGACTCATGTCACTGGTGTGCTCCACAGACAGACAAAGGAGGTCCTTTGTTCCCTGGGCCATACAACTTTTCAAATCCACCCTAAAGGAAAGAAGTGCAATGGACCTTTGGGCGTGACCTGGCCCTTTTATTGTGTTTTTAGTATGCGTTAATTATTATGCTGTATACTGTGTTGTGAATGTTGTTGTCATTCTAGCAGTTTGTAATTCCGTTTCTGATGCAGTATTTTGCACTTGGTACTACTTAATTTTTGCACTTGTGTGAGGATGTGTTGTGTTGCTGTTGTATAAGCTACTGGATGCCTTAATTTCCTTCGGGATTAATAAAGTGTCTATCTATCAGTCTACTGTGTCTGTTCATGTGCCAGCTGAAATGTTATTGTAGTAACGTAAAAAGTGCCACCAGATGTCAGGAGCTACATTTGAAGTACCGTACGCGAACATGCAAGTCACTGAATCCTCCACAACAAGTTTCTGCAAATGTTTCACAATAAAAGCCTATTTGGAAAATGAGGGGATTCTCTCAACCGAAGTTATAAGGGGCTTTTAATTTGAAACATATACAGGAAGTGTTGAGTTTGAAATGACGGCGCGTTGCATTAACTTTATCAAAGCAAACGAGAGCGGATAAAAAGTAAAAGTATAAACATACAAAGGGAATAATAAATAATAGCCCATTTATATCGTAGTCTGTAGTCTCTATTTTTTTATTTTCTTACTTTATGTCCGTCGCCATTATTAACTATGACACACTGCACAGTATGAAACGATGGATTATTGTCGTTCACGATCCATGCCGACACCATAGGTTCCTGTGTTGGTATGCTAGAATCGGGCTGATATCGTGTAGTGTGTACCTAGTATTGTCATTGTGAGCTTGTTGGTAGGCCGACGTTAGCATTTAGCTGAAAGCACAACTGTGCCTAAGCACAGCCTGATAAAGCTGCTAGCATGGCTGTACATTCTTCTTGTTATGGTTTTGGAAACCACTGATTGGTTAGGGCAAAAAGATATAAAACAAATACCCCTATGAACACAATGTCAAGCTGTATTAATGACATGAAACAAAATGGCATTTCAGTCTGGACACTTCCAGTTGCCTCTTTGTCACCTCCAGTAAAGATGTGCATAATTTGTGCCCTTATGTCTATTTTGTGAGTGTTGGTGGTATTTTTTGTGGTTGGTGTTGGATGGTGGTGGTGTGTGGCTGCAAGTCACTCATCAGGATGAGGAAAACAACTCACAAGTGCGTAAACTCTCCTCATGCTGACTTCTGCCAGCTAGCTGCTAGGTAGCCAGGACAGAGTTTGCAAATATAAACATCAGTAAACATTGAGGAAAAGATGGAGAAGATGGGATCCAGCTGAACTAGCATTTTTCTAGCCATTGGGAAAAAAAATTGGATGACCTCTGTGCCGCATCAGTTTCCTATACGATAACTTGAAATGTAATATCTTTACTGAAACTTTGGCTAAATCCTGGACACTGCCATTCAACCAGCTGACTCTTTTTTTATGCTGACCTGACAGAGCAGAGGACTCTGGCGAGAGATAGAGAGGAGGTGTGTAACTGGTACTGGTGTAACAGTTAAGTCATTCCACAAACAGAAGAAAAACGGGACAGTCATGAAGCAGCAGCCCAACAATGTAAGAAGATGGAAAAAGTATTAAATTACCTTGCAGAAGTTAAAAGAGCTGACTGGCTCACATTTCACTGGAGTTGTACCTTGTATAATTCAATGTGAAAAATAAATGATTTATTGATTGACTGATTATCAGGCTAACCATAAGCAACTCCTCTTCATCTGTACTAATGACATTTTTGAGTATACTAATTTTTGTCTCCTGTCTGAACATGCGACGGACTCATAATGGTTAGAGCTTAAAAGCAGACTGGAATCGGGACGCAGTCAGCAGGGGTTAGTGTTTATAGAGCTAATAAAGTCTACTTATTTATTCCAGTGTGTTGAAGTGGCTATTCTTAGAGCTTTTTTACAGGTAGGAGAATATGAAAGCTTGACTGAGAGTCAGATGTAGTGGTCGCACAGTGTTTGTCCAGCCTTACTTTCAGTCAGGCTTCTTCCCTTTGTTCAAATTGAGATTTTCATTAGCTTCCCAAGGGATTACAGTGAGCAATAAACCCAAATCTGGGTTTAAAAATATACCTTTAGATACCTACAGTATTTATGTGTGATGACAGAGACACTACATCTGTGTTTTTGTGCAGCATATAGGGGCAGCAACGCAACGAGAGCCACCCACTGCTAAAGTCTCCAGTGTAAATAACAATACTTTCTGGTCAGCTCTGAACATTCATGCTGAACAAAAATGGTAATATCTGATAATACTTTTATCAAGTGGGAGCTGCCCCTGAATGTGGCCTCTACATTTTCATCTCACTGTTACTTCAAGTGAAGTGATTTCTGAGAGTGAATAAAAGCAATATCCATCGAGCTAAAATGTTTTTCTTAGTTTCTGAAAAGTTGACCTTTTACAGCACTAAATTTCTCAGTTAACATTAGTAACATGTATTTTGGAATGTCAACAGCAATTGCTCTCATCATAAGTCACCATTAATATGTAAAAGCTACAAAATTTGCTTTAAAGGTTTCATTTTCAGCCCAGGAAAAGACACTTGTACATTCATGCCTTTCCCTGCTGAGAGGGTGGTGCAGTATCTTTCAGGCTGCCTGACCAGTGCAGAATAAGAAGGAGTAAGGGCAGCCAAAGGTTGGACAAAGACAGTTATGTAATACACTTTTAAAGTTTAAGCTATTAAAGCCTTTCAAAGTGTTATGATGCACAGCTGGACGGCACCTGTCTCAACAAAATGACACACCAATTGACGGCGTCAGTGACACTGTAATATAAGGAGCTGGAAAGTCCCTATAGGGTGGCTGGGAGGGGTGGTGGATGGGTCCAACAGACCCTGGACTTTGACCCAGGAGCTAGATGTTTGCTACCCGAAACCATTATGGTTTTTCCTAAACATAACCACTGCTTTTGTTATGTAAACCAAACCATGTGTTTTTGTTGTCGTCTTGGCATTGGTTACAGCATTCTGGAACATCAGTAGGATATCTAGCACGGCCACTAGCCTCATTCATTAAACATCAAGCATTACCTGTGTGTAACAGCACCTCTGCTCATTTTCCCTAAAGATGTTTTTCCCCTTAAATTTGTATTCATTCTCTTGATGTTAGCAGAAGTGGTCTTTCGATGGTCTTTGTTTCAGGTGAGTTGATGCAGGGCACCAGCAGGGGCAGGAACAGGCGGGAACGGCCCCAGAGCAGCACTGATGATCAGGCAGAGGGAAAAGGGAAAGTGACAGACACTGAGGTTTAACAAGGAAAAGGGTACAGATGTGGTTCAATGTGAAAAATAGAGACAGGCATGCAGAAAGCAGCTGATCAAGGGCAGGAAACTGAGGGGGCACCTGCTGGGCAGGTGGAGACTGATAAGGAGAGTGTAATAGATGTAGGAGCCATGGAAAAGGAGAATGTTTCTGAGACTCAAGGAGGGAGAATTTGACAGGTATTCCCATGATGTAACAGATTCAGCCCAATGGCTAGTTTCATCCACACTCCCTGTGAAGGTTTATGCTAAAAGTTAAGGTAAAGAACTTTAAATCACCAATATATACAGCATGAAAACAAAACATACACAAACTAGAATCACTGCTTCACGGTTGTATGCCTCCAGGAACCAGTCAAGTTGTACTTACAGTTTTTGTCTATGTCTGTGAGAACATGGGTGCTTTACTCATCTTCCCCCCCGGCAGCACACATCTATACAATCAGCGCTGTTTCAAGGTGTAAACCCAAGATTAGTTTCACCAATTCAGTATCTGACCAAATGTTTCCCCTTTTGCTAGATAGATATGACACTGAGTAATGGCCAGAAAAGTATTTATGCAGAACATTATGATGTCACAGTGAAGTTGACCTTTTTGGATATAAAATATCATCATTTCATCATTATATCCTATTACCCTGTTGTGTAATATTTTGTCATAATTAGTGTATGAATTCTGGAGTTAAAAAATATGCTTTGTGAAGTTAGAGTGACTTCAACCTTTGACCGTCAAACACCAAATTCTTAACAGTTCGATCTTGATTCCAAGTGGATGTTTGTGACAGACAGACAGATTGACGGCCAATCCAAAAACATAATGCCTCCAGCCTCGGCTCTCAGTGGCGTGGAGGCATAAAAACACCCTTAACAAAAGTTGTAAAGCACACTCATCAAAATGTAGGTGGCAATTATAATATCGAGCAAAACTAAATATTACAATGACAACAAAATATGGCATAACAAACATATACACGTGGCACAAAACAAACAAAAACATCCAATTCCAAGACAGACAATAGTGCCCTGAGAACAGATGGACTGCACTTAGGTAGGTTATATAGATGTATGTAGATGCCTCAAAGGCCTTGGTACTACCTAGAATCCCTCTTTCCAAGAGTCACAAGGCCCCTGTTACAAGTATACCCTCAATTTCTTCTGCTCTTACATCACAGTTGAGGAGCCACAAAATGTGGCTTTAAACTGAACTTTTAAATTCAAGGATGAGTTTAGCAGAATATGCGTATTGCTATAAAATCACAAGTATTACATGATTATGTAACCTTTTTTAATGAAGGTTGCAAAACATATTTAAGGTTGTTGTAAATTAAGTATAATTTTCACTATGGCCAGAAAATCAGACGCTACTAGGATCAAGTACAGAAAACCAGAAAGAAAGAACCAAACAATCCACCAGAACCAACTTGAACTGGCTTCTTTGTACAGGCCTCTGTACTACGAAGCCAGTTCAGCCTACCCAGGTTAACCTACCAGTGATTTTTCCTTGTAAAAAGAGAACCAGCTTTGTGGTACTGAAGTTACCTCACATAGCCCAAATCCTGCCCCATAATACAGGCCTCTGGTATGTCAAAAAACCTGACCAATGCAGGTATTCCTTGACAACCAGCAACAACTGTATCCTCTGGTAATACTAAGATAAGGTAAGTATGTTTAAAGAACTACCAGAGCTGCTTTAACCAACATTTTAATCAACTTTGTAATTTTTTTAATCCAAGTTCGATGTTGTCACTTGGCTGCCCCTCTCCTTGTTGTGGCTCACAAGACAAGAACTGATTGGCTGGCTGAGCTGGCCTTTCAGGTTCAGGTGAGGTCGTTTGCATTGTCTGGGATCCCACATATCTTAAACTTCACTCAAACTGAATCTAAAAAAAAAAGTTAAGAACAAGAACTATGTATATGCATAAGTACATGTACATTTAGATGCACTGTGTTATCCCAATGGTCACTAGTATTCCCTTCAACATGTTCACTATTTCTGTGACCCCACTGACCAAAGTTGAGTAATTGCAAATGCACATATCAATACTAGACACCTTAAAGATAAAGTGTACCAAAAATGTCTGTCCTATCTTAACTTTTACTTTACTTTTTGTTGGGAGCTTTGATGCAGCCATTTTCATCTCATGGTGCAACCAGGAAGTAAACAGCCCTGGTCATTTGACAGTTTACACTAAACATAAAGTAACCCTTTTAAAGTAACCCTTACCCAACACTGACCGGGACACTGCTAACGCTGCTGCCGGGATACAGCTGAGGAGGAGCCGGCTGCTAATGCTATGTACTGGGACACTGCTAATGCTGCTTGCCGTGCTGCTGTAGCTCAGTCGTAACTGTAACTGATGCTGAGACTCTACTGACTATGTGACTGGTAGATGGCGGTGGGTGGCGCAACAGGCCAAAACACAAATTCAAAACATAAACATGATTTGCGGACCGCAAAATCTTTTTTTAAATGCGAATATTCTGGCTGTACTATTGTTGTCCGTGAGATCAGTATGTTATATGGACATTATTCCTTAGTCTCTGTGACATATCAGGAGGATTTTACTAGGGATGTCCCGATCCAGCTTTCTCACTTCCGATCCGATACCGATATTACAGCCTTGAGTTTTGGCCGATACCAATCCGATCCAAGCGCGTATTATACATACTCACTTATTTTGTTGTCAGTCATGTTAGAAAAGGTTTGATCAAGTGATATTAGTCTAACAAGCTCAACTACTTAATCGGGTTAGTTAGAATGATCCACAACAGTTGGTATGAGAAACTGACCTGTTTATTGTTAACAGGGTTAAATAAACAAACTTTAAACTTGAACATTAACATTAAATAAAAAATATAGCTGGTTTGCTTTGGCTCCTTTGGCCCCTTAATAAATAAAAAATAGATTAACACCACAAGACATTGTTCACATTTAACAAACAATGCAGCCTTTCCTTCTCAGTTATTTTAGTAGTGTCAGTGCCAGCCTGGTGCTGCTGTTTCCTGTGTGTCTGCATGCTGGCCTGGTGGATTGATAGTAAGTGCTGGAGCGGATCACTGGAATAGATTGCTTGAATTGCGGAGCGCTGGGCTGGCCAGAAAACCTGGATAAGACTCCATGAAAAACTGGATCTGGATTCTGGATCGGCATTTTTCCATGCAGTCCGATCCGATGCCGATGCACATTTTTTGCTAATATCGGCGGCCGATACCGATCCAAATATCGGATCGGAACATCGCTAGATTTTACAACTATTTGCTTTAGATTTCTTACATATAGCTCCTTTAAGTATTTGCTGGAAATGCATTTAAACATCATTCAGTAACAATTTTAGAGCCTTAAAACTGAGAACTTTTTTTTGCGTTTACTATTGGGACAGATATGGGTTAATATGTAATACGTTTTTATATAACACCTATTGCTATTCAGGTTAAATTGTATATGCACAGACTGTTTAATGTCGCTAACATCTACATGTATCACATGTACTCTCCAACAAGAAATAATGTGATTATGTGTTCAGAGAAAACTGTATATATGTATATATGCATATTTGAAGTGATTATAAATTCTACTACAATTCTTGAAGGAATTTAGACTGTGTGCTTTAACTCTCCAATGATTAATAGCTACTTCATAGAGGCTCAGGCTGAGGGGCCCCCTGATCCCTTTGTCCCTTGGACTGGTGCCTGGTTGGCCTATTCCTTAATCCATCCATGTGTCTATTGATGGGAAAGACTAGCATAATTAATGAATAAAGCTTAGAGATTCTCTCAGGACTTGGTGCTCTCACCTGTTCATTGCCGCACACACACACACACACTCTCACAATGCTCTCCTTATTCTTACCCCATCCCTCCAGCACCACCCCTCTCTTAAAAGTAGCTCCCTTTCTGACACCTTATTGATCTCCACTCATCATATTGTTTAATGCGAGGCCAAGAAGTCACTGTAGTTGAACTTTCTGAATGGGAGTGCGAATCAATACCTTTCCTTTCTTGTCTCTCTCCTCCTCCCCCTTAACCCTAAACCTTTCCTCTGTGCCCTCCACCATCCCAAATCATGGACTTATCAATACATATCCACCCAAGGCTCCGAAATGTCTGCCGACGTGGCTGCGTTGGAGGCCCGGCCTGATGGGACGGGGCCGGGATGAAATGCTCTCTTGCCAGCAGTAGACAGGTATATTTAGCATTTAGCCATTAGCAACGCTCATTGATTTGAACCTGGGAGGAGAGGGATAAAGGTGACAATATACCTCTGATTTTTTTCCCCTTCTCTTCCTTCCTTTTTTTTCCATCTCTGGGTGTATCATCGTATTGCCTGCAGCCGCACTAAATCCTGCCGGCCGACTGTAATGACTGGAAAATGAAATGGAGGTCGAGGGTTGAGGCTGAGCCTGAGAACATTAAGCGGCTGATCAATACGGCGCTTGGATTTGCCTGGTCACATTAAGTAGTACATCTAATATGCCCTGTGCCCGTCGATGCTCGGCCCGTATCATTTAATTACGCCGTGATGTGTTACAAGCAACTCGCCTAATTCATTAACATTAAGGAGAGGCGGCCTTCTCTCTGTTCTCTGTCTGCTTCTCTTCCACGTTGATTACGCTGATATATAGTCCCCTTGGAAACATGATGTTCAATTAAAAAAAGGTCCGCCACGCTATTGATCATCGCAATTGATTAAGAAGATGAAACAGACAGAAACAGAAACACGATATGCCACAGTTTGTGTAGTATAAGGAGGCAGGATGCAATAAGTTTGTCTGACTTCCTGGCATGGAAAGTGATATTATTTCCTCTTCACTGCTTTTTCTGGATCTAGTGCCACAGTGTTGTATGACTAAGTTCAGAGAAACACCCTCACATACACTACTTATCCTTACTAACAGAGCCTGAGTGATCCATGGGCTGGCTTATTATTATTGGCTGATTTTACCAAATGATAGTATATCGTTGTCAGCCAACTAGTCCATCAGACTAAATGACAAAATAGAACATTTGTCATACTTTCTAAAATGAGCCATATGAGTGATTTTGAATCTGACACCTCTGTCATCAGGATATTTATTAATGACCATTACAAAAAGATTAATTTGTCATTTTCTGATTGTCCACCTCTGTGGTTAAGGATTGGTTAAAACAACAAAAACTATTTGGTTAGGGAAGGATCACAATAATGGTTAAAGAAACATTGACAGTTGGTAGGAGCAACAATTCTTTCAAACTAAACAACCAGATTTTTCCCATCCTCAGAGCATCAAACACAGATGCTGTGTCACACCTCTCAGCATGTGATATTAATGACAAAGGCGCCCTTTAGCATCCTCATGAGATCCACCAGGCTTTCAGCTTACTCCAATATAGAACTGTTTTGTTTTTTTTTGTTTTTTTTTTTCCACATTTGCCAGCGTTACGCTATTTATGTGTGGTCATCACACTGTCCCTCATGTGACCCTCATGTTATATAAAAACACACTAATCTAACCCAAACCTTTTTCTTTTTCTCTAAACCTAACCAAATAGTTTTGCTGCCTAAGCCTTACTGTTTTCTCACATTAATGATGTGTTACAAGGTGTTTCAGCTGTGTGTCACATAGGTGCCCTGTGCGCTTGACAAAGTGTAGTATTTGCAACATGCTCTTATCCTAAGGTGTCACATATTGCCACTTTGTCAGTAGACTTTCACATTTACATTTTATGTGCAAGGTATCCTCCTGCATCTGCTGTTGACTTTGCGGGATGCCACAACCAACACCAGGACATCAAGAAAAGCATGTGGTTGGGTGACAAAAGTGTGCGGGTAGATTAAGATAAAAACATCATGGTTTTGCTCTAAATTCATACAGGAGGCAAACACTGGGCTCCCAGGTGAAAGTCTTGGGTTTGCTGGAATAATACAAAAAGCAAGAAAATACTATGATGAAAAGAGCTTGGATTTTTTCTAGGATTTTTGGTTTCTTGCAACGATACCAACAAAATCATTCATGTTTAAGACCTGTGACCTTGAAGACTCAATATTTAGGATACCCGAGTGACTCACTGTCATCTTCTGTGTTAGATTGCAACTGAAATTTGCACAGTTTAAATAGCTCAAAGATGTCTTTGTATAGTTCAATGAACAATTTCAACTCCCCTGCATGCCATTCTTTCCTTTCCTTTCTAAGATTCTTTTGAACTGATGTAATTCATGTCCCACGTCCTCAATGTTGGCAAGTAAAACCATCCTTTTTGTAGAAAGGAAGAAGTTGAAGGATTCAAACTCTGGATGCAAGACATGATATTACAGTTTTCTTGGGGATCAATATGTCAAGCTTATTTGATATTTTATCTAAGCCTGAGTAGAAAAACCTGTATTTATCTGGCTGAGACCTTCTCTCACCTACTGTAGTACATACACATGATGCTTTTGATGCTGCTTTGGAATTTACTCCAATTCAAAAATTACAATATCCAATACTTCATTCTAGAGGTCATCAACACTGGACCCTTTCTGTATTCTAAAATCTGAGCAAATGCTTTGGCTATATAAACTGCCTTTGGGAGAGTCACAGAGAAAGAATTTCTAGCAGAACTTGTATAATTGTTGGCAATCTGTCTGTTACATTGCAGCAAGCCAAATAGTGGCATGTCCAGCGGATGTCTCCTAGTCTTTGAAGCTCTTACAGTGAACCTTTATACACCTCTCTCTGTAAGTTAAGCCATTTGTGATGCACATATGACCTAGACATTATGTGCAGTTCCGCTTAGGGGTTGGATTAAACTATGTGCACTGCAGTGGATATAAAAGGCATGTTTCTCTTTAACCTGTTTAATGTATGCCTGGACCCCAGAGTGCTTGCCACTTATTACCGACGCCCTGTCATTGGATTGTCTCTGTATTCAAGGCCATAACTCTCCAGTACCTTGATTTTTTTTTTTTTTTTTGTTAGCCTGGATACATCTCAACAATCTGCTGCTTTAAAATGGATTAAACTCTAATGAACAGCCCCATTGTAATAGTATCTGAGTACTATTACAATGGGCCTGTTGTAATAGTATCTGAGTACTAATGATAGAGTATCTGTTGTTTTTTTTTTTAAATTACTTTTGTTTCATCAACCATTATGCTGAACACCTCACTGTTACTTGATGTAGAATTGATGTTTGAACCATGTCTGTAAAACAACTGAGATCTTTATTTTTTCAGCATTTCTGTCATGACTTGCTTTCGTCTCTCTAAGATTGCCAGAAAATTTTCTTTATTGTCTGATTCCAATGTCTCATCGCGTTCTCTCTGTGCACTGTTTTGCATTGTAGTTAAGAGGAACACTTCCCTTGTTGCCCTAATATAGTCACTGTTTTCTGTATTCCTTATTTTCATGGTCTCTCAAATCAATCATTGTTCCATTAAGCTGCCCTAACCTGACGTGGGTGGCAGACCACCCCTCTTTATATGTTGCCTTCTTCCGATTTCTAAATCCATTGAGAAAATCAAACACACTATAAAGGCTCTGTGGAGGGCTGAAATGCCTACAAGCGTAACTGTATGCAGAGTCTTAAGTCTTTGGATATCCAATGCATGGGTTAATGTTGTACCACTCTGACTTAAAGCTCCTTGTCCTGTCCCCCATGAGAGACCTTGGGTATAACTTCAGGAGTGTCTGCACAGGTGCATTCTCTCTGCATTTAGAAAAGTCTTTGGAGAGGACAACTCAACCATGTCGTCAGTGATCATTGCTGTAAATAGTTATGTTGTTTCTTATCTCCATGATAGAAATTCTGCCACTTCAAAATATAGACTTTTAAAAAAGGGAGAATATGTTTCTCCCTAAATCCTTTGAACTGGGTACATGATTTACTGGCATCTGTTGACAGACCTGGTGGCCCAGTAGTAGCGGATGCATGTGGCTCCCCTGTCTCTCTCTCTGCCTCTCACTCTCAACCTCTAGATCACTTTCTTTTTCTGTCTCGATTACTTGTTCTCCATCCTGCTCTCCATCTGCCTTATTCTCTGGGTTGATTTCTTTATCCTGATGTATTCCTTCTTCTTCTGTCTCTCCAGATCTTGCTCTTTACACACTATCTCGATGTTAATCGTGTTCTGACTGCCTTTCCGGGTCCACCTCTCTCTTCAGACCTCCATATTTTTGGGCTTTCTTTTCATCTCTTTAATCTGACCTAAACTGGGCAAAAATTATATTAAACAAAAAAACAAAAAAAAAGTATTTAATTCGAATTATTAGCTTGACATCTACTTTGGTTAATCACATCATACAAGGGCGTACTCGCTCGTTATGCTACTGCAGTTACAGATAGTGTTAGAAACTGCTTCCGCCCGCCCGGTTTGTTACGTAACATGCGAAAGTTGCTTTTGTGCGTTGGTATCTGATGCGGTTTTCCACTGACAAAGCAGTTGTATTTGACAAGTTTGGTTGTTACCCACTGCATCAATAACTGCCACAGCCCAGTGCGTATTATGCTGCTGCAACATGGCAAACTAGTGTCCAGGTTGAAAACACCAAACTTATGGCCTTTGCATGCTGAGTCTATTTTTTTTTAAATCCCTCATCCAAAACAAATTGTTAAACACAGAAACCTTGTAAGATGCGTTTTCTTGTTCTATTTGTTGCAAAAATTTTCAATACAAAACAAATGTGAAAACACATTTGCACCCTCACTTCTGTCCACTGGAGCTACATCCCCGTCCACTCCCTGCTGGCGTCTTGCATTTGGCATCATGGCTGAAGGGGCTAAGCTGTCTTCCCCCTCTGTCTCCACACTGTCACTCTCTCTCTGTCTCTGTGCAGTCCACATCCTCTGCCTTGGCATCATCATCCACCTGAAAATTACTATCTGACCGATTGAAAGTAGACTAACTGAGGTATGAAAGGATACAGTGCGACCGGTCACTCTCTCTTGTTGCGGACGTGTTCCGCTGCCACATTTTCTTTGCTGCTTCTCGGTCAAAACATCTCTCTAAAGTCCCATTTCTGATGAGCAGTACAGTACAATACGGTTCAGTTAGGTATGCTTTTTTTCTGTTTCCACTGCAAAAAGTTGTGGATGGTACCAAAGGAACTGTTCCTAACCGTTAACATTTTTGGGACCCCCTCTGTTGGGGGTACCTAGCACACAGATCTGGTACTAAAAGGTGGAGCTGTAAACACTGCAGTCTGTTGATAGAGGAGGGTCTCTCTGCTCAGAGCTGAGTTGTGGCTGGTTTTGAGGCAGAAGCCACTGTTCATTTCGTTAGTAGACTGTAACTATAAAATGTAAGGATGTTTTGCTGCCTCTTGCAGTAGCCGGAGTTGGAGAAAAAAATATCTTAATTCACCGGGCCGACTGCCGGGATTTTTAAGGAGGAACATTAACTTGTAATGTTAGTAAATGCACGAGCTAACGACGTGACTCAATCAACACAATATTACATATGACAACCTTTACTGAAGTTTTTATATGACATACACTTTTCGTAATGAGTGGATCTTCAAGCGTTTATATGTATTCATTTTGGCCAGGTTATGTGTACTGCACATATTTTAATCCTCACTCGTAGAAAAAAAACAGGTCATGTAGCGTCAAGCTACAGCAACACTAAACCTCCGAGCTTTCTTGAGAAGGACTAAATGCACAAACCCATTATTTTTACATATCCCATGCAGAGAGACTCTCACTGATGCCTGTTTTATACTGTTCTGAAAATGTCGGCGTGCAGCCTCGTTCTGTGGACAATAAAAGAGGTGCAGACTTCCATCTGTGTCACCGGTCATAAGGTAGTACAGTCAGTGCTGGATGGAGCAGTGAATGACAACAACATTGCCCACATTTAAGGGTACTGTTTGCAATGGAAACGCTGGGGTCTAGGTACCATACCGAAAGTGTTTAGTGGAAACGGGGCTTACATGCAAAAAGAAAAATCAAACCTGGTCTGAAAACTTTATTGACGTCCGAAAGTTCCAGAGTCATTGTGTAAACAATAATTGACACAATGTGAAGTCCGATTTATTTTTAAACGTGTAAGACTTTTGGAAGGACAAGGATCTCTGCACTTTAACTGCAGTGATGAAAATGTGTACTTAAAGGGATACTTCACCTATGTTCAACCAGCTTTGTATCAAAACAGTGTGGGTAATTTGTGTAAATAAACTGTGGTAAACTTCCCTCCATATAACCAGTGCCTAGATCCATGATTTGTATTGCCCAGCACCCATGCTACCACCACAGACACAAATGGTAGGGAACCAGATTAAGAGAGATATCCTCCTCTCTCTCTGTTTCCCTTTGTCTCTCAAAGTCGGACCGAAATCCGATCAAACAGTAAAACTAGTCAATGCTGGTATATATCAGGATCATCTTACAGTATTGCCTATTTCTCACCTAAGATGTTTTTGGAAAGATATTTTAATGCCATGTTCAGCTTTACTGGATTGAGTTTGAGGAAAGGATGTGGGTGCCATACTGTCTCCTGCACAGTGGGAAAAAATAAAAAATAAAAAAATGAAAAAACTGAGGTAAACAGTAAACAGTAACAGTAAAACTAGGCGGTGCTGATCCAATATAAACCAAGATTCTGTTACTCAGTTGCTTATTTTTTACCTCATGTGTTTTTGGAAACATGCTACCGTTACATTAAACTATAATTTGAGATTGTTTGTTACCGGCCATTGTCTCAAACTGATGTGTAGGCAGTACGTCATCCACCAGCGGGAGCGTCTATTGATCCAGTGCGGTCCAGCGCACTGACAGTTGTAGGTTTTCTACCTCTTGAGCAAAAGCAGTCTTTTTCTCTGTTTTCTCTGGTCATGTAGCACCTATTTCAAAAGTATGTTTCTACTGCATAGATATCCTAGTTTTATTAATAGCCACCTTTCCAGCATTGAAATACTTCTTGAATGCACAGACGGTAAGATCTCTATCCAGCATCATATCTTGCTCTCAGGAAGAAAACAAATAAGCATATTTCCCAAAATGTTCAATTATTTAGTGTAAAGCACACAGATTTCCCCTATCCTCAGGAAAAACAAACACTGAACAGCCTCAATCAGACAATGATTCCAACTCCCTCCATAAGACAGTTCAAATTTCAACAACAAAAGACTTTTAATGAGATCTAATTGTTGACAGTAGCAGTAAAGACAGATCCTTTAGTTACCTTAATGACTGATGCTGGTGGTCTTGTAGGTACACGGACCCTGGGGATTTGGGATGGAAGGATGGTGAGAGGGACTTTATTAAACTGATGAAGGAGCTTGACAGTAAATCCAATTGAGCTCCACGGCCCAGCCAGAATTATTGGTTTTCTGCTTCCTTGCTGGCATTATCTGGGTGTGCTCAGCACCCAGGGAGCCATTTGGGAGGTTGGGAAAAATAAATCCTAGATAGCGTTAGGCATTATGGGGCAATAATGCTTAAACACGTCTATTCTTTCCTTTTCATTAATAGAATAGTGTCCCAGCTCAGTCATACACATTGATATAAGTTTTTTGGAACAGAGACGCCCCTGCTTCCCTCCCCTACTTCTCTTCCATTGTCGCAGTAAAAGGCTTTAGCTGTGATTAATGAATGTATTCTGAGGTGACTGGAACTCGCCTCTAGCTAACTGGAGCTCTTTAGTTAAGCTCTCCCAGATAACGGCCCCTCCCCTCCCTCCAAAATATGTTGGGGTGGATCTATCACCATTCCCACCCCTTCCTCTATTATGGGATGAGATTGTACTGAGCCACTTCTAAGTAGCCAAGCTGTTATTGTTATGTCTTTGGAATAGCAGAAATTGGACGGTGCAGGTGGGAGCTGGCATTTACCTCCATGCGGCTGCTCGTTTAAAACTCAATGAAAGGGGAAAAGTGCTGAGTAAAGTGTTAAGTGGAGGAGGGAACATCTGTGATGCTATTTTTCTACATTTAGTAGCATAGTGTGTGTGGGTGTGTGTGTGTGTGTGTGCACGTGTCTGTATTGTTTCTGCAGTGTTCCATAGCTCTGTTATATCAGTGTGATGACTTGGAAAGTTGTCGGTACCATACATCACGCAGTCAACAGTTTTAATGGTACCACTGGTCTGTCCTTGTGATTCAAACAAAGTTAAAAGACCAGAATCTTTATGATGTGTTGCAAAATGGGTTTTCTTTAAGAAGTGGTCAATCCACCATGATGTCAGCCCACTCCTTATGGGGCCTGGGTGCAGTGAATGCTATGCTAATAGTGGCTAACTAAAAGTAGAAGCACTGTTTTTTTCTATGCACTATAAAGAGCAAATGCAAGCAGTGTTGGGACTTGTAAAACTTGTAAAACTTGTAAAACATATTCCACTACAAATTACTGAACAGGTGCCGCAAAATGTAATTTGTGACATATTCCATAAGATTACCGAAACTAAGTAATGCCGTATTCAGACTACACAATATCAGGCCAATTATAGCCTAGCCACTGTGCGGTGTCAGCTAGGATCGTGAATTACATTGAGTGTCATATGTGATATCACATCGTTTTATCTTGTGTAGTGTCAAAGTAGATGACAATGGATCCCGTGTATGGGATGCCTCATGACACCCCAACAGACAGTGTAGCATATTTGATTTTCTTTCTGTCTGCCTCGACTTCTTCCTTCCTCAGCGTGCACAAGCAACAAAAGTCTTTTGTTGCATGTTTCATCCGAAACGTTCATGTGGCAATAAACATTATAATTGGAGTGCTGTCCTGTACCTTTTGTACACACTTTTTACTCTTTAAGTTACTACAATAGTATTTCAGCAGGCACATGAACAGCCATAGAGACTGAAATAATAGTATGTTGCAGACCAAGCAGTTGAAGCACAAAAACAGAGGTTCAAATTTCATAAAAGACTGATCCCCGCCCCCCAAGAAAAAAAAAAGATTTTACAAAACAAATAACTGAAAGTAATGAAATCAGAGTTACGGGGCCCTTAAAAGAGGTCAACAAAATATAACTACTGAAAAATAAGGCTAACAAAAACTAGACATGAACTCAACCAACAGACCTAACAAAATGAGACACTGGGGCAACATATATACTGGCTGATCAGACCTAATTTAACACACGGGGGGAAAACTATATAAACAACTAAAACTATTACAAAGAAACCCTAATGTGACTACTTAAAAAATGGGGTTAGTTCTTGATGGCTTTGTAAATCTGTACTTTTTGAAGAGAAAACACACATTTTATGATATGACATTTACTGGATATTACCAAACGGCAACCTCGGGGGCTGAAAAATGAAGCCAACATGTAGATGCCAAAAACTGCAGTTCCTCTAATGTCCATTTGAGGCTGGCTCCAGAAGCCAGTCAGTCCCCATATACTTCCATGTCAAAATGCCCAACTTTACATCAGAAATAAACCTGTTTACAGCCTGGTACAAAAACTGGTTTTGGTCTCTATAAATAATTTCCTTGTTCATCAGACCTGTATGGGGGGTGAAGTTTTATAAAACCAACCAGTTTACATTGTATTAATGATTTAGGTTATGCATAATTAAGGGTGGGCCACTTTGAGTGACAGGCTGTCTGCTGATAGTGTTCTTGGCTTCTCAGTCAGATCCACCCCTCACTCCTCCACAGCGCCAGACTTTATGGTCACTTCTGGCTCCAAAAAACAAGATGGTGACAGCCAAAATGCAGAATTGAGGTCTCAAGGTAGTCCACAAACCAATGGGTGACATCCCACTGCTACTTTTATTATTTTTACAGTTTATGGAAAAAAAAATACAATGTACTGTGCGTTGTAGGCAATAGTAAGTAGGTTGTCACTAGCGATGATCATTTACCAGAAACTTTCAGCTCCTTGGTGATCTCCCTCCAACCAGCTGCCACCTGATTTAGGTTTTTGGAATTGAATATGGAGCTGTGTAAATAATTCCATATTTCAACTTCATCAACCATTTTTTGTCCATTGCATCCAATACCGAATTATTGGACAAAGTAAAAGTTTTGACCTGACAATGGTGCTAGATGAAAAGTGAGAGGATTACCAAGCTTGTTACAACTCACCCTTAAGGAAAGATAAATGTTTGTACCTAATATCATGGTAATCCATTCAATAGTTTTTGGGACATTTTGCCTTAAAACCACAAATGTGAACCTGAACTGTGATGTGCGAAATGTTCTGCCAAGTATCAAGTAGTTGCTGAAATAGTCCAGTCTGGACCAAAGTGGTTGACAGACTATGTCATCAACCAATGGACAGACAGAGTTTCTGAGCAGCATGGCTAAAAATGAATGTTACTTGTTAATTCTATAATAATAAATTATTTAATATAATCATGAAGTTTCTTTGAGAGTACGACCTTGCTCACACTCAGTTTCACACATACACACCTGGAAGCATACCAGTACAGCCACAGTCTGTAGGCCATTGAGTGACTTGACATGAGCAGATACAGTACAAAAGATAGTTTAAAAAAAATGCAGTGCACTCTTTGTCAAAGTACTACTACCATGTCAACCAGCTACTACAGTAAAATCCGAATCCAATGATGCTAACTTGGCAACCTTTTCAGTAGAACTAGCAACTTTTCAGAACCTCTTAGCAACTTAATTTCTACAAAGCAACTAGCAACAAATTTGGCAACATATTCAGACCATCAGGGAAAAGAGATAAATATATTGTAATTTATTCCCATGCATGCTGCTCAGAGTAATCACAATCCACTGCCCCTCTGCCAGCAGCACAGGGTCTTTCCCTCTCTTGCTATTCACTGCAGAAGAGAGAGTTCATTTGTAGTGAGTTTTTTATGGTTATGTTGATGCTCGTGCTCTCTTGATTGGAAACATGATAAAGTGGTTTACTTTAGTATAAGCTCCATAGCACTAACGCCACTGAATGTTTTATTGAGGATTTTTCTATTTAATCTAATTCAGCAGAGTCTCAATGCTTCTATTAATGTGTGATGATGTCACCGATGTGCGAATAAGCATATGACATCATCTGGTAACTTTTAGTGGCTTTCAGATCTAGTACTTGCTACTTTCATTGGAAAAGAGCTGGCTACACTGTTCAAGACCAAGCTTGTCCTGAAGTCTTGTTGTTAGTGCTGGAGGAAAGGACAATTTAAGCACCATTTCCACCAAGCAGTCCGGTACAGTTAAGTTCAGTTCGGTACACATTAGGGATGCACGATAATATCCGCAAGTCATTGGTATCAGCCAATATCGGCTTTAAAATCAGAACTGTCTAACATACTTTTTCTTACTTTGCAGAGTGAATGAATATTACATTCATTGAAAAGCATCGTACATCATGGGCTCTAGTTTCGCAGACCGGGCGAGGCGGGGGCGCAGCGCACCTGCGCTTTGCCAACTGGGTGTGGCCAGGTGGATTTTGCAAGTTTGGCACACCGCACAGCTACTCCTCTTTCCCACCTCCATCCCTCCTACCTGTGCAAGTCGGAAAGAGGAAGGGGAGAAGGCGTGGAGTGGGTTTTACACACATCACACCAATCAAATGAGCCCCTCTCCTCGCCCTGAAATGCGCCGCACGAAGGCGTAATGAGAGTTTACTCAATTCGCCATGGCAGAAGAGAGCAGCAGCGTCAGACGGCCAAACTTCTCCCAGGAGGAAACTGATGTTTTGGTCCGGGAGGTCCAAGCTCACAGTGTCCGAATATACGGAATCATCGCTCTCTCTTTCTCTCTCGCAGTCTCACTCTGTTTCTTTTCTTTTGACTTTTCTAAGATGACAGATGCTGAATATATACTCCCTATCTGATGCTGTGGCTGTTTGTGGTTGGCTGAGAGGGATGTGAACTCATTAGTTTGCAGCTGTGTTAATCAAATCAGGTTGGGTTTCCATTACGCGTGCCAAACGTGCCAAACGGTGCCAATCCCCTTTGATCTGACATCAGATGTGACGGGACAGTCGATATAGAGATACATTTATGTGCTGATTGCAGATGGTTGCATTGAATAGTGTTTTTGTGGGTATTTATTGCATTGTTAATGTGCCTGACATTCTGGAAACCTGCCTGTGAGGTTTTGGTGACGTGTGCGCACTGTCCACCGGTCAGCCAAACTTCCACTTACACCGGCTGCGCTCCGCCTGCGCTGACAGTAGACCTGGTTTCAGCTGGCAAGCTTTTAGAGCACCTTCGGCAAAGCCTTTTGGCACGAAACTGTCACTGCGCCAAGCCGGATCTGTCGACATCTCCCCCTGCTGCGCCGCCACACCCATCTCAGCGCACCTCGGTCTGCCAAGCTACCAAACGGAGCGCGCCTCGGGTTGCGCTGCTCGAATCTAGCTCTGCGCGGGGTTCGCCACCCTGCGCTGCGCCAGCCCCATGTCTCCATCTGCTGGTGGGCCATCACAACAAGAGCATGCATGTATAATATAATGTTAATTCTACTACAGAAGAGACTTGATGATCACTAAAATTAGATGGGAGTCATAACTGTATATATTGTCATCAGCCAACTGAGTTCTTATACGTATATTGCATATCGGCAGAAAATCCAGTATTGTTCATCCCTAGTATGCATTTTTCCCCAGTTGTGGATGGTACCAATCAAACTGTTCCTAACCATCCCCATTTTTAGTCACCTCTCTGTTGGGTTACCCACTCAGATCTGGAACTAAAAGGTGGAGCTACAAACACTGCAGTCCATTGATTGGTCAATAGAGGACGGTAACTCTTGCTCAGGGCTGAGTTGTGATTGGTTTTGAAGCTTATGTAACAACTGTTCATACCATGGCAAGTCTTACACATATTAGTGAACCTATAAAATTAAAGGATGTATATGAACATGATATAGTGCATGCTAATTGTATTTTTTTTTTAAGTATCCAAAATTAGAAAGTGTTTTACTGACTACCATTACTGTATAACAGTAATGGTAGTCAGCCCATTGGATTTTGCTAATTGTTAACTTTATGCCTGATGGTGATTTTAAAAGCAAGATCACTACAACATTATGATTCCTTTCTGGGGACCATGACACGAATGGCAAACGTCATTATATTCCAGACAAACTTTGGTCCAGGGCCAGACTGAGGCACCAGCAGAAAGCAATGAATGGATAACCACCCTCTGGAGAGAATGAACAAAAGTGTTAGATGTATTGACTATCTAACCAAACAACAAACTGAAATACTATAAGGGGAGCTGCAGTTTTGGGCACCCCTGCGTTTGCTTCATTTTTCAGCCCCGGAGGTTGGTTGCTTTTACCCTGTGAGTGAGGCAAAACTTAACCCAGCAGAGAGAAGCAGGACTCCAACACAGAGCTGAGCCTCTTAAGCTAACACCCACAGCTATACTTAAAACAGAACTGTAACCATGGCGAAGTCTGTAGGTAGCATCTGTCACATTTTCTGTGCTACTCGAGGAAAATGACAGCATAAAACCCTGGCAGCAGATTCCATCACAACACCTGTGACATTTTGATGAAGGCTGTAGACGACATGCCATATCTGTCATGGTAACATTTAACACCCTGTATGTACAGAATGTATACCGACTGCTGAAGGAAGATAACTAAAGTCAGTGCATTATTTTCATGTGTTTGTTTTGGTTGATCAAGTAAATGCTATGCAACTTTGAAGAATTAACTATGGCTATGGTCAACCTCCTGCTAAGTTTTTAACTTTAGATGAATTTCTCTGGTCAACCAGGTTCATAGAAAATAAATGAAATTTATATGGCCTATTCAATAGCTCATGATAATCTAAATATATTTATTTGACAAAAAGCATATATTAAAGCAGGACTCCACCAATTTTACACATCAAAGCATGTTTCTAGTTGTTGGAAAGAACTGTATATTTTTAAAAAGATATTTTGAAGCCTTTAGTGTCTCAAATGGGAGCTGTGTGAAGTCTAATAAATTTCCTCAAGTGATGTCTCTTGAGTCAGCGTTGTTTGGGTTTGAGGACTAGAGTTTGTATATGAAAAAAATCTGGGGGTGTAGGGGAAGACGTGAACTTACCTGCCCTTTGTAAGCTGCTGATGCTTATATGTGCTTGAGGCTAGCAGCAGCTTAACTCATCTGAATCTGCCACTTGTTGATGTCCCACAGTCATTGTGGGTAATGTAGGCAGCAGGGCGGCGAATTCATGGAATAGAATTTTTTTAAAAAAAAGTGTCATTGTGAGACCCACAGTGTCATAGGAGTGCAATGCTAAACTGGCGGAGTACTCTTTTATGGTGTTGAATGAGCTGACTCCTTGGGTCTGTTAACACCTTGTGTTCACATGCATTTCGGAACACAATCGGACAGCTAAGTCACATCATCAGCCTACAATTTCAAAGATCCCCATTTCAGTCTCTTGGAAAATACCTACATGTATGGTGGTACAAGTAATAGCAGTGTGGTGGTTGGCAGACTGCCTATATTATGATGTGTATTCCCATTTTGAGCACTGGTCATCTGGATTTGGTAATCTTAAACAGGCACTGTGAAGGAATTTCTCCCATCTAGTGTTGAGATCGTATATTGCGTTCAAACGGATAGCGCACTCTAGTGCCTCACTGTTTCAAATGCGTATTGCAGCAACGGTAGCTGCTGTGTACCAAAAAGCTATGATAACATTGATGAAACCATGTCATCCAATATTTCATGAAGTATTCATTCAGGTTCCTACGCAGACACACGTGACGTGAGTTGAACAGCTGTTAGCGACCAGCGCCGCTAACAGCACTAACAGCTGTTAGTGGCGCTGGTCGCTAACAGCTGTTAGTGCTGTTAGCTGTGATTCTCCTGCAGCAGCTCTCTCCACCTGGGAAAGGCTGCCCCGATGTTGTTTGTTGAAATCGCCAGTCACATTGCCTTTTTGCCTTTATTCAAATGCACTGGCACTTGTGACTAGCCTGCTTGCTGCTTTTCGTCACTCTATCTGCAGGCGGAAACTGGAAACCGACAAGTGAAAACACGAAAGGTGATTTTGTATTTCTCAAGTATGTCCCTGTACATACCTGTCTTTTCAAGATTGCGCACGTACATGATGAGACACTGGTCGCAATGTATATGTAAATGAGAATGTCAGAGCTTACGGACATATTTAGATACGCTGATGGAGGTAAATACACATGTGCTAGGACACACTTTTGACTGCAAAATTTGTTTGTCTCAAAGAACAACTGAAATTGTTACACATAGTGCCTTTAAATAGTCTGTATCTGAAGCAGGGTGATCCAGTCCAGTGTTGCTTTGAAAAACCAGCACAAAAGTAAGATGGATGAGCTGATCCCAGATAGCAAAACATGGGATTTTAAACAATGGATCAATTTGATCTGGAATACACTTTTTGTACAACTAGGCCCTGTATTTAGTGTTTTCCACTTGTGATCAGATAATCAAAAAGGCATGTTAATACCAGGTATAATCAGGCTCCTTGTGACTTGGACACTGGCTAGATGTTCTGACAGTTCAGCTGTGTAAGGGATCCCCACTGGGATGTTTCTATTGCTCCCAGCTGATACAGTGATGCCAGGATGGGGAGGAATTCAAATCATCAAATGGACTACTGGAGAAAGATCAAGAACACTGATATATGATCACAACAAAGACCATCCAAGACTGGGGTTACCATTACTCTCCTGTAGCAGGTGACAAGTTCCATACTTAGATCATAACAACTGGGCCAGGTCTATGACAACCGAGCATACTCCATCTGATATTGAAGACTTTGAGATGTTTTTAAAGCTCTGAAAAAAAAAACAACAACAACAATAGGTTCTTAATATGATGTATAAAAAAACAACATTGGTTGGTTTCTGTACAATTTCAGAATGCAAATAAAACACACAGATTATCAAATAACAAGGGTTGGACTGAACCATATAATAAGCATTTGGTTAAAAATAACAAGATTAAAAAACAATATGCCTAATAGGAGAGCTTGTTGGGCAGGTTTCCTTTGAGTCAGGGACACTGTGCTGGCACTATAACATCCATGGCTAATACTCTCTAAACAGCTGAGCCCCCTCAGGCTACACACACAGAGCTCATCAAATTACTGAGCAATGAGGTGTGAAAAACAGCCACGTTTGACAATGCAAAAGAAACTTTCACATTGTCTGTGTCTTTCACAAGCTGAGCCACCCAGCTTCTCTCACTGGCAGAAAAAAAAGCAGCCCAACGCCTTTGTCTTCTTCAATCTGTTGGAACTGCTGGGTGAAAGACTGACAGACAGTCTGGCAGTGCTTCTCCTCAAGTGGAGAAGAAGATCATTACAACTCTTACACAGCCGTCCATCAGATTGGGGATGGCTCAGGGATTAGCTTCTTTGCTGAGGTCCCACTTCCCCCAGAGGGATTTCTAGAGGATCACTGCTACATCTGGAGCACATCTGTCAGTCAGTCAACACACAGAGCACCTTTTGTTTATCATACTCATCAGCATTGGGAGCAAGAGATGACTTTTACCTGACAAATAGGACTGAGTTAGATTATCAGTTTGCCCTGCTTTCAGCTTTTTATTGCAGAAGTCTGTGTGGCACCATCAATAAAAGTAAAAGGAGGACTATGTTTGTCTTACTCCATGGGTGTTGTTTTCAGGGGAGTTACAGGGGACACATCCCTCCTCAATATTTAGATGCAAAAATGCCTCCAGTAATGTAGGTGGCAGTATGCAACCTCAAAAGCAATGGTTACAATCTGCCATAAAACAGAAAGAAGCAAAAAGCAGATAGGGACAGATCATGCAGAGAGAACTGAGGCCTGTACTACAAAGCTAGTGAAACATACCCAGGATATATTTTCGATGTCTGGATCGACGAACCCTGACATTGGTCGTCCGGATAACCAAATTCTATGTGGGCCAAAACTTAAATTATGTATAGGAATCACCAGGCTACATGTAATATTAGTTTTGAGTATTTTTTGTCATTTACTTGGATTATAACGAATATCACACACACACACACACACACACACACAAAAAAACCACTTCAAAGTAATGCCAGACAGTTTCTGCTACCGAAGTAAAGAGCAGAAAAGTAGCCTTGTCAATGACTAATGAGGTTTATCTGACTGAAATGTGGCATTTATAATAAGGAGAACCAATTAACAGAGTGTAGATTATTTTTCTCATAAACATTGTTGTTTCTTTTCCCTAGTTCTCATCACACAGGTGTCTCATGTTATTTTGAGCTGCAGTGATGGAATCAGAGTGTAAAGCGTCAACACTGGTACTGCGGACCAAAAAAAAAAAAAAAAAAAAAAACTTTGCATAAGTTAAAATAGTGTTAAAATCATGTGTTTAGTGTTGTTGATGATTTCTCTGTTAGAAGCTCTCTGTTAAGGAACTAGTCTAGAAAACCCAAATGCAGACAGAGACAGATTAACAGAGCAGGATTAACAAAGTGGCTTGAACGAGATTGACTGTTAAGCAGAATCTACGATCTGGTGGCGTGCTGAAGTTAGAGCCCAGTATTTGAAGCAGAGTAGATAGAAGAGCATTAGCAGCTGTGGTCAGACTCCTGCGCACCAGGTTCCACTCCTTTAATTAGAGAGAGAAAGAGAGGGAGAAAGAGAGGGGAGGAGGGAAGCTTCTGGCTGGGAGGGAGAGGAGGCTGCAGCAGAGGTCGTGACACTCTGTTTAAAACCAGTGGAAATAGAGCCCGGAACCAATGAAATGACCTACACCTACCACTACTACTGACCTATAACAATATATAGGCTTCTTTTTTTTTTTACCTGAGACTCAAGACTTTTGCCCATGGATACTTTTTTCTTCAGTGATCTGATGGGTCAGAGGTCAGGATGTTGACAGGCTGTGATCCCATACTATAAGTTAATCTGCTCCAGAGCAGGTTAGTTGGTCAGCATCAATTACCACATCCCGATTTATCCAGATAAAAAGAGAACCAGCTTCGTAGTAATGAAAACCCAGAGTAAACCCTGAAGTTACCTTGCTCCAAATTCTGCTTTGTAGTACAGGCCTCTGACTGCTGCAGCAGGAGGGCTCATGGGGAGGGCTGGAGTAAACACTGCTTTAATACAGCTGCAAATTAGCGGGAAAATGAGAGAAACACAGAAAGACAGAATTCTGATCTGTTAAATACATTATTTAACAGTATTAGATCCACTATTAGAAAATAATAATTTGAGATTTCGAGCATTAAGTTTTAAGTATTAAGTACAATTAACTAAACAACATTAAAATGCAACACTTCTGTTTTTGGTCCCATTTTTTACAGGTTTAATTTACAGATGTAAGACTTTTATATACACTCAGTAGATGTATTTCTCTCGAACTTTCATTGCAAATTTGTTAAAATCAATGTTAGTGAGCAAGCCAAGATAATCCATCCACCTGACAGGTGTGGCATATCAAGATGCTGATTAAACAGCATCATTACTGCACAGGTCTGCCTTGAGCTGGCCACAATAAAGGGTAGAGGGGCAGAGGGGTTCCTAGAGCATCATAGTATGAAGTGTAGGGTCACTGACCCAGCTGTCATCTTTAAGAAGTGTGGAGTGAGAACGTGTCGCCCCAGCTCATTGCCAATATTTTACAGCTCAACTGTGAACAGTTTCAGCAGTGAGCGATTTCTAACCTGTAGGACATTTAAAGAATTGAGGGTAGGCCTACTAAAACAAAATCAGGGAGTGAATTTTATAATGAAGGTACAATATTTGCATACGATCCAAATTAATGACATGATGGCAGATATTGATTTGCAAGTATACTGGAGGTGCTATACTATTAAAGTATCAAAGTATTTTTTTTGTATGTGTGATTGGTTAGTGATTAGAAGATTAGCTGATCTCCAAAAGGCATTAAGTTAAAGATGACACATACTTTCCAACATTTTTTTTAGCAAGATTAGTATGTTGTGTTTGTTTTGTACAATTTTTGATTAAAAATAAGGTAAGGAGCACCATCCAAACGTTTATGCACCTCAAGACATTTGAGCTCTCAGACAACTTTTTACAGGGTCTCAGACTGTATTTAGCTTGAAATGTATGGAGCTATATTTGTGTCTTTATTACATGCGAGAAAATAAATGATATGAGAGGGAAAAAAATGTTTGAGAGAAAAAAAAAAATTTGAGAGAAAAAGTTTTCACACTGATAGCAAAAAATGTGTTATTAACTGCACTAGCCAGCTAGTGTTAACTTCACACCTAGCTAGGTTATCCCATTAACGTTACTTTACTACGGTGCTTTTCTCTTCCAACATTCCATGTGTGGCAGGGTGAGCACTGCTACACCTCCGCCCATCAGCTGGGCCTAATTTCCAGTTGTCGGAGCCTAATTGTGCAGTGGTGGCACCTGCGTTATTTGGTCTTCCCCTCACGGGCGCACTCACTTCTACCTGGCGTTTACCTGGTGAGGGCTGTGTATGGCGTGCTCCGGTTGGCGTGTTGTGTGTGTGTCGTGCTCTGGTTTCTGTACCCAAACTTGGGACTCATAAGGTAGGCATGGATGCTGCAATGTTTGTGTACTGTTAAAGCGTATTATGATGTCACAGCTGCCGTGACTCTTCGCTTTAGCGGTGTTGGCCGTTCCTGTTGTGTGCAGCTTCGGAGGGGACTTTGAAAAGCATGGTGTCTGCTCTTCCTCACTGCGAGACGGTGACTGGGTTTGAACTGTGCGTTAAGCTCCCTTCGCTCCGGTAAGCTTGCTCTGTTTTTTTATTTCTACTTCTGCTAGTTCTGTTAACTATATGTTAACAGGTTGTCCTGCTCTCTGCTCTCTCCTGTCCCCATATTTACCAGTGTACGAATCTGTGTGACCTTCTGTTGTTAAGAGTAGTCTACAGGTTTGAGTGTATTCCCTGGGGTGCAATTCCACAGGTGGCGTTGTCGGTTCATTTCCCTCTCCTCTCCATTTGGCCACACATGCGTAACGTTAATGTATGCATATCCACTCCCAAATAATGCAGCACATCTATGCCGGTGAATCCACTATGGTGGATGAATGATTCAGTTGAATTCGACTCCCAAGACGATCCTCACCTAGCTGTCAATTCCATTGAGACTGGCCAATAGGAACGTGGCCCCGCCCATGACATTATTTTCACAGTGAGAGCAAAATCCTGACACGAGAGCAAAGACTTGAAAAATGTTTTGAGGGAAACCATTTTTTTTTGAGAGAGAAATATTTTCACACTGATAGCAAAAAATAATATTTGAGAGTAAAAAAAAGTCTCAAATATTATTTTTTGCTATCAGTGTGAAAACTTTTTCTCTCAAATATTTTTTTTTCTCTCAAACATTTTTTCCCCCCCTCATATCATTTATTTTCTCGCATGTAGTAAAGACACAAATATAGCTCCATAAAATGGCTCTGGTTTGTTCACTGTAAGCTTTATAAATACTCTGACTCTTGAAACCTTGTCCCAACAATCAGCAGCCATGGGCTCCTCTAAACAGCTGCCTAGCACTCTGAATACCAAAATAACTGATGCCCACAAAGCAGGAGAAGGTTATGAGAAGATAGCAAAGTGTTTCCAAGTAGCTGTTTCCTCAGTTCGTAATGTAATTAAGAAATGGTGGTTAACAGGAACTGTGGAGGTCAAGTTGAGGTCTGGAAGTTTACAAACACTTTACCAGAGAGCTGTTTGTAGGATTGCTAGTAAGGCAAAACCCCCATTTGACTGCAAAAGACCTGCAGGAACATTTATCAGACTCTGGAGTGGTGGTGCACTGTTCAGCTGTGCAGCAAACTTTTGCGTGCAACTGCAATCCACAGAAAAATGTACACAGTTTGTATTTAAAAACTGTTCCTTTAAATGAGCCGTCAGGATTTCTGTAGTCTGAGTGGGCGGAAGTTCGCTGCATAGATCAGCCTCTCATTGGGCGGAACGAGCCACCTGCTTAAGTCCCGCCCTACCACCTCCGGTTGTGTAGCAGTTTAACCGTTTCCAACACGTCCTTTACTAACTTTTGTGGTGTTTGATCTTGCAGGGATGTAGCCATTTTTCTGCCATGGTTCGTGTCCTGTAGGCGATATTTTTGTGGGCGTGTTACACCAAAACCTGTTTCCCCCCAGCAATATTTGTGCAAGCACACCATTGCTGTGGCACCGCCCAGAATGATTGTGATTGGCTGAAAGAAATACAAGCAGCCAGGGCGTTTTTTTCTCCAATCTTAAAGTGAGAGTCGGCCCAGCCAGACCTTTCTTTTCTTGAGAAAGGTCTGGTGAGCGAGACTAGGATTTCTGTGAATTTGTTAGGTTACAGCTATGCAATATAGACCGTTTGAAACAGAAACATTCTAAATGGACACTGTCATATTTCTTTTTGGAATGTTTTGCAGTGTATGTGAATGACATCGGCTGACAGGAAGTAAACATGGACCCAGGCTGTTGCCTAGCAATGTAATTCCAGTGAAACAGCCAATGAGATAGAAAATGGATTTCAGACAGAGGGGGATTACAGGTATATTCAGGCAGACAGAGAAAAATAATGTGTTTTTTGAACATTAAATCATGTAAACATGTTCTAGTAGAAGCCCAAAATACAGGTATGAACCTCAATATGAGCATAATATGAAACCATTAATGCCCTCACCTTAGTGTACAGGCCATAGCACCCAAAAGGTTGTAAACAAAATGTGCATTTAGTTTGTTGCTGAAGCAGTCTATAACATGTGTTTTCACTGATTTTGTTTTGCCTGTGGTTTGGAGCAAAAGACAGAGGGATCAAAAGAAAAAACAAGATTAGACTATCAGTGTCATACTAGCTTTCAAAATGCAACAGACTGATTTACTGTACATACAGCATACCAGAATACAGGACTTCCTACCTCATCTACCTTGTGTATGTACTGAATTTCCTAGATTGTGTATAGGAAAAGTCTGTCTGTTTCATCTCTCATCATGAAATATAAACTTTACTTTGACTGTGAATTAATATAAGCTGTTAAATAATACATTCATGTTACTTCATAGACTCAAGCTTCTCAAGCAGCCCCCCCCCCCTTCCTTTTTTAAATTTATTTGCATTCATTAATCAGTAGATACAAAATATATGTAATACATTCTGTATGTGACGTATATTTTCTTTGTTCAACGACAGTGGTGGGTGGAATTCAGAGACAGATTGATCAATGAATTCATTTAAATGTTGTGAGAGGCTGCTGAACCAGCAACATGTTCCCTGATCAAGATTGACAACATTTTTTTTAAGATGTTTTTCTGTTTCTTGCTAAACCAATTTATGCATGCAATGCATTTGTAATTTAGCCATTAAATCCACAGCATAGCCACATTATTGTGCAAAAGATTTTCATTGCAACAAATTAAATCACAGATAGATAACACCATATGATGTTATAACAGCCAAACAATATGCAAGTGTGAAATCAGTAAAGTTAAATCATGTACTTTGCTCCTTTAAGTCCCCCTCCAGACATGTTTTAAAATCTCCCTTGTTGAGAAATTCTGGATCTGGGCTCCACCCCACCCACCACAGCTGTCCGCTTCTTTTTACACTTTCTCCAGTGCTGTTCATGTTGAATGGTGAAAATGCAGTGCATATCAAAGCCTTAATGTTCGAGGAAACAGAGAGATTCAGCCATACATGTTTTAGCTTCAGTCAGACCCAGACTCAGATGAGTATACAAAAACTGGTGGCTAGCAGACATATCTGAATGGTAAGTGTAGCTAGCATCTGTGATTTGTGTATGTTTTTTGTGGGGTCTGCCCATTGGTCCGACAGCCCATTGTTCCGACCATATTAAACCCATTGTTCCGAAGTCCCGTTGTTCCGAAATCATCATGGTGCCCTGTGATTAAGGTCTGGTTAGGTTTAGGCACAAAAAACACTTGGTTAGGGTTAGGAAAAGATCATGGTGTGGGTTAAAATGAAAAAGAAAGTGGCAAACACATAAGCTGTGAGCCTGCTTCGCCTCAAGCCTTTCCCAGCTGACCCAGAGCCGGTCACAGTGCGCCACCATCAAGGCAGAAATACGCTTGCTGGGAGCCGTTCAGCACCACGGAGAGCTCCCCACACAACCCCAACCCCAGAGTTAATAACAGGAGGTTATGGTGTTTCATTCTCTCCTCTCTATGACACTTGTATCTCGACCAGTAGCCTACTTTTGTTGCATTGCTGATCCTCTATGGTACACAAATACAGTATAGCCTAGTATAATCACATATCGGAACAACGGGACGTCGGACTAATGAGAGGTCGGAAACAATGCTACGGCACCGTTTTTTGTTAGCTTGTAGGCTAACTGGCAGTGGCTGATAGTGTAATAGTTGTCAAATTGCTATGATAAGGGGTTTTGGTAGGTAGTGAAAGGAAGCTCCAGGTGTCTTAGTTCTGACTGTCCACTCTGAGTGGGAGATCTCAGGGTTTTTCTGGCCAGTGTTGTGTCACAGTCTGTTTCCCTGGTGATATGTGTTTCCAATATTAGACAGTGATTGGCTTTTATATAAGTGACACAGCGAAGCTAGCTTGCCTGTTGTACATTTGATTCTCAGATTTTAGGAAAGTGCACAGACATCGCTCCATTCAGCATTGTGAAAACACTTCTCTAGTGAAAAACTTTGCACAGATTTATTTATTTATTTATTTATTAGATCCCCATTAGCTGCTGGAACTTAACAGCAGCTACTCTTCCTGGGGTCTCACCAAGTTCATCAACCAAAAATGCAGCGAACATAAAATACATTTACATTCATATTCACAAACACGACAAAAGACACCTTCTCAAACCTAATCCAAATAATACTGTAGCTCTACATGCTGACAGTTCATTTTAAATTAAATTCATTTTTAAGGATCAGATCAAATTATTCTGATGCTATCCTATGAAAAATGAATGCTAACAGTTCATATGATAGCCAATGAATTAGCTCCCCAAGAATGAAGTTACATTGTTACATAATTAATGTAAAGTAACCGTGGTTAGGTTTAGGAAAAAGAAACATGGTGAGGGCCTACCTGAAAATGACTCAAAGTTGGCATGGTTCATAATATGCAACTCCAGGGGAAATCCCTGCACGCATGTCCAGTTTTTTGTGACCCATCCACCACCCCAACATACCTCCTTACAAGCGCTCAAGACTGCTTCCTTGTTTACTGCCATCAGTGCATTGGTCACGTGATTGCATGTCAAAATGTATGCATTTGGGTGCACTGTTTTTCCAAAACCATCCATTTTAAATGTTGCTGCTGGTTAAAAACGGCATTTAAAATGTATGTATTGTTCATACCGAGAGTCTGACTGAATCAGGTCCACGGTATGCGGGGATAAAATTGCGAGCCAGTAGCCCACCATAGTGACGGTCAAACTTGGTGGACACAGGCTGAGATGGCCTGTGGCAGACAGAGCCAGAATGTTACCCAGTGACACAGTGGCATCAATGGTAATAGGCAGCAGAGCTCTTCCCTGGTTTTGATGTCAACATTAAGAGATTTTTATAACAGGGTTTTGGGATCACACTAGCTCACATTTTGACAGTGAGACGTTAACTTTCACCTTAGACAGTGACCTTACGGCTTCAACCCAATCAGAGGCCAGGAAATATGTTGGAACTGTACATGTCTGCAAACCACAGATACCTTACATTTGTATATTGTAGGAAATTCGTGGAAACTTTGTGTTTCAGCAATGGTGTGGTTAACATGTGGTTAGGTTTAGGTAATAAAACCACTTGTTTATAGTTAAACATGACAAAACATGTTTGGGCTTAAAATGCCACGATTCGGGGTGACTCTCCTGGCAGGCAAGGCATAAATGTTAAATGTTAAAAACAACCACTTTCCTTACCACTATTTCAGCAGAAAACATACCAATTTTCGCGCCACTATTTTGGCAGAAAACATGGCGATGTCTCAGTAAAAACCACTTTGAATGTCACTGTCTTGGCAGAAAATGCAGCCATGTGTTCATAAAAAACAACCGTTTTTGGTGCCACTGTCTCGGCGGAAAACAAAGCAATGTTTTGGTAAAAACAGATTTGTTTTTGTGACTTTCCCTGCTGGAAAAACAGCAACATGTTGCTAAAAAACACCTATATTTGGTGCCTAAAAATCTGCTGGAAACACAGCAATGATGTGCTAAATCACAGCGGATGTTGGTCTATATACGTGGTCTGCAGCTTGGCAGGCATCTTGCCTAGTTTAACACACTCCACCATCCCCTTAACACCCACGACGTAGTCAGTTCCTGTGCTATATCCCTTAAATTAAATGTTGGTATGATGCATATGAAATATACAAATGTAACATATTCATGTTTTGCAGAAATGTACAGTGCCAAAATTTCTTTCAACTGGGCTGAGAGCTTAGCTTCAAGATGTCATAGCTGCTAAACAAGACAAAGGCACAGTATGTACCTAATTGTAAGTGTTGTCCGGCTGAGGTCTCCTCGAGGAAAGAACTTGTCTGTGTTGGTGTCAATGACGGGGTGGGAACACAATCCTGTGTGTATTTTCTCCCTGCAAATGCAGAAGCAGAAACGCAAGCTTCCTGTCATTGTTATTCCAGTCAAAGTGGCTGACAAACAACCATCTCCAAAAAAGCCCCTGCCACATAATGAGATGTGAAATATAATAAGGAGAGTTGGCACGAGGCAATTTCAAAATCCGCCGTCTGATGTGGGGTTTTTTCTCCCTCTCTGTTTTTCATCATGTTTTTGTTTTATCCATCGTCCCCCTCCACCTCCCTGTCTCTCCCTTTCTGTGTGCCAAACACTGTTTCCATGACATGGGTGTTCCTCAAATACTTCAGGGACTGAGGGGTACTCTCTCCTCAGATTATTTCTTACTCGCCAGAAGAAAAGAATATTAGAATGCATGGATGACATTTTTTTTTGTCCGTCTTCTCCTCATAAGATATGATGTTGTTGTTGTTATGCACTGCCAAGATTAGGGTGAGAAGATCTGATTTTTTTCTGATAACCTGCGATCTCTGAGAGACAGGGGTTCTTCACATGTTGAAGGGTTTCTTAAAAAATGCAGCAAAACAAAAGCATACCTCAACAAGCTACTCACATGTGCATAGGCACACACTCTGTTTAAAGAGCAGGCTGGAGGAAAATAAAAGCCAAGTTTACTTCTACTGCCCTTCCGTTCTTGCCGCAGGGTTTAATGTCTGCTCATTTGGCTTCTGGAAAGCAGCGAACATTGGGGACTTCTATGTTTATTTTGTTTTTAAAACAATAACAAAAAAACTCTCTCAGAATTACCAGAAACCCATACTTTGCATATTGTATCCACAGAATATAAATAATTAGCAACATAGTATATCAAACTATAATGTCATAAGCTTATATTAAAGGGGTTATTGATAACATTAGCCACTGAATGCACCCCTCCGCATTGTAGAAAAACTCCTGCACATTGTCTAACTTGCAAAATGTGGCATTTCAGTAAGTATACCTTCATCAGGCAAACACCCCATTCATTTTTGTGAAGACATGTTGACCATCTTTCTATATGTTCTATAGAACCTATACATTAGTTTTAGATTTAGCTTACTTTGTGTGATGGTGTGTCAAGATTGATGTAACGTAAGCTATGGTAATTTTAGAATATTGCTAACTTTAGGTGACACCGTTTCATGACCAAAAATGTTCCAGCCTTATTGGTTTTGGTTACTGGCCCGCCGTCAAGAGGGGTTAAAGGGTACAGAAGACCCTGGGCCAAAGCTGGAGAGGGTCTATGGTTGACCTTTAAATTGGATCAAGTACAACAATTTACTTAATGACCTATCATCACCTACATCATAAATAAATGTATTTTTATTATTAAAACCCATTTCAATGTGCCATCTGACAGAGGGGGTCAGGCGTGCATTGTGCAGAAATCAGATGCACTGTTAATGTAAACATGTGAGAGGGTTGTAGCCTGACTAACTATGTCAGAATGCCTCACCAAAATTCAGAGACCACGAAAGAAGAAGTCAGGGTACAGAGAGAACAAAACAATGAAAGGCACAGAGAGTCAATGACCAAATGTCTGGCAAAAAAATATAAAATAATCCCTATCCCGTGGTTATTAACAGTTTAAATGACAGTTTTGAGCAGTTTCAGTGTTGGTGGTAGTTTGTTGGGACTATTCTGCTGCTCAGTGTTGGATGTTAGCCACTGCTTCTGTGTTAGCTTATGCTAACTGGGCACTGACCGTTTGTCAGAAGGAGAGTGGCTCCAGAGACGGTTCTACAACCTCAGCTGTAGCTTATCAGACAAGATGAAAAGTAGCCACCTCTGCGTGGCTTTGCAGCCCTTGAAACTCATTCAGCTGACTCCAGTGAGCAAAAGCTAAACCTTGATCATTCTCCTCCTTTAGTCATTGAGCACTTGGATTGGTATCAGAGTAAGGTCTGGTGCTAACCTTCAAAGTCAGCCATTTTTTCTGTTTCTTCCACACTACCTGGCAACTATTAATACTGTTGATTGGTGACGATACAGAGATGTCATGTGATACCTATGTAGTTGCTCACAAGCCTTATTAGAAGTAGTACCAAAATGTCAGATATCTTACAAAGGTCAATAAAACATTCTTTTTGGGCCCATCAGAAGAAAACTACTTTTTCCGGCAACTTTCTAAAAGCTCTGTGGATGTTTTTTCATTCATCTACATAAAAATGTTACCAATACAACTTTAATGTACGTTTTTATGTATGAACATTTTAAAAAATGGACCTGCTTTACATATTTTTGTATAGAGTTCTTGATCAAGGCTTTTTAGAATTGTCATGTCTAGCATCAGATAAAATTGTGTAACCATAGAAACATAGAGGGTTTTTATTTGTGAACAAAAAGAACAAAAGCTTGACTGCTTTTGCTTCATGCAAAGGACCTGCATTCATCATTTAACCTAAAAAACCTGCTTACAGTATGAATCATGAGGACAACATTAAGCATACTTGACTAACAGGAAGGGGTTTAGGTAAGGTGCAACTCTCAACAGCACCCAGGTGCCAGGTCTCAGGGTGGCCTACCTGTCCTTTCTAATCATTTTGCTGAGTGTTATAAATCCCCTCCAAGTTCTGCATTAATCAAGAGCCTATGAGAGATTGTTTGGATTAAATTTACTTTATTTCCAGCACTTAGATGGTACAAAGCCACAAGAGGATAATTATGAGAGCATGCATATTCTTTCAGCTGTCTAGAACAGCTCATTATGAAAGCATGAGAGCAAGAACTTGACAAATGTACTTCAGTGTTTGTTGGTGGCATGTCTGCAGAGAAGAAAGTGATCCTTATTGATAGTTCAGTGGAAAAACACTTTCAATATGAGAAACACAACAGTGATTCCTAGCTAGAGACATCAGTCTAGTCAGTGTGACATTAGAGGAAAATAAGACTGGTAAGATTCGCTACTGTCACATGTAAGATTAGAGATCAGTTCTCAGGGGCTTGACAAAAACCCAAAGGGCCAGTTGCATCAACAGGGCTTACTCTAGGTCTTCAGCTAAGTTGGTCGTAACTTGGCGTTCTAAGTTTGACCTAATAGGTATGCTGGTTGCACCATCTAGGCTTAAGCCTTCTTCTTGCTAAGACCGGGCGTAAATCGTAAGCCTAGTCAGAAGCAGGTATAAAATAAACTCCCGTCAGCCTTCCTGCTGATGTCCCTTTTTTATTTAGCTAATCAGTCCCTCCAGGATTTTGTAATGTTGTGATTACAACAATTAATGCAAATACATCCAATTCCTGTGAATTATTCATGACGTTGCAAATTTCAATTTTTTTTCGCAAAAGTCAAAAAAATATCTCACTTTAGAGCTGCCTGCAGGGCCTTGATTCTCTCAGCCTCTCTCTTCGTCTCTCTTTATCATGAGACTGCTTCTGCCAGAGCAGAGCTCTCTGCCTGGGACAGAGTCAAACACAGACAGTCCAGTGTTCAACACTGCTGTGGGACTTCTGTCCAAGCAGCAAAAATATGACAAGTAGGGACCAGATCACGTTGTGCTGTGTTAGCTTGTGCTAACCAGAGAGCAGGGAAAGAGCAGCTCAAGGGGATGGTCCCTCAACACTGCATGGAACGGCAGTAACAGCTGATCTGCAGCAGTTTACACTTCCCCCTGCAATTTCATTGCCAAAAACAACAAACAAACAAAAAATGGTTACATACATTGCAACATAAAGCGCATTTTTTTTGAAGGAAGTAGCAGCATATAAAATTACCTGCAAAGGTAACTGTTGTCTGTTCAGATGCTGGTGTGGTCCCTACTCTACCACAACAAACTGTCCAAGTTTTACTTTTTCTCTCCTTTCATGTTACTTGTGGAGCTCCACCTGCCAGCTACTGTTAATCAAACACAGACATACCTCTCCTGTACAGCTCTATTCATTTTTGTATCTTGATGTCTGTGAAATTTTCTGATCCTCGGGCTGCAAAGTTTCATCACTGGAGTCCTCCACACTGATGACGAATGGAATTGCAGCTTACTAGCAGTGATTTAGATGTTAAAATATCACCTATACTGCACGTTTTTCATTTGTTTTAATCGGAAAAATAAAAAGTATACATTTTTGTTATCGCCTGCTGCCCTCCCGTGTGTATTTCATTTTTACCTGTGCTGGTATATATATATATATATATATATATATATATATATATATATAGTCCCCCCACGGAGTCCGCGGAGGTCCGCGTGGACTAAAAGCGGACGTCTGCAAGCCCTGCGCTTGCAAAGCTCAGATTTTACGACCGCGCGGACTCCGCTCCACGCACCAGTGTCACTCAAAACACTGCTCGGCATCTATTTTTCCACATCACCATGACAGAAACGCGCAAGAATTGGGGGTAATGTAGTGTTTCACGGACATTTTTACAGGAAACTACAACACGGAAGTGCGCTCGACTATGGAAGCCCGAATGACTGCGGACATTCCTCGTGGAGTCCGCTCCGCTTATAGTGCCCCCGAGTCTGTGAGCACCTTAAATTAAAACCCTCGGCGCACACTGCAGCACAATCAAACAGATGCGCAACTCAGAGCATCAGAAGTGTCTCTGACACCAGACTCAGAGCAGCTCTGAGTGCGCTCGTTGAGTTTAAGGCCTCCCCCAAAAAACAAAACAAAAAAAAAAAAAAAAAACGCCAAAGCTTCAATTTTTTTTTTTCACAATCGAATCTCGTGCCATCGAAGCTTAGAATTTTTTGGGTCAGCCCTAACATATGTATGTATGTATATATATATATATATATATATATATATATATATGTATAGTTCACTTAACTGGTCACTTGAAACAAGAAGACTGGCTTCAACTAATTTTCAAATGCATACATTTTGATTATCCTCATTATCTAAAACAGTATCTAGTCCAGTATTCATCAAGATATCAACTTAGACTTTCAGCACAATCCTATTTCACTGTACCTTCTGTTCATAAACTAATTGGAAAGAGGAATACTGGAAACTGGAATAAAAAACCACCTGTTTGCTCCCTGACATCCTTTCACATGAGCCAGTAGCCCACCAGTAGCCCATCAAAAGCAGCTTCTTATTTTAAGTTGAACTACACATGCTTCAGGTGATGTATACATACATATATATATATATATATATATATATATATACATATAACCTGCAGTTACCTGATCCTGTGCAGGACTGGTTGTAACTATGGGTCTGGTTGTTGCAAGGGCCTCTGACAGCTATGTTACAGCTGTAGAAAACCAGATCCATTATAGTATATGGAAGACAGTCCTGCACGAGGTTGGGTAACTGCGGGCACTGCACAAAGTCTTAGCCCATATTAGCCTTTATTATTTTTTAGGGCAAAGGTAAAGGTATTGGGGAAAAAAAGATAGACGTGAGTGGGCTGTGCATAAAATAAAGGACATGAAGAATAAACACGAAGTGTGGACATTGTAGAGGACTATAAGTACCTGGGGGTACACATTGACAATAAACTGGACTGGGCTAAGAACACTAACGCTCTCTACAGGAAGGGCCAGAGCCGTCTCTATTTTCTGAGGCAACTGAGGTCCTTCAACATCTGCCGGACTATGCTCAGGATTTTCTATGAGTCTGTGGTGGCCAGTGCTATCCTCTGTGCTATTGTGTGCTGGGGCAGCAGGCTGAGGGTGGCGGACGCCAACAGACTCAACAAACTGATCCACAAAGCCAGTGACGTTGTGGGAACGGAGTGTGACTCTCTGATGGTGGTGTCAGAGAGGAGGATGCTGTCTAAGCTACGAACTATCTTGGACAATGTCTCACACCCACTCCACCATGTGCTGGTCAGGCACGAGAGTACTTTCAGTGGGAGACTCATACCACCAAGATGTACCACTGAGCGCCACAGGAAATCATTCCTGCCTGTGGCCATCAAACTGTACAACTCCTCCCTCTGAGTGGCCCTGAGACTTTTTCACACACTGCAATAATTTAATCTAACTTGTGCAATAACCCCATTTCACCCTGACTGTATATATTTGTTTGTGTAAATAATCTTGTTCAGTTTACAATATACATATGTATATATATATACAGTACAGGCCAAAAGTTTGGACACACCTTCTCATTCAATACGTTTTCTTTATTTTCATGACTATTTACATTGTAGATTCTCACTGAAGGCATCAAAACTATGAATGAACACATGTGGAGTTATGTACTTAACAAAAAAAGGTGAAATAACTGAAAACATGTTTTATATTCTAGTTTCTTCAAAATAGCCACCCTTTGCTCTGATTACTGCTTTGCACACTCTTGGCATTCTCTCCATGAGCTTCAAGAGGTAGTCACCTGAAATGGTTTTCCAACAGTCTTGAAGGAGTTCCCAGAGGTGTTTGGCACTTGTTGGCCCCTTTGCCTTCACTCTGCGGTCCAGCTCACCCCAAACCATCTCGATTGGGTTCAGGTCCGGTGACTGTGGAGGCCAGGTCATCCGCCGCAGCACTCCATCACTCTCCTTCTTGGTCAAATATCCCTTACACAGCCTGGAGGTGTGTTTGGGGTCATTGTCCTGTTGAAAAATAAATGGTCGTCCAACTAAACGCAAACCGGATGGGATGGCATGTCGCTGCAGGATGCTGTGGTAGCCATGCTGGTTCAGTGTGCCTTCAATTTTGAATAAATCCCCAACAGTGTCACCAGCAAAACACCCCCACACCATCACACCTCCTCCTCCATGCTTCACAGTGGGAACCAGGCATGTGGAATCCATCCGCTCACCTTTTCTGCGCCTCACAAAGACACGGCGGTTGGAACCAAAGATCTCAAATTTGGACTCATCAGACCAAAGCACAGATTTCCACTGGTCTAATGTCCATTCCTTGTGTTTCTTGGCCCAAACAAATCTCTTCTGCTTGTTGCCTCTCCTTAGCAGTGGTTTCCTAGCAGCTATTTGACCATGAAGGCCTGATTCGCAGTCTCCTCTTAACAGTTGTTCTAGAGATGGGTCTGCTGCTAGAACTCTGTGTGGCATTCATCTGGTCTCTGATCTGAGCTGCTGTTAACTTGCGATTTCTGAGGCTGGTGACTCGGATGAACTTATCCTCAGAAGCAGAGGTGACTCTTGGTCTTCCTTTCCTGGGTCGGTCCTCATGTGTGCCAGTTTAATTGTAGAGATTGATGGTTTTTGCGACTCCACTTGGGGACACATTTAAAGTTTTTGCAATTTTCCGGACTGACCTTCATTTCTTAAAGTAATGATGGCCACTCGTTTTTCTTTAGTTAGCTGATTGGTTCTTGCCATAATATGAATTTTAACAGTTGTCCAATAGGGCTGTCGGCTGTGTATTAACCTGACTTCTGCACAACACAACTGATGGTCCCAACCCATTGATAAAGCAAGAAATTCCACTAATTAACCCTGATAAGGCACACCTGTGAAGTGGAAACCATTTCAGGTGACTACCTCTTGAAGCTCATGGAGAGAATGCCAAGAGTGTGCAAAGCAGTAATCAGAGCAAAGGGTGGCTATTTTGAAGAAACTAGAATATAAAACATGTTTTCAGTTATTTCACCTTTTTTGTTAAGTACATAACTCCACATGTGTTCATTCATAGTTTTGATGCCTTCAGTGAGAATCTACAATGTAAATAGTCATGAAAATAAAGAAAACGCATTGAATGAGAAGGTGTGTCCAAACTTTTGGCCTGTACTGTATATATATATATATATATATATATATATATATATATTTACGTTTATTAATAATTCCTGTTTATTTAACTATATATTTGTTAATACTATTGTTTAAATTTCTTATATTTTCACGTATCTTTCCTCTCTTGCAAGGAGCACCTGTAACATAAATAATTTCCCCTCGGGGATCAATAAAGTATTTCTGATTCTGATTCTGATTCTGAAGCAGAAAAAATGTTAATGTTCAGTGTAGGGGTCCATGTCATTGGTTCGACAGCCCATTGGTTCGACATCCCATTAGTCTGACTGCCCGCGGTGCTGAACGGCTCCCAGTGGGTGTATGGTGCGCCACGACCGGCTTGAGGCGGAGCAGACTCACGACTTATGTGTTTGTCACTTTCTTTTTCATTTTAACCCACACCATGATCTTTTCCTGACCCTAACCAAGTGGTTTTTGTGCCTAAACCTAACCAGACCTTAACCACAGGGCATCATGATAATTTCAGAACGGACTTCGGAAGAATGAGTTTGATATGTTCGGACCAATGGGCTGTCGAACCAATGGGCTGTCGAACCAATGGGCAGTTCCCCAGTGTAGTAGTTGTGAGGCCAACACACATCAGCATCATACAATGCACATCAAAATGCCATTGCCGAGGCACTGGCAGAGTATTTGGTCCCAAATGCTCCTTTGAAGTTACCTTTTTAGGCTCTTCTCTAGGGCCTGACTGATATGGATTTTTTGGGGCTGATGCCGATGCTGATATTATGGAATAAAAAAATCCGATAACTGATATATCGGCCGATTAAATTTTTACATTTTTCAATTTAAAAAAATCTGAAATACCTGCTTTTGACTGCTTAAATATAGTTCAAACACTCATTACACAGATATAAATTGAAGGAAGAACATTTTATTATTTTCAAATACGTTTATTATCATAAATTGTGTGGAACAAGCAGCATATGAACAATTTGAACACAAAATAAATCAAAAATATGATGTGCAAAAAGGCAGTAAACCTCTGGGAAATAAAATAATCATGCAAAGTCTATATGAATTAAGACATTCACGTGTATGTTAACAGTACCAGAGTTATTCTTATTATTGCCAATTTAACAGAGGTAGGTTATAGTGCAAAAAGTAACACAAGGACATCATTTCTAAGTAAAACACCTTATTCCCTGCATTTTATTAGTGATGAAAATATAAGTGTTAACATCGGCGTCAATCGGCCAACTTTTAATCGGTCGGGCCCTACTCTTCTCAAATTTGTGCATATCCCACATAATCATAAGCTGGTAATTTGTGCATAACCCACGTATTTATGCTACACTCACGTGACCAATCCACTGAGGGAGGTAAGGGAGGAGGCCGTCCCAAGCTATCAAGTGAGATGGTAGGTTGGGGTGGTGAATGGGTCATAAAGCATGGGACTTTCCCCCGGAACTTTAACCCAGAAGACCAGGTAACCAGGTAAAGTCTGAGCGGACTTTGAGTCATTTTAAGTTACAGTTCACTTTGTTTCTTTTCCTAAACCTAACCACAGTAACCTTACTTGCCTAAACTTAAAGACACTCAACCAGTTACAGTAACTTCACTTGTGTAAACCTAACCTCCATAAATTTATGTTAATTATGTAACTTTATGCTAAGGAGATAACATCCTTTGTGGGGTGCTAATTCGTAGGATATCATGCAAACTGTTTTGTGTGCATTTTCGTAGCATGTCGTATGAATCATTGTATGAGGATACGTTGATCTTTTACATCTTCCGATCCTGCAGTATCTCCATTTTTTATGTCTTCATCTTTAGACTCTATTATGATGATTACAAAAACAAGATCCAATTATGCCACACCTTGCTTTTTCCAGATGACACCCATGTTTGATTAGGATGGAGATTGTGTTTAATGGATATCAGTCCTGTGACCTTCCAAGCACAGGATGGCTCCTCCAACTGATATCTCACCCCCAACCTCTCGTGATTGCAGGGCTCATCATGACTGTTGGCTCCCAGCTGCAAGGCTATTATCTTTCATAGAAACTGATGTCCCTTCAAATACCATCTAGCAGCACACACATGCCTATGTGTGTGTGCATGTGTGTGTGAGCTGGGGCAAATGAGAGTATGTGTAAGGGAGGTTGCGGGAGTGACAGAATCACGTTACCACCCTGCTATCGACCACCACAGGGCTTGTCTCCCTGTGGTAGACGCAACATTAATAAAGCTTTCGCACAACATGTTCTCTGAGATTGGGATCTAGAGGGAAGCAGCGAAAGAGGGAGACAGAGAGACAGAGGGGAGGAAGGCTTTCTTGGCTTGTCGTACGGAGGTAGCCCATATCTGTGCATCAGATCCCCCCTTCAAAAAATGCAATTTTTCATAAACAGAGGCTTTCCAGAGGCATCCACCATCTCTGCTTTGCCCTGATTCAACAGATATATCAGTGGGCTGTCATTCACCTCTGATAATGAACGACACTAAGCTTGTTTTTATGGAGTGGTTTAACAGATTCATGCTGATTATTTGGCATACAACTGGCTGAATACGAAATTACTGGCCACTGAACCCATCAAGGTGGATCTATCAGTGCCTACTTCTCACAACTTCACCACACTTTAATGATCATGGCACTGTAAAACTATTGTGTTAGCCTGTTTTTTTGCCTGATGTCTTCCTAAAAACTTTCATAAAAGTATGTAGGAATGTAAAAAAAAACAAAAAACAAAAAAAACATGTATATATGTGTGTGTGTGTGTGTGTGTGTGTGTGTGTGTGTGTGTTTGTGTATGTTACTTAAGCTGTTGTATAAGCAGATCTAATAAAATACCAGTATCGCCTTTCCAGAACCTGTATCAGCCCAAACCTGCGCTTCGCTCCAGTTTCCCAGTGTAAATAGAAGCTTTGTTTTCCCTCTTAACATTTATTACATGCTGTCTGCCTGTGACAGACCTCAACGTGCAAGGCTGCAGAGGGTAATGGGATTGCACCATATGGGCCTACATATTGTACGCATTCATTTTGCATGGAGGTGTATTTTTTTCCCTTTTTTTTGTTTTGGTTATGATGAAATGCATTGATGTTTCCACTGGGCAAACATCTCCCCTAAGCTTCCAAACCCTTCCTATCTACCAAACAGGGGAAGAGAAAAGAAATGAAATAGATTTCTATTTGTTTGTTGTCCTTTTCCAACCCCAGAGGCTGGACTGGGTTTGAAGGGAGGCCGTCTCAGACCTTTCCGGAGAAAAGCTAATGTTGAAGATAGTGTTATCGGCCCCCGAGGGCTACAGACAGACAACTGACAACTGAATCCAAGGCTTAAGTAAAACACTGAGGTCTAATAGTAGCTGTTTTACTGGCTGTAAACATCGATCATCCCACTTGTCCGACACTTTCCGAGCTGGAAGACCACCACGCTACAGGCTATAGTGGTTTGATGTGAGAAAAATAGCAGTTCATAGGTAAAAAGATTGCATTGATTCTCCTTGGAGGCCAGAGGGAGGGAGAGATATAGATAGAGACAGACAGACAGAAATACAGAGAGAAACACAGAGAGAGAGAGAGAGAGAGAGAGAGAGCGAGGCAGTCCTGTTCTTTGTTTATCATTTTTCACCTCTCATCAATGGGAGTTTGGGTGGAAATGGAAAGAAGAGGAGTGAAGACCCTCCTGGTTTCTTTAATGCTCACTTGTTCCTTGTAACACAGCACATAGGCGAGTCTTAATGTGTCCAGAGATCTGGAAATTATCCTAAACAAATAACTGAAAACTAGAATTACTGCTTTGTGGTTGTATGCCTCTGTGAACCAGTCGAGTTGCACTTATAGTTTGCACCCATGTCTGTGAAAACGTGGATGCTTCACATACATCTTTCCCCCTGGAAGCAAAGAAAATCTAGACAATCAGCACAGTTCCAAGGTGGACACCCAAACCCGCATACATAATAGCTCTGGCCACGGATATCAGGACCCCCCTAGTGGCCACTGGGGGCAGAGCAGCCACTTGTGCCAGGATCTTCAAGGATTTTCAAATAATATCCTGGCACCATAAAAGTGGAGCGAGTGGAAGGGCCTTGTGTCATGGTGGACACACAAACTCCCTGGTTTAACAGTGTGTGGTAGTTAATGTAACAACCCCAAAGGAAGTTTAAAAAGTGAGAAAGTCCTCGTAGGGAGGAGGTCGGGGTGATGGATGGGTCAACATATAACAGACTGCTAACCGAGACTGCTGTTAGCATTGATACTAAAAGTCAAAAGTGGACTTCTTTTTTCTTGACACACTTGTGTCATATAGTCACATCACTTTATGACATACAGTACATGGTAATCACCACAGGATCCATGATACAATATCATCATGATACCTAGGTCACGATATGATATTATTGTGATATTCTGAGTATTATGATAAAATATATTGTGATGTTTTGCAATTTATTACCTTTTTTCCAACTGCAAATAAAGTCACCAAAGGAGAACTTTGTACACATTACCTCATAAGATAAAGTGTAAAGTCTGTCCCTTTGATTTTAATCAATTTTATTTGAAGTAAAATGTGATGGACAGCAGACTGACCAACACTGTCAAAAAACCTGTCAGAAATTCTGCATACACCTGACAAACTGACCTGTTAACGCCCTCTGCAAGGAAAGATTAAGCACCTGAGCATAACACTTTGCGTGCATACATCCTGCTAACCGAAGAGCAACACCTATGTTAGAAGCTCTGTCTGTTACTACAAAGTTTTTGTTAGCAATCCTTCATTCTTGTGTTGCATTTTGCAGGAGGTCTGCAATGTTTACTCTGGTGTGCTGCTCTAGTTTGGAGAACATGAGACAGCAGTCGCCAGTTCTCTGTGAGATAATGTGCCAATATAGCCATATATAAATCCACTGAACTTAGAGTCCAGGCATCACAAGGTAATGCCACCCTTCCTGCTGTACGTTAAGATTCCTCAACTTTATGCTTCCCTTATCTGTCAAGCTTGAGTCCAGCTGTTCCGGTGAAAAAACAGGGGTGCCCATTAGTTCACCTGGTAGAGCAGGCACCCCATACACAAAGGCCTTGCCCCTGCAGCATTCACAGGTTTGATTCCAACCTATGGCCCTTTACTTTTCTCCCTCCTTCACACTAACGACTGTCCTGTCAATTAAAGGCAATAAAACCCTTAGAAAATATCTTTTAAAAAATGTGTTTTTAGCAAGTATCAAAAGCCTCTGTTTTCGACAACACTGTATGGCCGCATATCTTTGCACATGAAGTAGGTGATGGACTGTGTTATTTTGTTCGGTCTCTCAGCGTTGGATGGTAGTTTTGTCAAGCTAAGTGTGTCTATTTAGCGTTAGCCTGGCTGTTAGCAGCTAACACTATCCATGTTCATTACCCTGGAAATCCAGAGTTCTTGCGAGAGCACAATTTGAATTTGCTCAGCGAGTCACTCTGGCAATCAGTAATGATGCTCATTACCCATGCCCTTGGAGCTGAGCTGCACCAATCACATCAGTGTATCTGATATAGGCGGGCCAGAGGCGAGCTTAACAGATGATGACAGTGCTGCGACGACTAAGTCCGGAATCAGTCAGTAAACATTGCAAGATGGCTACGGATGAACACCAGCTGTTTGAAACGGCTTTGGCCTCTACAATGAATGAGTTAGACTTGGCTTTTTCTCTAAAAGAGGAACAGAAGACAGCGCTCGAATCTTTCCTTTGCAAGAAGGACGTTTTTGCTGTTTTGCCAACTGGATACTGGATAGTGTTATCCAGTTGTGTGCAGTGATATTTTCAAATGCATGCTTGGTGCCGCCCCTCGAGTTGGGCCATTTGCATTTGCCAGACCCTAAATCTTTCTACGTTTGGGTCTGGATTTCCAGGCTACATGTTCGTAGCATTCCCAGGTTAATTTATTCTCATATGACACTGTTTGCAAATTGCATCCGTCATATCCTTCCATCTTAAAAAAAAAAAAAAATCCAAAATAAGTCCAGACCAGGGGCGATTCTAGGATCAGAGGTTTAGGGGTGCTGAGCACCCAGAGAGCTGCCCGGCCAGGCAAGATAAATTTCACTGTTTTGTACATTTTATCGCAATTTCATTCCCATATTTGTAAAGAAAAGCACAACACTTTTTGGGGCAAAAAAGGCAAATAACCAAACAATGCGTTTTATATCTAATAAGAGATATAAACTGATACATTAATCCAACTTACAACATCATTCTAGATAGATAGATAGATAGACCATTTGATCTTACACTCTTATCTGAACCTGGCTATTTTTTTTTTTTGAAAAATAATCTTATATCCATGATGAGGCTGTCTGTCTGTCTGTCTGTCTGTATACGTTTCTACCAAGTACTGTATGTTTTTGACGCTTTTCTACCTTGTTAAAAAAGGACATACAGTAAGAAATATATTTTTAAAAAAAATCTCTCAAATTTTAGGGGTGCTGGGATTCAGTTTAAGGGTGCTTCAGCAGCCCCATAAATGGGCTAGAAACGCCTATGGTCCAGACATTTGATTCTGACACAGACGACACATTTCTGATTTCTTTCTCCGGTGCCTCCATCTTTGTTTTGTTTTGTTTCCCTGCCAAATGCTGCTGGCTGGGACCTCTGCTGACCTCACCAGAGGGAAAAAAAACATCAGCACAATATCGTGGACTGAATAAGCAACTGATTTTTATTATTCTAGTAATAAACATATTAAAATGTGTATTTGCAAAAATTAACAATGTATAAAAAATAGATACTTGGCATCAGTGTATCAATACAATATCGCTACACAAAATATTGCATTATTATGCTTTATTGATTTTCTCCCATCCTTAATACTTATGTCCCAAGCGTAACAAGTGTAGCTATTTTATCATAAAATCTGATCTTTTCTAACCCTAACCAAGTAGTTGAGATGCCTAAATCCAACCGTGCCACCACATTATTTAAACACAGTACATTGCACCACCATGTAATGTGGTGTTCAGAGGTCATGGTCATTTCATGTATTTCTGTGAGATCATGTTGACTTTAAAGTAGCGGTGTAATGGTACACAAAAATCTCGGTTCGGTACGTACCTCGGTACACAAGTCACAGTTCGTTTTTTTTGGTACAGCAATGAAAAAAATAGACAACTATTAAATATCTTTTACTTATTGGTAGCCTTATTAAAACGTACCACCACAGCAGTTAACTCTTTTTACACAATTTTTGGATGAAACAAATATATATAAAATCCTGCTTTTTCACATTGTTTGAATGAAAATAGAAATATAAAAGTGAAAAATAAAATCCTGCTCTTTTTTTAACACATTTTTTGAATGAAAAATATAAATATACATTTCTGCTTTAACAGTTTTACTCAATTAAAATGAAAAGTATAGTGCAGCTGGTCAGCTTTACAGCCTGCTCAGATTCAGTTTTACTAGGAACTTACTTAGCTTTCCCACTTTGTTAAAGTGCAGTAAACAAAACATGCTTATATCTAAAGTGCAGCTTAAACAATTTTACTCAACTCCAATGGCGTTGGTTATTTCTTTAGCGCGATGGTCAGGGAAACGCTCTTTCTTTTTAAACGACGACGATATCGTAGTTTGCACCAGATTGCTTTTTCTAATCGTCGTTCAAACTCGGGTGGTGTCACTTTAGATGCGTTAGCATGTTAGACGTGTTTCCAAGTACATACCCAACCGCTGTTCCGCAGTGTTGGCACGCTGCTTTTGTCTTGTCAACTTGTTTATTTCCATCTTCGTATTTTACCCTGAAATCAAAGTGTTCCCGAACGGAGGACTTAAGGTTTGCGGGTGGGTCTTCAGGTTCGTCAGGCTCACTTGCCATGTTGTCAAAATGCGAGAATGCACTGCACAAAGTGAAAGCGGAGATTTACGGGACTCGGTCCGTCACTCAATTATGTCCGTCGGGGAACTAGATATTTTAAATGGTTTGGCTCACAAAAACAGAATTAAAATAAAACAAAATAAAATATCCTGCGTCCAATAATTCGGTACAGGGTCGTGCCGAACCTAAAGTCGCGTACCGAACGGTTCGACACAAATACATGTACCGTTACGGCCCTACTTTAAAGGTAATGGGGCAGGAAACGCCAGTGACAGAATGCCGTGATCATGAATGTGGAATCAGTAATGTGTCACCAGATATACTTAAATTATTGTCATCTTTTTTAATCTTTGTAGGTTTATTTGGTTTTTCGGATGTATCAACAATTTCAGGAGTGAAAGCCATGGAGCTTGTAAAGAAAAAAAAAGACTCCCTGGTCTTTTTGTTGGAGCCTTGAGAGTAGTGTGCAGGACATAAAACAACAAATTGTTATGCCCAATGGTCATTTTTGCAGCAGCGTCTGTTGAATCCAGCTGTTATTCAGTTGAGTGTGATCAGAACATTAGTTTGCTCATTCCAGCTTTGACCCGCAGGTGCTGTTTTGGTCACATCACCATAATTTGATGCTCAGGTCTCTCTCTACCTTCGTCCAGTCTCATCCCACAGGATTCATTGCAATACAAAGTGGAAAGTGGGTCAGTGTCTTAATGTCCCTTGTTGTTGATGAGTGCGACAGGCTTGGCGTCTCTGCGACCCTCCCTCTGCCTGTGTGCTGTGGCGGGATGGTAATGATGGTAATAGAGGTGCTGGTAATGAATGGGAGCCTTCTCCATCCACAGCACCTGCCTCCCTCCTCACACAGAGATAATTCAGAGCAGGGAGGCTCCCATTGTTCACACGCAAAGACTGATGAGAGTGTCAGCCTGCCTGTCGAGACAATGGGGGGTAAATAAACATCCACACCTTTCATCAAAGTGCACACACACACAAAATGTTTAAAACAAACACACACACACACACACACACACCTATCATACACGCTATAGTGTTTTACAAAGGATGTGTTTTCTGTCTACTGCAGGTCAGTACAATTAAATACATGAATTGTCATTATCGTGTATCACAAATAGTATTACCAGATACATACAGAATCAACATGGTGTATGATCCACTGTGACAAGCTTTATTTTTTTTTTACTGTATCCCAGTAGGCATTAAATTTACATTTATTCATTTGGCTGATGCTTTTGTCCTAAGCAATGTACAAATACAACCCTAGCCTGAGTAGATCACAGACAAACCTTTGAGATTAAGGGCTGCAAAACTCAAGTTACATGCACCTGGCCAAGTGCCATAAGGTTGCAAGTGCATTTAGTAACAAATGAGTGCATGGCAAAGAACTTTCTTTGAGAAAGATAGAAAAGGGTAGACAGATTGAGGCAGAAAGAGCACATTAGGTGAGTAAGTACTCTCAGAAGGTCTTCAAGCGATTTATGGACACAGAGAGGAATTCTGCTGACCGAATCAAGCTCGGTAACTTGTTCCACCCCCCGAGGGAACACAGAGGAAGAGTTTGGATTGAGATTTTCTGCCTCGCAGACCGAGTGTGAGTGACAGATGCAACATGTTCAGTGAATGTTAGTTGGTCATCAATCAGGATGCCCAGATTTCTTGCAGACTTTTTTGAAGAGAGGGAAGCAGAGCTGAGCTGGATACTAATGTGCTGAACAGAAGGACTGGCTAGGATAACCAGGACTTCAGTCTTAAAGAGTCAAAGGTGGCGTTCCATCATCCAGTTTTAGATATCATTGAGGCGGGCTGATATACATGCTAGGACAGTATGATTGTCTTGAAGGAAGGACAGATAGAGCTGGGTATTATCATAGCAATGGTAATATAAACCACTTAGCAGATAATCAGACCAAGGGAAGTCATTCATACGGACACTTAGACTCTCCTTGGCATGCCGCAAAATGATTGCCTGTTGAGGTAGGACTCAAACCAAAGTAGCACTGAACCCAAGATGCCTAGATCAGATAGGGTGGAACTGAAGATTTGGTAGCTCACCACGTCAAAGGCTACTTACAGGTCCAGCAACACTGACCTCAAGGTTTCTACTAAAAAGAAGTGCTGTTTCAGTGGAATGGCCGCTCTTAAAACCAGACTGGTTTCAATCAGGTTGATTATTTGGGAGAAGAGGTCTCTTATCCTTGTGATCTTGAATGAGGTAGTGGCAAAACTGGCCTGTAGCTTAAAGGAGCATGTAGGGAAATACGGTCATTTTTAACAACTGCATTTAATTAAATCCAGTGCAACAGACAATACTGATGCAGCAAGTTCTGTATGTAGCAAGGCATAAAGTAAAGGTGTGGAGAGACCAGAGTTCATTTGATAAGATTGATCACACGCTATTTTCCTGAACAAAGTTATTAGGTGCCTCACCACAGACACTGTGTCCTGGACTTTTGTTGGATGGACAGATGATCTAACATCAGCATCTGTTAGCCACAAAAACAACACCTGACTTGCCCATAGACACATCATACTGCAGATTTACCAAACTGGAGAGCAAATGTAAGAACACTGTTGCTTTCTTAGAACTCACCGCATCTAAAAGCTTTAAAATACAACATGTATCAGCTTGTGCTGTGAGGTTGCAAATGTGTGGGTAGGTTGGTTGTTTTGACAGGTATCACGCTGCTATTGTCTGCTGTCTTTTAGGGCTGGAACATATATAATATGCACAGGTATTGTATGGAGACGTGTTTGGATTTACAACTTTATTTGCTGATGTGAAAGATTTTGTGAGGTGATCCATGACCTCCCTCCCTGTGTAAATCTGCAGAGACATTTATGTGTATGTTCACAGAACAATTACAGCCCAAGAGTTTATAGTATTAATATGCAAAAGTTGTGAAGGAGAAATGAAGGAATAATAATGTAATATCATACAATTTTATGATTATGTAAATGTGAAGGGAACATGTTTCATACCACATCCTTATTTAACTCAGTTTATAACATACAGAGCATTTCTATGATTCAGAGTCTGATTCAGGTTCTCTGGACATGGTTCAGATACACCAAACCGACATTGAAAAACTAGTGGCGAAGAGAGTCCCCTGCTGTGTAACCTCTTGTTGCCGTGTCTTGGCCATTAAGTTGTCATGAATACAGCAAACTGACGGCCAACAAGCGCGTATGTTCTGCTCCTGTGTGAGAGGACATACCTCCTCTTACAAGCAGTCGGCAGTCATCTGTAATCCTCATTCAAAAAGGGAAACCAGAAGAACGTCTTGATACTAGTTAGCCAGACAGCACATCAACAACACAATCCAATGTTGAAAGAACAGAGCATATTTACCGTGTGCCAGTGAACAATAACACAAACCATTGGGAATTGTTTCTGCTAAAGAGCTCACACTCTCATAACAAGTTTGTTTCGACCTCACTCCCTCTCAACTTTAGCTCTCCTTTTACGTTCCTTACTTTTATTTCTCTTCCTATGAGCTGAGATGAACAGCAAATCAGAGTGATTTTACTCACTGATGGGCTCTGCTGTGCCGACACTGATTCATAATGCGGAAGAAAGGCCAACTAGTGACAACAAGTGCCAAAGGTGTGGGACGCACTGCACCGCCGAGGACAACAGACGTTCACCAATGGCCCAACTTTTACCAGCGGCCACTGGAGGGTGTTTACTATGCTTCCGTGACGACACCATCCCAATACCAGAAGTAATGACTGTACGAGCACAGTGCTAAGGGTTTAGGGTGGAGCTAGTGATTAGTTAGCCAGTGAGACACACAGACAGGGACTCACATGCACATGTGGCAAATGCGTTTTCATCCCAATTCTTCAAGTATCTCTGTTGTGTCAGTGGACTTTTACATGTGCATATTACGTGCTAGGTATCCTCCTGTGTCTGTTGGTGAAGTTCCAGGACACCATGTCAATTTACACTCGTTAGGGCATATAATTAATTTGCACAGGACATGTAAATGTGCCACAAAAGCACGTGGTTAGGTTTACAAAAAAAAAACCTTAATGGTTTGGCTAAACATGGGTAGCGAAACAGCGGGCTTGTGGGTGAATGTTTGTTGGACCTATCCACCTCCCCTTCCACCCGCCCTATAGGGACCTTCCAGCCCCTTATATTACATCGTTACTGGAGGCATTACAAATTGAAGCCATCTGACCGTATTATACTTATGTCGCCCATTGGTGTATCATATCGGCGTTGTTACCAGCGGTGTTTCAAAGTGATGCTGTCTGGTGATGTATTGTACCACTGCAGATGGAGCCTTTTTGCGTCAGTGTCTGACACCGAAATTACTGACAAAATGGCAGTGCTTGACGACTTGGAAAAGAGAATGGACTGATGCAGCCGAACCATACCTACCACAACAACAGAGAAGTGTCCCACCCATGCTGCCAATCCCATCCTGCCAGCTGTCCCATTCAGACACCGTTTCTACCCTGTTACTACCTCCGATACTGGCTTAAAGGCAAGACCACTCTGTTACCCTATTCCATGAGTGTACCTTTTACACAGCAGGGTGAGGCGGAATAATGGTGTGAAATTCCCATCTTGTAGAGGCAGTGTAAAAGCAGCTTATGTGTACTACTATAATTGATGGAAAACCTGTCCCGGCTTCAGCCCTCTGCCACACTGGACAGTATCAACTGTTAAAAGAACAGACGGATGGATGAAAGACGGCAGTTCAGAAAGAATTTAAATGAACCACTTGAGTTATTATGATTTGATTTTGGACTCACATATGGCCATTCACTGGGTTTTGACTGTCAAACACATGGCATCTGACATGCCTTAAACAGGATCACAATTTGTTCCTGCTCTGTTCTCTTAGATAAATAATTTACACAAATTCTAAAACCAAGAAAAACAAATAAAGCCATTTCAAAGTACAAATGATAAGCCTGAGGGTATGAGTTAGTGATTTATTTAAAAATGATAAAAACATCCCTTATGATACCTACCATTCTCTGTTGGAATGCTGTTGCCCATTTTATGAATCCTTTGATTTGAATTCATGCCTTGCTGTATGTGGTATTTCACTGGTGCAGAGACATGGGTAGAGGTATTAAAGAACAGACAGATGGATGGACAAAGGAGCAGGTAGATGGTGGATACATGAGTGGAAGGATGATTTTGTCAGTCTCGGTCAGTCTAACAGGAACAGACAGACTCAAACAACATTTTGGTGGCTGTTTTTGTCGGTGCTGTCCCATTTCTTCGTAAATGTCAGTGACTGAGGGATCCAGATTGGGATGAGCTGCCCACGCTGCTCGTTCTGTAATTAGAGAAGAAGAACAGGATGAGTGTGTGGAGGAGAGGAGAGAGAAGAAACAAACCGCCAACAGCTGTGCTGTGTTTGTAAGTCTGAAAGTGTATCCAAAGCCATGTATGGACATTTGCATCTGTACCCATATTGCTCCAATTAAACAGAGCCAGCACAACACCTATACTTCAAAATACTCTCACTCACACTCACACACACACACACACACACACACACATACATACATATACACCTCTTCTTTCTCATTATGTAGTTCAGGCAGCTTTTTAGGGACAGTACAAAACTGACGATGAACACACAAACAAGCTCGCAGCATGTACCTCTTCAGAAGGTACTCCTACTCCCACACTATCCTGCAGCTAAATCCATGCACACACCTGTTCATATAAAGACACAGAAACACACCATTGCCTTTGCTGTCTGGGCTTTGCTCTCTCTTTCGGAACCCGTTTTGGACACAGTTCAGCAACTTAGCACAATGTCATGCTAATCACTGGCAAGACTGTAAAAAGGACAGAAGTAAAGACTCACCAAAAACTTCTAAAAATGTAAGTATTTGTTACTCTTCTCAACCTGCTGGTGGCGCTACAGGAAATAAAGCAGATTAATGACAACTTAAAAAGATACTGATCTGTACTGACATTTTAGTGGCTTGTGTTCAATGCTCTGAGAATGGCTCTGATCCATGGTTAGATGACCTCTGGTTTTAAGGTTTCTTAGCAACCCAATTGCTAAGTAAATAAATGTTGGCATTTTACATTTCTGCAAACCACAGATACGTTGCAAAAATGCTATGGTTATGTTTAGGCACAAAACCCACTTGGTTATTGTTTCAGGGAAAAACAATTTTTGACCTAGAAGAGGGGGAACAATCTCAATTGGAAATACAGTGATGTCCCTGTGAAAAAAAAAAGATTTTTGTGGCGCTATCCCTGGTGTAAAAACATTGATGGGTTATGAAAAAAACAAAAAACGCTTAAACGCTTGAAAGCTGCTGGACTTGCTAATGGTTTCGAACAATGGTCTGCAGCTTGGCAAGCTTCTCGCCCAGGTTTACATTTCCTAATATCTCCTTCACCTCGTTGAAGTCAGCTTGTATACTACATCACTTAAAGGGATACTCCATCAGTTTTTAACCAGCTTTGTATCAAAACAATGTGGGTAGTATGTGTACATTAACTGCAGTAAGCTTCCCTCCATCTCTCTCTTTCTCTCTCAAACTCAAAAAGAAATCTGATCAAATGGTAAAACTAGGCAGTGCTGATCGAATATAAACCAAGATTATGATACTGCTCCTCCTACTTTTTTCCCTAAAATGTGCCATGTTTAGCTATAATAGTGGGAGTTCATGAACAGGAAGTGGGTGCCATACTGTTTCCAGCACAGTCAAAACAGAGGCCAAAAAAGTGGGATCAAACAATAAAACTAGGCAACGCTGATCAAACATAAACCAAGATTCTGCCACTGAGTTGCCCATTTCTCACCTCAACCATTTTCAGAAACACATTTTAGCTTTCTGTTTAACTGTAAAATGAGCAGTGTTGGGCAGTAACACGTTATTAGTAACATAACTAATACTCTAACGCGTTAGTTTTTAAATTCAGTAACTCAGTTACTGTTACCAAACGATGTGTTACTCTGTCCCTTGGTTAAACTCCATCCGCTGTCGCTTAGGCGATGTAGCTACGAGCCAATATACACTGAACAAAAATATAAACGCAACACTTTTGTTTTTGCTCCCATTTTTCATGAGCTGAACTCAAAGATCTAAAACATTTTCTATATACACAAAAGACCATTTCCCTCAAATATTGTTCACAAATCTGTCTAAATCTGTGTTAGTGAGCACTTCTCCTTTGCCGAGATAATCCATCCCACCTCACAGGTGTGGCATATCAAGATGCTGATTAGACAGCATGATTATTGCACAGGTGTGCCTTAGGCTGGCCACAATAAAAGGCCACTCTGAAATGTGCAGTTTTGCTTTATTGGGGCCTCACGCAGTGCAACACATCTCCTTTGCATAGAGTTGATCAGGTCAACAACATCCAGAAACACCAGCGACTTCTCTGTGCCTGAGCTCATGAGATGGACTGACACAAAGTGGAAAAGTGTGCTGTGGTCTGAGAAGTCCACATTTCAAACTGTTTTTGGAAATCATGGACATCGTGTCCTCTGGACTAAAGAGGAAAAGGACCATCCAGAGTGTTACCAGCTCAACGTTCAAAGCCAGCATCTGTGATTGTATGGGGGTGTGTTAGTGCCCATGGCATCATGGGCAATTTGCATATCTGTAAAGGCACCATGAATGCTTAAAGGTACATACAGGTATTGGAGCAACATATGCTGCCATCCAGAGAATGGGCCTCATTCATAAACAGTGCATAGCCAAAAATTTGTGCTTAAAGGGATAGACATTTTGGCAAATTCGCCTATTGCCGTAATCCCTATAGTCATATGAATAGGTACATTACCTTTAATTGTCAGTGCCTGCTGTTCTGAGATCGGTGGGACAGAACTGCCCGCTGAAATGGAGGTGAACGATACAGCCCCCTCTCTCCCTCAAAACTAATCAATCTCAGAACAACAGGCACTGATAATTAAAGGTAATGCACCTACTCATATGACTATAGGGATTACGGCAATAGGCGAATTTGCCAAAATGTCGAACTATTCCTTTAAACTGTGCACATGAGCATATTAGTAGAAAACTGGGATTCATGATGTTTTCCCAGCAGAATTTGTTTGTACTGTAAATTTAGAACTACCTCAGACCATACATACGCATAACATTGAAAGTGTGATTAAAAAAATAAAATTAAATTAAAAAAAACTCTAATATACGATATCTATAATGATTAATTTGATAATGCACTGTCAAATGTATAAAATAATTATAAAACTGACATCCTTTCATCCTCATCAATTACTAATTTAAAAAAATAACTATGAAAACAGAGTTTCCTGGTTTTTAGTTCATAGACATTGCACCATTGCACATATATTCATTTGTAGCTAACTAATTAATTAGTGGCCTATTAAAAGACATGCATGGTAGATAAATGATTATGATTTACGTCCAAGCAGGTGTTCAGATGTCATATCTAACCTTGCTAGATGATGCCGTCCGTGCCTTCAGGAGAGACCAATATGTTTGCACAGGTTTGAAGAGAAAGAAGGTTTATCAGCTGTTTCTGACTGCCTTCGCAGTCACAGATGCTCACTGATGGTAAGACACTGGTTTGTCAGAATTTTATTATGTATGTGGAAACAACTTCACTGCTTTCTCTATGATCAACCTCTAGGCAAACATATTTCCTTGTATGGAGAAATGTGGCTTTGGCAGTACGCTGACTGAACAAAGTAGGTACATGTCAGTCAATTTAGGATGATTCTGATTCATCAACATATGCATGGTGAAAAGAACCAAATCAGCCGGTGCGCATGTGTCATAAATAAGATGTTGAGTCTGCGTGTGCACTTATTTTGTGTGCAGAGTAAGAACGTTTCTATGCACATATTAGTGATTGAGGCCAAATGACATTTTCAGAGACGTCTCTGCTTTTTCCAGCAAGACAATCCTGAGCCACATTCTGCATGTCTTACAACATTGTGGCTTCATAGTAAAAGAGTGCAGGTACTAGACTGGCCTGTCTGCAGTCCAGACCTGTCTCCCATTGAAAACATGTGGTGCATTATAAAGCACAAAATGCAGCACTGGGCACCCCGGACTGTTGAGCAACTCAAGTCTTATATCAAGCATGAATTTCACTTTCAAAACTTCTACAAATAGCGTCCTCAGTTCTCAAATGCTTACTGAGTCTTGTTAAAAGAAAAGGTGATTGCTAAACATGCCCCTAGCCCAGCGTTTTTAAAATGTGTTGCAGGCATCAAATTCAAAATGAGCGTTTATTTCCAAAAAAACAATAAAGTCGATCCACTGAAACATTAATTTTCTCATCTTTGAACTGCATTCAATTGAATATTAGGGGTGGGCGATATATATCGTTAACGATAATATCGTCATCGTTGTTTTAATGATGTGCAAATTTACGTTATCGAGTATGCAAATGCCTTCACAAAAACAACTGAAAACACACGTTGAAACCAGGTTGAAACCCCACACATTCACTGAACAAGAGTTACGTAACTTGCGTGCAGCAGCACGCCGCAGTACACCTAGGTGGTCACATGAGCTCTCAATGGCACCTTCCCGGCAGGGGTGTGCAACGTCCATTCCGACATCCCACCACCCCGACACGGGCCTCTAATTGTCTAAATGGCATCACTTAATTTTCCATCAAATGTCCTATCATTCCGACATTTTTTTTCTCCTATGGTCGGAATGACGGAATTTCTTTTTTTTTTTTTAAACATCCTGCCTTTCTGACAATTCCTTTAATGGCCTATTTTTTTACCCAAAAGATTTTGCACTAATGATATGCCGGCGAAAATACACCCCTAACTCTACAACCTCGCAAACCAACTTTAATAATCTATTATCAAAATCTCCTGAAATGTCAAATATCAAAATACAGGTATTAATGTAACTCGGGCAAGTCTGAAACATGTTAGATTCATGTCTGAATCACAGGGATCACTGACTGTAAGCAGAAATACAGTGTCAGTGACCTGTCACAGCAGCCAGCTGGAGCGGAGCTCTCCACAGAGCCCGTGCGTCTTTATGCACGCTGGCAGCATATGCAACAATAATAATTGCAATTACAGATAGCCGTCAGTGACAGCGCTCCAGTTACACACCTGAAATCACTGATTAATTCCAGCGAGAACATGTCACCTGGTACAGAGGTGAGCATCATGAACATGCAGAGACTTAGAATAATTGAGATGTCCACTCCATGCGCAAAAAGTTGGAATAAGTTGGTTCCTTCTATTCTTAACTAGTATTCTCTGGTGACTACAGGTCAGGACAACTGAACCATGAACTAGTGTCTGATTACAAATTACTATCACTACCACTAACGAGCGATCTCCTCCCCTGTCCTCCTCTAAAAACTGTTAGGTTATGATCAGACATCAGTGACAGCTCACCTGTGTCGGACGTATGTTTGTCGCTCTTTTTTGTGTAATAAACTATTTGAATATCATTAATTTGCTTTTGGAGTGCGTTTTGAAAATCACGCGTAATCATGCGTAATGATTGCGAGCATGGACAACAGACGTCTTGTCTGTGGATTTCGCCGACCAAAATGTCATGTAGAGATTTTTTTTTACATGTAAGGGGAGCTGAACATACAGCTTTCATCCACAAACCAACGTGGGAGAGCCCCAAGACGCGTGTGCCAGACGCACAGAGGCATGCGTAAAACACCAATTTTGACCACTTATGCTGTTTAGTTGCTTTTTTAGTTAACTTTTGTTTCTTTTGGATTTTTGTGCGTATTATAGAGCCGTTTTGGTCCATGTTTGTAAGCCTTTTTTTCCCTGGATAAAATTTTCTAAAGTTGCAACAAGCGGCGTCGGAGTGTGTGATTGAAAACCACCACGTCCTGCTTCCCGTTCAAGGCATCTCCTCCTTCGGTTGCAGAGACTTTCTGTTTATTAATTAAGCTTTCACTGTCTGTATCACATCTGTACACATGTCTTAAAACATGAAAAATGCATGAACAGAAAGAAAGGAGTCACCTGTTGAGTAACGCACATTTCCTTATATGGAAAGCCTTGTCAGAATGGTGGGACGTTTGCATGTTGGAATAGGGGTATGTCGGAATGGCATTATGTCATAACAGTGTTATGTCAGAATGGTGGGATGTCGGAATGACAGCATGTAGGGTCAACTGTAGTGATAGGTCCCAGCCTGTCAGGTGGGAACTCAGCCTGTCAGGTGGGAACTCATGTTGTATTGTGTTGCTGGGGAACAATTAACGGGTTGCTGAAGTACCTGAAGCCTACGTGGTTCATGAGTGGTTTGCGGTTATACCAATAAATAACTGAACATGGTGTCAGAAGTGTGTCAAGAAGTGAGACACGAGCGACAGTACTAGTGACTTAGTCTGCATATAGCAACACGCAAAAGTGTCAAGCTGTAGGTCGGGAAAGTTCGCAGTACCGGAAGAGCTACCTAGCCTAGCCACAGTTAGCTACATGAAGCAGCAACATGGCACAGTTTCAAGTCCCCCCGTCGGAAAAGTTCACCTTCAAGGCTGAAGACTGGCCTAAATGGATTAAACACTTCGACAGATTCCGCATTGCTTCTGGATTGGAGACACAAGCAGAAGAGAATCGCAGGAATGTGATCTTTGAGAGAGCAAATTTTAATCAGCGGCATCAAGAAACAGGCGAGACGGCCGACAGTTTCATTACGGCGCTGCACTGCCTGGCGGAGCACTGTGGTTATGGGGCTCTACATGATGAGATGGTGAGGGATAGGCTTGTGGTGAGTCTGCGGGACAAACACCTTTCTGAACCCGGAGATGACGCTACAAAAGGCCGCCACCAGAGTCAAACAGAGCGAGTAGGTAAAAAAGCAGCAAGAAATGTTAAAAACATTTTTCCTTTAAAACATTGTGTCCAATAATATCATCCATGAGAAACAATTAATGAGCTATAACTCAGGCTGTTAAAAACACATATTTAAAAGAATATCGTCTAATTATCGTTATTGTCAAAATCCCCCAAAATATCGAGATATTATTTTTTGTCCATATCACACACCCCTATTGAATATAGGTCAAAAAATATTTACAGATCATTACATTCTGTTTTTATTTATGTTTCAAACAGTGTCCCAACTTTTTGGAATTGGAGTTGTTCAAAATGTCACAAAACAACTACAAGGAGTAAGAATATGACCACAAAGAGACAAAAAGACTATAGGACCACATGAAGGCTCACACCAACTACAAAGAAAAATAAAGGACTCAAAATAACAACAAAGAGATGACAAATGAACAACATCAAGAAGGGTGCCATGTCTTTGACCAGGACCCATTTTCTTGTAATCCCTCTAAAAACAGTTTATAAAGATTTAAAATGAGCACAAACTTAAAGCTATAGTGTGTAACTTCTGTCGGCCCCCAGCGAATAATGCATTATTACAAGTAATAAGCCGGCGGCACTTCCATGTACACAGAGTAATACTCGCCACACACCGTACACAGAGTAACACTCGCCACACACCGTGTACACAGAGTAACACTCGCCTCACACCGAGTACACAATGCTACACAATGTGGCGAACACCAGGCTGCTAACATTACATTACGTTCATAGCACCATTTCCAAGAAAATAAAGTAAATGAAGTACTAGGTCCAGTACATGTAACAGCAACACATACTACTCATAATATAATTATAAACCAAGTCACTTACTTATCCAACAGCAGCAAGGCAACATCCGTGTCTGCCCTCAGCCCACTTTCTTCCTTCAGGGCTCTCCACCGAAGAAAAGCGACGCCATACAAATCCTTGTTTGCCTTCTCCGTCGGTCACTTTCCTTCTTTGCTAACAGACCTTCAGCCGAACGTCCAGGCTTTTTCTTTGTGGTAGGATCCACTTCTGAACCGTGTCTCGGCCGCTTCTCCGCCATGTTGCTTTCTCTTTCTACCTGCGCTCTACCTCTTGCTATGAGACTCTCCGCTCTTCCTCCCCCTCCCTTCTTGTTGTGATGAAGCATTTTCTGTTCGCCAGCGTGGGAATGTCGCCGGTCGACACGCAAACTAAAAATGATATACTGTATATTGAAAAATACCGCAAGATGTTAGAGGAGCCGATCGGCTTAATCAGCATTGTGTCATCTCCTCTAGTAGTGGCTTGGGTGAAATGGACATTTAGGGACCTGTAGAAGTTACGCACTATAGCGTTAACACATCTCCTGCACCAAATCTAACATACACATAAGCAGTTTTATTGACCCACAACCATTATATGCAACAGTAAATCACTAGCAGGGAACATTTTGGTGATTTCCATAGTATCACTTGAGTAAGGTTTTGAATGCAAGGTTTTTACTTGTACTGGAGTATTTTCAAAAACTGGTATTAGTACTTTTACTAAAGGATCTGAATAGTTGTTCCACGACTGGTTACGATCAAGAATTATTTTTCTTAACTGCCTTGTAAAACAGTATTCTTTGTGCCACAGCGATCTGAAAAATTCATAATGGAGACAACAAACTGGAGCTTATGGAGAAAACTTCTGTCCTTGTGTGGGAGGTGTACAATCACCAGCAGCAAACACAACACCTTAAATTAAATTAGCTGGGGAGGAGAAACATATTTGCGTAACATGCTACTCCTAAGAGATCTTTTGCCAAGAAAACAGTTAATAAACCGTGTGACAGCCCCCTTATCTTCCTGCTTGGGCTGTCTTCCCCTTTAAGGACAGAAGCAGGAAGCGCATGACTGATTAACTCATGTCAGGTGTGCTGCTGCTCCTCAGCTATATAAGCTGCAGGAGTCAGCCAGTCACTCTCTCTCACCCTGGGCTAGGGCTGCACGATTAATCATAATAAAATCGTGATCTCGATTCATATGCATATGCAATCTAATTTTTCAATGAGGTGATTCTGCCGGCCCTGCCCGTGCCGGGAGTCGGGACATCATCTGCATGAAAACAAGTGCTCCCAACAACGCAGTGTTATACCACGTGATGCAGAGCGACAGCCGGCCAGCAGTTTGGAAAGCAGCGAGAGCAGGAGAGAGCCGACAACGTGAGGAGGACCCCTTACAAGTTAACGTGCTGACACTCCAGACAGACAGACAGACAGACTCTCTCTCAGTCCTTAGCCGCTACCGTTAGCTCATGTACAACACAGGTACCACACAGAAACTCAAGGGTCATAATGTGCTCCTAGTGACTGTCAAATCGCCAGCGAAAGTTGTTTACACTGCGGACACAGGCCCACGGCACACTGCATACTACTACTACGTACTACCACTAGATACTACTCCTACCGACTAAACAAGTTGGGTCCATTCAGACATACTAAAAGATTGGTGGGAAAACACTCCATCCGCTGGCAGAGCAGAGGTACTGCACATGTGCAGTACCTCTGCTCTGCCAACAGATGGAGTGCCTACGAAAGCACCCCATCTGCTGGTTTGGCTGAGGTACTGCACCAAAATCTGAACGCACCTGTGACAATTGAAATTGCCCAAAAATGAAGCTGGCCACTCTTTACCCACCTGACTGTTCTTTGGGTCTGTCCGCTGTCCCCTCTCACTCATGTAACATGTAACATGAGGTTTTACAGCTGTACACTTGTGATGTGACAAGAGTGTTTTTTCTGATGTCTGATTGTTGGCCTCATAAATGTCGCTAAATATTACAGCAGGGCTGTACAGTGCTACAGTCTTTATAGCATATGCTACTAGAAATGATCCCGTGCTAAGTGATATCTGTATCTACTGCACATGTGCTGGTGAGTTGTGAAAGGTTTGCAAGATATTACATCCAGGGTGTCTGCAGAGATTTAAAAAGTATTGAAAGCTGGTGAATCAATTTAGTGAAAATTGAGGCCTTTAAGTTTAACATAGTCTAATATTCCTCTAATATTGCACAGTTGGTTTGGCATCCAGAGGTCACATGGTCAATAATAGCTTTATATGAGTTTTTTTTTTTTTACATTTAAAAAGTCCTCAAAACTTACAGGCTACATAAGATATATTTCAAGAATAAGTGTTGTGGCATGTGAAGAATATTAGCCTCTATGTTAAACAGTTGGTTTGACATCATTCACTCAAATGGTTTTAGCATATAATAGATATTTACTTTTCTTTTGAATGTCAAACGAATGTGAATATCCAATATCAAACTAACTTAATACTGGTATAAAACAGACCGCTTTGTTCATAATCATATTAGCAGAAATACATTTTTGACCAATGAAAACTGTGTGTGTTGATAATTGTATATCTGTGCAACTTAAATCTTTAGCTTGTTGCACATAATGAAGGAGGCGTACAGATCTGTGCAGTCACAACAGTGGGACATTATACATGAAATGCTCAAACAAATTATATATAATATATATATATTTATATATATATATATATATATATATATATATATATGTATATGTATTATATATATATATATATATATGTATATGTATTATATATATATATATATATATATATATGTATGTATATGTAATGTAACAAAGTGTGTGTGTAGTTAAATCTGTATTGATGCATTGCTCCACCATGATGTTTTGAATCTCGCCGGGCAGCGAGCACGTTGCATTTAAATAGGAGACTGATGAGGGCAGTAACATGCCGTGCAACGTCTACCATGAAGAAGAAGAGGAAGAAGCCTGCGGTGCATTTTGGGTAAGTAGTAGCCTTGCAGTATGCTCTGCGATCATACTACAATGTAGGCGTGTTTAGTAGGGGTGGTAGCATACTACTCCTCCCTACTACGGTTTCGGACATACTACATACTAATTTGGTCTACTACAATCCATACTACTTGGCCTTTCGGATGCAGCCAGAGAGCAGCTGGGTGCCTGCTCTCATGGGACAAAGATTCTCTGAGAAGGAAGATGGTTCACTCTGCTCTGCCACCAGGAACAAACCGGGAGGCAAAGATCCTCTCTGAGGAAGGTTCACTTTGCTGCAGGGTTCACTGAAATGTTTTTTTTGTTTTTTTAAGAAGAATTAATACATATAATACAATACAATAAACATTGTCAAATTAAATGAAGGAAGAGGATTTTTTTAAAGGCAAATTAAATATTGGGGATTTATGTAAAAATATACATAGACATATAAATACTTATATAATTCAAGATATGTAGGCTATGTTAGGTGAATACTCCTGTCAAATGCATGGTGCTGAAACTTTTAATTTTGATCTTCTTTAGTTCATTTAGACTTTATTTTATCATAACAATAACAATGAATATTATGAATTGTTCACATTTTAATTTAATTTGAATAACATTTATCACACAGCATTTTGTGGAAAAGTCAAATGTTCAGTTTACAGTTTTACTAAACTCAGTACTGTTTTTCATCACATATATTGTTTTGTCTTCATTCAGTGTAATTAGCACACATTGTTATTGTGCCATTGGTTTTGGCCTTGGTGCCCCACATTTTGGCCGTGATGCCCCAATAAATTTGTATTTATCAAGGGCCAAAGTGGCCTTGCCCTAAAAATGACTTAATTCCAGGCCTGGAATTAAGTCATTTTTTAGTTTATTGTTTTTACGGTCAGTGTCAGGCTGTCAGCTGTTGCATTTAAGCTAAAAACAGGAGTGTTCCCTCTCTGCTGACCAGTGTTTATGCCTTGTGTCTTTATAGGTTTTGTTATTTAATGATATTTTTTTATTATTTATTTATAATTATAATAATAATATTTTTTGTTACTTTTCATTTTGTATCAGGAAATAAGCACAATAAATCTTTATGTTGAAAAAAATCATGAGAGAATCATGATCTCAGTTATAAGCCAAAAAATTATGATTCTCATTTTTTCCAGAATCGTGCAGCCCTACCCTGAGCATATGGTTTGTTGTTTGGTTTAGGTTGTTCTTTTTACTGTTTATTTTCTTTGTTCATTACACTTCACCTTACACTCAAACAACATGCACACGCACTACTGAAGTTACTGATTTACACACTTTATATTGCATTGGTAAGATTTACATTTTTGTTAAATAAATATTAAGTTAAAAGTCATGTGTGTCCTCTCCTCTTTGTCCCTCCCTTGAGCTGGGCTGTGACAACTGTAAGAAGCACTTGTTTCTGTAACGCACTTCTGATAGGGTACACAGAGTAGTTAAATAGTTAGGACCAGTGTCTAGATTCGTAGGAGGGATTTAAAGAGAGAATGACAGACACAATAAGTAGCTGGAGCTAGATGATGCATTAAATGTAAAATTATATTAAAGGCACTTTGGAAAAATAACAAAATAAAATATTTGTTTAAACCAACACTCTAGCTTCACTCAACCGGTTGAGACTCTTAAGTGCATTCAATGCAACAAATCAACAATATTTCACCCTTTTGAACAGGTAAGGCAAATCACATAAAATTGCACAGTTCACTTTAAATAACAGTAAATGTCCCTTTAATTGAAAAAGAGTTAAATGCTCTTTTGTTCCGTTTCTTTAAGTTCAGTTCAGCTAGCATCAGTCAGACAGTCAATTTCAGTCAAGCACTTTTTATATCAGTCAAGTCAGGTAGTGAGGTGTGACCTTTAGTCCTACCACGGAGATGAAAGGGGAAAGGATGGGAAGGGGGTTTCCTCCTTGGGGCAAAGGTGATGTCACTCCAGCTCCTCAGATGAGGAGATGCTCAGTTTCACAATTGGCTCACCATCTCCTTCATCAAGGAGAATCTGAATCCACATCCAAATCTAGGGCTTCTCTCCAGGGAATCTCAAAAACCTAGCCTGTGCAGAAACAAAGCTATTACTCTCTGGGTTATGTCTGAGATCCTGTCTCTTATGGCCATAATAAAATCACATCAAAACTCTTCAAACACTACTGTAACACAATAGTGATTAACTTCATGAATTACTGTTCAGCATTTCTCATGAAATATTTCATCCCTTTTAACATAACTTATCTTTTCATCTTTTTAACCATAATTATGATTATTTACCATTTTAAATATTAAATTATGATTATTTGACATTTTATCCATGAAATAGACATGTATATCTTTTTTAAATCATGAGCTGAATGACAGCACATCAGCATTGATGTTACACATCACACAGTAGTTTTTCTTAACCATACAGCATATTATTAGCACTGGTGGTGCATAACAGGACAGCTATGCTGCAAGTGTGCCCAGTATAACATGAAAAGAATACAAAAAATAATGAATCCACCATCAACAGAAAATAACTGACTTATTACTCATATTATTTTTCTATCAGGTTACCAACGCATAATATATGCACTCTTAACACTCTTCACATCATAGCAGCGTGTAGAAAGTCAAGTTCACATATTAGCAAGGAAACAAACTTTCTGCAGGACCTTATGACCACACACTGAACTCGGCACGCAGACCTGCTACCATTGTTAGCATTGCATTGGCTGATTGAACCAATAAGAATCAAGTATAGCTAGGATACCTGTGATTGACACCTTGATTAGCAAACAAAATAAAATATACTGGAATGAAATAAATAATACATAAAATAACACTGGGAGTAAAATAAATTCACAGAACTCAGTTTTCTACTGGGTTACATACATTTCCAACAGTGTGGCTGTGAGAAGTGGGATCCATGAGTCAGAGAGTCAGTTAGCCTAGATTAGGACAGCTAGCATTGGTTCTCAGGCAATTCTACAATACCCTGGCTCAAAACAGAAAATGCCACTACATCTCCATTACCCCTGAAGCTTTCTCTATTCTGACACATTGAAAAACCTGTGAAAAGATACCAATAACCAAGATATCAGGCTTTACACCAATATAGGGAGATTTTCTCCAGGCAGAGGTGATCCTGGCTCTAGATTACAGGCAGAGAGGGACTGGGAAAGCTATGGACATGTATGATGAAGATTTACTTTACTGGTTCCCAACCTGGTGGCCCCAGCCCCTAAAAGGGGTCCCAAAACTACATGGAAGGTCTCAAGGCTTTTTTGATTTCAAGGGGCCTAAGAAAACTTGACAAATAAATTGTTAATGCAAATAGCTAATAAGCCAATCACGTGGCAGCAACTTAATGCATTTAGGTATGTAGACATGGTCAAGACGACCAGCTGAAGTTCAAGTCGTGCATTAGAATGGGGAAGAAAGGTGATTTAAGTGACTTTGAATGTGACATGGTTGTTGGTGCCAGACGGGCTGGTCTGAGTATTTCAGAAACTGCTGATCTACTGGGATTTTCACACACAACCATCTCTAGGGTTTACAGAGGATGGTCCCAAAAAGAGAAAATATCCAGTGAGCAGCAGTTCTCTGGGCAAAAATGCCTTGTTGATGCCAGAGGTCAGAGGACAATGGCCAGACTGGTTCAAGATGAGAAGATTCTGGAAAGGCAACAGTAACTCAAATAACCACTTGTTACAACCAAGGTCTGCATAAGACCATCTCTGAACCAACAACATGCCGAACCTTGAAGCAGATGAGCTACAGCAGCAGGAGACCATACCAACTGCCACTCCTGTCAGCTGACAACAGGAAACTGAAGCTACAATTAGCACGGGCTCACCAAAATTGGACAATTGAAGATTGGAAAAATGTTGCTTGGTCTGATGAGTCTCGATTTCTCCTGCAACATTTAGATGGTTGGGTCGGAATTTGGCATAAACAACATGAAAGCATGGATCCATCCTGCCTTGTATCAATGGCTCAGGCTGCTGGTGGTGGTGTAATGGTGTGGGGGATATTTTCTTGGCACACTTTGGGCCCCTTAGCACCTACTGAACATTGTTTAAACACCACAGCCTACCTGAGTATTGTTGCTGACCGTGTCCATCCCTTTATGAGTGTACCCATCTTCCGATGGCTACTTCCAGCAGAACTACTTGCCATGTCACAAAGCTCAAATCATCTCAAACTGGTTTCTTGAATATGACAATGAGTTCACTGTGCTCCAATGGCCTCCACAGTCACCTGATGTCAATCCAATGACGTACCTTTGGGATGTGGTGTAACAGGAGATTCACATCGTGGATGTGCAGCTGACAAATCTGCAGCAAATGATTGATGCTATCATGTCAATATGGACCAAAATCTCTGAAGAATGTTATCAGCACCTTGTTGAATCTATGCCATATATATATATATATATATATATATATATATATATATATATACAATATAGATTTAGACCTGCTGTATACAGCCTAAATCTCAGCATTTCTTTCATTTTTGTGGAGAAAACATGATATTGTTACTTATTTTATTAATATTTAGGATATAAACTTCAAATAAATCTCACAGGATGAAGAGAGTATTCACAGAGCCTTAACTTCCTGCTAAAAGCATTGTCCTGCTTTACAAAAAATATGCAATAAAATCAGCCAAAGAGAGGATAAAATAATGGCCAAGTGTCAGGTAAAAAGAAAACACTGAATAGGTCAAAAAAGAAGCCTGTCCAAAAGTAACAAACACACACACACACACACACACACACACACACACACACACACACACACACACACACACATATAGAGAAATATAGAGAAAAAGAATCATATCAAACTTTAATAAAAATATCACAACAACTCATCTCTGATGCCATATTCACAGGAATAATCTTCTCAAAATTCATCGAAATCTCTTCTTTTACAGAAACTTCTTGAAGTTAATGCATTCATTTTTTGGAATAATTGTACAGTTTATCAGTTGTTCTGTGCCGTAATTGCTATGCGTTGAATATAATATAAAATCCATTAAAAATGTCACTTCATCAGGAGATGCCAGTTTACTCAGCGATAGAAAAGGGGTCCCTTAATGATAAAGGTTAGAACACTGATCTACTTTATAGTTTTGACAATTTGCAAAGAATTTACAATATCTCTTTAAAACACTTCTTGAAATATCTACAACTAAGGAGTTACATTTATTGTCTGACCAAATTCTCGTTGGCCGGACAATATCTGGTGTTACTTTTATATGACTGTGTGTCCACAGAAGTGTTTTTTTTTCCCAGCTGAAAATAGCAGTTATTGTTGTTTAGCACTTGTAGATAATCCTGGCCCCTCTCCACTGTGATTTGAAGACTGGTGAAATTGACAAGTGCAGCATTTTACCCAAAGTTAAATACTTTTCAACTCACATTTTTAATTGGAAAACTGATAAATATTCACAGAAGACATTCAGTGTTGGATTTTTTTTTATTAAGTTTCAAAAAGACACCAGAGTTCAAAGCTGTAGCTTCTGAAAGGGATTCAATCACACCAGAGCCCTCCTTGAAATGGCATGATGGCTAACATTAGCTACTGGGCTATAAATAAGAAATCTCTCTCGTATGCAGAGTTACAGAGATATTTAACATTTATAAGGTTATGTTGTGTATGACATTGTCAGCCCCAGAGTTGCCTTCTACAGTGTCCAGTATGTCAGATTTTTCTCATCTTTCCTATTCAACACATAGTGGTGAGTCAGAGTGGTGCACACAGGTCAGCTGGATGCTCCCTGCAAGTTATTTTTAAACACTATTACAGTGGACATCACATTTATTTTTCACTCAAGTCATATCACTTGCCTGAACAAAGAGTTAACCTGGCCTGTACAAGTGTTAATGTTAAGTTCTGCGACAGTAAAAAAAAACAAAACACTTTGGTGGACACACAATGCTACCAGGTAGAGTGCACTCAATGCACTGTGGCTGTAGTTAACCTGGAGATGACATGCAGAATTTTTTATTTCCCCCTATCAATCAATCGACTTGTTGAAGCACTGGTAGAATTTAAGCTGACCAAGATTTTCTCTGGTTGCTTACGGCCCAATAGACCTCCCCTGTCTAGTCTTTAAAGGCCATATATTATCTTCAAGGTCTTGGCCCAGTTTCCCTTTTGCATACAATATTTGTTCTAAAATCTAAAGAAACCTGGAAAACAATAGATTGGTTTATATACACACAAATATCTGAAGATGACATGAAGAGAATTCGCCAAGATGCACAAAGCCAGATGACCAACACCAGATTTAAACTGATTCACTTTAAATGGATCATGTGCACATGCATAACTCCCTCTCTGTTACACCGCTTTCATGTAGGTCAAGAAGTTGCCCAACAATTTAACAAATTCTGGGAATTCTGTCTACTCTCAGGCATTTACCCAATATTGTCAATATTGTTACAGCTACACAAAAAATATGTTTTTGTCTTAGATGTTTTTATGTGTCTCTTATGTGTTATTTTTGAAAAACCCATTCAGTGTATTTTTTAGAAAAGCTTTTTTGTCCTGCTTGAAGGTTTTATATTTCATTCAGTCATCAACAGAAATGCACTGAACTGTCTGGAGAGAGTGTTTTCATCATGTAGTAAAGCCATGAGAACAGCTGAGAACATGACTGCACATGAGTGATTTAGCACCACGCATCACTGACCTGGTCTGGGCAGGTGAGCGAAGCAAGCACAAATTCAAGTGGTCCTTGACAGCCAAATAGCACTGAGCCACATGATGACTGGCTCACCTCTGCTCTCAGTTCAGCACAGTCAACATTGCAGCCAGTCACACAAGTACCAAAGGGCACAGGTGTGGATAAAAAAACATGTGGATAAAAATGTTGCTTCAAAAAAACTGTCGGTTAAAGCATGGTGGTGACAACACTGAAAACCTCACTCCATCACTTAGAAATCCCAAAACTGCTTTTTGGTCTGAACAACTATAGGTTTAGACAGGTCTCTAAACTTAAAAGGTTCAAAGCTCAAACAATCTAAAATAAAAATCGATCATTACTGTAGCAACTTGTAACTTAACTGCACGTAACAAAGAGCCCCAGAAGAAGCTGTATTACAAATCCAGTTGTTGTAGTAACTTTTAGAAATTTTCTGAAACACTAAGAGAACAGATACAGATTTTGTTTTGTTTGTTTTGTTTACTAATTTTCCAGCCCTGTGGTAGTCTGGTGACCTGTCCTGGGTGTACCTTGCCTCTTGCCCAGTCCAGCAACACCACCACCCCAACCTTGATTAGTATAAGCAGTTACAAACAATGGATGAATGCACTCTGAACTCCTGAAGTTGAAAACCTTCAATTCAGAGCAACAAAACACCCCATGTCACAGCTTTTTTTCCATTGTCCAATCAGATGATTTGAGGAGCAGGCCTTTTGTGGTGGTCAAAACAACAAGTTTACAGTTGGCAAAAATAGAGGAGAACCTGGTGGTGCTCAGTCGCTTGGCAAGACCAATGGACTCCCTGTAGTTAGTATTTGTTTTTGTTATGCTAGACACAAAGAGAAATGGCAGAGGCCTGTACTGTGAAGTGGGATTTGGAGTTAGCTAGGTAATTTCAGGGTTAACTTTGGGTTTTCAGTACTATGAAATTGGGATAAATAACCTTGGTAACTTATGCTGGACAGCTAATGTGCTCCGGAGCAGGTTAACATCAACGTATCAGATCACAGACCATCAACACCCCGACCTCTGACCAGTCAGATCACTGAAGAAAAAAGTTTCAAGTCCGGAGTCTCATGTATATAGGTAGGTAGGTAGGGAGGTACCTAAATGTAATTTAAGAGTTTGTTGGATCGTACTTTCAGTGTTTCTACATTTTCCATTATGAGATTACTGAGTATCATTTACATTCCACACCTCTGACATTTTACTGTCTCGCAGTCCCAGGCACTTTCAGTACCATTTCATCTCATATCAGATGAAAGAGTTGACTGAACTAGTTGATAACCAGCCAGTTATCCAGATAGCCAGTGTGACAGGTTAATCAAGCAAGATGAAAAGATAATAATAATAATATTAATAATAACATCATCATCATCATCATCATCATAATAATCATAATCATAATAATAATAATAATACATTTTATTTATATAGTGCTTTTACAGCTCTCAAAGACGCTTTACATTTAAAACCAAAGAAAAGAAGTACATACATACAAGTGCAAAGAGATAAACAGAAGACAAGAACAATATACATCAACAAGGTGCAAATGCATAGAGCAAAACAAAGAAAAGGAGGGCACATGAGAAACAGAGAATGAAAAGCTAATGTTAAAGGTGGATTTTAAGGAGTGATTTGAAGGTGGATGGATTTGGACAGTCACAGATGTGTATAGGGAGGGTGTTCCAGAGGGAGAGGGTGGCTATGGAGAAGGCTCTGTTGCCCCAGTTTTGGTGCTTGGTCCTGTGTGGAGGTGAGAGGAGGTTTTTGTCGGATGATCGAAGGTTGTGGGAGGGAGTGTGCTGGTGGAGCATGTCCGTGAGGTAGGAGGGGGCCTGGCTGTGGAGGGCTTTGTGAGTGAGGAGGAGGATCTTGAAATTGATTCTGTACGGGACAGGGAGCCAGTGTAGGTTTTGCAGGACAGGGATTATATGTTCACGGGAGCGGGTGTGAGTGAAGAGGCGGGCAGCAGAGTTCTGGATGTACTGAAGTTTGTCAAGGACTTTGGATGATAAACCGTAGAGGATGCTGTTGCAGTATTCCAGACTTGAGGTAATGAAAGCATGGATGAGAATATCCCAGGTAAGTTGAACTGGCTTTGTCGTACAGGCCTCTGGTTGTTAAACTGCCACTGAGTCACCCTAAAATATGCCTGGAAATTGCCATCATGGAGGTGAAGCTCCTGGACCAACTGGTGGTACTCCCCATGATCCACCCTCTTTTTCAGGGTCTCATGTACCCACACAGATCTTCATTTCCCCGTGCCCACCTAGCGATTTGCTGACAGCCTCTCGCCCTCAACCAGAGCTAGAGCAAGTACCCTCTGCCTGCCCATTTTATGAACTAAAATGGCAAATGTTTAATACACAGCAGTGTAACATGTGCAGCCTTTTAAAACTCTGAATCTCTCTGCTGCCCATCTCCACTTTGTTCCCGTGTTGGTAAGATCAGGGGCGGAGCCCCTCCTGCGGCAAAGCACAATGCACCATAGCATCAACAAGACACGGTATGGGACTATTTTTTTTAATGTTATTCACCAAAATTATGAACACTTGTCTAATTTTAGCTCGGTTTGAGTCTCTTGTGTTTTGCTGTCATCTATGGCACATGGTGTTTCACAGTGCAGAGCCTACGACAACCACAGTCATGCCACTGCAAGTGAAACAAAGTCCCTGCAAGCAAAAAGCCAGTAAGAGTAATATTTTAATGAGGCCTACCTTGCTCAAAAGATGTAGAGGAGGAAAATAAACACTCAGCGGAATACAGCTCATTCAGGTATGCTAACTCTGGTGAGGCTGCACTAAAGCAACAAACACTGAGATTACTCCCTCGAGACAGTGACACAACCAAAAAACTTAAAGAGAGCGTTTGTTATATTAACTTTATTGTTTTGTAGGCGACCTGATTGGAACATCATCTCCCAGGTTAAAGTCCTGTGCTTGTTGGACTCATCCACCTCTCCTCCCACTTTGCACAGTGGACTTTCTTGTTCTGACTCTAATAATAATGTGGATGGGTTTGTTGAAAGCCTGCTGTGTCTTAGATGCTTGCTTAGAAGGTTGCATTGTTTGTTTGGATCTGACGGTGGTTTTTGACATCATGAGAGTGAGACCAGGCTGGTAATTTCCGTATGTGTTCTTTACAGATGCAGCCACTTTAAATTTCCCACGCCATCCGACAGCCTTCCGGATGCCAGCCAACTTCCAGCCAAATACCAACCCCCCCCCCACCTTTCTGGGGGTGTGCCTAGATTCCACTGTAAAAATGCCCATTTATTCAATTAGAAGGTGTCACCATGAGATGGCGCTTCCACACAAAAACTAACAAAGATTTAGAGGTGCTTGTTTACCTAGTATTTCCATTCTATGCTACACACTCCACTGTCTCAGATGTGAATATTACACTTTTATGGCACTACTTTTATCTTAAAGATTTAGTTTGGCCCATTAGTTACAGCACTTTTGTACAATAATATAAATTTGTTGCCAGGTTATATTATTACAGGTTACAAAAGCCACCCAGCAGTATTTAAGTTATTAAGATGACCACCTTTATCTGCTGCAGCATCAGTGTTATAAACACATTAGTTATTAAGGAAAACCTAAAATGTTGTTACAATTGGCCCAGGTCTCCCCTATCTGAAAATATTGATTTAGTCTCTCAGAATAATGAGAAACGTTCTGAAAATAACTTAGTGCCTGAAAATAATTACTTAAATCATTTCAAAAAAGTTGCTCATTAAGAGACTTAAATTTTAAAATAACATTTATTAAGAGACAAAATCATTTTTTTCGTTTATAATGTGAAGAATTGTAAAATGTCCCTTTTACGAGGTAGTTCAGACATCGACAGTGACGATGTGTTGTTGAATGTTTACATCAAAAGTTCGTATAGCCCACTCAGTGTGATGATCTGGGTGACTGAAACCTTTTCAGATGGAAACACTCACCCATTCAGAGGGAATGAAAAGGTTCATGGTAATGCTAATTATGTGTTTGAGCTCTCTCACCTTCCAAGATAAACTGGACCACATTATGTCGCATTAGTGAAAGTACTCCACTCCTTTTCAGGTAAACTCTGCAGGCTACGTGCAGCTTCATCGTCTTGCGGCTGCATGTGAGGATGAAAGGCCAATTTCAGTCTGTGATCTCTCACTGACTGACTGACAGTCTCATCCAAGTGACATTTTACAATTCTACATATTTAAGACTAACGAAATTCGTTTGGGTGTGTCCATGGCATGTCATTTCTGTCTCTACATTGTCAGGCGTTTACAATTCTCCTCTGCTCTCTGTATCGCGCACGGCGGAGTCGTTTTGGCAGCTATGCCCCGCTCTACGTCGATGCGCCTCTGCCACCATACAGTCCCAGATGTGTTGCAGCATGACAAGATCGATCAGACACATGAACGCGCTCAAATAGTCATCAATATTACAGTGTGCATGTGCATTTGGGCCAGCTACTTCAAGATGTTCTGTGACTGCGCTCTCCCAGTGCGTAATCCCGGCTGTGTATGCTTCCACACAGTCCCATCTTTTTCAGTTGTATCTATTTTTATTGTGACAAAGTTAAAAGCATTTGAAAATGGCAGGGGGATAAAAATGACTCCTTGGCGGTTCTAGTGTTCATAAATAGTAATAGACATTTTATCAATCAATCAATTTTATTTATAAAGCCCAATATCACAAATCACAATTTGCCTCACAGGGCTTTACAGCATACGACATCCCTCTGTCCTTATGACCCTCGCAGCGGATAAGGAAAAACTCCCCAAAAAAAACCCTTTAACGGGGAAAAAAAAAAAAACGGTAGAAACCTCAGGAAGAGCAACTGAGGAGGGATCCCTCTTCCAGGACGGACAGACGTGCAATAGATGTCGTACAGAACAGATCAGCATAACAAATTAACAGTAATCTGTATGACACAATGAGACAGAAAGAGAGACAGAGAGAGAGAGAGAGAGAGAGAGAGAGAGAGAGAGAGAGAGAGAGAGAGAGAGATGCAGGACAGATGGTGATGACAGTAGCTTACAACAACATTAATGAAAGTAATAATATTATAGTTATAGTTCTGGCTACTGTGGTACAATATGTTTAAAGTATATATTAATATCTGGCAGTATACATGTGTGACAATAATCATATGTGTAGAAAAAAGAAAAGAAGCCAGCACTCACGAATGTCCTTTTGGTAAATTTAATAAACCAACTTGGGTGGCGTTACCAGAAACACAGACGTTTTGACAGAAAGTCTTCTTCAGTGTCACTGACACTGCTTTTGGCCGTGCACCTGTTGATTGGATTTATTTTTGAGAGTGCTTGCTTCTTTCCTATATGAATAATCATATGTGTATAATAACAAATAACAAATAACAACATCCTCTTGCATCAGATCTTGTGAAATATCACTTCCATGAATCTGTTCAGACAGACAGCAACAGATCACATCAATATTTAGTTTCACCCAGATCATTTAGATTTAACATTTAGATTTAGATTTAATATTTAGATTTAGAATTAGCATTTAGATTTAACATTTAGATTTAGCATTTAGATTTAACATTTAGATTTAGATTTAATATTTAGATTTAGAATTAGCATTTAGATTTAACATTTAGATTTAGATTTAGCATTTAGATTTAAATTTAACATTTAGATTTAGCATTTAGATTTAAATTTAATATTTAGATTTAACTATTTAATATATTTCTAAGTTAACAAATATTGCTGTAAATGTGGTAAAAGGTGACGTTAAAAAATTCACAACACTTTTTTAAACATTGTTTGAAGCTAAATGTGGCAAAATGTTGATGTTATTTTCAGCGTGAGCCACTTTACAAACGGCACCCCATATGGAAGAGGCTCCCTATCTGCAACAGCAAACAGTCAACAAGTTAGCAAGATTTTGTCAGCTGTGAAGTGAAAAAGGCTAAGCAGGTATGCTTTGCTAGACAGATTTGAGATAAAAGAGCAGGAAAAATGATGGCGTGAAACAACAAGGGCACTTTAGCAACCTGGTGACTACTGCTATTAGCATCAAGCTAGCCAGCTGGCATACTTTATATGCAGTACTTCAAATGTAGCTCCTGCCATCTGGTGGCACTTTTTAAGTTACTACACTACAATAACATTTCAGCAGGCACGAGAACAGCTATAGAGAATGAAATAATAGTCATAATAAAAATTACACAAGAATAATCCAATGACATCATGCATTTTGTGAAAGACAGAGATGATTGGTCATGGACCAACATGTAGTCTGTCATGTCTCTCAGCCAAGTCACAGGAAGATTTTATGACTCCAGAATAGCCTAATCCAGGGGTGTCAAACTCATTTTCACCAAGGGCCACATCAACATAATGGCTGCCCTCAAAGGGCCAGATATAACTTATAAATGTAACTAAATGTAACCAAATGTAATGTAAAATAAATGTAACTACTCCTTAATGTTACATAACTCTGAATTTATTACTTATTCAAGTTACAAATATTACAGTTGCATAGAAAAAAATATGTTTGCTTGTTGCTCTGTTATAACATAAATCCTTTTAATTTGTCAGGATATGAAACCCACATAACTCCATCAATCAAGGATCAAACTATCCAAGTGAATAAAGAAAAATAACATCAAACACAAGTTATGACATTAACTTTGTTCAAAACGTTTTTGTCATCTCAATTCCACTTGTTGGATAAATGATGTGGAAACACTGCCGTCTAGTGGCGGGAAGCCGTCACTTCGCGGGTAACATAATCGACATGCATTGTAGGAAATGTAGTTTTTGGTCAAATCACGCTTTTGACCTATTTAGTTTTAGACAATCAGGCCTTTTAAGCTCTAGCGGGCCACATAAAATGATGTGGCGGGCCACATTTGGCCCGCGGGCCTTGAGTTTGACACATATGGCCTAATCTGACATAGTGACTGGCGGAACAGACAAAAATGTTTTTTAGTCTGAACTCTGCATAACCTTGTAGATTTGTAAGGAATTAAGAAGTAGACGCTATTCATTCTCATGGAACTTGTGAAATATCTCTTTTTTTTGTCACTACCTGTGTTGACACAAAGTATAATAGGATTTAGGCCAAAAAGATTTACTACAAATCACAGTCAGTGAAGTTTGGTCATTCTGCTGGAGTGCTGGACTTCTGGAGACTCATGATGTGATTCTGGCTAAAGGAATGACTGGACGTTAGCATCTTTCAAATCTTGCCAAAAGCAACCTGTCCTATACTGTGATGATTAATGGCAGTATATTGAAAAGGGATATAGGGAAATTTGATTAAATAAAACAAACAAGAATTACCCCAAGGATTCTGCTTAGCACTTATTTGAATGTATCCCGTATTTCAGTCTTTTTTGTGGCTTGACTGGCAATATAGTCTTTTTACATCCTAAAACACTAGCCAGCAGTATTTCATATCTCTATCCAAATCAAGCGCAGCCTTCATTTCAGACAACTTATATTTCCTTCTTCTTTCGTCCTTCTCTGTGGGTTTAATGTACTTCACAATTTCTTTAACTACAATTTTGATCCCAAGCCAAGGGAACTTCTATTGAAATAATAATCCCCTTGATCTTCTATATGTAGTACAGCATACCTAAGTAAGCAGAGCCTAAGTGAAGTTTTCAAAGGGCCCGAGAAGCTACAATAATGTACTAGCAGAGAGATAAGTGAGCAGGAGATTGGATTTTAGGATTTCAATCAAAGAAGTAACTTCTTTGATGTGCTATACTAAATGTGTCAAGGATGATACTTTTGTGTCAAAGTTGCAGTTCAAAGAAAGATGTTACATTGATGTTTCATGATGCTTAACTTACCATAGAAAAGTGAATGTTCTGTCTTTGAAATAACTGATTTTCAAATGCGTTCTAAGTGAAAGTACTTTAACATTGCTTTTAAACATGTAGTGAGGTTCACTCGGGCTGGACCAGAAGAACAAAATCTGCCCTGGATCCATTTTCTTGCTTATCCAAGGCTGGGTTGTGGCAGCAGCAGGCTTAGGCCCTGATCACACAGAGAGCATTTTAGCAGCCGGGGGTGCCTTTTTGTAATTGTTTTTAATGAGAAATAAGTTTTTTGTACTCTGTTTTTGCATTGTGATGTGTTTCTTTACTCTAGGCGCCTGGCGTTTTTGCCGGAGTGCTCTGAAGTTCTCAAGCTGAAAAACTTCAACTCAGCGCAGAAAAGCACCCCATCATCTTTTTTTCCAATTGTCCAATCGGATGATTTCAGAGGTGGGCCTTCTGTGGTGGTTGCAACAACAAGTTTACAGATGATAAAAAATGGAGGAGAAACTGGCCTTAGCGGTTGCTATATACCCAGAGCTATGTGGTATGACGATAGACAGCAGGTTGTCAAACTGCCCCCGAGTCATCCCAAAATATGTCTGGAAATGGCCATCATAGAGAAGCTCCTGGACCAACTGGTGGCACTCCCCCTGAGACACCCTTTTTTTTCAGGTCTCATGTACCCACACAGATCTTCATTTCCCTGTGCTCAACAAACTATTTGCTGACAGCCTCTCACCCTCAACCAGAGCTAGAGCAGGTACCCTCTGCCTGACCATTTTAGTAGCTAGCTACTAATTACTGTGAAATAAGAAAAACAATAGATTGAGTACACAAGGAGGTTAGTGTAAGGGCATGATAGAGTGGTTGCCTGGCAACAATAAAAAAGACACAGCGACACAGATCTTCTTCTGGGTCTCCCCAGGGGTCTCCTACCAGTGCCCAGGACACCACTTAAGTATCCAAGACACTGACCAGGTGCCCAAACCACCTCAGCTGGCCCTTTTCAACATGATGGAGCAGTAGCTCTTCTCCAAGCTCCGTTTGGACATTTGAGCTCCTCAACCTATTTCTAAGGGCGAGCCCAGCCACCCTATGCAGGAAACAAATTTTTGCCACTTGTATCCGCAATGTCATTCTTTCAGTTACTGCCTAAAGCTCAGAGCCATAGGTGATGGTCATAACGTAGACTGACTGGTAGGTCAAGAGCTTTGCCTTCTGGCTCAGCTATCTCTTCTCCACACGATCTGGTACAATACCTGCATTACTGATCAGATTGGATAGACTTTTGTTGTCCATCTCAGTTGAAATTTGTCTTCTCTAAAGTACATCAATCACAACACACATAACACACCATTAAAAGACATACAAAGGTACAATATACCAAATACAATAGTGCAAATACAGCAGGTAGCAGCAATAAGACATATGAATTGTTAAAAAAAAAAAAAAAAAGGGAGCACATCTTACAAAACCTCATTCTGTGTTCAATGCCTATATGCCATTGGGAATGAAGGACTGGGATCCTAAATCGACGCCCAGATGAGAGCAGCTGAAACTCTGAGTGTAATGGGTGTGAGGTATCTGCAACTAAATGTTTGGTCTACTGTATACAGCACTGTCAAATATAGTGCAAAGTTGTTTCTGTGGCATGCCAATCACCTTCCCTGAAGTGTTAATGAACAAGTGCTACTTACACTACACCGATCTGCCTGTCAAACTTCTGCTTCATTTTACCCTCATCCATGAACAAAACACAGAGATACATAAACTCCTTTGCTTGGGGTACAACTTTCCACCAACCCAGTAATTGTTTTACGGCAGAGAGCCATGGCCTCAGACTTGGAGGTGCTGACTTTCATTCTGACCACTTCACACTCAGCTCATTGTGTGCTGAAGCTCACTGTCTGATGAAGCCAACAGACCTGCATCATCTGCAAAAAGTAACTCCCCTAATCTCCCCAACAACCCTGCAAAGGTAAAGAATTGGTCCACTGTTCCACGGCCATGACAGAATCCTCATTGCTCTTCCTGGATATGAGCTTTAACAATCAGTTAGAGCCTCCTTTCCAGCACCCTGGAATAAACTTTCCCAGGGAGGCTGAGTGTGACATGGGAACAACAACACTGGTCTGCCACTCTCCAGGTACTGTCCTGAACCCCATGTGACACTGAGGAAGCATGTCAGCCTAGACAGCCCGACAATGTCAAGAGCCCCCAGCACCTCAGGATGAATCTCTTCTATACTTGGCACCTTGCTGCTGAAGACCATTTTGACTACCTCAGCGACCTCTATCAGGGCAATGTGTGTGGCTTTCCCTGAGTCTTTAAACTCTGCCTTCTCCCTCAGAGGGCATGTTGGTCAGGTTAAGGAGTTCCTAAAAGTGCTCTATCCACTGCTCACATTTCTCCTCCCCTGCTGAACAAAGCCTGAGCCAGGCCCGATTTTCCCTTCCTGAGTCATCTAACAGTTTGCCAAAACTTCCTTGAGCCAACTGAAAGTCCTTCTCTAAAGCCTCCCACGCCATCTGATCCAACTCTCCACCGGATGGTGATCAGTTGACAGCTCTGCTGACCATCAATCTAAGTACACTGTGGCTAAGAGATAGAGCGGGTCGTCCACTATTCTGGAGACCAGCGTTTTGATCCCCAGCTCCTCCAGTCTGTATGTTGAAGTATCCTTGGGCAAGATACTGAACCCCAAAATTGCTCCTCATGGCTGTTCCATTGGCGCGTGAGTGCATGTGAATGGTTACTGAGTAGCAGGTAGCACCATGTATGGTAGCATCGGCCACCAGTGTATGAATGTATGTGTGAATGGGTGAATTTGACATGTAGTGTAGAAAAAAAGTGCTTTGAGTGGTGTGCTGATTGTCTGTTCCAGCTGCCCTAAACACGTCGCAGTCTGTGCTTTCAAAACAGTCCTGTAGTGCCTCCACAGCTCCCTCATGCCAAACCCTGACCTGCTTAACAGAGGACCTTTCTCTGGTGAGCAGGGAGCAGGGGCTTGTATGCAGGAATTAGCATGGCAGAGAGGTGCCAAGGTGTGGGTGGGGGGCAAGCAGTGTGTGCATAGCTCTCCGCGGTCGACCGCGTACCCTCCAAAATTTTCTGACTGTGCGCACAGGAGAGCACAGGAGCGCCCAGGACCACGCGATCAAAACACCGACTGTGCATGCTCGAGCAATCAAACATGGATGCCTTTGAGGAGTGTTTGTGTGAGGAGGTGCAACGGTACTGCATTTCGTGCACACCAGCATGCCACGCACTCTGTGTACATGGAGAGGATGCACCCATCACTTTCTCTTTTTTCGTTGCTTCTTTCTTTTGTCTATCTGATATAAATATAACAGACAAAGAAGCTCCTCTTCCATGCGCGCTACCATTTTTATTCCCATGCTCAGGAGTGCTCAAAGCGGAAACTATATCAGGAATGGATGGATTCAGCCAAGTCTCAGTGTCAGTAATATGGCAGAACAGTCTCCCACCTCCTGTCTTGTTGTTAACTCCAGCTGTAGAGAGTCCAGTTTATTCTCAAGTAGCGGACATTCGCGAGCAGAATGGATGGGAGTCGTGTTCTCCAGGGGTTAGCCTTTAGTCTGGCTGTTAGCCTTCCCCGGTTACCACGTCTCCACCTGTAGCGGCCAGAGCTGGTAGACGATCCCACTCCTGCAGAGGCTGCTGCATGAGGTCCAGCTGGCATAGCAGTCTGAAGCTGCATAGACACTTCAGTGTAGTCATGTCTGCAGTGCCTTCACTGTTGAAGTTGCGTATCTCGAGTATGGACTGACAATTGTATATCAGTTTGCAATTCCTGTGCTCATAGGTAACAGGTTTAAGTGTAATTAAATCAGTTAAATGACATTCTTTCCAAGAGCCAGTGCAGCCGCAGCCGAGGAGGGTGCTGCCATCTTACATCTGCATAGGTTTGGTTGGTCTCTATGCTTCAGTCAGAGCACTCCAGAGTTTGTTAGGGAGCACACCAATATCCACATGAAGCAGTTGTCAGAGTTTGAAAAATAGCTCTGACACCAGTCTAAACTGATCGGACCCAGCAGGCAAACACACCAGAGTTCATCTGAACGGCACCAAACAGGTGAGGCATGAAGGCACCCAATTCACTTGTTACCAGTCATTTCAATGCCATAATGTTTTACTCCATCTACTGTAATTAACTTGGCTATTAGTTGATTATTTCCACTCATTTCAGTTTAATTATAGACCTGTAATTGCCTGCCTCTACTTGTAATTGTCTTGAGCTGTCAGTAGATGTCCTGTGTGTCTGCCAGACAGCAGTGAAGGGTTAACTGCTGCTTTGTTCTACAGCGGTCCTGCTCTCTGGCCTCGCTGTCTCTCTCTTGGTCTTTCTTAATGAAGCCACAGGCAATAAGCACTAAACACACTGTCAATGAGAATACCCATCCAGCCATCACTCACCTCTCTGCTCACTTCTCTCTCCCTCCTTCCCTCTGTCTTGCTCTCTCTGTTGTTCACTCAGGGTAGCTCTTGCTCTCCCTTTTGCTTCTTTTTTTCTTTCATCATGTCTGTATGATTGAAGCACCAGCATTTGTATCTTTATTATGCAGCATTCTGACAGAAGCCTCTGGCGCACACACACACACACACACACACACACACACACACACACACACACACACACACACAATGAAGCAGTGTGTGCAGAGATAAAATATTCCTTTAAAGTTCTATGTGATTCTTTTTAGTAAATGTAAACATGTGCCCACATGGACAACCTGAAATACATAGCTTTGTTCTCAGTGGTGTATTGTAATGTAAATCCACCAAAACACCACCTTTGTATTTGATAGTGTATGACATCTGCAGGCTGAAATGACAATATAGGTATATTTTAGAGTAAACTGATTTACAGATATGTTATATAAAATAGCATAAAGTATGTAGAAAGAAAAATTCTCAAATTGTTGTTGCCAAAAATACGGTGCTTCTGAAGCTTTAGCTGTAGTACAAATAATGGGATTCAAAAAACAGCTTAATCTCCCCTTAGTTGTTTTTTTTTCTGACCTCCAGTGGTTTTAGCTTCTTCCCTTGTCACAGTAGTGATGTAGAGGTTACCTCCAGATCCGCATGACATTACCGTCGGGTGTGGTTACAGGGGCCACACCATCTTTTCATAACCACTTTAGACATGCCACACTGCACTAGAGAGGGAATCTCTAGCATTATCTCACCGACCACAGCCAACCCCTCTGAAACAAGCGTGTGTTGCGGGACTCAATAGGAATAGGAATAGGAATAGGAATAGGTCTTTATTGTCATTGTCACAGCTACAACAAAATTTAAAGTCCTCTCCAGTCAGTGCATCATTCATAATCATCAAAAATATATATATAATTAAGCGCTAGTGTTACTTAAAAAAGAATAAATAGAAATATTAAACAGCATTAGCAGCATACATAAACACACACAGTCATACACACCCAGACCTTACATAAAAAAAAAACAGTACGAACAACTGTCTTTGCAGGAGACCAGAGAGAAAGGCATTTTATTTTTTATTTAGGAAAGGAAGAAACCTCATAGTAAAAAAAAAAAACCCTGAATGTCAGCATGACAAAAAAGGCGAACACACAATAGTATATTTTGGGTGAGTGCTGAGATGTGTCAGAGAAACTGATTTGTGACGTCAAACTGCTTTATTCAGTGTTTATAGCGATTGTGATCATCTGTTCCATTTGTTTTGGAGGAGAAGAGACCTCTGTGGATAATTCAGCTCCAGACAAAAAGTTCCTGAACAATAAACACTTAAGGAATTCTAGCCAGCATAAGTTTTTAGCTGGTTGCAATCAGATGCCACCAAATCCCCCTGAATCTTACACAATTTACCTTCAAGGAAGTCACTTCAATAAAGCAATATTCTGACCACACCCAGCAGTGATGCTGGCTATGTTCTTAGAAGAAACAGAAACTAAATACTGCTTTTCAGACTGGTGTTACATTACTCTGTAATGCCATCAGCCACGCCAACAACAACAAAACAACCTACAGCAGTTACATCACCTGAAATACTGTGTTTTATGTTAAAAAAAAAGAGTTAATTTCAGAAAAATCTAAATGGGAATTCAAACTGGGAATATTACCACTAGAAATGTTGTTGGTGACAATAAATGATTGCCTCTTTTATTTTGTGGGCCAGAAGTGACATGCTTCTATAGTGGGGAAGCTCAGACAAAATGGCTGGCGTAAGTCAGAAACAGCTGAACAAAGAATGGATGCTACTAACGAGGAGCTGATGGAGAGGGAAGGTCACACCTGTCTGGACAAGAAGTGGGAACTGATACAGCTTGAGCAGCCGCTCACCAAATTCTATGGACATTTTCAGAAAAATATAGAAACACTTTTATTCCTACTCTCTATCTTAAGTTACTGTTATTAGAAGAATGGCATATGTCCTCGTAGAACCAGTATTACAGCATATAACGTTTATAAATGCACCCCTAGTTTGAAGACCATGGGCTCTGGATATATGTATGCATCCAGTAATCTTTGAAATGAAAACAGCGGGGAAGCTTTTAAAAAGATCAACAGAACAACAGAAGTAAACGGTCACTCATCTTTTGTCTGCAAAGTGTTGCCTGTGTTTGTATGTGTGTGGGAGGTGGGCTGGTGAGTGGGAGACTGATGGTGTCATTAGCAGAAAGTCCATTCTCTGTACAGTACAGTATCAAGGCATGAGTTACATCTGAGCTGCTTAAAGGGGAAGAACTGCACAAAACGCATCAGAACTCATCGAGAGAGCAGCCCTGCCCAACCAAACCCATTTAACTCAGTAGCAGCATGCAATTGGCTGGGAAGGGCAAGAAATAAACTTGAAGCTTTTCATTTAAATAACTGTCTGTTAAGTCACTGTCTGTCGCTGAATGAGGTAACACAAAGGTTATTGAGCCTATGGCCCACTGATGAAAGTATTTCAATATTTAGATATTTGTAGTATTATGACCTGGGTGTGGAGGGTAACATTTGTGGGGGAAATGTGGTATTAAGTTCCTGCTAATTCAAACATTCCTTAATGCTGTAGTTAACAAATAATATTTGGAAAGTGTATTTCGTGCTGGAAACCAATGGAGATTTTATTAACCCTGTAAAAACAGACCTATTGTGGACTACCACAGGAGACTGTTGTTTGCATGATTCTGTTTAAATAGATCTAAAATGAGAATCATAACCCCTATAGCATTCACTCCTTCAGCAGCAGAAAGCTAAGGGTCTTGTCAGTGTCATCATGTTATGACCTTCATTACCTTACCTTACGAGCCATGTCATATTTTGGCATGATTATGCTGGTATTTCCCCATAATGACCACAGAAGCTCGCTATTTCCGTAAACATTCATTCATTCATTTCCATAACTGCTTATAGGCTGGAGCCTATCCCAGCTGACACTGGGCGAGAGGCAGGGTACACCCTGAACAGGTCGCCAGACTATCACAGGGCTGACACATAGGGCTCTAGTTTCCCAGCGCAGCGCAGGGTGGCGCAGGGTGGCGAACCCCGCGCAGAGCTAGTTTCGAGCAGCGCAACCCGAGGCGCACTCAGTTTGGTAGCTTGGCAGACCGAGGTGTGCTGAGATGGGTGTGGCGGCGCAGCAGGGGGAGGTGTCAACAGATCCAGCTTGGCGCAGTGACAGTTTCGTGCCAAAAGGCTTCGCCGAAGGTGTGCTAAAAGCTCGCCAGCTGAAACCACATCTACTGTCAGCGCAGGGGGAGCGCAGCAGAATGTCAGGCACATTAACAATGCAATTAACACCCACAAAAACCACTATTCAATACAACTATCTGCGTAATGGAAACCCAACCTGATTTGATTAACACAGCTGCAAACTAATGAGTTCACATCCCTCTCAGCCAACCACAAACAGCCACAGCATCAGATAGGGAGTATATATTCAGCATCTGTCATCTTAGAAAAGTCAAAAGAAAAGAAACAGAGTGAGACTGCGAGAGAGAAAGAGAGAGCGCGCGCACGAGAGAAACGCGACATTGATTTACAATTGTGGTGACCTCCTCCCAGGCCACTTTTGCATCATCAGCCCGTGGAGGTCTGCTTGCAGTTCCGTATATTCGGACACTGCGAGCTTGGACCTCCCGGACCAAAACATCAGTTTCCTCCTGGGAGAAGTTTGGCCGTCTGACCCTGCTGCTCTCTTCTGCCATGGCAAATTGAGTAAACTCTCATTACGCCTTTGCGCGGCGCATTTAAGGGCGAGGAGAGGGGCTCATTTGATTGGTGTGATGTGTGTAAAACCCACTCCAAGCCTTCTGTCCTCCCTCTTTCTGACTTGAGCAGGTAGGAGGGACGGAGGTGGGACAGACGAGTAGCTGCGCCAGGCGCACAGTGTGCCAAACTTAAAAAATCCACCTGGCCACACCCAGTTGGCGAAGCGCAGGTGCGCTGCACCCCCGCCTCGCCCGGTCTGCGAAACTAGAGCCCATAGAGACAGACAACCATTCACACTCACATTCACACCTACGGACTTAGAGTCACCGATTAATCTATCCCCAACCTGCATGTCTTTAGACTGTGGTAGGAAGCCAGAGTACCTGGATAAAACCCACGCTGACACGCGGAGAACATGCAAACTCCGCACAGAAGGGCTCCCACCTGGGTTTGATCCATGGACCCTCTTGTTCTGAGGCGACAGTGCTAACCACTTAACCACCATGCCACCCTTCTGTATTCCTCGACATCATGTTACTACCTTATGTTAACTTACCTTATGTACAGTGCAAACATAGTATTTCGCCATTTCGTCACAATTTCCCCCCGCAAATCCCTGTAATGGCAGTAAAATAAAAAAAAAACATAATAGTTTCAACATTCATTCTTTTTGCAGCAGGAGTTTTAGGCTTTTGTTTTTCCATGTCATCACATTGTATGCTCATACTGACGTCACTGCACTATGTTACACATGATGCAAAACCAAATGAAAACGTGGTGGTGGCACCAGAGGAATAAATGATGAATCTAGCACAAATTACAGCTTGGCTTAAATGTATTAGTGAAGCTGATGTGCTCTCTCAAAAACTCAAAATTATGTACACAGTTCAAAGAACTTCTCAGGTGTTAAGAAATATTTTTTAATGTTTCTACATTTAAATTTGTTTTTAATTTGGAGTATCTGAAAAAAAATCAAAGTTTGTACTTTGTTAATGACAAAATTTCAATACCCTTTGGCTTAGGTTTTACAGATTTTAGGGCGTTATTGCATTTGTACTCTCATAATGTCCTCATTGCACACTACATTATGTGTGGTGCAAATCATGTGAAAATGTGCAGTGGAACCAAAGGATCCAATTAAAGCCACTCTGCTAATAAAAATGAGCATATCTCAAAAAATAAATAACGTACATAGTTCAGATAACTTATGGAATAAGAAATATTTTGTTTGCATTTCTGCATTTGAAAATCTTTTGGATCAATATGTTTTGTGTTCTGATGATTCATTTTTTTTAATTACACAGTTTCACTACTTACATTCATTTTTATGATTTATTTATTTACATAAGATTTTAGCTTAAGTTGTACATATTTAGGGATATCAAACATTTGAGGATAGTTCAAGATACTCTGTTGAAAACAAAGGGTTTTAGTACATCCTAAAAAACACTGAAACCAGCTATGTGACTCTGTTCCAACGTTATTTCACAGACAAAGGCGTATCCAAGTGCTGCAGAAAAGTGAAGCATGAAATCAAGGAATCTTTGAGTACAGCAGGAAGGGTGGCATTAACTTATGACACCTGGATGCCAAGGTTAGTGTATTCATATGTGACTATAACGGCACATTATCACACAGAGAACTGACCACTGCTGTCTCGCGTTCTCCACACTAGAGCAGTGCACCAAAGTCACACCAGAGCAAACATTGCAGACGTCTTGCAAAATGCAGCACAAGCATGGGGGATTGTGGTTGTAACAGACGAGGCTTCTAACATGGGCGTTGCCATTCAGTTATCAGTATACCGCTCATCGCTCATCATCTGGCCTCTCAGAGGGCGTTAAATATGCCAACAGTTCAGTTTTTCAGATGTATGCATCATTTCTAACAGGTTTTATACAAGCTCTGGTCAGTCTGCCTGCTTTGTATCACATTTTCCTGTAAAAGGTATTAAATTGCAACATACCGCAGTATATTATTGCAATAATATCTTATAATGACCTATGTATTGTGATAATATCATATCGTGGGTACTCTGGCAATTCCCACCCTGACCAAAAAAATTAAAAAAAAATGACTATTGCAGAGTTCAAAGGGTTAAGCTGCAGGTATTGAGGCTTAGGGGTGATGGCCTCTGTTTTCTTTATGTTGTTGTTGTTGTTGTTGTTGTTGTTGTTATTAATGCATCATCTTACTTTTTTTTAATGATATAACAAGTTAACAGTTATATCCCCCAGCACTGGGAGTGGCCATGCAATGCATTGTTGAAATCTATGGGGTGTTAAGTGTGCATGTCAGCTCCTTTGTGATCATCTACAACCAAAGGTAATGTAACACCATTTTTAGCAAATATTCACAGAAATGTTACATGTATCTTGGCAGAAGTATAATTGTTGCATTACATCTTGAGTAAAATACCCCCACATGGGAAGATTTTTCTCATCTTCCTCTCCTTCTAAGGATATTTGATTCAAACACCTACATCAACAGGGATCTCTACCCTCCCTCTATAAAGACAGATGATATCAACGCAAATATGAATATAATCAAAAAATAATATGCTGTCTCAGGGTTAGAAATCAAATTTCCTGAGGCGCGCGGAGGTTTATTTCCCCAGTACCGCCACTTCACTGTGTTCCAGCCAGTCACAGCTCCAGCTGACAGCCTGGAAGACATAACAGCAAGACTTTATCAAGGCCGAATGCACACAACCCCATTAGAGCTCCAACAGTATGGTCTTATTACACCACAGTGGTTATTGGTGAGAATCAATGACAACTATATACTAATTCCCTCCCCTTTATTTAATCCACTCTCTGTATAACCTCTCCCCTTGCTATTAAACCACCTGCCACAGCAGTGATCTCATCATCATAGTCTAATAGTGTAATCTTCCAAAGCAGGGTCTAATATCAATGAGAGCACAGTCATATGCATATAAAACCCATTACTGGCTCCCTCATTCTTCACTGACCAACAGTATTGGACAAATCAGCATAGTGGTGCAAACTGTATTAACTCACCATGGGTTAACGAATTATGGGCTGAATACAGTTGGAGGCATCCCATTATGTACTAGACATTAGTGGAGGTTTCACATAGGATGGCAATGCAGCTCCTGCAGCCGTTTTCCATTACTAAAGCTGCCTGCCTGTTGAGACCATCATTCATGCAGAGAGCACCCAGAACTAAGAGGGTTATTCAAATGGTTATTTGCTTGGTGTATTGTGCTTTGGTCTCCACCAACTCCTGAGAATAGAATCTGGCTCTTTAGTTTTTAAAAGTTTATTTTCTTCAACAGCTAGTTGTTAGCTTTGTCTGCGGTTTGCAAGACTGTTATGCAGAAATCAGTGGGTTTATCATGGTTTTTTCCATGTAAACAGCTACCTGCTGCTCCTGGAAATGAGGGTAGTGACTGAACCACAGTTTAAGTGTAGTAAAACCAAAATTCTAGGCTACAAGAGACTAAAAGGTAAAAATAAGTAGTCCCAGTCCTTGATTATGATTGGCTGAGCCATGTCCAAAGCCATTGTAAAATACTCTATAAACACACAGCTGTTACCCCATTACAGCAACATTACTGTGCTAATTAACCCTTGTTTCAAATTGTTAGGTTTGGTTGTGAATTTTGATTGACTAGGTGGGCTATGCGTCTGCGGGACTTAACTGGCACATTAGTGACTACGTTTACATGCACAAAATATTTTATCCTTACTCTGAAAAAAGATGATATTCCTACTAAGGTGTTTACATAACTAATGAAAATAAATATCCCACCAATATTCCTGGTAAATGCAGCCATGCATACTTCGATTAACGTAACATGTCGTTTATTATGTCAAAATACGAAAAAGTAAAACGGCTGTCGCTAGAGGAAAGATTTTTTCAAAGCTTTTCCCTGGTGGCGGACATATTGGACCGTGCAAACACATTCTCCCTCTTTCATTTCTTCAGCCAATGTCTTGAAAAGGTCAGCATTGTGATATTTGAACATATCCAAAAACCTGTTGATATTCAAGTCTTTCATGATGTTAAAAGTAGGTGTGTTTCTCCTTCTGACCAAAAATGTGCTTTTCTTTTGGTCTTGTATCTCTATATCAGCCTTGCAATCTGTTGATATGACACATAGGCCTCTAGTTTCGCAGACCAGGCGAGGCGGAAGCGCAGCGCACCTGCGCTTCGCCAACTGGGTGTGGCCAGTGTGGCGGATTTTGCAAGTTTAAAACACCGTACGCACTGGCGCAGGTACTCCTCTTTCCCACCTCCGTCCCTCCTACCTGCACAAGTCGGAAAGAGGGAGTGGAGAAGGCGTGGAGTGGGTTTTACACACATCACACCAATCAAATGAGCCCCTCTCTTCGCCCTTAAATGCGCCGCACGAAGACGTAATGAGAGTTTACTCAATTCGCCATGGCAGAAGAGAGCAGCAGCGTCAGACGGCCAAACTTCTCCCAGGAGGAAACTGATGTTTTGGTCCGGGAGGTCCAAGCTCGCAGTGTCCGAATATACGGAATCATCGCTCTCTCTTTCTCTCTCACAGTCTCACTCTGTTTCTTTTCTTTTGACTTTTCTAAGATGACAGATGCTGAATATATACTCCCTATCTGATGCTGTGGCTGTTTGTGGTTGGTTGAGAGGGATGTGAACTCATTAGTTTGCAGCTGTGTTAATCAAATCAGGTTGGGTTTCCATTACGCGTGCCAAAGGTGCCAAACGTGCCAAACGGTGCCAATCCCCTTTGATCTGACATCAGATGTGACGGGACAGTCAATATAGAGATACATTTATGTGCTGATTGCAGATAGTTGCATTGAATAGTGTTTTTTTGGGTATTTATTGCATTGTTAATGTGCCTGATATTCTGGAAACCTGCCTGTGAGGTTTTGGTGATGTGTGCGCACTGTCCACTGGTCAGCCAAACTTCCACTTACACCGGCTACCAAACTGAGCGCGCCTTGGGTTGCGCTGCTCGAAACTAGCTCTGCGCGGGGTTCGCCACCCTGTGCCACCCTGCGCCGCACCGGGAAACTAGAGGCCATAGTCTTGACTGTAAACTGTAGAGTTAAGCTGAATACTTGGATCTAACAAGTATCCCGTACAAATACTGTAGTAAAATGTGCTAATCTTCCTTTTTTTTCCTCTGATGTATGTGGTTATAGTATTTTTTTTTGTTTTGTTTTTAACATGCATATTTTTCATATTTTTGATATATGGTTAGTGGTATTATTCATTTTAGTACAGGGATTTCTCTCTCTCTCTTTTTTTGTTTTTAAACACACTTTCAAAATGGCTTCTCATTAAGATCCATTGCTGTCACCCTCTATTTCAGGTTTAAAATGATAACATCTAGGTAGGTCTCACCCATTTCCATTTGAATTCCCCTCCCACTTCTGGTTCAAACCCTGCCCATTCTGTGCACGGATACGGGTACAGAATTTAATTGGTCGAAGAGATACAAATACAGCAACAGACAATGGTGTATTGCTCATTCCTAGTCAACAGACAAGAGGCTGTGCCTAATAAACAGTGGAAAAAACCCATTCTGATTAATATTCTGATTAATATTCCGAATAAGCTGTATACATGTCTAAAGAATGCTCTGAAAACCTAAATATTACCTAAATACTCCACATCTTAATCTGAAAATGCTTCTTTTGGAAAAAGGCCAAATAACCAATATGCAGTTTATGTGACTCTTATTAATGAGAAAATCAGAATCAGAAATACTTTATTGATCACCAAAGGGAAATTCTGATTTGTTACAGTCTGATGTAAAGAATAGAGGATAATAAGTATGAATAAGAGTATGAAATAGAAGTATGTAAATACGAGGTAATAAAATAAGACAAAAAAAATAAATAAAAATGATCATTGATTAACACTAGTACTTAGAATATTAGGAATAAAAATGTGTTCACTGTACTGAGTCTTTAAGTGTGTAAAAATATAGAAATATCTCCATTATGCTACGTTACACTGTATAAACTAGTATAGCATAATGTGTTTTATTGTTTAATGTTTACTGCAATATATACAATAACTAATAAATGAATACAACTTTCAATAAGAATAAACATAAGAAATGTGTACAATTATGTGCATTATATGTTGGATAAATATATACATTCAAGAGGTATTGTTGAGAATAAATTAGTATTCTGAAGAATATTGCACAGTTGAATAAATGCAGTGTATTGCGGCAAATGAATTATTGCACCAATAATTGCATGGTATTGCACAGTTGGCAGTGTTGCAAGGAATAATCGTACCTTTAAAGAGGCAACAGATAAGATTAGGGGTTTTTTTTAGCTTGGCGCCACCTTACTCATAAATGAGTAAAGAGACCGAGCAACAATTATCAAAGAAAAAAAAGAAACAGTAATGCAAATAATTATACCAGAATGCACAGTACCAGTACAAACAGCTCACAGTAAATTATACCAATATGTACAGTATCAGTACAAACAACAGTAGACACAGTGGAATTATACCAATATGCATGTAAACAGTCCCGATTCTAAAATAAACCGTACTGTATGGAAAGGATGCGGCCGGTTGGAGCCCAAATTGAATGGGAAACAAAGTCCAGTGTTCACTTAGCTGGGTGTAACTTAGCTGGGCGATGTCCGCCAATAGCTGCCTCCATGAGAAGAGACCAGAAGGAAGGGAGGGGGGTATCACTGTCTGAGGACTGCTGTAGAATGGCAACGAGGATGTCAGCCGACTAACATTCGCTACCCGGTCCCTGGTTGTGGCGATTTGCGATGCTGGCCAGCTAGGAGTTAACTAGCAGCCAGTACAATACAGTCCTCTCTCGGCTAGCTAACATTTAGCCGTGTTCCTTACTGATCCATTAGAAAGAAAGCTAGCTAGACACTGGTGTTGAAGCCTCTTTGGTCACGGAGCTCCCTCCATCTCTTGAATGCCTGACTGAGGTTTACTCTTGTTTTTCCTCTTCTTTTATCATTCTCCTTTTTGCTCTTCTTTGCCTCCTCAGACAGAGGAGCTCATTTTCTTTTGCTAGGCCGTTTTTCAATTGTCTCCAAACGTTGTCCGTCTGCCATTGTGCTCCTGACTCAACTATCTCATGCCCAACTCCTCATAAGGACCGGCTCCAGTCCCTGACTGACCAATTTCCCCAATTTCGTTCCAATTTCGTTTCCTGTCGTAAAGCAGATTTTTTTCTGAGAAATTTTGGCACTGGTGGCAGAAGCTTATTACGATTGCAAGATTGCAAAGCCACAAAGTACCCTATGTAAACGCTAATAGTCTGATTTTACTGTGGCCACTACCCTGTGCAACCCACATTATTTTCATAATGATTTATTTAGGAAAAGATGCTATCTGTTGCCTGTTAGTCACTAAATTTAGAATATTGTCATATTCAGAATAATAGTGGCATATTCATGTACAGTAGTGTATTTGTTTTAAAGATTCCGAGTTTATCACAAGCAAAGTTTTTTGTTGGGGAAGTGAAAAAACTTGCTTGGATGCAATAAAACATCCCAAAAGCTACCTTAACAGAGGTAGCTTTTCAGAAAATCACACGCTGACAGGCACTGATTTCAATTAAGTCAAACAGCTGGGCATGAACACTACATGAACACTGAGTCTACAGCTATTCAAGCTTTATAGCCCCTTAAAGTTCTTTGTTTACTCAATTCTGAGATAATGACAGTGATACTCCACCCAGTAAAGTGTACAGTTAATTGTTAGTAGGCTACAAAGGACTCATTGAATTAGAGTCAACTTTATTGCCATTGCAAAGAGTACAGGTACTGACTACTAACAGAATGTGGTTTAGCATTTAACAAGCAGTGGGAAAAGTAGTTAAGTGCAGATAAACGCAAGTAAATACAGACAATGTATCCTCACACAACACTTAATATGATATCCTATGAATTAGTGCCCCATGAATAACATTACATTCAAGTTATGTAATTAACATAAAGTAACAGAGGTTAGGTTCTGGCAAGTAAAGATACTATGGTGAGGTTTAAGAAGAGAAAAATAGTGAGAACCTACCCTAAAATGACTCAAAATTCACTAAAGCTCACACAGTTCTGGACATCAGTAACCTGGGGAAAGTCCTGTGTTTTGTGACTTATCCACCACCCCAACCTGCCTCTACAAACCGCCCAGGACCCCTTTTTCTTTTACTTTCATTGCATTGGGCACATGGTTGCAGCCTTCAACAATATGTGGGTTATGCACAAATTACTGGCTCATCGTAATGTGGGATATGTATGAATTTTGGTGTAGGGGTGACCCCAAATAGTCGATGATTCGGTGATTTGATGGGTCCATGTCATTGGTCCAACAGCCCACTGGTCCGACCTCTCATTAGTCCGATGTCCCGTTGTTCTGATATGTGATTATACTTGGCTATACTGTATTTGTGTACCATAGAGGATCAGCAATGCAACAAAAGTAGGCTACTGGTCGAGATACAAGTGTCATAGAGAGGAGAGAATGAAACACCATAACCTCCTGTTATTAACTCTGGGGTTGGGGTTGTGTGGGGAGCTCTCCACAGTGCTGAACGGCTCCCGGCGGGCGAATTTCTGCCTTGATGGCGCGCCGCGACTGGCTCTGGGTCAGCTGGGAAAGGCTTGAGGCGAAGCAGGCTCACGGCTTATGTGTTTGTCACTTTCTTTTTCATTTTAACCCACACCATGATCTTTTCCTGACCCTAACCAAGTGGTTTTTGTGCCTAAACCTAACCAGACCTTAACCACAGGGCATCATGATGATTTCGGAACAACAGGACTTTGGAACAATGAGTTTAATATGGTTGGAACAATGGGCTATCAGACCAGTGGGCAGTTCCCGATTCGATTCGGAGAAGTCTGATTTGACTGCTGGTCTCGCCGTCAAATCGTCACAAAATGTGGTTATGAAACAAGACCGTACCATTCTGACTATATGGGGGTGCTCACTGCTGCTGAACATCTTGATTTGACATAGAATGTATTTGTTTTCTAGTAATTCATGATATATAGCCTATTTTGATACAAACATCAGCCTAATTTCTGTTAATAAAAAAAATGAAAATGATGCATGCGTTTAATCAGTAGGCATAATCATTACTACGCATGAATAAATCACCCAGTTGCTCGATCCAAATAAACTGAGGTGAGTGAGCTGCAGGACCATCAGAGCAGCATCGAGGCCTACGGTGATTTAAAGTAAAAGTTAAAGTTCCACTGATTGTCACACACCTGAGTGTGTGAAATTTGTTCTCCGCATTTGACCCATCCCCGGAGGGAGCGGTGAGCAGCAGCGGTGCCGCGCTCAGGAATCATGTGGTGATGATTTACGGTGGCGGAGCGCATAAACAAACACTTTGGAAGAGTAGCGCCGCCAGGATTTTGATTGTGGGTGGGCCTCCAGAAAACTGGATGGGCCAGTTAAAATAGGCAAAAAACGGGTTCCCCTTTATCTCCGTTTCAACGCTTTTCTGCGGCATTGAGGACAGCGACGCCGGTGCACCAGTGTGGCTCCCTTGTGTCACTGTCCTCAGCTCAGTGCTGAAGTTTGGAGGAGGTATGTGCTCTCGAATCAAACTTTTTTGAAGGATTATTCGTTTACCTGAAGTGTCTTGAAATGAATTTCACCGCTGATTGTTTTCTTGGTAGACTCTGATTTTTTATTTGGCTACTTTTTGAGAGCGGTAACGCACGGTCCGTGTGGATGAACTGGTATGAACCTGAGTTGATTAATGAAGTAACTTGAAATCAATTATGCCAACTGAAGAATTAAATTTGTTTATTTGGGTGTTTTGGCTCTTTTCTCTGGAGCAGAAACTGATGCAAATGAGCTCATTAATCAATGAGGGGGAAAACAACATGATTCGACGAATAGTCGGCTCAAGGAAAAATCAGATTCAACTATGAAAATTCTTAGTCAGGGACACCCCTATTTTGGTGCATTACTTTTCCTAAGAAAATGTATGAACAATGCATGAGAACAGCTGATCCAGAATAAACAGTAATATATAAAACACATACAGGATTAAGAATAAATAGAAAGGGGTAGTTGTGAATATGCTAGATATATACAGTAAGATTGAGTCACTATAAGTTTGCAGCTTTCTCAAGAACAGCACTTCCGAACACCGTTTTCTTGGGTCCATGAACAAAAGCAGAAAGTGAAAGAGATTTTGCTGATGCTTGAAATCTTTGAGTTTGCTACAATGTAACATCTCTGATCTCTCTTTCTTCATCTGTTGTTGAAGGCACTGTAGTAAGCAACAGAGAGCAAGCTGTACCCAGCATCCGCAGAGCCCCGAAGCCCCGCCCCCACTACTATGTAAAGGCAGATAATGTATCATTTTATATCAAAGGTGAAAAATAAGGTCAGTTACACAAGGTTTAGGAAGCAGCTAGTCAAATATCAGATTTGGCAGTAAAAAGGACCCAGAAGAGGTGTTTTGATAATTTGAGTATTTGTGTGTAAGTCAAGTCTTGGGAGGTCAAATGAAGTAGATCGTTCTGGGTTAGGGTGACCTGACCGTTGGAACAGATGTGCCAAGTTTGGCAATAGGAACGGTTGTTTTTGCCAGTTCTGAGAGAGACAAAGGAGACAGGAAATACTGACGCAATAAGTCCAGTTCTAGGAATAAGTAGGAAATCAGGAGAACTTTAGATTTCCAGGAAATACGACCTAAGCATGTTCACACACACATACACACACATGCACATGAACGAGAAGACGCCCATTATAAAAGCATCTGAAGGGTGACTGTTCATTGTTGTTTTGCTGTTGCCATCTGTTTTGCTGTGTAGACGAGTACACTGTTGTATGCTAAAGTTCTGCGATTAAAGTAATCCCATTGGCTGTAACTTTTCTCCGTGGTTCTCCGAGTCTCTTCATTTCAGTGTTTGCTGAAGTTGAGCATTTTCCTTACAATAGCACTGACCACTGCCTGATACTGAAGGTGCTGCATATCCAAATTGCACCAAATTTGACACTGGGTCCCCAGCAATTCACCTGCCAAGTGTGAAGTAGATCAAATAAACAGTTTTTGAGATATGGGAAGGACATACATACAGACAGAGAGACAGACAGACATTCTCTGCTTTATATGTGCTTAGACAAACAACACAGACCTCAGGGCAGTGCATTCCATCTGCAGCTCTGGCTGCTGGGGGTGTACAAAATATTCAGTGAAAAAGAAAAAAGTCAATGAGGGTTGCCGGCACAATGCCAGAAAGCAAGCATGCCCTTCATCAATCCAGGGGAGGAATTTTAATTAACTGTAAAATCATATACCATATCCAATATTAATGCACATACTTAATTGCCTTGTATACAGTCCCCGTACAGAAAGGAGTCAAATATTACGACAAATGTTTTATAATGAAACAAAGGCTGAAAGATTGAATTTTGTGTAAACAATTTGACTCAGCTGGCAGAAATATAAACTCAGATGTACATTTCTAAAATCTGCTGCTTTAGATAATTTAAAAAGAATAGTCCATCTTTTAAATCATGATATTTTAATAGTAAAAAATGTGTTCATTTTCATAAACTACACAGGAATTGTCAGTTATTGTTTGTAAACACAATGTTTAATCTTGGCCTCTTCTCCTACACTGCTAACATACACTGCAAGCTACTGTACTATTGAAGGAATGTTCCATTTGATGTAATGGGAAAGCTGTCACTTACACAAGCTAACTAGCTAACTGCTGGCACTTAGCTAGGTATCCAATGGAAAACAGGCCAACTCTCGTTTGTATGCCTCCACGCCTGTGATAGCCATGGTCAGAGGCATTATGTTTTCGGGGTTGTCCAGGCAATAAGAGGAAATTCATCATTTCTAGATTGAAGGAATTAAAAAAATTCTATGTGAAGAACTAGAGGTGTCATTTCATCTGGAGTATAGCATGACCTCACACACCCTCTCTCTGTGTTGATCTCCAGCCCCTTGTTTACAAGCCGGTCCAGCTGCGCATTCATGTACGTTCATGTGAATCGCCTCCTCCTCTCGGAGCCCTTGGCCCTCCCTCTCTATAAAAGGCTACAGCCACAGCAGAGACCGTGAGTGAGTGAAAGACACCGCTAACTGCTAAACTAAGTTTAGACGAGGCGAGTGGGAGGGGGGTGGGGGTGGGGTGGGGGGGGGGAGAGCAGAGGTAGAGGGAGGTGTGGCTCATGACACACTTTGTTTTGGTCTACAGGCAGTGCACAACAGCAAACCTAGCGGTGAAACGATTTTGCTTGTTGCCCCGTTAAAATTTGGCACAAAGGTTCACTTAAGACTCAACAATGGACTTTTTAGTTAATGGTCGTCAAAGGTCATTTTTTCAAATTTGGCCCAAATGTCCACTTGAAGTCAACAATGAATTAATTAGAATTTGGTGATCAAAGGTCAAAAGTCAACATCAGTGTGACCTCACAAAATACCTTTTTTTTTACCATTTCTAATAGAAGAAATTGTCGAATGATAAAGTGATTAAATTTTATAACAAAAGGATAAAGATCAGCTACACTGCAACATCATAATTTTCGGCAAAAGCACTTCTCTGGCCATTACTCAACGTCATAACCCAGGAACAGAGGTGAAGACATTTGGTCAGATTTCAGCATTGATCAGTTTATTAGCAGCTCCAATCTTTTCGTTGGTACTAACAAAATCTACACCTGCTTCTGAATGCTCGTAGTGTCCCACTTGATTCAATAGGGAGACAGAACAAATTTATCTTCTGTTTGAGTGGCAAGACTGTGAGACCCACATTACTGACCAAAGACTAAGCTATCAGTCACGGTTGTCAGAATGTACAGAGATTTAACACTTAATATAACACGTACATCACCTAACCCTCTGACTTTGTCATTGACTGCTCCATCGGAGGCATGTCACTGTCTCCCCTGACAGAAAGGTCTCTCTGATGATGCAAGCAATGCCTGTAGCAGTTGTGTTTTGTTTTTGTGTGTGTGCGTGTGTGTGTGTGTGTGTGTGTGTGTGTGTGTGTGTGTGTGAACTTTTACAGCTTTTTTTGCATCAAGTTTCATGTTGATACTTTCATGTAACTGTTTGGATGGTTCTTACAACAGAGGGCGCAGAGTTAACGGCATTTGTTACCTTCCTCCAAGCCTTTGATTTACCTGTCCTTGTCACACTGCTAGTAATGAGATAATAAATGATATAAATCAACTATTTTTTTCTCAACTCTACTTCACCCAAAATAACTTGTTGGAAGAGTTTTCCTTTGTCTCTCTTTCTTTGCAAACCATGAGCTAAACAAAGAAAATGATTGATGAGTGTACATCACAACTTGGTCTGTGTGTGTTTGTGAAGGTAGCTGCATGTCATGGTGAGTTTAATGAATGGGCATGTTTATACTGGAATCTGTAATACCCCTTTTCCACCTAACTTAGCATGTGTATGCAGGTTTTAAACACAGGTAGATAGATAGATAGATAGATAGATAGATAGATAGATAGATAGATAGATAGATAGATAGATCTATAAATGTATTGTCTACCTAAGTGGAAATTTGTCTTTGACTTTTCTAAACACTTCAAAGGTACATAAACATGACACAATATACCATTAATAAGTTATATATGTGTAGTAAATGAGAGCACATCTTATAAAAAAAAAAGTGGCGTTCCCTGATGCAGTCATTCTATGTTCATTGCATGTATGGCATAAGAAATAAAGGACTTCTTATGCCCAGATGGGCACAGCTCAAGTCTGATGGATGTGAGGCATCTGCAATTATATGTTTGGCCTTCCTGCAAACAGCACTTTCAGCTATATTGCTAAGCTGTTTCTATGACTTGCCAATCACTTTCCCTGCAATGCTGACCATCCTAGAGAGGTTGTTTTTGAGTATGTGTGTGGTTTTTTTTGTTTTTGTTTTTTGAGGTGTATCACATTTGCATAGGAAAACAGGTTAGTAATCAGTAGAAAGGAGCATGGAGGCCTGTGTAAACTTTACGATGGTTCATTTTTATATCTTCCATTTATTCAGTCTCTCCTTCAAACTTGGTTGATGTTTGTGTACTGCTTGGGTGGAGACGTACGGTATTTTGGGGTGGCACATCATTGCATCTTGCCTGTAAAGGGACTAAAATTTGCGCATTCACCTGGGTGTTGTATTTCCGTCACTGCTGATCAGAGCCAGAGCCAATATATATCCATGACTACTGCAGAGTCATTTAACAGTCATTGGGTGTGAATGCTGATTGTGACCATTCCCATTATATACAAAAGCTAGATGCTAGTGGGTGTTACTTGTTTTTTTGTGTAGTGGAAGAACTACAAGTGTCTTTGTCCAAAAAAAAAAAAAAAAAAAAAAATTTTGTTGCTTGATGGCAAGTTTTCAAATGTGGACGTGAAACCCCAAATCTTACATATAAACTGTAAAATATGAGGCCAGTTGACAGAAATAGAAATTTAATGTGATTGAATGTGAACATTTTTATCTTAACTAGTTGATGAGGAATTCCCAAATGCAGTGTGAGCACATGCTTGGCTGAGATCTGAGTCTAGCCTATTCTTTTTTTTTTTTTCAAGCAGTTCTCATCAAAAACACAGCAAAAATTATTTGCTGATGATCAAATTGCAGACCGTTCCCATGTACTGTTTGTATGTTTTCTGAGGTCAAAGTCAAAGTCTGGCCCGGGGGCCAATTGTGGCCCACAGACCAATTTTAATTGGCCCTCGGCTGGACTTTCAAAATATACCATATGTGGTCCTTTACATAATAATGGTTAATCGAGCAAGATCACTTTGCATTTTTACCCTTCACCTCACAATGACAGGACTATCATACACTACACTGTAGACAGGCATCAAGTAGTAATATTTTATTAAAAGATAAAAATTGTTACATTTATCTCACTTTTTTAAAAAAAAAAAAAAAAAAAAAAAACAACTTGCATGCAAGAATCAGTTGGCCCCCAGGTGTTTTCATCATTGCTTTATCTGGCCCCCATTCAAAAAAGTTTGGACACCCTTGCTGTAGGTCGAGTGGGGAGGAGTGGGGGATGGGTCCAAATAAATGGGCCCAGACTTTTATCTGGGAGCCCGGTGTCCATTTCCTGTATGAATGTGGAGTCAAGCCATAATGTTTTTTTCTAAATCTAACCATGTGCTTTTGTTGACATCCCTGCGTTGTTTGCAGCATCCAGGCGCTTCAACAGCAGATGCAAGAGAATACCTAGCACATAATACGTAGACGTGAAAGGCCTCTGACAAAGCGCTGATATGTGATGACTTGGGATGAGGACGTGTTGTTCTGTTCATAAACTTAACCACAGTAACTCTACTTAACTAAACTTAACCTCCATAACTTAAGCTTAATTTTGTAACTTTAAATTATGGCTGTTTGTGGGCTGCTAATTCATAGGACATCATGCAAAACGGCAACATGAAACTTCTCCCTACAGTTTGTCTGGTCTGTCTCAGACCAGGAAAAAATTCTAATTTTTGCTCAACACTTTATGTTTCTGTTTTAAATGAAAGCCCTCTGGTGTTTCTATGAACAGAATCCCTTCTTTTGTTTGAAACCTATTATTGACGGTCATTATTAAAGGCAAACTCAGTGTAGAAAGATAGGGCTGGCAGCAGGAGCTCAGTCTGCCTGAACACCACACACATGCAAGCTGCAGCAGTTCAGCAAGGCAGCCGTCACCCACAGGTAGAGGTCGGGGATATAGTCAGGGTGTAACACAAGCTGCAGCTCCAGCAGGCATGTTTGATGGAGGGACACAGCTTTGGTTTACTGATGTCACCATATTTACTGAAAAACACACAACATAAAACAAACAAAAGTAGCTGTGTTCTTTTGCTCAATTGAACCCTTTTTGGTCCCTGTACACTCGGTCTGCTTTTATGTCGTCTCTCTGCCCCCACATTCTTCCTCTAATGTCTGCTCTCCCTTTATTATCATCCCTATCTTCCTCCCTCTCACTCCCCACCGCTCTCACTGTCTCGCACTTTACTCTCCACCTCCCCTCTCTCGCTCTGTCTCACTCTTGCTCTCTGCATTTCATGCTCTCACTCCTCAGCTCAGCTCAACTTTCCCACCTCACTCCATCCTTCTCTCTCCCTCTCATCCCCTCATCCTCCCTCCTGCTGGGATGCGGTTGCCATGGCAACATAGGTCTACTCTGCTGGAGTGGTACTCAGGCTAAATGGCTGGAATTGGAAGTAAAATGCGTGCGTGAGCCTTTTGTGCGCGTGTGTTCAAGAACGTTCAAAAGCACATGCATGCTAGTGTTACTGCAGGGGATCCGGTGCTGTATAAAAGAGTTTGCATTATGCTGTGGAGAATAAAGGAGGCAGACAGAGGAGTTCTGGACTGTTTGCCAGGTTATGCAATGGAATGGCCTGGAAGGCAGCATGTTCCTTCACATCCACTGAAAAAAAAAAAAAACCTGCTTACTTGTTTTGTTTTTTTTCCCCCCTCTTTGCCTTTTTGACCCTACAGCTCTCCTTTCATTTGTCTATGTGGTATGCTAACATTAGCAGCAGCTCTGACGCTGATGTGTCCCTGAACTGGCAATGCCTGCTTTTCTCCTGAAGTGACATGATGATGTTGATGGTGATTAGAAATCCTGGAATGTGTAGAAATATATACGCCACCTTCACCTACAGCGCACTCCAGTTTAACATTATGAAACAACACAACTTTACCGGTGCATTTTGCCTTACCCTCTATAGTGAATTATAGCACAAGTGTGCCAGTATGATGACTAATGAGGATTTATGACCCATGATAGCAATATTTTTGATTAAAGCAAGTGGTAGTATATCTAACCTCTTTGTGCCAACTCTACCCTGTTGCTTAAAATGTATCAACTTGAACTGGAACCCAACACATCTTGTGTGCAGACTCAAACCTACAATGAATGTATCCTCTAACAACTATTGTGTGTGTGTATCAGCCTGATTGTCCATTGTCAGCCAAAAACTATTTAAAACACATCAGTGAGTAGAGTTTAGCTGAATACTCAGATTAACGAAGTATTTGATACAGATAACGCACTACTTACGAGTACAAGTATCATCTGAGTAAAATGTGTCAATGTCCGTACTTGTGAAGGAAAATCGTCTTTTGTGTGGGTGTGTTCAGCTCTCACTCTTGTGATCAAAACTGATCTGATGCTCAATCCTGAGGCTGTTCTCTAGGTAGTTTTCTAATACATAACAAATGTAGCAACTTCTAAACAACCCATATCACTTACAGGCTTAACCCTTTGAACTCTGCAATAGAAATGTTCCGCAAAGCGCCTACACTGGAATTTTTGTCATTTCTTGGAGTATCCTCAGCTACTTCATATCCCTAAACTCTGTACAACCAAAGATAAAAGGTTACGTAAGTCAAAAAAACACATAATAGAAGTATTGAAATTGTGTCTTTAAAAAAAGTACAAAAATTTGATGTTTTTTTATCAGATTCCACAAATTAAAAACATAAAACATATTGATAAATATCTATATCTATATATATATATATATACATATATAACACTTCATAAGTTATGTGAAGTGCGAAGTGCAAAGGTGTTGTAATAGATTCATCAATTATTCCTCTGGCACCACCTTGCATTTTCGTGTGGTTTTGTACCACATGTAACGTAGCGCAGTGATGTCATTATGAGCATACAATATGATGACATGGAAGACAGAAGCCTCAGCTTTCTGCTTCAAAAAGAATGACTGTTCTAGCTATTATGATTTTTATTGTAGATTGATATTTACAGGATTATGCAAACAACTCCTGTACAGACTTTATGGGCATAGATGTGAAATGATTCGGTTTTGGAATAGACTTGTAAAGATGTCTGATCAAAGGTTCACTAAAAAGATATTTAATTGGGGTATCTCACATGGTCATCCTTGGGTTAAAGAGCTGAAATCCTTATTTTACTTGAATGATATGTCATTTATTTTTCAGAATAGGTTATCTTGTGATATTCAGGAGATTAGGAGTAAAATGTTCCTTATAAAGAGAAATGGTCTGTTGATATTTGGTATAAACCAAAGTTGCGAACTTACTGTCTTAGAAAGAACAGCTACATTCCAGCAACGTTACCTCTAGCTCTAGAGACTGGTAGGTTTAGTAACTGTCCAGAAGAGGACAGACTTTGTTTATTGTGTGAATTAGGGGAAATTGAGAACAAAGTTCATATTTTGTTTTACTGTCCTGCTTTTGAGGCTGAGAGGGAGGTATTATTACGTAGAATGTCTTCTTTCTATGTTTCAGGAAGGGAACCTTTTGTGTTGCAGATTTTGTTTGCAAGGCCTGGGAGAGAAGACAGAATATTTTGTTCAAGAATGAGCTGTTATAGCATGTTTGTTTCTTTTTTGTTATTTTGAAATGACCTGAATTGTTATGAATTATTATCTGTGAACGCTGAAACTATCTCTTTTGGTGTCTTATAAGCCCATGAGGGTTGGGCACTGACACAGGAATAAAAGAAACTAAACCAAACTAAACTAAACTATGGGGAAGTTTCAGAGGAAATTCTGGTGTAAAATGCAGCAAAATGCTACATTTCAGCCACAAGCATGGAAGCATGGTGAGGTAACAAAAGAGTAATGACATGGTGACAGGGAAGACAAAAGCCTTAACTATCCTGCTGCAGAAAAAAAAGTTTGCTTTATCATGTTTTTTTTTTTTTTTTAAAACAAGGGTAACATACGGTTGTGATGTGATTAAACAGAAGCTTTAGCTTTCTGCTGCAAAATGATGCAAGACTGATGACAGGGATTGATACAGATAATTTAGTTGGTTTGCAATGTACATTTTTAAACCATGGATACGTTACATTTGCACATTATTATGTAGCGTGGGGGTGTCCTGACCTTTTTGAATGTGGGCGATTAGATAATGTGAAATACCTGGAGGGCCACTTGCTTCAAAAACAAAACAAAACAATCCCATACAAATGAGAAAAACACAACTGTTACATTACAGTGGAAAAGTATTCAACTTTCCTCCAGTCTTCGTTGTCAGCTTTACCCTACTTTGCAGTGACCATATCTGCTACCTAGCAGGAAATGTCTGCTGTTAGGTAATCCTTTCATTTGCCAATTAACCATCTGTTTATGAAAACACATCTCCATAGGTTCCTTTCCTGGTGCATGTCTACAAACTGCATGATAGTCCTGCATGATGAGATGAAGGTAAGAAATGCAAAGTAAACTTGCTTGACAGACCATTATTGTGTGAATGGCCACATATAGTATATTTTAAACAACACGCCATGATTGACATGTGTGATGTAGCAGACACATTGAAACTTTACAATGTACATATACACACAGGTGCAAAATACACACACATGCACAAACAGGACCTATACACGCATGAAATTCTTCCCACGGACAGGCGCCCCGAACAATTGGGGGTTTGGTGCCTTGCTCAAAAGCACCACCTGTTTTGGCATAAAATACCTGACTTTAGGGCCACAACCCTCACTGGAAAAGCAGCAATGTCTCTGTAAAAAACAACCACTTTACCTGCCTCTATCTCTGCTGGAAACACAGCGATAACTCACTAAAAACAACTGTTTTTTTGTTTCCAGGTCTTTAACAGTGTTGACAATGTGTAACAATGTGTAGCAATGTTACGCACCAGTTGACAGGTTGGCAGGTGTGTTTCAGGTGTCACGCCATCTACCATCCCCTCCACTTCCTGATGATAGTCAGCTCATAAACTACATCACTTAGGAAATGTTGATGTGATGGGAATGAAACGTACAATTGTAATGTATTTGTGGTTTGCAGGGACATACAATGCCAACATTAAATTCTGGCAACTTAGTCCTCAACTTGTCATATACTGCCGCTTTGTCAGTAATTTGGGAGTCAGAGACAGACCTCTAGAGGCCCCTTGTGCAGTGGTATGATACACTTGGTGTGCATCATTTTTAGAGGCAGCAGGCAACAACCAATGTCGTGAAATGCCACTGCTCTGTCAGCAGACGTCGGCATTGGCAACTTTTGTGGCGGTATGTTATGCACCAGTTGGCAGCAGTTTGTAACACAACCAGCAACAACTGTAATATAAAGAGCAACAAAATTTGTAACGTTAGCCCTGCAATAAAAATAATCCAGGTACAATGCACAACAGAGGATACAACTGAAAACCTGACTGCAACTGCAAATGGTGATTTATTTCATTGTCAATCAATCTGTCAATTAATTTTCATGTAGTCAATTGTTTTATCTATGTTGGAAAATGGAAGAAAAATGCTAATCATACTGATGTGATGTCTTCAAATGTTTTGTCCAATCAACCAAAATTCAAAGGTATTCCCTTTACAATAATGATTCAACAGGGTAAAGCAGTAAAATCCTCCAACTGAAGAAGATGGAACCTTTTTTATTTTTAAATTGGATAATTAAAAGGTCAAATTTATCGCATTCCCCACATTAGAAATGACTCCTCATATAAAGTTGCACTAATTAGACTCCTCTAGGTGGGTCAACTGCTAATAGTCTTTGAGTTCTATTTTCTGTCTTTTGTCACTTTGAGTGTTCATTAATTCTCTCCATCTTTGTTGCTGAGCAGTCGTTGCTTTCTTTGTGCTCTCCACTTCCCCGATATCGCCTGTCAATCAAACGTCATTAGCAGCTCTGTGATGTCTCACTTCAGTTGATGTCCTTTTGATGAACTTTGAGTTTGTGATGGTAACTCTGTAACTCTGTAACTTATCATCACTGCAGCTGCTCATGTCAAACTTTACTTCTTTTACACTGCCTTAAAGTAGGATGGAGAAAAAAAACAATTAGTCCATGATGTGAAATCATAAAATATTGCAGAGGCAAAGTGCTCAGTTAATTTCACATGCAGTAAATCCAGAGAACCTGGTAATGAAAATGTTCTTCAGACACTCTGAGGCACCGGAGAGGATGAGATGTACTTAAAAAGGCTTTTTTTTTTTTTATCGGTTATATTAATAAAACACAGACCGGTTTCAACATCACAGGGTATTATCAGGGCAGAGATAACAGGTGATTGATTTCATCTGGCACTCTGCACCATATGTTTCCATCACCAAATGAAATGATTGACAAATACAAAAGAAACAACTACCTGATGCAGCAACCCACTGGTGGGTCAATCTTTACAGACTCACGCTGTCACATAAACATTGTTAAATTTTATTCATAATTCTAGTGGTGATCCCAAAATGGCTACAGACACCAAATATGCAAGAATTTATTAATTTTTGGGAAATATGTCTAAAGAGATGCACAAGACATGTAAAATATTCAATCTGATGGAAGGATGAAAACTCTAAAGTCAGTTACAGGTTTGAATCTGTCACTCTGCATAGAATTAGAAGATTTTTTTATACTGTAATCTAATTAATGATTTAATAGGCTACTTAAGGGAAACTGAGAAGAACAACAAAGACCTCAGTATGCATCAGTGTTAATTTTGACAGCTATTTTAGAGTAACTTTTAGACTCGAGACAAAAATGCTTATTAGTTTTAGTCACATGTTTTTCATTTTTATCCTCATAGTTTTGGTGGATGAAAATTCAGAACATTTTAGTCAGCCTTTGGTCATTATGTTTTCTATGTGTTTTTTTTTATTATCTTAAAAGTATCCAGTTAGGCTAATTCATATATCAGAAATTAGAAATTATTTTGGGATCTCGCTAGAATTTAAAATTAAAATTTAGCACAGCTACACTCACAGATAACTGAGCCTCCTACCTGCCTGTCAAACAGCATCAATCCATAAACCTTCTATAGACAGTCCAGATTTGAGTGGAGTCCTGTGAGGATCAACAGATGTGAAGTCTGGAGGCTGGTGGCTGCTTGCTCTGCTGCCGTTAAGCAGCTAACAAGATTAGCTAAACTTACAAACTCCACTAATCCATTCAACATTATCACCACTCACAGTCAGACACACATGGCGTATTATGTACTGCTGAATTACAGCTCACAACTCACCACAGTGGCTGATGCTGCTCCGGTGTGAATGCTTTTGCTGGCTAGCAAAACATCCTAGTGCGGACCAGCCTGTAGTTTACCAGCCTGTTGCTCATGCAACATTTGAAGCTAATTGCAAGCACGGCCATTCACGGCTTTAGATTTCCGATAGTCCACCACTAACATTGAATGGTATGCATCAAACTAACTGCTTGTCTGAGAAAAAAAAATGCCCATTACAGGCCGTGCTCGAAGAACTGTGCGGACGGTTTAGCCCGCTGGTGTCTAGCTAGCTATTTTAGCAGCTTTTAACTAGTGTGGACTTTAGCTCACTAGCTGTAGGCTAGCATAGCAGTTGAGTTTACGTCGGTTGGCAGATTATGAGAGGATAATGCGACATCATAAGAGGACAATAGAGTACTGTGGGACTCATCCTTGGAAATTGTGTGTGTGTGTGTGTGGGGGGGGGGGGGGGGACTCTGAATGCACAGATTACTGCTACTACTCTTACATACTTTCACAGTCACCGTAACATATTTGCAGGCCTAATTGTTTTATTGCTCAGTAGGTTTCATTCATAACAATTTAATACACTGAAATGACTGGGTGTCTGGTAACCTTATGGTAATTGTGAATATTACCTTCACAGAGCAATATCAGAATTTCATACTATTGTTTTAGTCCTTTTGCACCTTAATGTAGAATCAAATCAAATCAAATCAAAAGCACTTAAGACATGTTATGGTTAACATGTTATGGTTAATGGCCCTTTCATTGTCATTTACAAGCACTCCAGTTATCTTTTCTGCTTTGTTGCTCTGTTGGTAACTCACACAGTTGGAGCCAGCCGTGCCAGAAATAGTCCGTGGACAGTTTAGCCTGCAAGCATCTAGCTAGCTATTTTAGCAGCTTTATACTAGTGTGGACTTCAGTTCACTAGCTGTTAGCTGGCTTAGCAGTTAAGTTTATGTCCATCAGCGGCTCAAGAGAGGATAACACTACATTAGAAGAGGACCACACAACACTGCAGGACTCATCCTTTGACATCAATTTTTTTGGCATCTGCTGTAAGATATAAAAGTGTTGTTTGTTTGTTTTTCTGTGAAGGACCTTGTTAGGCAGAGGCGCCTGGATTTACGATGGTCAGGATGGTGCAGTGTTGTAAGTTACTGAACTCTGAATGCACAGATACTCCTCTGAGCTCAAACTACATGGACTTTCAATTCAATTCAATTTTATTTATAAAGCCCAATATCACAAATCACAATTTGCCTCACAGGGCTTTACAGCATACAACATCCCTCTGTCCTTATGACCCTCGCAGCGGATAAGGAAAAACTCCCCAAAAAAACCCTCTAACGGGGGAAAAAAACGGTAGAAACCTCAGGAAGAGCAACTGAGGAGGGATCCCTCTTCCAGGATGGACAGACGTGCAATAGATGTCGTACAGAACAGATCAGCATAACAAATTAACAGTAATCTGTATGACACAATGAGACAGAGAAAGAGAGAGAGAGAGAGAGAGAGAGAGAGAGATGCAGGTAATGACAGTAGCTTACAACAACATTATTGAAAGTAATAATATTATAGTTGTAGTTCTGGCTACTGTGGTACAATATGTTGAAAGTATGTATTAATATCTGGCAGTATACATGTGTGACAATAGTCATATGTGTATAATAACAGTAGAAGTATGACTAATGACTAATGATGGCAGCAGCAGCAGGAGGCATCTGGCAGGACCACGGCAGCAGCACAACCACACACGTCACACTGTCCAGGCACCACTGCAATATGAGTTAATCTGAGAGACAGTGGAGCACAAAGGCTCCGGAGAAGAAGCCGAGTTAGTGACATCCAGAATGGCCGAGTTAGCAAGATGCAGTAATAGAATACGAGAGAGAGAGAGAAGGAGAGAAGGTGCCCGGTGTATTATAGGGGGTCCTCCGGCAGACTAGGCCTAAGTCAGCCTAACTAGGGGCTGGTGCAGGGCAAGCCTGAGCCAGCCCTAACTATAAGCTTTATCAAAGAGGAAAGTCTTAAGTCTAGTCTTAAATGTGAAGACGGTGTCTGCCTCCTGGACCGTAACAGGAAAATGATTCCACAGGAGAGGGAGACCTCCGTGTTTGAGAGGCGGGAGGTCTGACGCTTCCAGCGAGAGGAGAGGGAGAAATAAAACAAAATAAGATAAAATAGGAAAAACCTGTCTCCCTCTTTTATTTTATTTTCAGCGTTTAATCAAGGCGGAGGTGGGCGGCCGGAGGTCCGAGACTTCCAGAGAGGAGAGAGGTAGAAACAAACAGCCAATGTGTGTCTGTGTGTGTTATGTTCAGGTGTTGTCACGTAAATAACAGCGCCCAAGCAATAAACAGGACAGACAATAGGATTTTATTTATTTTTACACTACATTTTCACTGAAAGCTGACTGAATCCGACCCGAGCCTGAATACAATTTATAGCTACATTTTTGACCAAACCCGGCCCGACCCATCGGGTACTGTCGGGCTCAGATTGCCACACTCTAGTGTGTGTATGTGTATTTGGGCCTATCTGAATTTCTGTCTTTGAGAGATATTATTTTGTAATATAACTGAATTTTCTATCCATACATATAAATTTTAAATATATTAAAATTATAAGGCATCTTTGAGTAAGCTGCGAGTATCATTTAAGTAGGCTATGTCATAGCTGGCCGAGTGTCCTCTTTTTTGGAAATTAAAATATAGTCACCCTACATTTGGGTGTCTGGTTACTGTTTTTTTGATTGTATCAGGTATCAGCATTTCATACTATATTATAAGCCCTGTTGTACCAGAATGTTAGTAACCAAATCATAAGGACTTATGACATGTTAACTTTGGATAACGGTCCTTTCATCCCCATTTAAAACCATGTTTGAGTTGTCTCCTTGCTCTGGCAGTAATTAACGCAGTACAGGCCAACTTTGAAAGGGTCACATATTTATTTTATTGTCTCTTTGTCCGTTTTAATCCTTGTCTTTTTTATTCTTCATACTGTACATACTTGTATAGGATATGTTGTTTTGTTACCTGTGCTGTATCATTTACCTGATGTTTTGTGCATGTACGGTTTGTCATGTCAGCAGAAATCAGCATGTTGGCCAATACTGATAGTTCTTTGAAAGGCAATATTGGCTTATACCAATGACGTGCCAATATTATCAAGCATCCTAAGGCTACAGGGTGACTTTATGCATCATGACTATGGATTGCTTTATGTGCTATTCTTTGTGGATGTTTTGTGTAAACTGTATGTGGATTTGATGTCACACAAAGCATCGGTTCATTCAGTGCTGCTAAAAACAGACTGGCTTTTCCCACCGCTACCTCCTGCCAGTGAGAGTAATAAGTGAAATCCTTACTGCATCACACTCATATGGTATTGAAAAAAGAATACATGAGATTGGTAGTTGGTCAAATGATATAAAAGCCAGAAAAGATATACCAGATATTTTTTTTAATCATTGTTCCGGCTCTCTTTCACTCTAAACTTGACACAAACATTCTCACAAACACACAAAACACAAAAATGTGTGGGTGTTTCTGTTCTGCATTTGTCCAGTAGGTGGGAGTAGCACTCTGTGTGTGAGGCCAGCTCATGCTTCACTCATGCAAACACACAGCTCAGTATTCAGGCTGAATGACCCTGCAACCGTCCAGCAGCTAAGATGTGCACAGACACTGAGTCTTACCTTATTATCCCCCCGTACACCAACATCCTTCTCTTCTACCCTCACTCCCTGCAACATATTACATTTTAGGGAGTATTCCACCCATGTTTGTTGTTTAGTATCATCTTCAATAGCAATATCCACTGTGTGCTGTTGTGCTAATCGGTCCATAGCATAGGTCTCCATGGTAATAATCACAGTATGTGTGCTTGTTGCATTTGACGGTAAACATAACTCTCCACAGGAGGCTGACTGTTTCAGCCTAATGAACAGGACGTACCGGCTGTCAGGCTCGATCCAGTCCTCATCTACTAACAGTAACATTTAGAGGAAGTGTAGCTGTCCACTGGGAGGCTTAAAATAATGTACATTATACATATAATATACACACAGCTCCCGAAGGAAGCCAGGGAATGTGCAAGAGAACAGCTTTGCCCCGTCGGAAATACTGTAATCTACTGGCTGTGGACCTTCAGGGTGTGCTGCATTTGTGCACAAGAGTGTGTATGTGAACAGCTGCCTCATGGAGTCAAGCCTGCATGGCTATTAAATGCAAAACCAGTTCATCTCTTTGTTTGAACAAAACCTGGATTTTTCTTTCTTCCTCCTCCTGTCTCTCAATCTCACTCCTCTACCCCCCCCCCCCCCCTTTTTTTTTTCTCTGCCGAATAATCCCAGATCCTTTGAGTGACAGTCACAATTTCCTATTAAATCTCTGAAATCCTCTCAGCTGTCATTAAAATTCTTACCATCCTTTGGAGAGACAGAGGGGAGGGAGAAGAGGGAGAAGTGGGACGAAAGGGACAAACATGAAAGAGAAAGCAGTGGTACAGATTTGCCTTTGATTCTCACCAATAAGCAGCTGATGTAATAAGATATAAAACCGAGCTACTAATGAGGCTGGGAGACAAAGGCTCAGAGAAAGACGGGGATGTGGAAAATGAGCGCCACGTCTTGGGGTTCCTGCGTGACTAATATTATTTAAAATTCCTAATCTCATCTGGAAAATTATTAGTCTGTACCTGTGTTTCAAACTGATTCCTATCTTCCCTTCAGCTCCCTCAACTCTTCCCATATTTTTTACTTTTTCCCCATATTTCCATTTCAGGTTCTGTCTTCCCACCACCAGTCTGAATTTATACGGCTTATTAGATGACAAAGGCTGCAGAGATATTAATCCAGTATAGAATCTATGCTGTGCTGCTGCCTGAAGCCCACCAGCCTGCTACATCGAAGCCCGCAGCAGAACATTGCAAGACACGTCACAGCCTGCAGCTCCATAGACACCGCAAGAACTAAATAATAACAATGATAATAAATTTCCTTTTTATAGCACTTACAAAAACCAGCCATTACAAAGCTCATTACAGAAGGCAAACATAAAAACAATAAAACATGAAGACAAACTATGTGAACATAAAAATCTTTATCAGGCAGCAGAAAACAAAAGAAAGGATGAAAGAAAAATCTGATTATAAACAACTACAATAGTAATATATATATATATATATATATATATATATATATAACACAAGATAAATACATTTAATACATTTTATACAGACAGAAGGTAAAACACAACATAAGCACATCTGAAGAGGAGACTTGAAAGTTAACACCTAAGTAGCAAATTAATCCAGCATGGCATTCCAGCGCAAGAGAGCCTTGACAACGAAAGATCAGTTTGGCTCTGTCTATACTGGGGTTATGATTCATAAGGTTTTTTTTTTTTCTTTTTACATTTTATCCAGTAGTCCAATCGCCTGAAAAAATGTTGGCATTATACATTTCTGCAAACCACTACTTCAACAACATTGTGGTTCACACGTGGTTAGATTTAGGCATAAAACCATTATGGTTGGGAAAGACTATATTTTGGCTTAAAATGCCTGATTTGGGGGCACAATTCCCACTGGAAAAACAGCAATTTCTTGGCATTAAACAAATACTTTTCATGCCACAATCCCTGGTGGAGACACAGCTGCAAGTTGCTACATAACACCTGTGTTATAGCCTTTGCCCTTGGACAATAAAGGAAATGGGTGACAGTTATGCTTAAGGTAACAGTAAGGTCAGTGGAAGTCCTAAAAGAGGCTTCGAGGTCAGGCTACTTGACCTTTGTTAAGAACGAACACCATCTTTGGTCTCCCAGTTAGGCGGAGGGAGTACAGCTGCCCAGATAAGGGCCCCTAGCTGGCTCCATTGCCATAGCTGTCAAGGTTAAGAGGAAGGGAGATTGCCCTGTGCCCCAGGCTCAACAGACAAGAGTCTCTTTTAGATATGTGCATTTTATAAGAGACAGTCAAGGTGATTTTGAGAGAGCCAGGTGAGCATGTTTGTTGTTTAAAGGCAATAACAAATAGAAGCTTCGTAAAACCATACTTCGGTACAGAATAACCTTATTTGGGAATGCGGAGTGGGTGAAGTGCAAGAACTGGGCAAGGGCACCCTCAGAATCTCTGGACGACATACGCAGCATTACATTCTGTATGTTGAACTGTGATTCTACTTGATTGAGTCTTCATTAAATACTCTGTGTAATCCTTCAATGTCCCCTGAGGTCTTCCTCAGCTATTAAATCATCAGCTCTGACATTTTTATCAGCAACATCCACATTTGGTGCCTAAAAAGTTGCTGGAAAAACAACAATGATTTGCTTAATCAAAGCCAGTGTTGTGTTTTGATGCTCTTGAACAAGCGGCATCCAAAAATAAATGCCAATACACAAGTGTCAGAAACTGCAGTTCATGGAATGGCCACTTGAAAGTGGCAAAAAAACGAGTAATCCCCATGGACCCCCATGTCCAACTTTACAGCAGAAATAAACATGTTTACAGCCTGGTACAAAAATAGTTTTGGTCTCTATAGCTAATTTCAGCATTTATGACAACTCTACAAGGGGTGAATTTTCATATAACTCTTGACATTTTATTAAGGCCCTAAGTTATGCAAATTTAAGAGCAGGGCCACTTGAGTGACAGGCCGTGTACTGATTATGTCCTCAGCGTCTCAGTCAGACCCACCCCTTGCTGTTCTACAGCTCCAACCTTGTGTCCAAAAATGGTCACTTCTGGCTCCAAAAACACAAGATGACGATGGGGTGCCAAACTTGAGGCTTCAAAACGGCAGTCCAAAAACATCACGGTAGCTACGTCCACTATTTTTACATTCTGTGGTGGTGAATAGTGGTCTGCAGCTTGGCAGGCATCTCACGTAGGTGTCTTGCCATCCACCATCCCCTTATCAGGTCATATACTACGTCACTTTAGAAATACTGATATGAAATGTATAAAACATGCAGAAACCTACAATGCCAACATCTTCAGGTGACTGGGCTGAGAATAATGCAAGTCTTATCCTTTAACAATCCAGTGAAGAACACGACAGGGCAGGTTTTTTTCCCCACAGGGGACTGCATTGGGAACGCCATGTGACCAAATTACAGATTAACATGCAGAGTGCTGAGGTCTCATATGGGGCTGAGTCCCTTTTAACCTTAAACTCTGACACTGTATCAGCCAGCAGGACCTCAGACTGTGCAGCTTGTGCTCCATGCCATGATGGCAAAAAAATTAAAAATTAAAAATTAAAATTTCAGTCACTACTAGGTTAGGAAACATTTTAGCATGCTTCTTCCACCACCAAAAAACCTCAAATGGATACTCCTTGGGTGTCTTGGCTGCAAAGTTACATCACTGAGTCCTCCATGTCAGTAACAAATGTGACGACAGGGTCAAAGGTTAGACTTGTGTTATTGACTTGGAAGAGAAAAGAGATTGCAGCTTGATAATTGTGATTTAGATCTCAAAATATTACACATATACTATGCATCTTTTTCATTTGTTTTGTCCTGAAAAATAAAAAATAAAAATATAGAGATGCCTGCCTTTGTGTAGTTTATTTTTACCCATACCTGCAAATTTATACAATATTTATCCACCGGTACCCGACCAGGTGCAGGATTCTGACTCAGAGATAAGGCCAAGTCATAAGGCACCTTAAAAGCAATGAGTGGGATCTCAAAATTCTAAAACAAACTGGCAGCCAGCAAAGACACTACAAAGAGAGTAATATGCTTCCCCTGCATGGTGTGTGTCAGGAGCCTAACTGCCATATCCTGCACAGTTTTGAAGTTAATACCATAAGCATAAGGAAATTAAAGCATGTGTCTCTAAAAACTCCACCTTGAATGATTTAGGTGCTATTGATGAGACGACCTTGCCTTAAAATGGCTGGATCAAAGGTTGGATGTGGTTTTTGAAAGAATGCTGTAAATGCCTGGACGGAAGACTGAGTGAGGAGTGGTTGTGTTCATACAGATGATCATGGCCAATAAAAATATGTTTGATTTTATTGGAATTAAGTCGAAGAAAACCCCAACTAAACATCCAACGAAACACTGGATGATCAGACAAAGATTCAAAACTCAGATAACTCAATTAACATCCATGCCAACACACACCAACAAAGCAGTCATTTCTCTTTATGGACTATTTGCAATCAGCGTGAACTGTATTCAATTAGCGTCTCTGCAAGCCTCCCTCCTCTTGTGAATTAAATGACACAAATCCATATTCAATGTTTTGTAATGATTTAATGATGAGGGCTTTGCGTGCTGCGTGCCATCTCGCGTTGCAATTGACCCACTCAATTAGTCCCACATTCAGTCCCCCAAATCTCCACATCAAAAGATGAAGGGGGGTGTTGGCAGTATAAAAACACACACACACACAAGCATGCATGCCATCCCCATTCTGATAAGTCTGTCTCATCTAAACTGCATCTAAATGAAAAATCACACAAGTGATTTGTAAGTAATTTTGCAGCGCTCTCAGTTGTTGGGATAGGCAGTGCAGACTGAACAGCTGAGAGATTAAATGGAGTTGGGGCGGCGTTGGCAGCTTGCCTCACCTTCCTGCACCCAGCTCCTCTCCACAAACCTCTTCCCTTTTACCCTTTCTTCTCCATACTTCCCCTCCATCGACTTGCAGTTTTTAGTTCCCTCTCTCAGCTTCTTACCTTGTCGGATTTTCCTCTCCCTCACCTGTTCCTGCCATTTGCCGGCATCACAAGGCGGCGCCCCGGCTGCTCAGTGTCGTGGAGGGGAGCTAATAATCCATAATTTACAATAACACTCGTTAATAATTAAGGGAATTGGAGCGTTCTGAGAACTCCAGTGCAATTACCCCCGAAGCCAACGCTGCGGCTACGAGGGCTCACACTGCGGTTTAGCAGCTTTATTACAAAGCAGCAGCAGCATCAAACAGCGGAGCAGAGCGAAAGGGAGGCTGGTGGGAAGCGGCCTGAGATTGACCTGCAGGGTGTACAGCAGACGGAACGCCCGAGCGAGATGAGCAGTGGGATTAGAGCACCGCGACTGTGCGGTTTATACATGCACAACCCCTGCTATCTGTTTTCATAGCAGACAGGGGAGGAGATAAAGAGGAACCACACACTGGATGTGGCTTCATGTGACAAGCAGATTGTTGGGATCCTGGATCTGTTGAAGCATTTAACCCAGGGCGCTGGAGTGACATTCAAAATCAAATATGACAGGCACAGTTGAGGGGGTCCTTGAGCGAAATATGATAGGCAGACAGAAGAGGGGGGTCCTTTTAGCTCGAGCTTGACAGGCAAACCAAGAGGGCACCTAAAGGGAGAAAAGTTTACCTATTGGGGGGCCTTACACCAGCTTCGACAAGCACAGTGACAATGGAACTCTACCCTGTGTGGAGCAATCAGTGCAGCCGTATTGGACTAATTAAGTCTCTTGACGAGCTGCGCGAGGATCCAGTGACAGAGCTTTCTACCTCACAAGAGTGACAGGAAACCAGGCTTTCTCTGTGACACGTCACCTCCACTTTCCTCTTCTCTATTTGGGAGAATGTCACTTGAACCTTGGACGCAACTCAATGCTGTTAAGTGGCGTCTCCTTATTGTCTCACCAGGGTCAAAGGTCAAGCATGGCTCTCATAGTCAAACTCCTTATCCCTTGCTGTAGCCCCCTGGCGACCTCCCGAGCTCGCCCGCTTGACTGACTGGTGAGTGAATCAAGGCTGATTTGGCAGCTCTCCAGGTCAAAAGGTTTGACTTGAATTTCAAGCCAAAATCGCTACGCTTAATTACCTTGTTTTTTTTCCCCATAATCACATTTGATACACGCCTCCCTCCTCCCCCGCTGTCCCCAGCTCTGCAGCATGCCGCATACCCTCACACATATCTGTCAGCTTTTTTCCCCCCCGTAGGCTTCTGAGAATACAACTCAGGAGAGACCATAACTAAGAGGAGGTTATTACCGTGCGCATAATTAGGACGGGATGCACCATTTATAGGTGGCCGATGACATTTAATACATATAAATCAGGAGGCCCAAGTTTCAAAAGCCTTGTAATTTTTGTGTACGAGCTGCATCGCATCACTCAGCTGTATCAGCACTGCAGAATAAATTGCTTACATAAGGCCGAAGTGCCTCGCTCATACTTAAAAAGGAAAGGTTCAAAATGAGCATTGTTTCCGTGCCTCGGTCCCATCCGGATGGCTCAGGATGCAGCGTCATTTGAATGTAAACCCTGGGGAGGGGAAGAAGGGGGATAAGGTGGAGTGTGTGTGAAGGGGGGGGGGGGGCATTAGAGGAAGGGGGGAAAAAAAAGAAGTGAACGGGAAAGGGAGGGAAACAAATGTGAGAATGTGAGACCTGTCGTGCATGAAATTAAAAGATGCCTCCAAAATACTCCTGCCTGCAATGCTTTATGGCGGGCCCTCCTGGAAGTCTCTCTGTCTCTCTTTCTGTTTGTCTGCAGGGAAGGCAGATGTGAGACGGTGTAACCTTTAAGGAACGTCCAAATCGATAAAGCTCTGCAGTTCCCCAGATCTCAGCACTGCTGTTGCCTCAAGCTAAAGGCTCGGGCTGGGATATGGGATATGGGATATTTGCACTGCCACTCGTTTTGCTTTGAACTGCCTGGTATCGTTTGGGGAAACCTTTGCAGGGACTTCTCTCCCCCAATCCCTGTGTCCTTGTTTTTGGTTTGTACTCCCAAGGCAGACTGCCTGTAGCCAGAGTAGATATAAGATCCAGCCCCGCGCACTAAGTTAACCACTGGGCCACATAAAAACACGCCTGAGGAGCTGGCTTTGCTTCCGAGAGTCTGACCGATACTGGATTTTTGAGGCCAATACTGGTATTGATTCTTTTACAGTTTAAAACCCTTTGAACACTTAGTTGTTTTTGCTTGGTGTTCACTCCCTTTATTTACAGGCTTTAAGATGTCACTACTTCTTAGCAAGGGATACCATACCATTTTTCCCCGTTAAAGGGTTTTTTTTGGGGAGTTTTTCCTTATCCGCTGTGAGGGTCTTAAGGACAGAGGGATGTCGTATGCTGTAAAGCCCTGTGAGGCAAATTGTGATTTGTGATATTGGGCTTTATAAATAAAATTGATTGATTGATTGATTGATTGATATAATATATTGTTATTTGCAGTATTAGATAAGCTATTCAAAAATTAGAGGAACTGCATTTATGTATAAGGACACCTTTCTTATAAAATAAATGAAAAGGTGGGATATGTTTGCCTTTATAAGGTGAAACACACCAGAGAAAGGCAGCATGAGGGATGAGGAAAAGACAGGATGATATGTAACAAAGGTTCCTGCCCCGTCTCAAAGCGCAGACAATACTATTACATGGTCAGTGTCTTATGGGCCACCAGGATGCCCTAGATTTTGTAAATGGTAAATGGACCTTCATTTAGTGCTTTTCTAGTCTTAGTAACCATTCAAGGCAGCACCCCTCACCCATTAACACACACATTCATTCACTGGTAGCTGAGGCTGCAACACAAGGTGCCAGCTGCTCAATTTGGGGGTCAGTATCTTGCCAAAAAACATTTCGACACATAGACTGCAAGAGCTAGGGATCAAATCAAATCAAATCAAGTTTATTTATATAGCACATTTAAAACAACTGCAGTTGACCAAAGTGCTGTACAGAATTAAAGACACACAAATATATAGCAATATAAAATGCACACAAATATTAAGCAGAATGAAAACCTGTGAAAACAATTACAAAAGTGAAAAGATTATAAAATATTTAATATTAAAATCACTACAAACAACCAAAGGCCATTGAAAACATGTACGCTTTAAGATTTGTCTTAAAAAAACAATAACCTCTGTTTTGATATCATTCAACTGAAGACAATTTGTTGCCATCCAGGATTTCACATCCTGGAGGCAGTTCAGGAGTGATGTGATGGAGCTGGAACCCCCCTGGGTTTAACGGAAGATAAACTTATGTGTCATTGGCATAACAGTGAAAAGAGACTTTGTGCTGGTGGAAAATGGAGCCTAATGGAAGCATGTACAATGCAAATAAAATGAGCCCTAAGATGGAACCTTGAGGTACACCACAAGTGATATGGGCAGATGAGGAGAAGAGGCCACTAATCTTAACAGAAAAAGACCTGTCCAATAAATAGGAGGCAAACCACTTGAGAGCAGTTCCCTGGATGCCAACCAGTTCTTGAAGACGATTTGATAGTATACAATTATCAACAGTGTCAAAGGCCGCACTGAGGTCTAATAGTATTAAAATGGCACATTTACCTTCATCTTAAAGCTCCGGTAGGCAACACTGTTTTGGTATAATTGAGTAAAAATTTTATAATATCCTCTAAGCATAATGTAAATCAAGTGGTCTGAGACAAACAATAGGTTTCTGCACCTCACCATGGCTCTGTGTTCAGCCTCTGAAGAATCAGTATTGTGCCGATGTGCATCAACCAATCAAAGGTCAGCTCAGACCACTGCGTTCCTATTGGCTGTTCTACTGCATATGCATGTTCCCGTGCCGCCGGCAGAAGGGGAGAGCAAGCGGCAATGGCGAACAGTGCACCAGGTAAAATAGCTATTCCAGCATTGGATACAACTGCCTACATGGCTAAACAACCCAAAAAAAGGAAGACAGAACTCGTTTCCCGGGAGCCCCGGAGGGAGGGGAAGGGTGAGGTGGGGCCAGGCCCGGCTGGAGGGCGCAAGGGTCGGCTGTGGGAACCGAGCCGAGGGCTCTCCACGGAGAGGGAGAGCCGAGCCGAGGGGTATGTGCAGGGCGGGCTGCTGCGCGGTGAGGGAGAGCTGAGGCTCGGGAGTATGTGCGGGTCAGCGAGGGAGGGATGGGGAGGGCTGCTGCGCGGAGAGGGAGAGCCGAGCCTTGGGGGTATATGTGCGGGGCCACGAGGGAGGGATGGACCGGGCTCCCAGACAGGGAGAAATAGAACCAAGTAGGATAAAATACTCGCATGCTTGTCTGGTACGAGGGGCTCAGGGCAGAGACGAACGAAACCTAACTCAAATGAGACTCAAACATCAACCGTTTTCAGGCCTTCTACCTACTGCAGCTTTAAGACAGCAGTAGGTCATTTGACACTTTGAGCAGGGCAGACTCTGCGCTGTGTCGAGCCCCAAAACCTGACTGAAATGTCTCCATGATGTTGTTGTTAGCTTGATAAGACACAAGCTGTGAGTAGACCGTTTTCTCCAGGAATGGGATATTGGAGATAGGATGAAAATTGTTAAGTACAGATTTGGAGCCACTGACCTTCCAATTTGTAGACAACTGCTCTACTCCCTGAGCCACAGCCATCCGTGAATTTCTAAAGATTTTTATTATTTGTCTGTGTGTCCACGTTTTCCATGTGCCAGTGTCCCTCATCATGTTGATTGGACATTTTGAGTCTTCTTTCTTACTTGATTAATATATTTGAAGATTATCTCATTAAGATTTTTAGATAAGCAGTATTAACTGACAGCATAATATGAATTTAAGGTCCACTTACAATCTTTTATCAGAACTTTTAACTGCATCTCAGACCCTGTTTATACCTGGTGTTAACACGCGTCTCTGTTGATACGATCACAAGTGGACGGACAGCACTAAGTACAGATGTAAACAACCTCTGAGATACATTGTGATCCGATCACTCAAACCACTTGCTGAAATGGTCTGGGACACATTTGACAACATATCTTTGTCCCAAATGAGGTCCACATCATCAATGCAAGACGTGATGGTTGTTTACGTGAACTAACATGCTTTAACTTGCCCATTTAATGACGAGTCAGACGAAGCGTTGTATGACTGTTTATCATTTCTCTCTTTCTGCTGACAGTGGTATCTCCGGCTGCACTGACACAACCGCTAACATGACTAGCGAGCAGGCTAGCGAGAGAATGTGTTTCAGCTGTCCACTTGAGTTCAAATATCATTACTGCGTACGTCACTTATGCTAGAAGGTCAAAGGACCCCATGCAGAGTTGCAGCATCTGCACTCTTGCTCTCAGAACATGTTAATATCCAACACAATTGTCAGTGGACTTGTACAGCTAAATATGACATGCTAGGTAACCTCCTGTGTCTGTTGTTGACCTTCCAAGATGGCATGTCAATTAATACGTATGTTTCCTCTTCACACAGGAAGTGAACAGCCAGCTCCCGGATGAATGTCCAGGGTTGTTGGACCTATCCACCTCCCTGCCCACCCTATAGGGACATTCCTCTTTATATTATACAGTTGCCAGCGGTGTTACAACCTGATGGGGCCTGGGGTCATTACAAACTGACGCTAACCGGCGTTTGTGTCAGAAATCACAGACAAAGTGGCAGTAATTTTTGAGTTTGGAATTAGATACCAGGTGTTGACAGGCTCTCACAGTTGCCGCCAGTGAATGGAGTTACTGGCTCAGTTGTCATCACTCATCTGTAGAACTTAAGTCACATAATGACAGGTGGTAGTATATAGGTAACAAGGTCTGATATCATCCTTGAAAACTCTGGGAAAACATAATAAATTGAAGAAGATATTGTCAAATGATGGTCTAATGGTCTCCTCCTTACCTGTCTTATATATGACCTCTTAATATTGTGATGACAACTGGGCCAAGAACGTTCTAACAAAGACCATTATAAGTGGTTGAAAACTCGAGAAAAAGGTGGTGAGTATATCTTGATTTATGTTTTATTTATTTTTTTATTTCTCAAACTACTCTTCTCAAGGTCAGGAATCAATTTTCATGCTCAAGGAAGTGTACTGTTGCCATGGACACAGTGAGTTAGTTGTAGGCCACACCCTCCTTTCTATATCATTCAAACAAAAGTCATGCTCCATTATCTGCTAGCAGTTCCTGTTTCCACTGTAATTGTAAATGTACAGACAACAAACTTTGGATGACTTCTGATATGGAAGAAAATGTCTAAACATTATGAAAAATTCTTTACAGGGATGACAAAAAAACAGGTTATTAAAGAATATGACCAAGACGTGTTTCGTATTCTAAGCTGAACATAATAGAGTTCATAAACTTGGCTGTGCTCTTTAGAGGATATGTGAGGTAGACACTGTTCCTAAATTACTTCAAATGCAGTGTATCTTTTGCATTCCTGTACTGCAATTCCCTCTCATTTCCTGACATATAAACCGTTGGTATGTCTGTGAAATGCTGATTTATCAGTCTGGCTCTACTGCCTACCTGGGAACACAACTGCTTCCCAATCCAGTCTTCACTAGATATGGATGTGAACACAGTCTGTCTTTGAACATTTGAGCTTTATTTCCCCTCTGCAGAGGATTGAAACACATAAAACAAGCATGTTGTCTCAGGATCTCTAAGGAGAGAATTTGTATTCATCGACACAGACCTTTGATTACTGTCAAGGGAGGACGCTACTCAGTGAGGCTGGGGTGGATTGGAAGGACAGATGCACTAAAGGGACACCTAGGGAGGGCTTAGGAAACATGAAAATGGCAAACACCTTTCAAAAGCCGCTGCTACCTCCGTGACACCAGCTCATTCAAGCTAAAACCCAAATATCCCCCATTGATGAACAAAGAGAGGAGAGGAAATCAATGTATCATGAGTAATTCACATTCGACTGATAGTAGGTTTGCCACATCACAGTGCTCGGGGCTTAACTAGTGCAAACAGCTTATCCTGGTCCCCTCCATCTGAAAAGGCACATCCATGTTCAGCCTGTCAGCTGTGGTATCATGTAGCCTTCGGGTAAAATTCTTTCCGGAACAAAATAAATAGATGATCCGTCAAAGTCAAGACCTCATTTTGACACTAAGGCCCAAGTTTCAGTGACATAACACATATTACATTTGTCTTGCACCTGCATCTTTTTAGTGATTGGATCAGATTGCATAAAGTTACATGAGTCTTACACGCACTGACACCTACACATTTGGGCTGTTATTCAGATACTGCCTGTTCAGTGTGTAGCTTTGTTGGGTTCCACTCAGCTCAGGGAAAATGAAACACTTCTTGGTTTTATTCCTTTATCCTGAGGAATACTTAAATAAATTAAATGTAATTTAAATAGAAAAAGATTTAATTGGCAATGTGCCATTGTCACATGAATTACAGAACAACATAATTAACCCTTTTAAAATGTACATCCTGTGGATGGCCTACAGAGTATGGGGTGCTGTTTGTAAAGTGGCTCACGCTGAAAATAACATCAACATTTTGCCACATTTAGCTTCAAACAATGTTTAAAAAAGTGTTGTGAATTTTTTAACGTTACCTTTTACCACATTTACAGCAATATTTGTTAACTTAGAAATATATTAAATAGTTAAATCTAAATATTAAATGTGGCACCTAAATGTTAAATGTTAAATCTAAATATTAAATCTAAATCTAAATGTTAAATCTAAATGCTAAATATAAATATAAATCTCAATGTTAAATCTAAATGCTAAATATAAACATAAATATAAATGTTAAATGTAAATATTAAATGTTAAATCTAAATGTTCTGGGTAAAAATAAATATTTAGCTAATATGCAAATTCACACTGCCAGTCACCAGAAGTACCAAAATAAAAGCTCGAGATGGTCAGACTGTGTTTATAGAATCAAATAACGAATTAAAACCAACTTGTCGGGGGAAATGAACACTTGAACATACATTAGCATGATAATAACTACCTAAAATAACAAGAAACATGTTTGGAGAAATTTTATTTGACGTGTACTTTGAGTTGTTAGTATCCCTTCAGAGGGACTAACAACCTAAGCTAAGCTAACAACCGTTAGCTCTTAGCACCCAGTGTCTGTAATGACTCATTAACTCTTAAACAGTCCTTGGAAAAAATATTTTTTTCCAGCGGATGTCTTAGTTAAAGATTGAGCTAGCAAAGCAGTTTTGTGTTGCGATGTGTGGTATTTATTCAGTTTTGGGAAATCATGATGTCTAGAAATCATCAGTGGCTGCAGCAGCAGCAAAGCTAACATCAGGACGTCATCTGTTAAAAGCCTCCCGTTGTCGGATACGACATGAAACTACTCCAGTTAGCTCAATCATGTTGTAACTAAGACATCCGCTGGAAAAAATATTTTTTTTCACGGACGTTAATGAGTCATTACAGACACCGCTAACGGGGCTAACAGCTAACGGTTAGCCCCGCTAATCTACGATAACCATGTTATTAATTTCAGAACGTGATAGTAATGTTTGTTCAATCATTGTGTTTATAGACTTCACAAACACCAGATTAGTCTAAACGGTGATATAGTGACATGAAAAATGTGAGATATGCATATATATGTAGCTAAACTCCGCTAGTTTTCTACCCGGAAGTATTTGTAAACAACAAGGTGATTCCCTCCGAAGGGACACTAACAACTCAAAGTACATGTCAAATAAAATTTCTCCAAACACGTTTCTTGTTATTTTAGGTAGTTATTATCATGCTAATGTATGTTCAAGTGTCCATTTCCCCTGATAAGTTGGTTTTAATTCGTTATTTGATTCTATAAACACAGTCTGACCATCTCGAGCTTTTATTTTGGTACTTCTGGTGACTGGCAGTGTGAATTTGCATATTAGCTAAATATTTATTTTTACCCAGAACATTTAGATTTAACATTTAACATTTATATTTATATTTAGCATTTAGATTTAACATTTATATTTATATTTAGCATTTAGATTTAACATTTAGATTTAGATTTATATTTAATGTTAGGATTTAACATTTAACATTTAGGTGCCACATTTAATATTTAGATTTAACTATTTAATATATTTCTAAGTTAACAAATATTGCTGTAAATGTGGTAAAACGTGACGTTAAAAAAATCACAACACTTTTTTAAACATTGTTTGAAGCTAAATGTGGCAAAATGTTGATGTTATTTTCAGCGTGAGCCACTTTACAAACGGCACCCCATAACAGAGAACGTTGTTTGCATGATTCTGTTTAAATGAACCTAAAACCTAAATGCACAGTAAGAGCAATATAAGCTCTGAATGCTTCACATGAAAAACAGACATAATGAAAATAAAACAGACAAGGCAGTTCAATGTAAAAGGACATTTAAAAACAGTTTAAAAGAAGGATTAACTGATTCAACAATTTTCATGTAAAAGTGATGATTTGAGAACCTATTAATCGAAGTCTTACATGATGTCTACTCAGGAGTTACCTCACTGCAGGCATTGTCTGTGCTGGGTACAGCCCACAGTTGCTCCAGAATCTACCACCCAGCAGTGGCACAGTGGATCAAAGAACTAATCACAGTTGTTCTCCATCAAATCCATCAAATTAGAACCATCAATTTCAAAATCATAAATAAATCACAAGATGAAGTAAATCATAAAATGCATAAGCGTAAAAAGAAGGTGTTTCAGACCTTAATTAGGAAAGTCAAAGCTGGTTAAAGGCTAAAGTGGGGGCGTCGGTAGCGTAGTGGATAGTGCCGGCGCCCCCTGCAGCGGTCACGAGTTCGACTCCGGCTTGCAACCCTTTGCTGCATGTCTTCCCCCCACGCTCTCTCTCTTCCCCATTTCACACACCATCCTGTCCATTAAAGGCAAAACGCCCAAAAAAATAAAAGTGTACAGATATGTGTTTAGCTTCCTTTTATTTACTGAGCTGCTTCTCTGATATCTATAGGTAGTGTGTTTCATAGCTTTGGAGCTTAACTGACACAGGCTGCATCCCTGATCTTCTTCCAGCTGTTGCTGGGAACCCCCAGTAAACCAGCTGCACATGACTGCAGTGTTCTTAGAGGCAAACAGTTAACCAAAGAGTTAGCAATGTAGCTTGGTCCTAGCCCATTTAAGGCTTTGTTTACAAAGAGGACCTTAAAATCAATTCTAAATGTAACAGGAAGCCAGTCTTTTTGCAGTAGAAATCTAACGCCTCTGTCTTCTCTGTCATCATGTCATTACCTTATGTTATCTTACATGCAATGCAAACATAGTAACGTCATCGCGCTAGATTGTATGGTGCAAAGCTGCGTGAAAATGTGCAATGGCATCAGAGGAATGAATGAATCCATCACAACAACTTTGCACCCTGCTTATGAAAATGAGCAAATCTCAAACACTAAATAATGTAGCCTACACACCTTAAATAACTTACGGAGTGTTAAGAAATATTTTGTCTATGTCTAACAACCCTTCTACATCTAAATTTTTTTTGGATCAATATGTTTTTATTTTGTAAATATTTAGATATTTGTATTTGACACTTTCAATACTTGTATCAATTATTCTGGTTTATTGACTTAACATAACCTTTTAGCTTAGGTTGTACAGATTAAAGGAATATGAAGCACTGGAAGATTCTCAAAGTCATGACATCACAACAAGTAAAATACCAATGTAGGCCCCGATGGGCCATTTCATTTTTCCATTTTAGCCAATAAAAAAACAAACAAAAAACAAACAAACAGTAAAATGTTATTAGTTGTATTTTAGTTTGAGTCTCAATGTGAAATAAATCTAATATTTTGGGATCATAAAAAAAAAAAATCTAGGTCTGGACATCTAGACAGACACCAAAACCGTGTTGTTGTGAAATATGTTTTATGTGTATTTCCATTAATTAGAAGGAAGATTAAAAAACACATTAAACACAATATAAGACAGTTAACACATTGCATGTATCTCTTGATATAGAGTAGGAAGTGTATATAATGAATCATGTTAAAATGTGCCGAAGGTGCCAACGACAACTTGACACTGATGCTAATTTCATACTGTCGTGTCCATTTATCAATATATTCGGTTGTCAAGTCCAAACAGGGATGGAAAAATTTCTTTCAGTAAAATACTAGATCTTTTCACACTGACATCTTGAACAGTATATAAGTAAAACTGCATAGTTTCCTGTATCACGTTTTCCAATCCTGAATGTTTGATTATGAGATGTTATCATCCCATATCCTGTAAAAATCTTGAGATTAGTTTATAAAACAATGATCTCCCCTGAGCATGTATTGTGTTGTGATCTAAATGCTAATTGTGCTATTGTGCTCACACTAACAAATTTAACAAGTGCATGTAAATGAGGTCACGTTTACCATGTTTACTTAGTTTTGCTAATTAGCATTTAACACAAAGTACATCTGAGGAACATTATGCTTGTTACCTTAATGTATCCACAATTCTACATACTTTAATTAACCACAGCTGTCATTGATTTATCAAAATCAGTTTATCAAACTTATACTGCAAAGAACATTTCTTTCTTCTCCCCTTTCAAACACATTTAAAGAGAACCAAAAAAATCCTTTCATACTGTCCTTTCTCTTCTCCTTACTTAAAAGAGCCAAACACATGCTCATCAAGGTAACTAATGTCTCTTATACAGGGAATTATTCTGATTTAGTGACTGCATAGTCTTCTCATCAACCACCTCATGTCTCCTATCTGTCTTAAAGAAAAGCATCTGCTGTTGTAGGTGAGGCTTAATTTTTTAAATTTTTCCATAGCAAAACTCTGCCAGTGTCATTACCACTGAAGTCGCAAACTGCCTGCGTCTCGCTCACTGCAGAGTGGGTCCACTTGATTACCACTCTGGCTGGTGTTGCATTAGCTGTGCGGAGTTAAATGGTAATGTAAAGTAAGCATATCAATGACCTGCCATTATATGCAGGCAGGGGCGCCACCAGGGATTTTGGGCCCCATGAAAAGAATCTTTACTGGGCCCTTTACACAGCCGGCAAAAATTTTTGATGCTATTTTACATAAAACTATGTATTTTAATGGTATTTTTGACTATCATTCCCATATTTGTGAAAAAAGAACAATCTCTTCCTCCACTTCCACATTCCTCCCTGACAAACTTGAATAGGATCCTGGACCTGGCTCTGTAGAGTGTACGTGATAAATTATATAGTATTTCCTATAATGTAGCCTAACTATTGTAATAGCATCATAGTCATCATTTCAGGTGGCCTCCCACCATTTTGTTTTACTTAAAGGTGCTTTCAGTGATTTGACCAAAAATAACAAAAGAAAATGCGATTTTCACTAACAATCCCCCACTGCTCACTGTCTCCCTCTTGTAGGTCTAATTTATCTCCAAAACTGTAGACTCACAGGTGGTGGCATTGGATTTGGGGTGAAAAAATACATATATACAAGGCTATATGGTCGTTAATCTATTTAATCTTCTGATTTCCAGAATATGTAAACATTTCTCTGATAGGATTGAGAGCAGTCACCCAGTCTGCTGCACACACCACAAATTTTCTCCTCTGCTCCTACTGCAATTCTTCTATTTCAGTGATAGCTGAATTTTTACAAAACAAAAAATTATATATACATATATATATATATATATATATATATATATATATATGTATGCTTTTTAAACCATTAAAATTGTTCAGAACGATTTTTATTTAATTTATTTTAATTAATCTCCTTTCCATAATAATAGATTCATCTTTTATATCTTTTGTGTGCATTGTTTTTTGTTCTTATCTGACATTTGAGTCTGTAGTAAAGCATATCATTATTATTAATTCAACACACAGCTGCTCACCTCCTTCCTCATGTGGGGTACTGGTTCAGGGGCAGGTGGAGTTGCTTGCTGACAGACAGCTGCTGCTGCTGCTGCATTTGATGTATGTGTTCGGAACGAGGCATCATTTTGACAGAGGGGAGGTCAGCTGATTGAATATGAGCAGCTTGCTAAACGTTTGAGTTTGACTGTATTGATTATTTAACTAAAACAACAGTGAAATGTAAAAATCCAGAGTTTTCTTCAGAAATATGAGCTAACATGGGGAGAAAAGTGAGCTAGCTTATAGACCACGGACAAAGTTAATATTCCACAACTTTCCTCCACATGAATCACTAACAAACCCACCTTGCTTTTTGAAAAACTGGGTGACATACTGTCGACCCTTTGCTTCTTTCTCCTCTCTTAGCTTCCTTTCTTTCCGTTTTTGGCTACCTGATTTTTGAGGCATATTGCCGTCTATGCCTCCTTACCTACTGTCTGTGACAAATTACCGGCTCACTGCAGCTGATCCAGTCAGACTGAACCATTACGTAAATAGAGGGGGGGGGGGGCTTAATGTTTCCAGAACAAATAAAGTTATTAGTACATTTATTTTGAAAGAGACTGTATGCAAACTGTACATTTGCTGTGAAAACTGATGTGTATTTTTGAAAATAGGCAGTGCATATAACAGGCTGAAGTTGACATGGCATCCCAGAACATCAACAACCAACAGAAACACCTTGCACATTATATCTTGACATTAAAAGGTCATGACCAAATGTCGATATGTGATGAGGTTGGAGTGAGAACGTTATAGCAAATTATATATCCAATATCCGATATGTATACCCAATACAGAGTTGGGTAAGGGTTATTTTAAAAGTAATCAAATTACTTTACTGTGTTACTTTTTTAAAAAGTAACCAGTTACTTTACTGCGTTACTCCCTGAGTAAAGTATCTCAGTTACTTTAAAAGTACTTCCAATGTTACTCCCTGAGAAAAGTAACTCAAGCACGTTTAAAGTACTTTTGAGTATTCTACATTTATTACTGGGCAATGGACCACAGGGCGCTAAGCCTACATTTTTTTGTCTCCAAAATTAAAGTTATGGACCACTTGCCCTTCACTGAGATCCAGTTCTCCCATCACAGCCGTCACTTTGACCAGTAGAAACACAGAACGATCTGCTGCCGTAGACAACTGTATGACAACAACACCCCAGCATTTTTAATATTTCCTCTAGGGACGTTACCACACAGAGTAAAAGGGGGAAATGATGGTGTGAAACAGCAGAGGCACTCTGTCAACCCGCTGAATTAACGTTACTGTCATTAGCATCAAAGACGGTGGATAAACCAAGACAGTCCACTGTGAGTCAGTTTCCTGTATCAGTGTCACGTGGGGTTCGCGACCACCACGCCCCTTTAGGAGACTAACAGCAGGTACTGAGTCCATTGACTTCAGTGGGAGAAATGAACGTGATTACAGATTATGGCCGATTCTTTCGCCCCATAGTCACGGAAGCAGATACTGGACCCATTTATCGCAAGCCACATATCTTCAGAACATTCCGACACCAAAATGGCAAATTTCACACGGACAAATCAGGAGAAAATTTATTTTGTTCAAGACCTGTCTCTGTCTCAACAACACACTCTCGCGAGATCTGGCAACAGATAGCTCCTCTCTGGTGCTGAAATCAGTGCAGTTTCAGCAAAGATACTGGATTAAAAAAATATTTTTCTTCCAGCGGATGTCTTTGTTACAACATGATTGAGCTAACTGGAGTAGTTTCATGTCGTATCCAACAACGGGAGGCTTTTAACAGATGACGTCATGATGTTAGCTTAGCTGCTAGTGTTAGCTGTCCCTGTCAGCTGCAGCCACTGATGCTTTCTAGACATCGTGATTTCCCAAAATTGAATAAATACCATACATAGCAACACAAAACTGCTTTGCTAGCTCAATCATGTTGTAACTAAGATATCCGCCGGAAAAAAATATTTTTTTCACAGACCGTTTAATGAGTTATTACCTATTACAGACACCGCTAACGGTTAGCCCAGCTAATCTACGATAACCAAGCGAGGTTGGGGATACTTGGCGGTTCTCCATCGTCTTTGATTGGGCTACGGGGGACAATGCCTATTTAGGAGACCGGAAATGTATACCATTTCATACAATGGGGGTATATTGTAGGTGGGCCATCTTGTTATAATACAGTATCTTTGTTAGCATCAAGCTAGCAAACAATGGTACATCCTCTCGGTCGGACATAAAGTAATAACATTAACAAATAGTGGCGGGGCTTTTACTCACCACAACTGCAGAGGCTCCCAGCTTCATTTGAAACAGACTACATTATAGACGGTCCGTTATTTATTAATCCCGCTGCGTGTTTATATACTTTTTATCCGCTCCGTTGTCTTTGTAAAGTTAACATATCGCACCGTCATTTCAAACTCAACACTTGTTTCAAATTAAAAGCCCCTTATAACCTCGGCTGAGAGAATCCCTCCATTTTCTAAATAGGCTTTTATTCTGAAACATTTGTCAGAACTTCCTGTGGAAGATACAGTAGCTTGACAGTTTACATGTGGCGCTTCAAATGTAGCTCCTGCCATCTGCTGATGCTTTTAGGTGACTACAACAACATGTCGGCTGGCACATGAACAGACACAGTGACTCAAATAATGGTAAAATAAAAATAGGACAAGAATAACCTGATGACATCACACACGCCGTGAAAGATGACCGGGGATAATTGGTGAGTACCACTGTGTAGTGTGTCATGTCCGTCTGCCAAGTCACGGCACGATTTTATGACGCCACAGAAAAAGGCAGAAAAGTAGTGTAGCATGTACCAGGCATAATGCAAGTCCTCCTGAGTCTGAAATATGTCTGTCAGCGAGTTCTACTCCACCTATTTAGACTCCACTGTAGACAACGGCAGCATTTCTCCGACCATGTAGCGAGCCACAAGCTCCGTGGCTTCTTTCAGACTGATAGGTTTAACGTTATCTCCATTATTAGAACCAAACGACAGCCGTTGCTGTTTTGGAGCTGAAGGACCAGCGTTCTAAAAGTAACGGAAGTAACTGATGTCTTGTTTGAAAATGTACTCAAGTATTTGATTACTCAAACAGCAAACTAACGCCTTAGGCTACTCGTTACTGCAAAAAGTAATCAAAGTACTCTAACGCGTTACTTTGTAATGCATTATACCCAACTCTGCCAATAAATAGCTAAAGGTCATGTACTGTACTTTAAATAATGGGCTCATAGTTTGGTTGGTGGTGTATTTGACTAGTTTGCTTGACAAATTAGCCTGAGTGATAAGATACAGGTACAGATGTTACTAGAACAACAATAATAGAATCAGCTAGCAGAAAACATTTTATTCTGACTCAAATATTGTGTTGGTCCTGCAGAATTAAAGGTGCTCATTTATGCTCAACTTTAGATATGGAGACAGACAGAGCCTTCTGTCTTTACTCTGCCTTCATTTCATCCATATTTGTGCATGTTTTCTGAGAGCTTACAGATACAGATGACACAGAGCAGTACCACTGAAGACTGGAGGCAGTGTAGCATATGTCAAGCGTGATACGACCACAGGAGACAAAAAAGACATAACTACGTGACTAAATGGTTATACAGTGAAAACATTCTTCATCTTCATCCATATATCTGAATACATATGTAATGGTGGCACAGACCACCACCATCTACAGCGCTGCCTCCATTTTAAAGTACAATATTACGAACTCCTCTACTGTCGCCTCATTTGTTGTTGTGTGAAACTTTTGACTTTTCCCTCTAGTGCCATCTATTGGCTGTATCTATGTCAACATAAAGGATGCATGGAAGTATGAGGACGGTGACATTTGAAATAGATGTATCTATTTCTATATAGCCACTTGGATTATATTATGTTTGTTCTGGTCCTATAACCGAGGTTTCGTCACTCATCCTTTTGATGGCCATAATGATGTATTTGGAAGCCCAGAATGGAGCCTTTTGACACACTGGATGTTGATTTGCCTGTGAATCTTTCTTTGATAATGGTGTGTCTTTGTGTAAACACATTGCCTATGATGTGTTTGAGCTTTTCTTTAAGAGCAGCAGGAGGGCCAGGCCCAGTGGCGCAAAAAGTGGGTATGCATTATATGCGGCGCATAGGGGCGCCGCGCTAGAGGGGGCGCCAAAGCGATGAGGGGAAAATTATTTCCAGTCGGCATTTCCTGTATTTAACAGCTGTTTGTGCATGTGTAAATGATATGATCAATAACAGAGGCACGTCACTGATTAGGCGCGCCTCCGCTCCTTCACCCCCACCCCCACCCCCACCCCACACACACACACACACAAACACACACACACACACACACACACACACACACACACACACACACACACTATAGGCGCTCCGGTGCACGCCCCCTCGAGCACGCGCTGGAGCACGAGTGTTTTTATTTGAATCGTGATGACAGGGACCTGAAAATGGAGAGGCAGAAGAGAAAGCTCTCAGGGGCACAAAATAGAAAACGGAAGAGGGAGAAAGAAAAAGAGTTCGTTCGGATGAAAAAAGGCATTTCAAAGTGGTTGAAAGACAGTAGGTAAGTTATGTCAGTGTAAGAGGAGGCTTGTAAATATTCAGGTTAGCTAAAGCTACTACTAGAAAAAGGACAGTGTACTGTGTACTGTGTACTGATCAGTATTTACAATATAACAGATCATGGCAAGAAAAATAAAGGAGCTTGTAAGCGCTTGTAATGTGTCTGCATACCCCTCAGAAAGTAGGTAGTTGCGCCCCTGGCCAGGCCTATAGATTCACTCTGCATGCTGCCAACATGAAGAGGACATGCGGTGCGTTGCCTTCACTGACATGGAGGGATGTTGACCACAATAACATGTACCAGGAATAACATGGAGACGTGCATCATCCATCTATCCATTCTTCTGTTTTCTGTTCATCATTTGCAGGCTGAGAAACAGGGTAAACCCTAGACATTCATATATAAAACACACTAGCCTTTTTATCACTGCAGCACTGAACAGCACCCCATCCCTACCACTTGAGATGCCGTACATGTTTGCAATTTGTCCAAATTAAATTCTAGTGCCCATATGGTCACTTGTGGGAGCTCTTCTATGCAAAGGAACTAATTAAAACTTAAGAGAGGAATCCAAAGGATTCTAGTCTACTAAACAGCACAGAGCAAGCGCCACACACTCAGTCACAATAGCTCAACCTCCTCACACTTCCATCTCCAGCACACACTGAAAACAAGGAAGGAGCTTGCTTTTTTTTTTTTACCACAGGATCATTGTGCAAAAAGATGATAAACCCGTGGCTCCAAACCTCATTAAACACTGATTGCCTGCAAAAGGTCTTTGTCTGGCTGCTCTTGAGAAACATTATCATCTTAAGGTCCTGGTGTGATAACCGATTTAAATATAAGCAATGCTAAAAATCAAACTTCAAAGTTTTTTCAAACAGAACAGTTGCCAAAGTAATAACTGTTTACTGTAGACTGGTCAAGCAGTCTTCATTTCACACCAACAACAGCGTGGGTCTGTGGAGGAGCAAGCAGTGGATCTGACTCAAAGACTGTGGTGTTGCCTTGCAGGCAACATTTCCATTAAAGTGGCTGCACCCTAAATAATGCATAACTTAAAGCATTAACACAATGTAAAAAGGTGAGTTACCATAAAACCTCAAAGAAAAGCCTAGTCCCAGTTAAATGCCAAGTCTCTTTTACTAGCTTGTACACATTTTGACAAATAAGGACCTGTCTCAATTAGACGCCTGGTCTGGTTGCCAAGCACTTTATTTTTATGAAAGTTTTCTGGATGCATAAAGCTGGATTGTTGACTACCCACTTGAGCATTAGTTAAGTGTTTAGATCACACATAAAAATATAAATGTTTAAACTTTTGTCAATATCAAGATGCTACATATCATTAGCTTGGTTAATTTAATTTTACTAAAACCATGAGCACCAGAGAGGACTCAGAGGACTCAGATTTACCTGACTCCTTTCCTCTGAAGCTGTCATAAAGTCAGAGTATGTGTCCATTTGTCAATTACCTGGTAAGTTATATTGTTTTTAAGTCTATAAGGGTCCACTGATCAAAAGAATCAAAAGGGTTTTTCATAAAGTTATGAATATTGTTTTAAAGATAAAGTGATGCTGTGTCAGTATGCTTGGTGCCGTAAAACAAGTGTCATAACACAACACATAACTGATATGTTATTCAAAGCCTAACTTTTTGTACAAGTAATATTCATACTGGTTCAAATAAACATTTTGATCATATTTCCCATCTTTGCTTAGCAACAGTTTAGTGTAAAAGGAATTAAAGGCATATTCCAAATATAAGCCTGTTGAGCTCAGTGATTTAAGCAAATAATAGACTGGGGTACAAAGAGATGTATTACGGAATAAAAATTCACTCCCTGTACCTACAGTTGTCATAGGGCAAATCAGCTATAGACCCTTTTACTGTTAGTAAACAGTATGAAGTTTTTTGGTGGGCGGGGCTTAGCTGGATGCAAAATAACTCTCCACAGATATTAGCTAGTGCTAGCTAGCGAGTGCCTTTGGCTTGTTTTAGACAATGGTAGGAGATGATACAAGTGGTGCATTCAGAAATACTTATCCATATACTCTATACTCTGGAGCAAACTGTATTGTTCGTAAATTCAAAGTACTGTCTGAATGTACCGTTCAGTTATCCAGAGCACTACACTCTATCTGTGGAGATGGAGCAGCAGAGCACCTGTGAATGTGTGATTAACTTAACTGCTCGTTAATTTATATAGAAATATGATGCTTCGTGGGCGGCACGGTGGTGTGGTGGTTAGCACTCTCGCCTCACAGCAAGAGGGTTGCCGGTTCGATACTGGGCTTGGGAGCCCTTCTGTGCGGAGTTTGCATGTTCTCCCCGTGTCAGCGTGGGTTCTCTCCGGGCACTCCGGCTTCCTCCCACAGTCCAAAGACATGCAGATTGGGGACTAGGTTAATTGGAGACTCTAAATTGTCCGTAGGTGTGAATGTGAGCGTGAATGGTTGTTTGTCTCTATGTGTCAGCCCTGTGATAGTCTGGCGACCTGTCCAGGGTGTACCCTGCCTCTCGCCCGATGTCAGCTGGGATAGGCTCCAGCCCCCCCGCGACCCTCAAGAGGATGAAGCGGTTAGAAGATGAATGAATGAATGATGCTTCGTTTCTTTGACCAACAGGGCTCTCATTTTAGTGTAGAGCGTCAGACTGAATTTACCAATGCACCATGTCAGGTCACTCACTCTTCGGGACCGCCAGTGTTACTTGAAAAAGTAAACACTGAGCAGACTGGCTGACCTGTATGCTCTCACTCTGTGGATGGATGATTTGACAGGATTGCTGAAGGTGTGACAGCCGATTTCGTGGTTGATTACTATGCCAATCTTTCAAAAGAGGATGACACTTAAACGGTTTCCTCCAGTTTGTTTTGCTATCGAGCTAATGTTAGCTAATGCACTAAAAAGTTAGCCTTACGGAGAAATCCAATATTCCTCTTAAAGTCACAGTGTGAAGGAATTTCTCCCATCTAGTGTTGAGATCGTATATTGCATTCAAACGGATAGCGCACTCTAGCGCCTCACTGTTTCAAACGCATATTGCAACAACGGTAGCTGCTGTGTACCAAAAAGCTATGATAACATTGATGAAACCATGTCATCCAATATTTCATGGAGTTTTCATTCACACACACGATGTTTCAGACACACACGATGAGAGTTGACAAACCCCCTCCTCACCATGCTGGCTGTGTTTACAATGTAGGACTGTTGGGGCGGGTGTATATCGAAACCAACCAATCACGTTTTGTCTTATGACAACTGACAAGTGGCTCAACCTCACACACCTCATCCCTCTCCTCGCAACACTGCGCCAGCGCCGCCGGTAGCTGCTGTTAGAGGCGCTGGTTGCTAACAGCTGTTAGCAGCGCTGTTAGCGGCGCTGTTAGCTGTGATTGCATTACCTCACTCCTGCAGCAGCTCCTTCCAGCTGAGAAAGGCTACCCAGATGTTGACCCTCATTTTTTGAATTTGCCGGTCTCATTGCCTTTTTGATTCCCTTTTGAGCTTTCTTGGCGACAAGGATTCCGTCTCCCATGATGCTGCATATGCATGATCCTGCATTATGCTGAAAGAGTGGGACTTTGTTTAAAATTTGCTGGGGTAGTAGAGAAGCGCCTCTTGCTCCTCTCCTTCAGGCTCTCAATGAAAACGCTGAAGGCGGGGCTGTATGTCCCTTGCTGGCGGATGTATTCTCAAGATTGCGCACGTACATGATGAGGCACCGGTCACAATGTATATGTAAATGAGAATGTCGGAGCTTACGGACATACTTAGATATGCTGATGGAGGTAAATACACATGTGCTAGGACACACTTTTGACTGCAAAATTTGTTTGTCTCAAAGAACAACTGAAATTGTTACACATAGTGCCTTTAATACCTCTCCAATTTCTGATTATGTGGACATGATAACCCTTCATACACATAACGTTATTCATCCCTAAAACAGGAAATACTTTCCCCCTAACCTGATATGAAGTGTGCGCTGCACATGTGAGCATTTTTGATGATCGCCTCCGCCCAGTCCTTTCGTAGTATCTCAATTAACCATAGTTGTTTTTGTTGCTGGGCAGTGTCGGGTGGTATATGCTAAAATTTAAGTTTTGAGCCATGACTCCTACTATTCTGTCTCCCAGTAACACAACAAGACGACATTTTAAGACTCCTATGTAGCCTACAGCCCTGTGGTGGTGAATCATGTTTTGCCTCCAGCTAACAAACTGACAACATTGTGACATCGGCCCTAAAAGGCTCTATATAGCCTGGGCAGAAAACATGTTTTTTTTTTTCTGCTGCAAAGTTGGTCATTTTAACTGAGGTGTCTATGGGGATTGATTGGCTTTTGAAGTATGCCTCAAGAGGCCATTGGAGGAACTGCAGTGCTTGGCACCTGCATGTTGGCTTAATTTTTCAGCCTCTGACCATGTCATGAACCATAGTTAGAGCAAACCTTTTTGCCACACACTTTGACTTGACGAGATGTTTTATTCATTGATTTCATATGTTTTGATTTTAATACAAGAACCTGAGGTGACACAGTGGTAGTTCTGCAGAGTTTAAAAAGCATCAAAACAGTAATGGACTTTCAGAAAACCATACAATTATCCCTTGCTGTCACTTAGATGCAAAATCTAAAAGTTCTCCTTTGTTCTACAAAGTAGTACACATATTAACCTGTCACGATGACAATGCTTAACATGCTGCTATTAAGCAGGTTTAATGTGCAACATGTCCACCATCTCAGCTTAGCATTTAAGCATGCTAACTGCCACAGTACAAGTACAGCTGAAAGTACAGCTGAGGCTGATGGGAATGTCATCGACTTCACATTTGGTCATAATTTGTTCATTATAAGAGTAAGTGACATGTGTAAAGGCTACATATAATTAGCAAATATTCAACTTACCTTTGCAATGAATGTGTTATTCATACATAAACATGCAAATTCTTATGGGTTAGACATATAACTGTATGTTCACACCAAAAGCGACCAGAGCTTCCAAAGCGGCAGAAGTTATTCATTTTCACTGAAAGCCCGGCAAACTGGACGACTTGGGCGACCTGGTCGTCAGCCGCGTGTCTTGAGCGACCAAAGCGTCCAGAGCTGTCCGGAGGAGAGTTAAAACTTGTTTAACTTTGTGGTAATGAGCTCTGACGTGGATCGGCGACACCAATCGGAATGCTGACGTGCTTCGATGAAGCTGGTCCCTCGGAACAAGCCATGTAACTTTGGTCCCTACAGCACACTTGTTCCGACAATGGATATCGAGTAGTTTATTACTTGCGTTCGCACCCACTCAGTCCATAATAATGTGACACTGTTCGGTTACACAGACCAAAATAAAAAGAATGAGGCTTGGGACCGCGTCGCGGACATAGTTGGTTGGTCTGGTGAGTTTTGTTGCGACATAGCATGCAAGTCTTCCTTGCTTGGTTTGAATGGGATGACATACATTTTCTGTTTTCACTGACCAAACATAACTCTCTGTAGGCCAACTATGAGCTTTTTGACTGGACAGCAGCAAGCAGCAACTACGCTGCTTTCAAGCCAGTAGTCCGCTTTGCGGCTCCTTTAAATTGACAAGCATGATCGAACATTCAATGATTCACGTGATGAGCGACTAGAGCAACCAAAGCTGCCGCAAATATTTTTGACATTTATTTGATAACTTTAGTTAATAGTTACATTCCATGTTCAGATAAATAGTATAAAATATATTTTATATTTACAAGCTACCAAGCAGACAGAGATAGTAGTAAAAATTAGCTCAAACTTTAGCAGCTGCAACATTAAAATGATGCATGTAATGTACATTATTCTGAGAAAGGGCATTCTGCATAATACGTACCTTTACTTTTGGTAATTCAAGTTTACTTTGATGCCAATTTTTTTTTATATATATATATATTTACTTAAGTAAAAATTGAATCCATGACGTCTGAGTAGTCCTTTCACCTCTGCCAAAACCCCTTAGCACCACCCTTAGCACCACCCTTAACACCAAACTGCAGATGGTCACAGTTGGAGACATTCACACTGTAAGCCTCAGTGCTCAGTTCAAATGTATAGCTCAGAATTGATTTTTCTAGCTCAGTTTTTTATAAGTTTACCAATCTGTGATTGCAGAATTAATATATTTAAGTCTGGACCAAAGTAGTGAACCAACTAACCAACATTGCCATCCATACACCTACCACTAATAGATTCAAAATTTGGGGCAGCAGTAGGTCAGTCCATAGGGTCGCTGGCTCAAGTCCCTGTACAGACCTAGAACGGAGTATTGACTGGTAACTTAAAAGGTGCCAGTTCGCCGCCTGGGCACTGCCAAGGTGCCCTTGAGCAAGGTATCTAACCCCCAACTGCTCGGGGCACCTGTCCAAGGCAGCACTCTCGCTCTGATATTCCTCCATTGCATGTATAGGTCCTGTTGGTGCATGTGTGTTTATTTCGGGCCTGTGTGTATATGACAACAGAGTGAGAAAAAAAAAATTGAATTCCCCCTCAGGTATTAATAGTATATCTTCATTTTCATCATCTAACATTAGCAACCATGTTAATGGTCATACCAAGCCAAGTAGGACTGTAGCACAAGAGTGCAGTCAGTTTAACAAGCCTATATGTATTGTTGTTTATGAATTCACCTTTTAATTTATAAGAGGAGAACTTTTGGAAGAAGAAAGAACCCATAGTTTAGCTTGAATATCGTCTTTTAGACTAAGATTCTACAGCATAGCGACAAACAGACAGAAGACAAACACATAAAGAACACACGCATCAGTGTCTGAGAAACAATCTAGTCCAACTAATACATCACAGCAGCTAGTGAGCGGAGAAAGTTTGAGGGAGCCCATGGAAAATGGCTTCCATGGTACTGGCTGATCTCTCTCAGAGCCAATGTGTCAGGGTGACAAGCTCCTGACTTCCATCTTCAGATGGAGTAGCTCCCAGTGGAAGTTCAGGGCAACAGGCGTCTGGCCGATCGATGGCTGGGGAGGAATATGAAGCATGGGCTCACCTCTGATGATAAATCTATCGTGGTGGGTGATATGAAGTATGCACACGCCACACCTGATGTATATGAGTGTGCAGGCTCGAGGCTCAGGCAAAGAGATTGATTAAATGGCTCTCTTGCCTCTGTGTGTGTGTGTGTGTGTGTGTTTGTGTGTGTCTGTGATGTGCGCTGATACACACACACACAAACACAGCCTTGTCATTTTGACTGAAAGCTTCAGGCTGTTGGGCTGAAATCACGTCTCTCTAAAATTGAAAACATCCTTAACTCAGGGGACCTCTCTGTCCTCCTCCTCCTCTTCTCTCTTTGTTGTAGGAGAGCAGCAGTATCTCCAGACACCATGACGCCCACTGGGAGCTGTTGTCTGGACAGGGATTTCATTTTCTTCTGTGGACATACTATAAGCCTCCTGTTGACTCTGTCCACAGAAACATGCACATGTACGCTCTCACTAATAAAGGCTTTATTTCTAAATCCTCCTCACACTGCTGGACTTCTAATGTGTGCTGTGCATTATCTCATGGACAAAAGGTCCAGACATCATCATGTTGTCGTTTATGGAAAGCTGCTGTTAGGCCCTTGACATCTGATCAGTGGTAGAATCATTTTGTGCCAGCATTAGCCACTGGGTCTCCTGAATGTCTACAAATAAAGTAAAAAACTTGGAAACAACATGGTTGAACACATTTTTTTTTTTATAAAATGTAACTTGATTGTAATTGATGGATTAGTGTGTTACTTATAAATATATCAGTCTTTTTTTGTTCTTACTTAAAAACATTGTAAAATGACCCTCCAGACAAGAACTCAATATTGAATGATTCTGCAAAAGCCCAGCTTTAAATCTTTTTTTTTTTTTACAAAATTCTTGCAAAATTCTGTTTTTACTATCATCTATTAAAAGTCTGTCCATTCAGGGAGAGATCCCTCTTTTGTTACTCATCCTGAGGTATCTTACATTTTTTCCTTGTTAAGCCCAATTCAGACCAAAGATTCATGACAAGAGAAAACATCCCGTTCTCATTCCGAGGTCGTCAGATACTGCTTCTTTGTTAGTAATTTGTCAGTGATGTCTAAAGCCATCTTTCGCAGCGGTATGATATGCCGCCGGGCAGCGCCAGTTTGTAACACAGCTAACCTGAAACTTTAGCAGTGTTGTTATAACTCACCAGTCAGCTGAACAGCACCTGTAGTGGCAGTATGATAAGCACATAGGTGGTGTTAGCCAGTGGTTGTGGCATCCTGGAATGTCAACAGCAGATGCAGGCAGATGCCTAGCATGTAAGATGTGGATGTGAAAGGCCACTTACAAATCAGCGATATGTGATGACTTGTGATGATAACGTGTTGGCCAAAACTGTTTTAGAATGTTGGGGAGAAAAACTGCAGCAGTTCAGTCTAGCTGGTTTCAGCTCGACTCAAGCTGGCTGATGATGTTGCCTGCACTCACCTTGTCAAGTCGCCAGGCTTTTTTTAGAATGTATGACACGTGACCTGTTTGAACAGCCAATCATCCTGTATCAAAGTCAATCAAAAGATGATGCATGCATGTAACATTTCCTAAAGAAACAGAAGTGTATTTTGAAAAAACACAATGCATGTAACCCTGTGTGTCACTGCTGTTTAAGTCCACTGACAAAGTGGGATGAGAATATGATGGACAATTAGAACAAAATTTGCAGTTCCTCTGATTTAGCAAGCTAGATACTTTTTAAAAACCTTAAATAAGCATCTTAGCATAAAGATTATAGCATGACTGCACAACGACTAATGAAAGTGAAAGTAAACAGACTGCCATTATTGCAACAACAACTCACTTGTAATCTCGGGAGATCCCACAGAAGCTTTTAAATGCCAGTGAAATAAAGTTTATCATATCAGAAACATGTTAAAAAAAGTCAGTTTTTTAGTCAAGTTTTAATAAACTGCTAAATGTATTTTCATCTGCAAATAACCAGAGCCACATTTACTGAGCTGTGCTCAGCCCCTCATACAATTAACTTTAAACCTATGGGCCCAAACGACGCATAGTGTGTCCAAATTCACACCTGTTCTTCTCTATGGATTTTGTCAGCGACCGTTTGTCATAGCGAGAAGCCACGCATGTCAGTGGAAACAGCAGAACCACAGCTTTCCAACAAGACTTTTTGGTAGGCCAATGTTTTCACAACGAAAAAAAAATGATAAAGTTACACTAAAATGATGTATAACAGAGCTTTCATACAGCTTTGCACACACATTACTCTTGGATGGATTACTCACGAATGCAGGCTTGCACAGAAATGCCACACATATTACATGAAAGCGCAGGAGCAGAGCTTTCCAGTGATACCACACACATCACTGTGCTGTCATCCCATCACGCTATAAATACAGATTGATTGTCTTCAAAATAAAAACCTGACGAATTTCTTTACAACCCATTATACAGATCTTGTTGTCAGTCACTTCATATAGTGAGGAATAATATTATTACTATTTTTCTGTGATCTTAGATGTAAATATTGCATGTTTCTTTCAGATAAAACACATTTTTGACTTGTGAATGAGTCAATGGAATTCCTTGCAATATTGAAAAAATACTGGCAATTATGTCCGCCTGGCACAAACCACATGTTTTGGACAGCTGTGAAGTGACAGAATGTCCCAGCATCATGGTTCTTATATTGTCAGATTCCAGAGAGTCTCCCCTCTTCATATATGGCAGAATATGTCAACTTCCAACTTGCTATGCTGAGATACATGTAGCAATATAATAATTTAGTAACACAGATTTATTTTTTTCATTGATATAAAAATTAATATAAAATACAGGCACATAGGAGGACATGGAATGATGGCAAATCTGGTTAGCCCAAAAAAGATATAGCATGTGTATGTAGCCTTTATAATGACTGTGATATGAGCTTAAAAGTAAAGGCAGTGAAAATACCCCAAAAGGGCCTAGGGCCCAAATTAATCTAAAAAGCAACAACTAATGGAAAATGGTCCTTTCATCACAAGTCAAATGCTGAGCCAAAAAGTTGACCAGACCAGTCGGCCTGCACTGAGCAGCTGCCAGCACCCAGACCTCACATTAGCTGGGTTTCTGCATATTTCCTGGAAAGTCCCTTTCACAATTCCGTATTTCAGACTGTAATTAAATATTTAATCTGATTACTAGGTAAGATAAATTGCAAGTTTCAAGGTCAGTATCCTTAAGCAAAGCACCAAATCTCACATTGCACCTGATGTTGTATTTGGAGAAAATGTTCATCAGTTTGGCACCTGTGAAATGACTGTAATGGCACTTTCCTACTACCTCTTAGGGCTGTTAATCACCAGCTGCATCACAATCCAATACTTTATTGATTCTTTGGACAATGAATATAATATGAGTAATATAACACATAATATAATATAATAATATGAGTATATTACAAAGTCTACCACTGTATGATTTTGATTCTATACAATTCAGGAGCATGGGAGAGAAGAAGCTGCCACCTCCTTCCTCTTTTGCTTTTGGCCATTAAAGATTAAAAAAAAAATGTTAATAATTGTAACCGCCTAATTGCAGTTATGTTTACATTGACTCCACAAATACACATTAAACAGCACATGAGATAAGTTAGTCTTCAGGGCTGACTGGAAGAAATCTTTAATTTTAACCCAAACCATGATCTTTTCCCTAAAACTTCAGGGTTATCTGGCTGAAAACCCTGAGGGCAAACTTCTACCAACAGCCAGAAAACATGAAGTAACAACAAAGATCATTTAACAAAAGTATAACTTCAGCTCAGTAATAACTGTCAAGATTCAGTTGTCTTTTGTCAGTCACACGTTAGCTTAAGCATGTTTACATTGCATAAATTAGCCTAGCAGCTAGCAGAGTTTTCCTCTACTCATACATTAATAAATTACATGTATGATTTATACTTTTTCTTATTCACCGTTGGTTTAAGTTACTGCATCTCCTGACAGAACAGCTCTGTTGAATTTCAGCCTGCATCCATGTTTTTTTAAGCCGAACACTGTTGAAACAGAGAAGCTAATGTTCGAAGTTAGTGGAGTGAGAAGCTTGAACAGGCAGGTGTTGTTACATGTGTCTTATCTCGTAACAGCATTTTTTATACGGCACGTGCTTTGTCTGTTGACCAATATTTTCTCCATTATTGAAAATATTTCCATACTGCTCATTTATTGCCAAGTAAATAACATAAACCTCTGTCCTTCTCTTGGCTGTGTGCCATCTGCCTGCTGCTGTTTGATGGTGGCACAGAATTTCAAAACAAAAGCATAACCTTAAGATGATGATCTGAATGGGGTTTTTTTTGGATAACTGAATCAATGTATTGATCCAGATACATCGATTCAGTGATGCTATTATGTAGGTGTGGTTAGCCAACCCACACACACCCATCCACCACCCTAACCACCACCCTAACCCCCACATGCTCTCTGCCTAAAGGACACACTACTTCCTGCATTGGTGATGAAGGTTGGCAGTGAATATAAATCATTAGGTGTAGAAATGTCCTCTAAAGATACTGGGCTACATGAGCACAGCCCCCACGCCATTAGTATATAGTTCTCTTGTTGCAGAACTTCAACTCATAGTGAAACACTGCCAACTCTCACACCCAAAAACTGCACTCAAACTCCAGCACTGTGAAATGACTTTCTAATTATGTTGTCAGCACTGTCAGCTGAGTATTGGGGAGTTAAATATTAGAAGCTTCTCTACAGCTCAATTACGCTATCTCCCTGTCAATGAGGACCGTCAGTGCATTTGGTCTAATTACTGACAAAAACAGTTTTCAAGAGTAAACAGAGGAGGTCATCCCATCAAATCTTGCTTCAATCAAATCTTTGCCTGTCAAAAATCACACGTCCAAGGTTTCACGTCTGCTGTGAGCTGACTGATGAAAGCCAATTCCTCAAGGCCATACCCACGGCAATATCTGAGGTGTTGTTTTAATTTGTTCACATCTATTGATCAGCTCTCAAAATGTCTATCATCATTAGGACAGGACCCAGCTATTTAAGATACTTGATTATGACCATTACACTCCACTAAATCTACATGTCATCTGTCAAAATCCAAATGCATTCCTGTTGGTAATTATGTGTTTAATAAATAGCACAAAGGGAACCCACTGACCAGAATAAACACTGTCCTTATATGTCTCAGTCTGGTTCATACTATGAGTAATGGGGTCTAAACTCAGAATGTCATGCTGAAGTTAAAACAGTTTTGGTTAATTCACAAGCGATTTCTGTACTTATGTTTGTGCTAGGTTTCCATATGCCATATAAATCAGGCCACCAAAAAGAATTGAGCAATAATTGAACAAGCATAATTTGTTTTTCCTTATTGTACTAATAATAATAATAATAATAATAATAATAATAATAATGAGAAGGGGGCGGCACGGTGGTGTGGTGGTTTGCACTGTCGCCTCACAGCAAGAGGGTTGCTGGTTCGATCCCGGGCGTGGGAGCCCTTCTGTGCGGAGTTTGCATGTTCTCCCCGTGTCAGCGTGGGTTCTCTCCGGGCACTCCGGCTTCCTCCCACAGTCCAAAGACATGCAGATTGGGGACTAGGTTAATTGGTAACTCTAAATTGTCCGTAGGTGTGAATGTGAGCGTGAATGGTTGTTTGTCTCTATGTGTCAGCCCTGCGATAGTCTGGCAACCTGTCCAGGGTGTACCCTGCCTCTCGCCCGATGTCAGCTGGGATAGGCTCCAGCCCCCCCGCGACCCTCAAGAGGATGAAGCGGTTAGAAGATGAATGAATGAATGAATGAATGAATAATGAGAAGAAGAAGAAGTAGAAGAAGAAGCTGAAGAAGAAGAATGACCTGTCCTGAACTGAGGATAGGTATCAGGGCATATCCAGTCATATTTTAATGAATTGGTATCTAAAATAAAGCTGATCAACCAGATATGATTGGCTGACCTCCAACCCTAATTATCATTAACATATACAAGTACAGTATGGGATCATATTCAGTATCAGCAGATACCCAGTGTTAAAGAACTTGATCGAGACATCCCTCCTTAAGAATAAGAATAAGACTACATAGCAACTAGTTACTATAGCTGGATACATACCAACATTTAGAATATATGAATATTTACAGGGTAAATATATCAGTAAATGCAGAGGCTAAAATTAGACAGGTTAAAGCAGATACCCTGGATATATTCACACTAACAATCTATGAAATGACAATGTGAAAACAATGTTACAATGTGGGGTCAGTTGTGGTGTGGAACTTACAGAGGATTATCAGCTGAATCTGCAGCTCCTCTCGGCTTGACAGAGCTTTATAGGGAGTTTCAGCTCATTGTTTAGCTGTCCGGCTGCAACTTTACTGCTTTGGTTCAGTCTCATCACTCTTGCAGTGCTGTTTCAGCTGCAGCAGCAGCTGTTTTCAGTGAAAAGCCCTCAAAAAAAGCCACATTACCTGCTCCGCAGCGAACAACAGACAGACGCAGTTAGAGACTTGCTGGAAAACACAGTGGAGCATTCAGCAGCTAGGGAGACAGACATTTTTTCTCAGGAGTTGGTGGAGACTAAAAACAGAGCTAAAAGAGAACGTGAATATTAGACTTACATTCATCAGCCAGACACAAACACAATTCCAAATGAGTGATGTTTCTCCATAACTGTTGGATGTGTAAATAAGCAACTGTTTGCAACTTAAAAGTTGATATGTTATTAATCTATCCGATCCAAGGTAACAGCCTTTACAGCAACAGCAAACTGCCACACTACAAACTCAGTCACACTGATCTGAGAGCTGCCTTTAAACAGGGAGAGGAGATTTTGTTTTAGAACCTATAGTCAAACATCACAGCACAAACACGTGCAGAGGCTCTAACAGAATAGGATCAGGTGGCTAAGGGTTGTTATACATGTTAAATTTATGACAAAAAAAAAAACAAAGAAAAGCAAAACTAATGATTTTTGATGATGTAGAGTACCCTATTACTTAGTGTTTTGAATTAGACAATGGCACTGCACTGTATACCATAGGTGTGTAAGAGATAAAGGCAGTATACATCATTAACACTTGGAGTGTGTTCTAGACTTTGGAAGAGGCCTTGTTCCTTCACGTTAATCAGCAGGTGGCAGTCAAGACACAGGAACTTGGGAGGCACTACTCAAGGGGTTTCTGGGGCAGTGGCAGTATACTGTATAGTGCCTTTATTAGAGGTTTAAGGGGTTTTATTGTTGTCATTGCAAAATGTGCCAATACAAACATTTCCCTGGTGTTCCTCCCTTGACGCTGCACCCCTGCCTAAAGCTACAATGCTACCTTGGCTGAAAGTGCAGCGAGAGTTGTTTAACTCAGTTGAACTTTGTCAAACTGGGGCGAGGACACTCTAGATATCTGGTGTGTACTAATATGGATGACAACCTGGTGGATCTTGTCCTAATTGTGGTGGCGATAGTTGTGTTTCCCCCCTCCCGTACTCTCAGTAATTAGGCTGGGTAATGTCAGCCTGCTGGAGGAGCCATTAGTGCGTAGCAGGGACTGATGCTACTCTTACAGCCAAGTGATTGCTGGCGTACTCTACCAGCCCAAGCAGAACAAACAGCCCAACTCTTTGCTTGTCCAATCTACTCATGTGTGTGTGCGTGCACGCGTGTGCCTGTTGGAGTAAGCGTCTTTAAGAAAAGTTCATGTGTCTGAGTTAAGCTCTCGAAGCAAAGCCTGCACTAAACGAACTGCATATGCTGATCTAAAAAGAAAGCCTTTAACATCCTAATCATCCTTCAACTGCTCCACAAACTCGATGATCATGCTCAGCTCTCCTGCTCTGCATGAGACACAGGATATTGGAAAAGCTCTGCCATGATTTACAGTCTTTTCAAAAGCCCACCGTATCTCCATGATAAATCCGCTGAGAGTATGAGTGAGAGGGTGCTGTGCTTTTACTCCAGGCTACAATGAAAACAGACCTCGCGATACATCAATAACTGCACTGAGGGAGCTGAATATTTCAGGGAAATTACTGAGATGTCTTAATATTCCAGAGAAAATGTCAGAATGAGAGGCAGAGTTGGTGAAGGGAGTTAGCCTGTGCTGCTGTTTTTTTTGTTGTTTTTTTTTTTTTTTTACTCCATCTCCCTCTTCTCATTCTGTTTCCACCTTGCCTCCTTTTTGTCTTGGCTGAAGCTGTCTTTGATCCTCACCTCACAGGTCAAACTGTTTGTTTTCACCTGTCCGATATCGTCAAACAAAGACAGATCCGGAGTCAAGATTACCTGCTCTAAAGGTGTGGAAACAGGGGGAGTGAGGAGTTGACAGTGTCAGAATAAAAGCAGATTTATCTTCAAAGAGGAACAGGTGCAAAAGTTGTTTCCCTGCATCAAGTATCACCGCATCAATAGGCCTCATATACATAACAGTGATGGCTTTGAAGGCGTCAAGCTGAAAAAAAAAAATCCCTTGTTCCCCGGTCTGATAGGCGTTATGCTGCGCCGAGAGTGAAGCAGAAGGTCATTCTTTTTTGTCTGACATTCCTCTAACATAGAAAGGCCCGCCAGGTGGTCAGGCAGAGGCCCCAGAGGATTGTGGGAAAGAGGAGGATAATAATGGGGGGACAGATAGCAAAGCTGCCCCGTTGGGAAAGAGCTTGCTGACATTTGGAGATGGTCTCTGTTGCCTCTATTGAGAGTAAAAGTGTGTTAATATGTGTATGACATGGATTCCCCTGAAAATAATCCTTACTGCTAAAAATCAAGCCAGTCGCCAGTCAGTCGAGAATTTTAGGAATGTACACAACTGCAAACCACAAATATGTAGCATCTGTACGTTTTATACGAATCATATCAACATTTCTAAAGTGATGGGGCATATGAGCTGACTGTCATAGGGAGGTGGAGGATGGTGGTCAACTCAGTGAGATGCCTGCCAAGCTGCAGATCAATGCAGACCACTGTTTGAAACCAACAAACACTAAAACTGGTTGTGATTTAGCGAGTCACTGCTGTGTTTCCAGTGGCTTTTTAGGTACCAAATGTGGGTGTTTTGTAGCAACCCACTGCCATTTTTTTCACTGGGATAGTGCCACGAAAAGCGGTTGTTTTTTTTACCAAGACATCACTGCTTTCATTTCTACAATGTGCCCCTCAGACAGGGTATGCTGAAGTCTCCATGTAATGAAAAATACATTTTCAAGTTCCATCCTGACTGTGGATCAATGGACCAGCTTTTTACCCTTGCAGGGCCGCTGAAGGGGTCAGGGTAGTTTGCCCTTCCAGTTAATGTGTGTTTTGTGGATTTAAAGAAAGCTTATGACCACATCCCCTGGGGAGTTCTGTTGGGGGTACTGCAGGAATATGGGGTACCAGGGTGATTGCCATAAGCCATCTGGTCTCTGTATGACCAAAGTGACAGCTTAGTCCACATATTCAGCATAAAGTCAAACACGTGTCCATCTGGTGTTGGCCTCTGCCAGGATTATCCTTTATCACCGATTCTTTTTGTGATATTCTATGACAGGAGTTGATGGGGATGAAGGGGTCTAGTTTGTCGAACTCAGAATTGCATATCTGCTTTTTGTAGATGATGTTTTTTTGTTGGCCTCATGACACTGTGACCTCTAGCTTGCACTGGAGCGGTTTGCAGCCGTGTGAGGCGGTTGTAATGAGAGTCAGCACGTCCAAGTCTGAGGCCATGGTTCTCTGCTGGAAACCGGTGGAATGCCCCCTCCAGGTTGGGAGAGGGTCACTGCCCCAAGCAAAGGAGTTCAAGTATCTTGGCGTCTCATTCATGAGTGAGGGTAAAATGGAGCGTGAGATTGACGGGCAGTTTTATGCAGCGTCAACAGTAATATAGGCACTGCGCCAGACCATTGTGGTTAAGAGGGAGCTGAGCTAGAAGGCAAAGCTTATGATTGACTCGTCCACTATATCTCAACCCTATGGTCATGGAGTGAGCTTGAAGTACAGCCGCTGCTCCTTCACGTCAGAAGGAGCCAGTAGAGGTGGTTTGGGCATCTGATTATGATGCCTCCTGGACGCTTCCTCTTAGAGGTGTTCTCTGTGTGTCCAGCTGGTAGGAGGCCCTGGGGCAGACCCAGAACACATTCGAAGGATTATAAATATTATCTGGCCTGGAAACACCTCAGAATCCCTTTGGAGGAGCTGGACAGCATTGCTTGGGAGAAGGACTGTTGCCTGTTGCTGCAGTGACCCAGCCCCATATAAGCACAAAATAGATGAATGGACAGATGAATGTCAAAACCAGCATCAGAGTATTTTTACAAAAAAATCCCCATCTTTCTCTTTCCGGAAGCCAGGTTAAATGGTTTCAAATGTTTGATGACTCATCCTGCACTCAGGAACTTTTACGGAAGTTTATCCAATCAGATGAGATTTGAGCAACTAGCCAGCTACACCAGTCATATGAAACAGTACTTCCCTGCGCGTAGGTTGTAGAAGCTAGCTAACAGATAGAGTAGAGAAAGAAAAAGATGTGTGTTTGGATTTCAGCAGGCAAAACCTTTGTTTTTGTTCCAAAAGAATGTGGTGAAGATCTCAGTCATTCATCTCTCCCTCATCCTCCTCCTGATCTTGCAGTGAGGGAGATGTGTGGAACCAACAAGCTGGAACCTGTGATGCCAAAAAGTCAAGCCAGTGCAGTAGTGCCAAAATTTGTAGTTCATTGAATAGCCACTTGAGGATGACTCTAAATTTACAGTAAATTCCCAAAGATAGATCATGACATGGTGTGAAGAACTGGCAACTTCTGGAGTTGGAAGTGCCAAAAACTGCAGCTCCTCTAATGCCCACTTGAGGCTGGCTCCAAGAGTGAGTCAGTTCCATTGACCCTCATGATAAAATGTCCAACTTTATAACTAAAATAAACATGTTTACAGCCTGGTACAAAAAATGGTTTTGGTATGTATCGCTACTTTCAGTATTCATGACAACTGCATGGGGGCTGAGATTATAGAACCAATCGGTTTACATTTTAATAATGTCATTTTAATAAAGGATGGGGCCACTTAAATGACAGACTGTACGTGTGACAGACGTCACCACAGTCAGTGGGTCGGATCCACCCCTCACTTATGGACAGCTACTATGGCCACAATGCCAAATTTGAGGCGGGGAACCAATGGAATGTCAAGCTAAACTGAAAGCCCTCCCACTTTTGAGTGGTCCACTCAAACACTAAGGATTTGATTTAAATCCCATTTGAATTTGTACACCACTCAAATATCAAGTTTCATTGGGAAAAACGTTACAGTACAGAAGCTAGAGATGCTCTTAACTTACGTTTCATGACATCAAGCCAGAACATAATCTTTTCCAAACCATAAGCATGTGTTATTAATGCCTAAACTTAACCACTTAACCACAGTATTGTTGAAATGTAAAATTTGGATGTATCCGCTGTGAAGTAACATACAAATGTAAAGTACCCATGGTTTGCAGAAACAAACGGACACTTAAATTTTTTCTGGCAACTGTGCCGAAAAATCTCTTATGAGCTGGGTGTCTCGACTGTGAATAAAATGTTAAAATCCACCGGATATATTTAGGTCTGGGTTTAGTGTGGACACGTGAGCCAAACGAGAGTGCACGTGTTTGTCTTTCTGCGAGTGTGTGCAAGCAGGAACAAAGTCAATGTAAATAGGCACGATGGCAATGATAAATTCTTGTCATAATCTGAGCTTACCTCGGGGTCGTCTTTCTTCTTCCTCCAGATAGGGAAACTCTGTGGAGTTCCTTATCACACAGCCAGAGATAACAGGGCTCCAGTACAAAGCAATGATCCCGTCTGTTTGCTGACAAGTGAAGCAGCTTCAATCCCCGCGGAGGAATCCCACCTTGTTCTGGGACAGAGAGCAGACGATAGAGACAATATAGAGAGTATAGAGAGCTCATTTACATGAAGAGTTTGACAGATAGAGACGCTGAGGAGAGAACAGCAAATACACCCAAGTTCGAGTCAAAAAGGAGCAGGGATTCACCGCACCAACTGTACCTGCACGTCCCTCTCATCCCTGTACTCCTCCAGCTCTATCCTCCTCTCCCATCAGTTCACAGATAACACTGTTTGTCTAATAATGAAGTTACAGTATAACAGTTTGCAGCAAGCAGCACTTTAAGTTGAAGAAGCTGTCACATTAATCTTTTAACCACATCCGTGTTTGCTTTGTGTCTTCTGCCTTTGATTTTCTTCACATTAGCATGTGGATGACTACTGTATCATCACACAGTTATAAGGTTAACGTTTGTACAAGTTAAGATATATATTCACTCAAATGCAGGGCTGATTGTTGCAGGCCAGAATCTTGTTTTTAGCTCAAAAAAAATCCCATTACATCAGTGATTCACGTCTCGACTTACGATAGTTTTCATGACAAATTAATTTATTAAAGATTTTTGAATAAATATTGTGTCTATAAAATGTACAAATAATGAGAGATGTCCATTAAAAGGCCTCAGTGTGCAAAGTGATGTTGAAAATTCCTTTGACAAAACCACTTACTGCTTCTTCTGGAGCTTTCAACTATACCTGGTCTCATAGAAATACATGAAATGGACATGAAGGTATAACAATACATTACGTGGTAGCAGGCACAAAATGTTTTCAAATTATGTGCTGGCACAGGCTGTTCTCATAAACTTCATATGGTTTCCAACAAAAAGTATTGCACCCAAAGTCATGCATAACCCACATATTTTGTAAGACTGGGATCATGTAACCAATGTGGAAGCATGATGGAAGCAAACAACAAAGCAGTCCTGAGCGGTCTGGAGGGACAGAGGTTGGGGTTGTGAATGGATCACAAAACACAGGACTTTCCCATGGGGATGGGTCTTTGAAACTCTGTGAACTTTTAATGAACTTCAAGTCATTTTAATGCACATCCTCACCATTTTCCTAAACCTAACCACAGTAACTTCACATTAATTATGTAACTATGCGTTAAGGATGTAACATCACTTGTGGGAATTTGTAGGATATATTACAAACTATTGTGTGTGCATTTTCTTAGGAAACCATACGAACCGTTCTATGACAATATGTTAGCTGGCAACACAAAAACAATGCAAATGCAAAGTAAATGAGGATCTTTTGCCATGGTAGATGCACAAATTAGGTACAAAGAGTGAGAAAGTCCTTGTAGGGCAGGTGGGAGTGGTGGTGTATGGGTAAAAAAAAAACATGAACTTCCAACTAGGAGACCACAGTTCATGTCCTCTGTGAAACCAAATCTCAATGTAGTCACGTGACTTTATGGACTTGATATAACTATGCAAAGTACTTTACATGGATACTTTACGTAGCTATGCTATGCTAAGTGCATACATTTACATCACTTACGTTAAATGCAGTAATTTTAACCATCATCACAATCTTTTCAAAAAAATTAGCCAAGTATTTTTTTTGTTCTCTAAACCTAGCCCAGGGTTATACTTTCCCTGTGCCCAACCAAACTTTTTAAAAGGTTGTAAAACTCTTCTTTTGAGTATACCAAAGTATGATTTTAAAGAAAATGTAATGCTACAATTGGCTTGTGTTTTCCAACAGTGCATTAGACAAAACATTCACTGAATGTATTTGCAAAATGTTTTTCAATTCAACCTACAATATAATTACCCAATAGAACTGCAGTCATGCTGAATATGTCCAGACTGACTATTAGAGTAGATGAGCCATGAACGTGGAACGCTGGTATTGAAAGCAAACACTTAAAGACAAACAAAACAAAGTGAAGTTCTTGTTAATGCAGAATATCTGCATATAAACATAATTTTGGATTTAATGGAGTATTCAGAAAAGAGGACATTTTTCAAACTCATTTCATAATATGAAAAAAAATTTTTCCTTACATTATATCTTACTTTGTATTTCACACTATATTAAACTACTGCATATTATTTAGGTTGCTATTCTGGTGTGCACTACTATAATTGGTGATATCATATTACTTTACATAGACCATACTTTGCTGTTTTTAACCACTCCACTGTGTCACTTTGCTGGAGATGGTATTGCACTAATAGTCAAGTACAAGACTGTCATGGGTGCTGTTGGTGAAGTGCTTGCATTCTGTTTTATTCTGTTCTCAATCTAATTTCATTTATTTTTATTTTTCCTCTCTGGGGTCACTAAAGCTTATCTTAAACATTACTAATCCACATAATATGTTGTATGGAATAAAATCCCCCCCATCACATGACATTTTTCCAAACAACGTTTTATGTCGGGGCTTCAGGACACTTGGATCACTACGGACGAGCAGTATGGAGATATTTTGTGGTTGTGAATCTGGGGCGCTGTCAGCCTCCATTAGATGGAGTTGTGTTGCTACCCCCTCTCCCCTGGGATCTCCGCAGGTGATGTGAGGACTCTAAAACTTCACCTGAGCCTCCCTCAGCATATGGGCGAGTAGATAATGGCTGAATTTTCATTTTTGGGTGCACTATCCCTTTAAATGTGGATTTAGACCTCATGAAAAATTGTCATTCGAGGAATACATGATATATTGTTAAAATGGAACAAAAAAATCTCACAATCAATAAATAAATAAATGAAGATGGAAATCAGTAAATAATGTTTGAGCTTGTGTGTGTTTTGATTTGAACCAAAAAAGGTTCATGACAACAGAAATTATTTGATACTCAGATGACCTTGGGTGTTTTGAAAGGCACCTTTTAATCACAATGTATTATTTTTATTATTATATATATAATATATAAGTGTTTGCATTGCTTCAGACTAAAGATGGAATTTTGGCAAAACAAAATAGGATAAATGATGTGGTCTAACCCACTTTGTCAATGTAGGGAAAAAGAATTACAATGGTCGAACACCCTGCAGTGCTTTAAGAAATGTTCACTAGTAATGTTGCTTGTAGAGAGTGTAGTTGTAAAGTAATTTTCAGGTTACTTGTGCTGTTTCCTCCATAGGCTTGCTAGTTCAGATAATATGAAACAAAATCATGTTACGTTTGTATGAAGTTTTGTTTCGCAGATTATATTAAAATTTCAACCTACGTATCCGGTTCATGTGGTCTTTTATTTTGTCACTCCTCAACAGTTACATTTCTCTTGTCACCATTGTACTGAGCACTCTCCCATCAGAATCAGATGGGTTCTGATGGGAGAGAGTTCAGTAAGACGGCGGTTTCACTGATGCATTGATATGTCAGTGTGTGGAGTGCATGTGGCCCTGGCAGTATTGATATGGACATGGACAGCACAGGACAAAGAGAAAATGTGAGAAAGGCTTGAACTGAGAGAGAGAGCACATTAAAAGGAGAAAAGTTCTTCAGGAAAGTAAGAATACATCCAAACAAAATGACAGATATATTCATGAACAAGAGACACGGTAAGTGTTTAAAATAAAAAAAACCTTACTAGTATGAAAACACCCTCCCTACCCACAATATATATGAATGTTTTATGTATCTGTCCATCTACCTATAGATAAAGGTAGATGTGATTTTAATCCTCGAGATCAGTTGCACACAATAGCCATTTAAAGGGATAGTTCAGATCTTTTCAAGTGGGGTTGGATACGTTACTTACTGAGTTTCCATACTCAGTGTATAACCTGCAGTGGATGTCCCCACTTTGGAGCAGCAGAGAGGAGTACAGACACAAAAGCTAAGCATTGCACTGCTGTGCAGAGGGCAGCAAAATGTATTTATACCACCAACTAAGTCCCACCTAAAAAAATAATCAACATCAGTTTAAGTGTACACTGTATTTAGAATATTTTCACTACTTTACCTCACTGACAGACCACGATCTCCAATGGAGAAATAAAGCCGTCATATTACTCTCTTCAAAGCCAGGCTCTGTTGAGAAAAAAACATTAATTGAACACATTGCTGAACACAGGAGCTGCTGGTCTACCAGTCCCTCAATCAATTAGCTAGTTAGTGCTGATGTGTGACTTTGGACTTTAAAAGGGTTTGTTCTGATTTGCAGTTGCACAATAACACAAACAAACTGGGCAGCAGTAGACAAGTAGCTCCTGTGTTCAGTGAGTTAAAACTACTGTTTTTGTCAATGGAGTCTGGTGGCGTTGACAAGATGGGGAACTAAAGCCATTAATGGCTCGCCCGTTGGACAGGGCTGTCTGATTGAACGTAAAATCTGTGAAATCATTCTCAATATAATGTACACTTAAACTGTTACTGATGTTTTTAGGTGGCTAAAATATGTTTTACTGCTGCCACCATCAACCACAGTATATTGCTTAGCTTCCGTGGTGGTACCCATGCCTGCTTCTCCAAACTTGTGGTGTGCCTACAGATATCTATTGTATTTACCACCCTGGCTGCACTGCCTTTGTGAGCAGCGTGTGATGGCTATCTGTGCAGTTCACGCATATGTGGTGCTCACACAGAGAGCATTGCTGCTGTGGCACTGCTGCAGAGCTGCCTGCTGCTATGAGTACTGTATTTCCACAATTAAAAGCCTGTACTCCACTCATTTAAGGAGCCATGGAAGCTACTGCATGGTCAGCAACACGGTCATGCAAATATTTCACAAATGAAGGGATTCTGTTGACAAAGACATTATTAGGGCTTTTATTTTACAATGAAAAAAGTGTGGAAAGTGTGGAGTAAAAAGGGGAGTATTTATATATTTTTCTATATCTGTGACCGAAAATAGAGTGAAAGCGGTATGATATCAATATGATTATCAAAAGACCATTTTCACTGTCTGTTTTTGTGGAAACCAAGCGTGTCACATGTAAAAAATAGGCTAGCTGAGCAGCCTGAGCAATACTGCTCACGCTGGCTGCTCCAATCTGTGGTGTGTGTGTATGTGTGAGAGAGAGAGAGGGAGAGAGAGAGAGAGTGGCTGTCTATGATGTCACCATATGGTTTGTGCTGGTTTACTTCCTGTGAGGTCGATCACTTATGAGCCTGAGTGTTAATGAATACCTGTGTGTGTGTGTGTGTGTGTGTGCATCAGAGAGTGAGAGAGGTGTGAAACAGGAGCATGTATACTGCCATATGTCATACGTTCAGGAATTTCATGCACATCTCTGTGTATGTGTGAGCTTGTAGGGTGATTTAGCATACTTACACCTGCATTTGTTTGTGCGTGTGTGTCTGTGTGTTGCACTGGTTGGGCCATCTGTGCCTCCACCACTTCAAAGGAGCCATCGCTTCAGAAGTGCCTTGCAGACAAATGAATTATTGAGTCGATTTGAAGACGTTTGCCGTTGAGCGTTTTGTTCTGCTGTGGAACTCCCTGCCTTTCAGGAAGTGGAGGATGTGTTGTTCCCTTTAGATCAACGTTGTCGCCTCCTCTGCTTCCTCTGCCTCGACACACACACACACACACACACACACACACACACACACACACACACACACACACACGCTGTTCGTCCTTTGCCTCCTGCCTTAGACTCTACTTTAGTTGTCTTATTTGAAAACTCACTTCTGCCTGTTTCAAGTTGGCCCTCCCTCTCCCCCGCTCCTCTCATTCTCACTGTAGAATCCCTCTGCAAGTTTTTCATGTCTAAGGGCACTGAGCTGCTGTACCAAAGATTCAATGTGAAACCATTTAAAAAGAGAAAAAGACAAGAAACAGAATAGAACACCTCTACACCCTCAGTCACTCATGAGGGCAAAAAAGGTTTGGGGGTATTATTAAATGTGTGGGTGGAGAGGAGAGTGAGAAGGTACTGGCTTCAAAAAGACTCCAAAAATGGTTTGATTCCACTATTTCTCTCTGTGAACTTTAGCTCCTCTTGTGGATTCTACTGTGTGTTGCTGCATTCCAAAGGGAGCACAAGCTAAACTAATGCTTTAAAAAACAAAGAAACAAAACAAAACAAAACTTGGACTCCTCCAGTGTTTTTAACAAGTAAACAAGTTCAAGCCTCAGCCAATCTTTAGATTCTGCTTACTTTACAGTGAGATCCATTTTCAGACCTACAGCATTGTGGTCGATCCCAGAAGTTGTTGGAAATCATCAAAACAGTCCAAAAGTTTAAGTTCATATAATAACTCAAATTTAACACATATGCCCAAAGTAATCCAAAACCAGGGGTCCCAATGGGAGGAAGTGCAGCTTAAAGGGATAGTTCAGATTTTTTGTAGTTGGGTTGTATGAGATACTTTTACACAGTCAATGTATTACCTGCAGTAGATGACGGTCGGCAAACCCACAGTTTGGAGAAGAAGGCTGGAGTCCAACATAGGAGCTAAGCAATTTGGATGGGGGTCAGCAACAAAACATACTTAGGCACCTAAAAAAGTCCCACCTAAAAATAATAACAAATTAAGTGTATGCTATATGAGGGTATTTTTTTTACTGCTTTACCATTCAGACAACCCATTCCAACTAGGAAGCTATCAACAGCTTTAGTTCCACAGCCACCAGACTTCATTGACAGAAACACACATTGGGCTTACTGAACACAGGAGCTACTGGTCTGCCACTGTCTTGATCAGTTAGTTTGTCTTATTGTGTGACTTTGATGAATTTGAACCAACCCTTCTAAAAAGTCACACACAAGAACAAAACAAAACTGATCAAAGCAGTGGTAGACAGCAGCTCCTTTGTTAAGGAATGTTGAATTACATTTTTTGGATAGCGGCCATATTGGTAATGTACAAATTAGAGAGCATAAATAAAATGTAAAATGATTTAAAAATAAATCATAAATCTATTCTTGTGTGCTTCTAATGCTTAAGAAAATAAAAAAAAACACAAAGTTTGCCAAAAGTGTTTCGAAAAACAAAAACAAACAAAAACAAATTATTTTAGGTAGCTGCCATCCTGGAAATATGCAAATTAGGGGGCCTAAAAAAAGCATTCCAATATGATTCTTATGGTAAAAACAAACAAACAAAACAAAACAAAAAAAAAATCAAACATAAAACAGACACCATGCTTGCATTTGTAGCTTTTCTGGTTCAAATGTTAGCTGAAATGGTTTTCAGAAGGCAGAATGTCCCTTCTACATATATTGAACTGAACTTTAACACAACATGAACTGTCTTAATTTTGTGAGCCAAGCTGCCCCACTAAATTACTTTCTCAATGGAGTCTTGCTTTGAAAAAAGCAATATAATACAGTTCAGCTACAGTTCCCCATAGGAGACCACTGTCTGATGGAAAGTTAAATCAGGGAAAATACTTCAATACAGTGTACACTGAAAATGATACAGACTGAGCCACAGCAGTCCATTGCTTCAGCCTGCTTCTCCAGACTGGGGGCGTGCCAATAACCAATAATATTACACTGACTACAACCCCAAATATGAAGCCTTTAAAGGTTTGATTTGATTTGTCCACACATACATTACATTTTATTACATCATCAGTTTAAAAATAAAACGACTGAAAGGTATTAGGCCTACATTACTGGCAAAAAATAATTTCACAATATCAGTTGGCATTTTTTATTACATTATTGGTTAGGATATTAAATTATTGGGTTTTGTTACATTTTCAGTGAAGTTAAGAGCAAAGGTTGTTACATTTTCAGGAAATTATTACATCATTGGGTGTCTGGTGAATCCCCCCACCCTCGGACCCCTCTGCACTTTTTTTAAATGTCAGGTTTACTTGTATTGCTGGTCCAAAATTGTGTCCACATCTTGGCAGTGCCCAGAAAGTAGCTGTGTTCCATTTCCTGGACTGCAGCTCAGGTGGGCTACATTTCCACTTACCTGCTATTAAATGTCAATGTGTTCACCTATTTTGTTTCCAGATCAGTGAAAATTCAGCCTGCCTGGGCTGCTGCCTAAAAAATAATTTACAGCCTACGACCTCATGCAATGTGCATAATATGCTTTGTATATATAGGAGGTACATGTTTATAATTGTATAATCAGCCTGACATATGCACTCACATACTGGCACCACCTATTATGTTTACATCAGACACTCTCACAGATATCATATGCCCGCCCACAGATTTATGTCTGTCAGGTCTGGATACCACTATCACCGAAAACAATGAGTTCCACTAATTCCAGCAACGTGTTTGTTTCAATTTGACTGAGCTATGACTCTGAAGGGGTAAAGAGTGCATTATCTGTTCATATCCTAATATTTGCATTCAATTAAGTTTTCTTGGAATACATTTAGGGCCTCTCATTTATTCTTGGGAATCACCATCTGACACCTTCTTGATCATATGTCAGTATCACCTGCACTCTTCTGTCATTAAGTGCTCTGTGAGTCAACAATTCAAGTCATGAAAGAAGGTTCTCATTAGATTTGAAGCATGAACTAAGCAGGTGGGCAGAAAAAAAAAACCCACTAACTGCTGATAAATCCACATTGGCCAGTGGAAACTGGATATGAATATGTATCCAAGCTAACTGGAGTATATTGCAAGACAGTAATTTAACCTTTTTTTTTTATTTTTATTTATTTATTTTTTTTTAACAGATGCAGACTTTGTGCTGGTGAGGTGATATTTTCCTGAGCTGTTTTTTTTTCCTAGCCTGCTTCTCTGTAGTGTTTTGGTGACTCACTGTGTGCATAGTAGGTGGTATATAACTAGAAAGTGTAGTTTTGGAGTAAAGATTGCCATCCTCCACCCACCCGCTGGGAAGCTCATTGTGTAAAGTGCACTTATGTTTGTGCTGTACTCCTCTTTCGTTTCACTGGCCTAAGCCCAAATGTCCAAACCACACAAAGCTATACTGGATTAATGCCATTAATGACTCTTCTCATTGGAATCTGTCATCCATAACTGCTTGTTGGCTGGATGAAAGCCTTCCCTAAGATTGACTGAATACTAAAAGCCATGTACAGATAGAGGACACATGCTCCTCTCACACCTCTGGAGCTCTATTTTGGTGAACCCTGCAGCTCAGTGCAGATTGCAGTCAAGTACACCCTCCCCAGTGCAGCAGGAACAATGCACTTCTGGTAATTTGGCGATCAGGTTCACCGCATATGCATCTTAATTGGATACTGGACGGGATCAGAAAGAATACATTGTCATACATTATATGTCGGCTTATCAGAGGCTCCAACAATCATGGTCAATCTTATTCACTACTTGTATCTCTTTTAAATTTAAGTTAGAGTATTTATAATAATTGGATTATTAAAATTTGTTGGCTGAAGAAATACTGATATAGTTGGTCCATTGATCCCAATTACTGTATTATTAGTAACTGTGTGTACCTCTGCTGATCAGTGCTGGAATGTAACTAAGTACATTTACACAAGAACTGTGCCCAAGCACAAATTAGAGGTACTTTTCTTTATTTGAATATATATATTTGATCTTGTGCCACGTTGTCGTTGTACTAATTTTTACTTTACTAATTACCTCACAATTATTTCATAACTTTAGTTACTGGTTGCTTTCAGGCTGCTCTCACAAATTTTCCATATGTTTTACTACAAAAAGCAGTGCATTCAAATTTGTACATATCCCACAAATTTTGAAAGGCTGCAATTACGTGACCAGTTCACTGACGGCAGTAAACAAGGAAGCAGCCCGAGTACTTGTAAGGAGGCAGGTTGGGGTGGAAGATGGGTCACAAGAACAACTTTCACCCGGGACTTTCCCCTGGAGGGGCATATTTGGATCCATGTGAACATTAAGTGAACTTTGAGTTATTCTAAGGTACATCCTCACCATGCTTTTTAATGCATTGATTTTCTTTTATTGCTGTAGGCCTAAAGTGGTTCTTGCATTCTTCAATTTTAAAAATGCATAGCCTATACATCAATGTAAAAAAACAGTTTAACACTTTATCAACTAAAATGTCATACGTCTGTGACCTGGCGCCTTTTCCTCTGAAAACACCACTAGTGATAGCCACAGAAGTATTAAGTCTCCTTAGTGAGGCTAGCTGAGGATTACAAATCATCTGGGGAAAGTCTCAGAGGAAAATAGAGCATTTAATAGTGTGTGGACAAATTCATTTGCTTTCATCAGCAGTGCTGCAAAGTTCAAAATAAACAAAAATAGCCCACTACAGAAAAGCCACCTTGTGCTAAAACATATCATTGACTGCTGGTTTATGTCGATAGTCTATTATTAGGCTCAAATAGGTTTTGCAGCTCCAGACTAACCCCCTTTTGATAGTAATGTCATATGTGTTGTGCAAATTCGTAGAATATCATACGAACTGATGTGCATGCATTTTTGTCGTGGGTGTGTGTGTGTGTGTGTGTGTGTGTTTCATTTCATGTTAAAATATTTCATGGTTCCAGCTTGTCAAATCTGAGGAATTGTTGCTTTTGCATTTAATTATTTTATGAAGTTTAAATTATTAAATTGATTTAAATTATTATTTTTCCATCCAGGACTTTTACTGTTCATACTTATGTTTTGCTGATTATACTCATACTTTTACTTAAGTAGTATTTTCAATGCAGGACTTTTACTAGTAACAGAGTATTTTTACAGTGTGGTATTAGTACTTTTACTCTAGTAAATGACTTGAATACCAACTTGGATACTACAGCAGAACTTCTTTTCTTCTTAGAGCATTTTCCCGTGGCATCCCTCCAATTATTGAGTCTTTGCTTACTGCGCCACACCTGCCCTTATATACTGTTTAGGGGACATTACCTATGCCAATAGGTTACTTTTGTTCAGGTGGGATTCATCATTCACCACAAGAACAGTATTGGATAGTCCAAGAACATTTGATGCATCTGCTGACTGCTTTTATATTGTCTCTTAGCAGAAAATTAAGATGAAAACATAAGAGAAAATTGGCAAATCCTAGGATGGTGAAGGAGTGGCCCGCCTTACTCACCCCAACATTCTTATCCTAACTTAGCCAATTCCACTACTCTTGCCTAAAGTCAACCAGTCCAACCAATGAAGGCAATGAGTAGTAGCCAGTGGGGCACGGCAGGTCATTCCCTCACCATTCTAGGATTTGCAAATTTGCATACAGGAAGCAGGTCTTTAAATGGTGATGGATGATGAAGAGAGCCTGATTGTATTTTAACAACCTCTTTGATCATCTAATTGCTCATGATTTTTGCCCTGTCAGAGGTCTTCATAGCAGAGTTCCTGCGCTCTCAAAACTCAGCATTTAACTTGATGTTATTAAATTGAAAATAAACCACTCAGACTCAGTTTGTATGAAGCAGGAATCTACCTTTGATTTATCGGCTTAGCTTAAATGGACACCATCTACCCTTAACAGTGAGACTGTGTTGCCAGTTGTCTGAGTTGGGTTTCTCAATATTAGTGTCTTGAGACTCTGACATTCTGTGAAATGTATAAGCAGTATATAAATTATCATTACATGTTGAGAAATAATCTGAGGTCCAAGGTCTTTTAGTGGCTGTTCTAAAGCTACTTCTTATCCAAGGCGGCATAAAGGTTCACTTTATTAATTTGAGTGCACAGAAAAACTAGAATAACCACCTCACAGTTGTGTGCCTTTGCCAAACAATCACATTGCAGTTTATATCCATGTCTGTCCAGACTCATATAATATTACAGTGAAGACTTTGAAGGAGTTTAATAAAAAAGGTATTAAGTATTTTTGGTGGAACAGAAGTTATCTCTGTATTGATAGCAGTGATACCAGTGAATCATTTCCAATGAGAAACATGCCATCTTCAGATAGATAATATTTTCACAGAGAAATACTGAGGCCTAACAAAGAGCTTTATCACATGGTGCAACAACTATCACCTGAAGCTCAATATGAGCAAAAACAGTGAGCTGCAATGCTACTAACTCAAAAACATGGATGCTTCATACACATCTTCAAGATGCACATGGCACAGAAACATCCATGTTCCAGAGTGTAGGTTCTTTGCAGCAACATCCACATTTGCAGAATTGTCTGCTGTCTGGCTACAACTTTGTCCTGTTCCTCTGGTAGTCCACTACAGGATAACCCTATATATATGTAATAACCTTCATTAAAGACTTGGGAAATCATTCTGACTATGAACAAAGACTTTAAAAACAAACAATAAGCAAACAAAGGATCATCATGCATAACAAATGATAATGGCAATATATAATCACACACAGTGGCAATACAGCATGATAAACATGTTATGGTGTAGATGTAGAGTTAAACGCATTTACACTCAATTCGAACCAGATATGAAGATCTGAAGGCACTTAAACAGCCGTAAGGGTGGCAAAGTGTCTGAGTTTAAGGTCTTTTTGCAGATCATTCCATGTATAAGGTGCACTGTTCCTAGTTTAGTTCTGATTGAGTGAGTGGAAGCATCTGTATGCTTCTGTATCCACAGATGATTTATCATTTGGTAAAATCATCACTGGACATTTCAAGGCTTTTTCCTCTGCATGCTCTTTGTCTCCAAACAAAGACAGCTAGGTGACACCCATCTCCACAGGAGGTCTCACCTCACACCTCAGTGAGACACAAGTCTCACAACTTGATTGGACAGTACTGTTACAGTGACATGTGACTCTGTGATGTCACCAAACTTTGTAGAAGGTCAGCTCCCTCCAAGTCTTCTCTTGCTCCAGCTGTTGAACAGCAAACACATCTTTCCAGCTGGGCCTGGAACAGCCCCGAGGCCCAGACCCTTGCTCCATTGCCCCAAACCACTAAAGGGAGGGCAATTGATCACAGACTCTCTAACCTGAACTGGAAAGGTAGAGGTGCAAGCACAAGGTTTGCAACTAGCTGTCCAGCAACAAAGTGAGTTAGCATCCAGTGTCTAACTCTGCTAAACCCTGAGCGACCAGCTTCCTCGGAGTTTCACCTTTGGAACAAAGGACACAACAAAGACTGCACCTGGAACCACCTTCCCAGCCTTCTTCTGCCGGCTAACAAAGCAGTACACCACCAAGTGACTCCTTCTCCCATCCATTCAAGGATCGGTAATGTAACAACTGGGCATAGCTTATCACAGCTTTACAGACTAAGCAAGACTGTTTAACTTGTTGTATGTGATTTGATGCTGTTCATTGAGTTATTGTTGTGATAGTTTGCAGACAGGTCATTGATTAGTTGGCTTCGCCAAAGCTAAGTGTTTAGTTTGCTAATACTGATGACAAACAGATTCTTGCACACAACTAAACAATCTCTGCACTAATCCAGACCGTTTGCAACACAAATCACTTTCACATAGACTCATTAACAAATAGGCTTTCAACAGAGCTACACCCAAACAGGCATCTCAAAGTTTCCGCTTCTTTTCCTTTGTCTTTGTCCTGACCACAGGGTCAGATAAACACCTCCCCCAACCTGAAGCCAGCTTTGATTCGGCCATCTTGTAGTTCCCTGTTGTCAGCCATTTTGTTTTGTGGGCCAAACAGCTCTTTGATCACCACACCCACCTTTGTCTTTCTCTTTTCTCTCTCTCTCTCTCTCTCTCTCTCTCTCTCACACACACACACACACACACACACACACACACACAAACATATACACACCAAGCTTATAGTTAGTTAGATTTTGTGTGTTTTGGTTTGCTTTACTAGTTTGTGAATAAATATAATTCTTTGGAATCATACCTGCTGTCTGTTTAATGTTGCACAAGAGTGAATGAATAGTCAACCTCTGCTGCTTCAAGAACTCCAAAATCCTTCAAGCATTACCATTAATTTTGGTTGTTGTCATTAATTTAATTATTAATCAAAACTCCAAATTAATAGTTTAACGTATTTTATGAGACTGATATCTTTAACTGGCTATCATTTTTCCCTTTACGGGAATGGTGCCCCACAAGGTGATTTAATGTTAATTAAGTCACATTATTTAACATGATTATTAATCATTAATAATAATTATTAATTATTTCCGATAGCCAATTAAATCCCAACATATTTGGTGCCCCTTGGTGAGAACTAATATGTTGATCCCGACATTTTGGTGCCTCCGTGTGAAGCCCGAATTTAAATCCTAACAGATATCACATCAAGGTTTTTGGCTGCAGGTTTGACATTAGCAAATAGGAGGCCAAAAACAACAAGGAGCCAAGGATGGGGCCTTGGGGAACACCACAGGTCAGAGGGGTAGCAGAAGAGGAGGCATTACCAATGGTGACTGAGAAAGACCGGTTCTGTAAATATCATCTGAACCATTTTAGGGCAGCATCCCTGATGCCAACCCATTGCTGAAGGCGATTCAGTAGGATCGAGTGAACAACGGTTTCAAAAGCAGAGCTCAAATGTGAAATAATTAAAATGGAACAATAACCATTATCAGCTGTGAGTGAAAGGTCATTTGAAATGTCAATCAGAGCAGATTCAGTGGAAAGACATGCACAAAAACCTTATTAAAACTTGTCAAAAACATCACAAGTATGCATTAAAGAAGTCAACTCAAGAGAAACATTCATTCATTCATTCATTCATCTTCTAACCGCTTCATCCTCTTGAGGGTCGCGGGGGGGCTGGAGCCTATCCCAGCTGACATCGGGCGAGAGGCAGGGTACACCCTGGACAGGTCGCCAGACTATCGCAGGGCTGACACATAGAGACAAACAACCATTCACGCTCACATTCACACCTACAGACAATTTAGAGTTACCAATTAACCTAGTCCCCAATCTGCATGTCTTTGGACTGTGGGAGGAAGCTGGAGTGCCCGGAGAGAACCCACGCTGACACGGGGAGAACATGCAAACTCCACACAGAAGGGCCCGGGATCGAACCGGCAACCCTCTTGCTGTGAGGCGAGAGTGCTAACCACCACACCACCGTGCCGCCCTCAAGATAAACAGTTTTCTCTAAAGCTTTATATAAAAATGGTAGTTTAGAAACGGGTCTAAAATTAAAAAAACAAAACAGAGGGGTCAAGGCTCGGTTTCTTGAGAAGTGGGTTCACGACTGAATGCTTAAGACAGGAGGGGTCACAGCCAGTGGATAGAGAACTGTCCTACGCACTACTACCGCACACACAGAAAGATATTAAGATATACATATAGTGCTAAATAGTGAGCGCAGGAGTGGAAATACAGGTATCAACACTGATGTTGTGATGCTGAAGTAGTAGCCTTGAACAGGTGCTCAGCTGTCACTACAGTAGGGCGGAGCACAGCGACGCGTGGTGGTGTATGCTGTGATTCAGGTAGTACAGCACATAAACACAGTGTACTGTAGTAGGACACATGTTCAATGAGAGCTAACGGCCAGTTTATTGCCCCTTTATTTCTCTTTCCCTCAGTGATAATGGTTTAGATGAACCACCATAGACAATACATGCACAGATGTTGAGACACATCCACACAAGTATGCTGTGACACACACACACACACACACACACACACACACACACACACACACACACACACAAACTGAAGCCCATTAAAGAGCCTGACAGGCTGAGTTACGACGACTTCACTCACTCATCTGATGTGACAGTGTTGCTTGGTTATGAGCGCTTAGGGAGAATTTACTGGCCTTCCCCCCCTTCCATCATACAGTCACCAGCAGGCCCAGCATCAGAATTCAAAGAACCACTCCTATAATTTACTGTATATGTGTGTGTGAGTATTACTGTGTACTGTGTTTCTATTAGTGTGTGTGTGTGTGTGTGTGTGTGTGGGAGTTGATGTTGGGCTGGTGGTGAGGATTACCTGTTTTATCAAATGTTCTCTCTATCAAAAAGTGCAGCCTGTAATGACAGATTCATAAAACAGAGAGATTAATCAAATGGATTCACATGTACTTAATAAACCAAGCTCTCCAAAGATATGTTATTTGTTATTAATAACTACTGACTGAAAGTGTAACCCGATGATGAGTGTCAGAAAAATAAAAGGCAATGACATGTGTCCTCTCCTGTATGCTGCACATAACAAACTACCCCTAAGCAGAGTATAAATAAGACAGGTACAATTACTATTTCATTATTAATACATAATTTATGTGTATATACAATGATAACATAGAGGCCTTGGGCGACTGAATCACAGCCGTGTTGATATTCAGTACACCAGCACTCCCTTGAGTGTGACATCGCTTTTCTAAAGCAGTTATACATGCACCATTTATTAGTTAACAATATTAAGTGAAAACATGAGTGACAGGCAAAACACATTTATTTCATATTTAATGGGATTCAAATTAACCTACAAAGGATCACAGCTCTTATGATTCCCCCTTTAGCATTAGTGACGGCTTGCTGTCTTTATTAATAGCTGTGGACAAGGCTCTGTTTTCTCAGGTGGTAAAGCTGCCCATTCTTCTTGTCAAAAAATGTCCAGGCCCTTTAAATTCTTGGATATCCTTGAATGAACTGCAAGTTTGATATCTTCCCAAAGTGGCTCAATGGTATTAAGATCAGGAGGCTGTGATGGCCACTCTAGCACGCTCACCTCTTGCAGCTGCATCTATACTGATGGGTCAACTTGACGTTGTGTGTTGGGAGGTCCAAGTGCTTCCCATGCGCAGCTCCCAGACTTAGATCCACTTCCACTTCCACTAGTGTACTTTTTGTCATAGGTTGTGTTGACTCCTCTCCAAACATACTAATTGTGGTTGTGAAAAAAAATAAAAATCAGTTTTGGTCTCATAACTACTAACTACTTTGTTTTAGAGATGGTGAGGCTTGTCAAGAAGCTGTTTTGCATATTGTAATTGGAATGCATGATCTGTGACATGATCAAAAAAGACTGACCAGTTCAAATTTGGCCAGGGATATGTACTGTATATTTATGAGCACAACAGTACTGTTGATAATTTACTGTTATGTGATAATTTTTAACCTGATTGAGTTAGCCCTAGTCCACACATAAACAATACTTTTCAAAAATGGGTTTCCCCCTTCCTTCATTCTCAGATCAAAAATCCTGTTCACACAAGCATTGTCTCAAAAATCACCCCCCAATGAAAAGGCAAAACCACATTTGAACCACTGCCAAGAGCATTAAACTCATACCCAGGTTGTCAAATACTGGCACTTCGTCACGCCCCTCAGCATCTCATAGTAATGCACAGGGCATCCTTTAGTGTATGTGATGCGCAGTTGTAACACATAGTAACATGTGCTTAATGTTGTAAAATAGTCCAAGTTAGACAGGCAACAAAAATCTTGGTTATGTTTGGTAGTGTTTATTTCCTAATGTATGTCATTGCACAGTGTCCATACATAAGTGCATAACATTAAATCAAAATAATACTGACTTTTAGTTCACACAGGACACAAACTGTAGTCTCCTGAATGAAAGTCCTGTTTTGTTTGATCCATAGGCTCTACATGAGTTACTCTCAGTGTCAAATATTGGATGGGATACATTGGAGTTAGTTCACTCATAAACACGTTAAAGGGTGCCTTTGACCTCATTATCACACACCAAGAGCAGTAACAAAGCAGTAGTGTTGAACACCCTCGAAATGAAAGCAGTCTTCAGAACGCATGCTGCACATGTACAGAATTGGACCAATCTTCCTCATCTTGCCAGGGTAAGTATGAATGTTGCCTTTGTGCCAAGAACACAGTAGGCAACACAATGCCAGAGAGAAAAAAAAAGCCACAGGTGGGGATCAGTGAGGTGTAGAGGCATTCTTCAAAACTTAAGGTAGGAATTTAAAACTTGACAAAAAGATTTAATATCCATCTGTCTGTACTGTTACTTTCAAATGCACACCTTCTTGCAGAAATGCACACAGTATCTTTCCTAATGCTGACATACAACAGCAGCAGACAGCCGCTCTGCTGTTCTGTCTGCTATGTTCACATTTTAGAGAATTCAAGTAATATTTTCTCCATTAATTATGTATTATTTCACCCACCTTGTGCTAAACTAAAAAAGAGTTTCATAATGGTGTTGTACTGTTGTTGCAAAAAAAACATGAATCAATCTCAATACTCGCTCCCTGAGTTTGAATGCGGGCAGTTCTTGTGCATTTAAAATAGAATCCTGCAGTTCAATTGTATTTAAGAGTGGACATTAAGAGTGGAGCGGCTGTGGCTCAGAGGTAGAGCGGGTCGTCCACCAGTCAAAAGATCAGCGGTTCGATCCCGGGCTCCTCCAGGCTGCATGTCGAAGTATCCTTGAGCAAGATACTGAACCCCAAATTGCTCCCGATGGCTGTTCCATCGGTGTGTGAGTGTGTTAAAACTGAGTAGCAGGTGGCACCTTGTATGGCAGCCTCAGCCACCAGTGTGTGAATGGGTGAACGTGACTCGTAGTGTAAAAAGCACTTTGAGTGGTCACTAGATGACTTGAAAGGCGCTATACAAATGCAGGTCCATTTACCATTTACACTGGTTGTTAGTTAACTGAGAAGACACTGCATTTGGCTGAACTTTCAATGCCCTTTGTACCCCGCACTAGTCTCTTCATTCAGCACAACTTTCTCACTCGCAAATAGCCTAATTAATCCTAAAAGTTTATCTTCTGCATGGGAGATACACTGTGCGATCCAAAACCCATACTACCATACTATTTCAGTATGCCAGAAAAAGATTTAGTATGTCCCAATACATAGTACGTTAAATGCAGTGTGCCAAAAATACCAGGATGTTCTACAATCAGTCTGATTTTGCAGTATTCATTTCTGACTATTCTGACCGACAATTCTCTATGCAGCAGAAGATACATCACATTGACAGAGGCGCGAACAGATGTCAGTTTGACAGCTCGTTGACAGCTGATTGACAGCTGTCAGAAGTCGCAGTGATGGATGACAATGCATTTAAGTAACTGATGACTAGTAGAATATTATTAATAAGAATATTAATTGTTTAAGTCAACAAAATAATTATAAATATCACAAACAACAATAGGACATGAGTACAAAAATAACAATGACAGAGAACTGCAGATGTAATTTCACTGTTGCAAATATAATATGTTAAAATCTACAATCTGTGCACTTAAAACTTTGTGTCCTGATTGTGTGCATACTGCATGCAACAGTACATACTTTTTCAGGTCATCTGCAGCACCTGCTAAAAGTAAAAAGTGTGAGATTTGGAATGCACCCAATATATCCTGTGTAGGGGATAATAGTTCCTATGAAAAAATAAAGTTAGGTTTTTGCCAACATTGCCTGCAAAAATGTATTTACATGCAATTCATTTTTTTCACTTTGCCTCTCTGGGCTTATGTACAACGCTCATTAACATTTTGCTTTGTTGGTAAGCTTATTTATAACCACCCTAGTTGGTACCTAATGCTCACTTGCTATACAATTTCTCTATTGTACTTCATATACGAATACCCGCCCACCTTGTTTTTTTAATTCTGAAAAACTCCATGCATTTTGACACTGCGTATTTTACACTGGGGAATTTACTGTGCACTGTATGTCAGTGGTTTATGTTCCTTAGGGTACAACAAAACTGGGACAATCTCTCTAGTAATTCCAGTCAAGGTCAGATGAAAAATGGGAGTTGTTATTTCTTGATCTCCATTGGGAAACTGTCTTTTCACACACGTTTTTTACACACCTACTGTGTGGGGAGGTCACAGGTCACAGGCAGCTACAATAACACAGCTGATAGAGCAGGACAGGCCAAAAGAGGTGTTGCCTCAGGGTGTTACCCTAAGAACCAGAAGATCATTTCACTCATACAGATAAACTGACCAGAAAGAGGAAAATCTGATTTTTTTCTGCATCATGATAAAAAATTAAAAACATAAAACAAAAAGGAGATGGTAGTCATACTGTAATTTCTGTTGCTGTCATTAAACTTAATATGTGCATGAACAGCACAACAGTATGTCTCATTTCCCATTTTAATACCGCATTCCTTTGCAAAAAAGGCGTTTTTCCATCAGGTAGATTGAATGGAACATATAATACACAGAATGTGGAAATGCAATGAATAAAAATGTAAAAAATGTATAAATAGGGAAGATCTTCACAAAACTTTAAAGGGATAGTGCACCCAAAAATGAAAATTCAGCCATTATCTACCCACCCATATGCCGATGGAGACCCTGGTGAAGTTTTAGAGTCCTCACATCCCTTGTGGAGATCGGCGGGGGGAGCAGCTAGCACACCTAATGGCACCTAATGGCAGACGGCGCCAACTTTTTATGTCGGGGCTGCAGCACACTTGGATCACTATGGATGAACAGTATGGAGATACTTTGTGGATTCAATTTTGTGTTCTTGGACGTTAGTCTGGGGCGCCGTCTGCCATTAGGTGTGCTAGCCGCTCCCCCTGCCGATCTCCGCAAGGGATGTGAGGGCTCTAAAACTTCACCAGGGCCTCCATCGACATATGGGTGAGTAGATAATGGCTGAATTTTCATTTTTGGGTGCACTATCCCTTTAAGAAAATCCCACAAATTTCTCTCTCTTTCTCCATTTCTATTGTTAAAAGGTAAATTGATAGGCAAATAAAACAGATTTGTAAATGGCTAAATGCATGGTAAGCATGCTGAATGGATTCAACTTCAATTTCAATTTTATTAATAAAGCCCAATATCACAAATCACAATTTGCCTCAGAGGGCTTTAGAGCATACGACATCCCTCTGTCCTTCACCCTCACAGCAGATAAGGAAATACTCTAAATAACCCTTTAACGTGGAAAAAAAAAAAAAAAACAACCTTTCAGGGTCATAGCTAAATTTAAGAAAAGAAAGCTGTTGGTTTTTCTCCATGGAAGTTAACATTGCACATTTTATAGGCTGATTCCAGCCTCATTATGCTTTTAACAATCAACTGAACAAACAAAATTAATATGAATATGTAAAATCCTAGTTTGCTCTGATTACCTGACCCGCTCAACTGTTTCATATTTCTACTGGTGGTCAACAAATGGTATAGCCCAGTGGTTCCCAACCTAGGGGTCAGGACCCATTCAGGATCCCAAAACAAATCAAGAGGTTTTCAATAGGAACTGATAATCTATTTCAATAATGAGTCCAACAGACCAAAAGTCCCATGGCCAGGAACAGGCAGAAGTAGCTGAGACTTGATGGCAGCACAGAGATCTAGCAGAAGAAAGAGGAAAGGTGGCTGGTACTAGGGGAGCTGTGTGTCAAGCAGGTGAGGAAGTGGACAGGTGGACAAGTGGGAAATAGAAAAGACTTCAGTGTTTCATAATAAAGGGCCTGGGGGGAGGTGAGAATGTGTGAGGCTGAAGTGAGAGACAGACAATATTCTCATGGGTTTGATCACCACCACCAAAAAGGTACTTTTCACTGGTACCCTCTTTTTAGGAGTGTCTTTTTCTACCCTTTTTTTTTTTTTTTTTAAAGAAATTCCTTTAATTAACTTAAAGTAGGGGCAATGGATCATTTTATAATAATACTAATTATCAAATGACAATGTGAAAATACATTCTTTTATATTGACATGGGTGTTCTGGTCTTAAGAACAGTTATTAATCACCCGATGCTCAGTCATGACCAATCTATAGCAAAGAGGTTCAGTAACAAAACACCACTCAGGTTGAGATTGGGCCATTCCTTCCAATTACTCCCTTACAGGCTCCTCAGTTGTTTTCCTTGTAGTGTTATAGAGTCTTTAGGGGGAACCCTTTCCAGGACCCCACTCCAGAGACTATTAGACCACTTCATATCATTCGGTGCATTGGCACAAAAGTCAGAGACTTTCTCTCAGTGACACGCAGTCATAGGGAGAATAGTCTTTCATTCTCAAGGGAGAACTTCAATGCATGGCATTCAGCCAGGGGCTCATCCCAACACCTGGCCAACGCCAGTCCACTCAACCCCTTTGGTTGAGTAAATATGACTACAAGAAACATAAACTTTTAATTTAAGGACTAATTTCAAGGAATTAAGGACAACGAAAAGCAGGTATTTTAAGTTAAAAATAAATGATCCTTTACTACCCATAATGAAGTGGTTTTGTGCCTAAAACCTGACTAAGCGTTAACCACAGCATGTTTCAGCATATCCACTACATAACACTGCAGAAATGTAACCTATCCGTGGTTTGCAGAAACATACAATGCCAATATTTTTTCTGGCGACTGGGTTGTTGCAGCTCATTGTTTATCTTTCTGACTGTAACTTTACTGTTTTGGTTCACTCTCACTGTTCTCATAGTGTCATTTCCAGCAGCAGCAGGCAGCTGTTTTCAGTAAAAGCACTCAATAAAACCTTATAGTGGGTACCTGCTCAACACCAAACCAGCAGAACAACACAGTTAGCTAATAGTAGGGCTGGGCGATAAATCGATTTTATCGATTAATTCGATTTTAATGAAAATCGAGTTTCTATTTAAAATCCACCACCGCCGCTCCACGCTGGGCTCCTGTAGTTCAAAGTGGGCTCACACCTCCCCCCCGCGCGCTTGACACACAAACAACATGGCAGTGAGTGGGGAAGAACTCCTTCTCAAGAAAGGGAATGAGTTCTTCTGCGCTTTGTGTGCACACCTGTGTATGTGTCTGTGTGCTCACCTGTGTGTGTGTGTGTGCGCATCAGGGCCGAACTCCGCCGTGCGCGACACAGAGAGCAGAGGAGGATTTTAGACACGCACCGTGTAGGGACAGAAATGACATGCCGTTGTGTAAATAAGATGAATAAGTGTTACCAACGCCAAGCTGGCAGACCCCTGAACTGTAGTAAAGGGACCTCCGAAGACCATTAGCTCCTTTAGCTTGTGTTAGCTCGTTGTGGCAACAACACATAAACAACGGGACTTCGTCTGCGTTAAAGAACGGCACTTTATTTTCAGCACTGCAGGGATGATGCACAGCCTCTGTCATCAGTGTCTGACTTTTACATAGAGGGAAATAACTCAAAAACAGCATGCAGAACTGCGTAGGCTCCTTCACTGTGGCTGCTCGATGTAAACAACAGAGCACATGCCTCACTTTCTTCCTGGGGCGCATCCGTCTGACGTCACACACCACACCCGGCACACTAAGGTCTCATACCTCCTACATCAACTACTCACATACACAGCTCCACACACAGACACACACACAAGCCACACACATCAGGCTCAGCCTGTAACATAAGGCTATTTAGTTTGTTTAATAAAAGGACAAGGTATAGACCTGTTCTATAGGAAAGGTAACCTTAAATGACTTCTGTTGTGATCCAATATGATGGCAGGGGAAACACTGCCGTATGATAAGAAAGGGGTCCGGTGGAAAGCGATCACAGATGCAGTCGCCATGTATATTGCAAGAGATATGGTGCCCATATATAGGCTACCGTGGAAAAGCCAGGGTTTATTCACATGCTGAAAGTTTTGGACTCCAGGTATGTGCTACCAGGCCGCAATTTTTTTTTTAACTAGGAGGGGGAAAAAAAATCGATTTAAATCGTGAATCGGATTTTTTGTGAAAAAAATCAGAGATTTTTTTTTAGGCCATATCGCCCAGCCCTAGCTAATAGTGGAGCGTTTAATGGCTTAAGATCCAGATATATCACCTAGGAGTTGGTAGAAACCAAATATAGAGCTAAAAGAGAGTCAGTTTTTGGTTTATATTCATTACATGGACACAAACACAACTTTTAATGGATTTTGTTTCTCTATAAATGTGTAAAAAAGCAACAGTTTGCTGACAAGCCATGTTAACCACGTCAGTGTTGTGTTGTGTGGAGGAGGGCCCATTAGGTGTAGGAAAAGAAACATCATAAGGAAGGACCTTAAAATCACTCAACATTTACTCAAAGTCCACATGGATCCGAACATGCATCTCCAAGTTGGAGACAAAAGTCGTTTTTTTTCTTTTGTGACCCATCCACCATCCCAACCTGTCTTCTTACAAGTACTTGGGACAGCTTCCTTGTTTACTGCCGTCAGTGCATTGGTCACGTGAATGCAGCCTTGTATATGTACGAATTTAGGTGCATTGCTTTTCACAGGAAAACACACAAAACATTTGTAAGAGCAATCTGAAATCAGTGATTCCCACAAGTGAAAAAGTAAAGGTTAGGGCAGAGTAAAAGTAAAGGTTACAATAAAACTCTGCATACACACACCTGGAAATCAGTGTAAACACTATTTCACATTTTGAGTGGTGGGATAAAGGTGTTGGCGTGCATCTGCCCGTACATACAATACACTCCTCAAGGACAACACAAACACACATGTGCAGTGAACCTTTCTCAAGGACAATCCACAGAGGAGAGCCACTCAAAGCTTTTTTCCTTCTCTTTAAATAAACCTTCTCTGTAGTATTTTCATATCCATCATTTCTGCAAACAACCTCCAACAGCCTTGGGAGCATATACAAGAAGAAATAACAAAATTCCTGTTTTTCACCCTTTGTGTGTGTATGTACATGTGTGTGTTATAGTGGTCCCACCTGAGCCTCCTTAATGTCTGCATTCAGTTTTACTTTGATTTATTTGTGCATCTGTTTGTCCTAATGGCCCAAATTGTTGCCTCTCAAATCAAAATGGTTAAAAAACAACATGTGAAAAGAAAATGTGTGTATTTGGCTGCAGATTTAATATTTCAACATGCAGCATGAAAAAAAGGTCTTCAAAAGCTTCCAGTTTCTGAGGATTAATGTTTGAGAACAAATTGTTAATGAAATTCAAAAGATGTTCTTGAAGACCTGGATGTGAGATCAGAGTTCACCATCAAAAACTACAGCAGCCTTCGTTACTCTCTGTGTGACTTCAATTCCCTTAGGGAAGCTGTAAAGAAAGCTTGTTGTTTTGCAGGAAACTGCTGGGAAACGCATGCACACACACACACACATGCATTTACTGAAAAGGTTAGCTGTGACACGTTTCTTGGCATTTTGGAAGCAATAAAACCCCATCAAGCGAACACAGCCATGTGTGACCAACATAGCTGCTCGGCTGCTGCCCTACACACTGCTGCTGAGCACCAACAGCTGAAGGCTTCCTGAGGTGTCTGAGCTGAAACTCATGCCAGAATAAAAAAAAAAAAAGAGAAGGAATAAGCCAATAAACCAGGAGAAGTGAACACAAAGTATTTGGACTTGGCAACTTCACCTGTCGGCGGCTCAAAATGACACCAAGAGATAACTCTTTGAAGAAAAATGAGCTTCAATATTCTGAAATCTTGTTAGGTGACATCAGTGAATTGCAGACAGCATGTGGACCAAATCAGACAGTCTGCCTTCTTATAACAGAAGCCAAAGAGTTAAGAGAAGCAAAAGATCTGACACCGATGAGGACACCTTCTTGTCAACAGAACACTCACTCACTGCTGATTAGGACCTCTTTTAATCCAGACTTAAAGGAACGTTCCCTTAAAAAGCAACTTTGGTTGTGTTTTTGTTGTTTAAGCCATCAGTTCTATTAGTTCTGATCACATCCTACTCAACACAGTATGGAGCAACAAACACACAGATCAGATGATCAGACAGGTTGCCAACAAGCTAACAACTTATCCAGATTATCTAAACCACTTGACTTGCTGGTAACACTTACAGTGAGAGCACCTGAAATGTCAGCAACAGAGTTGTAAACTTAAGTCTCCTAATTAGAGCTAAATGTTAACATCAGATTGCTAACATGCTTGCAGTGACAATGCTGTGTTTAGCTGGTTTACCATGTTTACCATCTTGATTTTTGACATAATAAAATCAATATTAGTACTAAACACACAGTACAGCTGAGGCTGATGAGTATTGGACAAAGTCAAATTCAGACCTGCTGATAGCAAGATATGTGGTCAGGAAATGAATGCTATCCAGTGGTTGTTGACATATTTCTACAGCAGAATGTCAACCTTATGAAGGCGTTGGAGAAAAGTAATCACTGTCAGTAAGAGCGGCCCATTTTGAGCCCCAGGTCATCAAATACAGGCATGTTGTCATGCCCCTCAGCATGTGACATCGACACCAAAATTCTCCTTTAGCATCTTTATGAAATGCACCAAGCTTTCAACTAACGAGAAGAGAAGAAGAAGTTGCACATTACAAATCCATGTTTTTCTGACACTGCTCATTACAGATGGACTTCTAACAACAGTGGCTGATGCAAAAATGCAAATGGCCAGTGTTTCGTTTGTATGTTTTGAGCTACTGTACAAATATTGGGGTACAGCAAAGCAACTCCATTATCAAGGCTCCACTCCCTATGTAGATATAAACAGCCCATTATTTAGGTGATTACATACAAAAGGGAATTCTTTTTTCCATTATATTATATGTCACAGTCTGCTTCTCTGCCTCACCTGCTCCTGGTAAATTTCCACTCACCTGCACCCTGCTAGCCAGCCACGCCCCCTCATCAAGACAACTCCTCTCACCTGCCTCCACAGCTGCGGCTCATCAGCCAATCTGCCTGGTATAAAAGCCTCTCCAGCACACATACTCTCTCAGCCTGATTGTTCTTCAACGTCATGCAAGACATTCCAGCATTCCTTACCTGCCTGATCTCCTGTTATTGTCCCTGCCTGCCTCTGACCCGTCTACGTCGTCTGATTCCCAGTAAACTCGCCAACCTTCTGTCCCTGACCACGAGCTCTGCCTCAGCGTCGTGGTTGTGTCTGGTGTCTGTGGCTGTGTGGTGTTTTCCTGCCACAGCGTTTCAGCGTGAGTGCTTTCACCTACCTGTGTGCCCCTGAACCCAGAGACTGTGTGGGCTCTGAGCCCGAAGAATGAACCATTAATTGTATTTCTTCGTCAGCTCAAGTTTTCTGTTTATTCTGTGTTCGAATAAAAGTCATTACCAACTGTCACTGAGTGCTGCATTTGGGTTCAGTCACACCCGTTACAGTACAATCTGGCCAGAAATGAACTGGAGATATGCCACTAGGAACACTGACAAAGAGGCAGCTTTATCATTAGCACGCCAGAAGGTTTCCTTGAGGCCTTAAAGAATCTGTTACCTAGTTGGATTGAGAACTTTCTGAGCACTCCTGACTCTCAGCCTGCACTTGAGTCAGTTAGGCTCGGGGTTGTTAGCCTACAACCTTCACATCCTGAGCCAACCCCAGCTGTCAACCCATTCTTGGGAACTTGCCTGACCCTGGGAGGTCCTCGGAGCCTCAACTAGACTACCAGACGTGGGAAGAAATCCCGAGCCTGTCCTGCCAGCAATCAAGCCAAGCCTCAGTCCCAGTTACCCAGCATCCAGTCAGTCCCTCAATCTGTTGTCCTGGCTGACGCCACTCCTGTTACCGCACTGGGGATCCCGGCGGGCGCCACTCCTGTTCCAGTGTCAGGGGTCCTGGCAGATGCTACTTCTGTTCCAGCATCGGGGACCCCGGCAGACGTCACTCCTGTTCCGGCGTTGGGGGTCGCGGCGGGTGCCACTCCTGTTCTGGCGTCAGGGGTCCTGGCAGACGTCACTCCTGTTCCGGTGTCGAGGATCCCAGCAGACGTCACTCCTGTTCCAACGTTGGAGATCCCAGCTGATGCCACTCCTGTTCCAACACTGGGGGTCTTGGCAGACATCACTCCTACTGTGGTGTCGGGGATCCTGGCTGACGTCACTCCTGGTCTGGTGTCGGGGATCCCAGCAGACACAAATCCTGTTCCAACGTTGGAGACCCCGGCTGACGTCACTCCTGTTCCGGCGTCGGGGATCCCGGCTGACGTCACTCCTGGTCTGGTGTCGGGGATCCCAGCAGACGCAAATCCTGTTCCAACGTTGGAGATCCCGGCTGACGTCACTCCTGTTCTGGTGTCGGGGGTCTCGGGGGGTGCCACTCCTGTTCCGGCATCAGGGGCCCTGGCAGACGTCACTGCTGTTCCGGCGTCAGCGATCCCAGCAGACGTCACTCCTGTTCCAACATCGGGGGTCTTGGCAGACGTCACTCCTGTTCCGGCATCGGGGATCCCAGCTGACGTCACTCCTGGTTCGGCATCGGGGGTCTTGGCGGGCGCCACTCCTGTTCCAACATCGGGGGTCTTGGCAGACGTCACTCCTGTTCCGGCGTCGGGGATCCCGGCTGACGTCACTCCTGGTCTGGTGTCGGGGATCCTGGCAGATGCAAATCCTGTTCCAATGCTGGAGATCCCGGCTGACATCACTCCTGTTCCGGTGTCAGCGATCCCAGCAGACGTCACTCCTGTTCCAACATCGGGGGTCTTGGCAGACGTCACTCCTGTTCCGGCATCGGGGATCCCAGCTGACGTCACTCCTGGTCCGGTGTTGGGGGTCCCGGCAGACTCAAATCCTGTTTCTGCTTTGGCAGGCTGGCCAACACCTGCTCTTCAAGCCCATTCAGTGGTCCAGCCAACACCTGCTCCTCAAATCCAGTCGGCAGTCTGGCCGACTCCTGCACCCAGAGCCCAGTCGGTGGTCCGGCCGACTCCTGTAGCCAGAGCCTAGTCAGCGATCTGGCCGACTCCTGTACCAAGAGTTCCTGCGGAGCTGCAGCACTCTCAAGTCCCCGTTCCTGCCAAGCTGCAGCACTCCCAAGTTCCTGTCTGTGCTGAGCTGCAGCACTCTGAAGTTCCTGTTCCTGTGTCAGTGCAGTGCTCTCAAGTCCCTGTTTGTGCCGAGTTGCAGCTCTCCCAAGTTCCAGTTCCTGAGACGCTACAGCCCTCCCAAGTTCCTGTCCATGCTGAGCTACATTGCTACTAAGTTCCAACTGTCACCAAGTGCTGCATTTGGGTTCAGTCACACCCGTTAGATAGATAGATAGATAGATAGATAGATAGATAGATAGATAGATAGATAGATAGAATCTGCCAACATGTACCCCTAAATCCTACACACTAGATTTTTAAGGCTTGACTTTTAGTTTTGACAGTGCTGCCATGGCTATAAGGCAGCAGCCTTTCCAGTTACCTCTCCCTCAGCTTCGCTAAATTTGTGCTGTCCAGAGGACTCTGGCAAGAAAGAAAGGAGGAGGCATGTTCATTAGGATTTGTAGAAACCCCAGATCACTGCTATATGCCATTCAGAGGTGGCTGCAGAGCGAAGTCGCTACCCTTGCTCAGGAAGAGCAACCTTGCAGCCATCTCAAAATATGTAGACTATAACATATACCCCCAGTGATGCAAGAGGTCAGGAAATGGTCAGGCCAATCAGAGACTGCCCTCTATGATGCACTCTGGAGCAGGACTCCACCGTTGACACCAGTAACATCACTGAAGTCACTGAGTCTGTGGTGGATTCAATTAGTAAAACTACAAAGGCACTGTTCCCAAAACTACAGTTAAATTATTCCACAACCAGCAACCATGGATTTCCAGAACCATCCGGAAACATGGACAATTTTAAAGCAGCAGCCAACAATGTAGTAAGAGGCAAAAAAGGCCTGAATTATAATGCACAAGTTGAAGGAACTGACAGGATTGCATTTTATTGGAATTGTACCTTGTTTGAATTCATGCTACAAACAAATTAATTGGATGAGTTAACATTTAGTGATAAATGACAAACAGAGTGGTGATAAATTATGCAAAGGTTGATTAAATTGAGGCTGTTTTTTATTAAAACTTGCTTCTGCCTACATCAGAAATAATCCTGTTTTAATCAAACCATCCATATCTTTATTAATACGAGTTAATATTTCATAGCAAATGTGTCAGTTATAATAATCAGCTCTGTTTTTATCATTCAGTTGTACTCCTTATATTATTCTCTGCTGTGTTTTCTAAAGGGTTGCTTCAGCAAAATTACTACATAAGTAACTGACTATTTTTTCTGATAAAAATAGTTCTTAATCTGTTCACAGTGATGATTATCCCAAGTTGACAGGACATTGCTTCTGAAAATTGTTGCTCTTATTATTATTATTATTATTATTATTATTATCTAATATAACCTTTCATTGCTGTGATCTCTGCAAATAAGATTCCATTCACCTCTGTTGTATTTGGGTGGAGGCATTAATCTAAGCTACAGATATCTCAAAACCGGGACAAATGCATTAAAAACTATCTGCATGAACGCATACCACTAGAAGTATAGATTTATTTATTTTTTTACCCGATGGATTAACCATTAGAAATCCCTGCACCAAACCGTAAAATGTACACATGATGAATGAACGTACAAACCAATAAACAGATGGACGGAAACCAAGCACAGACAACAGAACATACTTCCCATAAGCCTGAAGAAGAGGAAAAGGGAGAAACAGTAGACATTGATAAATGCTCTTTCAGACCAGACTATTGTTCAAGGATAAACTCACTGGTACCTGCAGCCTTGAGTCCCTGCAACTTCCTTCAGCCAAAGCATTTAACGTTCAAGGCTAAATCACTACAAAAGAAGCACATTTTAAATTTCATTCCTTTCCTTAAAGCAGTTTAGAGTCATCCACTTTGAAGCAGGCATCTGAAAGCATTGAACAGTCACAGTTAGCTGAACTTTTAATTGAACTCTAAATGAAGGAATAGATATCAAAAACCAAAAGTCTTACATTAACACTTGAATGTGACCCAAGGATAATATAATTCCCTTTGAGAAGTAGGTTATATCAGTGTAATGCACCTGAAGATAGGTAATGTGGAAAAAAAAACAAAAACAGAAACTGCCTTGATTTACATTTTGATTTGTGTGGTGGAAATTACACTAACAAATATTCTTTTTTATGAAGAAGATGTAAAATACATATGTAACTTACAATACATGATACATTTAATTGAAATGCGTAGTTATGTGTCATTTGTATTTTGAAAATAATATCAAATCTAACATTAAGCAGGAATAAATGTCCAGATTTTGGACTCTGGCACACATAAAAGGCCTTTTTTTGCTTCTCATTTCTAACAGGGACACAAATATCATGATAGTTGAAAAATCACCCATAATCTGGAATAGTAAAGGTCTTTAAATTAGATCATAATTTGAGGCAGAACCATAAGATTAGGTTATAATGCAGGCCCTCATCATTTCTACATTTTATTTTAGTGGTGCATACAGTTATGTCAGGGAAATCTGAAAATTATCAAATTACTTGAAACTAATAACAAAGCCTTGGGACGGTTCTGCTCTTTGCTCGGATGGTAATGTTCCCTTGGAGCAATGTTGAAATTAACCAAATAAACAGCACATTTAAACAAAACATACTGCTCTGTATAGTAATATCTATTGTAGTATGACGAGAGGTGAGTATTGTGAATATGTTGAACCCACAGTGGAAAGGCTGATGTCGAGAGAGTTCAAAGACAAAAAGACAAACAAGGTGTTTTAATTCAGCAGATAACAGTTTTATGTGATTTTACAGGACAGGAAATGTATCAGGTTTTACAACCCAGGCGAAAGGGCTGGCTAACTAGCAGTTTCATATCCATATCCTGATGTAAGGGAACCCATAATGTGAAGTGATGTCATAGATTACAAACCAGCAGAATAATGTAATATAATGAAAAAATGTGCTTAATATTTTCTCTTAGCCCCTTTTCAATGTTTTCAGAATTGGGGGAATACATTAAGCGGCCAAGCGTGAAACCCAAATGCAATATCGACTCCTGTCTGCAATTTGTCAAATCTGTAAAATATATGGCAGCGTGGAAATATCCAGCGCCACCATTTACGGGGGCTTTCATAAAACATATTCTTTGGTAATAGTGTTCTGCAGACAGCCTTATGTATTATTGAACAGTTCTCATTTTCATTCAAACAACCTGTAAGTCCTTCATGCACACACACACACACACACACACACACACACACAAACATAAACACACATACACAGACGCACAAAAGCCCTTACAACATTTTGCAAGGGAATTAGTCACCCTGTCCTTAGCAGGCAATTTTCCGCAGCTAGCCGTGGCATTTATCAAAGCAGAGCAGGTAAATGTGCACTTGCCAAGCAGTTTTATTGAGCCTTATTTAGTTGCCGTTCATACTGAGCTAACCAAACCCCCATAAACACACACTGAAATGTGCACACGTAAACACACACTAACCCATAATAACCAGCCTGATTTGAGTGTGGTTGATTACATTATTACCTTCTTGTGGTTCAAAGACAGGCCAGCTGGGGGTTTTTTTTTTGTCTCACTTTCAATGTCACTCTCACTGTTTTCTCCCTCAGCTTGTCAACTAATTTTTTTATTCAACTGAGACTGTTGGTATCATTTATACTTAGGCCAAGAGGGATTTGTCTCCCCACTTTTACACTCAGTGAATCTGGTCATAAACAGTGTCCTGCTGCTGCTACTGCTGCTGCGGCTGCTCTCATAATCCTGAAAAAGAAATCCAGGTAATATTATCAGGTTCAACCACTTTTAACCATAGACTCATACCAAAGAGCTGCATAACTCTGGACCATTTTACCGCGAGGGAAGGCAGTCATGGGGTGCATCCATAAAAGTCCCATGAGGCCAAAACTAAAAACATATTAATCCTAACACTTACTGTGTGTGTGTGTGTGTGTGTGTGTGTGTGTGTGTGTGTGTGTGTGTGTGTGTGTGTGTGTGTGTGTGTGTGTGTGTGTGTGTGTGTGTGTGTGCGCGCGTGTGTGTTTGAGTGATATTGAGTGTGTGCGTGTGTCAAAGCCCAATGTATCTTGTTCCTTGGTGACACAGAGCTAAATTGCTGTCCAAAATCTATCAAGGCAGGGCAGAGGTAATGCAGGAAACCTCAGGCAAACAGCTTGGGGTGGAACAAAGGCTGAACAAGAGATCTCAGGCAGAAGGCCTGGAGGTTGGGCATATGGGTGGAGCTGGTCTGGAGGATGGGCAAGTGGCGAGATGAAAGGTCTGGCTTGTAGTTGGCAGGGGCAGTGTACTGGTAGGTGAGGCTGGATGTCTGACAAAAGGTCTTGCTGGGTGTCGGCAGGGGTGGCTGACAGGAGATTTGGCTGGTAGTGCGCAGAGGTGGCTGACTGAGGATCAGTCAGGACGTCAGCAGATAATGTTGACTGAGGATTAGACAGGACATTGGTCGGTAATGCTGACTGGATCAGGCAGGACATCAGCAGGTAACACTGAGTGGGGTTTGGGCAAGATGTCGGCAGGAAACACTGACTAGGGATCAGGCAGGATGTCGGCAGGTAACGCTGACTTTAGGCTTTAGGTTTAGGCTGTCTGGCACTGGGCAGCTCAGACTCTGTGGCAATGCATTGCTAAGACAGCCACCAACATTGAGAGCCATGGGGACCATGCTTACTCTATGTAATCCCCTAAAAAATTGCAAGCTAGTCCATTCAAAGGATGATCGCTGGATGACAGGTCCATTCCTCAACTTGACCATGTCCATTTATAATCATAAAAGTGTGGGGAAACATGATCGGAACAGGCAGGCAGCAGACTAGCTGACTACGGGAAAGTTGTAAAAACAATATGGCAGGCAAAACACTATGCTCTTGTTATAGTTGCTGGGTATCTATGTGCAATTATATAATATTAGCAGTGTATGGGCACACAGAAGTCATGGTTTGGTTCATACCTCAGATTCAGAGTCATGATTTGGTCCGAGTTCAGAACAGCAGGGCAAAACCAAATGTACAAGGATGCATTTCTTTTCATTTAGGTTGAACAGACAGTCGTCGATGATAGGCACATGATGCCATCGCATATACATTAGCATTTTTTATGTACTTCCATCCACATCCCCTATAATGGTGGATCAACACTGACACACCTTACTTGTCTTAAAGAGGCAACAGACAGGATTCGTTTTTTTTTTGTTTTTTTTTAGCTTGGCGCCACCTAGCATCAGTGGTGTGCGTTGCACTGTCGCAACGACCAAATTGACCATGGGGATCAGAGATAATCAATAATATGACTCTATTAGACTCTCTAAATTAAATAAAATGTAGGTTGTAAAGCCACTGGTATACCTCTATGTATATGTAGAATGAGAAGGTGTGTGGACACTCATGAGTAAAGAGACCGAGCAACAGTTATCCAATTTATCTGAAGAAAAAACAAACAGTGCACAGTACCAGTACAAACAGCTCACAGTAAATTATACCAATATGTACAGTACCAGTACAAACAGCTCACAGTAAATTATACCAATATGTACAGTATCAGTACAAACAACAGTAGACACAGTAAATTATACCAATATGCACAGTACCAGTACAAACAACTCACAGTAAATTATACCAATATGTACAGTATCAGTACAAACAGCTCACAGTAAATTATACCAATATGTACAGTACCAGTACAAACAGCTCACAGAAAATTATACCAATATGTACAGTATCAGTACAAACAACAGTAGACACAGTAAATTATACCAATATGCACAGTACCAGTACAAACAACTCACAGTAAATTATACCAATATGTACAGTATCAGTACAAACAGCTCACAGTAAATTATACCAATATGTACAGTACCAGTACAAACAGCTCACAGAAAATTATACCAATATGTACAGTATCAGTACAAACAACAGTAGACACAGTGGAATTATACCAATATGTACAGTATCAGTACAAACAACAGTAGACACAGTGGAATTATACCAATATGCATGTAAACAGTCCCGATTATAAAATAAATGGTACTGTATGGAAAGGATGCAGCTGGTTGGAGCTCAAATTGAAATGGAAAACAAAGTCCAGTGTTCACTTAGCTGGGCGTGACTTAGCTGGGACTGTAACCCCTGTACCATGAACGTTTGGTACAAATACATGAGCCATTACAGCTATAATAAAAAAAATGTAAAAATGTTATGATTGAATTGTATTGTGCTTGACCCTTTGGCAATATTGTTCATCTGACATCCATGCCAATAAAGCATACTGAAATTGAAAATTGAAATTAATAGCTTGTCAGGAGCTTCTACCTGACCTGCTTTGTCAACCTTCCAAGTTATGTATAAATAAAGACTGCGACATTTTTCTGTTCAGATATATCAACCTCTGTCTGACATGCCAAAGTGCTCTTGATTAAATTACACTGAAATATTAGATCATCTATTAGTGTGCAGGTCTAATTATTTGGGATGCGCTATTGACCTAGTTTGTAATTGAATTCCAACAGCAACACGTTGTTGTGTTCATTAATTCATGAAGAACAGCCTGCTGCTAATGATTTGGTGCCTTGGAAATTAATTCCTCATTTCTCACTCCATCTCTCTCTTGGCCTCTAACGGAGCCTCTCTTTCATGTCGTACATGTACAGTGCACATCAGATCAAATATCTATGGATTCTGTAGTACTTGACAGGAAATGAATCTTACAGTTGTATTTGCTGAAAAACAGCCGATACAGCTGATACTTTTTTCTTGGAATGTTGTTTTTTTCTTTTTCTCCCTAAAAGCACCAGCTAAATTGCCCAGAAAAATATTCTCTGCAAATTTCATGGCTGTCTTCCTATTAGATTTTAATGTCTGTCGTGTATCAGTGGAAATGTGACCTGAGAGTGTGTGAGGAAAGGTCATTGGGTCATAAAGAAAAAAGGAGAGGTAGTCCACATACTGCAAATTGCAGGCTCCCCAAATTTTTATGAAGGAATGTTTTGACCTTTAAGGTCTTCAATACATTGCCTCGTTGATTTTCCTTTTCTTATTATGCAGCTTTTGCACCTTCAGCTAAATGTCCACTTTCTTTGCATGGGGTCAAGAAAACCGTAGAAATACATTCTCTGGGGACCGTGGTTATAAAATTAACTTGATAATCAGACTAAATGTTGTTTTCATGTGACTATTCAGTTTGTTTTGAAGGCCATTACCAATTGGTCATGGCCCCTAGCCACTATTAATTGGTCATACATATCTGTACATCCCCCTAGTCATAGATACAGAAATCAGCTGTAAAACATTAATAATTTTTATGAGCATTACGGACAAACTAAATTTGATCTAATTGGCTCATAACATATCATAACATTTGGTAAGTATAAAGAAGACGTATGATCAGCCCAGACACCAGAGGATGTATGTGCGTGGAAGAGCAGAGAGGTATGCTTTCTCTTCCTTAAGGCTTTGAATGTAGATGCTTGAAAGGGCGGAAGGGTGTGCTCTCTCCACCTTAGGCTTTACATGTAGGCAGGCAGAAGGGCAGAGATGTGCATTCTCTCTGCCTTAGACTTCATGTGTCGGCCTGAGGAAAGGCAAAGAGGCCTCAGAACAGGGCCGTACTGGCAAATATAATACTACAATGGAAATAAAGTTTTCTTTGATGAAAGTGGTCCTGAGTGAACTGGCTATTTGAAGCCAAAACACAATATTTTATTAACCATTACCAAGTGGTTTTTGTGCCCTAATATAACCATGTTAATCACAGCGTTGTTGAAATGTAAATTTTCAACTTATCCGCTACAAAAAAAATTGCACAAATATTACATATCTGTGGTTTACCTGCAATGCCAACATCTATTCTGACGATTCTGTTGGTATGGTGAAACAGTTTTATCCCATAAATGTGTGTGGGGAGTAAAGTACTTTTATTGACATACGTCTCATTACAGCTATGTAAAGACAAAAAGGAAATACAGTGCTTCCAGGGTCGTAGTGCAACAAACATGCATCAATGCATCCAGTCTGGCTTATGCAAGCCAACAGAAAGTCAGCCAGCTCAGCCAGCGGAAGTCTCAGACCACCATGCTCTCAACTGCCTTGGCTAAACTGCAACTCTCAATGAAATATAGATTAATAAGTATGCAAACAACTGTTAAGAGGAGACTGCGCGAATCAGGCCTTCATGGTCAAATAGCTGCTAGGAAACCACTGCTAAGGAGAGGCGACAAGCAGAAGAGATTTGTTTGGGCCAAGAAACACAAGGAATGGACATTAGACCAGTGGAAATCTGTGCTTTGGTCTGATGAGTCCAAATTTGAGATCTTTGGTTCCAACCGCTGTGTCTTTGTGAGACGCAGAAAAGGTGAACGGATGGATTCCACATGCCTGGTTCCCACTGTGAAGCATGGAGGAGGAGGTGTGATGGTGTGGGGGTGTTTTGCTGGTGACACTGTTGGGGATTTATTCAAAATTGAAGGCACACTGAACCAGCATGGCTACCACAGCATCCTGCAGCAACATGCCATCCCATTGCGTTTCGCTAGTTGACGATCATTTATTTTTCAACAGGACAATGACCCCAAACACACCTCCAGGCTGTGTAAGGGCTATTTGACCAAGAAGGAGAGTGATGGAGTGCTGCGGCAGATGACCTGGCCTCCACAGTCACCGGACCTGAACCCAATCGAGATGGTTTGGGGTGAGCTGGACCGCAGAGTGAAGGCAAAGGGGCCAACAAGTGCTAAACACCTCTGGGAACTCCTTCAAGACTGTTGGAAAACCATTTCAGGTGACTACCTCTTGAAGCTCATGGAGAGAATGCCAAGAGTGTGCAAAGCAGTAATCAGAGCAAAGGGTGGCTATTTTGAAGAAACTAGAATATAAAACATGTTTTCAGTTATTTCACCTTTTTTTGTTAAGTACATAAATCCACGTGTGTTCATTCATAGTTTTGATGCCTTCAGTGAGAATCTACAATGTAAATAGTCATGAAAATAAAGAAAACGCATTGAATGAGAAGGTGTGTCCAAACTTTTGGCCTGTACTGTATATATATATATATATATATATATATATATATATATAATTAAATCTGTATCATTGCAAATCTGCATTATAGAGGATATATATATATAGATAGAATTGTATTTGAATTGAATACAAACCGCTGCAGCATTTTTAAGTTGACAAAGACACTTTGGTTGTGGTTGTCATGGGCAGTTAAATTAACGTTTGTCACATTGATCATGAAATATGCCAATTGCTGGGATAGGCAGTTTAATTTTGGCACTGACAAATTATATATAACATTTTGAGCATATTGTAATTCTAGTAGACTGACAGGAGAGAAAATTAGACTCCTGCACCTCTTCTTCAGGCTTTAAATAAACCTAGCCCATGATGGGAAACTTTGGCCAATCACAGGCCATTTCAGAGAGGGTATTCTTATGGGCTGTTTTACAAATGTAGAAGTGCATGTATGCCCCTTTGGTGAAAACCTAATTCAATAGTACAGAATCCTGCAGAGAAAGTTGCTATTTCAGTGTTGTCAATAGCTGCCTACACTGCAAAGCAACCCAAAAAATGGAAGACTGACTTTTCAGGAAGAAAGTCTGAAAGAGAGTTTGACAATAAATGACATATCATGTGTCAATATCAGGAAAGGGTTTCACAGATGGAAAGAAAATGTTGCTAATAGTTTAAGCTGGCTGCTAACCGGAGCTAAAGACTCACTGCTGCAGCTTCATGCTCATGTTTATGTGACTAGCATTAGCTAGAGCCTCAGATCACAGTGTGTCCTCTGCCTCACTCCCTGTTGAGCTGGCAGCAGCTCTGGAAACTGACCCCCAGTCAGTAGCTACAGCAACCTAAATCCAGCCAGAGCAAACCCCAGCTCAGGGCTTTTTAAAATTGTTGCAACTTTCTGTTGCTGCAGTTACAGGTTAGGGGTGGGAAGGTGGGATGTTTATATAACTGTCGTCTTATTTGTGGTTTGATAAACAGAGAGAGAGAGAGAGAGAGAGAGAGAGAGAGAGAGAGAGAAGGAGAGAGAAAGCAGCAAGGGAAGAAATAATGAATGAAATAAGATCAAATAAATCAACATATGGGAAACACTGGGTTACTGTACAAAGCACGCACAAATGCCAGTGGTCATCTGGTGGGAGGGGCTTAGGACACAGAGGGGAGAGCAGCAGGGGAGGGAGTATTTTTAAATTCTATGTTGTTTTTTTTTTGTTTGTTTGTTTTTTGCCTTTCCCAGATTTATGCCTACCCCAGCTTTAAGAGTTGCTATCTCTGTAAGTTGACTTATACAAATTTGTATGCAGTTCTGCACCTTCACTTTTTACTGTAACTAAAGGGCCTCAGTAGGGATACAGGTGCTGCAGCACCTCACAGGATCTGACTCAATAGAACTGGGTTTCTGTAACAACTGGTGGGTCTCAAGTTCTTAACACAGCTGTAAATACATTCAGAGGCTCCATAAGCGGTGCCAGGTGCCTGTTGCTCCCCTGCTGCTGGGAGCGGTGCCATTGAAAAACCCAACACTGTGAAGCAAATCAAACAAACGCAGCTGAAATGTGAAACTCTGTGAAATGTGAAGGTCTAATTTGTCCTGTTTACTGTGATGGGTCTGAGATGAAAGCGGCAAAAACACTGTATCACTGTAGATCAGGGCTCACGTGTGTGTGTGTGTGCACATACACAACAGAAATACACACCGTCATCAGCAGCAGAGTTAGTCAACACCATCTGTGGTGTCTGTTTATTCCTCTCTGAGATAGAGTGCTCATCAATAGAAATCAGGTTGACTGAAGCCACGTTGCTCAATAAAAGCTGCACTGCAGGTAGAACTATCATTCAAGCATGTGGGATTGTGTGTGTGTGTGTGTGTGTGTGTGTGTGTGTGTGTGTGAACATAATAATCGCCTCCAACATTAAACTGAGGCTGTCTCCAATCCAAATCACTGTGGTGAAAGGTGCTTCTGTCCTGGTATAGTATTACCACCAGCATGCTGGCTGAATATCACTCAAACACACACACACACACACACACACACACACACACACACACACACACACACACACACACACCTTCCCCTTCTTTATGTTCCTGGTTCAGGCCTTGGCAGTTGACACGAAAGAGAGAGGATCTAAAAAATAGGGAAGCCATGGCTGCTGGAAACTGTAGAAATCATGGAGCTGTAATATTTAATGTGTCCCATTAGGCTATGAATTGTGGGTAGGATTATCCATGGGGGGCACACAAGGAATGGCCTTACTCATCCCAATGGTCCCGGTGGTGGTGGTTGTTCTGGCTTTTATTCTGACCAAAATGTGCTATATCAGCTTCACAGAGAAAAAGAGCAGATGAAGACAGCCACCACTGTGATGTGTCTTCAGGGTTACAGCCAGGCTGCATGGCGGCCATTGCTCCTCAGCCATGAAAGGAACATTGCCTTTGAAATTAATGGGAAATGCTCTATTGTCACAATGCTCTGGCATCCTCTTTATGTATGCCTTGCATTCATGCAGCGTTTGTGTTGTGCTCTCAAAGCACTGACAGTTTGTCACATTCTCTTTGAATCTGACACACAATGTATTTTACATTATAATGCATTTTACAGCTAACATGAAAAACATGTAAGTTGTAAAATGTGCCAGTGTGTGTTTGGTGGTTCCTTTTATAGAGATTCAAGATAATACTACAGTTCCTCTGTGTTTTGTGAATGAAAGCTTCATATGATATACTTAAACAATGTATGGCAAAAAGTATGTGAGCATCCTTGAGCACACTTTATGTACTTTTAGTCTGGGGCTGTGTTTTGATGTTTTAAGCTTAGTTCCAAATCAGTCAGCCAACTCACATGAAACTGAATTAGAGAATTACAGTGTAGAATATGTGCAGTGATGACATTTGGCATCTAAGCTCTGACCTCATCACTCCTCACAAGAGAGCACTAAGCTAAGGACAGCAGAGAGTGGGTAGTGATGACAGTAATTTTACTGAGAGGAGAATGTAGACTCAGAGTACACATGTGGATGCTGGGGTGGATATGTGTACGAATATGGCAGCTTAAGCCTAGTTTCCACCAAGCAGTCCAGAGCGGTTCAATTCAGAAGGTATTTTTTTTCCGTTTCCACAGTGAAAAGTTGTGGATGGTACCAGTGGGACCGTTCTTTCTCATCCCCATTTTTGGTGACACCTCTGTTGGGGTATCTAGCACATCGATCTGGTACTAAAAGGTGGAGCTGTGAACATTGCAGTCCATTGATTGGTTAATAGTGGACGGTCACTCTGTTTTGAGGCTTATGTAACCACTGTTCATACCGTGGCAAGTCTTACATATATTAGTAAACTGTAACTATAAAATGAAACACATCAGCTGTATACTAAGAAAAAAAAAACCTAATTCACTGGGCTGACTGCCGACAACTTTTATGGTGGAATGTTTAATTGTAATGTTACTCAGTGCATGAGCTGACAATGCAAATCCATCAACACACTTTAAATTTCAACAGGACAATTTTGACCATTCCATTACTTTTTATTGTCTTTCCTGGATGACATACACTTTTAGTAATGAGTGACTCTTTAAGCATTTAAAAAATATATATCCATTGGTAGCTTTGTGACCTTCCACCTATGACAATCCTCAATGCCTATGTGCAGTTTCACATAGATTGACCACGTCAGTGAGTAGAAAAACATGGGACAGACAGAATGACTGACTGACAGAATGACACACTGACAGTTTCCGTGATTATGTACAGCATACCATACCATGACTTAGTCATACCAAAAATTAGAAAAAATACAAACATTGGGCCACAGGGGGAGCCACAGTGATCGGTCACATTTTAGCCATTTTGAAGCATTTTTCTGTTGTTATAGCGCCACCCAGTTGCCAACTAGAGTTAAATTTCGGGAATAAGAACAAGCTTGTTTAATTTATGCTGCAGTGAGAACACTGTGTCGGTAGCAGCAGACTTGAGTTGGCTGTCTAAACTAGCTTGCTGGTTTGACATTATTGAGAGGAATTTTAGTACTCCAGCACACAGTGATGTGTTAGACTATAATGCTTTTCCAGCTTTGTATACATAGTTTGTGTTTGTCCCTTTTCAACATTACAGTGTCTCAGTGGTTTCCTCGGTTTGGTGTGCTGGCCTGCACAGAGTCCTGACCTCAACCCCATCCAGCACCTTTTAGATGACCTGCACACCTACTGTGATCCTAACCTGATCAGCCAGGATCAGTGGTCATCCAAGGCCGTGTTCAGACTGACATTATAATTGGATGCATGAAAAAACACAACCACCTTATTTATTTTAATGAGGCCAGAATAACTTGAGAAGCTGTATGTCTCATAGAATTATAAATTACATTAATTACCTTAAGCGAAATACCACCATCAGCATACCCCCTTGTGTGTTTTATTTTATTTCATTTTATTTTTAATATGGTGCTTTTTTTTGGTCTGAACAACCAGTTATGCTCTTGTGGCTGAATGGGAACAGTAGCCAGGTTTAAAATCTTGTTGAAAGCCTTTCTGAAAGAGATGGCGGCTGTTATAGCAGCATATGTTTGGGGGCCACATACGTTTGGCAAGTATGCAGCTGCCAAGCATAATGAAATCTGTATAAATTTCCACAATAATTAAAGCAAATGTCATTTTCTATGGGCTTGTCAAGTGGTATTTATTTGTATTATAGGAATGAATACATAGCACTGAATTTTAATCAGTAACTAGACATGTTCACTTAGTGTGATGGTGATCTGCAGTTACAGTCACAAACTTTAGTTTAAGTGTGTATACATATTCTTTGGTCATGTTGTGTGGCTCTCCTTAAAGAGGACCTATTATACTAATTTTCGGGCCTTTGTATTTGATTTCTGGACTCCTATAGAGCAGCTACACACGATTACCGGCACACAAAGCTTTGTAGATCTTCAGGACGCTGTGCCTCTTGCTGCACTGCTTCCTTGTATTTCCGGCATCCCGCAAAAACGATCTGTGTAATTTACTGCACCCCCCGGCCCTTGCCTCCCGCCGAGCTCACTCCGCTGTGATTGGTCACACTCCCGAGGACTTCCGAAGGGCTGCCGAGTGCTGCTGGCATGCCTGAGCATGCCCATATAAGTAAGTCCGACACGCATTAATGTCACACAGCCAGACCTTTCTCAAACCATATTTTTATTTTGCTTAGTTCTGATGTGATTAAGTCCAAAAGTTGATGCAAATTCTCACCACACCCCAGTATATTTGTGTCATCAGCAAACAATATAAATTTCAATAGCTGTGATGTCCTGCATATGTCATTTATGTACATGATGAATAGTTTTGGTCCTAGCACTGATCCCTGAGGTACACCACACACAATGTCCAAACACGATGACTGAGATTCCCCCATCTTCACAAACTGTTTTTTACCCACTCTGATACCACACCCCTAATCCCATAACGTTCCAATTTATTGATAAGTATTTCATGATTTATGGTGTCAAATGCTTTTTTTTTTTAAATCAATGAACACTCCAACTGCATATTTCTTATTGTCAATGGTGTCTGTGATTTCTTCAATGAGTTGTTACACAGGTACCTGTACACAGGTACTGTCTAAGGGCCCCTCTCCACATACACACTCGTTCTAGGATCTTTAGCCCCTTTTACATTGCCAGATTTTTGGCGAATGTTGGGCTGTTTTGCTGGCAAGCTGCGAGCGTTTAGACACACAGAGCTGGATTGGTTGATCCGAGGTGCCCAATTTTCCACCTCGTAGGGTAGACATATTGGCAGAACCTTTTAGGTTTAAAAAGTAAGAGGCACCCTTCAGCCACGGGAGGAGCTGTTGATGACGCCGCATGTGCAACCCACTAGCGGTGGATAAACAGGAAACAGCTGATAGCAGGAATTAGAGAACAGCTAGTAGAAAGAGGGAAACACAAACCTGACAGGCGCTGTAAAGATGAGCAACTGAGGAGACAAGGAATTGCGCACCCTCCTTGTCCTCGCAAATAAAGAGGCCAAAACCGTCAAGTGACGGGGATGGTGAAGAACTGGCTGACTTACGAAAGAATCGCTGAAAGACTGACCAGCCACGGCTTCCCTCCCACGTCACTCTTTACGCCACACACTGAGCTACATGTTTTGTTACTTGCTCACGCCCCCCCATTGCCCCGAAAAAGGCACGTTATGTAAGAACAAAAGAAGGCAGGCAGTATTTTGCTGCACTCCCCAATTTTCTTTTAACACCGCCAATGCTGAAAGAAGACTGATTGGGCTTTCCTGCAAATTTGCACAATTCCTGTTTAAAAAGGGCTTTTGTGTACCAACCCCCAACCCCCACCGCCACCCCCAGTCCTACACCACTGCTCCTAGCCCCTGCTACTGCAACATCTGCAAACACATCACTTACAACTGATTGGTAAGGGAAAAATAACCACCTTGAAAACAGAAATCGGATGACATAAACATGTCAGAATGAATAATAGTGTGGCATGAAATGACAATTCAGTCTGATAATCAGAACTGTTTTCAAGGTTGTATGTGTGAAATTGGCTTTAATCATGAGTCAAGATGCAAACATACAGATTAAGCCATATGTTAAAATCATGTTGCTTGGCATGGCCACAACAGCTGGAGGCTGAGCTTTATAAGAAATGTGTGATGAGAGTGAGATTTTCTGACTTGCCAAGTTGGAAATTCGGCCCGGTTATTTAAAGCAGCAGAAGTTTTTCAGTCAGTTGAGAAAACTATATGAGGTGTCCTCATCTGTGTTATCTTCTCTTGAGACCACTAATTGGACGGTATGTTGACCGATGTCCCACTCAAAGCTCATGTTGTCTGAGCTAGCATCATCATTCTCATAGCTCAAGTTGTGTTTTTAAGTGATCTGATTCAAAAATGGCACCAAATATAATTCCTCATCATCAGTAACATCAGATACATCTTAATTTCCTGAGCTACTGTCATCATAACCGGGTCCATGTCATTGGTTCGATAGCCCATTGGTTCGACATCCCATTAGTCCGACTGTCCGCGGTGCTGAACAGCTCCCGGCGGGTGTATTTCTGCCTTGATGGTGCGCTGTGACTGGCTCTGGGTCAGCTGGGAAAGGCTTGAGGCGGAGCAGGCTCACAGCTTGTGTGTTTGTCACTTTCTTTTTCATTTTACCCCACACCATGATCTTTTCCTGACCCTAACCAAGTGGTTTTTGTGCCTAAACCTAACCAGACCTTAATCACAGGGCATCATGATGATTTCGGAACGGACTTCGGAACAATGAGTTTAATATGGTCGGAACAACGGGATGTCGAACCAATGGACTGTCGAACTAATGGGCAGTTCCCATCATAACCCAGCCCAGTCACCAGGAGAAAATGTGGCCATTGTACATTTCTGCAAACCAAAAATATGGTATATTTGTACATTTCATAGGTATTACATCAGTGTTTCTGAATTGATGTAGTGGTGGTGGAAAAAAGTTTTCGGACACCCCATGCATTTGTGAAATATTGCATTAAGAATCACTCTTAGGTCTTCAAGTGCAATTTCTTTTAGTACAGTCACAGCCAAAATACTAAATAAATCCTAAAAAAGCCATTAAAAACTTAAAATTGATTGGTTCCATAAAAATACATAAGAAATTTTGAGTATTGGGTCATTTTGGTACCAGTGATGAAGGTCGTTCTTTTTATTAAAAGACACAATTTTTGTTGCCAAGCTTCGTGTCTACATAAAGCCAGCACATTTGAAAGTTCTTCAGACACAAAAATGGCTAAAGCAAGGAACCTAACGCAGGAAACACGCCTGAAGATAAAGATTCTCAGACAGGAATGGTGGCATGGTGGAGGCAGTATCATGGTTTGTATCATGGTTTGGGGATGCGTGAGTGCTGCTGGTGTTGGTCATCTCACTGTCTGTGATGGCACATTGAACTCTACCAAGTATTGTACCATTCTCGAAACCCACATGCTCCCTTTTGCGTGTGCACTGTTCCATCAAGGTAAAAACTGGATGTTTAAACAAGATAATGCCCCTTGCCACACATCCAAGGCCAGTAGAACTTGGCTGCAGGAGCACAGTATCCAGGTCTTAGAGTGGCCAGCTCAATCCCCGGACATGAGCCCCATTGAAAATCTGTGGTGGATTATCAAAAGGTCTGTTTCAAAGCATAAACCAAAGAATTTAGAAGAATTAAAAGCAGTAATTCAAGACGAATGGGACAAGATTACCCCTCAACAGTGTGAAAGGCTCGTGGGGAACATGCCAGCCAGGATTAGAGCTCTACTACGTGCCAATGGCAGGACTACTAAATATTAATTTGATGATGTGATGGTTTATTTATTTTTTGTTCAGTTTTGAACACATTCTCTGTTATTTGTTGACTTTGATACCGACAATGTTGAGAACTGACATATTGAAACTGTCAAGAATTTAGTTTTGTTAGTTTTTCTTGTAAACAATAAACAAAAAAATATAATTTGTATTTGTTTGTATCTGTCTAATGCAGCCACACCTTTTGAAACACAAAAAAGATTTTTCCACAAATATTTCATGATAATATTTGAGATTGTGTAAAATTTTAAGGGTGTCCGAAAACTTTTTTCCACCACTGTATGAGCTGACTTCACTGAAAGGAGGAGGGGATGCAGGATACTGTGGAACCTAGGCGAGAAGCCTGCCAAACTGCAATCCACTCTTTAAGACCATTAAACACAAAACCAGTTGTGATTTCAGGAGTCATCACTATGTGTCTTCACTGGGTTCTTAGCCATCATGTTTTTTTTTTGTTTGTTTTTTTTTTTTGCAACCTACTGCTTTTTTTTCCCACCAGGGAGAGACATCACTGCATTTCCTACCAGAACAGTGCTACCAAAAGCGGGTAATTTAAGTAAAAAAAAATATCTTTTTCTAACCATGACCAAGTGGTTTTTAATAATAACAATTATAATGCATTTTATTTATATGCACCTTTCAAAGCACTAAAAGACACCATGCAAGACACAGTTAAAAACATGCAGCAATGCATCCTTTGATAATAACGTCAAAAAAATCAGTCATGTAGAGTAATAAGTTAATAAAATAATTTAAAAAACACGATTTAAAAAAAAAAAAAAGAGGATATAAAATCATCATTAAAAAGTTATCATTGGTGCAAATCTCTGTATGTGTCACCATTAAATCAGACCTAATTTGCCAGATTAAAAAGGTGTGTTTTGTTGGTGTGTTGAATCATTATTAAAAGAGTGTTTTGTGGAGGACAGTTCCAAAGATCAGGGGCAGAATGGCTGAAGGCTCTAGAACCCATGGTAGTCAAGTGGGCAGATGGTGATGTGAGTTGGATTGCAGAAGATCTAAGAGTACAGGAGGGTCTGCAGACATATTGGACTACAGTAAGATACAGAGGGGCTTGGTTATGAAGGGCCTTAAAGGTGAGAAGCAAAATTATGAAATCTGTACGATATTTAACAGGAAACCAGTGAAGCTGCTGAAGAAGAGGAGTCATATGAGCTATAGCGGGAGTTCTAGTAATGATACGGGCGGCTTAATCCTGGACTAGTTGGAGTTTATGAAGATATATGAAGGAAGATCAAAGAGGACAGAGCTACAATAATCAATGGGATGTAACCAAAGTGTGAACGAGAATGGCAGTGCTGTTCAGTGTAAGCAAAGGGCAAGAGTTATTATTACGTACATGAAAGTATTCAGACCAAGTAACATTGTTGATGTGGGGCTCAGAGGATAATGTACTGTCCAGCATGACACCCAGACATTAATCAACACACTCTGACCTCCTAACATATTGACATATGGGCATGGAGTTTCCACGTCGAGATATGACGTACAGGTACCCTGGGTGTGTTCGCTGTTGTCGTTCTGGGCCGCCAAAATACACTTCAATTCACAGGAAATGTACAGTTTGCATACAGTCTCTTTAAGAATAAATGCACCACGTTGGTACAACACCGTGAATTGACTTCTTTTTTTTTTTTTTTTACTACTTCAACAACAAACGCACCTGGTTAGGTTTAAGCAATACAAACATATGGTTGAGTTTAGGAATAAGAACAGGGTTTGGCTTTACAATCTTACGGTAAGTGAACACTGGCCTCCCGGAAAGTTGGTGGTTGTTGGACCCATACGCCACCCCTCCCACCTGCCCAACTTGTACTTCCACCGCCTTAACTTTAATTGCTGTTCCGCCACATTTCACCCTGATGCCGCCGGGCAGCATTATACAATAACGGCCACCGGCTGCGTATCATGCCGACGTGACGGTTGACAGGTCGCATTCTTGAAACACAAACTTTCAGTGTATCTGTTACATAGTAACACACAGATGTAATGTATCCTTGGTTTGCAGAGACACACAATAGCAGCAGTTTTTTTTTTGGGCAACTGTGTTGCAAAACTGCAACCCAGCAATGTACCCACTGCAGCAACTGCACTTTGCCTGACATCATCATGTTACTTAGCTAATATAATCAAAGGTTTTCATTGCTTTGTCTGTATTTATTTATAAGAACATTGAGACAACAGCACCATCATGAGGCTAAATAGGACACTATACTGCTATTTCGAATGCACGAAAATATTGGCATCAGTATCAGTATTGGCTGATATTGGCTTTAACATGAAAAATTGGACTTGGCCAACACACTGATATCAGTAAGTCATGGGTATCGGACAATATCAGCTTTAAAATGAACAGAATTGGCCAACATGCTCTATCTTATTCTGCACAATTAATAAACATTACATACATTGAAAAGCATTCTGTTTCATGTCTCCATCTGCTGGTGGGCCATCAGGATAAGAGTATGCTTGCATAATATGATGTTAATTCCACTACAGAAGAGACCTGATGATCACTAAATTTAGGTTGGGAATAAAAGTGGATATATTTATTGGTATCCATTATTGGTGAAAAAAGTTGTTACATATTGGCATATCGGAAATTTGCAAAAAGAAATTTAAATATCCTGGATTCCTACCTGCTTTCTCTTGCATCCAGCATACAGTGAACAGAAAATGTAACACTATCTCAAATAAATACTAAACTAATAAACTATTCAGAGGAAACATTTGTAAAATAAAGCTTTTCATCATTTTTGACACTCTGACACCAGAACATTGTTAAAAACACTGACATTAAACAGGGTGCAACACAGTCACTACAGACCCGAGGTTTGCGTTTAAGGGTTAAGTGGATGTTGTTTAAAGTTGTAGAAAATGCTGCTCTGTACACCAGACATGTCTGACTTCTCCACTAAATGTGTCTTATTAACAGGAGGTGTGTATGATTACCTTTGTCACAGGCTGTAACACATTATGGTGTGCTGACTCCCGGTTCTCGCCTGAGAGCCTGTTTGTGTGGGCACTCGTCTGTTTTTGTGCTTTTCATGTAGCACGCTGCGGCGAGCAATATTTTTGTGCTTTTAACATTTGGACAGCCTACGTTTTAAGTGCTGTTTAACCTTTCAAAACGCTGCAGAGGCTCCGAGCAACATTTGAATAATACTGTCTCTGCCAACATTTTACCTTCTGTACAGGGAGAGGCTCGCAGGCAGTCAACGATATACAGCTTACTACATCAAAAAAAAAAGGAAAAAGAAAAAAGCTGTGTCTATATTTAGGGTTCAAGGAAAAAGTGTATATTTATTTTTAAAACAAATGTTTATTATTCCTTTTTATCATCCGGGCTCTTGAAAAACATGTCAGTTACAATCCTTTACTCTCTCCCCTCTGTTCCCCTCCATATTAAAAACTCATAAGAGATATTTAAACAGTAAAAGGGGTGTTTAAGGAGGCGGATGGAGATAAACTTTAGGCCCTGTGTATTTTCAATCTCAGCCATTCCCCCGGGCCCTTCCTTTACCGCCTTTAAGAGAATACAAATCACTTCAATTATTCAAACCTCCAGAGAACTCCGGGGGAATAAAAACTAATACACAAGGCTGAAAAGCAGATAAATAAACCTATGTATAAACAAACTCTGCACGCATTAATTACACATTTCAAAAGCCAGCGAGGAGGATGCTGCTCGTCAAAAATAAAGCACAACTTTCCAGTGTGCTTTATTGGGCCTGGTGTTGTTTCTATGCCTTACCTACCATGGAGTAATAAGCCCACACAGGTAAACAAAGCAACTCCCTTGGTATGTTGGAGTGAAACATCCTGCTTTTTTTCCCTGCCTTTTGTCATGCTTCACTTGATCTGAGATGCTTTAGTCATATTGTACACAGGGACGGCTGCGGTTTTCGTGGGAGGATGATGTTTACGGGTCGGAGCAGCGTGCTGAACAGAGCATCGAGGAAATAGCGTGACCTACTTTTTGGATCTGTGGTCCCCCGGCACCACGACGACAGGGCAGTGTCAGGAAATCGTTGACCTGCCGGTCGGCGGGAGCAAAAGACTCCTTTGAAAAGGAAAGACATCCTTAGAATGACCACTGCTGCGCTTTTCTCTCCTCACAGTGGAAGACGCAGGAGTGAATGGGCCCCGCTCACTGAAATACACAGGCTGTGAAAAGCTGAAAGTGATACTGTGCGCTGGGCACATTGATCAGTGAACTGTGCTCCACATAAGCTGGGTGCCCACCACGGTCCTCTTTACATGTTCTTGAAAAGGTGTTTGGCAAAGACTGGGGCTATGTGTGTGCATGTGTGTGCATGTGTGTGTGTGTGTGTGTGTGTGTGTGTGCGCGCGCGCGGGTGCGTGCGTGTGTGTGCGTGTTTGTGTGTGTGTGTGTGTGTGTTTGGAAATAGAGTGTGCATGTATTCAAATTAAGGCCACAACTAATGACTTTTTTCATTATCAATTAATCTCAATTATTTTTCCTATTACATGATTAATTGTTTGGTCTATAAATTGCCAGAAAATTGTGAAAAATGTCCATCACAATTTCCCAGACCCGGACTTGACATAATCAAATTTTGATCTGAATTTTAATCAAAGTCTTGTTGTATCCGACCAACAGTCCAAAGCATTAAATGATGCTCTATTTACTATCACAGAAGACAAAGAAACCAGCTTAGATTCACATTTGAAAGCTGGAGCTAATCAAGTTTTGGCATTTTTGCCCAGCATGTTGTGAATTTGAGACAGACTGCCTTTTTGGACAGGGACACAAGAGAATTAAAGCATGGAGCAAGAGATTTAAGGGAGAAATTACGAGAAGCAAAATGAGGATGCAAGATAAAACTGGTAAAAAGGCTTTTAAAAGCAACAATACCAAACAGCTATGGGACACTAAAGGCCATTTTTCATGCTGTTGTGTGGCCTCGCTGTGCTGTGTAAAAGGTACAATCATGAAATGAAGGGACAGAGTTGTATCGCCTTTAGGGTGGCGTCAGAGGTAGTAACAGTGCCGAGATAATATCTGTATAAATGGGACAGCTGGCAGGACGGGATCATGGGCATTATCCTGGCTGAGAACCTGGCTGATGCTAGTGATGCGACATTAGGCTTAAACCTCTTGATGTAGCTATACGCTGCTAGCTAATTCAGTTTCTACCATGATTAAAGATGCCGATATACAATGTAATGTGTCTGTACCGACTGTGACAGTCCCACAGTCACCATTTTCAGAACTTTGCTTTCTTCTAAACATGGACGAACCTAATAGCATAACAGGAAAAAGGAAATCTGACTGAGGTTCTGCTGTGTTTCAAGCTTGCTCAGCTGTTATTGGAGCACAAAGTGAAAAGGGGCAGGAGATAGGGTTTTATGTCAATTGATGTTTTTGTTAAGAAGATAAGGAGCACTTTTAAATATTTAAAGGAAAGGAAGTCTACAGTTCATCAGATCACCTCAGTATATTTATTTTCAAGCATTTGCAGCTGAGCTTGCATCAGTGTGGCAACCTTTTTTTTCAGTGTTTTATAGACACTCACATAATTCCTGAAATGTGGAACACCTCACATATAATACCGCCTCCAAAGAAAGCATGTCTTCAGGAATCTAGTCATTGTCATGCTGTTGTCTGAACCCCTATTGTTGCAAAAACCTCAGGGAGAATAAGATTTCAGCAGCTCACCGAGACTGTAGGTGGCAAAGTGGACACTTACCAGTTTGCATATAAGCTGAATGGTTGTACAGAAGGTGCAGCTATACACTTATACACTGCACACTCAAGAATTTAGAGAAGCCTAAAACCACAGCTCATTTAACACAATTCAGCGTTCTTATTGACAAAGATTATTCAAATGGAAGTTAATCCTCACCAGATTCAGTGGTGCCATTCATTTTTATATGACTAGAGTACTTTCATCAGACATATTCTACTTCCATTGCTCACCTATACTCTTCACACTTTACACAAAAGGTTGACTGATATACCAAATACATCAGTACTGAAGTTTTCAGATAATTCTACACTGTTGTCTTTGTTAGGCACTGAAGATGATCCTAGTATTCATCAATACTGTATGGACATATCAGTGAAGTTGTGTGAAATAATCCACTTATTAATCCAAAGAAAACACAAATAATAACTTCTTCCAAAGAACTCATATCCTCCAACAGTTACTGTCCATAACACACACACTGAATAAGTTTCACCTACAAATATTTGGGCATCAATGAGGACGCTGCTTTATCCTGCAGTGCACAAAGATTACATTTTTACCGGTACAACAAAGCATTTACTTTCTCCAAAGACCGAGGTCATTTGGTGCAAACAAACTGAACCTGCTATTGTTTTTTCAATCTATAATTCAGAGTGTTATGCTGTACAGAGTCGGTCCAAGGTACTGCTGTCTCTCTGTTCATCTTAAAGCTCAACTGGTTAGATTTGCTCAGAGATTGTTGGTCAAACACTGGAGTCAAGTTTTCAAACTGTGTATACTTAAAAAACGTTGGCTCTGGCTGGTAACATTACACCAGACCTGTCTTACATTTTATCTAAAGAATATCAAACGTTGCCATCAAACAGAAGATTTAGAGTTCCACAGGCTCAACTGAATATGTTAAAGGACTTTTTTGTCCTTGTTTATACAGCTGCTGCCGTCATACACAGTTTTAAACATTTGTTGGGGCTTTTTAGCCAGTGCTGAGACTAAGTCTCAACAGTACAGGCCATAAAAACAAACCTAAAGCTAAAGGAGGCAAAAAAAAGCTCCATAGAGTGGGTTGGGTGATAATTCTAGGTGGATGGGGGAGAGTGAGAAGTGTCTGATTGTGTCTGGCCTGGAAACAGGCACCATTTCTGTGGAGGGACTTGACTATTCTTTCAATGAAACACACCTGAGTTAAACTTGATGTTCTTAGTGATGGGCTGAGTTTTGACACTCTCTGCAAAATATGGTGCGAGTTTCTCCGTGACAATGCATTCATTCAGGGTGCTTGCACACCTCCAGTTGAGTTCATTTGTTTGCACCAGAGGTTAAAAAAAAAAAAAAAAAAAAAAAAAAGATATATTGTTGCATTTTAGTTTTGGCTCGGTTCCAGTTCACACTGACTTTTTGCAAATGAAGAGAAGTAAACATGAAGTTCTACTGACTGTCAGGTAACTCAGTAACTGGACAGTTTTCGTGTTTGTCAGCCTGCATCATCCCCAGCAAGCAATAGTCATGATTTAAATGTACTGGCTATATTTAGCTCTGATTTAGTCTAGCTACATGTAACCCAAATCTAGCCTATTTAATTTTGAAATTGATTAAATGTAATTTTCGCCATTGCAGATGACATGCAGTATGATATTCAATCACGTATTAAAATATGTTTATCTCCATGTTTTGGACATGGTCTCTACATAGCTGTATAATTGATGACTAGGGTTGGGTCGGTATGAGAAAAAAAACAACTGTCCGGTTTTTGTAAAAAAACAAAACAAAAAAAAACACATCAAGTCGGTAATTGCGGATTTTCATCACTTGGGGGCGCAACTGACTCATTTAAAATAAAAAACGACCTTAGGACAACAGAGTGACAGTAACAAGTTGTTTCTTTTATTCATTACAAATAAATTTTGCAGCTTACTCAATCAGTGCAAAGAAGGGTTGCCTCCTTCGTCTGGCTCAAAGCCAAAGTGTTGCCATAGTGGCGCATTCCTTGATTTTGTAGAGACTAAATTGTCCCCCATTATCGACTCCCCGTCACTGTTAAACAAACTCCAGGCTACAGTCGAGGCACATGCGCACTCGCACCTCCTAATTCAGTCCCTGCCCCACCCCCCTCTCTCTCCTGCTTGCTGTGCGCTTAGCAAAGAGGCAGACACAGGTGCTCACAGACTCGGGTTTACTGTAAGTAAGCGGAGTGGACTACGTGTAAAAATGTCCGTGAAAAATCCCCGCGATGTGAAAAATACATACAATACAATACAATAGTCTTTTGTGTGACACAGGTGCACGGAGTGAAGTCCGCGCGGTCGTGCTTTGCGCGCATAGGGCTTGCGGACGTCCACTTTTACCGGGCGGACCTCCGCGGCATCCGCTCTGCATACGTTCTGCCCGAGTATACGGTCCAGACGGTCTCAAAAAATAAAACCCAGTCTAAGACGGAGTACCGGACCGAATTGGTATTACCGAGAACCGACCCAACCCTATTGATGACGTCTACACTTTGGTATGGTTAGACGTCTACCAAATTTTCAATGACAGCCCAAAAAAGATTTAGCCTAGATGTCAGGTCTTCATGTAGACGGCTATTAGACGTTTTTTAAACCAAAAAATGCTTGCTGGGTCAGGACCGCCATGGGAAAATCAAATTCTGGTGACTTACAGAAGTTAATGCAGCATCAAGTTAATGCTTCTTAACTGTTTATATTTCAGTTCTTTGGTTTCATAATGAGTTCATATAACTCACACCATATCCGTTTTGAGCAGTCTCGGTTCAGCTGTTTGGTCTGCACCAGGGTTCGATTGACAGCTTTCACACCAACCCAAACAAACTGTAGCAACTGTGCAAACAGACCTGAGTTTGTTTTAACTAAACCAAAAGGTTAGGTGTGAAAGCACCCTCAACATCCTGTTTGAATATAGGTAGGCTATGTATGCTCCATACAATGTTACTGAAATGAAAATGACCACCAATCTGGCGTTCTTTGAAGGGCAAGTAGCACAAGTCCCAGTTAACTTGGCAGCCTTGTGCTGCATTCACATGATGTCGGAATAATCTAAAAAAAAAATTGGTTTCTGATCATATTTCATGGCTTACCTGATCCATTTTCTTTATTAAGGCTTTATTTAAATGCTCTTGGCAATAAAATACAGCAATCTTTTCATATTGTTTCCACATTACAATAGCTCATAACACACCAAAGTCAGAAGAACAACCATCCAAAGAACATGTGAATGCACCATTGGCCTTGGATGGTGGAGGTCTCGACCTAAGTTAGATTTAATGTGTACTGTCTCATTCTTTCAGTGCCGCTGCTGCACTACATTACCTTTTGTGGCAAGCAGCAAACATCCCACTTTGACCGAACACTTCATTTGGTCTTGTTAGGTGAGTGTTACGTCTGAACTTGAGTCCACTGCAATTACTTCTTGTTGCCTCACCATAGCAGGTAGTGTGAGCAGTACCCTACGATAATAATGAATGAGCAGTGATAAAAGTTGGGGATTCATGAGCACTAAGACATCTGACAGACTGACGCGGTACATACTGTACACCAAAAAGAATCGTGGCAAATATTGACTTATGCAGCTTTAAATGTTACATTAGTGTGCATCTCAACTAGGAATGATGGGATCAATTTCTGGTTTTTGTGTTTTAAACTTATAAAGGAGGTCTTTTCTTATATAAAATCCTACCTGGGTTCATCAGACATCAAGTAAATGTTAGCCTAATGTCAAAGACGAGAGGAATCCAGTTCATTGCATCAGTGTCATGGTGAGAAAGAGATCTCGGTCATCAAGGCCTGACAGAGGCAGACAGAGACAGAGAGAGAGAGAGAGAGAGAGAGAGAGAGAGAGATCATGGCTGACATTTTAGTTTGACTGAGGATGGAAGCGTGACCTGAAGGTGGTGGTGGTGTTCAGTGAGGGCAGCAGGGGTATGCACTCCATTGTTTCTCTGTGTAGGATAAATGTCACGACGGCGAGCGTACATGAAAAAAGCAACAGGGACAAAAAGCCCACTGGCATCCTTGGCTGTTCATAAACCTGCTGTGACACAACCCCTGTGCATGTGCCTATTTATAACTGCATTCTCCCAACATGCCTCTGAGAGCGCAGAGAGAGGCCATCGTATATTTCATAGGCTCATAAATGTCCACTGTTATGAGCTTCCATTGACGAAACATCGACTGCAAGTGCAGAGCACCGGTGTGCCCGTGTGCTCTTTCAGTGTTTTTCCCGAGCAAATGTGCCTGTGAGTTCAGAAGACGTTGCAGCAAAGCAGTATAACCACACTCTCTGGGTTCAACAAACAGGCCGCTTTGCCGGTAATTTGTGGCTTTTTAGACAGGGACCTTGATTTACGCTGCTACAATACAGGGCTCCGTGTACCTGCCGCCTAATCCCATCCACGCTGAATGAGAGGCTGATTAGCAATGCATGGGACCTTCTGCAAAATGGCCCCGCCATTGTTGATTCTGCTGACAAGGCAGGCTCGCTGGCTGGCTGGCGATGCAGAGATGGAGGAAGGCGGGAGGGAAGAGGGATGGTGAGGCTGAAGCGAGGGGGGAGGCGCCGGGGGTGGAGAGGGGTTGTAAATGAAAAATGAGCAGCCATAATAAAAAAAGAAAGTTGAATGACAAGAAGGAGGAAGAGATGGGGAAATATGAGACTAGATGAGAGGAAAAGGACAATATTCACATCAACCTTATGGCCAAAAGTATACGGACAACCTGTCCATATATGTTAGAATGGGGGTGTTTTTCATGACTGCCAGCATCAATGGCGTCATTTATGTTTGGGTAGTGGTGATACGGTGAAATGTGTCCCAGGATGTTTGAGTGAGAGATCCATGAGTTTGATGCCCATCAGATGCCAAAAATGTTTCAGTGTTCAACAATATAATTATAAAGTACATGTCACAAAGTAATCCAGCAGCATGTATTTGCTTTGCTGACACCATATGTTGCCAGATGGTGTTCCATTGCTTTGACAAAAGTTAAAGGGGACTCCACCAATGATACACATCAAAGTGTGTTTCCAGGTGTTGGAGAGTTGTGCTGCATATGTGAACAAAGTTTTATAAAGCCTTTAGTGCTTCTTGGGGGAGCTGTGTGAGTTTGATAAATGTCCTTGAGTGATGTCACTTGAGTCAGCTTCAGTTGGGTCTGAAGACTACAAGTTTAAAATGAAAAAAATCTTCAGGTGTAGAAATCTTACCAGACCTCTGCAGCCCCACTACACATCTCTGCCGCAGGCTACAGGCTCCAGGCTACATTGGCCTGCTAGTAGCATTACACCAACCCAAATGCCCTAAATGCCTAAATGTCAGGTTTTAACACAGAACAACAAGGTGTGGAGTTTAAAAAAAAAAAAAGATATCTCTGGTTCTGCTGTACTGATTTTGCTTTTTAAACTTTCCACCCTCAGCCTGACAATGTTATAGGACTGCAATGCTAAATCTTTGAATTAGTCTTAGAGGACCTGATGAATATTTCAGTAAATATGTTTTTATGCTTCATTTTCAAGACTGCAATTAGAGAATTAATGTTAGTGTTATCTTTGTACATTGGACCTCACTGATGCCCTTATGTCTGTTGAGGAGGAAATCCCTGCAGCTAGATTCCAAAAATATGGAGGGAAGCCTGAAACCATGTAGTTGAACTGTTGCTACAAGCTATCACATGTTTGAATAACTACTAACATAGAAGAATAAAAGTTACAGTACAGTGTAAGAAATGAATAAATATCTGACCGTACAAAAAAATTATATGCAAAGTTCCCTAAGGCTCCTTTCTGGGACCTCTTCAGTTTGATTTATTAAAAGGTAGCAAACAGGAAAGTATTCAGCCTTGAATTAGAAAAACTTGGGAGTTGCAGCAGAACTACTTTTTTCTTGGAGTTTGTTCCACAGATGTGGTGCATTTAAACTAAACACTGCTTCTCAATGTCTACTCTTCACTTTCTTTCGTTCTTTGAGAGACTGGAGGCCAATGTAGAGACCTCACTTGTCTTTTCATTGTTCCTCCTTGGCTCCAAAAACTTTTACCTCAGCTTTATCTTTGTTTACCAAAGCATCACTCAAAGCATGTCACAAGTCAAACACTATTCACCCTTTCATACACACATTCATACTCTGGTCTCTAGCTTAAGCTACCATTTAAGGTGCCACCTGCTGATCATCAGATAAACATTCACACGCACTCACTGGGATCAAACCACTGACCATCCCATTGGTTGATGACTGCTGTACCTCCTGTGCCACAGCTGCCACCAAGTGCTACATGGTTTTATAAAGAGCATTGTTTGTGAGGCTACAAGTGCAGTACTGCCAGATTGTATGTTTGCTGATGGAGACGTGGTTGCTGTGATAATGCTTGTTACATTAAGTGAACACCTGTGCAGCGTGTTATTTAAGGCTGAGTCATTGGTACACTCATTGAGTGTGCTACAAACCTCATGGTTTCCAACCCACCAACAATGATCACATGTGGGCAAAATGATAAGATGGGCCACTTTGTTCAAGTGAGTATCAATATATTTTTGGTTGTGCTGTGTAGCTTTCCCATAGAATAAGTAAATCACCTTCTGTGCATTTAGGTACACAAAGGCCTCTGCAGTTGCATGACCCGATTGTGAATATTTCCCCCTACAAGAGATCTCAACACTGTAGCTTCTTACCCTCCTCTGCCTGCATGAGAATACTCAAACTATCCATCTGACAGGCCTGCGTTGTGGCAAAGCCCCTCTCCTGTGGTGTAGTCAGACTTAAAGCCAAAGCTTTATCGGCATGTTCAGACGTATTACACAGTAAAACTGGATTTGCAGTGTCTATGACAAATCAGCGTCTATGTGACAAACTTTTAAGGGAGGGAGGGGGAAGAGAAATCTGATTCTCTCTTCAAAAAAAAGGTTGAAAAAATAAGGCTATTAGCCAGCACATATTTCTCCCGTAAGCCTCTTAGGGTGCAGAAAGACACACCTAGGATGCCAGGCCGCTCCCTCCCAAGCTAATCCCAAGCCATAACGTAATCTCGTGTTAGGTGATCAAACGGACGAGAGAAGAACCTGTGAGGAGAAATTGTAAGAGCCACAAATCCGCAGAAACAAATCTTATTATAGCGAAAAACCTCTGACTTTACCCCAGCATCAACCATATTTACTGCTCAGGCTCCCTGTTAAAGGAAGTCTTTAAATTGTCATAGTTTCAGCCAAACGGGAAGATATGACAGCTCGTAAACGAGAGCTGTTACGTGGGTTTGCTGCTGCTGCCTCTCCTGCTGTCACCAACAGAAGTCTGTGCATTAGTCTGGTTTTTAGAGGCAAAACACATCCCACTGAGGCTGAATTCACACAGCAAATTAGTATTTGATTTGCACCCTGTGAATAAGCCTCGCTGTTGTACTTTTCTCACCCGGTTCTGAACTTTCAAAGGAAAATAAATTATTATACACCAAAACAAGGATCAGCTGGGTGGAATCAAATGGGTGTGTTGACACAGCAAGAGGGGAATGTAATGATTGATAAAAAAAAATGGAGAGAAAACAACAGCAGCTTTAAAAAAACAACTGTATGTAATTAGCTCAGGCTGAGTTTTCACCAAGAGTAATCAGAGTCATTTTTACAGGCAGGCAGGGGTCGGCTATCAATTCTAACTCTTCCTGCGGTGCGTTTGTGCCTCTGACATCACATCCTGTGAGCTTGTTTAAACAGCAGGCCCTGCAGTGACAGTCAGCATGCACAGGCCTTCTAGGATAACTCCGGAGGGCAGCAGCTTATTAACATGATAGAGGAAGCACAAGCTGCAGCACAAATATCAGGTGTCATCTCTGGTATATCAAGTCTGAATTCTGAGAAGCCTGCTGGCCATAACAAAGCCATATTTTCTATGAAATGTGGCTTTGCTTGTCCTAACTAATTTCTGTGATCTGTGGTCCCCACCTCACCCGCCCAAAACATCTTCCTGTATCCTAGCCAGATCTGATCTAACACCATTCATGTCAGTATTGCTTGAGACAAATAAAAGAGCAATGCTCTCTTCACCACAACACCCACTTCTCAAACCTACATTTTTTTCCCACTTGAACATGTTTCAGCCACCTGTGTATTACATAAGGCGTTTACAGACCAAACAGTTTTGGGGACTCCCTGAGAGGAACTGCCCACTGGGAAGCCCCCCCCCGAGAACTACATACCTTCAAGGTCCATTTTTCTTTTGGCATTGACTTTGCCAATTGAAATGATGAAGTAACATAAGCTGGCTACTGAAGATTATTTTATTTTGCTTTATACCATAGTCTGGGTGAATACTTGATTATGATTGGCTTTGGTGTGTCTTAAAAACTTTAAAAGTAGTCTCGGTGAAACTGTCTTTTCACTGTTCTAAATTAATGGGCCGGCTATATAACCTGTAATCAGTTTACAATTAGTTTACAACACTCAGAGTAACGTCAGTCCTTCAGTGCCTTATCCTCTGAACACCACAGAAGGGACACACCCTGCTGGTACTACACTGCCTCTCTTAACTTAAGCAATCAACTCACATCCCAGCCGCTATTCAACTTGCTACTTCAGGCTGCAGCTGGCAGTAACATTACACATGGCGTATTGTTTGCCTTGGGGACAATGACATGGCTGGATAGCTAGCCAGTCTTCTTGTTTAACATACTGTCAAATTATCTTTACTGTTTGTCAACTGTACGCAGTGTTATTGACTTTAAATCTTGTTAGCATAATGTTAGCAGACTAGAATATCTCCCACTGCTGGGCTGTATTTAAAGTTCGTCCTATTTACTTGAGTAGTGAATAATGTTTCCATTGCATAATATCATGGGATGGTAATGATTATTCCAGGTATTAGGTAAACCCTCAGGTGTTAACCAAGGAAACTGAGCTATGGCTTGTGAAAAACTTTAGATTTAGACTGCAAAAAGCATAAAGACATAAATGAATATTCTTACTTTTTATTTCTTATGTAAGTGACCATGGTATAAGCAGGATAATTTCCTCTGAGGTTCCATTATCACTTTTTAACAGCTGGTAACAGGATGGTTCACACCTCCACATGTTAGAAAATTATAATGGAAACCTGGTCAGGCATTATCCCTTACTTGGTGCTGTCTGGTCTCACCCAGGATGTCAAAATACCCCACTTGGGCAGAGTCACTATATGGGGCACTATGAGATGCCTGAAGCACCCTTTAGCATCTGTGTGAGATGCATTTGGCTTTCCACAGACTAACCACAAGTCCAACTAACACAGGACTATGACCCAGGAGAAGGATGCTTGAGACTGACAAAAATATGTCTCTGCCATTCAAAAGCTTGTTTTTTTCCAGATTTCCAGCTGGGTTTTGTGCCACTGAAGCTGGGCATTTTTTGCAACATCCAAGATCTTTTTCCTGTCCCAAATAAAGTAGTTTTGTTTCCATAAATGTAACATCTGCCCCTTATGCGAGTTGACTCACATGACTAATATCGACCACTGTCTTTTCCTAACCCTAACCAAGTAGTTTATCACCTAAATCTAACCACCAACACCTTCTTACTACCGACTCCATCTGTTTAAGATACAATGCAAAAGATTGCCCACAGTATCGTAAGAGCAAGGCTGGGGCTTCTGCCTAAGTGGCAAAATATGACAAGTAGGGATAAGATCACAATGTTTAATGAGTTTGAACTGCGTTGCATTTCCCCCGTTATACACACTTACAAGCCACTTTATTAGGTACACCTTGCTAGTACTGGGTTGGACACCCTTTTGCCTTCAGAACTCTCTTAAGTCTTGGTGGCACAGATTTAACAAGTTGCTTGAAGCATTCTTCAGATTTTGGGCCATATTAGTGTGATAGCATCACGCAGTTGCTGCAGATTTGTCGGCTGCACCACATCCCAAAGGTGCTCTATTGGATTGACATCAGGTGACTGTGGAGGCCATTGGAGCGCAGTGAACTCATTGTCATGTTCAGAAACCAGTCTGAGATGATTTGAGCTTTGTGACATGGCAAGTTATCCTGCTAGAAGCAGCCATCGGAAGATGGGTACACTGTAGCCATAAAGGGATGGACACGATGAGCAACAATTCTCAGGTAGGCTGTGGCATTTGAATGATAATCAGTTGGTGCTAAAGGGCCCAAAGTGTGCCAAGAAAAATTCCCCACACCAAAACACCACTGCCAGCTTGAACCATTAATGCAAGGCAGGATGGATCCATGCTTTCATGTTGTTTATACCAAATTCTAACCCTACCATCTGAAAGCCGCAGCAAAAGTCCAGCGGCTTTAAGGTTCAACATGTTGTTCATTCAGAGATGTAACAAAGAATTATTTGACTTACTGTTGCCTTTCTATGATCTCGAACCAGTCTGGCCATTCTCCTCTGACCTGTGGCATCAACAAGGCACTTTGGCCCAGAGAACTGCCGCTCAGTGGAGATCTTTTCTTTATCGGACCATCCTCTGTAAACCCTAGAGATGGTTGTGCGTAAAATCCCAGTAGATCAACAGATTCTGAAATACTCAGACCAGCCCGTTTGGCACCAACAACCATGCCATATCCAAAGTCACCAAAATCACCTTTCTTCCCTGTTCCGATGCTCGGTTTGAACTTCATCAGATCATCTTAACCATGCCTAAATGCACTGAGTTGCTGCCATGTGATTGGCTGATTAGCTATTTGTGTTAATGAGCAGTTGAACATGTGTACCTAATAAAGTGCCCATAGAGTGTATATGCTCAGTAATAATCTCTATAAACAGATATCTGCATATGTATAAAGAATATGTTTTGATTTAAGAAGTGTTCCGGTTTGTGCTTGTTGTCCATTTTAGTGGTATTGACCAATCACATTTAAATGACAGATAAACAGTGCATATGAGGAAGAGGAAGGCATTGGCTGAAATGAAATATCTGCAATCACTGACTATCATCTGACAACCATACAGGGTTATATTAGGGTTTTTTTTTGTTTGTTTGTTTTTTAAATGTATCTGTATTCATATGCAGATATCAGTTTACTGGCATTAGCCAAAATGACAGGCACATGGGAGAGGAAGTCATGGCCTGAATATTCCCTCACTAAACTTCGTCTTCTGGAATATTAGCTGTTGCCTCCAGAGGCTTAACATCTGACCAGTAGCTGAAGGGTTCTGAGATTGGATCAGTAAATCTTTGGCTTCACTGCTGGTCCATTTCTCCTTGTTTTTTTTTTGTTGTTTTTTTTTTTTTTACAAGGTGAACAAGTTTTTAAAAATTGCGGTTGCTGGTGCTGCCTCGGCTCATGTGTTTGACAAAACATTTTACACTTTATGTCACTCAAGGTTTGTCTTGTGCTGGGAGAAAGCCTACCTGCAGTGCCTCTTATGGCCAATTGAGGCTGGCTCCGAGGGTAAGTCAGTCCCCATAGACCCCAGTGGTAAAATGCCCAACTTTAAAGCAGAAATAACATGTTTAGAGCCTGGTACAAAGACAAAAAAAACAAACAAACAAACAAACAAAAAAAGAACAGTTTTGGTTTCCATAGCTAATTTCATCATTTATGACAACTGTATGGGGGTAGATTTTTTTTCATACAAGTCACCAATCTACATTTTATTAAAATTTAAAGTTACACACGATTAAAGGTGTCACTGCTTTGAGTGACAGGTTGTCTGCAAGATGTCTCCACAGCCTGAGTCAGATCCACCCCTTGCTGCTCCGCCCTCTTGTCTAAATATGGTCATAAATATGGTCGAGATATGATGTGCAAGGTACCCTAGGTGCATTGGTTGTTGACTTTCTGAGACGCCATGTCAACTTCGGGGTCTGCCCATTGGTCCGACAGCCCATTATTCCGACATCCCATTGTTCCGACCATATTAAACCCATTGTTCCGACCATATTAAACCCATTGTTCCGAAGTCCCGTTGTTCCGAAATCATCATGATGCCCTGTGATTAAGGTGTGGTTAGATTTAGGCACAAAAACCACTTGGTTAGGGTTAGGAAAAGATCATGGTGTGGGTTAAAATGAAAAAGAAAGTGACAAACACATAAGCCGTGAGCGTGCTTCGCCTCAAGCCTTTCCCAGCTGACCCAGAGCCAGTCAAGGCAGAAATACGCCCGCCGGGAGCCATTCATGGCCCAGAGTTAATAACAGGAGGTTATGGTGTCCTCTCTATAATAATAATAATACATTTTATTTATATAGTGCTTTTATGACACTTGTATCTCGACTAGTAGCCTACTTTTGTTGCGTTTGCTGATCCTCTATGGTACACAAATACAGTATAGCCTAGTATAATCACATATCGGAACAACAGGACGTCGGACTAACGGGATGTCGGACCAATGACATGGACCCGTCATCTTCTGCCTGTTATATGCATTGTCTGTTCACTTCAGTTTTCACAGGCAATGTGCACTTTGAACGCTTTGAGGCCTTGGTGGCTTTTTCTTGGTGTTTATTATCTTTATTTATAGACTTATGGCAAAGTATCTACATGCATTGTACCTGAAATACCATCATTTGGTAAGTGAGTGGTTCTTCTGAATTATGGGTTACACATGAGCCTTTATTTCCTTTATTGAATCTGCACTGCACTGACAACACATAGCCAGTCTTGCAATGCACTTTGTAGCATCTGGAGCTTTGCCATCTATCTTTTTACCCATAAATTATACTTATACCGCCTACAGCAAAGGTCCAGGGGCCAGATAGGCACAGGAACCATGCACATGCTCTTTTCTGCACAAAAAACCCCAAAATGTGCAGCAGAATGTATATACCTACAATGCATACACATGGTTTTCTCAAGCAGTATATAGATATAATATGATATGGTGCAGAGGAAACTAAGTGACTGACAAAACTGAACAATAAAGCATTGTCTTTCAAGGTTGTTAGCCAATTTCAGAGTGTGATTTTTTTGTCTACACAGCACTCTGTAAAATCTCCATCAAAGGTGCATTAATTACTTCTGCGTGCTTAATTATCATTCTTGTCATTGACATTGGAGACATCATGTTATTTCATATTGTTTATGTTCTTTTCATTTAATCCCTTCTTGTGAAGCACTTTGTAAAGTCTGTTTGGATATGAACGCTATAAACTAAATCATCGATTATCTGTCAGTGAAATTGTGCTGCTTCTTTGCTGTTCTTTTCTTTGACAGGTGGAACAGGCAGGAGTACCGCTACACAAACAGATGATTAAGGGTTTGTTTACATCCATGTTTGGCTTATTGTGGGTGTGGAAATAAGGCCCAGTTTCACAGTGATTGAGATTTATCAAACAGAACCATATGTATCCTGAGAAAACACACTCCTGGGCACAAACAGGAACATCTCCATGTCAAACTTGCAACATTCGGCCGCTCTGACCTACATTAGCCCTGCATTAAAACCACAGCCATCTGATTTATTTAAACCATAGGGCCCAACATTTGCTGCAATACGTCACTATGGCAAACCCTTTTAACATTTCATCTTTGGGGCTGAAAAGTAGAGAGTTTTCACTCATGGAAATGACTTCTTGACTTGTCAATTTGACATTTTGACCAGTTAATATGTTAATTGAAGGTATCTCAAATACTGACATGTTACAAATATATTTTTACATGTAGAAATTACATTTTGAGTAGTCAAAACTAATTTGCAGGTAGTCCTATCTGTAAAAAATGAGTAACTGATATCTATAATTAGATTAATAATTATGTGATGTCAAAAAAAAAGTCTGAGCATGGTGGGTGTGAGGGTTGGTGGATGGGTCCAACCCTACCATCACCCACTGGATGCTTTTCTGGAACGCCCCGCCATGTAGCGGAGCCGCAAGCTCATGTGGGAACTGCAAAATCATGCGATAAAAAGCAATTGATGTAATGTGAGCCAGACCAAACAATAGTTCATTCAGGAGGAGAAAGAGTTTAACTTGAGTTTGCCTAGCTGTTCACATCAACATTACTTCACGATTTTTAAAAAATTTAGAGTTTACAATCCGTAGTCAGTGCGTTGTGTTATATTTTGAAATTTACCGGATGCTGTGTGCATTCTGTTTCTGGTTTGGTGCCATTTCTGATCTACGTGGCTTGACGTGCTATGGAAGTGCAGTCACTGAAAAATAAACCTGGCGTGTAGCGACAAAGCGGAGCACCATGGTGCTTCTGGGACGCTCCAGAGACGCTGCGCAGCACGTGCTGTGGAAATGAAGCTATTCACTAGAATGGCAGCATATCTGCTACATAGTGCACGGCGCTGTGCGGTGCAGATGGTGTATGTGGAAATTGTGGGTAAATCCAAATTCTGTTCTCCTTTCCTAAACCCAACCATGTGTGTTGTTGGCTAAACATAACCACGTTTGTTGTTGAAGGAAAAAAATATCAGTGATATCAACAAACGATTTCTGACTTCTGAGCATATCATTATGCAAGTACTACAAAGCCACTGGTCAACTCAAAGCCAAACTCCGTTCTTATTTCCTATACCCAACCACATGCCTTTGTTGCCTAAACCCAACCATATGCATGTGTTCATTGTTGTTGAAAGAAAAGAATGTCAATTCCCGGTTTTGAACCGACTTAATGCATTTATTTTGAAAGAGACTGTACGAAACTGTACATTTCCTGTAAAAACGGAAGTGTATTTTGAAAACAGATTACAGGGCTGAAGTTGACTAGGCATCAAAGGACATCAACAACCAATGCATCCAGCATACCTTGCATGTCATATGTCGGCATAGAAAGTCCATTACCAAACGTCGAAATGTGATGAGATTGGAGTGAAATTGTGTTGCTTGTGACCAATGGAAATGTCATTTTCCCATTTCAGATATCAACAATTTCATATCCAATATGTCCGACATATCAACAAACCATTAGTCAACTTTTAATTTAGCATATTCATTTTGGATATGTAGCCCAAATTAGCATATTCATTAGCGTGATGATTTTGTGGAATAAGTATTCCTTCAAGTACATTTAACAGTGATGAACACAGAGGTAATAAACAATGTTTCTAACTGTCCTCAGTTTGCTTTTTGATAAAGATTCTTTGGTCATATACTAGCTGGTTGGTGCTAACACTGACACTACTCTTACTGTGAGAATGTCATGTACTTTAAGATACATTTGGCACCTGAGATAAGATTTCATAATTTTCCAGCTCTATTAGCCAATCTATTTTATATTAACTATGAATCAAATGACTATGTGATATGAAGGCATTACTGTTCCCGTGCTAGGCAATGTCTGGAGGATCACAGGCTTTTTAGTTGTGACTTGTCATAATCTCTGTCTCACACTGGCTGAGTAAGAAACCCCTCAGTGTGCCTGTTACCACTTCTTCCTCTTTTATCCCAGCTGCGCGGGATGTCATCCACAAGTTTTGAGAGGCAGCTGAAAGATTCGGTGGCTCCCAAATCTTTCATGCCCCGCTGATCTCTCGGTCCCTTTGCAGCCCACATGCTGCAGCTTATCAGCCTCATCATGACAGCTCTCCTCTTCTTTGCTCCTCCAGGGCTTCTTGTGTGTGAGAGGGGGGCTCGCCTTTGACGGCAGCATTCTGCCAAGGGTTTTGAACCAGCAGACCCTTTGCTCAGATGAACAGGAGGCGGAGACCTTACAGTGGGGTGTGTATTGTTTGCTCATGTCAGAACTTGTAGTTCATGAGCATCCAAAACAACATGTGCAGCTTGTTCAGTGTGCTCATGAATCAGAGAGACTAACAGCAAAGACTGCTGAGTAATATGTATGTGCATCTCTGTTTGTATGGTAAAAGTTAAGCAGAGAGCATTTTGAGGTGTTAGCAGTGTCAGTGCATATGGCTGATGCCATGTAGTCACACTCAACATGTTCTTGTTTCAGGTCATCAAATACCAATGCATTCTCACACCCCTCAAATGCTTGGCATCTCTATCCAAAGCAGCCTTTAATGTCTGCATGTGGCGCACAGCTGTATCCTGGGTGAAACTCGTTGTCAATTGAATTCAGATTGTCATGATTAGGTACAGGCAACAAAACTATCTGGTTAGGTTTGTAAAAGACATCATGTTTTGGGATAAAATAATACCTAATGTGTTATAAATATGTCTTGATTGAAGTAAGTATGTCACAGACATAAGTTACATGACATCATGTTAAACCAAGATTAACTTTACATTGAAACAGCACTGACTTTTGGTGTCCCACAGGACAGGAACAGCACTGTCCTGGCTGAAAATCCTGGCTGAAAGTTTATGCTTGTTCCACTTCTGCTCCCACCCACAGACTTTTGCACTCTTTGTCAGTTGTTCTCAACGTCAAATATTGCCACAAATGGGTTTACACTGAAATTATTTGAGAGCCCACTGTGTCCCATAGAGACACCAAAGGTTGCCTCTGGTGTTATTTTCACACACTGCACACTGAGGAGCATGAAAAATCCTTGGTTTTTGACAACTTTGGAATGAGAAGCTCAGAAAGCAAAAGTGATTTGTTTGTTTGTGACATATTTGTTTCTGGATGCTTAGTGATGTAGGGACTACACTCACAGGGCTAGTGGTTAGTTAGCTCGACAGTAGAGCTAACCACTAACTTGCTATGGGGTGCCGTTTGTAAAGTGGCTCACGCTGAAAATAACATCAACATTTAGCTTCAAACACTGTTTAAAAAAGTGTTGTGAATTTTTTAACATCACCTTTTACCACATTTACAGCAATATTTGTTAACTTAAAAATATATTAAATAGTTAAATCTAAATATTAAATGTGGCACCTAAATGTTAAATGTTAAATGTAAATATTAAATCTAAATCTAAATGCTAAATCTAAATCTAAATGTTAAATCTAAATATTAAATCTAAATCTAAATGCTAAATGTAAATCTAAATGTTAAATGTTAAATCTAAATGTTCTGGGTGAAACTAAATATTTAGCTAATATGCAAATTTACACTGCCGGTCACCAGAAGTACCAAAATAAAAGCTTGAGATGGTCAGACTGTTTATAGAATCAAATAACGAATTAAAACCAACTTATCGGGGGAAATGGACACTTGAACATACATTAGCGTGATAATAACTACCTAAAATAACAAGAAACATGTTTGGAGAAATTTTATTTGACGTGTACTTTGAGTTGTTAGTATCCCTTCGGAGGGAATCACCTTGTTGTTTACAAATACTTCCGGGTAGAAAACCAGATCAATAGAGACAGCCGATCAGACTGATCTGATACATCACAACATCAGTGGAGTTTCATACAGAGTGAAGACAGATAACAGATTAAACTCAAATGTATCAATGCCACATTTTATATTTTATTTGTTTGATTCACCATCGAGTTAATAACACTGTGCACAAGGATCAGACTGGCAATCTGTCATAGCAGCTCCCAAATGTTTATTGCACATAATGTAGCTTACAACAACATTAATAAAAGTAATAATATTATAATTATAATTCTGGCAACTATAGTACAATATGTTGAATTAATATCTGATTGTATACATATGTGACACTAATCATATGTGTATAATAACAGTAGAAGTATGAGAAACACAGACAGACAGACATAGACGGCCGAGTTCTCAACATGCAGAGAGGGAGAGAAGGGAGAAAGAGGACAGAGGGGGGAGAGAGAGAGAGAGAGAGAGAGAGAGAGAGAGAGAGAGAGAGAGAGAGAGAGATAGGGACTGGTGTGTGTGTGTGTGTGTGTGTGTGTGTGTCCGTTTCTGTCTGTGTGTGCCATACTTCTCCTGTTATTACACACATATGATTATTGTCACATATGTATACCATCAGATATTAATATATACTTCCCACATGTTGTACCACAATAGCCAGAATCATAAGTCAAACTCAATTTTAAAAACTGTAAAGGGTTCTTATGAAGGTGGTGTGAGCGTATATTTTGCAATTTGTAGACATAAGCCATGTGACCTAATGAAACTTTGACAGTTTGTGATAGAAGTTAACCTGCAAGACAGTGGAGCACAAAGGCTCTGAAGAAGAGGCCGAGTTACTGACATGCAGTAACAGGACACGAGAGAGAGAGAGAGAGAGAGAGAGAGAGAGAGAGATGGGGGGACAGGGAGGGAGAGAGAGAGAGTTTGCTGACATATTGTCATATCTCACATGTTCACATACTTCCTGTTTGTGGCAGACAAAGTTACAGATTGCACGAAGTATACATAATGTTGTATGCATCAAATACACAGCATTTAATTTTTCTGTCAATTACATCAAAAGAAAGGTGTTTGATGAGACTACTGTGTTGTTGAATGTAACATTTCCTCAAAGATGTATATTCTTTCCTGATGTTTGTAACACTGTTACTGACTTGTACTTGAAATGAGGTGATTTACTGCAACCCTCCAGGTCAGTCTCTTGGGTTCAAAGACATAAAATTGATAAAATACATGGAAATACTTTAAAGGTCATTTTTAAAGTAATTTAAAACCTCATGTGTGTGTGACCACACACATACACACTTCACTCTGACACACAGACTGTCAGAGTGAAGCCTTTGTTATGCTAATTAAGGACTGCATGCTTTCTCAAACAAATCCTTCCAGATGCCAAACCGTGGGTCCCATCTTCAATCTGAAAACATCACCAGATAGATAAATTTGTTCTGAACGCAAACATATAAAGCTTGTATGTCTATGGACTGAAAAATGTGACCTTAATCACAAGTTTACACTGTGTTGGCCCTCATCTTTTCTTCCAGAGATCATCATGAGGAGTTGTGTCCTGCACCTTCTAACGCTTCTAAAATCAAAACCGTTCAAGTTATGACAAAGTCCTTCACAAGTAATGTTCAGCAGGGGTAGAGCTGTAATTTGTGCAAGTTTGAAGCAGTTATGATAAACGGTGTAGGAGCAAATAATTTTTGATCGACAGAATTTGTGAAAAACGTCACCTTACATTCAAATAACATCACACACACAAACACACACACAGGCTTGTGTCTGTCAGAGTGAAGCCATTGTTATGCTAATTAATGACCATGTCATTAGGTGACTTCAAGCTCAGTTTGACTAATAAGTAATGATAACAAAATCAGCAGGAGTCATTTCACACTACAGCAGCAACACAACCTCACATTTCACCAGCCAGGCACCGCTGTGATAGAAGTTAACCTGCTGCACATTTCTTTGTTACTCAGGACTGTCTTAAAAATCTGAATAAGAAAAGGAAACAAATTACTTCCTTTTTTATTATAAAGATTTTTCTCTTCATGATCTGTTATTTCCCTCATCAACTTTAATTATGGATAGGCTACAATCAAAGTCAGAGAGAGTCATTTCCATTCAGTCACACCTGAGGCTGATCATTCCTGAGCGTCGGGTTGATGAGTTACAGAATTTTAATTTTCCCTGGAACATTTTACCTAATAAGTTAGGTCACATGGATGCGAGATTCAGTATTGTGATGAACACTTTGTTTCAAACATAGAAATCCAAGATAGCGGTGTGGATGGCTGCCTCGAGACTTTGCTCTCTCATACTTCTCCTGGTTTTGTCTGGGTTTTTTTAGCTTCCTACTCCCCCTCTCTGGTCACCTTCACCAGAGAGGAACTCCTACACATTGGCCAGTCCTGCACTGGAAATTTTGGTCAGAGGCGCAGCGGCTCTCCTTGGGATTCGCCGGAGACGGGGCAAGTGTGCAGGAGTGCTGGTGAGGCTAACGGCCTACTTCCATCAGATGCGTGTTGGTTGCGTCTCCGCTCTGGCACGGCAGCGGAGCCGACAGGATTCACTTCTAGTCAACGTGTGCGTTTCCACCAGCTGTAGCTGTGCTGTGTTGTGTTACAGCTCCGTCTCAGCTGCGGCACTCCGGAGCCCTCCACAACAGATATGCAGGACTTCTATTTTTGCCACACATCGGAGCACAACGCAGCAATTTAGCACAGAGCAGATCGTGCAGGGCAGGAAGTCATGCACAGAAACAAAATAAAACATCCAGTTAATTTTCAAAATAAAATACACAGTGTTCACGGCAGATCATGTTTCCCTGCACTACACCTTGAAAACTACATAATGGGCAGAGGCAGGCCTGAAGTCAACAGGTCAGAGGTTTTCAAACGTCATTTCACCCCTTTGACACCATGGACGAGGAGATATTAATCATGGCAGTGCACCGAGATGTCTTTCGGTGAAGTTGCACCGCTCCACACAGCAAACGCAGCCAGTGGGTATTGACGGACAGCGGAGCACGCAGCGGATAACCAGCACTGCTGTTCCGCAATGGACACGCATCCAGTGGAAATCCGGCGTAAAGATTACACGCTCTGCTCCCGTCTATACACCTGGCAAATGTCCGCTCTCTGGCAAGTAAGATTGACAAGCTGCTGCTCCTCACTCATAAAAACTTAAGCACATCTGCCACCCTGTGTTTCATCGAAACCTGGCTCAGTGAACACATCCCGGACAGCGCATTACAAGTACCTGGATTCCAACTTTTCAGAGCGGACCGCATCACAGAGCTCTCAGGGAAAACGAAGGGAGGCGGAACGTGCTTCTGCATGAACAAACCATTGTATTCACCGCGGTAGCTCCACCCTCCCCCCTCCCCCCTTTCCTCTAACCCCCCCACCTGCACTAAAGGTCTGTGAAGAGGATGTGTGTCGGCTCTTCCAGAGACAGAAGACCAGGAAGGCTCCAAGACCTGACGGTGTGTCTCCCTCCTGCCTGAGAGTCTGCTCTGACCAGCTGGCCCCTATCTTCACTTGGATCTTCAACTGATCGCTGGAGCTGTGTGAAGTACCCTCCTGCTTCAAATGCTCCACCATCATCCCGGTCTCCAAGAAGCCCTCCATCACAGAATTAAATGACTACATGCCCGTCGCCCTGACATCTGTGGACATGAAATCCTTTGAAAGACTGCTGCTGCGCCACCTGAAGGACATCACAGGCCCGCTGCTGGACCTCCTGCAGTCTGCCTACCGGGCAAACAGGTTGGTGGATGATGCAGTCATCATGGGAATGCACCACATCCTGCGCCACCTCGAATCCCCAGGGACTAACGCAAGGATCCTGTTTGTGGACTTCAGCTAGGCGTTCAACACTATCATCCCTGAAATACTACACAAGAAGCTCATCTAGCTCACGGTGCCTGCCTCCACCTGTCAGTGGATTACCAGCTTCTTGACTGAAAGGAGGCAGCGTGTGAGGCTGGGGAGCATCACATCCAGCTCCCGGTCCATAAGTACTGGCGCCCCCCAGGGGTGTGTCCTCTCCCCACTGCTCTTTTCCCTGTATACCAATGACTGCACCTCAGGGGACCCTTCTGTGAAACTCCTGAAACTTGCAGATGACACCGCGATCATCAGTCTAATACGGGACTGTGATGAGTCTGCATACAGACAGGAGGTGGAGCAGCTGGTCATCTGTTGCAGTCAGAACCACCTGGCGCTGATGCCACTCAAGACTGTGGAGATGACAGTGGACTTCAGGAAAAGCCCCCCAAAACTGCCCTGCCTCACCATCCTCAACAGCACACAGTGTCAACTGTGGACACCTTCAGGTTTCCCGGTACCACAATCTCTCGGACCTGAAGTGGACCTCCCACAAAGACACTGTCCGGAAAAGGGCCCAGCAGAGGCTGTACTTCCTGCGACAGCTCAGGAAGCTCAATCTGCCTCAGGAACTGCTGATCATGTTCTACACAGCCATAATCCAGTCTGTTCTCTGCACATCCATCACCGTCTGGTTTGGATCTGCCACCAAACTGGACAGGAACAGACTGAAAAGGACAATCAGGTGTGCACAGAGGATTATTGGGACTGATCTTCCCTCCACCAAGGACCTGTACAGGTCAAGGGTCAGGAAACTCTTCTGAACTCTTTATTAAATAACAGTATAAACTCCTCATACAATGAAGCCACCTGGGGACTCATGGCCCTTTTTCCAGTGTTTTTTCAGAAGCCAAACGTGGGTTTCTTTTAGTGACCCATCGTTGTTTTGATACTGGAGATAGTGACACAAAAAGCAGTTGTGTTCTACTCAGACATCGCAGGTGTAAGTTTAGGTAACAAAAGCATATGGTTAGGTTTAGAAAAAAAACTTGGTTTGGTGTAAAATTATTACAATTCTTGCTAACGTAATGTCACGTCACATGACATACACCACTAGCATAGCATGCCACACATCCTAGCACACTATATTGTTATTAAAATGACTCCACTGACTTTTGGTTTCACACAGTAAATGAACAGCTGGCTCCCAGGTAAAAGTCCGGTGTTTGTTTGACCCATCCACCACCCCTACCATCTGTACTATATGAACTGTCTAGCTCTTTAGACTCCTGTAGTTGCCAGCAACATCAGAAATAGCTGCCATCTGGTGTTCATCATACAATTGTGAAAGGTGCCACTGTATGTCAATATCAGACACTGAAATCATTGTCAAAGTGGCAGTTTTTGAAAAGTTGAAAGCAAGAAAGGGTTGGAAATGTACTAAGCCAACATTTTTTCAGGCGACAGGGTTGGCAACAAGCCCCCAACAACACAGCTCCATGTTTTAATGCAGGGCTGAATTCAGTCTAAATGCCTGCTTAGCTGATATAATGCTGTCCCTGCTAATGTTTATTGTTATTCATATCATCCGCAACTGATTGACAGTAGTGTACAACAGGCTTTTGGGGTCCTTAAGGATCTAGGGACCTTGGAACGTAACTCTTTTCACTAAATAACATTGCATCAGAAGGGACACATATAGCCTACATACATATTTGTTATATACACACATGCTCAGGTGCCTCTACATGTACATCACTGTGGGGCTAATAAGACCAGGGTTTATGGCTTTTAGCATGACTAACATGTTCTCATTAAGATGTCTGTACTGAAGTCTTTTGAACTAGGTTCACTCATATCTTGAATCACTGGGCTCCTCATGAGTATTTTATATTCCATTTTATTGCATCTGTCCATTGAGTTATGAGGGCGACAACAACGCAACTCCATGCTGGCTGTTTATGTGACGTTTTGTCAAAGGTTAAAAGGCCTGATTTTTATTAGCATTTTATTTTCTCAACCTATTGTCCCTTTTTATACTCGCTACTATACAGAAAGCTGTATTTTTCTTCTGCTTTTCTTGTTTTCTTAAATGAGCTATAACTCAGAGATTGTAAGTCCAAGGGCAACATTTGTAGGAAAAAAAAAGTTCAATTCACCCCACAGGCAACACAAAAATTAGTCAGGAAGGTCACACTGTGCTGCTATTAAACACAGCTTCACAATTTTGACAATAACTCCAAAATCTGAAGGTCTAGTGATTGTAAATCCTCATGGGTTTTTTTTTTTTTTTTTGCTGACAATGTCTTCTTTAAAGTTGATCAAAACTGTGATATTTTACAGTTTTCATATTACAATTGTTGAAGGGGTTTGATGGAGGCAGAGGAAAAGATGAATAGAGGAAATATGGTACTGTGGGACAGCATTATCAATGGACTGCCTCTTCTGCCAAAACTGATCAAATCTAGACAGCAGACATATAGAAAACACTATAGGACAGTCAATCAATCATGTCAATCAATCATTTACAGTATTTGTCACATGGAATTATATAATGTACAGCTTCAGTGAAATGTGATCCAATCAGCTCCTTAACCTTGTGCACCATAATTTTGTCCTGTTTGCATCTTCTTACATTGTTGGCTGCTGCTTTATAATTGTCCGTGTTTGTTGATGGTTCTGGTAATCCATAATTGCTGGTGTGGAATGATTCAGTGCTCCAGAACAATATACAGCAGTGATCCACAGCAGGAACAGGACAGCACCTCATATTCCCACCATCATAGTTCTTATTCACCGTGAAACACACGCCTCCTCTCCTTCTCTGGCAAGAGTCCTCTGCTTTGTCGGACAGGCATGTAGAAAAAGTCACCCGGTTGAATGGCACTGTCCAGAATTTAGCCAAGTCTCGGAGTCAGAGGATATTCCAGTTCTTGATATCCCGTTGAAACTGATGCGGCATGGAGGTCGTTGTTTGTTAAGGCTTAAAGTGACACAGTTTTGCTGCTTTGAGTGACAGGCTGTCTGCTTGTGTCACCTCAGGTTTTCAGTCAGATCCACCCTTCACCTCCCCACTCCACCCTCAAATTTAGTTATGATCACTTCTGGCTCCACATTTGTGCTAGACTTCAAGTCAGCAGGCAGCTTGTTTCAGAGAGCAGGACCATAGTAACTATAGACACCCTGACCAGAACTGGATCTAATTGTGGGTACAACTAAAAAACCTCTGTCTGATGACCTGAGAGTCCTGATGTCGTTATAATCAATGAGCAGGTCAGGTATGCACTGAGAAGTCAAACCATTAAGTGCTTTACAGCAGGATTTTGAAGGTGAGTCTGTATTGTACTGGGAGCCATTGAGGTGATTTAGGTACTGGAGTAATACGTTCAAATTTTTATGTATGTGTAAGAACTCTTGAGAGATGAGCATGAGATGAACATATGAACCAGTTTCTCAGAGTCACTTTTTAATATATTTTTTAAGGGGTAAAATGCTGTTCTTGTAATATTGGTAATGTCATTTTCAAAACTGAGATCAGTATCCAAAGGAATGCCAAGGGTTTTGACTTGCTTACTGTATTTCAGACACAGCGATTCCAAGTGAAATAAATTTTGTATCTCTGATGGAGTATCTCAGTCTTGTCTGTATCCAGTTGTAAAAAGTTTCTTGAAGTCCAGCAATTAAAATATGGAAAGCAATTAAAATGCCCATCCCTAGTTAGAACATCCCCATGATAATAACTGGTTATAAATGTAGCTCAGCCAGCACAGAAATTACACATGGAAGATCAAAAGACAAAGACGTACCTGTACTAAAACCTGAATAATGTTAGAAACCAATTGCAAAACAGTGTGCATGGAGTGCTGCTCACATGTAAAGTAAATATCCCTGTGGTGTTCTTCAGTTTGGGGATCCAAGCAGTTGAGAATTGTTGAAGAAATCTGAGGCAGTCACGAGGGTAACTGTTTAAAAAGCCTTTAATATCTCATTGCTATTCAGTAGTTAAAAATATGCCTATGTGTTGCAGCCATTGAGGCAGTGGTGGTTCTAGCACATTTGGTGCCCTTGGTGAGCCCCCTGTTACCATTGTTTAAAATAACAATTTTTCCCAATAGCTGATACCAATGTTTTTATATTGGTGATTCTTTCATTTTTCTGTTGTTATTTATTCTTCTTTTGTGCCAGGGAAACACAGAAATAAATTAACAGTCATTCCAGTCATTCAGTCCTTCGTTACACTACCTTTGAATGAGCACAAATTCAAGAATCAACATAAATAAAACAACCTTTAACATAACCTTCTTTCACATGAAAAACCTCTTTAAAAAATATGCAAAAAGCCTTTTAACTATATATGATACATCATAATCCCCTCTCTAATATCTGTTTAATAGTGCTGTGAAATTTGTCCTTCAAACAGCTGGATTTATTCAAGTTTCCACTAAAAGCTACATTTTACAAGATTACACTGAAAATTTCATGAGAATTTATCTCTGCCCAATAGTAATTTGGCAAAGGTAAATTTATTGTTATATGGGTACCTCTAAGCAGCTGGTGGCTTATATTTTTTCTTGCCACACACACTCCTATCAGTAGTGGGCACCAGAGAGGTTTTGTCATTTTGACATAATAAAGATACAGCATGTTTCAGGGTCCACAGATTACTCGCCCTTCTCCCCCAGAGAGCAGGTAAAGTGAAAAGAGCTGGGGAGGGAGGCCGGGGGACAGCAGGAAACCAGAAAAAGAGACCTGTCCATTATTTAGTAGGCTTTGCTATGTAGTTATGTTGTTGTGGCTTTGTGTAATATTTTGAAATAATATCTGGGCAAGTATTTTCTTTATCATCTTGAGTGCCTCAGATTTCTTCTCAGACAGTTCTAATGTAAAAAAAAACTCTTTTAATGTTGTTGATGAATAGGTCAAATAAAGCTGAATTAAAGCTGAATGGAAGAAAAATACCACTGAGTTATTTATCTAGAAAAGATGACAGGCCTTGAACCTCTTCATCTTGATGCCAACAAACTGGGAACAGTCATGTGTCTCCATGTGACTGGTCAGTGGCCTTTCATGTCTACATATTACACACTAGGTATCCTGCATTTACTACTGACATTCAGGGATGCTACTACCACTGCTGGGACATCAAGAAAAAGCACATGGTTAGGTTTAGAAAATGACATCATGGTATGGCTGTATATTCAAATGGAAAGCTTACAAGGTTTTATGGACCGATCAACAAATTTTCATAAATTTTTAAGTTGACAGAATTTGAAAAGACAAGTTGAATTACTATTAAGTTACCTCAATTTGTCTTCTCAAATTCAGTCAACTTAAAATTTCAAGGCAGCTGGGACACTAACTTTTTAAGTTAAAACAAGTGGTGTCCTTTTACAGTGCAGTACTTATGTAGCTCCCAACTGAATCTCTGCTTTAGATATCTGCTTTATTTTACCATTACATTGAAGTCGTGTTAAGTTACTGCTGATGAGAACCCAAAGTTTCCTTATTTTGCTGCTTTATAATGAAAGCTTTTAAATAACAAAACAACAAGAATCTGTAGGAAATTTAATGTGTTTATGACCAAATTAGCAGAAGGCTGTTCGAGGCTCTTCTTTAAGAATAACAAGTCTACAAATACTGCAGGGAGGAAGCATTAAAAGCAGAAACAGATGAAGATGAGGAGCGGCTGACAGCAGGCTCTTCCAGCATCTCTGAAAACAGCTCATCTTCAACAGGTAAACTTCTTTTACCTGGCGTGCTGTGTGATGGAAAAACACATGCAGAAAAACAATGAGGGACTTTAGCTGTAGATCAGGCATTTGCTTTTAAACACCATCGACTCAAGACAAACCGTCATGAGTGAAAGACATGCCTCTAAGCAGGTGGCCCTTTTGTAAATGAGACGCGAATCCCTGCTATGTTGGACTGAGTCAAACCAAGTCAAGCCAAGCCAACACGTGTATGGAAAAACACCACAAGAGCACAACCTCCCATCAGCCCCCACCCCTGCTGTGACCAGCTCCGCCCTCCTGACATGGTGTCACTCACTTATTGAGAGATGATGCACCTTTGTGTGAATGCATGTTTGAGGAATGAGGCAGTCAGTGAAAGTAATTGCACAAGCCTGATCATAATTACCATATAAATGCTATTCACAGAGGCTGTAGGAGTAATTGGGTGAGCTTGAATGTACGGGTCTTGTAAGTCTTGTCAGTAAGGGTGGGCAAGGTCTACTAACCGTGAGACCAGGGCCTGTTTGGCTTGTCTGCTGGCCTGTTCATCTGTTTGTGAATGAATGTATTGACACAGTATGGTTTTCAACTTATAACAATATATGATATAGTGTGCAAAGCTCATTGAGGCATGCAGGGAGGGAGTACATCAATAAAATGAATATGAAAGAAAATGGGGTCAGAGTCCACCCAGTCCCAGATCACTATAGGCTTAATATGAGGGCCTAAATGGTCTTGCTCCACATTACATCAGATATACAGTATATTTCGTCTTCACCAGCCAGCATCAAGTCTTTGGACAGTGGCCTCCTCTTCACCTCTCCACGAAAGAAGAGATACTGATTTTTTTTTGGTTCTAGCAAACTGAATGCTCTGCCTAATGATGTGACAAATGCCTTTTTTTTGTGGTTTAGACTGATAAGACAGACATGGTTACTTAAGTTAAAAAGTGTACGGACAGATGTCAATGGCCATCTTTTCTTTTTTTTCCGGGGGGGGGGGGGGGGGGTTTTGGTTATGTTTATTCATGTTTTATCCACTCAAAGAAAAAAAAAAAAGCTGCAGGAGAAAATACACACTGTTACAGGCCTGCACTGCACCAGAAAGACCCCAAAAAAATCTGAAATACTACGACCTAATTGCAACATCCCCAGTTCAAGCACAGAAGAAACCTTGTTGCATACCCCTATAGTGGCCACAGGCAGCATTGCAGATCACAATTTTCGTCTGAAAAGACTTAAAGAAAAAAAAATTGGGGGGAAAACACTTTTCATACTGCACAACCATCACCGAAGAAGCTGCTGGAAAACAACAACAAAAAAAGACAGAGTGAAATCAGAAAGATATTTTGTTCCAGCTATATCGACTGCAAGAAGATTCCAATGTGCATGCTCTACTGGCCAAAAACATGGAAAAGCTTCAGGAGGCCTGAAAAATATGGCGCTGAATGAATAGGGCACCATCTTGGAAAATGACATTCAGTTATCTTAATCATAGACTGTATAAAAATAGTGGATGTAACCAATGTGACATTACTCATTGGATTGCGGACTCCTGTCCTGAAGCCTCAAGTTTGCAAGTTGGTGTGGCTGTAGTATTTACTTACTTTACCCACCAACTACATGACTTGCCAACAATCAGTCCACAATCAACGCCCTTCGCTTCCTGGAAGCAGAAGCCCTGAAGAACATGCTAAGTTAGCATTTAGCTAGCTATTGCACTACTTATAAGGTGATCCATGTCCATCCATCCATTTTTGTAACCACTTATCCTCTGGAGGGTCGCAGGGCTAACACATAGAGACAACCATTCACACCCACATTCACACCTGCAGCCAATTTAAATTCACCAATTAACCTATCCCTCACCTGCATGTCTTTGGACTGTGGGAGGAAACTGGAGTACCCGTAGGGAACCCACGCTGACACGGGGAGAACATGCAAACTCCGCACAGAAGGGCTCCCTCCTGGGATCAACCAGGAACCCTGTGAGGCGACAGTGCTAACCACCACACCAATGTGCCACCCGTGATTCATGTCTTTGTGTATAATTAATAAAATTAATAAATTGGACTACTGCCACATGTGGCATCATATTAAGTCACTACAATTTGTGTAGGCTTCAAATGGAATGTGGCTGCAGCCATATATGTCTCCAAGTTTGGCATTTTGGTCATCGCTTTCTGGGGTTTTTGGAGCCAGAAATGACCACATTTGGACTAGAGGGCGGAGCTAGGGAGGAGCAAGGGGTTGATCTAACCAGTTGAGCTAAGGAAACACCTTACACATGGCCTGTTACTCAAAGCGGCAACACCATTAGTTATGTATAGCTTTAAGCCTTATTAACACGTAAACAAGAAGTTATATAAATATTCACCCCCTGGTACAGCTGTCATTCATATTGGAATTAGATAAAGAGACCATATCTGTCATTAGTCTGTCAGTCTGTAAATATGTTTGTTTCTGTTGGAAAGTTGGGCATTTCTTCACAATGGTCTATGGAGATTGACTTATAGAGCAAGCCTCAAGTGGCGATTAGAGGAACTGCATTGTTTTTATTTTGGCACTTCCACATTGGCCTCATTTTTTAGCCGAAGATGTTCAAGCTCGGATGTTTATATGCACAAAATACTATGCTTTTTTACCTGTTTCCCATAGACAACCTTTTTACTGAGCTGTTGTTTACATGTCTAATAAAACTGAATTGTCCACTAGTATTCCAATTTACATGCAGCCGTGCATACTCCCATGACATTTAAGACATAAATATTGTTTCATAGTTTTCCATTGGTAGTGGATTTGTTGGACCTTGTGAACGCAGCCTGCCTCTGTAGTTCTTTCAAACACCTTCTTGAAAAGGTCAGCATTGCTAATTTGTGCATATCCGAAAACCCGATGATATCCAAGTCTTTGATAATGTTTAAAAGTAGGTATGTTTCACCTGTAACACTTTACAATAAGGTACACAACAAAAGAGTAGTTACTAAGGGACTAATAAGGTACTAACCATTAGTTATTGGTCAGTTCTTGAGTAACTCCCAATCAAATGAGATAGAGAAGTTAATCATCGGTTAATAAATAGTTAATTGATAAGGACTGAGGGAACTACTTATTTTTTGTGTACCTTATTGTAAAGTGTCACTGTTTCTCCTTTTGACGAGATATGTGGACTTTTACACACAGAGCTGACCATAAACAGCAAGAGGCAGTAAAAACCCCTAATAAGATGCATATTCAGTGGGACTATCACTCTTAATATGACAATATTCAGAATTGGATACAAGTCACGTAAACAGCATATTCTGTTTGGATATTCCAAATCAAGCCTATTTCTTAATGTAACATTTTATGATAAACACATGGGATATGCCATTATTTGGTTTTTCATAGCATTCTTTGGATACGTGCACAGCCTGTACATTTCTGGACTGCAGTGCCCAAACAACAACTCTAGGCCCCTTAGATCTGGCTTATTTTGTGTCTTATGTAAACCACCACAGACTACATGCAATACCTGGAATTTCATCACTGGAATGCAAAGACTGTTGATCAAGGTAGTCATCTAAAGTTCATAGCACTGTTAAGTGTACTGCATAGCTAAGCCCAAACCTTGTAGAGTCACATTTTTATAAGGTTTGATCTAACTCACACAAAGCTGTTTAGAAATTTCAAGTGCACTGGTGCATGTTAAAGTGCAGTTACTGACAATACCATTCACTGAACAAATGCACATATTTACAGCAGTGCTGTGAATGTAGCAAAGGCATTTGCTGAGCGGAGCATTTGTTACTGATCCTTAACTCATTTACAGTTTATAGTGAAAGGAATAATTGTGATCTTGTTAATCTGGTGATATTATTCACACAAACACCAGAAAGAAGAACCCTCTTAACCACTGTAGCTACATTCATGCTGCATTAATCTCTTTCTCCTATAGTCCATTGAATAGATACACAGTTCTGTTGTTGACCTTGTTGTGTTCAAACAAATGATGAATACAGCGTGCAATGCCATACAAGGGTTTGTTCAGTCTTTTGTGCAAGCTGTTTCCTTTTCAGGGTACTGCGGCTCAGTGAAATGTCTTTTGTTTTCTGGAGGCAAAGAGAAGCTTAGCGTGCATGCCAAACATGCATCTCCAGTATGTCATTGCAGAACATATGATAAGTATCTGCTTTCCAGTAACAAATGAAAATAAAGAGCAGCCTCTGTGGTTCTGCACTTGGTTTTGTATTTTCAAATCGCACCAGAATAAAAACTGACGAAGTGTAATGTGTTGAAAAATCCAAATGGTTATTAGGAGTATTTGTCTGTGTCTCTGAGAGTTTCTGAGCGGGGTCTCTATGCACCCTAACGGTTCCTGCTCTGTGTTGGGGACACAGTGTCCCAAAAAACCAGGCCCATAATCCAATTAGGGACACTTGACTGGTGGAGCTAATTAGGGCTGGGGTCATTGTCTTCTATCTATGGATCAAGTCTCATGGACCAGTGAGCTAACAGCCTGAGCAGTGGCCCCGACATCTGGACACAACATGGGATCCATAGTCCCTATCCATGGGAATGCTAATTACCTCCTTCAATTCATCCAAGCGTTGACCCGAACTTGAGTTGTGTCTTTTTATTATCCTCTTTTTTTCATCTTTTATGAACAGGGGGCCCAAACCTCAGACGATGCTTTTCTGTTGCCTCTCAAAAAGTGAAAGGCCTGGATTTCTACTCAATAAAAAAAGCATGAAATGAGCTTGATTGTTTTCACTGAAGTGGCTTGGTCCTAAAGAGTTTTCTGGAGCCATGTACTTCTGTATTTTTGCTTTCCAGGGTCAGGGCGTCCTGTATGAAAAGAGCTCATCAAGGAAGCAGGGCCAACCTTTGTACCTCACACAAAGGTAATTGGAGTCTGACAGAAAGATGAGGCATTCAAATTTGGAGTGCGAGAGAGAATGACGATTCTTTTGGACTTATTTCCAACCTGCTCTTGCTTTGCATAGCTGTGTTGATCAAGTCATGACAAAAGCTGCAGCAGATGCATAATTCCTCAGTGTGTTACCAATGTGCGCATGCATTAACATGTGGAGGGGCAAAGTTTAAGAGTGAGGCAGGGAGTGAAACAAAGGCACTCCCTCTTTCTCTTGCCTCCAATCTCTCCCTGGAGTTCCAGCCGGCAACTACAATCCAGCCTTAGAGAAATGTGGTCCAGTCAAGCAGCATAAGAGGATTGGAGCTCAGATACCACTTGATTAGGCCACAGTGAATGGAGCTATGTGCTCAGTCCCAACGGGATTTCCATGGCACTTGACTGAGGACATACAGACTTTAACCCTACACAGAGAAACATCCCACGATCCACTGCTTTTCTTTTTCTGTGCATGTGTTCAACATGGGGAATAAGAACACCCAGACAGCTTTAAACCCACTCACTTTGTCTGCACAGAAAAGCAGAGTGCATGCCATGCCTAGTGCTTAAATGAGTTGTACCCGTGGAATGGGCATGGAGCTTACACTAACCTAATTACTGTATGATAGAGCCGAGTTAGGAGCCACTCTAATTAATGTAAGCTTAGAAACACAATGGTTGTTGTTTTCTCAAGTGGACAGGGAACTGCTATGAAATGCAGATAACATATGCAAACATTATGGGAGCAGTCATGGATAATTTGCACTTACAAATCCACCTCTCAGTACTATAGAAGTGTTTAAATGTAAAAAATGACCTTCCCTCTGCTTAGGTTTCCTGGCCTTTCTGTAAATATGTGCACTTGACTTGCCGTGTCCTCGCAGACAGCCATCTTTGTAAAGCTGCAGGGTTTTGTTGCACTGTTTTGAAAAGCTGGTGAAGTTTGACAGCTCTGCTTGCTAAAAAGCACATAAATCTGTCAGTCACCACTATGTAAAACACTGGCTGGGAGAGCTGGAGTGGAACCTTGAGATGGAACAGGAACACACACTGTAGATTGAGTTTGAAGATTAATTTTTCTAGTGGTTAAAATCTCATTGTAACTTACATCAATCCGTCAAGTATTCACATGACATGTTCACGTCACGTTATGTTCTTACCAACTTACCAAAACCATTATGTTTTTTTTTTTTTCAGAACTAACACCAAGTAGTTTTGTTGCCTCAACTTAACCACAAAAACTTTACCCACTTTATTACAACACATTTCAGCCAGGAGACAGCTGTGCCTCATATTCCCCTGTTCCACCAAAATTATTGCAAGTGCCAGGTTTTTTTTTAAAACATGGTAAAGGCCACTCAAATGAGCTACAGACTCCTTTCCCATTGCAAATAGACTAGCAGACAAACATGTCTTTCTGGGTTGTTTTTTTTCCCCCACTGGTGTCAGGAGCGTAAATATAGATGGTGCAGGCAGAGCAGTTGTACTGTGGCCCCGGGAGTGGAGGGGCCTGTACAGAGAGTGGGTCCTTGCAAGTGACTCAGTTGCCTAGTTGAATATGCTGGGATTCACTGGACCACAGATGATTTGTCATTTGTTAAAATCTAAGCTGGACATTTGAAGGCTTCTCCTCTTGCCATCTGAAATGGTGAGAGACCTCATGTTCTTTGTTCTTCAAATAAAGAAAAGTCATTTAGCCCTTATCTCCACAGGATGCCACCTCAGACCAGTCTCCAAACTTGATTGGACAGTACGTTGTGACTCTGTGATATCACCAGGCAAACTGAATGAAAAGTTGTGCTCTCTCACACAGTCTTCCTCTTCCCTGCAGAACTGCTGACCACCTCAGAAGCCCTTGCTCCTAAACCACCAAAGGGAGACAATTGCTCAAAGACTCTCTTTCTCCCAGACCATGGCTTGCCCTTGCTCATGGCAGGAACCGACCTGAAACCAGAGAAATTAGTGTGCAAACACAAGGTTTGCAACTAACTTTCCAGCAACAAAGAGAACCAAGTTGAGTTGGCACCCAAATGTCTATCTCTGCAAGGACACAGAGCGACCAACTTCCTCGGATCTGCACCTTGGGAACAAGGACACAAGAAAGACTGCTTCTGAAACCACAGCTCTTTCCAGCCTTCCTCTGCCAGCTAACAAAAGCAACATGCCACGAGATGACTCTTTCTTCCATCATTCAAGGATTGATAACATAACAAGTGGGCATAGCTTATCACAGCTTTACAGACTAAGCAAGACTGTTTGATTTGTTGAATGTGATTTAATGCCGTTTACTGAGTTATTGTTGTGATTGTTTGCAGTGAGGTTATTGGTTAGTTGGCTTTGCCAAAGCTAAGTGAGATTAGTTTGCTAATGCTTTTCTCAGACAGAGTCTTGCATGCAACTAAATATCCTCCACACTAATCCAGACCCTTGGCAACACATATGACATTCACAAATTTGCTTTCAACAGAGCCACACCCAAAGAAGCAGCTCAAAGTTCCCGCTTCTTCATCTTGTAGTTCTCTTTTGTCATCCATTTTGTTTTGTAGGCCAAACGGTCCTTTCCACACCGGCCTTTGTCTCACACACACACACACACACACACACACACACACACACACACACACCAAGTTTGTATATAGTTAGTTAAAATTTGTGTGTTTTCTTTTGCTTTGCATCCTTTATGAAAAAATATGTTTTGGGAATCATACCTGCTGTCTGTTTAATGTTGCACAAGGGTGAATGAATAGTCAACCTCTGCTACGTCAAGAACTCCAAAATCCTTCAGGCTTTACTATTAATTTTGGTTATGGCTAGTAATTTAATTATTAATCAAAATTCCAAATTGATATTTCAGTAAACTTTATGAGACAGATATCATTAACTGGCTATCATTTTTCCCCTTTTGGGGAATGGTGGCCCACCAGGTGATTTAATGTAAATTAAGTCACATTATTTAACATAATTAATAACTATTTCAGATAGCCAATTTGATACTTTAACTGGAGATCTATTACGAGGTCAGGCCCGTATTCAGGCCTAAGTCCCAAAAAATGGTGCGGCCATGTAAAACATAGCACTGGTGCCTAGATCACAACATTTTGGTGGCCCTGTGTGACACATAGTATTGTTATAGATTTCCAGCAAATAGTATCCCCGCTTTTTATAATACCCAGTAGATTTCCTACAAATATATACCTGTTTTCAAAGAGGAATGATAAGAAAAAATGTTCCTGATATAAAAATGGTGCCATTTGCTATATGTCCTAAAAAAAGCAAACCCACCTATGTCACTGTTTTATTTTTTTTTAAATGACTTTTTTAAATATTCAGTAGCTATCTAAACACAATTATAGGCTTTTTCTATATAAGCTATAAAATCCATAAATATACTATAAAACTACTCAATTAAATGATCAGTTTCTTACGTTCTTTGTTATTTTTGTCAGAAATGCTGATAATTACTGGGTAATAAGAATGTTAATGTTGTCCAATGTCACATGCACTAGGGCCCATCATGATAGTGTGCACTGGGGTTCATCATAAATGCCTTACGCCACTGACTGGTGTGTCATGTTCAACGTTAGAAATGTGCTAGTAAACAGGTAACAGTAGAAAGCTGCATGGAGGTCAGTGAAAATGTTGCAGTGGTTATTTCTCCTTATCTCAGCATGACAGCTGCGCCCTGAGATAAACAGAGTTTAACTACTGGAACGTAGCAGCACTCACCACATGTCTTGTGACAAGGAACAACCAATCATGGCTAGAAAATATCTTTCCATTCTTCTGTAAATATCAGTCTGTAATGAATATGGAGAAGTTAGGCATTTTAGGGAAGGGCTGCCAGAGCTTTACATATGTACCACGGACAATAGGCCGACACACAAACAGCACCTGGAAGAAGGATATGGGGTAAACAGGCTGTGATACAGTGCTTGTTAAGGTTGCTTAGCAACAGACGCAACCTGCCACCATGCTCAAGTGGCACCCAGCGCCCGACCTCGCGTTTTCCAGACGGTTAAAGACACAGCGTGTGTACTGACCCTTATTCAGTTTTTCTTTTAAACTTGTGCAGACTAATTTGATACAATGTTTGAGCCGTGCTTGCCCAGAGACAGACAGTATTTTGTGGTGGTGCGTCATTGCATCTCACTGGTTAAAGGGGCTAAAATTAACGCATTCACCCAGGTGATGTATTTCCATCACTGCCAGTCAGAGCTGGTAAATACTCGTGACTACTGAAGAGTTATTTGACCCAGGTGTGAATGCCGATTGACACTTTTCCCATTACATACAAAAACAGATGATAGCGGTTGTTGTTGTTTTTTTTGTGCAGTGGAAAAGGGGCTATGGAGACCCCCAAACGTGCCTTCAGCATTGGTATCATATGTTGAGGGGCCTGGGAAAAGACTGTGTTGCCTATTGACATACAGACATGCAGGAACGACCAGGGGCGGAAATCCCGGGGGGGACAGGGGGGACATGACTCCCCCTTCAATAAAGCTGTACCCCCCTAGAATAATTTGAGACACAATTAATAATTTTTGAACAATGCAGTAGTCGTTATTAAAAGCACAATGTAAGCGGTGCTCATTATAAAAGCGCAATAATGTGCTATTTAAATCTTAAAAGATTTAGTCCCCCCCCTCCCATTCCTAGTAGTGGTATATCCCACACTCTTTCCAACAGGCAGGGCTAGCAGCCGTTAGTACTTGGCAGCAGTTGCAGCATGTGGCTGGACCCCACTGCCCACATCGCGCGGGGTAAGATGTACACTCACAGATACAGTTTAACTTACACAAGTTACAACACATCCCATTTACTGTTACAACAAGCCCCAGGCCCAGGCTGATAATATATACTGTCTGCAACATTTCTCCTGCATTGTTCAAAAGCCAGAGTTCAGTGATAGTCAGAGAGGACAGGAGAGAAAGAAGAGGAAGGGGACAGGACAAGAGCAGTCAGTGACGGAGCGGCTCGTAGTTAATATCTGTAGGCTGTCACCTGTCAGTGAGACAAACATGACAGACGTGCAGTTTAACTGACGAGGAGCGGCCATTACGTGCGATTATTACGCACGGTTTTGAGGTGCGCAGTGGCAGATCTCACAGCACACTGTTTATAAACCAGTTCACCAGTTTAATTGCAGGAAATGTTTATCTCACTGCCAGTAAAAAAAAACAAAAAAAACAAACAAAACGGTTTGCTCCTGCAGCCAGCCAGAGACGACGGATCCATTCCACACACCTGAGCCAGATGAAAAAGAGGGAGAGAAGGAGAGAGATCGAGTTTCGGTCTTTGATGAATGAAGCCTTATTGTTTTGCTGCTATTAAACAATGAGACATGTTTTCTCCGTTTACTTAATAGCATAAATATTCACAGTACTGTGCACGGGGAGACAAAGACCTGCTCTGCTCCAGACACACTCAGTACCTTGGACAGCACGGCGCACCTGACTGTTGTCGATGTGTACATGTTAATTTGATTTCAATCATTTTGTTTTAAATCTGGACATGTGCAGGTGGACTCAGCCAGTGCTAAGAAAGGTCCTACGCCTGCCTGTTGCAGAGATAGAGAGATTAAAGTGTAAAATTGCGGTAAAAGATCTTGTATAAAAGACAGGCTACGACTTTTTTTCCTTGTCCCCCCCTGGAATTATTCTATAAAATTTTACTGTTTATTGCCCCCCCCCAACTATGAAATGGGATTTTTGCCCCTGCGAACAGCTAGCTGTTGTTTTACTGGGTGTTATGTGCTGAAACTTTTTCTTGGTTGGGATTGACTTTGTGAGTCTTGTTGTCACCTTGCCAAGTGAGACACCAAAATGTTATACTAATTTAAACTAACCCTCTCCTAGCTCTACCAAGGTTTTGTTTTTTTCTCTTCGATTTTTTTTTTTTTTTTTTACAATTTTTTTTATATATATTCCCCCATCTTTCTCCAATCATTCCATGACAGTTCTCTTCTGTATTCTATCTAACTGAAATAAAACAAGCAGAGATAATACTGAACCGAAATACATTAAATCATTAATGACAAACCCACAGAGAGGTAACTCTTCATCTCTTTGTAGCTTGCTAGCCTCTTTTCCCTGCACTGTTATGGGTTTCAGGTCCAGAAACTCCTCTTTCATCAGCCTGGTCTCTAGCAGCAGGCAGCTGATTTCAAACAAAAAGCTCTGATAAAGCCACTGTACACCACCTGCTCAGCAGCAAACAACAGAGGTAGATACAGTCAGAGACTAGCTGGTGAACATAGTGGAGCATTTAGCAGCTTAAGAGCCAGATATTTGTCTCAGGAGATGGTGAAAACAAAAAACTGACCTAAAAGGAGAGTGGCCTCCTGGTAATTGGAAGGGCCTTTTTTTACACCTGAAAGTCTGAACCAAGAGTCACATTTTTGTTACATTGTATGCATTTGATCCAGTTAGTTTTGGTTTCACATTGCAATTGACCTATGGCTAAGCCACGCCCCCCTCCACTCACTCGGACAAACTATCAACATTCAGTGACCGGCGCTATGGCAGGTGTCACAGTACACGGCATTTCGCAGGAGGCAATTGATGTTTTTTGTGGACATAATGATCAGATGTCATTGAGAAGTAACAAAAGGGCCTAAACTATGCATCGGAGGGATATATTCATCATTTTATTGTTGAGAAGGTCGATGAAAAGCTTAAATTACAAGCCAAAATTTACAGGTCACAGTGTAAGTGTGATAAACCGCATCTCGTTGCCATCGCCATCAAAGACAACAAGTGAAAGTGCCACTGAAGTTAAGGTTTTTGGCTCAGAATATGAGAAGGGGATAACAGCCTTTTTACCATCTTTAACAAGAGTGTCCCTCCGTTAGTTTGGTGCTACAGTATTTACACTGAATCATTCAGCATAACGTTTGCCAACCTTTGTTATCTTATCCTTTGTTTGTTATGTGAGATGTGGTTTAGGAAAGTGTAAAAAATACACCTCGTCACCCAGCCTCTCAGGATACCTTGTGTCAGAGTTGCATGTACCCCATGCACACCATTTGACCATTTTTAAACTTCAAATCTCAGAAAAAGCTCATAAAACCGAACAAAACTGACTTTCTGTAATGAGAGAATGTGGCAATGGCTATACACACTGTGACTGGCTCATCCCATTTGAGGGTGGGGCTTAGCCATAGGCCAATTATGCAGAGTTAAAGAGTTAATGTTCAAGCTATTATGGTTTTTATTTTAGAAACATATGTACATTTTTGCATATAAATATATATGCAAACAAGGACCTCCCATGGCAGGGGGATTACAGGGATATGCCTGCCTAATGATGGCGAAATACCACTTTTGCGTGGCACTTGAGGTAAGGTAACATGAGGTCATGACAGGTAACACAGAAGCCTTAGCTTTCTGCTGCTGAAGGAATGAATGCTCTGGCTGTTTTAGTTTTTATTTTAGATCAATTTCAACAGGATCATGCAAACAATGATCTTCTGCAGCCATCTGTTGTAAACAGGCATTTTGTTCCGCCTCAAAAGTGGACACAAAAATCCAAGGCCATTACCATACTTTTACCAAACTGTAGCTGCTTGTCATGTCCTGTTAAGTCTCCCTCCTGTTAGTTAAGAAAAACATTAGTAAGTGGCAGTCGGAGAATAACTGCCAATTGGCACAAAATGCCGGGGGACGGGACGGGACATATTATTGCTGTCCCCGGTGAGGCATTTATGATTTAGGCAATATTTTGGTTCTGGGTCAACCTGAAGCATTTACTACAGGAATTTATATCTTAAGAAAGTTCTGCTTGCAGGGATGTGCAAAATGCTTTCAAGGGAGGCAACAAGGTATGTTCATACTATTAACACCTCATTGATTATGGAAATCATTTACTGTATGTTTCATATACTTAAAGAAATCATCTACACATATTATTTTTGCAGTAGTTAAATAAAAGAAAGGCTACTGTCTTTCTGTCAGTGACTGAATATTTGCTTGTTCCACAGCTGCACTCTTCAGATAATGAATCCAACTCTCATCTCTCCGTAATTAACTGTTCCAGGTGAAACTGCTCCCAGCTGCTGTGAAGATGCATTTTAACAATCACATCATTGATTCTTTGGCATGTTAATGCACAAGTCCCATTACAGCTCAGATTAATTTGACCCATTTCAGTTCCTAGATTTAACAAAAACTTACTTCACTTTTACTCCATATAATTTAAAGACATCAATCACCCATTAGGGCCATGAACTAACATGTCAGTGCAGATTTTTTACACAAATAGGAATTCAGCAACAACATTTCTTTCAGTCTGGTTTACTACAGTGATGTAGAAAATATTTCAGAAAGAAAGGACACTGCTGTCTTTCCAAGTGATGATGATGATGATGATGATTTTTTTCTGAACCATTCTAAGTTCCAATTTCCAGGGTGAGTTCATTAGTAATACTGAAGTTTTGGCCACATTTTTAATCACTTTGTTAGGCTTGCTGAAGGTTTTTTTTTCCCATGTTCAGTGCGAGTGGGAGCTGTACCTGGTCAAATAAAGACATTGCTCCTAGAAAAAAGATGTTTTTTTTTCTTTTTTTTTTCTTTACTTTAATTGAATAACTTTAAAAACTATGTTCCTTATGTGATGCAATCAGTGTTGTACAAAGCTGAGGTATGTGCAGGATGAGTTTTACCTCTGATTCACATGACTCTTGACATCTCTCACAGTTTTTCATCAAAAACAACTCCATACATGTTGCTTTACAGATTAGAGAACACTATCAATTGATCATTTATTTGTTACATTAAATTATACAAGGTACAACCCCAGTGAAATGTGTTCCCATCAGCTCCTTTGACTTGTGCAATTTAGTCCTTTTTTTGGCTCTTCATACATTGTTGGATGCTGCTTCATAATTGTCCATGTTACTGGATAGTTCTGGAAATCCATGGTTTCTGGTTGTGGGATGATATAGCTGTAGTTTTGGTTTCTAGCTGTTTCTAAATCCTTTACAGACTCGGTGAGTTTATTAATGTCTTTGGTAACGTTGACAGTGGTGCCCTGGAAGGTGCTCCAAACTCTGATTGGCTCCATCTCTCGTGTCACTGGGGGCCTCGTAGTTTGTTTACGTATCTCAACCTCAACAAGATGGCCGCAAAGTCGCACCTTCTGAACACGGGCAGCGACTCCACTCTGCAGCAGCCTCTGAATGGTGTATGGTCCTTGTGGTGGATGGTGAGGAGGAGCAGGACAGCACCTCAGCCACACCAGTCTTTATTCACCATAAAGCACATGCCTCCTCTCCGTCTCTCACCAGAGTCTTCTGTTCTGTCAGATCAGCATATAGAAAACGAGCTCCAAGGTTTAATGGCGCTGTCCAGAATTTGGAGTTTTGGTGAAACAAAGGTTATCACAGTTCCTGATATCCTGTTGAAAACTGATGCTGGTACTTATAAAATGAGTACCGGCTACAGATATTGCAGTATTATCTAAGTAAAATGTGTCAATATCTGTACTTGTGATGACAACAAATCCTCATTTGGGTAGCTGTGCTCAGCTCTCAATGGGAGTTATACTTCTGCATCCAATGGACTCAGCCTAACCCCAGAAATGTAACAGCACGTAACAGCAGTGCAGCACTCCTGTTTTTTTGTTTGTTTGTTTATAAACTTAAAACCATTTTCCACTGTGGAAACAAAACAAAGTTTTTATGTACTTTTATTTCACAGATAAGACACAATAAATTAGCATTTTAGTCATGTGTGACACACGACTTAAAGAGGCTGTCCCGTGTGTGTGTGTGTGTGTGTGTGTGTCTGTCTGTCTGTCTGTCTGTCTGTCTGAGGAGTGTCGGTACGTTAACTTGATAGCCGTAGCCTTGTTGTTTGTCATGTTAATGTTATCGTCGGCAGGCCTGAATAGCTTGTAAAGCTTTAGCATAGTTAGTTAACGTTAACACATTTGTTATCAGCCCATGTGTTTACTGTTGTGTCTCGTCAAGTATGTTAATTTTATTCATGTTCATGTTTAGTGTTTCATATTTTATGTCATGCCTTAGTTTAGCTTCATGTTTAGTCCTTTGTTGTCATGAGCACTTTATGTTCAGTTAAAGTCACTCATGTCCAGTCTCGTCATGCACTTCCTGTTTTATTTTCCCTCTCGTTTCAGACCCTGACTTCCCCCCTTTGAGTGATTTTCCCGCCATTGTGATTGTCTACCCCGCCCCTGATTGGTTTCACCTGTGTTCCCCCACCTCATGTATAAATAGTCCTTGTCTCCCTTTGTCTTGTTGCCAGTTCGTCTTGTTCAGTCTGTGTGATGCCAGGTTTTCATGTTATCAGGTTTGATTCTAAGTCGTGATATTTTTTGATCCTTATTGTGAATGTTTTGTTTTGAACTTTATATATCCTCCTTGAGAGCGCCTTTTGTTTAAATTGATTTTGCCAAGTAAAATACTTTTGTTAAACCTACTGCGAGTCGTGCATTTGAGTCCACCAGTTTCGTGTCTGAGGTCATTACATTTACTGCTACAGAAAATTAATAAATCTTTGGTTTATTTGCACAACGTCGCCTCTCTGCCGTCTTTTATCACGCTTGCTAATGCTAAGTTAACTTTACCAGCAGATCTGTATGAGGCACAAACTGAGGCTCGTTTAGGAACAAGCTCCTTGCTGTCCGGCGCATCCACTCCGCCTTCCGCCATTACACATTGTGGAGTTGGGCTGCAAGTGTGTCGCCCATACTTCATCACGTGCATATGTCATCAATGAGAATTTATCGTTTTAATCGCAAGATGAAAAATTCTTACCGTGGGGAAACTTTTTGACGGTGTATCGCAGACGATAACATATCGCCCATTCCTACCCACCACCAACTAGCATTTTGAAGGTATGACTGCAAAGCAACACAAACACACCACCACATAAGTGTAAGTGCTCACAATGGCATAGACTACAGCGATGCACAACTATAAATTCGCCTTTAGTCTTGTCATCAAAAATGATATGAAGCTCAATCCCAAGTTTGTTAGGTAAATAGCTTTCTCATGAATAATAATAACTTCGGGGCGTCGGTGGCTTAGTGGTAGAGCAGGCGCCCCATGTACAAGGCTGTTGCCGCAGCGGCCCAGGTTCGAATCCAGCCTATGGCCCTTTGCTGCATGTCATCCCTCCTTCTCGCTCTCCCCCTTTCACACTTACCTGTCCTGTCCATTAAAGGCAAAATGCCCAAAAAAATATCTTTAAAAAACAATAACTTCTCAATAATATTTAAGGATTAAAATAACAACTTCTGGTTAGGTCCCACCCATTTCCTGGTTAAACCCCACCCACTCCAAGTACAGATCCAGATCCAGATCATTTACTTGGTTGAACAGATACAGATAGTGGTGTATTTACTCACTACTAGTATGTCAACTTAAAATCGAAACACAATGGTATGAATGCCTTTAAAATCATTTAAATATACCCCTTTAGTTTAAATCCATTTGTCAGAAGGAGACTGTCACTTCACATTCACCTTTTCATGCACAGCACAGCAGTCTGTATGGTGGACAGACAAATGCTTGTATGCTTCAGCAATAGATGTACACACAGGCACAAACACACGCTGACATATACCTTTGACGACATTTGCCTACACACACCAGGCCTGAGCTGCCAAGACCTTTTCAGATCACCCACTGTCCCTCCCTTGCACCCACCACAGACTGTGTGTGTGTGTGTGTGTGTGATAGGTACAGTCTGCCTGTCAGGGTAGCCACAAAGTGCTTTGACATGTCCCGGCTGTGTTCACCGGGCTTTGTGATCCCTCTTGTCCCCCCGCCGTCTCTGTCCTTCCCGTCCCTCCCCCTCCTTTACCTGTGGATAAAGGCATCACATCCCATCATGTCTAACCAGCCACACATTGATTCTGTCCCCCACCTCCACCCTTTCCTTTCTGTACTACTATTAGACTGACAGCTGAGTGTTGATATTTCAGACCACCTTGGATATGATGGGTACTACATGATGAACTGATCTGTGTCCGGGTAACAGATGATGCTATTTGGTGAAAGAATTATAGGTATTTTATAGATGGGCATCCCCTATCTACCAAAATATCAGCACTAGGAGTAAATATTACAGATACTGCTCACCCCAACAAGTCAAAGAGACTTAACTTTAGAAAATCAAACACTACAAAATCCATACACTGCATGTAAGACCAAATATGACAGTTGTCACAATGACAATACTTAAAGGGACAGTTTATCGCAATATCAAAATACATGTTTCCTTTTACCTATAGTGCAATTCATCCGTCTAGATTGTTTTGGTGTGAGTTGCTGAGTGTTGGAGCTGTCTGCCCTCTCCAGTATAATGAAACTAGAATCCACAGATCTTGTTGTGAGCAGTTTCATGTAGGAACTGTTTTCTTTCTATCAAATTACACCAACCAACCATATCACTGCACAAAAGGAAGCGTGCATCTACTCATGGACGAGAGGCTCGTGCTTGTGACAGTGTGTGATGTAAACATTAATTGCATCCTCCTCAGCTGAGCTGTAACGTTAGCTAGCTCAGTGGTGTTAGGTGAGCTAGCAATAGATGCACGCTTTCTGTGTGGTGATATGGATGGAGGGTGTCATTCTGCATAAAAGAAAAAAATTCCTACATAAAACTGTTCACAACAAGGTCTGTGGATTATCTTGAATAACCGTGTCTTGATTTATTGGTTTATTGACTTTCACTTAGAAAGGTCAATGGATACTGTCATGCTCAGTCTGCAACAGCACCCGAGCACACCAACAGAAGGAACCCTTGCAACCACACCCAGTTCCAGTCTTGCCCTGGTCTACAGTTGCCACTGATGTGTTCGAGTGGCATGGACAACGATATATGGTGCTGGTAGACTCATACTCAGGGTGGTTTGAGATTGACCTCCTCCGTAACGCATCTTCAGCTGCTGTGATCACAAAACTCAAGCAACACTGTCCATGGAACACCTCACACCCTTATCACTGACAATGCAAGGTATTATACAAGCCAGCCTTTCAAGGAGTTTGCCAAGCAGTGGGACTTTGTTCATGTTACCAGCACCCCAGAGTACCCACAGTCAAACAGACTAGCTGAACGGGCAGTCCGCAGTGCCAAGCAGCTGATGGAGCGGCCTCACCGAGATGGAACTGATGTTTTCCTGACCCTGCTGAATATCAGGAACATCCCCCGTGACAAAACATTGGGCTGGCCTGCAGAGAGCATCTGATGTCACAACAGACACGTTCAACTTTTCCTGTCAGCAACAGACTGGTAGCACCTGCTCCCAAACACAGAGCAGGTCACTGCCCAGCTCCAAAAGAAAAGACTCATCCAAAAGCAATACTATGATGCTTCAAGTCACCTACTAGAGCCACTGGCAGAAGGACAAGTCATCAGAATGCAGACAAACAAGGGACATGACCGCATAGGCATCGTGAAGGAAGTGTGCAAAGAACCACGCTCCTACATCATCCAATCTGATGTAGGCATCTACAGGAGAAATCGTCGCCACATCCTTCCTGTTGCTGAGCCACCACCACAGGTTGATGATGCAATTTCTGATCACCAGTCAGCCGACCCAGCTGTGCCGGACATTCCCCCTCTTACACCGCAGTAGGGCTGTACCCAAATATTCGAAAATTCGTTCCTATGGGTAGGTATTCGTTATGAAAATTTGGTATTCAATATTTGTGTTTTTGATTATTTGTTTTTGTTTTTTGTTTTTTTTTACATATTTTTTTGGTGCTAAATTTAGTATTTTTTTTGTTGGTAAATGTAGGTTAGAAATAAAAATCAAAACTTTTTAATTGTATTGTTAAAATGTGAAAATGTAGTATAGCCTACCAACAGAGCTTGTGTGCACGGCACGCTTGAGCGCATCCGTCTGAGGCTGTGAATCAATGCCAAGTTTTACCACTTTATCACTATTTCCTCTAACTTGTAGCTGTTAAATTAATTGTGAAAAACATAGCATTTGGTCTCATATGCATTTGGAATATGATGCAGATTTGGTGTTGCGAGTGACTGAAATAGGGAGACAAAACAAGGTTTTGCATAGGGCCCCCAGAAAGCTAGAAACAGCCCTGCTAGCTGGTGTGTCTACTTGACAAGATGCAGTTGTCATGGGGAGAGGAGCAGCATGTTGCAAAGGACAAAATGTGTCAGAGAGATCTTATTGTAGCCTTCAGTGCCTCAGGGGATGAAGAGGAGGGAGTAAGTTAGTAAATGGTTAATATTAGTGTAACACCTGTCCCATGTAGCTATATAATCTGCTAGGTGTAGTAGTACTCTGGGTGGGGCCTGGGTATGGTTTAGAATTTAGTGGCGCTACTACCTGTACTTTTACAAACTTGATTACCTGATCTGTAGTAAGGAAATGACTGGCGGTGCCTCCACTAAGATTTAAGGAAAATAGGAAAAGATATAGGCCTCCTATTATGTTGTAAATTTATGTCCTATCTATACTCTGTACACCCTTATTACCCAAAACTAGAATTTTAACAAAGAATTATGACACAAACACTGTACATTAAATGTAAGAAAATCAAATTTAGTTCTCTTTTCAATCAAAATATGCAAAACAATATTATTTGACAGCATTCAGTAAATGTAAACAAAATCAAAACAATTATTCCCTTCAAATTCAAATTATTTTCTTTCAGTTTTTTTAAAGTGTAACTGTTTCCTCTAATTAAGCTCTATTAAATCCTGAAATACCAGAGCATAGCACTTTTAAACCTGTAAAGAGTCAACAATACTGTGGGCCCACACACACTCACTTTGCAACTCACACCACAATGTCACACAATACCTGCTGCAGGCCTGAGTCGCGGCTTGGGAGCGTTGAAGCCTAAAAACTATAATGGCCGCTTCACTTATAGACACAAGCTATCAAAATAAAAGGACATGCAAGGTTTTATGTTAGTACTCACCAATCCAGGGAAAGTTAATGGGAATAGATGAGGGGAAACTAGGGAAAGGACAACCGGTTGAGGGCAGCAGATCAGCAGCAACAGCCGAGGTCCGAAGAAAACACAGAGACAGCTGAGGTCTGAAGAAACAGCAGGGGCAGCCGACAGCAACACTCCAGCAGGAGGTAACAGTTCTCCACAGTGGTCCAAAGGATGTCCGCTCCTCTCTTACAGTCACAAATGTCCGTCTCCTGAATCACATTAAATCAGCTAAGCAACAAGTCCACTATTTCATGGCGAGTTAGTGTTAACTTGTCTTAACCAACCACTTCATATGCACAGCAAACAATATGGAAGCAAAGCTAAACGATGCTAATGCTAACAGCTACTCGCGATTAGCAACACAACTTGTTTTTTTACGCCATAACATTTAGTCACAGTACAGAAATCATTACAAAACATATTTACCTCTTATAGATCATCAGAAGTCCAAACCATAGGATAACTTGTCGTCAACCGCAGATTTACAGACGTTTATGCTCTCAGGAAAGATCCAATGCTCACTTCATGGAGATATATCACTTCTGCAGCTTTTCCATTCCACAACATGGTACCTTGCAATTTACACTAAGTCCCGCCCCTCTACCTGAGACTTACTTTTGATTGGCTGTATGTTTCTGGACATCCCAATTAAAATAAAGAAAAACAAAGATTGACAATTAGGCTGTTAACCATATTAGGCTATTAACCAAGTTAGGCTCTAAGACTGATTACACGTGCTTGCTCATGTACATACCACATAAACTGTGCTGATTTGCATAAATGCTAAACTTTGACCTATGAACTGTACATATTACAACTATTTTTAAACATTTTTATTCCTATTTATGTATTTTAACCATACATTACTATGGAAGCCCATTTCCGCCACTTGATGGAAAAAAATAAGAAATAATAACTCAAAATAATGAGGTACTAAGTCAAAATAATGACTTACTAAGTCAAAATAATGAGATACTAAGTCAAAATAATGACCCACTAAGGCAAAAATGAGATACTAAGTCAAGACTTACTAAGTCAAAATAATGAGATACTAAGTCAAAATAATGACTTACTAAGTCAAAATAATGAGATACCAAGTCCAATAATGAGGTGAATGAGTAGAGTTTCAGCCTTCAACAATCCATACTCTTCATCTCTCAGTCACAATGGATAACATCATTGAGGGATACTAACTCAAAACAGTGAGGTCATAACTCATGTACATCAGATATGCCACACACTACACTTTGATGTGACGTATGGGGTATGTTTGGCTACTTAAGTAGTCTACAAATTACAAAATGTAGTAAAATAGTGTTGATTTTAAGTGTTCTGTTTGGCTAAGACATAAAGTTAATTATACAACAGTTAGTTCCGACCGAGTAATTTGACTGGACGAGAAGCATTCCGTGAGTGCTGATACAGAGTATAACATCACTGGGACATGTAACAGTAAAATCACTCTGCTCACAGGTGTTAAAAATATAAATACAACCGTTAATTAACCAACTGTCACACTCGCTACACTGACACAAAATGACACTAGTGTTACACCAAGAAGATGGATATTTTCCCCAAAATTACATTTGAATTAAATTATGAGTGCTCGGCAGGAGAGCCAGGAGTCTTCTGTGCAGACCTCCAGGCAGGGGCGTCATTTCAGCAAAAGCTAAGGTATGGCAATATGACATGACGTCACAGAGCTACTGATGATGGAGTTTCAAAAATATGAACTTATATAAAACTTCACTTTGGTCTTTGACCTGTCAGAAGTAGATACTATGCTATTGAAAACTGTTTCAAAGGGCATGAAGCTGTTTCTCACATTCATAATACCTCATGTCTGCATGTAATGCACGACTTGGTGAGAGCAGTGAAAACATCGGACCTGTTTCGGTGCATATTTCAGCACCATGGACAGCGAGCCGACTTTTAATTATCATTAGTCAGGTGTTTAACTTCACAGAAAATAAAGAAAATAAATTAATTACAAGCTCATTTCTAGAAGATAACCAAGGGGTCCGGTGTATGAAACACAGTAAAACAAAGGCCAATTTGGTACAATACTGTAGGCCTATAGGCGAATTTAGTGGAGTGTCTCCAGAGACCGAAAATACAAGCTTAACATGCCGACATGAAGGAAAAAACCTACATACAATCAGACAGGCTTCAAGACATCATTTAGACAGGCTGTCTACAGCAGCAGAGCAAAATGCTTTTACAACACTAGATACCGTATTTTTCCAAATAGCAGCCCGGGCGTTTATTTCACAAAATTGATTTTGACCCCAGGCGTTTAAAAGAACCAGGGGCTATTTGCTCAAGGCTTTTTTAGGCCATTATTTGGTTACAGTTCCTGTCCAGTATGTTTTTAGTGCAAAAATACTGTAAGGTAGGGGTGAGTTCTTGCACAAAAATCTCTAAACATTTAGAGTGGGTCATTTTTTTCGTGTACATGGGTTTCACCGCTGGGTGGAGCTATTGCATTATATAAAGCCCCAGTTATCTGAATACCAACCAAACGGGCCATTTAACCAACGGTTACAGGCCGCCACACCAAAATATCGCCATCCCGATGGTCCGCCATCACAAATTCTGGTCCCTGAGTCCTGACAGTAAGCTATGGCGAGCCTGTAGAAGCCGTATTCCCCATGCATGTCAGCGATTTTCACCGGGGACGCACTCGAGTAATTCAGGCTGACATTACCTGTTTTTCAGTGAACTCCTCTGGTCATTTCATTAAAAGGCATGGCATATAGGTCCACAGTAACTTATTATTATTATTATTGTTATTATTATTATTATTATTATTATTATTATTGTTATTATTATTATTATTGGGTCTTATAAGAGTGGGCTACAATGAGTACCGGGCCATCAAATCACAGCATCCGCGGTGAGAGGACACGGAATTGTGTGCGCTTTTACGCACATATCACGGATATTTGATGTGGGAAAGATGTAACCAGATGTATTACCTGTTTTAGATACATGGCTGTCTGTCTGTCTGTCCGTCCGTCCGTCCGTAGCACGAGTCATGTGCACCACTTCACTACCGACCCATGTGTAAAAGCGCAAACAGTCCCTCAAGGAGGGACAGCCATGAGGCAATGAATGAGGAAATAATCGCCCGGGCGTTTAATCGGACAGGCGTTTAATATGCAAAATGGGGTCAAACCCCCGGCGGCTATTAGGTGCCCGGCGGCTATTTGTCACTGGGTGACTATTTGGAAATATATGGTAACTCACATAACTCATAACTCGCGGAGGAGTGGCGAACAATTTGATTCAATAACACTCGTATTCACTAACACTCATATTCACTGATGAGCATATTATTGATCTATTTAAGTGCAACTTAAACTAACTGTTGTATAATTAACTTTATGTCTTAGCCAAACAGAACACTTAAAATCAACACTATTTTACTACATTTTGTAATTTGTAGACTACTTAAGTAGCCAAACATACCCCATACGTCACATCAAAGTGTAGTGTGTGGCATATCCGATGTACATGAGTTATGACCTCACTGTTTTGAGTTAGTATCCCTCAATGATGTTATCCATTGTGACTGAGAGATGAAGAGTATGGATTGTCGAAGGCCGTAATTGTACTCATTCACCTCATTATTGGACTTAGTATCTCATTATTTTGACTTAGTATCTTAGCCGGGTTCCAGACCATAGACCCCGCCCACTCAACTGAGTAGGCTTGCATTACTGGTCTGGCATACTTCAATGAATTTGCGATTTATCTCATCCAAACGATGGACGGACCAATGAACGCCGGGGGTCTAGCGATTAGCCAATCAGCGCCACGCTGATGTCAAGCTGTACGCTGGTGGGTAACTGGTGAGGATAGCAACAATGGCGACCACTGCAGATCCTACAGACCACATTAACGATGCTATCAAGGTATTTCGCCACTACTCGCGTTAATGGAGGACCAAATTAAGGAAGCTGCTAAACTGGATTTAACGGCGATGCAGCTGGGTGTGCATGACGACGGAGACATTTTAAACGGGCAATGCTCGCTTGTTTTCGGCACCCCCGAGGCATGGATACTAATGACGTCAGATTCTGGGTGAGTTGTTGATCTCTACTGATTGGTTAGGGAAAATCAAATTCCCTCCCCCTTGTAAATCGCCTTCAATGGAGGCAATGTCAGACTGAAGGTTCTGGGAGCTTCAGTCTGACACTCAAGCTATTAGTATCTCATTATTTTGACTTAGTAAGTCATTATTTTGACATAGTATCTCATTATTTTGACTTAGTAGGTCATTATTTTGACTTACTATCTCATTATTTTGACTTAGCAAGTCATAATTTTGACTTACTATCTCATTATTTTGACTTAGCAAGTCATTATTTTGACTTAGCAAGTCATTATTTTGACTTAGTATCTCATTATTTTGACTTAGCAAGTCATTATTTTGACTTAGTAAGTCATTATTTTGACTTAGTATCTCATTATTTTGACTTAGTAAGTCATAATTTTGACTTACTATCTCATTATTTTGACTTAGTAAGTCATTATTATTTTTGACTTAGTAAGTCATTATTTTTGACTTAGTATCTCATTATTTTGACTTAGTAAGTCATTATTTTGACTTAGTATCTCATTATTTTGACTTAGTAAGTCATAATTTTGATTTACTATCTCATAATTTTGACTTAGTATCTCATTATTTTGACTTAGCAAGTCATAATTTTGACTTACTATCTCATTATTTTGACTTAGTAAGTCATTATTTTGACTTATTATCTCATTATTTTGACTTAATAAGTCATTATTTTGACTTATCTCATTATTTTGACTTATTATCTCATTATTTTGAGTTAATAGATCTTATATTTTTCCATCAAGTGGCGGAAATGGGCTTCCATACATTACAACTCTTTTTTAAATCTTTTTTGACCATCCATGGGTAATTTTTAACCATATTTTTTAACATTTTAGAAAACTATTTATATCCTGATGTCTAGATGAATTTTAGCCAGGGCTACATAGTTACATGATTTGAGCTGTAGCAGTATTTGACAGTTAACTCATGGTAAATGCAAACGTCAAATGCTTACTTGTCAGTGTTAAATGTAACTTTATCATTGATTTTAAACAGTCTAACATTAGCTAACTGTTACTAATACTAGCAAGCTCACTTCACTGACTTGGGCTGAATTTCTTAATGCCCCTGCGGCTGTCATGAGGTCAAATGCTGGCAGCTCTGTGTGTGTGTGTGTGTGTGTGTGTGTGTGTGTGAGCTTGTGTGTGCTGTCAGTTTCATTTTCATTGCCATTCATTGTAACATTAGCAGGGTATTTTTCTTGACCCTCGAGGCTAATGTAGTTTAAAAAACATCTCAAAATATATTCCAGGAATTCCACGTGGTCAGTGTCATTTGGGAAGTGCAACAAGCATGATATCATCATGTAACTGTTGTCTTTTTTTTTTTTAGAGCAGACTAGTTGTAATGAAGGTATAAATGGCAAATGTGGTAAAAAGTAGATTACTAGTAAAGAATACAAGTACAGTTTGAAAAAAGGAACATGAAAAGTACTTGTTCCATAAAAAACCCCACTTTTTATTCATGTGCATTCTTTGTAGGACATTACTATCCACCCATGTCTAAACCTTTCTTGATCAGTAGGTTTTTCTCTTCCAGATCATCACTGTAAGATGAGGTGATCAGTGCACTGAAAGATTTCTTGTGGACACATTACGGTTTACTTTTGGGTTTTTTGGCTTACAGCAATTATCAGTTTTATTATAGACTAGGCAGAGAGAGCCATAGCAATAATGACAGCTGGGGAGAGCATAAAAAACCAATGCAGTTAAATACAAATATATCATATCTACAGTAGTTCATGCACATCTGGACAATAATTATCCACAGCAAAGAATAAGAAAAAATGTGTGTTGGAGAGTTTCAGTGGACTATATGCTGTTTAAAAAAAACATAAATTAGATCATTCCCCGGATATTTTTGGCTCAGATATAAAGTGAGATGTCAGCACAAATTATAGCCCTTTGTACAATTTTTTTTACCCTTTATGGCCTTTGGGATAATTGGCTGTTTTTGACTAGTTTTCATTTTACCTTTAAATTTCACCTTAAAAAACTGTTTACCTTGCCTTGTTTGGTATCATTCTTTTCAGCACAACCTCACCTGTGTGCCTTTACAGTTATTTTTTTCATTTTGACATACTGTATTAACACACTGGACCTAAAATCACATAAAAAACATAAAATCCGAGTAGGAAAAAGTTAGATTTTTTACTGTGAAAACCACAAACATGTCTAACGAACCATTTGTGTAACTTAGAATAAAAATATAAATTGTAAACTTCAAAAACATATGTCCTAATTTAGCAAACAACAACGTTATATATAACTATTTACATTAAAATGCAAGCAATGCCTCAGGCGTTTTTTGAACAACTATTTACAAAACAATCAGATGTCACACAAATTATTTGTCAAAGGGAAAAATGCCAGCACTCACAAATATCCTTTTGGTAAATTTAATAAACCAACTTGGGTGGCAGTACCAGAAACACAGACATTTCGACAGAAAGTCTTCTTCATAGAAGAAGACTTTCTGTCAAAATGTCTGTGTTTGTTGCTGTTTTTGGCCGTGTTTTTGGCCGTTTTGGCCTTTCTAGGGGATTTATTTTGAGAGTGCTTGCTGTTCTCCTACGTGATTTTACACAAATTATTTGTGCCACTCTGAAAAACAGTTCCTGTCCACCACAACCATAGACTGTATAAAATAAGACCACAACACACTACAGGAGGAGGACACAACAGGAGGACAACAGGAGGACTGACACACACTGTGGGGCTCTGCTGCCTGAGCAAACGGAGATCCGGACCTGGTGGGCGTGCTCTGCCACACCGTCCGCTCCTCTGTGCGGACCTTCGAGTACCACTCAGTGCGGTCATCGGAGGCTCATTTTCCTCTCTCCTCTTCCAAAACACACGACACCACACACTAAGTATACACTCCAAACACGCTAAACGTCACAAATCCCAACTCTATCTGTGATCGCGATCGCTGTCTCTCTCAATGCCATCACTCCCACAACTTCCCCTTCTCCCCCAGCAACAAATGATGTGTGTTGCCATACAATTGTGTGATTGCTTGAAATGGTGTATTTTTCAACCAATGGGAAAGGGGGTGTCTTTTTTTTTTTTTTTGTTTTTGTTTTTTTTTTTTGCTGTTGCCTTCAGCACTTTCGTCAGGCCGAACGGCCGTTTTTACCGTTTTTTCCTGCATCAAACGCGGATCAAACGTGACAACAATATTCAGGAAAATCATGGCGTTTATTATTTATCATAAGTCCGGTTTTATATGGCCTATCAAGACGATTTAAAAAGTGGTACAAAGTTTGCTGCTGCTACGTGGTCTCAAATCGGTTACATGATTTTGATGCGCCGGCACAGTTCTGGACCTCAGAGGGTTAAAAAAAAAAGTCTTCCCTCTGTCTTATACTTCTCTACTCTTTCACCTCAATCCCATGTCTTTATCCCCCATATCAGCTAGAAGACTCTTTTTTTATTTCAAAAGCAACCCCATCCCTGTCTTTCTATTTTCCTCTCATTTTCTCTATTCATTTCTTTATTGTTCTCAATTTTCACTGGTTCTCTTCCCTCACTTTCCCTGCTCTTCTTCCTCAGTCTAGTCTGTCACAGTTGGCATCTAGCAATAATGCAATGACATATCATCATTAACAAGGTGCTTGCTGCCAGTGAATAACAATAGATTCACAGTTTTCTCTCCTTCGCTATCACTGTTGTTCTCACCTGAGCTTTGTGAATAACATGTGCTCCACACCTATTTACACCTGTCTTTACACCCTAAACTCTGAAAAAGTGACAGTAGATGAAATTCCTTAGAATACATTCAGTGTTGAATCAGAGGTGAGTGTTCAGGTGCCCTTCTGCTTTAGCTATACATGCCCGTGGCCTACTGTTACTCAAGTCAGTGGAAAATGGGCTGATCACAAATATGGTGGTTGTTTAAATAAGTCCTGAATCTGTACAAACACGGAAAAACATATACCCATTTTGTAAATTAAGCAGCATGGATGTTGATAAGAAATTACCATAGACTGTATAAAATAATGGATGTAGCCACTGTGACGTCTCCCATTGTTTTGTGGACTCTTGTTTAAAAGCCTTAAGCTTGGCATTTTGACTGTCGCCATCTTGGATTTTCAGAACCATGGGTTCAAAAAGAACATAGACCAAATTTTAGAGACGAGATTACATACAAAGTCAATGGAAAGGCGTAATTAGTTGTATTGATGGATGATGCCAGTTGACAAAATAATGCGCCTGTGCAAGTTGAAAGTGGATTAAAAAATGTGCATATTCCTGGGCTTTAACCCACTTAGAACCCAATTATTATAACACAAAAAAAGATTTATTGTAATGGAGGATTTCTAATCTAAATCCACTCATAAATCTTCAGCATATATGTGTATGTATATATATATATATATATATATATACACACACACACACATATATACATATATGTATATATATATATATATATATATATATAATCATCCTCTCAGGGTGGTATCTGTGTCATCCTCAAGCTTGGGTCCACTACCAGTTTGAGAGTTCTGCACAGTATCTTAGTTGTTCCTAGAACTGCACACTTCTGGACTAAGGCTTCAGATTTTGTTCCTGGAATCTGCCGGAGCCACTCTCCCAGTTTGGGTGTCACTGCCCCAAGCGCTCCTACTACCATGGGGACCACGTCAACTTTGACCTTCCACATCTATTTCAGCTATTCTTTCAACCCTTGATACTTCTCCACCTTTTCGTGTTCTTTCTTTCTGATGTTGCTGTCGGCTGGTATCGCCACATCTACCACCACTGCCCTTTTCTGGTGTTTGTCAACCACCACTATGTCTGGTTGGTTAACCAGCAGCTGTTTGTCAGTCTGGAAGCTGAAGTTCCCAACCACCTTTGGTAATGTGTCCCATCGAGATTTGGGTACTTCGAGTCTATACTGGGTACAGATGTTCCTGTACACTATCGCAGCCACTTGGTTGTGCCTCTCCATTACAGCAATCCTGCCTGCATCTTACACCCTGCCACTATGTGCTGGACCATCTCAGGGGCATCTTTGCACAGCCTGCACCTTGGGTCTGATCTGCTGTGGTAGACCCTGGCCTCTATGGCCCTTGTGCTGCTATAATTAGTGCCTCTGTGCTGTCTGTCAGTCCAGAATTCTCCAGCCACTGGTAGGTCTTCTTGATAGCAGCCACTTCCTCTATCTGACGGTGGTATGCACCATGTAGGGCCTATGTTGCCCTCTGGTAGGTCAGTTCCCTCAGTTCTGATCATCTTGCCTCTCTTTGATACCATCTGGCCACACTTGTCTAATCCGAATGACATCCCTATGTCCTTGCTGTAGATCCTGGTGGTGTGGATCAGAGAGTCAGTTTCTTGCTCATTCTTGGCATACAGCTTGATGTCAGCCATGTAGAGCGGGTGGCTGATTGTTATTCCACTTCAGAATTGGTATCCATAGCCAGTCTTCTTGATGATCTGACTAAGGGGATTCAGGCCTATGCAGAACAGCAGTGGTGACAGTCCATCCCCTTGGTATAAGCTGCATTTGATGGTGGCAATCGGCTTTGAATTGGCCTCTAGGGTCGTCTTCCACATTCCACGTCTTCCATGGAGTTCTTTATGAAGGTTGTTAGTTTCCTGTTGATCTTGTAGAGTTCCAGACATCCTAGTATCCATGTGTGTGGCTTTGAGTCGTGGGCTTTCTTGTAGTCAATCCAGGCTGTGCACAGGTTGGTCTTCCTACTCTTGCAGTCTCAGACGATTGCTCTGTCGACCAGTAGGTGGTGCTTGGCTCCTCTGGTGTTACTGCCAATTCCTTTCTGTGCCTTGATAATGTATTGACCCATATGCCTAGTTATCTTAGCCGCTATGATGCCTGACAGGAGCTTCCATGTTGTGGAGAGACAGGCTATTGGTCTGTAGTTGGATGGTTACTGGTTCTTGTTCAGGGAGGTTACTGTGGTCAGCTCTTAGGTTCTCTAGCCATCGGGCATTGTTGTTGTTTGATACATCTCTTTCCTGTATGCCCTTCCACTATGTTTCCAATCTCAGCTCTTGGTGGGTCTGACCTGCTGTCATTTCCCTGGCACTGAGAGAACACTTTGGCTGGTTCAGTGGAGAACATTCTGTTTATTCTTCTGGCTTCTACTGGATGATGACATCCCCCTGTTGACCTGTCGTCCTGGCTCCCCCTTGATAAGTTTATGTGTTAATTTTTTTTTCATCCATTCCAATGGACAAAGATTCTTACTGCAGAAATCAGTAATAATAATAGTGAAAATAACAATAAATGAAAGACCTTTTTTTCAACATAAAGCATGATATTATTTATTTTTAATGAATGGTGAACTTGAATTAATAAAGTAATCTTTTAAAACAAATTGCATATATACTTTGCATTGTTTTTGTCATCACGACTCAAAATATCATTGATTTTTTAAGTATCTCCAAAAGACAGTATGTTGAAAACCTCCTACAATTAATATTGTGTGTTCATTATCAATAAAATGCATTATAAGCTTATGTTTATTAGGAAATCAAATCACAGCAGTATTGCTTTATTCTATCAATAATTCATTTTCAGTTGACTTTAAATGAAAATGAAAAAAATATAGCAAAAGCTATACATTTTTCATACAATTTTATGACATTTAAGAGAAACATAACATCTTATATTTACTTTAAAACGGTTTAAACACAAATTATACACTTTAACAATCTGATTTTTAGACTAAAAGGTGCCTTGCACTTCGTCCTTGCCTCATAGTTGGCAATGCTTGTTAAAAAAGGGGTGTGGCTCTGCTGCAATCCACTCTAGATGATGTTGGACAGTGTGATTGGCTTGTAGATATCCCATCAAATAAGTCTGTGCACTTGGAGTCAGATGACAGTAATCATAGATCTAGACATCCTAGCAAAGTTACATTCATTGGAATGGATGGGGGACTTAAGTGGGTTGATAAATCTCCTTCATAAACATACAGAAATGAGAGGAAAAAGTAGAGAGATTAATTAGTTAATGGTGAGTTCTATGCTGAACATAAACACACAGACACACTCCCACACTCACAGTTGGTGCCTCTGTTGCTGGCTAGCTTACAGCTACCATCTGTAAAAGACTGGACAAAATGAAAAAAGACTTTCAATTTGACATCGACTGTAACACCAATTACTCATGATGTCATTGGACTTGACTCCTTTGACTTGAAAATACTTCATACTTTTCCTCAAACCCAATGATTAAAAATGATGTTGATTAAATAGATGAATGTCATTCATTGAATCAGCAAACAATAACGCTGTTCATTCACAGCAAGTCAACAATTGATTGCCCTGATCCACTTTGTTTTAACCAGTCCAACAGCATTCAATCAAACTGCAGGAGAGAACAATGAAGAACTAATGTTGCATTACTGAGTAGCAGTTGGAAAAAATGATTCCAAAGATAATTTCGGTCATGCGCCAAAACTATGTGTTGGTCAAGAAGAAAAACATTTTTAATAACAATTGCAGGGCAGCAAAACATACAGGTTGAAAATAGCTGACAAAGACCAAACAACTTTCTTTGTTTATCAAATAAATTAAAAAAAAAATCATTATTGTTTATCGGTAATTTGATTTTCTTTATCACTTTGTCATTACAATAGCATTACAGTTGGTGAAGAGTGCATTTTGACTTGTGTAGGACTCCAATCGCAAAGTTAAGGAATTTGGACTTGGATTTTTAGTCTTGACTTTGGACTTGTCAGTTCTGACTTGAGACTTAGCTTTGGACTTGAATGCAAAGACATGAGACTTACTTGTGACTGTAAAGCAATAACTTGGTCCCACCACTGCTGTACACAGATCCATCAAAATACGTAGAGTTAATCAATCATTTAAGCATAAGCTAACTATCAAACAATCAATTTTCTCTTTGACCACTCAATACTGTTTAAGTATTATACAAAAGAAATGCTGATTTTATTTGTTAAGATGGAGGTGCCATTATCCACAGCCACAATTTAACTTAATCTGGGGTGGGTAATAATGTGTTACAAGGAACACAGGAGTAAAAAAGTCTGTTTTTCGAGGAATAAGTACTTTCTTCTTCCTTTAGTGGTGTACATCTTCTTGAGTACATTTTGAAGCCAGTAATCTTCTTTGCCATTTATACCTTCGTAATGACGAGTCTGCTAATGTGAGGATCAAATGCAGAAGGGGGAGAGCTATAGAGAAGCCCCTCTACTGCAAGTAGCAGCATTCTCGGAACCCATCGGCTGTATTCGGCCTCTGACTTCCAGCAGACGCCGATACAGCCTCTGGGGGCAGACCCCTGATTTTTTGGCATTCCGGTTTGATTTGGACGAGGAGGCAAATTTCCGTTTCCGACTTCCGTTTATATATAAGTAAATATGCTGAACCATTGTGATGGATTCAGAGTTTGCAGTGACGCCAATTATGTTCCACCTTGTTGTTCACCGCACAGACCGTTTAACCTGGCAACAACTGCAGCCGGCTCAAATGTGATTGGTCAATATCAGGCGGACTACAAACAGCCTACAACCGGAAACCAGATGGGCTCTTCTGCTCTTCTTCCGGAGGCAAGATCTCCGGGGTTTGCCTACAGACTCTACATTCACTGAATGTAGAGTCTGTATATAGAGACTACAGTAGCAGTAGCAGATCCTGATATGGGCAGAATGGGCATTTGCCCAGGGTGGCACTTTGGCGCGACGTGTGGCGGGTGGCAGGAGCGGGTTCGGCCCACTTAACATGCTGCTCTGTTGTGCTATGGCCTATTCAAGTGCTGGAATTTGTTATTTACGTGATAACACCTGAAAGCAACACAGGCTCCGCTCCATAGACTGTGTGTCCAGTCCAGAAGATCTCCATCAGATCCACATAACAGGCACGTTTATCAACATGGGGAACCCCAGAGTTTTCTTTGACATCAATATTGATGGAGCTAACGCCGGCAGGATTGTGATGGAGCTGCGGGCGGATGTGGTCCCGAAGACTGCAGAAAACTTCTGAGCTCTGTGCACCGGAGAGAAAGGCTTTGGCTACAAGGGCTCCACATTTTACTGAGTCATCCCTAAGTTCATGTGCCAGGGCAGGGACCTTACCAACCACGATGGAACTGGAGGCAAATCCATCTATGGGGAGAAGTTTGCTGATGAAAACTTCCAGCTGAAGCACACAGGCATGGGCACTCTGTCCATGGCTAACGCCGGGGCCAACACCAAGGGGCCCCAGTTCTTCATCTGCACAGCTAATATTGACTGGCTGAACGGGAAGCACGTGGTGTATGGCAATGTTGTGGAGGGCACTGACGTTGTCAAGGCAATGGAGAGGCAAAGCACAAAGAGCGGCACCCCTAAAGCCAAGGTTGTCATTGCCAACTGGGGAAGTGAAATAGTGCGACAGAGCTCCGTCAGTTCAGTTGGTTCTCCTCAGATGTCCTCTATCATCTACATCCTAGTATATCTTTAAAAATTGTGTCTATCTGGGGGCGGCGCCATAGAGGGGTATTGCCCAGGGTGTCATTTAGGCTAGAACCCCCACTGCTGCCCTGCCTAAATTGAGCCCCCACCTGTAGATGTTTTTAAAAAAACAACTTCAAGAAAAACACTGCTAAAGTTACAATGTAAGGAGATGACACTTAAACTGAATGCACACACACAACACAGAGCTGCCAGCCTCTGACCTCATGAAAGCTGCAGCTAACAGAGAATTGAACCAAAGTCAGTGAGGTAAACTTGTTAGTATAAATATTAACATCACCAGTTACCAGTTAGCTAACATCAGACTGTTTGATTTTAATGTTACAGTTAACAAGTCAGCAGCCAACGTTTGCAGTTGAAGTGTGTGACCTGACATTACCATTATGTTGACTATGAGGAGTCAAAACACCGTAACAAATCATGCTACTAACTTTAACCACTCACTTACTGACTTATACCCTGTGGGACTGAAGGCTCTAATGAGATCTCTCAATTACATTTTGTCCCTGTTAACATGTTTCAATCACTCATGAATACACATCAAATCTGCATCATATTCCAAATGCATATGAGACCAAATACTATGTTTTACATATAAAAAACTTATTTCAATTTAATTTTGCTGGATTACTGGCCCCCATTAAAAAAGAAACTTGTTGTCAAGGTACTTGCCACCTGGCCTAACAAACTTTCCTGAGGGAGACCCTGCGTTTAAGTAAGTAACACATACTGTAGGTGAAAATGACTTAGCTTGCTCACGTTGGGTCCATGTCATTGGTTCGACAGCCCATTGGTTCAACATCCCATTAGACTGACTGTCTGTGGTGCTGAACGGCTCGCGGCGGGCGTATGGTGCGCCGCGACCGGCTTGAGGTGGAGTAGGCTCACAGCTTATGTTTTTGCCACTTTCTTTTTCATTTTAACCCACACCATGATCTTTTCCTGACCCTAACCAAGTGGTTTTTGTGCCTAAACCTAACCAGACCTTAACCACAGGGCATCATGATGATTTTGGAACAGACTTAGGAACAATGAGTTTAATATGGTCGGAAAAATGGGATGTCGAACCAATGGGCAGTTGAACCAATGGGCAGTTCCCCTCACGTTAGCTATGTTAATTTTTCATAAGCAACACTAATCATTGATGTTATGATGAGAAAGAGGGGGTAGAGAGAGAACAATGGAGAAAGGGTGGGGGATTATTTATATCTCAGTTGTATAGGCTATCATTATTTGATTAGCCAATCTACTCATTAGAACAACTGCTGATTTTTCACCTTTTTTCAGTTTTATTTGAGTCAGTTTTTATGGGAGTAATTAGACTTTTACTTGATAATAATAATAACAATAATAATAATAATAATAATACATTTTATTTATAAAGCGCTTTCCAAAGTTCTCAAAGTCACTTTACAGAATAGGTTAAAAACACATAAAAATAAAAAATAAAAAAAAATAAACAATTTACAGTAAAATACATTGAAGACTAAGAGGAATAGCAATGGAAGTGAATGAAGTAGTAAGTAAATAAATAAATGAATTAAAAAAAAGTAGCTAAACATTAAAAGCAGAACGGAACAGGTGAGTTTTGAGTAGTGATTTGAATGACGGGAGGTCAGCGCAGTCACGGATGTGTTTTGGGAGGGAGTTACAGAGGATGGGGGCAACAACGAAGAAGGTTCTGTCCCCCCAGGTTCTGTGCTTGGTCTTGGGGACAGTGAGAAGATTGGCATTGGAAGAGCGGAGGCAGCAGGAAGGGGTGTAAGGGTGGAGCAAGTCTGTGAGGTAAGAGGGGGCCTGGTTGTGGAGGGCTTTATGGGTGAGTAGGAGAAGTTTGAAGTGGATGCGTTGTGGAACAGGGAGCCAGTGGAGGTTCTGAAGGACAGGGGTGATGTGGTCGCGGGAGCGGGTGTGAGTGAGGAGGCGGGCAGCAGAGTTTTGGATGTATTGGAGTTTATTGAGGAGTTTGGAGGATGTGCCATAAAGGATGCTATTGCAATAGTCAAGGCGGGATGTAATGAAGGCGTGGATCGGGGCTTCGGCAGCATTGCGAGAGAGTGAGGGGCAGAGGCGAGAAATGTTTTTAAGGTGAAAGAAGGCTGTTTTAGTGACTTGTTTGATGTGTTGGTCGAAGGAGAGGTTGCTGTCGAAGATGATACCAAGGTTGCAGCAGTGAGGGGAGGGGGACAGAGTGGAGTTGTCGATGGTGAGGTGGAAGTCTTTGGCTGTTTAGGTGAGGGAATTTGGACCAATTAGGATCATGTCTGATTTGTCACAGTTGAGTTTAAGAAAGTTTGCTTGCATCCAGGATTTAATTTCGGAGAGAAAGTTTGACAGGGTGGAGTGGGTTAAATGGGTGATGGATTTAGTGGAGATGTATAGCTGGTCAGCGTACCACTGAAAACAGAGACCATGACAATGGATGATTTGACCAAGGGGGAGGAGGTAGAGGATGAAGAGGAGAGGACCAAGCACCGAACCCTGGGGGACGCCTTGGGACAGGGGTTGTTGATGAAGATGAATTGTTTTCTGTCAGTGAGATAGGAATGTAGCCAGGTGAGAACATTGTCAGTGATGTTGAGGAGGGATTGCAGGCAGGAGAGTAGGATGGAGCAGTTGATGGTGAGACTTGAGTATATATTTTCAGTACTCTACCCATCACTTAACTTATTATGATAAAAAAAAATACTAAAGTGTGTTTGACCACATTCAGTGTTAATTGTAAAAAATAGCCTTTTCAAATCCCTAAGAATGTGACCTGAGACCAACATTTCTTTTCACAGTGATTGTATGAACAGCAAGGCTGCCATGTATTTGAATGTGTGAGATTTCCTGCTCTGTCAGTGAAGTTTATAATGCAATGATGTTTAATCACAAGGTGTCTTTTCATGAATTATTCTACGTCTCTTCTTCATGATTGAAAGCAGTACTAAGCTGAATCCTCTGAGCTGCTGTGTTTACAGAACAGCCAGAAGGATGTTAAATTCTTAAAGCTTTTTTGATTTTATTGCTTTTTACTACTCTTTTTTTTAAAAATTTCATAGCTCTCAAATTGGGAGGGGGGGGGGGGGGGGGTACCTTGTTCTAGTGTGTTTTGAATTATACATTTTGTTTTTATTTGTATATTATGATTACTTTTGATAAATGGTGATTGTGTTTGTTTTAATTGATGTTATCATTCAAATTAAATTTGACATGTGCATGCCTAGTTTTCACATAAAAATAGGTGGAGAAAAATGGGGAGAGAAAATGCAGAGGGACAAGTAATTAATTAAATAAGTAATTAAAACAAGAAGAAATTGACAAACTACTTAATGTTTGCACTGCAAATTGTATTTTTATAATCAGATTTTAACAGATATTATTTAATTCTTTCAACTGAGTTGCATCTGCCTACTATTTGTAGGCTAATATGTATAAAAACTCAAAATAACAAGCCCTAACGATACATCAGACATAAAAGTGGTATCATGTGCCTACTTAAAAACATCATTAAACCTGTTCAAGGATACATCAGACAGAATGTGCTGGGCTCTCTGCGGGGGTTGGGAGGGGAGAGGGGTAACTCTGGGGGTGCTGGAGGGAGGGTGCAGAGTAGGGGGGTGTTAGGGTGTGATCCTCACTGACAGTCCCTGGCCGTGTCTGCAGGCGAGGCCGCGATACCAAAAACACCCCAGCTGCCACACTGACAACTGGAAATGGTAGGAGAGACATCGCACTAATGAGTGTTTTTGTGTGTGTGTGTGTGTGTGTGTTCCTTAAGGCAGGCAGGACAGGACCAGACACCAGTGGATGGCTTGGTTGTCTGGGGAAGGTTACAGCTGTTTATCTGACTAGTTTATATTTATCCCTTTTATTTACATGTTTGATATTTGCGGCGTGCTCTATCAGAATCAGTCGGATATCTCAACAGTTCATTTTTAAGTCAGTATCTTAGTTTTTGGTCATTTGGGGGTGGGGGGTGATTTTAAATAAAACTTGGCTTTCAAAATATGAAACTCTTATCACCAAATTCAGAGAATAACTGCCATTGTAAAGGCACGATGACAAGCTAGCAGTGAACGCATGTCAACCGCCCTCTAGTCCCTCTCACTCCTCCCCTCTTTGTCTCCATGCAATTCTGATGAAAAGGCCTAAAGGACCAGTATGTAGGATTTAGTATCATCTAGAACTGAGGTTGCAGTACAGAAACTTCTTCCATGTACCAAATGTGGATGACAAAAATCCAATGATTTGTAGTTTGAGATGAATACAAATTTTAGGCTATCTACCATTTCTGTCAAAAGATTCCTCTAAATCCTATGGTCCAGACCTTTGATGATATAGTAACAACGAAGGGTTTTGAACAGCGGGTTTTCAACACATTTTCACCCCAACTTGTCCGACATTACCACTTGGTCAGTGGACTGTCATGTCTATCAGTCGCTAAACTCGATGAGCCCTGGTTGATCTTACATGAATATATGTTTAATACAATTTAGATCAGAGACGTTTTTGGCACAGTACACCAGGGGTCGCATTAACTGGATATTCTCAGTCACTGACCGTTTTTTTACAACAATGACCGGAAAATCTGAAGACCGTCGGTCATTTTGACCGGTTGCAATTACCACCCCTGCCCACTTGGCGGCGGAGTGCACAGTCAGTGGTTTAAGTGGCTACCGTTTTCACACTGCAGAGAAAAAGTCATTCATCTGCTTCATGTAGCGTGGTTGACATAACGCCCTGGACACACCGGACGCGGAACACGTCGCCCAGCAGCAGAGGCAGTTTTCAGTCAGCACCCATGTTGACCTATCTGACGCTGAAGCAGCGCTTCAGTTCAGCATCTGGTCTATTTTTTCACAGGAGCCTCGAGCACTTCTGTCAAGCTGGATCGAACGGATCATACCAAACAGGAAGTCGGACACAGAAAAGACGAGAGAATCCAGCCAATTTTCAAAATAAAATAACAACAGAATGCCCTGAGGAATGTGAGGACAAAATACCATGTTTATAATTTAAAATAACACAACAGTGCATAATCGAACACATTTTTCAATACCATAATCACTTCATTACAATTTTAATTTTGTGTAACAACACATTCCTCTAACATTGTAGTCTAAACATTCATAAGGTCTTCACCATACAGTATCTTAACCTTCAGACACTCAAGAGCCTTCTCAAATTCCTGCACACTGACAGTGAAGCACTCTTAGGCTGAAAGGACCTGAACCATGACCCTGGATTATTCATACATTCATACAATTACTATTATGCATGAAGACATTCAAAAACCTTCATATTGAAGATTTTATCTATTAACGAAGTTGGCTTTATGTATCTGTGTCTTATGCAGACATCCACTGACGTAGTGCCTGTATTTGAGGATTTTGGTTAGTGGCCGCTGTGTCAACAACTGCCACCACCTAGTGTGTATCATACCGCTGCAAAAGGTACTTTTGTGCATCAGGACCTAACATCCACATTAGTGACAAAACGGCGGAATCTGGAACAAGAATGGGCAGAAACTACATGAGGGACTCTGTGGAAGAGGACCTGCTCCTATGTTAATATACAGCTAATGGCTCATTCTTAGGTAACAAAAGCACAACAATTCTTAGTTTCAGGTGATATTAAATTTATGAAAACATGGTAATTAAGTTAGGCTATATAGTATTTTTGCCTCTGAATCCTACACACTAAACCTTTAACGTATTAGCAACAAGGGACAGTTGGTTTTCATCCAATTTTAAATAAAATCTTTGCTTTTAAAACGTTAGCATCATGCATGAAACTATGATATTAAATGTTAGTATTGTTAAATGTCCATATTGACATGGTACACATCATGAGCTTGGTTAGATTCTCCACAATTTTGCTCAGTTCAGTTTATGGAAATCATGAGCACCAAAGTATAATTCATTAGATTTACCAGCAGAGTAAAGAAAGAAAAAAACTAGAATTACTGCCTCAGGGTTGTACTCAAGTTGCACTTACAATTTACATCCATGTCTTTGGAAGCACAGAGGGTGATTTTTCTTTACGGCCACCACACTGCAAACTTCAGTGGCCCTTTCTCGAAATTATTGCCTTGTAATCTGACATATTTTGCTTAATAGAGTACAAACAGGAGTACAACAACAATTCTGACATCAATAGATTGCTGAGAATCTCCTCTTTCCAATGGTGTGTAAAACTCAAAATGTCTTTCAGGGTCAATGTGGCTGATATTGATAGAGAAAGTCACATTTTTCTAAAGTTTCCCCAGTTTAATGGGGATAAAGAGAGCCATCACCATCATCATCACCTGGATCATTTTTATATCTATCATCACCATAATCACCAACTCAGTCATCATCATTTTCATTACTATCATCATCACATCACCATCACAGTACAGCTTGTATACAAGTTGAGACACATTCATATACAAAAATGCATTAGTATGCACAAATAAAGTCTACTACACAGATATATATATATAGTATGTACATGCACACATAAACTCCACAACACAGGAGTGTATCAACTGGAGCTTGTCTCTGTATATAATCTAATGTTTTATGAAGCTCCCATCCATTAAAGTAACCCAGGCTGCCATCAATCTTTGCACTTTATCAACAAGCAGTATCAGATTCTTAAAGTGACGCTCAATTAATTTCTAGCAGGACTATACAGGCTCCTACCTCACCACTCACAAAATGTCCTGTATGCACAATTTATGAGGGACCTCCATAAAAGTGGAAGGTATTGTATATCTTTCACGCTACACAACACACAGATGCACAAATTTTCCCGCGCCCAGGATCTGTGCGTCGCCCCTTCAACATAAATATGCAAATCAGCTAATGAGAATGTCATAAAGTAGCATGGCAAGGTGTGGAGCGGGCCAAATGGAAATGAACAGGGGAGGAAGACAGAGTTAAGGTGTCATCAAGAACCTCTTGTCCCACCTCTGTCAGGAAGAGCAAGGCTGCGACTAAAACTGCACATACACACAACAGCACACTTTTATAAGGTTAGGTGGCGGGTTTAACACATACAGCAAATGTAGAAATAATTGCATAAGTGCATGAATAAATGAATGACTACAGATATCAGAGTCACACACTCACAAGTATCAAAATCATTAATGTGGGATACTTTTTCCCTTAGGCTATTTTTTGCATTTAGCTGTGCAGTGGTTAACATATTTGCCAATTTCCAAACATAGCAAGAAAACAAGAAATGCTTACAGTGTGTGGGAGTTCAACTCTTATGTGAGATATTTATTTAAAAAAAAAAAGTATTTAGGGTTTTTTGCCACAGGTTTGCAACGCTATCAGTGTTCAGGGACATTCTTAACCTTCCTCTTAGAAAATGACAACGTAAAACAAAACTATATCAGACTGGAATTACCTCCCAGCGGATGTATGCCTTCGTGCACCAGTCATGTTTCTTTTACAGTTTACATCCATGTCTGTGAAAACAGGGACTCCTCACACATATTTTCCCCCTGCCAGCACAGAATATCTATACAGTCTGATGAAATGTCTCCCCTTCTGTTCCTGAGATATGACATTGAATGATGGCCAGAAAAGTGTTTTATGGAGAACATTATGGTGTCACAGTGAAGCTGGCCTTTGACCTTTTGGATATCATTTTATCCGATTCGACATTTGTGTGAAATTTTGTCACAGTCACTGTGAAAATTCCTAAGTTCTGGCCAAAAACATGTTTTGAGAGGTCACACTGACCTTGACTTTTGACCTTCAACCACAAAATTTTAACTGTGCCCCTGACGCTGCCGGGCACCATTACACAATAATGGCGACTGGTCACATGTCACGCTGACATGAAAGGACGTTCTGTCTGACGCTGGAAGTCACTGCCCAAGCGCTGGTACTCAATGACTTTGTAGTGAGACCGGGTTGGTTAAGCAGTTACGGATAATGAATGAATGAATGAATGAACAACTAATATCCACGCTAAGACACTTCTTGTCTCAGGCAGATGCAGGAAAACATATACATGCATTTATTTCTCGTCAGTTGGACTGTTACAATGCCCTAATCATCACTTATCTAAGAGGACTGTGGGCAGACTGTAGCTAATCCAAAGAGCTGCTGCTAGAATCGAAACAAGAAAGAAGACATCTAATTACATAGACTACAAAATTTTAATATTTGTCTATAAAGCCCAAGACCTCTGATGTCTTTTGTCTCAGGCCTTTCAGTTGTTCAGAGGATTAAATCAAAAGTTAGTGAAGCAACTTATTTGTTTTTTTGTGGTTCCAAGTGAATATTTTAATACATAATACTTTGTTTGTTTTAGATGTGCTCCAACATTAACATACTGAAAATCACTGTGGTTTATCATTTTGACATGATAGGGGAAAGGGCAGTTTTTACTAATTTAAGGAGAAGTCAATAAAATAATATTACTTATGTAGAGTGTTCAGCATTTGCAAATATGAAACACAAGATACAAGCGGTCAAAAAATTTTTTTCCATTGTGTTGTGGGAGTTTTCCTTGAAGAGCACACCAGCAGATGGCCTTTGATACAGTGAAAGTCAGTGGGCTCAGTGCATGTTCATTCTAGCTTTATCCGTCGTGTAGGTTTTGTTTGCTTTGGCCTGTAGTCTCTTGTTTGTCAGGCTGCTGCTCTCTGCTTCTTAATCCACATTGTGCTGTTGCCTTATTTTATTTATTGCCATTGTGAGATATGTAGTTTATATTCCATGCAGATCCAATTAGGGGATAAAAGACCTAATAAAACAGCTGAAATGTTTATTCCATACAAATAGCCACAGGGACCTGCTAGATGTCTGTGTGTAGCCCAACATTTAGGACTGTACTGTGTATGTGTCAGCTGGTTTGATGTTCTTAATCCACCAGTGAACAGAGTGAAATATGGTTAAAAGCTGTAGAAAGCACTTGTAGTTGGACCATATGTAACATTTCTTTTTTTCTGTTGCCAAGTATTTCCATGGACAAGAATGAGCTTTTGCGCTCAACACAAATTTTGACTATTGATTGCATGTTTCTCTCTCTTTTTGTATGACGTTGTCGCTTTGTAAGTTTTGAAGTGGAAAAGTTCAGCAAGACTAAACTTGAAAATGATTTTTAAAAGGGTCTTAAAAGTTGAAAATAGATGAGCAATAAAAAAAACCCCCTCAAAATCCTGGTTTTAAACTCTTCTTCATTTAATTTTATCTCTACAGCAGCAAACACCAAAACTCAGTAAGACCTCTAACTGAAGAGTAACATGATAAGACAACCAAAATGGTAAATAAAACCAGGCTTAATTATGAATTCTGTTTCCCTCTCTGTAGCCAACAGCTGCTGCCTCTCTTAGCTGTCTTCACTCACTGGCTCAGGGGGCGTTCAAGAGCCCTTCGTGTTCCAGGGCACTCACAGAGTTACAAAACATCACTGCAAACCACCCATGCAATGTCAACTTTAGCAGCTTCAGCCAGCGGCTGTGGGGACATCAGACAAATGAAATGTGGAACCTGACTGGGATTTTCCAAATTAAAACTTTTTTTCTTTCTCATTGTAAGAAATGTTTTGTCTTCTAGGACAGGAAATAGTCCCAGGCCCAATATGTTTGTGTGTGTGTGTGCGCGCGTGTGTGTTTATTATCATTTTTATTCATTTATTTATTTTTTACTAACGTTTCTGTTCCTGTCAAAGTCTCATACTTGTTTCACTTAGGGATGTGTTTCACCTTTTCTTTTTTAGGATTGCCAGCTTGATTTGAAATTGCATTTACAATTCATCATGAGATTCATGGTTAATTTACTTAGTCGATACAGGGCGCACTGCAATCAACAAAACTAGACTGTATTTCACCTTTTCACCAGCAATGCACAACCATGTTACAACAAACTGGTTGGTGATGTCACTGGGATGACATCTGACTCAGCCACTATAGGTGGTAATGATGATGATCATGATGTAAGGCGGCTGGGTGTGGCAGCTGGTTTAGGCAAACGTTAGTTTCGTTAGCTGTGACACAGTAAGATTAATATAACGTTATAAGCATCTCGCATTGTTGTTGTAGTCCGACGACTTGATGGAGACAGAGATAGAGCGCATATTTAGTGTGGAGAAGTGTTTTGTGTTCATTGAATGTAACATCAAGTTCAGGCAGCCTCACTTTCAGTGTTGTCGTCCATCTTCATGGGAACGGGCCTTATTACTATATTTGGCTGCACAAAGCTGGCAAAACCTTGAAATACAAACTAGTTTTCTAGCAAATGTAGGTGGATATCAAAATGAACTGCAGTGCCATAACTTGCTTCTGGTAAAACTCAAAAAAACCACAGTTGTATTGGTCGGTGTTTCATCTCTACTTTAAGGATCGCTGGCTATGATTACTTTATTCTAAACTGCTGAACAAATTAAGCAAGTGATTTCACAAGTCATTTTATAAATGACTAACTACTTTTATACATAATTTATTTGGACAAAAAGAGCTTCATACAACCTTATCAGAGCTGAGTATTTGATGACTGTAGTTACATTTTTGGTAGTCTTGATTTGGCTATTTAAAGGTTATTTACATTTATACAGGATGTAAACCTAATTCTGCAATTTCAGCAAACCACAGTCAACTTTAATCAAATAAAACATTGTTTCCCAATCACAAAATTGTGACGAGTGAAAATGCTGAGTCACTGAGCAATGGGATATTGTATCAGTATTGTGTTAAGCTTTAACTTCCTCAGTACCTGCATGTGAGAGTGACAGTATGACAACCTATTTATTCATTGTTTTAAGGGTGGGGGTGTTACAGTTGTGTGTGGTCAACTGTGAACTGTATAGTGAAATAGCCTAAACCTTATTGCAGCTAATATTATTACATCAGGCTGATTAGAGAAAAGAAGAAAATGTTGATGACTGTCACACATTTTAACAGTATATAAACCAAACACACAAAACCGAAAACTCTCATGGTGGGATTCCATAAATGTACAATGCTGCTTCAAGGTAACAGTTGTATTTCAACAATGTTCTAATATTTAATTATCAAATGAAGTACATTAGACAATTAAAAATGAAATTGTTCTTGTCTATTATGTGAATCCATTTATTGTGGAGAATTGATGGCGCTGAACTATGCAAGGAAGGCCCCAAAAAAGGGACTCAACATGGCCTCCAGAGAGTCATGTGACAATATAAACAGTCTATTAGGCTCTGTCTCTTTTCTAAGGTAGTGTAACATAATTGAGGATGTATTGTTTTAGTGTAAACAGACCAAAATGGGTATATTAATTAGAGGCAACACGGTACCATAGATGGCTAAATGATAAAGTGAAATAAAAGTTTTATTGGGGAAAAAAAGTCATTATGCAGACCTTTCAGAAAGGAAATTTTTGAAAAAAAAAATCAAATGGAAATCATTTTCAATTAAACTGTGTTGCTATTAAGATAAGAAATAAGAAATAGTAATTTAAAAAAAAAAAAATCACATTTACAAAAATGAATTGAAAAAAAAAATGAAGGCCAGAAATTATTGATGGGAGCACCGAGTGGACCCTGTGTTGCATATTTATGCTCATGTGGCAGTTTGACAATAATAAAGGATTAACCTTCATTCCTAATGAAGAATTTCAAGTGATTTATTTCAGAATTCACTGGTTTATTTATATTTATTTTTCTTGTTTTATCTTACTATATAATGACAAAAACTCTGCCTGTGTGTGTGTGTGTGTGTGTGTGTGTGTGTGTTCCATGTTTTTCTCCTCACTGACTTGGTCAATCCATGTGAAATTTGGCACAGTGGTAGAGGGTCATGGGAGGATGCGAATGAAGCAATATTACATCAATTGGCCAAAGGGGGGCGCTATAGCAACCAATTGAAATTGCAAACTTTGAATGGGCATATCTCATGCCCCGTATGTCGTAGAGACATGAAACTTTGCACAGAGATGCCTCTCCTCATGAGGAACAGATTTGCCTCAAGAACCAATAACTTCCAGTTATATAGATTTTCCACCATTTTGAATTTTTTGAAAAAGGAAGTTTGAGTGATCTGCATGAAACCCTAATCTAGGGACCAATATCTAAAGTTCCCTCTTGGCAAAAGTTGGAAAACTTACTAAAACTGAGCTTCTATAAGGCAATGAATATTGCGGAGGGCGTGGCTCATCACATAAAGGTGTATAACATCTCAAGGGTTTCACCGATCACCACGCAACTTTGTAGGCATATGACCACACATAATCTGAGGGAACCCCTCCATTATTGACCCCATCAAACAAAATGGGGGCACTAGAGAGCTAATTTCTTAACTAGGCCTAACCGCCATATCGATTTTTACTGAACTTGGTAGATATGTAGAACAGGACGCCTCAAGGTGACTGGAGAAATTTAACTCTATTTGGCAACTGGGTGGCGCTATAACAACAGAAAAATGCTTCAAAATGGCTAAAATGCGACTGATCGCTGTGGCTCCCCCTGTGGCCGAATGTTGTTTTTTTTCTAAAGTCATGCTAAGTCATGGTATGGTATGCTGTACATAATCATGGAAACTGTCAGTGTGTCATTCTGTCAGTCAGTCATTCTGTCTGTCCCACGTTTTTCTACTCACTGACGTGGTCAATCTATGTGAAACTGCACATAGGCATTGAGGATTGGCCTAGGTAGAAGGTGACAAAGCTACCAATGGGTATGGACTACTACATGATTATTTATATGTCCTCCTCCTATTTAATAATTTAATATCATTCAATTTGAGTGCCACTAGAGTCCTGCATTAAAATGTCTCCTTTAAAATATACAGAGATGCACAAGTATCTCTATAAAGACACACACACAAGCACAACCAGTGATATACACAGTCCAACACGCTCTGCCAGCCACCTGTGCCAGATTTGGAAAAGAACAATGATTTCCTCCAGTTGTTTACACGAATGGACTATCAGGCTTGCAGAGGTAGCTGCACATGCTTGGTCCTAATCCAAAGCATGAAACCATGGAAGTAATACATGAAAATTATATTAAAAACAAAGAGAGGGCAGGCGAGGTTAAGCCCCTCTAATGCCCCATGCTCAGCTTACCAATCAGTTTCCCTCTAAGAGAATTAGATTTCATTAAAAGCCAAAACAGAGGGACTGAGAGAAAGATAGTGATAGAGGTAAATCAGTGGACCAATATGAGGTGAAGGGTATGGTGGATTCAAAAAGGTCAGAGGTCAATCTGTGGTTGATTAGATCAACTGTATCATCTCCTCAAGCAAAAATGCTTTTGGATTTGCAACCAGTCTGGATGACTGTCGCATGACAGTCAGCCGATAAAACCCGTGGCGTGTGTGTGTATGTGTGTGTGAGATCACGGCTGGTTTTCATATCCACACGGGTGTTCAATGGTCCCTTAAGTGCTTGTCACGCTCGCGTAGGCGCTTACTCAGGCGATCCCCGAGGGAAAGCACTCAAAAACAAACAACGAACAGTAGAGGAAGAAGAGAGGCAAAGAAGAAAAAAAACACGCATGCACAAAACAAAGTAGAGCAAATGGAGGAGTAAAGTGACGCCATAAAAGATGCATCTTCATCCCCCACCGCCCCTCCATCTCCATCCTGTTATTTTGCCTGGAGGTCTGCCTGCCTGTCAGTCTCCTATGAGTTCTGATGCCTGTCAGTTTGTAAAAAGCTAAATGAAATAAGTGACACCGTTTAATATTCTCACCGCGGCATAAATCTGTACAGCACTTTTATGAGCCTGTGTTGTGTTTCATTTCAATACTTTATTGGCACCAGGCACAGTTTCAGCAGATGCCAGTTATTTATAGCCTCCTGACAACCTCAGTCCTGATGCATTGGTCAGTGGGTCATTTTCTGTTGCCTATAAATCTGCCATGTTGTTCTTTATGCCACAGTGTCTCAGTCCACAACAGATGAATGTAAGACTGAACTCTGTGGTTAATAAACTGTTTGCTATCGGTTTCCTTCAGTCTTACCTGTGTCCTGGACCTGTTTCTAATCCACTGCTATCCCCCTCACTGAAAATCTATGTTTCAATACCAAAGACTCACCCCCTGCATGCTTGAAACAAGGCTAAGAAAAGCTGGTGGCTTGCAATTGTCTTCTTGCACCAATTAATCGCCAAATACACTACTTCTGGCAAAGCTATGAGGAGATGTTTATTTTTCTTGTTGTGGAGAGACTATACATCTTTGAAACATTCTGAGCATATGGCTGAGTCCTGGAAAAGGGAAGTATGCTGGCAGAGTGGTTGAAGAAATTTCTATGGATGTTTGACAGGTTTTGTTGCCATGACACTGAGTCCATTGTAACTGGGTGGGCATTTAATACTCAGTTTATTTCGTGTCTTTGGAACATGCTGAATGTATGGAACAACAGCATATAGCAGGAGTGTTTTCATAAGTTTCTATGGACATGTTTTGACATGTTGAAGTTAGCTATGGAATGCCATTTTAACTGTTGTGAATACAAGATAACATTAGCTGCCATCCTGCCACAGTAGCAAGCTACAAACTTTTTAGAGTCAGCTTTTAAACTTAAAAGGCAGAGTGTTTGATTAAAGACCATAGACAATATACAATTAGTAAAATATGCTATACAATATAGATGTAGTCTCTGTGACGTCACCAATTAGTTGGCATTTTGGCCATCACCATCTTGGATTTTTGGAGCCAAAAGTGACCATATTTGGATGAGCAAGTGGAGATAACCCTACTTAGCTAGATAGCTTGGTTACCATGGTGCATTTCCAGGATTAGAAGCATTAAAACAAAATGTGCTCCAAATATCAAACTCATTAGAGGGTCTTTAAGGACAACCAAACGCTGAGCCAGATTTTCTAGGCAACCATAATGTTACAATTAACTTTAAAGTACAACTTAACTAACTAAAAAGTACACTCAAATAGCGACAGCTACAGCTACCTCTGTACTCTGTGAGTCTTGGATTACGCCACGATTAACATTACGTAACCAATGTTATTAGTTGCGACTTGTCAACATTCACTCAAAGCTGCCCCGCCTTTTATCATGCATAACGTTAAGCCTTAAAGGAAATGGCCAATTGAGAATGACAATACAGGGGCATTGGTGGCTTAGTGGTAGAGCAGGTGCTCCATGTACAAGGCTGTTGCCGCAACGGCCCAGGTTCGACCCCAGACTCCTTTGCTGCATGTCACTCCCTCTCTCTCTCTCCCCCTATCACGCTTGTCTGTCCTATCCATTAAAGGCTAAAAATGCCCCCCAAAAAATAAATATATAGAATGAAAATACAGACAGTACTTACTGACCCTCATGCCGACAAGAAGTCCAGTGTAGTTTTTTTAATCCACAAAACTCGTTCGGGGTATCAGAGGATAACAGCTAGCTGCACTTGAAGTGCATGGAACCCATATTTCAAAATGTAATAAAACTCTGCTACTGCATTTCAAAAACGTCGTAATCAAAGTGCCCTGAAGCTGCGGCATGCAACATTGACTTGAAAAGACGTAATTTACTCCACTTTTATAGCATCACTTCTCAATGTGGTCAGTTAGCCTGCCCTGCAGCAGTGCTGTGTTTGCATGGCAACTCGCGCGAAACTCGAGAACTAGCACCACCACTAGTCATCAGCTAGTCTCGTGTGAGTTGCCATGTAAACACAGCAAGCCTGCATTAGCGGGGTTTTATTACATTTTCAAAATGTGGGTTCCATGCACTTCAAGTGTAGCTGTTATTCCAGCTGGCTGTTAACCTCCGATATCCCAAAGGAGTTTTGTGGATTAAAAAACTACACTGGACTTCTTGTCGATCAGTCAGTAAGTAGTGTCTGTATTTTCATTCTAAAGTGGCCATTTCCTTTAATAAAATTTACACAAGTTGCAAAATTCACTTCCTGTACAGTTATCATGAGGTGGAAATTACCTGCAGATAGATACTTAAAAAGGTAAATTCAAAAAGAATGGATTGTGGCCCCTGGTACCACCATGAATTGTGCATTACTTGCTACTACTGTCTGCCCCATCTCAAGGTCCGATTCACAAAAGATAATACACTTATGAGATGACAGTGCAGATATGCCAAAAAGCTTTTCCAGCTTTTGCCCTTTTTGTTGTGTGACTGCAGTTATCCATGTAACAAAGTATAAATGTTGCCTGTGCCCCAAGAACACAGCAGGCAGAATAATGGCAGAGAGCAACAAAACCCTGAAATTTTCAGACCTGGAGCTAAAGGTCTTGACCGAATGCAGAGGCATTCCTCAAAACTTAAGGCATGCTGGCTGTGACACCCTTTAATAATGTGCCTCTGTTCCCACCAACTTCCTGTAGACGCTAATAATTTCACAGTAGCCCTGATCTTTGGACTTTTTTTCTTTCTTTTTTTTAAATGAGGTTCATTTGCATAGGGAAGGGCCAATTTTTCGCTAAATGTATGTCTGTTAATGAATTTAAATATGTTCAAATAGCACAGGAGCACTGAGATGCTATTTGCTTGGCAGTGCAGTTTGGGGTGAATTTCACACTTTGATGCTTTGAGAATGATACAGTTTCCTTTTGTCTTATCTGTGCAGGTTTAAATTTGCCCCTCAATGTCTCATTCCTTCTGTAAGGTTTCAATCCAAAGTGGTTTAAAGTGTCTACATGACATGACCCAGCACAATGTTGCTATGTCACAGTCATTGCTCTTCCCCATGTCGTTTTCTGCTCTGGCCAGCTAAACTTTGTTCCTTATTTACTGGCTGTAAAGCTGTGGCAAAGCAGCTCCACACTGTTAATACCTGGTAATCCCTGCTATCTCTGATAAACACACATCTGCAGCACTGTCCTTGGTGTAAAGACCTCATGTCCCCACAGATCTTATCTCTTATGATTCTAGAACAATCTCATTGTTTGTTTTTTTTTGGTGGGGGTTGTTTTTTTTACCATGCAACTAAGCAATGACAGTGTGCTTGGCTTTGATATTGGTATAAGTATTATTATTAGGCACAGCAGAGCTTGTGATTTGCAGCAGATTATAGAGGGGCAATCTAATTCTAGTGATATCTATTCAACAAGGAAATCTTATTTGAATAAACCGACTGACAAGATATTAACTGTTCCTGCAGTCAGAGTCATATATGGGACCAATTTTGTCCTTACATGAAAGTAGATTCAGCAAATGTTGTCCCCCTCTGATACACAGACAGTTTGCTGATTACATATTTATAATGTTTATTGTAGCACTACAGAGGACTACCCCCACATTCAGTCTTTTTATTTTTTGTCATATGTAATAAGGATACAATTCTAGTGAAATGGAATCCCATCAGTTCCTTTAATTTGGGGCAGTCCTTGGCATTGTCTTCATTTAGGATTCATACTGAGCCTCTTAGTGATGGCCTGGTGTAACCTCAGCAGGGTGAAAAGGTAGTTATCCAGGTAGTAGGGCTCTTTAATGATTCCCCTGACCTTATTCTTATAGTGCTTGGTGTAAACATCCTTTATGCAGGGTAAAGCAGCACCTATAGTATGTTCATCTGAATGAACCACTCTTTGCAAGGCCTTCTGGTCCTTTTCCGTGCTGATTCCATACCAGGCACTGAGGATGCTCTCAGTGGTGCAGAACTGGAAATTCTTCAGTATTTGAGAAGATACCTGGAAATTCCCAAAAGCATCTAAGGTAAAACAATCTCTGCCTTGCCTTTTCACTGCTGAGACAGTATGCATTGCCCAGGTGAGGGCCTCAGTGATATGGACACCTACTGTAGGTACTTGAAGCTGTCCACCCTCTCAACCTGATGATATTAAAGGGAGTGTATTCCCATTCCCGCGTCTTCCCAGGGTCCACTATCATCTCTTTAGGGGGCTTTCACATCAGCAACCTGAGCCTGAATCTGAGTACAGCTTTTTTTGTTTTTTTGATTAGTGTGAACACTATACTACTACTACCTGGACAAAGTACGATGATCCATTCCTGAATTCACCTTAAAGGCTGGTCTCGAGTACCGTTCATATATGGTATGCATCAAGCTTGAACACCAATTGTACCAAAACACCAAAGTGGTCTGCTATTTAATGCACCTGCAAAGGGGTTTTAAATGGTTATGAAACAGTTTCAATTTACACTTATATCAGATGGCAGCAAAGCCTGCCGTGGACAGACCCAGATCCAGCTTCACTGCCACCTTCAACCTGCAGTTGAAGCTCCTGTGGGAGGCAGAAAGCCTTGTGCCTGACAGCAGTGGCTCCTTCTCTGGCCAAGAGCAATGCTTTGCCTTACCACTCTGGGGCAGCAATGTCCATCTACAGCACCCTTTTCTACACTCAAGCCCAACAAAAATGTCAGGTAGGTGATGACAGTGGTACTCAGGCATGGTACAAATCAGTCAAACCTGATTTGACAAACTCTCTTCAACCAGCAGGTTGGGTCCTCTCCTCCCTTCAGGTAGGCCTTTTCATTGTTATTAATAATCAGGCCCATTACAGCTATGTCATCAGCAAACTTGATGAAGGTGCTAGAGTCAAAAGTGCAGGAGAGGACCCAAAACACAGCCCTGGGGTGCTTCAACGGTAAGGATGAGGGTGGAAGAGGTGTGTCTGCTCACTTTCACCACCAAGGGTCTGTCTGTCAAGAAGTCAAGGGTCCACATGCACAGTGAGGTGTTTAACCCCAGTCCCTTGAGCTCTGTGACCAGCTTTGAGGGAGCTAAAGTGTTATACACTGAAGTGTAGTCAATGATCACCAATCCCACAAAGCTTCCTTTCTTTTCTAGGTGAGATAGGGTGGTGTGGACAATTTGTGCTATGGCATCTTCTGTAGATTGGTCAGAATGGTAGACAAACCAGTGGGTCCAGTGTGCTGGTTAGTGAGGACGAGATGTATAACAGCCAACCAGTCAAAGCTTGTCATTACTACAGAGGTGAGTAACAGTAGGTGATAGTCATTCAGACAGTCCAGTCTCGTTTTTCATTTTTTTTGTTGTTGTTTTGGCAGTGGAACGATGCTGGACTTCTCCCAGCGCATGGGTATGACAGACTGAGCATATCATTGTAAAAGGTGACACTTGTTGGTCAGCACATAGAATCACCCGGCCACTGGAACCATTGGGTTCTGCTGCTTTCTTGGTGCTCACATGCCTGAAAGCCCTCCAAACAGCATGCTCAGAATGGGAAATTGGTGTGAAAGGTGCACCCACCCAGCTATTAACCTCTACTTCAGCTATATTACTGTCAGGCATGGCCAGTAACGGATGTGTCTGGCTCTTTGCAGTGTCCAATCTGTGTTCTGAACTGATGCCCATGCAAATCTGTTGTGGTTAAGGGAATGAAGAACATGCAGTGTGTTTTTTTACTTTTCTCCAAAGGACCAATTTGGGGTACTCATAGCAGAGTTTCCTCCACGCAAGGGGGAATAAGAGGTTGAACGACCATGCCCCTCTTGTTCAACCCATAAACCACTCAGTGTGGTTTTCTGGATTCTGTTTAAACTGTCCAAAAACCCAGGTGCCCCTTTAAAATTTACTGAGTACCAAAACAAGAAAAGTCATTGGCAACTTAAATCCAAGAATGTCAAAAAAAAACTAACTCTAGGTCAAACAGTAGTGATGCCCATTGTGTGTTTCGGACTGAACTTGTTTCTATGTGGTCTGATATCTTGTTAACTGTGCTGACGGGCTGCATGAGTGTTCTGGAAAGTTTCATGGCTGACCAAACTGTCTTAGCATTGATCTCTGCAACCCCAATCGCTTCCATCCCAGTTTCAACAATCAATAAGACTGGCTCAGACACCCCTGATGTGCATAGATGAACACACACATACAGTACACCCACTTGCTCTGACACATGCTGCATTTCTCTGCACACTGTTTTAAAATAATCTGTCATTTGGCTTTTCTTTCTCCCATTCTGTCTCGTGTTTTCTGCTGATTGTTTAACAGGAAACAAAGACAGCAGCCACTGGGGAGGCGGTGAAAAACAACCGCTCTGCTCTGCACTCAGTTATCCACAAATGTACTTTTCATTTCATCTCTCCCCCTCAAAAGACTAAACTCACGGTTTGTTGCTGTTTTTTTAATGTCTGCCTGTTACTATACTCCCTCTTGGCACAGAGCAAATGCCAATCCAAATCCAACAATTTTTATTTACTTTGCTCAGCAGCGGGGGAAAAAAAAAACAAAAAACAAAAAAAAAAAAACGACCTCTGCTCTCCTTCCAGTACAATTGGATTTGAGCCAAAGAGCTCGACACTCAGCTCTCAGGACATTACCAAATCCCAGCAGCTAGAAGGAAATCAGTTTGACCATGGAAAGCAGTGTGGCAGCCAATTGGACAGCCATTGGCTTACACCCCTAGGGAGAGAAGATCTTTATCAGTGGCAGGGAACCACTGGCTGGAGCTGGGGAAGAGCTTTGGATTCTCTGCTAGGGGCCAGACAGATTAGCACTCTGGGAGATGTGAGGTTTTCTATCCACACAGACTTTGGGAACTATATGTTATTTGGGGGGGTAAAAAGATGTGGTCAACATGGATGAGGTGATGGGACATTCTAAATATACTGCAGTCATGAGTAAGAAATGTCTTATCTTTTTCTTTCCCTGTAAATGTTTTAGTTATACCTGCTTGTTTTCACAGTGGAGTATGTATTTAATTTATGACAAAAATGTGCACTTAGCTGAACTAACATAGAAAACAAAATGCCATACTGTCAATGGCTGCTGTGGATGCCATATAGACATGCAAAACACCCCTCACCACCACAGGGCTGTAGGCTACATAAGAGTCTTATAATGTCATCTTGTTGTGTTATTGGGAGCCAGAATAGAAGGAGTCATGGATCAAAACAAAAGGACCAGACAGAAGCAATCATCAAAAATGCTTGCATGTGCAGCGCACACTTCATATCAGGTTAGAGAAAAAGTATTAACTGTTTTGGGATGAATAACGTTATGCGTATTAATCATGTTAGCAACTGATTAATAATGTTATCATGTCCACCTAGTCAGAAATTGGGCAGGTATTAGGAAGAAGGTTAGGAGGAGAGTGCCCAGAGTATACTCTGCCTGTCTAGGAGTGTGGTGCTCTGGCACAAACTGGACCGATTGTAAATTCGTAATGCTGTCGGAATGTACTGTTCAGTTATCCAAAGTGCACCCCGGCACCCGGAATGAACATTTCTGAATGCACCACTCGCATCATCTTCCTCCCTTGTCTAAAACAAGCCAACATAACTTGCCAACTTGCACAAGCTAATGTCTGCGGGGAACTGTTTTGCCTCCAGCTAAGCCCCGCCCACCAAAAAATATATTAACAATAAAAGGGTTTGTTTTACTCTATATACCTTTCTACAAAATAAATGATGAAGCAGATGTGTTTAAGAACTGTTTCTTATATTTTCCCAAGTTACAAGAGAAAGTTATACATTCCTGAAGGACCCTGTCTCCTAATTATTACCATATGCAACTGCAACAACATCACATTCTAAAAGACACATATTGCTACTCAGATTGCAGTATTTTGGAGAATAATGAGGAATCATTTTTGATTAACTTACCCAAAAAGTGCCAAATGTTGGTACTGAACGTATCAACAATACATTCTGTGATACTATATTTCCTTTGTTTTCTTACAATATCCACTTGTTGCGACAAATGCCTGATTAGCAAATGTAACTGGTTGAATTCTGAAAAAGTCACTTGAGATATAAGACAGGAAATTTTTTTGTATTTAACCAAATCATTACCTTTCTCAGTGGTCGTAAATATCGTATTACATTTATTGAAGACATGTACATATGTAAAAGCTTTGAGGTAATCGAGTATTTCCACATTTTACTGCAGAACAAAAATCATCATCATCATCATCTTCATTAATGCTAATACCACTGCACAAACAAGTCCAAGAAGCAGTAAGTTGTTTCTAAGCAGTGTGATGGTCATTGACAGATCACCAAATTGCTTATTGTTTCCCTCCTCTCTTTATGTTTCTTTAGATCATTTGCTGTAGATAAACATGTTTCATTTGTTTTGTATAAACTGTTACAAATAACTTTGCTTGTCCGCTGTGGTCTGAACTGAGGAGCAGTCCCCTGACACAGACAACACTTTTCTAGCTTATTAAATTGATTTTTAAAGATATTTAGTATTTAATTTACAGTAGCAGTCTTGCTCTGGTCCTGTGTTTAGCATCATGACCATTGTCATCTTTTTATGGGACTTTTTCCTGATTGTTAAAAAAAAAAAAAAAGTCATGACATCATCAGATTATTTCCCATTATTTCAAACTATTCCTCAGAACATAATCTCAATTTTCCCCTAAATTTAAAGATGCAGTAATGCATATCTTCGGGGCGTCGGTGGCTTAGTGGTTAAAGCAGGCACAAGGCTGTTGCCGCAGCGGCCCAGGTTCGAATCCAGCCCGTGGCCCTCCACTGCATGTCATCCCCCCTCTCTCTCTCTCTCCCTCCTTCACACATACCTGTCCTGTCCAATAAAGGCAAAAATGCCCCCAAAAATATATTTTAAAAAAACCCAAAACATATTTTCATATTAATAATAGATGGCAGGACCACTTGGTGTCACTAATTAACAAACACACGAACTTTGTAGTTTAGCTCTATTGAGCCTCAGAGCATCTCTCAGCAGCAAACAGCAGACAGACACAGTTAGAGATTAGCTGGTGAACAGAGTGAGGCGTTTAGCAGCTAAAGAGACGATGGGTCATTAAGGTGTCAAATCAGATAAAGGTTTTGGTTTACATTTTAGATTTTGTTAAAACTTCTTGTTTTTACTTCTCAACAAAAAAAGAGAATACAAGAAGCCATTTTTTGGGTTTTTCAGAAATATCAATTTTTTTTATTATTGTCATTATACAATACAGGTTTGCAAAAGTAGCACTACAGGGAGAAATAAAAAGGAACAGGAACATAACGTCCCACATAACGGTGCCCTTTCACACAAATTTTAATGGTCATAAGAATGAGTCCATATTTCCACTTTGACATCAACAAATTTCATCCATGGCTTTTCATACTTGCATTTTATATCAGATTTTGTTCATGTAATTTGGTATTACATCCATCAAATACTTTATTTATTGCTACAAATATGGAAATGTCCATATTTTGAGGTCCTACTGGAGCTGAAGACAAACAAACAAACAAAAAACCCCCACCAATTTAGAACTTTTTCTGTCCATTTCCAAGAGCCAGTTATAAAAAATGTGACATCTGCTTGTGCCTTCCAGTCATTCAGATCTATTGTACACTGTTTTGTCTGTGCCTTTACCAGATTTCATGGCTCTAGGCATTGCATGTCTGAAGATATTGAAACCTAAAGATTGTTTGCCATCTAAGATATTTTTAGGAGGCAAAAATGACCACATTCCCAGTGGCAAAAAACAATGCAATTCTCAAAATCCAGCTTAATATATTTCACATGGCTTATATTTTTATGACAAATAGCATATACATGAGGTTTAAACTAAATCTAAAATGTAAACATAAAACTCTGATTTAACATAGAATGACCCAGATAGTTATCTTAGGAGTTGGTGGAGATCCCAGGTAAAGCTTAAAGTAGGTGAATATTGAACTTACATTCATTAGGTGGATATAAAGACTGCTCTAAAAGCATGATAATGTGACTCTCCGTTCACTGTTTGCTGTTTCTGGTGCCAAGTCTTTGCATTTAATACATCCACCTCAACCTTGTCCAACTGCAATAGGATGTCAAACTCCCATGGTTGGACAAAAAAAAAAGTTGCTAGTGAACATCATCCAGAGAACAACTGAGTTTCCTCCAAAACATATTTGGCAAAGCAAATTAATGGGCTATTTATTTTGTAGGAGACTGAAAAGCACCAACCACAATGAAGTACAGCTACTGCTAGAAGGACCCAAATGAAACCATAGAAAACATCTCAAAGACTGGTTATATAAGCTTGGCACATATATAGAAACAAACGGGAGAGCTATTTACTCCACACAGTAACCTTCTTTTAAAGCACAGAGTGGTATGTGCTGTGGAATGGAGGCTTCAGAAAGCTGCTTCAGTTGCTAATAGCCAACCTGAACCCATGAAATATTTTCATGCCAAAAATATGAAAATCTGTTTATTTATTTATTTAACAATCTAAATAATTTATTTTTAAGCTGACAAAAACCTTGAAAATAGCATTTGCTTTATTGTGTAACACTACAATGCTCCATCCACTGGAAGTCAATTTTTTTTTTTTTCCCCAGAGTTCACAGATCATCAAGGCCGCACAGTTGACACAGTTGTCAGTTGTTTTTTTGTCAATATAAATTGGAATGTTAAGTTTATAAGATGTCTGCTGTGTAGCCTTATGCAGATAATTAATAAAAATATTAGCACAGATCATTGGATAACACTGCCTCTTGTATTATTCAGAGGTTTGTATAATCAATGTATAGTCCAATTTTATCATTGTGTTTAATGTGAGGGTTGCCAAAACATGTAGCTTTGATGATGAAAAACACTGGGGGGATAAAAGAACATTTTCACAATTAAAATCCTCAAAAGTTGTGTGACCAGTGAGATCATTAGAGACTATATTAATTGATGTGTGTAAAATATTTGACAACAGCTATTTCTCAGTTGAAGTGTTTTCCTGATGTGGATTGCTGGACAGAATGTGTCAAAACTGACAAACAATTACAGGTCTTAGTAGTATACTAGAAGTGATTCAATACTTCAGCTGAGGTATTTTTTTTGTTGGAGTGTGTTACAGCTTGTAGGACATTCTTGTGTTCAAGTTTCACAACTGAATAAACCTTGGTGATATTCTCTGACCTTCTTTGCTTTCAGTCATTCTGCGAACAAAAAAAAAAGAGCTTAAACACAATGTAGCAATTTACTTACTAGTGCAGAACAAGAATAAAGTAGCAGGAAACTAAAATCCTTTGTAAAATACAAGGACCTCAAATTTGTATTTAGGTACGACAATTGAATCAATGTACTTGTTACAACCCACCATTACAAAATGAAGGCTTATGGGGATAATTAACCCTAATGCCAAGGTAAATTGGAAGAAAGGTACATGATAGAGGCTTGTTGTCCATCTTTTTTATAAATTCTTTTTTTTTCTCCATACTTTTTTTTTTTTTTTTTTTTTTTTTACAATCAATGCACTGAAGAGGTCAAACCCACTGTACAGTGCATTTTTTTCCATTTCCACTATAATTATTACATAAATAATCCTTAAAGGGAAACAACATTTCTAAGACTAAAGAATTCCATTTTTGGAAAAAAAAAAAAAAAAATAATAATTCAGGTAGTGAATGCTTGATGTTGAAAAGCTGACACTACACTGCTGGCTTAAATGTGTAGAAAGACAGGTGAAGCAGTAGAAGTAGCTGGAAAAGTGGGAATAGGTTGAAGTAGTATGTGTGTCATTGAAGAGTTGAATGATACCAATAATGTAAAAATAAATGTGGAAAATTTTTAAGCGCTGATGCTACACTGCAATGCTGTTATTATGTGTAAGACTAAGGTAAAGTAAATGTGCAAATGGGTTTAATTAGTATGCATATATTTGAAAAGTTGAATAATAACCATAATGTATAAAATATGTGGAACACTCTTAGATCTGGACATTCAGTCCAAAATTTCCTAAAAAATGTTGAATTATTCTTTAAGTATGAAATATATGAATCATACAAATACAATTACACATGATCTAATTGAGCTGAATAGTTTTGATGTTTGAATAAAGATTATATGTTGAAAAAGCATTCACCATTTACTGGTTGCTTATAAGCATTCATACTGGTAGTATACTGACTTTTTATTAGTTACTGTAAGGCACTTATTAATGCCTTATTCTGCATATTTGGCAGGTGATAAGGTAGTACATGTTGGTCCATTAGTAAAGGAGATGTTTCTACTTATTCTGACTTTGTTCTTGTTCTATCTCTAAATGGGAATAGAACCTGTGAATCTCAGTAGGCCTCCTTTTTTTAAGGTGTAGCCCATCACCTAAGAATAGGCTCTGTTAGGTGCAGTAGTTGTGTGCTATAACTGGTTTACTATGTGTGACAAGGAGGCAACTTTTATAGGAAGGGGGAATATGATTTTTTCCAAAGACTCTGTAGATTATTTTCATAAATGTTACCAAAAAAATACCAACTGTAGCTTCAAGTGATAGTAAGAGAAAATTATCTTGTGGTGTTATCACCCTATAAGGCCCATATTGAGCATATTAAGATTATAATTCATGTACAACAACGTCCTTACTTACTATCAATAAGCAGTAATTAGGAGATTATTGATGGAAAACTCTTATGGTCATGCATAATAGGGCATAATAAATGCTCAATAATGATTTATAAACAGCCAATATTCTTCTATTATGTGTGCTGATAAGCAACAAGTTAATGGTGAATATGTGTAGCTTAATATAAAATGCTACCATAATTGTTTACAAAGAATGAGCGATCTTATTCTTCAATCACAGGTTTCATTTTGACTTTCACGTCCATTATAGTTAAAAAAAAAACATTGGTGTGTAAACACACCAAGGACTTGGCTTTGATCACCTCAGGCTCCAGTTTATGGGATGTAGCTTCATCATCTTCTTTAATGTTTGACTTAACCAGAGTCCGCTTGTTGATCAGACCTCTCCTTCCTGCATCACAAACAGCCACTCTCCTACAGTAGTTTTTCTTCATAGTTTGTCCTTCAGAAACTAACTCCATATGTCTCCCTCTGTAACTGCACACAGGCAGAAGCCACATATGTAAATCAGGCTTGCACACTGCAGAGTGTGAATTGAGATGAAAATAAGATGTGAGCTGTGAGAAGCTGAGAGACACGCACATGTGAAGATGAGGAGATATGAAGTGGAGCAACTGTGCATCTCTATGACTTACTTCCCTGTTAGCTGGGGTTATAGAAAACCTACGTAATACAACTTGTGGCCTTAAATACTTAAGTCCCACCATACTTTATCAGCAAAATTACCATTTGTTTATTAATTCATCACATGCTGTGTGTTCATATTTGTTTAATAGGATAAACCCTTTGAGATGTGCCATCTTGTTTCCGAGTGGGTCCCAACATTTGTCACAGTAACTGCAAAACAACAGAAGAATGACAAAATAAGTCAGTAATTAAAAAGAAAATAGAAAAAACAAACTAACTAACAAAGAAAAGAAAAAAAGGGACAACCACACACACTAATTAATGAAAAACTGCAGATGTTGCAATAACAAAAGGGGGCAATAATAGATGAACAGTAAGATGAGCAGTAAGATATAGACAGCTTCATTAATAACAAGAGCAGCCATCTCAAAGTAAGACAACAGGGCATGCAATACTTAAACAAACCAAGTGTTGAAATGGATCAAATATTGATAGGTAAATTATTCCAATGTGCTGAGGCTCTAAACATAAAAGCTCTTTTGCCAATTGTTTTTTTAGTACGTGCAAAGAAATAGAGCTGAGCAGAGAACTTGGTGTTTGGTATAAAATGTACAAGATGTTCTTGTAGATAGTGTAGATAAATTAAATAAATACATTTAAATTGCAATAAATACATTTAAATAAGTTGAAGCCAGTGGATGTGTCTTCTTACATTTAGACATGGCCATATAAGTGCATCATACTTAGAATGATGATTGAGAAAAGGACGTCCAAGGACAAATCTGCAGTCTGTTATATGCTGTGTAAAGTGCAACAAGGTCTGACTTCAATGTGTTCTGATAGACAACACCACAATGGTCGAAAATAGGAAGTATAAGTTGAGAGGAAAGTTTTTAAACATTGCATGTTAAGCAGTTTTGAATTTGATGTAAAACATTAGGACATAGGACATGATCAGTGAGAGATTTGAATGACAGTTCAAAATCAAGCCATACTTTAAGATATTTAATATCATTACCTTTATGCAGGGCAGTGCCGTCACTGCAGGTTATTTCACAACAACCAGGTTTGGATTTACATTTCTGATGGGTATCAAAGATCATAACATAGGACTTTGTTATGTTAAGCAATAATTTATTATGTGAAAGCCACTGTTGATTACAGATTGAAGAGAAATTTGAATTCCATCTGGAGTCCACAGCCGCGCCGGTGCATCAAAATCACGTGACCGATTCAAGACAACGTAGCCTCGCTGAGCCTTCATTTCATTTTGTGTACAAAGTGGGAACTTCAAACTTTGTACCACTTTTTAAATTGTGTTGATAGGCCATTAAAAACCAGACTTATGTTAAATAATAAACGCCATGATTTTCCTTAATATTGTTGGCACGTTTGGTGCGTGTTTGGTGCAGGAAGAAATGGTAAAAATGGGCTGTTCAGGCTTACGAAAGTGCTGAAAGCAACAACAACAGCAGCAAAAAACCCCCCCAAAAAACACGACACCCCTTTTCCTATTGGTGGAAAAATGCGTCACATCAACCAATCAAAAAATTGGGGAGGAAAGTTGTGGGAGTGATGGGGGCCAGAGCGAGACAGCGATAACGATAGTGAGCATAGAAAGAGTTAGACATTTGTGACATTTAGCGTGTTTGGAGTGTATAGTTAGTGTATAGTGTAGTGTGTTTGGTGTGTCGTGCAGTCGTTTTTTTGTTTTGCGTGTCAAAACAATGAGGCGACTACTAAATGTGGAGCAGGCACTGTATCTCCTCTTTGAGTGGGATGGAGCGGAGTTTTACAGGTGTTAGAAGACAATCAAAAATCCAGCACTGACGAAACATTTGCCGTGTCAGCGGCACTGGCGGAGGAAGTGTTCAGATCCTTTACCTTTACTAAACTCTGCACTGAAAGTGTTATTTAAATAAAAGTATGTAAGTACAAAAAGGATAATATATTAAAGTATTTAAAGTACAGTTACTTATTGCAGAGAACTTTAAATAAATTGAATAAATCAATATATTTGAAAAACCTAATGGTGCAAGCTGGAACCATGAAATGTTTTCTTTTTTATGCATTAAATAATGACTCAAAACAAAATAAATAAAACAATGATAAAAATAGTTGCCAGTTTGTTTTTTTTAATTAATCAATCATTACAGCTGCAGTTGTATGCCTTCACATGTTTTTTGCACAAAAATCTTTATTTGTAAAGGAATTAGTAACTAAAGTTATCAAATAATTGCAATGAAGTAAAAAGAAAAATATTGTCCTCTGAAGTGTAGTGAAGTAGATTAGCATGAGATTAAAATATTCAAATAAAGTTAAAGTAAAGTAAAGTTCCTCAAATTTGTACTTAAGTGCAGTACTTGAGTTAGTTACATGCCACTACTGGTGGCAAATGTGATAATCCAATCATTATAATAACTCTAAAACATACTCTAAATTCAATTATATCATATTTATGTATTTTTTCAATATTCCTAAAATATAAAATGTATCTTTGTATTTTTATAGACCATGAAATAAGAAGAAACTGCTGGTTAATCCCCAAAAAAGTGGGTTCTGACAAATTAAAACAAATTGTAGATTGAGATTGCATGAGGCCCAATGGGTCCAGTTAAGGCCTCACCACCTCTACATAGGAGCCTTCTTTTTTTTTTAGCCTGAATGTCTTTGTAGTCATTTTGCATCCTTTGTAGTAATTCTGTGTCTTTTTGTGGTTGTTCTGTCTGTTTCTGTATTTTTTTTGTGTGTCTCTTTGTAGATCCATTGCATCTTTTTGTCGTCATTTTGGGTCGCTTCCTGGTCATTACATGTTAATTCTAGTGACATTTTGCAGGTCAGGGGGCCCCTGACACTTTGGACCCCTGGGCCTGTGCCAGATAGGCCCGTTCAGTAATCCATCCATGGCTAATATCATATGTTTCAGCTCTCACACTGACAGAGCTATTCTGCATAACTCTATAGTATGATATTTTAGATAAGATTTCATAGAAACCAGCTCAGCTTCATGAGGTTAATGGTGCCCCACACTGAATCTCCTTTCAGCGAGGACGAGGATGAGGACTTCATGCATCTTCATCTGCTTTGTGCTACAGGGGGGGGAAAAAAAAAGAGTTTGCTTTAGGAATGGGGCTCGCAAGCTGCCAACAGTTAACATTCTCCACTCGTTAGACACTCTGATTGGCATAATCAGGTTACATCGAAGCTGAGAGGAAAAGGCCATCAACAGGAATTAGCGTCACCGTGTTGCACTAACGATCAGTAATGTCAACGGGATCCGTATCAGATACGATGACGATGGAGGGAATAAAAAAGCACACATGGCTACGAGTGAGTTTGGGACCCCACCTGATCAACCAGGAAATGGCTGCCTGATGAAATCTTACATTAACAGCATCTTTCTAAGATGAAGCATTGGGGGGGGGGGGGTTGAAAAAATAGCAGTGGCAGACAGATTCGAGGTGACAAGGCGCGTACAAAGCCCTGTCAGGAGCCTGAGATGTGAAGAAAGGCTGTCAAAATGCAGGGGAAGGCAGGCATGCTGTGGTCTTTTGAAGGAGCTTGTCATTACAACAAATTGTGTCTTCAGGTTTGATTTCTAATTTAGCCGTCTATTTACAGCGATCATTTGAATATTCACCGCTGATCACGGCACACAATCATGTTGTGCATGTCGTCTTTTGGAAGGGGTTTGGTGTATTTTTGGAGGAATCACAGCATCGCACCATTTAATTACCTGCCTGGGCTGACTTGTAATTGTAAGTCAGAGCGACAGCGTTGGAGTTGTTAAGTCAGCTTAATTTATAAGTTGGAGTATTGATGTTATGTCATACACTTTGTCTACGCTGTCATTAAGTCAGCCATGGATTTGCAGGTAGAACTAAATCAAGAGTTGTTTGGACCAAAAAAAAGTTCTGACAGTGATTTTATTGAGAGAAACCTATCAGAACTCTTTTTGGAAACAAAAAAATAATAGTTTAGAGAAATGTTCAGAGATGAAAAGAAATGCAACAGAAATAAAGGGGCCTTGTACAATTAGTAATTAGCACAAGTAAGATAAAAAAAAAAAAACACAACTTAGCAAAACATGCCCACACAAAGCCAAGTGTAGAAAGAATGAATGAACAAAAGAAAATAACAAATAAATCAAGATGACATGCTGAAACTCAGCTGGATTAGAATTTCAATATTATCGACCACATGCATGTTCTGGGAAGTGGGAGATAAAACCACAGTATGGTAATGAGTGCCAGTGTGTGTGTGTGTGTTAATCTGTGACACGGCATTATCACATAATCATGATTGCCATCATCATTTATTACAGCTCTGGCTCTTTGAGCTTTTCATGAAAGTGTTAATCAAAAAAAGGAAACACGAATTTTAATGTAATGAACTGTCAGATGTTTCATACATATGAGCAGTCTTATAATCTCATTTATGCCATTTGTAGTTTTATAAATGTATCACTCACTGTATAAATACTTTCTGAGTGAAACAATTCATTTTTAAATACCTTCAGTGATAAATAAATAGATGACTATGTGAAAAGCATGGATAGATGAAAATGTGAGGAGGCAGCTGGACACACTCTTTAGAGGCCCCACAGTCAGTCTATCACTAACCCAATTTATATATATATATATATATATATATATCTCTTACTATATAATGACATGTCTGTTCCACGTTTTTCTCCTCACTGACTTGGTCATCAATTGGCCAAAGGGGGGCGCTATAGCAACCAATTGAAATTGCAAACTTTGAATGGGCATATCTCATGCCCTGTATGTCGTAGAGACATGAAACTTTGCACAGAGATGCCTCTCCTCATGAGGAACAAATTTGCCTCAAGAACCCATAACTTCCGGTTATATAGATTTTCCACCATTTTGAATTTTTTGAAAAACATTTAAAATCGATCTCTTCCTAGGAAGTTTGAGTGATCTGCATGAAACTCGGTGAACATAATCTAGGGACCAATATCTAAAGTTCCCTCTTGGCAAAAGTTGGAAAACTTACTAAAACTGAGCTTCTATAAGGCAATGAATGAAGGGTTTCACCGATCACCATGCAACTTTGTAGGCATATGACCACACATAATCTGAGGGGACCCCTCCATTATTGACCCCATCAAACAAAATGGGGGCGCTAGAGAGCTCATTTCTTATCTAGGCCTAACCGCTATATCGATTTTTACTAAACTTGGTAGATATGTAGAACAGGACGCCTCAAGGTGACTGGAGAAATTTAACTCTAATTGGCAACTGGGTGGCGCTATAACAACAGAAAAATGCTTAAAAATGGCTGAAATGCGACCGATCGCTGTGGCTCCCCCTGTATGGGGTCAGATCAGTCTCATAATGAATGAACTCACGCAGGGTTTTTCACGAATGCACATGCTCTGGTTCGCAGTTGTACTTCAGACTCACTAATGCACACACTCTGGTTCACAAATATAATTTTTATGCAAATTCGGAAATGCACACGCTCTGCTTCACAAATGTTATTTTTAGACACACTTGTAATATAAATTCACAGATCATGCGAACCGCTGAATGTACATTTACAAACTGCTTCTCTTGTGAACCTCTCTACATTTGTAAGAGAAATCTGTGTTGTGAATTTTGAGACTCCCCTGACATCGCAGGTCAACGAACGTCACCATTAGCTGATACATCTGTCAATCAAATTTATTATTCTGATTGACAGATTCATCAGTTAATCAGGTGTATTTGCTTCCAGCCAATCGTATGGCTCCTTCCATAGGCTGTATTCATAGTTTATGTTCATTCAAACAGGTTACTTGGCTAAACAGAACACTGCAACTTATGATAATTCAATAACATTGCATGATTTACAACGAGGGGATAATAAAATACATGTGTTACTTACAGGTTGAGATTGATCCATGTCTCTTCCACCATTTCAGACTAGCGCGTCTTGTTTGAACACTGCAAACAGTAGCTCTGTGATTGGTTTAAAAGTGTGGAAAAAATGTAAGGAGCCATAAGACTGGCTGAAAGCAAACACACTAACTGATGAATCTGTCAATCTATTTGATTTGAAGCTAATGTTTGGCTATAAACAGACTACACCATGGTCACATGACCTAATGTCACCACCACAAGAAGACTGTAAAGCCATGTCCCGTGTGAAAACTTTCTGTGGTCTCTTGTTAGCAACCACATTTTTAAGCCATATAAAAGCTTCATAATTCACAAGTGGGGTGTTAATAAATGTATTTTATGTCTTAAAATAAAATGTGGGAGCCTCTTAAGCTTGTGTTATCCACAGACCTTATTTCAGGCATCTGTGCAAAAACTCATTCAAAAAACCCATTGACTTTGAGACCAGGGAACCAGCAGTGCTAAACTGTTAACTCATTTCTGGGTTTTAGGACTCATGACTGCTTTGACTGACAAGCTGTCTTCAAAGCTTCACCACAGTCCTCCTCCTCCACAGCTCCACCCCCTTGTACAAATATGATTTGTTAATGCGACAGCAGTGGCATGATGTAGTAATGATAGGCCCCAGTACATGCAATCATAATTTCATATCTGTATGTGACAAAAAATACCAAAGAAAATAAGAAACTTTTAATTTAGTTCAATAATTTTGATAGTTACAGTTTAGGTAGAATAAAAATAAGACTATTTTACCAAAGAAAAAAAAAATAGGCCAATGATGGGCCTGCCCTTTCCAAGGGCATATATGGCACCATTTTTAATTTAATGAGAGTTTGTCTTTTAACACAGGCATAGGCAAGGTGACAGTCTCTCATTAGGGCCAAGTAGTCCATACCCATTGAGTGCACATTTGCCCACGTACACTTTCACATGGTGTTCACATGTGTTTGGGATACAGGTCATAGGAAATTGCAGATTAAATAGTCAACTGAACCCATTAAGAAGAGCAATGTATTCAGACAGATTTATTGAAAAACGTGGGACAGACAGAATGACTGACTGAAAGAATGACACACTGACATGATTATGTACAGCATACCATACCATGACTTAGTCATACCAAAAATTAGAAAAAAACCCCAAAACATTCGGCCACAGGGGGAGCCACAGCGATCAGTCGCATTTTAGCCATTTTGAAGCATTTTTCTGTTGTTATAGCGCCACCCAGTTGCCAACTAAAGTTAAATTTCTCCAGTCACCTTGAGGCGTCCTGTTCTACATATCTACCAAGTTTAGTAAAAATCGATATGGCAGTTAGGCCTAGATAAGAAATGAGCTCTCTAGCGCCCCCATTTTGTTTGATGGGGTCAATAATGGAGGGGTCCCCTCAGATTATGTGTGGTCATATGCCTACAAAGTTGCGTGGTGATCAGTGAAACCCTTGAGATGTTATACACCTTTATGTGATGAGCCACGCCCTCCGCAATATTCATTGCCTTATAGAAGCTCAGTTTTAGTAAGTTTTCCAACTTTTGCCAAGAGGGAACTTTAGATATTGGTCCCTAGATTATGTTCACCGAGTTTCATGCAGATCGCTCAAACTTCCTAGGAAGAGATCGATTTTAAGTGTTTTTCAAAAAATTCAAAATGGCAGAAAATCTATATAACCGGAAGTTATGGGTTCTTGAGGCAAATTTGTTCCTCATGAGGAGAGGCATCTCTGTGCAAAGTTTCATGTCTCTACGACATACGGGGTATGAGATATGCCCATTCAAAGTTTGCAATTTCAAATGGTTGCTATAGCGCCCCCCTTTGGCCAACTGATGTAATATTGCTTCATTTGCATCCTCCCATGACCCTCTACCACTGTGCCAAATTTCACATGGATTGACCGAGTCAGTGAGGAGAAAAACGTGGAACAGACACACAGACACACACACACACACACACACACACACACACACACTGCAACTGCACTGCCTGTACTGTCTTTGTTTACGCCCTGGCAAAAAGCCCAAACTCAAGGCTTCAAAACTGACGTCCACAAACCAATGGGTGATGTCATGGTGGCTACACCCATTATTGTTATTCATTCTATGTTTCAAATCTCTAGATGAGCCGTGCTATGTGGCCTGTGCCTAACAGGTACACCTTGAACCACATGACCTCCTCTCTGCCATGTAACCTGGAAAGACAACAAGCTACACAAATACACAAGCAGCAAAACTGAAACGCATCTGACTGGAGAACAAAACAAAAAGAGAGAGAAAGACAGTATGGGTGTGTTAGACCAAAGAAATATCACATTTAACTCAATAAAATTAAAGATTAAATCCATAAACAATTAGAAAATGTTTGAATGTTGATGGCACTTGTAAGAAAATATAATACTTAACACAAACAAAACCCCACAGACTAAAGTTGGAACTCTGGCTAAGGCAAAAACATGACAAGCATGGTTAAGACATGCAAGTGTAAATGGGACAAATGGTGTGGTCTCGCCCACCCACTCACACACTGTCACTTTAAAAGAAGAAATAAAGCACCATATTAGTGGGCTACTCTTTTCGCATTGAAGGACTCATGTTAAAATTAGTTTTTGTCTGTTGAAACAAGAGCTGAAAAGACATCAATTTAAGTTTTAAAAATCTAATCAAATCAAGTGGAGTGATGATAATTGTGTTAACAGCTGTGAATAGCACAAAATATCCTGACATTGGTTTTGATCATCTATGCATATAAAGAAATAATTTCATTGAAATGACTGGATAACTCACTGAATAATTTATCAATGCCTCTATTATATCATGTATCACATTATTATCATACTGCAAGGTATGATTTGGCACACATTTTGTCTGTTATTCAAATGAGCTTGTATTCCTGTGGTGTGTCATGTGTTTACACCCAACAGGACACACACACACACACACACACACACGTACACGTGTACGTGGGCCCTCCTGCTGTGTGAGAGCGGCCTTCCCGCACCCATCAAGGAGTCTGAACGGTGTAATTAACGGAGTCCCCTGGGTGCCTGCCTCGCTGTTTAAGCTGCACTCCCTAATGAACCACAGCTACAGTGAAGTACAGGTCGCACAAATTGAAGGCTTGCCTGACCGTTTAACCCTGCCAAACTCTTCCACCACCAACTGTGATCAACACAGTAATGCGTCAGTACATACCCAGCCTCCCCCGAGGGCATCAAACCAAGAGGCCAGCTTGTTTTGGCCTCTGACAGGTTTGTGTGTTTATCTGCTTGCTAACCCCCTCCCCTCCTAGCGACGTTCAACTACGCATCTCGGGGCAGCATCGCAAGACTTCAAAGGTGTCTATCCCCCCACAAACACAAAAATACAGCTCTATTCTTTGCCTGTGTGTGTGTGTGTGTGCTTTTCTAGCCAGAGATAGGCTGGATGTAATGGAGCCGGCATTAGCAGATGCCCAGCAGAGACAGGCTCACAGCAAGCGAGCTGATTTAGCTTGAAAGAGATGGCCCTCTGCAGAAGGGTGGGAGAAAAACCACACACACAAACACATGCCGCAAACTCCCCATCGAGCTGAAAACACCCACCCACTCTCTAGAGGCTGCGGTTATATTTACCTCGGGCAGAGTTAAGGCAGAGGAGAAACTGGAAAACTAAGGCGAAGGCGAGGAGGAGAAGTTTCTGGCCGTTGAGAGCGAGTGGCAAACGCTGGAGACAGAAGCTCCCTGGTGACCAGACTAGCCTGGCGGAAATGCATCACTGCCTTCCCCTATTACATCCACAACGCTACAGGCAATATTCTCTCCCCTGTCTGGCTCAGAGATCCTCTTCCTCCGCTCATTCTTCTGCCACCCACAATAGATGGATTGTATATGAAGACGGCCTCCAAGCCACCATCCTGCATGTTCCCAATGTTCAAGCACCTCTTTTAATCCATTTTGTTGAGGGCTTGTCTGGGCTCTTGGCTCTTTTTAAAATGTACCCTGATTTCACATTTATGTATTGGACAATGTCCACTAACAGTGCAGTCTGCCTCTGCTTGCTAAGGGAAGCTGCTGAACAAAAGTGCTGTCTCTAAAGCTATTAATATTTGAGTCCAAAAATTATGAGATAATAGAGACATAAAGATGGTCCCTTTTAAAGTTGTAGTTTGGTTAATTTGGTTCAGTCCAGGGGTTTTCAGGGACACTGCAAGCCCCCAACCCACTCTTTTTCCCAGACTGTCAAATAGTGATGCTTATTCAAAGCACAGGGCACCCTTTAGGATCTCTATGTGACACACAGCTGAAATACATTGTAACATGTAGTTTATGTTGTGAAATGTTGTCATGGTTAGGTTTAGGCAACAAAACATCTTAGTAAGGTTTAGAAAAAACATCATGTTTTGGGTTAAAATCAATTTGTTAGGGTACGTTTGTTACAAAATGTAACGATGTAAATATACCAAGTAAGTAGCATCAGTGCATGACATGTTGTTTATATGACATCAATTACTCTCAGCATCAAGCATATATATGTTATGATACCCCACTTGTTGCGGTATGACAGACAGGCAATGTCAGTTCATAATGCACCCAGACAGCATCTGTTGCAGCGGTCTGATATGCCAAAGGATGGTGTCAGGTTGAGTCGCTGCCAGTGGCAGCATAATGTAAGGAACTGGAAAGTCCTTATAGGGTGGGTGGGAGAGGTGGTAGATGGGTCCCGCAAACTCTGGACTTTCACCCAGGAGCATGGTGTTCTCTACCCGTTTGAATGTAGAGCCAAACCATGATATTTTTGTCTCAACCTAACCATGTGCTTTTGTTGCCTAAACCTTACCACATGCTTTTGTTGCATAAACCCAACCATGAGAGTTTTTTGCCTTAACCTTTGTGCTTTTGTTATCAAGCCTAATCATGTACGTTTGTAGTCCAAACCAAACCGCATGCTTTTGTTGCCTAAACCTAACCACATGCCTGAACATAACCATGTGCTTTTGCTGACATTCCAGCATTGGTTGTGGTGTCCTATAACATCATTAGCACACGCAGCAGGATAGCACATAATATGTAGGTATCTGGAGAAAGCTTGGGAGAAGAGGAAAAAAGCTCTTTATAATTCATAGATATATAACAGTTCTTTTATATTTATTTAAATTGTTTGTGTTTCTTTTCTTTTTCCACGTTTCATATATGTAAGACCGGAAGATGTATATTTTGTAAATAATGTGTCTTGTGGGATGGGCCAAATATATGGCATGACACAGAAATAAAATATAATGAATGAATGATGAATGAATGAATGAATGAATGAATGAATGTAGGCATGTAAGTCCACTGAAAAAAAAAAAAAAAACGCAATATGTGACAACCTGGGATAAGAATGTATTGGTTGGCAGTGGGTGTGGTTTACATTAGAGTTATTGGAATGCCCAACGTATCTCATATAGAAACTAAAGGGTCCCTTCTGCATCCATATCACATCCAGAGGGTCGTATCTAAGTGTCGGTATTTGATACCCTGGTGATGAAATTTGAGCCTTGATAATGTCAAACAAATATCTGTAGAGCAACACCATAAGTAACTCTATCACTGGGTTACTTTTTTAACTTAAGTAAACATCTCAATCTCTGTTTACTGGATGATGAGGGTTTAATATACTCCATAAGCTGGCCAAACAACAAAATCACCATGTCTCCAGTTCTTTGTCATTTTACTTAATTACCCAAATTTACTTCTTGTCTTAATCAACGCTAATCTATGATTTCCATATACAAATCCTCATCCTTATCCTTGTTTATAATTACTCTCCAAAACTTTCAGTATGATTGTTACTACAATTGATATTTTCTGATCTGCTACCTCTAAGGTTAAAGAAACCAATCATTATCTGCTCAACCACAGCATGTCACTCATCAGGAAAGCTGCTGAAACACCTAGTGCTGTTTTTTTCCTGGTAGGGGCTCTCTCAGTCTCTGACATTCATCACCTCTTAGCATCTTTTTAATAATCACCAGAGAAGAGAGTAGGGATGGGAATTGATAGGATTTTATCGATATCAATGTCATTATTGATTCTGCTTATCGATCCGATTCTTTATCAATTCCCTTATCGATTCCTCCTGTGAATTAATGATATCACCTCCTGTTGTTTGTAACCCAAGACATCTGCTTTCAGAACATTTTATTATGAACCTTAAAGCCATAGTCTAGTTTAGAAAGATGATGAGAAAGATTTGAAAAAAACATCCCCAGCCTGAGTGTGTCAACACCACGCAGCTAGTACAGCTAACTCAGGTGAGGCAGCTAACGCAGCTAGCCCAGCCGAAGCTCCAAATTGGGCTAGCAGCTCAAGGGAGGCTAACAACGACAGCGCCCCGTCCGCCGTCCACCTGGAGTGGGGATGCGCTGAAGCTCCACAGTGAGCTAGCAGCTCCAGGGAAGCTAACAACAGCGTGAAGTGAAGCTACGGTTTTGACCGCTTCTGTCTCTCTGCCATTACGTCTTCTTTGTTGTTGAACGGGCTGCTGACTGACGAGCATAGATTCGGCGTAATGAAAAGAATCGATAAGGGAATCGAGCAACTAACATAAAAACTAAAGATACCTCTTAACCTCTAATACCATAAACAAGTTGCCAAACTTGTTGAAGACCAAATATGAGGCAACTCTGGGCAAGTTTTGGCATCCAGAATGGGGTCTGCCCATTGGTCCAACAGCCCATTATTCTGACAACCCATTGGTCCGACATCCCATTGTTCCGACCATATTAAACCCATTGTTCCGAAGTCCCGTTGTTCCGAAATCATCATGATGCCCTGTGGTTAGGCACAAAAACCACTTGGTTAGGGTCAGGAAAAGATCATGGTGTGGGTTAAAATGAAAAAGAAAGTGACAAACACATAAGCCGTGAGCTTGCTTCGCCTCAAGCCTTTCCCAGCTGACCCAGAGTCAGTTGTGGTGCACCATCAAGGCATAAATACGCCTGCCGGGAACCGTTCAGCACCGCGGAGAGCTCCCCACACAACCCCAACCCCAGAGTTAATAACAGGAGGTTATGGTGTTTCATTCTCTCCTCTCTATGACACTTGTATCTCGACCAGTAGCCTACTTTTGTTGCGTTTGCTGATCCTCTATGGTACACAAATACAGTATAGCCACATATCGGAACAATGGGACGTCGGACTAATGGGATGTCGGACCAATGACATGGACCCTCCAGAATAACATCATTCTGGTGCATGATTCCTAATCCAAACAGATTCATCTGACATGAGTCTGTCCAAATGTTACTTGAGGTCACTATGCAACCCAGAGAGGATAGACACAGCGCTGGTATTTGACAACCTGGGAATGAAAACAGGTTGATAATTTGCAACTCAGCTGGTCAAATCGCCAGTGGCTGGTTTTAGAACATCAGTATGTCACCTGTTTCAACAGCCAAACGACTTGTAGTGAAGTCCACTGGTCAACTCAAAATGACTGCAGACGGCATGTTTGCTTGCTGTGGCAGGTCCTCTGTCCCCGCTGAGCCCTCTGTTTCCATTCTCATGGTGTGCTGGTGTCGGACTGTGGGTCGCTGCTGCTACTGGCTGTATGTGTTTATCAGCCTGAAAAGCTGTAAATCATAACAGAAGTACAGAGGGTTGCTGCATAGAGATGAAACACCATCTCATCTAGTTGCATTGGTGTGAACCAGCAGGTTCTTAGAACTTAGCAGAACGGCACATCACAAGTAGTTGCCCGTTTCAACTCATCTCATTACGAATCTTTGGTCTAAACTGGGCTTAAGTCTTTGGGCACCTCTTTATGTCTTCAGGTTTCGGCTGTTCAGGTTGTTGAAAGTAGACCCCCCTTCCACTGTTCCTCTTCCATGGAGAAAACTAGATGACATTTCTTTTTTTACCTTTCTAGTGTAAATCAAGGCCTAAGGCTTTTTCAACTGATACAGTACAAGGTTTTCATCTGAACATCCCTGTGGTCACAGCTATACACATAGCACACGGCTTTCAACAGGTCAGTAATATGTCTGTACCTGACACTGCACTTGTATGAGAGACTCTTTTTCTTTTCTCCTACTGTGTTTATTGTGACCGTTATTCACCAAATTCCTCATGTGTTTGCAGTTTCTGATTCTGATTTCTGACACTGCATGTGTGACACCCTGACAGCAGCCTCTTCACACCTGTTTGGAAATGAGCAGAGCTGACGTGTGCATGTCGGTCCAGCCAAGAACTGCACTGGACACACACACACACACACACACACACAAGTGATCACACTCTCTGTCACAATTTTTATTTATTTATCTTTTTACCTGGAAGACATGGCACCTGTCATACCCGTCTGGCCAACCACTACATCCCAGCCAAACCCTCCCCTAACAGGCGGGCAGAAGCATCCAGGACGTGGGCTCATTACACAGCTCATCAGTAGCATGCCTCTCCTGGGCCCTATAAGTGTCTTCAGCGTAATTCCAAACTAGCTTAGTCCACTTGGCAATGATCAGCATGTATTTGTAATAGTCTGTATTTATGCCAGCACAAATTGTCTTACACGGCACAAATAATATCCTCTAATACAGTTACAAGGCTGGCATTTCCAGCAGTGGAGGGACAGAAAACTATTTTCACATTCCTCACTGTCACTGCTGAGCTTTTTGTGTCTTTGCACTTTTTGACAAGTATTTTAAAGTGAATAATTTCACTTTTTGTTGACAATTTATTTCTGGAAAAAAAAAATCAGTTATAAATAATTTATGTATTTTTTTGTGTATACTTAGGAGCTTGTAGCAGAGAAACAGAAAGGAGAACATTTTACTGTTAGTAATTTCAACTCCGATGACATTTAAAACAATCTAGGTTTTATTTTGTCTCATTTTAGTCAACCTTGGAACTGTTTTGTCAAATCTATTTTTATTTAATACATCTGGAGAGTAACTGTGTATATGTCTGTCAGGAGGAATACTGCTGGTGATTTACATGCGTTTTGCAAATAAAGAAAATTGCAAAATACCCTAGTACTGTATTTGCATTGCCATGGTGCACACCATCATCCTAATACATTCTGAATAGCAACTGGAATTTGTTGTCAGTCACAGTTGGTGTAGTATTTGATTATAGATGACAGCTTCCTCTCAGGACTGGGTGATCCTGACTGTAGTAAGGAGAAAGGTTCACTGAAGAATTGACTGTGTCCGGCATGGAGGACATTTTGACAACATTATGAATGACCATGGAGGGGGATGACAGATGCAGTAATGATGCCAAAAGAAGACAGAGGAAAAACAACGAACATGTATGAGGCAGAAGTACACATAAGGAAGGAGGAGGAGAGAGGGTGTCACCCTGTTGCTGCTGATTGGATATTTAATAACTTTATGTTAACAGAGAAAATCAAAACGTTAATAATGTCTTGTGAAATGCAGATAGAATTAACCAAAGTGGCTCTAATGCAACATTTGAGGACATCTGACTGTGGCGACTTAAAGGAAAGTGTTGGGTTTTCTCTTTTTTTATGTATCTAAACTGATTCATGCATGCATTTAGGATGACCTTTGACATTTGACCTTTCTTCTTGGGCACTGTAACCAGTCCCACTGTGAAGTGGCACAGCAAAGTTCCTCTGTGTGTCCCAAGCTGCAACCTCAGGGGCTGAAAAAGGTGATTAGGTATAGCTGCAGCTGGAGAAGTTATGTGACCCGCCCACCAGCTACAGTACTTGACCACCATACCTACACATCAATCCATGATCAGACCCTTTCGCTGCTTGGTCTTGAAGTGGAAGCCCTGAAGAAAATGCTAGGTTAGCATTTAGCTCTATGAAGTTTAAAAGAGAGATGGGTTAGGGTAAGAGCTACATCTTGCTTATGGGATGCATAATAGTAGGGTTCAAATAACCGTTACATTGGTGAGTTCATCTTGTACTGGTGGAAACAGTTTGTAAGGGCGTGTCATACAGGCTCCAAAAGGAATGTGGCTGCAGTACACTCAAAAAACTGCAGATCCTCTGATGCCTGGTACACACTACACAACATTTCTGTCCATTCTGAAAGTCACTATGTCACACTACGAGATTGTGGAGTCATGAAAACGTGCCGTGACTTGGCCAACAGACATGACACACTACACGATGGTCCACACAAATGATCTCTGGTCGTCTTTCACATTGTGCGTGATGTCACTGGGTTATTGTTGTCCTATTTTTATTACTTTTACTACTATTTCAGTCGCTGTGTCTGTTCATGTGCCAGCCCAAATGTTGTTGTAGTAATGTAAAAAGCGCCACCAGATGTCAGGAGCTACATTTGAAGTACCATACGCAAACATAAAAGTCACTGAATCCTCCACAACAAGTTATGTTTCACAATAAAAAGCTGTTTAGAAAATGAAGGGATTCTCTCAACCGAAGTTATAAGGGGCTTTTAATTTGAAACAGATACAGGAAGTGTTGAGTTTGAAAAGATGGCGCGATACATTAACTTTATCAAGGCAAACGGGACGGATAAAAAGTAAAAATATATGAACACAGAGCCCATTTATTATGTAGTCTGTTTCAAATGAAGCTGGCAGCCTCTGCAGTTGTGGTAAGCAAAAGCCCCACCACTACTTTTTAAATTTCTTACTTTATGTCTGTCTCCATTATGAAGATGTAACATTGTTTGCGAGCTTGATGCTAGAGGCAGTACTCAGCGGGTTGATAAAGTGCCTCTGCTGTTTCCTTTTTATCCTGTGGTAACATCCCTAGAGGAAATATCTCAAAGGCTGGGCTGTTGATGTCATACAGTTGTCCATGGCAGCAGATGGCTCTGTGTTCCAACTGGTCAAAGTGACGGCTGTGACGAGAGAAGCTGTGAACAATAAAAAGAAAATCAAACATGCAAGACTTTATGTCAAAATGTCGGGAGAGATAACAGGTAGAGGACGACAGAGGAGGAATGGCTGCTGGAAGGCTTTAGCTCTGGAGATTGGTGGTGTAACGTTACTTGTGAATGCTGTACCCCAATGCCCACAGAAGAGGAATGCCTCTGTTGCAAGGAATGGGACCGGTTGCACCCTTAGCTAAATGGTAAACAACAAACATGGCACCACACCGGTAAGGTAAGACAACACGTTTACATGTCATTTTCTATATGTTCTCTGACATTTATCCTAACGATATGAGGCAGTCTTTGTGGAGAAAAAGCTTGTTTAGTGGACTAACATGGCACTTGAAAGGATGCCCTTTCACTTACGTTTTAACAGGTCTGACGCTACGGCTGTATCTAGGCTAACAGCTAACATGCTAACTATTATTTCTATGTCACTAGTGACTTTTTTTTTTATTTAATTTTTTTTTTTTTTCGGGGCATTTTTTGCCTTTAATTGACAGGACAGTGAAGTGTGAAGGGGGGAGAGAGAGGGGGACAGACATGCAGCAAAGGGCCACAGGCTGGACTCAAGCCCGGGCTGCTGCGGCAACAGCCTTGTACATGGGGTGCCTGCTCTACCACTAAGCCACAGACGCCCCTATGTCACTAGTGACTTGAAACAAATTTAGGACGATAGGAAACGGGTTGAAATAAACCAAAATTTCCCTTTAAGGACACGGCTGAGGGAAGCTGCTTTCTGTACTGTGAGCAAGGCTATTCAAGAGAAGGCTGAGACACAGGGTCAAACATGGGGGGGATTGCACATGCACAGTAACATCTGGTCGGCACTTATTCACTGTCACCCTCCAGAATCGCAGCTCAAGTTACATTGCGCATGTGCAATCCCCCCATGTTTGACCCCGTGTCTCAGCCTTCTCTTGAATAGCCTAGACTGTGAGTTGTATGGACATCGGGATCGAGGGTCAGTTATTCCATTGGATGTATGTAGTTATTGGATCTATCACAGGTAACTACGTGTTTCTTGTGATGTTTTATAAACTATAACTGTCCGTTGTAGTGTCAAACGAATATTGTAGCTAATCGCGGCTAGCGGTTAGCCTAGCTAGCATAGTGACGTTAGCTGACTGTGTGTTGCTAACGGTAACATAAGTTGATTGACAGGTTCTTTCTAGTTCAAATCGAAATGGTGTTGGGACTTTGTAGCTCATACTGACCTGTTGTTTCAGGTGCTGCTGTGCCTTGGACTGTGGTGGATCTTCGCGCCCTGTGTCCCTCACATTCTCCTGCACTTGCGCTGAGCGGTGCCCCCCCCCACCTCCAACTCTGCCTCTCTTCGTCACTCTATGTGAGTAATCACCCCCCAAATTGTGCACGTGCTTTTGTTTGATGCTTGTATCTGAAACAAGTGTGTGTGAGTGTGGGCTCACATTTTCATTTTATTTTACTGGTACATGTACAATTGGTTTTATACATTGGAGTTGACAACAAGGTTTTACTGGAAGCTACACATTTATTAATTTGTTGAATTGAATGGGAGTTTAGGCTTTGAGCCAATACATTTGTTTATATAAATTTGATACTGTGACATTGTATATTCATTATTATTGTCATTTTCCTTTTGATTATATACCTTCAAATCCTTTATTCTAGCATCCTGTTAATACCTACCTTTTGGTATTATTGGATTTAAAGCAAATGTGTTGCGTCATAGATATTTAAATTAGACAGTTCATTGTGGTTATATAAATACATAACTAGATTAAAAGGTTTAAAAAGGAAGTCATTCATACTACTTCCACACCATTTAGTTGATTCAAAACACACATTAAACATGGCTTAATAGAGACAATTTCAAACACAAGTGCACAAATCTGCTTCACTGTAACTCGCAGCATTCACAGACAAACACTTGTCTTTATCTGTACACATTTCCCCCACAAATACAACATGCTAACATTATTAGCACAAGTCCATGGCATTTTACATTGTATAAATTAGCCTAGCAACTAGCGAACTTTTCCTCTTCTCATATAAAACCAGGGACAACGGCAACATTAAGGTAACGGCACACAATTTGGCTCCATTACAACTCACAAAGTTCACTGTTAAAACAACTCTCATACTAAACACATATATATATAAATATCTGGATGGGACTGCGCTCGAAATGCAAAGCGTTGTCAATCACAAAGAGGTACAGCCTTTTAGACAATTTCTCCAATCATCATGCATACACCAAGCGTCCTCTCCCGCCTACTGCTCCATTAGGTCCCAGGGAAGCTGAGCCACCCTGGAAGTGACGATTTTGTTGCACTTATCCAATGACCGTCTCGCTTTGCTGCATGAAAAAAACCTGCTCAGCGCTGTCACATAGGAATACTTGGAAGCTCCGCGTCCGCTGTGCTGACATGAGAATGTATGACAGGGAGGTCACGTTTGAAAACTGGTGATAAACAGCTGACGTTTGAACACCATAATCATGATGTTAAACGCATCCTAGCGCACTTTAATGCAATGTAAATTCATATTTTAATGTAAATTCAGTAGTGCATATTTGACCATTTGACCTGATCATAAAAAAATATTAATCTTAGCCATCATCAGGAAATTGTTTGAGGTAATGATGGAACTTGCGCCGCATGTAACAAATGTGTAATGATAGCTGACAGTTTGAATTAAAAGCACCTGTATGGCAGCAACTTCTCTGCACTGTGTAACTGCTCTTAGTAAAACATGCCTGTACATGACACGTTTTGCAGGGAACACTATGGATTTCTTTGTGAATTGGAGTGGAGCGGACTAATCCAGCTGCCTACTGCGTTCAGCTGGCAGTGAATGTCAGTGTGAGGCCCACAGACTGTAGGGCTATCTGTGATCTGTGCATGTGATGACATGTTGGTGTACTCCGTGCCAGTAAAGCAGCGGGGTGGATTTTTAAGCTGAGAATTATCTTGCCAAGATGCTTTTGGATCCGCATAGCGCTTTTGTTGCAATTGACAACATGCAAATAAAGCGGCATTTTGAGAGCACAAAGTGACAAAACGTTACATTGTAATCGCTTAGACCCTTTCGCTACAGCTGCAAACAACTGGCTAGTCCGCAGAATGAGAATGCATGAATTCCTCTGGCTTCCAAGCGCTTTAGAAAAGAATGCCATTGTTCTGCTATTGTACAAGTGAGTCAATAATGTCTGTCACACTGGCAGCGGCAATTATTTCACTCCTACCGGCAGCTGTCGGTTTTCACAGTCATAAAGATAACGTTCAGTGGCACTTTGGTGGGAAAAAAAGGGAATGCAATGGTGGGGAAAAATCCACTGCGGTGAGTGACAGTGCTGTTAAGCTCAACAGTGAGCTCTGAGGCTTGCTCTTCGGCTACAATCCATGACTTATTTTCTCTTATTGGAGTCTAAAACATAGAAGGAAGAAGGCAGGTAGGCCGTGGGCAAAATGACATGCCGCACTGAGGGAGAGTGGGGAAGAAGAGGAAAAAGAACGGAGCGAGAGAAAGCCGAGAACAGATGATACAGATTTCATAAAGATTTGTCTTGAAGTGAAAGAGAGGAGCTGCTGCCTTCCCCTCTACCGTCCGTCTGAAGAGGATCCATGCAAAGACCTGAACTGTACGAGCTTCTGATGAGATGAAAGCCTCCTTGACAGAGGAGGGCTGGAGGTCGGTCTCAGCGGTAGGCATCACATTGTTAAAGTTCAACCTTGCAGAGGCTAGTCAAACTGTCTGTCCACTCTCTCCTCGCCCAGGCCCTGCCCTCCTCATCTATCATGACCGACTGCCCACGCTCACGGCCATGATTCATTTCCTAGTCCGTATAAGAACACGGAGCAGCAGACTTCAATGCTGTGGTAGTCTGAAGAGCCAGCAAAGAGAGGGAGGAAAAAATTAAAGGATAGCTGAGACACAAGAGGGATGTTTGATCCAGAGAAAAAAGGAGGAGTAACACTACTTTTCCTCAGGTCAGTCTGTCAATTAGCCCGGTTCTAGCCGTCAGCAAGAAAGGTGGAGAAAGGCAGGAGGCAGGACGGTGGAGAGGGGAGGAGGGCAAGAGAGATAAGAGACAGAGGGGAGAGAGGCTGAGGACAGAGAGTGGGAGCTGACTCGTCTGTGAAGAAAGGCGGATGGAGAAGAGAGAACAGGAAGCTGACTGGTCTCTGTGAGAGCCTCGCAGGCTGGAGGAGCATTTTTTCTTCCACTGCCTAAACTTTTTGTCTTGTTCACAGCGAGAATGCTCTGTGATCTTGCTTGCCATACCCTGTAAACATAGCAACAGGAAATGTGTGCTGTCGTTTACCACCACGCTCTCCCTGACAGAAATGCTGGGGGGGGGGAATAAAAAAAAAAAGGAGGTTGTGAAACAAATTGAGGTCAATCCATGCAGCTCGTGGGGAAACAACGTGTAGCAGGCAGACAAATACAGTATCTGTGGCATTCATACGGATTGGGGATTTACATAATGTGACAGTGCATTAAGAAACATCCGGGACACAGATCATTCCTCTAATCCTGGTCGACACAAAACCTACTCGCCCTGTCGAGCCCACCTGATCCTGTTGCCCAATCCATCCATGAGTCCTCCCTGTTTTACACTGGCAGCTAAATTCATCCAGCAGCCGTCGGGGGAGATCATTCTGGGCTAGATTGCAGTGTATATACACTCCCAACTAGGGCTTAAGTTGGATTTGCAAAAAGGTCCTATATCATATCATTTCTGCAATTTGCATTGTGCTCCTTTAGTCTGTCATTATCGTAATTGAGGGCCGTCTATTGTGGGCGGATCAGAGGAAGTATTTTGCATAGGGGTACATGAATCCCAAGCAGTGATCTGTGCTGGGAGGGAGGCGAGCAAAAAACGCTAGTTTAGAACTGCTGCGATTAGATTAAGAAATCCAATTTTGACATAAAGGCAAAGCCGTCAGAAACAGATGGAGCGCCTGTGAAATCCTTGCCTATCACTCAAGTCAAAAACAAGATTATCTCCAGCAGGGGAGGAGAGAAAGTGGTCCCTCGTTTGTTATTTTTCAGGCGGTCTCTCTCATTCAGATAAAGCCAGACTCTTTCTGCTTCAAATACCAGCCTGAGATGATGTCAGGCAACGGCAATCATTCTTTGGCTCCAACAGACGTGTGCAAATGACTAATGATCCTATCATACTGACGCTATAAAAGAAATGAAGAGGATATTGGAATAACAAAGTGAAGATAGTCCGGCTCTTTTGTGAAGCATGTGTTTTATCTACCCTCCATACATCAAGCAAATGTTGTGAGACGCTCTTGATGCTTTGACAAAGTTGGTATGGAGGCGCAGCCGCCACTCTGAAAGATGTGTCTGAGTTGTAAACATCACAATTAAGTCCTCAAGCTGTAAGACAATGCATTTTGTTATTTCACACCCTGTATAAAAGCCAAATACAGAAAGCAGTCAACAACTCAACACACTTCCACATCCATACCATGAAATTAAAGGCACATAATGAGACATTTTGGCTAAAACAATTAAAAAATTAATACTAAAAGTCAGGGGATGGAGAACAATAGGATATATTTTACTGAGTAAAATCAAAGCAAAACTGCTGCCAAACAGTGTCTCTGCCAAGTCCACAGTTACACTAATGGGGAAATAGAATTCAGGCACTGAAACAGAGGGAAGCTAACAATCTTGATGGAATCCTGATATAGCAATATTTTCTGTAAACTGAGCATGCTTTGAAAAGTTGAGTGCAGATCCACTATTTCACAAGCCAATGGTTAGTGAACAATTGCAAAACACACACAACAAAACTACCAAGGGAAACAAACCAAAGTTCAGCTCCTCTTGGAGACTGATGAAAAAAAAACCTTGTATCGATTCTGTGAAACCAAATAAAGGAGAACTGAGCCAAGAAGTTAAAAAATGGTAGAACAAGGCTGAATAAAGACTCTGTTGCCTATATAGGCTGATGAACACACTGCAACTTGGGATAACTCAGATGGAGAGTACTTACAATACTCACGAATATGACATGAAAACTGCATTTTGAAATGGGATAAAAATACAGGAAAACACATAAAACAAAGAAACACAGTTCAGAAACAAACATAACAGAACTTTAGAGGAAAAAAAGGCACTAAGGACATTTTATTATAAATCATTTCGATTGTTTGTTTTCATACCAATTACCAGAAAAATGTTGGCACTGTACATTTCTGCTAACCACAGAAATGTTACAATTGCATGTTATCATGTAGCGGATACGTTAAAATTTTACATTTGAACAACACTGTGGTTTTAAGAGCACAATCCTGGCAGGACAACAGTAATGTTTTGTCTGACAAAACTCCCTTGTTTGGAGCCTTAATAACTGTTAAAAAAAAACACTGCTGTGTCACTACCAAACACCTACATCTGGAGCCTAAAATGCTACTTCAAACAAACTGATGGGTCACCACCAAACACCTATATTTGCCGCCTAAAATGCTGCTTGAAACACACTTAAGGCTAGCAACATAACATCCACATTTGGACCTTAAAAAGCCAGTGGAAACACACTGAAGGCGAGCTACAAAACATCCGTGTTTGGAGCCTAAAAGCCACTGGAAACCCAATGACGGGTCATGACAAAACACCCACATTTGGAGCCTTAGAAGCTGCTAAAAACACACTGAAGGGTCCCGACAAAACACAAAAAACACTGCTCAGTCACAACCAACCACCTACATTTGGTGCCAAAATTATTGCTGGAAACCAACTGACGGGTCACTAAAAACCACGCAGTTTGGAGCCTAAAACAAAACATATGTTTAGAGCCTAAAAAGCCACTGGAAACACACTTAAGGCTAGCAAAAAAACCCACCCACGTTTGGAGCATAAAAAGCCACTAGAACACACTAATGGGTCATGACAAAACATACACATTTGGAGCCTAAAAAGCCACTTGAAATACACTGACAGGTCACGATAAAACAGCCACATCTGGAACCTGAAAAGCTGCTGGAAACACACTGATGAGTTGCAACGTAACACCTGTGATTGGAGCCTAAAAAGCTGCTGACGCAGCAATGACTCATTTAAAACCAACTAGTTTTGTTGTTTGTTGGTCTCCAGCATTGATCTGCAGCTTGGCAGGTGACATGGTTGATTGATAGGCATATATTTGTTAACTGTATGAAAAGTCTTGAGTGCTTTGTAATAAACATGCCAGTTGTTTGTTAATAACTTGATCTATCTCTTTTTCATATTTACTCCCTACAGCTTTGGTAAATAGTGTAGCATCATAGCCTAAGAATGAATACAAGTGCTCCAGAACAATTATAAAGCACTTTCTATAGGGCACTAAAGTTCATGCATCATTGCTGCTGTATGTCAACACTCACTGTTGAGTCGACTGTAATGTTCGCACTTTCCTAACACTTAAAGCTTTTTCTTTGTGTTCTGTTTGCAGCATGTCATTAATGTTCACTATGGCTGAGGGTATTCTTCCACAAAGACCCTGACTGTGACTGTTAGTGTGGTGCTTAAGTACAGCTCTTTAGTGTCTGCAGCAAACTATGAAACAGCATTGTTAACTATACAATTATTCTAAATGTCATGATATACTGTGCGGCTGATGCTATGGACCCAACTTGATTGTCATTTTCTTTGTTGGAACAATTATCATCTAGATAGAAAAAAACAAACAAACAAAGATGTGTGCTTATTTGTACATGGACTTAAAGCACTGGGCTCTCTTGGCCTATTACTTAATACTTTTGCCTAATACATTAAGAAACTAGGAAACTAAATTATGCTCACTGGCAACATGTTTCGCAGTCCAAAAAGTGCAACAGTCTTCACACACAGGACTTATAGTTATGCTAACAGTGGATGGTGAGCTTAGAACGCGCAGGACAAGGGAAACTGGGGTTGATACTGTATGCTACATGTGGTTAGACTGAGCCTGCGAAAACACTCAGTTAAGATTCATTTAAGTTTTCTTCAGTTAAAGAAGGAAAAGGTGAAGCAGGTGCTTTTGACCTTTTCAAGATTTAAAGCAGCTCTTACCTTTCTTGCATTTCACACAGCACTTAGAAAAAAATTGAACATCCACAACTCCCGCCTCCCTCCAAAGTCCCATCCCCCTCCTCCTGCTACTCCACCTCCCTCCACAGGCCTACTCCCCCCTCCTCCATTACGTCCTCATTACGTGTATGATAGACGTAGGCGTTGGCAAGGTAACATTAGATACACGGAAGAGGAGAGGGAGTGTAACGTTCCAACCAAGACAGTCAAACGTAACCCTGGAGTTTTAAAACTCAACCAGAGTCAGTGATGACTGATGAGTTTTAGAATAAGGTTACAGTGCTAACGTTAGATAGTGTTAACATTACTAGTAAGTGGAAACGCACAAGAAAGATAACGTTTATGTTTCAGAAGCTACACAACAGTAGGCTAACGTTAGCCATTAGCAACTGGATGCTGTGTTGTCATATATAACGTTATGAACTGAACTGAACTTCTTTATTTGTGCAACATACAAGAAAGAACATATAGTGCAATAGTAAGATGAAAAGGGTCAACATTTCACAGTCAAAAACTCCACATCCTGAGAGCAGAACTGGGAGATCCTCTTCACATCACAACACCATGAATTGTTTGTGTATACACCACGGAGCTTACCAGATGATGCAGCCTCCCTGTCTGCTCTATGTACTGTTAGCCCCGTTAGCTCATCACTGGAGTCCAATATGTTACCATTCATTAGGGTGACCATATTTTGATTTCCAAAAAAGAGGACACTCGGCCGGCCACGACATAGCCTACTTAAATGATACTCGCAGTTTACTCAAAGATGCCTTATAATTTTAATATATTTAATATTTATATGTATGGATAGAAAATTCAGTTATATTACAAAATAATATCTCTCAAAGACAGAAATTCAGATAGGCCCCAATAGGGGACACATACACACACTAGAGTGTGGCAATCCGAGCCCGATGGTACCCGACAGGTCGGCCGGGTTTGGTCAAAAATGTAGCTATAAATCGTATTCGGGCTCGGGTTGGATTCGGTCAGCTTTCAGTGAAAATGTAGTGTAAAAATAAATAAAATCCTGTTGTCTGTCCTGTTTATTGCTTTGGGACTGTTATGTACGTGACAACACCTGAACGTAACACACACAGACACGCATTGGCTGTTTGTTTCTACCTCTCCCCTCACTTGAAGACTCGGACCTCCAGCCGCCCGCCTCCGCCTTGATTAAACACTGAAAATAAAATAAAAGAGGGAGACAGGTTTTTCCTATTTTATCTTATTTTGTTTTATTTCTCCCTCTCCTCTCGCTGGAAGTGTCGGACCTCTCGCCTCCTGCTCCTGTCTCAAACACGGAGGTCTCCCTCTCCGCTGAGCATGCCCAGGCTGTTAAATAGCCTGTAACTGTAACAACTGTGTGGCACAAACTCAGTGCTTTGGTCATTAAATAATGTCGGGCTCGAGTCAGGTTCGGACAGAAATATGCTGCCCGTGCCGCACTCTAATACACACACACACACACACACACACACACACACACGGAAACCGGACATTATCATCAGTTTATAAAAAACCCCCGGACGCCCCGGACGGGACGTGAAAAGTGGACATGTCCGGGCAAAAGAGGACGTTTGGTCAGCCTACCATTCATCCATGTCTCAGTGAACACAAGGACGCAGCAGTCCCTCACTCCTCGGTGAGTGGATCTACACAGTAGGATGTAATCAGTTTTTGTGTCTAGCGAGCAGACGTTCACCAGAAGGCCACTGGGAACAGCTGGTTTGATGGGGTTAGCTCTTAGCCTAGAGCCTAGAGCTAACCCCTCCACTCTTCCCCCACTTCCACGTCCTGTCACAGCGTGTCTCCCCGTCGGGACAGCTCCAGGAGAAACCACGGTCACCTCAGGGCTAGCTCTATGTCCTCACATCCTGAGCTCTCTAGGTTGTGGCGTTAGATCTCTGCAGCGGTTTCTAATGTGTGTTAGAAACTTGCGACTGTATTGCACTGAAGAATTTAATTCTTGTTGCACCGTTTCTTTCTTTTGCCGACTGAATTCTCTGTTGGAGTGGCTGGAGGTGGAAGCGGTGGTCTGCATTTGTCCGCCATTATTACGGAGAAAAGTTTATATCCACAAGTATAATAGTGTACCTTAAAACCTACCTCTATAGGCAGGCATTCTTCAACTTATCTTTAATGATTTAGTTTTGCAACAACTGCTGCTGTTTCATTTTGTGTCTCTGTATGTTTGGATGTATGTATTCTCTGTTGTATTTTAATCCTGTGAAGCACTTTGTGAGTTCTCTCTGTGAGAAGTGCCATACAAATAAATTTTACTTACTTACTTACTTACTTACTTACAAGCGTCCCTGTTATACTACTTTATATCCACAATTATACAACAGTTAGTTCTGACTGAGTAATCTGATTGGACGAGAAGCATTCTGTGAGTGCTGATATAGAGTATAACATCACTGGGACATGTAACAGTAAAATCACTCCGCTCACAGGTGTTAAAAATATAAATACAACCGTTAATTAACCAACTGTCACACTCGCTACACTGACACAAACTGACACTATAGCGTTACACCAAGAAGATGGATATTTTCCCCAAAATTACATTGAATTAAATTGTCATCAGGAGAGGACGAGGAAAAGGAAAGCCAGGACTCTTCTGTGCAGACCTCCAGGTGTGTTTGAATCCGGCCGTGCCAACATCCAGGTTTGCCAACATTTCATCAGCCGAACTGGACGAAGTTACACAGTTGCAGATCAATGTAAATACAAAGTAGCTTGTGAGTTCCTGGCGTGTGTGCTGCGTTGCCTGGCAATAGACTGGGGGAACTGTTTTTTTTTCGCGGAGCTACATAACATACTTAAATAATTTATTTCATCACCTTTTGTTAACATTTCCTTACTCAGCACACTACACATTGTTACACGAGCGGTTACATCAGTCGGAGGCCTCCACGTGGTGAAGTCAGATAGGACAGGAGAAAACTCTGTAGTATATATATAGGTGCCAGCTAGTATTATTGTAGTATGTTGTGGTGTTTAGTTTCTTTGCATGTCATATGAAATTATTTACGGGGATGTGAGTCACGTGGTGTTGGTGGTACATCAGCAGGTAGTAGTAATATCAGCTGTTCTTGACCTGGCGTTTTTATGAATGAACTGAGAGGGCAGGGGGGAAGTCTTGACCGCTTTGATATTGCTCAAACTCTTGAAGATGTAGTTAAATGTTTTTAAAACTTTGGGGAATCATTTGTTTTTATCTGCAATAAATATATAGCCTAGCTTAAAAGGCAACATCTTTTGGAGCGATGATTTATGGACAAGCCAGCACGTCCGGCAGGTATTCCCCTACTGTACTTAGCCTCTTGGTGACAATATTTTTGCTTTTTGTGGATAGTCGCTCTACACGATACATTATCCCGCTTATTACACGGCTAATTATCAGTGAAATAAATAATTTGAGACAGAATATTGATTAAAATACGATTTTTATTGATTTATAAATTAAATCAGGTGGAGAAAAAAAAATGCCGGCAACCGCTGAACCAGTCCGCGCCCACAACAGGATGAGAAAGGTTTTTATTAGGCTACTATCGCTTTATCAGAGCGATCCGCTAGACCTACTTTCTCCTGAGGACAGGATCCTGTTCCACTTTGCTCAATCCGAGGTGGACGGAGCCCAGTAGCTCCTCAGACTGCTCTCACATCTGTCACATCATCATCCACAGAAATGATCTGCAGACTTTCAAGACCAGCCTGAGAGACGAGCTGGACTGCGGTGCTTCCCTAGCAATGGTCTGTAGCTACATAGCAACAGTCTGTTATACAGAAATAACAGACCTCGGAATGCAGCAGCTGACCAATCAGAATACAGCATTCAATAGTGCCGTGTTATAATCTGGTTTAACCTAAATAATTATTGTGTGTGCTGCATTGTTACTGTTAACAGTGTGGTTTTCACCATAACGCATCACTGCGTCAATGAATTGTCAAGCTGATGTTTGTCCTGCTTCTGTTGGATTATACAGACCAGCAGTTCTTCAGGTTATTGATACGGATAATTCAAACAATTATATGCAACATTTATTTTATATATTTTATTTCCTATACTTTGTATTTTTGAAAAAACGGCTCGGTTTTGATTGGTTTTTCGTTTTTTATTCTGACATCAAAAACGTTTTTTGACATCAAAAATGGTTTTTCCGTTCTTAGTTTTGAAAGAAATATCAAAGTAACATTTTTTTTCATTTGTCAATTAGAAATGAATTACGAATTATCCAAAGATACCTAGACCCTTCACCACTTTCATATATGGATTGTGTTTAGATAATTAGTAAAGTCTGGAAATAAAGCCAGCGACAGCTTTCGCCCAATTATTAAACTCCATATCGTCATTTTGAGTCCTAATCATAATGCAGGCCAAGATTGCGACAACAGACTTAAATAAAATGAATGAATTGTGTTCACCTATCAAATTTTTATCTTCAAATCATATCCCAGGTTTGGGATACAATGATTGTCATGATCATTTTGGCACAGTGTGAGTCAAATGCTTTACACATGTAAGTGTCTGGTGTTTGGCGTTTTACTTTAACTGAAATACTATATTTATTTAACCAGGATAATTAGTCACAACTAGTGTTGCGTTAGTCAACGAAAATTGTGACTAAATATCGTCGTTAACGAACCTTTATTACGTGACGAAAACGAGATGAGACGCAACGTAAATGGTGGTCATGTGACGATAACTATAATTAAATATATAATGCAATATTGTTGACAAATAAAAACGAAACTAAATGTGGTTTACAAAATAAAACCTCTGCTAAAATGTCTCTTCATTTTTGCTGACCAAAACAAGACGAGACGAAATAACGTTATAATGTTTAGTCGCATTATTATTATTATTTTGCAGTATTTCTGTTTCCTAGGCTGTGCGTTGCACTGCGCAGACGGATTACAGCCGTGACGATATACAGTATGACATCACTCGCTCTCATGTGATATTGCTTTTATACAACAGTTCAACAACAGCTTAAACAGCAATGCTGAGTAAGGAAATGTTAACAAAAGGTAATGAAATAAAAGTATGTTATGTAGCTCCGCGATCCCCCAGTCTGTTGCCAGGCAACGCAGCACACACGCCAGGAACTCACAAGCTACTTTGTATTTACATTGATCTGCAACTGTGTAACTTCGTCCAGTTTGGCTGATGAAACGTTGGCAAACCTGGATGTTGGCACGGCCGGATTCAGCTTCCACTCTCCCTCATCCTCATCAGTACCTCATCAGATGATCATTGATAATTCCTGACCGTGTTCGCTTTATTTTTGCTCCTCTCCAATTTGTCGAGGTCGGCTGATGTTACACAAACACACTTGGCGGTCTGCACAGAAGAGTCCTGGCTTTCCTTTTCCTCATCCTCTCCTGACGACCACTCATAATTTAATTCATATATAATTTTGGGGAAAATATCCATCTTCTTGGTGTAACGCTATAGTGTCAGTTTGCGTCAATGTAGCGAGTGTGACAGCTGGTTAATCAACGGTTGTATTTATATTTATTACACAGCTCTATTACATGCTGTATTCTGATTAGTCAGTCGCGGCATTCAGAGGTCTGATAATACTGTGTAATGACCGTTGCTATGTAGCCCAGCGTTGCTAGGGACGCTTCCCTGACAAGGAGATTCAGCCGTTGCCGGTTATACTTTATCCCTTACTTATAACACCTGTGAGCAGAGTGATTTTACTGTTACAAGTCCCAGTGATGTTATTCTCTATATCAGCACTCATGGAATGCCTCTCGTCCAATCAAATTACTCGGTCGGAACTAACTGTTGTGTAAATAAATATATATTTAGCTCTAACTAGGAGCTAATTTAGAAAAGAAAATTTTGGTTTGGTTATACTATACTAGGTACTTATAATATATTGACTGGGTATAAGAGAATTGCATTACTAATAAGAGACTAAAATACAATTTTCATCGACTAAAACTAGACTGAAATGTCATCAGTTTTCGTCAACTAAAACAAGACGTAAATAGTCAATTATCAATTATCAGTCAATATTCTGACTAAAATAAGACTAAAATGCTCAGACTTTTAGTTGACTGAAACTTGACTAGACAAAAAATAGTATGAACGTGACTAAAACTAATATAAACTAAAATGACAGTTTGACACAAAGACTAGACTAAAACTAAAATTAAAATAGGACACCAAAAACAACACCAAAAACAACACTAGTCACAACATCCTACGTGGTGATGTCATAAAGAGAGGCAGTGATTACCTGATAGGTTGGAAATGTTTTATTTTAGAATAATAGACAATGGTAGGCATGTTTCTGCCTGTTTGAGGTACAACTGCAAGAACCCATAATCATCACTTTTATCTGACAAGAAGACCACCAGTCAAAGAGCATGAGCATGTAAAAATCATTAAATGATTCAAAGCAATTAAAAGGCAAATTTGTTACAATGGTGCCTCCTGCTGAGGAAAAGAGTAGGCCATAAAAAGGTAGCTGAATTGTACAACTGCACGGTTAAGGCTCAGTTACTAGGATATGACATTTGGGTAGTTCAACTATATTTCTCAACCTTGAAAGGTGTAAGAAAAACGCTCAGCCGCAAACTTCTACCAACTGTGTCTAATCTATGCAGAATTAAGTCAAAGGAAGAAGTAAATCTGGCAATCCACTGATCACTAAGCTTCAGGGACTTGATTCCCTTTTATCAAAATATTCCTGCATGGCTAGAAGAACAGGTTGCCTGTTCTTAGAAATGTGAGGTCTTTGATCAGTCAATCCATATAACTCCCAGCGGTTGAGAAATATGGCTTTATCCACTGAAATAAGGCTTCAGTGATTGATTGTAGGTCTGCAAAAGGAGGACATAAAAAATCTAACATGACAGGACACGGAATATGGCTGGAAATGTTAATTTAACTCTCTTCGAGCAGAGAGCTGGATGGATGGACGAATGAATGAAGGGAAAGATGGATGAAGTGACCTGAAGGTAATTAGTTGTCGAGGAAATTACTCTGGAAGTCCAGTTTAGCACAATTTGCAGTAAGTGGTCCCATATCATGTTTACCTCATTACAAATAATGTACAGTAGTTTGTCAAACCAACACTGCATAATTGCAATGTTAAACTGTACAATAAGAAGCCTTTCGGGCATGTTTGCAATTTATGCCTAGTGCAAAGAAATACTGTAAGACAGTATTGATGCCTGTATGAGCTACAGTAGCACATGCACCTCAACAAGCAACCCCTCCACACACACACTGTGGCAGCTGTTTAGCAGGTAATGTTTATCCTGTTTACCATTAACATGTCAGCATGCTAACATTCACTAATTAGCACCAAACACAAAATGCAGCTGAGGCTGCCAGTTTTAGAGGCTTCTGGTTTCTGGGGAAAGTATATTGGTACCAAAGTTGGTGACAATCTATCCTACATCCAATTGTAAAGACATTTCACTGCGGATGAAATGTCATGATGGAACTAGAGGAAAAGTCAGTCATTAGAATGCATCAGCCAGGAATCATGAGTATATTACTGGATAAACTAGAATGGCTGCCTTGTCGTTGTATTTCTCTGCCAATGTCTGCCATTTCTCTCCAGACTCATATGTGGGCAATGCATCAAATATAGATGTTGGTGGAAAGGAGCTACTGATTCAATATCTGACCAAATGTCTCCTCTCTTCTTCTGAGGTACAGCATTGAATAATGGGCAGAAAGGTGTTTTTCACCACTTCATCATGTCCTATTAGACGTGTGTGAAATTGTGTCATAATCAGCATTTGAATTCTTGATTATGGCCAAAAATATTGTGAGGTTCCAGTGACCTTGACCTTTGATTAAGAAATTCTAATCAGCTCATACTTGAGTCCAAGTGGAAATTTGTACAGTATTTGAGCAAATTCCTTCAAAGCATTCTTGAGATATTGTGTTTGCAAGAATAGGACAAACACCCAAGAACATAATGCCTCTGGCCATGGCTGTCATCGGTGCAGAGGCATGATAAAAAAATTGACCTGTTGGTGTCACTAGATTAAAAGGTCACCACAGTCAGCACAGTTCATGCCCTGGATACACAGTCAAGTCAAAATAAATTGAAACCAAAAGTTGATCCCTAGCACTAACCTGTTCTCATTCCAACTTGTCAAATACCGTCGCTTTGTGGACGTAACGTCAAAATATAACATGCTAGGGAGCCTCCTGCTTCACTTTTGGATGTCCATGGACGGCATCTCAACCGACACTGATGTATTGTGTCTTTTTCAAAATGAATCCATGTTTTCACAGGAAATGTAGAGTTTCTGTTTGTTACATGCATAGTCTTTTCAAAATAAAATTATTACATATATAAAACAGTGTTTAGGTTTAGGCAACAAACATCCCTGGTTAGGTTTAGAGGAAAAAAACAAAACAAAAAAAACATCATGGTTTTGCTTAAGTAAGTACAATTCTTACCAACATAATGTGATGTATGTCCTTAGTGTAGCATGTTACATACTAGCACAGTACTCCGCACAGTATGGTAAATTAACTCCACTGACTTTTGGTTGTACATGGGAATTGAACAGTTGGCCCCAGAGTGTTTGTTTGACCAATCCACCTCCACTCCCGCCTGACTTATATGGACTTTCTCAATCTTTATACTATGGTAGATGTCAGCTACATCATAAATAGCCACTGCCCGGTGAGTATCATACCACTGCAAAGAATGTCTCAGTGTGTCAGTGTCTGACACCAACATTTACTGACTGTGCTATTTGACAAGTTTGGTTGAGGCCAGTGGCATCAGAAATAGCTGCCATATAGTGCGTATCATACTGCCGTGAAAGGTGCCTCTGTACGTTGGTATCTGTTGCCAATATCACTGACAAAGCAGGGGTATATGATGAGTTGGAAGTTTAAATGGGCCACGTACACAGATCCACAGCTCTGGGCTTCACCAATGGACTGCCAGCTTGGCCAAAAACAATTCCAATCAAACCACTTGTTGTCCATTCTATTCTATTTTCCTTCACATATTTGGTCTGGAGCAAAGTTGTTCACTGGTCCACCAGCTGACCATGCCATTGCTAGTGCCATGCTACAGTGGCTAAAAATACTGAGCAGATCAAACAAAAAATGAAAAGGTTCCCAAAGCACTTTAATCTGGAACTGAAATGTAGGAGCCAGGCCATGCAGGGTCCTAAAATGAATCAATAAAACCCCAAATCAACCCCCTCTGTAGTGAACAGGTAACCACTGAAGAGGTGCTCCAGCAATCTTGTTGTCCAGTTAAAAGCCTCCCAGCAGCATCCAGAACACAGTGGAGCCACTCTGCCTCACTGTAGTCAATAATTCAGCTGAAATAAAATGACTGATTCAATGAAATAATCATCTCTGAGTCACTGTATGATGGTATTGATCAAATGTTTGCAATGTTGCTTAAAGTGAAAAAGCCTAACTGGCCAGGTTTTGTTGTGTGTTGTTTCAATTTTCATATCATTCAGGTCATATTGGACTCCTGAGTTCCTTAAAGCGGGCTTAATGGGTTAAATCAAAGCACCAGAAGGGCCAGGTGGATAACATGCTCCAGGCCAATCATCACGACTTCAGATTTATCAGGGTTTGACTGGAGGAAATTATTAGACATCCATTTCCTTTTGCATTCAAATATCATGTCATTGAAAAAAGGAAACAGACATGCAAATGCAAACAAATGTAGGTTTTTAATTATTATAAAGAGAAGAAAGCAAGAAGTAAATTCAGATGGTGTGTACGTCAGTGGTATTGGTGGTTTTAACTTGGATGTGTTAGTAAAGTTAACCAGTAACTGCTGTCAGCTACTTTTTGAATCTGCTGGCAATGGTTCGCATACATAAAGGCCCAAACACAACACGGCAATGTCGGAGAGCTAGCGGTGATGAAGGCCTGCAGCTGCATCACCTGACGTTGCCGTGTCTCTGCCAAAAAGTTGCACATGTACACACTGCAAAAACTACAGCCGACAGCCAACCAGCACATATGTTCTCTAAGGAAATAACTCTCCACACCAGCAGATGGCGTGGTGGCAGTACAATAAGGGCAACCAGAAGACTTATTGCTAGTTAGCCAGTTAGCACATTAACAACACAATCCAAGGCATATTTACTGTGCGCCAGTGAACAAGGAAACATTTCTGCTGAAGAGCTCGATGGCGTAACAGGTTTATTTTGGTTCCGCTCCCTCTTGACTTTAGCTCTTTGTTCACCTCTATGTCTCCTCTTGTGCGCTGAACTGAACTGCCAATCAGAGTGATTTCACCAACGAGCACCACTGACAGCAATTCAATTGGCCAAATTAAAAAAAAAAAAAAAAAAAAAAAAAACACTTACAGGGCTCATAAGGGGCAACGGTAAGGGACACACTGCGATGACGATGGCCCAACATTGACTGATGGACTGGCTTGGTGTGTCAGGCCTAAGCAGTTTGTCAAAACATCACACCTATCCTGTCCACAGTCCTGTCTTGTTGGCTGTCCCTTTTACACAGGATGGCATTTCGACACCCTTACTACCCCTACTGCTGGCATAAAGGTGAGATGACTCTGTCCTCCCATTTCACAATGTACCTTTCATACAGAAATTCTCGCCTTGAAGAAGCAGTGTAAAAGGGGCTATAGAGGCAACAAAGGAAGGCATGTGCATCGCGAAAGACGCTGAGGGATGTCTTATAGACGGTTTGCTTTTAATGACCCCTGTGCATGTATTGTGTAGAGTGTGAGGAAGCATGTTTCAGTCTTCAAGCTGAATTACTTGTGTTTTTATGAATAAGCTTTAAGATGGAGTAATTTGGATAGTTTTTCTGTTTTTTTTTTCTTTTCTTTTTTTTCAAATGAGATCACAGAGCATGATTTATAAAACAGGCTATATTACCAAAACAATGGAAAGAATGTTTTGGATATTATTAGTCCTGGTATAACTTTTAAAATGAATTACGCTGAAGGGGAAAAAAAAAAAATGAGTACACCAAAAAGCTCAGTCCCATGTCCACATATCTAATTTTAACTGCCTGCTGTTGCTAATATGGGCTTAACAGAAGAGCAATAAAAAGGCTAGAGTAAATATAAGTGAAGATGAACAGTAGCATTAAAGAGACAAAATAAAAATGTATCTAAAAATGACTTGAAACAGTTTGTCTGTCCTGATGTTGCTTTGGTTGTGAACTGTAACTGAGTGCTCCTGTCATGTGGCTGTGAGGGCGTCGCTTCAGGCCCGCGCTCAGTGCCGCACAGTACTCGTTCACTTTCACATCCTGTCACTGCACACGTATGAGAGCTGCGGTCCGGAGAGGATGAAAGAGGACCTGACTCTAATTGAATGTGGTTAACACTAACTGGAAACAAAACAGCATGCAATAAATGTCCATTTCAAAGCCGAGCTTACATGACAGAATGGGGGCAATGAATTAGACATACAGTAGAGATAGGCTGTCTGCTGAGTGCGGAGAATCAGCTGCGCACACCACTGCTGCTTTCAAAATACATTCGTAGAGTCAGTAAATGCTGCACATTAGTAGGAGGAAGGAAGGAAGGAAGTTTATGAAATATTTTTCATCTATGAGGTCAAAATAATTCTATGCCACTTGTGGTTACACTTAATAATGCAAAGGGTGGGAAAAAAAGGTATGGATTACAAATCAACAGAAAAATCAACAGAAAAATAATCCTCCTCAGTTTCAACAATTAATTGGGTCACAACTGTCGTCTATCAATCAAAAATAAAAAACTCTGGTTGCAACTTATTAAATGTGGGGATTTTTTTCTCTTTTCAGTATCACTGTTAACTGAGTATTTCAGTTTAAGACTGTTGGTCAGACACTGGGGTGTAGTAGTGGGGTGAAAGTAGGGCTTACCCAGGGCCCTGATGGGAGGGGGGTACTGAAAAAGCCTGAGATAAAACAATTGTTATTTTATTTCTAATTAATTAGTTCGACAGCTAAATTAAGATTGATGGAATAAATCAGTTAAAAGACTTAACTTTTGTGTAAAAAAAACACTAGAAGCTCTCTGAGGCCTCTCTCACCCCTTAGGGACAGTTCATTACTTATGAGGGAGAGGGGTAGTGCAAATAATAAGTACTGGGAAGGGACTTGTGTTTTTAGTTTTGGCTTGGGGAGGGGCATAGAACTTTAAATGTTTAAATATTTTGTATTAATTTTACTTATTAATTCTTTTAAAAAAAATTGAGATTTAAAAATAGCCAAAATTAGATTTAGGGACATGAAAGAAGAAATGATATCACAATAAGCAAATATACCTATGTAGGCGCTGGCGGACCATTTCCATTACCAACTTCAAATGATTGATATTAGAATCATGCTATGAAAATGTGTTTTCAACTGAAGTTAATATCATTAACTAATTTTCCAACATCAATAATGAGTTTCCAACAACAGCAAATGGTGCATCTGCAGCTATAAATCAATTTTTGAGTCCCTGTTAACTTACAATTTTGTGTGTGACTTTCTTTTTTCCAGTGTGTTTATTTTTTTGCTTCATATCTATCGTCACATTGGTGGCTGTGTTTCTGTACTGTATTCATGCAACAAAGTATGTTTTGTGGGTCGCCGTTTTGCAATTGTTTGATGAGAAAGGAAAAGCATTCACTCTGTTTGTTAGGCCTCAAGGACACTCACGGTGTTCTAGTGAGTAAAACTGAATGTAAACAGAAACCCTTGCACTCCACAGGGCCCCTTTATAAGCAGAATTTTCATTCATTCATTCATTCATTCATTCATCTTCTAACCACTTCATCCTCTTGAGGGTCGCGGGGGGGCTGGAGCCTATCCCAGCTACATTGGGCGAGAGGCAGGGTACACCCTGGACAGGTCGCCAGATTATCGCAGGGCTGACACACAGAGACAAACAACCATTCACGCTCACATTCACACCTACGGACAATTTAGAGGTATCAATTAATTATTAATTATTTAATTAATTATTCTTTTTTCTTTTTTTTTCAGAATGCAAAATTCTTTATTTCTTTGTTTGTCCTTCGCAAAATTGCCTGTTGCAATGTGTTGACCCCTCAGTTGTACAAACTAAATAATAAAAATAAATATGAGGTATGAAAATTCATATCTAAATCCAACAAAGGACCTAAAGTTATTATGTCTATTAACAATTAATATTATATGAAATGTTGATTGTATTTTTTGAGTCCAGTCCAAGTGTCTGAACCTATCCATCAAACTGTCTCACAGCCCAAGGGGAGGTTTTCAGAAGCCTGATTTTGTCGACCAGGGGCGCAGCACAAAATTCTGGGCCCTGTGCATCAGCAGCCTCTGTGGACCCCCACCCACCTCTCTTGATCCATGTCTCTCTCACGCAACTGTGAATTTTTTTGCTTTCTTTCCCTTTCCTTTTTTCTTTCTCTTCCTTTTTTGGGAACCCTGATTTCCCTTTGTTGGGGAAAGACATGATGATGTATGTTGGTGCTCCAGCAGCTTTATCAGCCACTCACTCAGCTCTAGCTGCATTTAAAGATGAACCCTAATGCAGGTGGATTAAACTATTTTGCACCTTTAAGGGACTCTTCTTTATTTATGGAAGTAGAGAGGTGTGACTTTATTTATGTGTATATTTATTACCCTCCCTGAAGCTACCAATATTTTTTATTAAGCCTCCTTCAGTTACTGGCAGAAAATACATGACCCTCCCTCCACCCTAAATTAGTTATTAGATTTTTACAGCTTATCCTTTTGATGTTTGACAGTGAAAAGTTAAAAGTTGAGGACGAATCCTGAAGTTGAAAAAAGCCTTGGCTTTTTACTCTTGTCGTGTATGCTCTGACCTCATCACATATCGACATTTGGTCAAGGACTTTCAATGTCGACATATGACATGCAAGGTACCCTGGGTGCGTTGGTTTGCGCCGTTTCAACTTCAGTCTGTAACATACATTGTTTCTTTATAAAATACACCTCTGTTTTAACAGGAAATGTTCAGTTTGCATACAGTCTCTTTTAAAATAAATATACAATGTCTGTACAACACCTCAGATTGATGTTTTTGCCCTCAACAACAAACACATGGTTACGTTTAGCCAACATGCACACATGGTTGATTTTAGGCAACAAAAGCATGTAGTTGGTTTTAGGAAGAACAGGGTTTGGCTTTACAATCTTACAGGAAGCGAACACCGACCTCCAGGGTAAAAGTCAATGGTTGTTGGACCCATCCACCACCCCTCCCACCGTCCGTACTTGAATTCCTGCTGCCTTAACTTATGTGGTTGTCCCACGGCATTTCTCCCTGTCGCCGCCTGGTACTATTATGGGCTGTGTATCATGCTGACTTGAAAGGTCAGCTTTTTTTTTTTCATTTAAACATTTTTTAATCATAAGATTACTGCCCACAGAGGGTCCATGTAATTTAGGAGGAATATCAGTGTACAGTTGGAGCGTCTGCTGCACGCTCCAGTTTAGTATGAATTTACCCACAAAAACCCAGCAAGTAAAGATTGCGAGAACTCAACAGAGAGTAAGTGAAGACGTACCTAGAGGGAGGCAGAGAAAGAGATGGCAGGCAATGTGAGGGAACAGCTGCCAAGGGGAGGAGAGGAGTGTAGGAGTGAGAGAGCGAGAGAATGGAGGAGAAGCTGGGGACCTGACACATGTGGTTAAGATAAAAAATAAAGCAAAAAGGAGTGAGGGGAGGGAGCAGATCTGAAGTAAAGCCCCTGACTCTTTCTTAAATAGAGCATGAAGACCACACGCTCACTGAGTGGGACCAGCCTGTTGCCGGCAAACTGGGCCGTGATTGCATAGTTTATAGCTGAGGCATGATGGGTAAGGATTAAAGATGGCTGCCCTGAGGGCATACAGCAATACCATTACTCTTGATGGATTCCTTCTTCGCTCACATATTCTTTGCAGACGTCAGAGGGGCCACAAGGCTTGACTAATGCATGGCGTGATGATGGGATCAGAAGAGGCAGGGGAGGGATGCTCGGCAGCTTCACCAAACCTCCTGTTCCCTTCTCTATTTTCTGCTCTCATCCCCATCACTGCTCTGCTCCGCTCTGAACAGCACACTGCCTGTAAAATAATGCTCAGCGTTTATGAGAGTTAAACACCGTTGGTATCGATTATAACTGGCAGTTAGAAACACTGACGGTGTGCTTTATGGCAAAAAAAATGTGATTTTAAAATTCATCTTTATTAAACTGAGCTCAGACATGTACAAGCTTAAGTGATAAATCAATGTAAATCAAGTTTTATTTGCTTGTAGATTATTACCTCATGATTTTAATATATTGAGCTTTTTTTGTGATTATGAGATCCTTATGTGGTAACTTTGATTCATGTATCAAGCTTTATTTTTCGTAATTATAAAACTAGCTTTTCATGGGAGGTATTTCTTTCATTGTTACAACATAATTACTTCATGATAAACCACAACAACAACAAAAAAGATATCCAAGGTTTCTAAAGGTTTTGTGCTCTGTTGCTGACTGATGAAAAAAATCAACTAAAATATAATCACCTCACTCAATACACACAAATGTTTTTCAGATGCACCGAAATCTCTCACAGCCTCCTGTAGAAGAAAGACTGCAGTACAGGCTTCTAAACCTTTACAGGAAAGTATTACATAATAAGAAACCCCAGTATTTTATTCACCAAGCCAGTTTAGGAAATCTATTACACCTAGACTGAGGTCAGATCTCCTCAAATCTTCTGTAATTTACAGAGCCATGACAGGATGGAACTCTATCAAATTGCATTACTAACATAATACCAGAGCTGATTTAAAACAAAACAAAACAAAACAAAACAAAAAAACATTTTAAGTATGAAAACTGTATGAATAAACAATAAATTAAATGATGTTCTTAACATTTGATTATGACCCCCCCCCCCCCCCTTTTTATTTGTATTTAATGTGATGTTTAAATGTATATAATGCACATAACTGTTTGTTAAACTGTGTGATTTATGGGCTGAGAAAGCCATGTGTAATGTAAGGTAAAGGAGGTTATTAGGTTGGTGCAGGGAGCACTTAGCAGCAATCTACTAAGCAGAGTACATAACTCTTTGCGATCAGATGGAGAGATCCACTTCCTCTCAGGAGGAAATCCAGGAAGAAGAAGGTTATTTAAGTGTGGGAGTGGCCTATTTGAATCCCTTTTGTTTGAGACCATGCTGCAAGGTGAGTGTGTTTGCTGATCCTGTGAGTTTATTTATCTCCTTTAACTTTAGCTTATACTGGAGTTATGCTATGTAGTGTTTGTGAGTATGGTGAATGTGCTAGGAAAGGTAGTATCAGCACTGTCTCTACCTGGAGCTCGCATGTACGGAGCCTGGGTTTGGTTGAAGGTGGCAGTGCTGTTTGGGCTGAGAAAGCCATGTGTAAGCAAGGTAAAGGAGGTTATCGGGTTGGTGCGGGGAACAGTGAGAGCTGGCATTAGGGGAGTGTCTCTGGGATGCCAGAGATCACTGTCTAGCCTCCTGGAGGTGTCGTGGGACCAACTAGATGAAACACTAGTGAAAGGAGATTCCCACCCGATGACCCCAAAGACATATTAGTTATCACTGCTCACTGGTCTGTATAGTTAAGCCTTGCCATAATAACTTATCATAGGGCTTAGGAGGTTATTTACTGAGTGCTGATCCTTTTCTAGAGCACAAACTTCTTGTGTTTATTTGAATTGAGAACGTGCTGAATAATGATGATATTCAAGGTATTCAAGGATTCTAAAGGACTGTTGATTATTTATGAGAAGGGGGTGGTGCATACAGAAGGAGGCATGTCAAAATCTGTAAGCAGTGGGGATTGATTTTTTTTTTTTTTTTAACTTAGGGTAGGGTTCAAATGGTTGCATTTTAAATATACATTTTACTGCTGATTTTCAAAATTATTTCAACATTACACCATTTATCATAGCCAGAAACTGTTTGAAAAAGAAATTATTGTGGATTTTCAAATGTCCAATGGTCTTTGGACACATCATGTGTGACGAATGTTTCCATGAGAATAAAAACACATAACCAAATCTGAATAGTAGGTAGTGGTAATAGAAAATAGAAAACAGTGATAATTCATTAAAATCACTTTATGCTACGTCTCATTTAAAAATTGGCCAAAATTGAAAAACCAAGGCTTTTTTTTTAACTCCAAACATCAGAGTGTAAGTTTTAAAAATCTAATAGCCAATTTATGGTGGAGGGAGGCTCAAGGAAAAATATCTGTAGCTTCGGGGAGCGTCAAAATAGTAATAATAAGAAAAAAAGAAAGAAGTCACACCCTAGTCACCCCTCTCCTCTGATAAGTAAAGAACAGTCCCAGAAGGTTTTGGGCTCTGTTGCTGACAAAAAGTAAAATTAAACAAGCTCACTTAAGCTGAGTTTTTGATTTCTTTTGTCAGTTTGCAATCTGTGAGAAATTGACTTCTGACTTGTGAAGGCAGCAGCTGATTACACAATCACTGACCAGGTCTGCTTACCACTGGGAAGGGATTCAAAATGGCATAAACTCGGAAAAAATACATCAAAATTTAAGGCTGCTTAGAACAGAAAAAAATCTATGAGGCTAAATTAAATAGTATTATTAAACTTTTACTTTGGCAGCAATTTAACTCTGAGCAAGAAAGACATAGTTCTATAACTGAGAAAAATAGGTTTCTTAAGAGATGGTTGTAAAATTGATACAGCAGAAATCATTCATGATAGCCATTTAGGTACATAAAAGCAGGAGAGCAGCACCAAATTCTGGGCCCTATGCATAAACAGTCTCTGCCCTTTCTCTTGATCCGCGTGTCTCTCATGCACCTTTTATTTCATTTAGTATTTTTTACAAGGTCAGTTTGCTGTTTTTCTGTCTTTTGTTTTTTAGAACCCCAATTTCCCTTTCTTGAGGACAGACATGACAGCATATATTGGTGCTCCAGCAGCATAAAGTGGGATTTATACTTCTGTGTCAAATCGATGCCGTACCTATGGCATAGGCTCTGCGTAGACGCGTACCTTACACCATAGCCTAACCTGCACCACCCCAGAAATATAATGGCATGTCATGACAATGCAGACATCCTGGCTATTTTTGTGAGCTGAAAACCATTTAGTGAAAATTAAGCTTTTATTTGTTTTTACTTCACAGATATAAAACAAGAAATTGTGAAGACAATTACGCCCCACAAAATGGCATTTTATTTCTTGTGTGTGGTTTGTCCTGGCTTCATATAAATAGAGAACAACTCTGCTAACCACTAGGCTAATTTATACAATAGAAATGTCATAGGCTTATGCTAATAACATTAGCATGTTGTATTTGTAGAGAAAATGTGTCTAGAGTAAGAAGTTGTTTTGTCGGTGAACACAGCCGTTTTTTTTACCGTTTTTTTTTCCCCGTTAAAGGGTTTTTTTTGGGGAGTTTTTCCTTATCCGCTGTGAGGGTCTTAAGGACAGAGGGATGTCGTATGCTGTAAAGCCCTGTGAGGCAAATTGTGATTTGTGATATTGGGCTTTATAAATAAAATTGATTGATTGATTGATTGAGCCGAAGAGCTTCTAATGGAGCCGATTTTTGTTTAATGTTGCAGTTGTCCATGGCTTCATATGGATGGAAAATTCTGCAAGCAGCTAGGCTAATTTATACAATGCAAAATCCCATAAGCTTGTGATAACGTTAGCATGTTGTATTTGTGGGGAAAATGTGTCCAGCAGAGGACAAGTGCTTTGTCTGTGAATCCTGCAAGTTATAATGAAGCCGATTGGTGTGCTTGTGTTTGAAATTTTAAATTGTGTTTGAAACTCTGTAGAACACAGAATCCCCACCACCGTCGAGTGTTTTGGTGGTCTAACTGCAGAATGACACAGACACATCACACACCGCACAAGTATAGATGCTCACAATGAAGTAGACCACATGCGTAGGCTACGGTGTAGGCTCTGTGTGGAGCTGACACACAACAATAAGTCTTAAGTCATTCACTTACTTGGCTTTAACTGCTTTTAGAGACAACTCCTAGTGCAGGGCTAAATCATGTTGCACCTCTAAAAGGGTAAGAGGAGCCTCTTACAGCTTCCACAGTTTTTCTTTTACGAAATATTAAAAAATGTTAAAAAATAACTAAGCTTTTTAGTCCAGGCTTTTCAAGGCGACCCCTCTAATTTGGGCCTTGGGTAATCAGTCCCACTTTTCCCCTTACAATGCCCCTACATGAAAAAAAGTGAAAAGACATGAAACACAAACAAACATCTTATTAAAACAATAAGTTACGGCATTATCAGATGTACATCAGTCCAACCTGCATTTGACCCTCCTACTGAACAAGGTTAAGCAGGTCAGGCCAGATCTGATGACCAGGTGTGTCTGTTAGGATACAGATATTTGGATTTAAATCGCCTTTAACTCACTCCCTGAAAAGGATGCGAAGGAAAACGACACTGTGCATGTGCGGATAAGGGAAAGAGCATGTCTATAGATGGACAGAGTACATTTTATTTGGTAATTATTCTATGGAATTCAGTGTAGTATTCTGGCTCAGTGAAGTGTGTTGAACTACACTGTATAACATGTGATTGCTGTCTGATCTGAATGTGTGCAATATACTCCTGTTAGAGATGTGTCTGCTGTAGTAAAGGGCCCCTAATGTCTTCATCAAAACAGAACAATCCCCAAAGTGCATTAGTATTTCGGGGAATATTAATTATAATAACTATAACAAGCCACAAATCCACATGTGCACTTTATTTGCTGTTGTACACTGCTCAGTTCTAAAAAGAAACATTTTTTTCACATGGTCCATCATGTTGTTTAGGGGTCTAGACAGGCTTGTGCATCAGCCATTATGTTTCTTCAGATGGATTCATATCGCAGTGGATGGCCCACCCCTGTCTCCTAGAAATTATATTTTTGTATTACTAAATTGTTTGATAATTAAAGGTTAGGGAAAGATCTCAATTTGGGTTAAATATAATAATTAAAAAAAATAAAATGCTGTGGCCACTACAAGTGGATAGTGTATTGCAAGATTGTCCATTCTTTCTGTTTTCAAAATAGGACTTTGATTATATATATATATATATATATATATGTATATACATACAGGGGTTAAAGTTCTCCGGCACAGTGCCGGATTTCTGGTGTGGCGAGGTTTCTGTCTGGCATGGGCAGAAGTGCTCTGCAGTACGAGCATTTCACTCACATTTGCCCCTAAAAATATATATATGTGCAAACCGGGAAAATGATTTAGGCGCACAGTGTGTGAGTAAACACAACCTACTGTTTACCATAATCGGCATCGGATGTTTTTTCATTGATAACCGATCAAATAAATGTATTTTAAAACTCACTCCTTTGGCTCTGATACAGCCGTCTCCCTCCCTGCCTGCAGTCACCACTGCACTGGGCTTTGTAACAATGTCCTGCCTACACCCCCCTCTGATTGGTTACACGGCACAAGTGATAGCCAATCAACACTGACGCCTGTGCATGCTTTCACATCATGTCACATTGAGACACAGAGCACAGATGGAGCGGGAGAGGCTCTGGTAAAGCCAGCAGTAATTTTGAAGGTTAGGTAACAGAAACCAGACAGAAACAGAAGTTGCAATAAAAATGCTCTATGCTGAAGTTTTAAAGCTATAGTGTGTAACTTTTGTCGCCTCCCAGCAGATAATTCGTTATAAAAACTAATAAGCTGGCAGCACTACCATGTACACAGAGTAACACTCGCCACACACCGTACACAGAGTAACATTTGCCAGTCGTCACACACTGTACACAGAGTAACACTCGCCACACACCGTACACAGAGTAACATTTGCCAGTCGTCACACACTGTACACAGAGTAACACTCGCCACACACCGTACACAGAGTAACATTTGCCAGTCGCCACACACTGTACACAGAGTAACACTCACCACACACCGTACACAGAGTAACACTCGCCACACACCGTACACAGGGTAACACTCACCACACACCGTACATAGAGTAACACTCACCAGTTGCCACACACCGTACGCAGAGTAACACTCACCACACACCGTACGCAGAGTAACACTCGCCACACACCGTACACAGGGTAACACTCACCACACACCGTACATAGAGTAACACTCGCCAGTCGCCACACACCGTACACAATATACTAGTTTTTTCTCCATTCTACAACCGGATTGACCACAACGATACTGCCCGCCTGAGAGGGAAAGACCCTGTGAACACTTCGGCTACCCCAGAACCCATTTTTACACCTTCTGTGCTGTTTTCTGGACACCGGACTGACTGCAGCTGTGGACAGCGGACACCCATTCATCTCAACGGGCCCAGTGCTTGGGCCCATGCCAGTAAGTCCCACTTTCTACTGGATCCAAACCACCCTGACCCAAGACTTACATTTAAAATTCTAACTGTTTAATGTGTGTACTTTGACCGGATGGCCGATCGTGTATTTTTGAGTTTTAGGGCATTTACTGTGGATTAAACGTATATGCACACACAGAGGAACACAAAACACACATTTGTATACAGAATAGTACACCCCCAATGATCAACTTTATTCAGGGGCTTTTTGTAACAACAGCATTTCCATTTCAATGAAGTACATTCTGATTCTGATCAGTCTACTAAAGTGTTTAAGGAAAATAACACTACATCAACATTAACTACATTGTTCAGACTACTACAATAGTTTCTGCCCTGCAGGCTAACAGATACCAGATGTCACTGTGAGCTAGACCAGTAGGGGGTAGGGCTTATCTACATGAGATGCAAATGAGCAGCATTGTGTTACCTGGCACCTGAGAATCGTTCAGGCTGGATTCCTCAGTAAAGTAGTTTGAGGAGTGCCTGCATTCAAATGGCCACAACTTCTTCAAATATTTTCAGATTTCCATGTGTTAGACATCGTTGGAAAGCTTAGAAACTACACTTTCAGAATCTGTAAATAACTCAAAATGCCTCTCGGGAGACTTGTTCCTGGTTTTTCAGGCTGGTCACATATGTGTGTATGTATGTATGTATATATATATATATATATATATATATATATATATATGTATATATATATTAGGGTTGTACCAAATATTCATTTCTATGGGTAGGTATTCGTTATGTAAATTTGGTATTCGATATTCATGGGTTTTTTGGGTTTTTTTTTTTACATTTTTTTGGTGCTAAATGTAGTCTTTTTGTTGTTGGTAAATGTAGGTTATCAACAAAAATCAAAACTTTTAAATTGCATTGTTAAAAATGTGAAAATATAGTATAGCCTACCAACTGAGCTTGTGCGCAAGGCACACTTGAGCGCATCCGTCTGAGGCTGTGGATCAATGCCAAGTTTTACCACTTTATCACTATTCCCTTGAACTTGTAGCTATTTTTTCATTATCTTTTGAATTTAATATGAATTATGGAACCGTTTTTGTCAATGTTTGTTTCCCCCGTTTTGTACAATAAATTATTGTTTAAAGTTTCAACAAGTTTCTTTTGGAGTGCGTGACACAAGTGTATTTTGAAAACGACCGTGGACTGTCACCTGCTCAACACATCAGCACCTTCGGATGCCATGACAGTAATAGCCAATAATGTCAAAATATCATTTACAGACCGATCTAACAGACGATCACTGCTGCCCGACCCGCAGGTCCATTTACGGGTCCCGCGGGTTACAGGTCAACCCGCGCATCACTAGTCAGCTCAATCTATAAATGCTGTACACAACAGTAAGGCTATAGACATTATATTCTATTCAGGCCGGCAGAACCAGCAGCATCGGCTCTACAGTGCACGGCACTGCTGATTAACCATTTTATTGCAGCAAAGAGTGTCTGCCAGCAACCAATTACTTGCAGAGGCTTCCTACAACTTGCTTCAACGGTTCCGATTTAATCAGAGGACAAATTAAAACCCCGGAGTCCACACACTCCACCCCCCCGCAGTGAACGAATATTCGATTATTCATTATAAATTATTCTGAAGGTCCGAATGTTAAAAAATGGTATTCGGGACAGCCCTAATGAAGACAAATTCAGCGAGTGATTTGTGTATGCTGCCATCTTGCGGCAATGAATGAATGAATGAATGAACTGTATCATTAAACACTGTGTAATATAACGTTAGCATACGTTATGTGTGCTGACGTTAGCAAGCTAGCAGCTTGACATTTAATCATTATGGACAGGCTACGTGACCATCACATCATATTGAAGGCAATCAAAATTGATCGCCTTCAATATGATGTGATGATCGTCTAAAAGGCGGTGTAAAATTTGCCCGACCCATCCGGAGCTCAGGTAATTTTGACCCTCAATCAGAGACCTGTAACGTTAATTGTGGTGTTTCTGGTCATCGGAGGCCAGACGATCAATAAAATATTCTTGAATACCTAAAACAAAACACAAACACACGTTGTTGTTGTTTTTAGTCACGTAGCCTGTCCATACCCAGGTAGCACACCTCCGCTATAGGCTATCGGTGCTCTATCTGAATCAGAGCGACACTCCGCTGGAGTGTTTCTACTGGAGGGCCGGTAGTGGAGTGGAGCGGAATTTCACTCGCGCCAGTGCACCCTGACACTAGAGAATTTCTGCTGGCGGGTTGGTGGCAGTCTCCCAGCGGAATTTCACTCGCGCCAGTGCGCGCTGACACACTTGACCTGATGTTTTTCCGATGGTGGTACTCGGTCGGGCTACCATCGGAATTTCCCAGATATTCCTTTTCCCGCTTCAGTCTCTGCCCAGAGCTTGAAGACAGCCGTACTAGTGAAGGTAAGATGAAATTCTCTCTCAAATAACTAAACTATATCAAACTAAATGTTCACCCAGATAGCACACATACATCTGGCTGATGTCGGCCTGAGGACGACACATCGGCCCTGAATGTATAACGTCTGACAAGTGTCGGCCGCATGAGCGGATATCTTTAAATTTAATACTCTTTTGTCCCAGCTCATCAAACGTCTCTGTTACGTCGGTTTTGGGTCGGCCCTGTGCCATAGAATGTCTGCCCACATACGGAAGTCGCCACTGAAGGCGGAATTTCATCTCCGCGGTGTTTGTTTGGAACTGAGCTCGCAGGACACAGCATCTCATCGCAGTTGGTTTCAGGTAAGCTCTACTGGAATAAATTGGCAGAAAATAGCTTTGTTGTTTCTTCTGTGACCGTTAAAAGAGGTTCCTGGTGAGTGGCGAAGCACGACTGGGTGTATATAGCTTAGCACAGCTCCCCACCAGCTAATCTTTTGTTAGCTGTTAGCTACTTTAGTGGTTTAGCTCATGTTAGCTAACAGGCTATAACTGTGGTGTTTTCATGTTATTTTCCCTAGTTGACGTTATCTGCTCATCTGGTTATTGTGAACACTCGTTTTGGGTTAAAGTGGAAGTGCCCAGAGCTGCCACCTGTGGTCCCCAGCCCCCCGGCCTGACCTCCGGGCCCTGGACGGATGCTCAAGTGTGGGTGACAAGTGCAGAGAGGAGCACAGAGGTCAAATAGTGAAATTTAAGGATGCCTGCGGTATGTTGGTAATGTGATTTTATGGGCAATTTATCAGTTGAGGTCTCCTCCTCTGCAAAGCAAACTGACCCGGTGGCTACAGGTAATAGCACAGTTTTGAAGCCACTGTTTTTCCGAGATGAAGGACTGATTGTTGAGCTGCTGTTAACAGTTAACGGAGTTAACGCCGGATCCCGTTATTTAACAGTTTCCACCCTGAATGAAGCAGAGTGACGGACCCAAAGCCTTCAATCTGGCTAAAAGACAGCTGAAATGCTAAAAAAAAAATACAGTGGTGAAGTTGGGATTTGTTTCTTGAAGTTATGTGCTCATCATCTTTTCTGTGTCTTGCAGGCTGCCAGGAGAAGCGGACTGGCCGTCAGATATTGTTTGAAAATTTGAAAATGAAGTTTCTCGAATTGACTTTTGTCTCTTCATTGTGCACACTTACACACGAAATAGGGTAACAGACAGCTGTTTTTGAATGTTAGCATTAATTTCTCACATTGAATGGTGAAATAGTCGTAGTTTGAAAGGTCCAACCTAAATGAATAAAGGTCGTAATTAACAAAGCATATTAATATTAATGAAGGATCGCCTACTGAGCGCAGCTTTTTATTGATCGTTTGAACGTCGCAACGTCTTGGCAATGAGCAAACGCTCTCCCTGCTACGTCTTAACGATCTAAACTTGATACATCGGGCCAATGTCGGCTAGATGTATGTGTGCTATCTGGGTATATGTACCCAGTCATTTCAACATTAACGTTAGACCATTTCTGTTCTCATACCAGAGTCGGCCATTTCTGATATGATGTTAGCTAGCTAGCAGTAACGTTGCCACAGTTAATGTCATATCTATGAGCTAACGTTAGCTAACGTTAGCTAGTAATGTAACAGTGATTGGGTCGCGGTTCAAACCGGCACCGGTCAGTTGAACTTTACTGTCATCAAACACAGAAACACGTGATAAGGTCATGTGAAGATAATACTGTGTGCTTGTCAATTTGTCTTCTTATTCTGACAAAACTGTAGCAAACGGCCGTATGCCATAATATAGCAGAGTCACGACAGCGTGACGTCAGTGCCGTGAAGCGGAGTTAGGGTGATGAGTGTACGAATGAAGTCAGTGAGCACAAGTCGTTGTCCGCACGTCATTGGACATAACATTAGCAACAAGGATGGAGCTTCCATTGTCACCTCTGCCTCTGTTCCTTGCTCTGCCTGATGAGCCACCTATCCCGTGGTCCCGCTGGTGTGAGTCCTTCCAGATGGTCATAACGGCTATTGGGCTAGCCGAGGCTGACGATGCTAGGCTAAAAGCCATGCTGCTCCACAGCCTGGGCAGCAAGGGACAATGCATCTTCTGCACTCTCAGACCCGCGCAGACATATGAGGACTATGTTGCCTTACTGGCCGGACATTTTGCTGTTCCACAGAGTGTTCTGGTACGTAAATTAGCCGTTAGTTAGTTTAGCTGTTTACATGACAACTCGCGCGAGACTAGCTGATAGCAAGACGCTGGTGCTAGTTCTCGAATCTTGCACAAGTTGCCATGTAAACACAGCACACCTGCACGGCAGACTAGCTGACCACGGTGAGAAATGATGCTATTGAAGTGAAGTAAATCCATTCCTGCCTCTTTTTTTCTTCTTAACTGGTTGGCTAGACAATATTTTTTCAAGGTAACATGTAAATATCAAAGAAAAATTCTAGTTTTGCTAAACTTTTATTTAAATCTACAATCACCTTGGATCTTTAGAGTGAACTAATTTTTTTCTCTCCCTCTCATGTTTCAGCCATGTATTGTGTCGTAGAATTCCCTGAGGAGCAGGTTTTTGCTATTGCTCCCCAGGAGATGAGTCTCCCAAGCCCTGATTTGACCAGCAACAGCGTGACAGGTCAGTAATGTGGAGCAAATTGGGTTGTGTCTTCCAGGCTATATTCAGTGCTCATCAAATGCCCTGTGCAGATTTCTTCTAATTTTCATCTCTATCTTAAAAAAGGTGAATCCTGGTCATACCACCAGCTTCAATGTCAGGGCAAGTAGAAAGCTAAATCCCATGAATGGTTCCCTCCTCTAACATAGAGTAATCAACTGTTTTTTTCACCAATTGTCATCTCTGTGTAATATAAAAAGAGTAGCTCAGGGCAAGTACAGTGCTTAATCACAGTAAAACTGTCAATGGCTTCATTCTTCGCCAGCAACAGCCGGTGCCCCCATGCCCATGATTTTTCAACTGAAGGCAAGTACAGCACTATAGTGTGTGTGTGTGTGTGTGCATCTTGTGTATGAGCATGTACATGAGGTTATGTGTGTGTGTGTGAGCTAGTGTTGTCACAGGACCAAAATTGGGACCCACGGTATGATACCGGTGAAAGTATCATGGTTCTGAGTAGTATCATGATACCACAGCAAAAATGAGGCAGATGTGCCTTTTGTCATTTATAAAAAGATAAATCACTTTTCTATAATACATCAGTGATATTTCAATGGAATAAATTATTTTTTGACTTATTCATACTTCAAAATCAGCATCAATAAGTGATTACCATAGGGGGGATCAAAATAAATAAATAAATAAAATAAAAATCAACCAGCCACCCTCCTCCCCTGACAAGTTAATAACAATCCCTAAAGTGCGATGAGGTTTGTGGACCGTTACCTATCACAAAAAGAGAAATGTGAACGACTCGTTTCTCCTCTGACACGTCACATACTTGTGTGCCGCCACGGCTCGGCTGTTCAGGTACTTATAACACAATTTCCAAGAGGAAATTATTGGACGTGGAGCCGGGCTTCTTGGTCGCCGGTAAGCCTTGCAGTGGTCATATTGCTACGCCGTATTCCTGTCTGTGACCCCCCTTCAACCCATAACCAGCAGGATTCACCTTTCGTTTCTGCTGCTGGTTGAAATCTGTACTCGCACAGTGTGCTCCTGAATGATTTATTTTGCTTGCACAAAACTATTTTTAGTTGCAAATGCGAGTAAAATGCTCACACCGTAGAGCTCTGTGGAAAACAAATCACTATAGCATATATAAACAAACCTAGCCTACAAGTAAAAAAATAATAACTTTCACTGCTTAAAGATACTCAGTAGCTCAGCTAATACCTGATATGTCACTGGATACAAACCACTGCAGCAGCATATTGAGTGCCAGGTGGCCAGTGCACGCCGTTATTGGACGGCGCATGGACACTCACCCTCTTGTGATTGGACTTTGAACTTATCCCACAGTAGTGGTACCATGCGGTACGGTACTCCAACATTATGGTATCATATGTACTGTGGTGTACCGCGGTCTACCATTGCTACCAGTATACCGTGCAACACTAGTGTGAGCATGTGTGTGTGAGCTCATGTTATTGCTCAAGTAATTTTCACTTAAGCAATGACAGGGAGTGATGTTATACTGTATATCTAAGTAATTTTCACTTGTCCTTTACCAAGTGTTACTGTATTTTTATGTCAACACATTTAGTTTTTCTCTTCTCAGTTCCTCATCAGTTTCATCCACTGGTTTCCTCCAGCAACAGCCAGCGCCCCTATGCCCATGATTTTCCAGCTGAAGGCAAGTACAGCGCTATAGTGTGTGTGTGCATGTTGTGTGTGAGTGTGTGTATGAGATTGTGTGTGTGCATGAGCACCATATCGCTCAAGTTATTTGCACTTAAGCAATATCACATGAGAGGGAGTGATGTTTATACTGTACATCTAAGTCATTTTCACTTGTCCTTTTACAAAGTGTTACTTATTCATATGTCAACACGGTTAACTCTTCTATTCTCTGTTTCCGCTCAGTTCCAACCACTGGTTTTGCCCAGCAACAGCCAGCGCCCCTATGCCCATAATTTTTCAGCTGAAGGCAAGTACAACGCTATTGAGCGTGTCTGCATCTTATGTGTGAGCATGTGTGTGTGAGCTCATGATATTGCTCAAGTTATTTTTACTTGTCCTTTTACCAAGTATTACTGCATTTCCGGCTTGACGGACATTTCTAGTATTTTTTATTTTTTTTTGTGGCAACAATTAACATAAATTGTATATATATATATATATACACATGCATATAGTATATAGTATAGTGTGTATATATATATATATATATATATAAAGGGGCGGCACAGTGGTTTGGTGGTTAGCACTCTCGCCTCACAGTGCGGAGTTTGCATGTTCTCCCCGTGTCAGCGTGGGTTCTCTCTGGGCACTCCGGCTTCCTCCCACAGTCCAAAGACATGCAGATTGGGGACTAGGTTAATTGATAACTCTAAATTGTCCGTAGGTGTGAATGTGAGCGTGAATGGTTGTTTGTCTCTATGTGTCAGCCCTGCCATAGTCTGGCACACACACACACACACACACACACACACACACATATTTATAATATTTATATAAAGTGTAGAATAAAGAAAGAGAAAACATCTGCAAAACTCCAATTTACACCTGCAAATGGTGAAAAATATTCCCTGCAAAGGTGTTTCTTACTGCAGAGGTAAATATAATTCAACTAAATGGATCAAAATATGTGTGTGCGTGTGTGTGTGTGTGTGTGTGTGTGTGTGTTTAAGAACATGAATCAAAACATATATAAATGTCTGTGTGTGTGTTTGTGTGTTTAATATCACATGTGTGTCTGATTTTATTTTTACTTAAGGAAATCGAGAAAGATAGAGTAACAAAGAGAGATCATGCCTGGCAAAATCATAAATGATGCTTGTGTCTGATGTTTGAGAACCAAACAGATTAACAGGACGCTGTATCTTCCAGTGTGTGTACTGGGGCATGGAGCGTGGAGAACAATTATGCTCAGCAATTAGGCCATTGCCTTCATTCCTCAGTCAGCTGGTCCACAATGAAACTGTGAATATACATGTGGCTCAAAATGATTAGGAACCTTGATCTCATATGACAGAAACAAGGCACCTATAGTTACAACAGTAAATTATTTTGTTTCAGTCAGTAAATAATATGTATACTTAGCTGATCCTGTTCATTACAGCATTTATTTTTTTCAGAGAAAATGCAGTAATTCTGTCCTCTAGATCTGTCAATCAATGTTTCTCATTGACAGTAAGCTTATATATTGTACCTTCAATAAACCTCTGCACTGTTCCCGTCTACTCTGTCTGTCTGCGTTTGGATCTAATTCCTTTTGTCTTTGCATCTACCTTAGTGACAAGACCAAAAGAAATAGTTCTATTATTACTTCTACTACTTTGGGAGCATGGAGTACGAGGCAACATCATATTCATCACCCAACCCCACCCCTGACATATAATTAGAGAAACTAATTGTCAGCAGCGTGGGCAGTATGGAGTTGTAATTTGTAAAGACATGGAGAGAGCATGCTACTGAGATTAGAGGTAAAACTAATGTTATTACCACTACAACAACTAAAGATGTCTTTAGACTGTGTGACAACAAAGACAGTGTACGTTTATTGCATGTCACACTGTGCGAGATGGGTCTAATAAAATCTTGTCACACAGTATGATATAAATTTGAGGCTGTCAGATTGTGTTATGACTGCGTGGTGAATTGTAGTGCTACAATTTAGATAGAAAAAAAATTACAGTATATGAGAGCAGAGGGGCGTCACTAGCTTGCTACATCCATCTGCACCACCCTTATGTTCTGAAAAAGCAGCTCATTCAGTACTTGAATCACAGTTATTCAGGAACTACTCATTAATTATCAGGTCATTCCTTAGTAACTGCTCACATTTTTGTGTACCATTTTGTAAAGTGCCACCCCTTCTTTTGAAATTTTTGTGAACTCCATCCATGTAACTAATATATATATTACAGTGATAAGTTTGCGATTCAAAATTTTTTCACCTCCTGTATTTATATGATCTTCTAATATGTCTGAAACATTGGGCATTTTAGGAACTGTTATATACTTCTATAATATACTTCTAGAATGTCACTCTGACATTCATTTTAATGGTATGGTGCAAATGCAAACTGAAAAAAGCCCTTAAAGTAAGTATTTCTCAGGACAGTTCCCCAGTGGGCAGTTCCTCTCAAGGATGGGGTCTGCCCATTGGTCCGACAGTCCATTATTCCGACAACCCATTGTTCCGACCATATTAAACTCATTGTTCCGAAGTCCTGTTGTTCCGAAATCATCATGATGCCCTGCGGTTAAGGTCTGGTTAGATTTAGGCACAAAAACCACTTGGTTAGGGTTAGGAAAAGATCATGGTGTGGGTTAAAATGAAAAAGAAAGTGACAAACACATAAGCTGTGAGCCTGCTTCGCCTCAAGCCTTTCCCAGCTGACCCAGAGCCAAGGCAGAAATACGCCCACCGGGAGTCGTTCAGCACCACGGAGAGCTCCCCACACAACCCCGACCCCAGAGTTAATAACAGGAGGTTATGGTGTTTCATTCTCTCCTCTCTGTGACACTTGTATCTCGACCAGTAGTCTACTTTTGTTGCGTTGCTGATCCTCTATGGTACACAAATCCAACGGGACGTTGGACTAATGGGATGTCGGACCAATGGGCTGTCAGATCAATGACATGGACCCCCAAGGATTGCCAAGACACAATGATGTCAGGTGATGCAGCAGGGGGCCTTCATTGCCACTAATTCTCTAAAAGTTTGTGTGCTGCCTCTCTTGATGCAGCAGCTCCACCACACCACTAGGTGAAGCATAGTTGTGTTTAAGAAGAATAAGCAGGCTTGCAGTAGTGCACAACAACAACACAGTTTAAGTTTATTAGAGCACAAGAAACATGTAAGTATTAGCACATTGTTTTGAGTTTATTTAACTATGTTACGTAAAGTAGCTCACTTGAACTTTATTGTTTGTCATTGTAATGTTGCGGCACTGATGCTAATTTGTTAGCCCGTCTATGGAGATTTATATTATGTGTTAGCATTATGCTAGCGGACCATGTGCTCATTATTTTTCCAGATTTTGTGGCAGTAATGCTAGCTATATTTTCAGTTACTGATGGTTGTAAACTATGCCAAATAATGTACTGAATATGTTTGTGATTTAAAACTTGACTTAATGTTCTCTTTTTTGTGTGTTTTATGTAGTTTTACAGTGCCTTTATGTGGGAGGCAATAAACTTCTGACAAGACCTCAAAATATTTGTCACTCATTTAAAGAGCTGTTTACCTATCTGCCAAATTAAACACCAACGTTCAGGGAGGGCAGAATAGTTCGGTTTGGTATGTCTGGGCCTTAAGATGCAAAAGACCGGATCTAGCCTGCCTTGAGGATTTCTAGGTCTGCACTATGATCAATACTCTCATGTGGATAACGGTTTGGATCCACTGATCTGATATTTATGACATCTACTTTCTTGATCACCAACTTGCTCTCACTTTGTATAAAGTGTGAGTGAGAAAGCACATTACTTACACAGGTTAATAATCAGAGACATGCAGTGGAACTTCAAAAGGTGCAGGGAGGAGAAATCGGATCATTCTGCACACACCGTGACCTTCATTTTACCCAGTCTGCTCACACATCTCTCAATGAACCAGCTGAGTCACTGTGCCTTTGTTTTTTTGATGCAGGTGCGTGGAGCTGCTGCTGCAGCCGCTGGAGGAGAACTGCAAGCGCTTGATAGAAAGGGCTTGCATCTTAAAAAGCTGTGAGAACTTGGTGGAGGACTGTCGAGTTTCATACACAGCCCTGGCATACAAAGCGAGCCGTAGTTAATTGATACTGCCGAGCTGGAGCCTTGTCTGTCTCCGCATTCCCTTCCAATGGCCGCAGTAATGAATGACTATTTTTCGAGACAGGCCTTGGCCCACTGTCTATCTGTCTGTCTCAGCTACGAATGTTGTTTTGCCCAAATTGCTGTCACAATCGTTTAATCTGCTCACCCCAGAGAAAAGAGATACCCGCCCCGACATCTTTCACTGGTCTTCACTCGGCCTGCCTCCTCTCTCTCTCTCTCTCTCTCTCTCTCTCTGCCCTTGTAATGTGCTCTTCAGCAAAGCACAGTCTCATCCTCTCTCTCGCTCATCCCCCTCTCCTTCACCTCCACCCTTCTTGTTTTCACTCTCTTCCCTGAGTGCACTGTGTAGAATTCCTATTTGTCTCTCTGGTGACACTAATTGGAAAATAGCTTGAGGCTTCCCCAGGGCTATAACCCCAACAGGCTCTTTGTTGATTAGTAGCAACTTAAGAAAGCTGGACAAGCGAGTGGTGACAGACAGCATTTTCTTCTGTCCATCTGTCCCTCTGAGCCATATTTTGTCCTGGTGACCACTGGATGGACGTGGACGGGGGGATAAGCTGTGTTCGAGCTCTCAGGGAGCAGCAGTGTTTCATGTGTTCTGAGATTGGCATGAGGCTTTGATAATGCAACGTGTGTGCTTGCAGCATGTAGACTGACTTGCATGGGCTATTTTGAGTATATTATGTAAATGTTTAGAAATGGCCATGCTTAATTTGCGAAGAAGAGCAGGGGAGGGTGTATTGCAATATGAGAATGTAGGATGATGTTTTGCCAGAATATCATTCCAGCATACTAAACCACTTACCGAGACAGACATTGAGGGTATGTATTAAAATCTGCAAAGCATTAATTGGGCCTCATTCACAAATGTTTTCTTAGTTTTTCTCTTAAATTTGTTTGTACCAACAAAACAAGAGGAAAAAAAACTCTGTCTGATCTGTGGAAGCTGTGCAAACTCTGTGATTTGTTCTCATCCAATTTAAAGACTTTTTGTGAATTTTTTTGTTATTGGATGCATGTTCTGGGAGATCACTTCATTAGCATAAGGGAATGCAGACATCAACCATTTTGTGATAGTGGCATGATAAGTAATTATCAGAGAGTAAATATCATAGAGAAAGTGGGCCCTCCAACAATGTGTTGGGCAGAGAATGGGGCCTTTATAAGTGATTGCCGCCATGGAAATATGCCTTTGTTCAAAGACAAACTTTTAAATTAAAAAACAATGCCATTTGCTAAATAGGCCCTTGAAAAAGGCAAACACATCTCTATAATGTTTTGTTTTTTTTAAATAGTCAATAGCATCTATAACAAAATTATATGCTTATTCTACATAAACTACAAATAAACTACACAAGGATTAAATTAAATGAATAATTTCTTATTGTCTTTGGTATTTTTTGTCATATACAGATCCAATAATGATTGCTGGGTGCTACATTGATGTCATCCAATTTTAAGTCTTTGTTTGATCATGTGATGAGACAATTCGTGCACAATAGTGTGCACTGGGGCCTCTTGTCACAACCTTACGCCACAGGTCCAGACCTCTGAATCTTCCCACTCCCCCAAGTTAACAGATTTGTGGGGCATCATGACTGGACTAATGATTAGCCACTCAACGCCAGTGGTGGGACCAATGCTGGGAATTTGGGTGAACTCACCTGTTAAAATGTTATGACAGTCTAAAGTTAATTGTAATGAAAGATGCGGCTGCTTTGAGTGACAGGCTGTCCGATCCATTCCTCCATCCTCCACAGCTCCATCCTCTTGTCTATAAATGGTCATTTATCACTTTAAAAAACTGAGATGGTGACCATGGTGATGGTTAGCCAAAATGCCAAACTCAAGACTTCAAAATGGGAGTCCACAAACCAATGGGTGACATCATAGTAGCTTGGTCCATTATTTTATATTCTATGGCAGGAACTAATAATGAGTAATAACAACCATTTTTGAAGTTAAATTGTTTGTTCCCACCTTTAAAACCCCAGCAAAACAAGTACGTTGCCATGGCTACCAATCTTTGTGGACCTAAAATGACTTTAGATTCAGGTGGATACGTTGGTCTCTGGTGAGTGGTTGTGGGAAATTGAATCCCATCCGCCTAGAAATGGAGTGTAATGAGCTGAAATTCAAGTAGACTGTCCTTTTCTGAAACACATTCAGTAGATTTCATACAGGCATTCATGGTCCCCAGAAGAACATGCTCACTGACTTACATTGCATGGCTTTTATTAAGATATTTAAACAATTCTTGGATGAATTAGCATTATATTTGATACAGATATGTATGGATGGTGCCTGGAGGATGTATTGTACTGACGTTGATGATCCATGATTTTTCATCCAGTGGCACCATCAGGTCAAGATTATAATGCCTCCAATGTGTTGGCTTATGTACCTGCAAAACTAATTACACTCACATCAGCCTTAGCTGTACTATGTGTTTAAGGTTCTTGCTCTAATCTGTAGTTTCTATGCTTTGAACTCAGCCTGCCTCTCTCTCCTTCCTTTAGGCCCTCTCTGCTAAGTCAGAGAGGTGAGGTAAATTAAACGCCTCTAATCAATATGCTCACAACTTATTTAACTAATGAGACGGCTTATTTTGCCGGTGGGGAAGACATTTGTAGGACTTTGATGCCTGGTAAAGGGCCCTCTGCCCCCACATGACTTCATCTTCACATCATGATTACAGGCACCAGGAGGGAACACTCGGCCCATAAATTGATACAAAAGCTTGGCACTCGCTTATCATTTTTGAGCTTCAGAGGTGTTTATTGGAAGACAGCAATCATGCTTTTATATCCACAATGAGGCCATTAACACCTCATTTACACTTAGACACTTTGTGTTTTAGCCAGATCAGATATCTGTGGTAACTGATATAAAAAAAAGCCTAGTGGAAATGCAACCAACAAGGATTTCATACAGATTACTATCTGATTGCTTCAAACAGCAGCAGAGCATTATTGTGATTGGCCTCGGTGCAAATGAGTTTTCCTTGGGACCTAACCTGCCCCAAGCACAAGTGCACACACACAAATACACAGATGCAGACAACCAGAGGTCAAACTGGGACAAGGCTGTCCAAGGCTCAGCCTTGGCACATAGGCTTACACTACAGAAATTGTTTAGCCTATTCATTCAGGTTTATGAATTTTTTATAACATACAAAATTTCCATCCAATTGAGTCAAATAATTGCAACATAAACCAAAAAATACCTTGTACTTTTTCTATGTATTTCGAAAATGTTAATGTTTTACACACATTTGAAGTTATTGAAGTGAATTTAACATATTTGAAAAACAGAATAAAATACACAGAATTTATAGAGTGATTACATAAACGCCTGCCAGTTATAACTACGAGCTGCAAAGACCATTCATTAAAGTATGATATGTTAACATGAGCAATTTTTTAACCTGCATTTGTGAAGCAGCACTGGAGTTTGCTCTCTGTATAGATACATGGGTCAATATTTATATAAATCTAAATATTTAAGTGAACCACAAAAACAGTAGGCTGCCCGTACATTGTCCCTGCTCTATGACAGAAAAGATCACTACACCTGGCTTAGGTTAAGCTATTTTGGTTAAGTTTTCAGTTGATAAGAAATGGGAATCAAACAGCAGTCTCCTGTGTCTTACACCATTGACAGAGCAGCAGCAGCAGCGCTTCTTCCTTGTTTACACAGGATGTGTTAAGGCACAGTATTGAGTGGAAGTCACCCACATTTTGGCACTGCTCAGAGCTCCAAAAGCAATCACTGTAGGTTCACATGTAAAACACACAAAAAAAGGCTGTATAGCTTGAGTGATACGCAAGACATTATACACCCTGTGTGTATGGCTGGATTGGTTAAAATGGCATTGTATCTATTTCGTCATTTACACCAGCCTAGTCTCACTCCCAGGGCGTCAAAATATGTCATTAGGGCAGTGTCCCTGGTGTCATTATAGTCACGCTGGGGGCACACTTAAGGAGACCCACTGGGCTTTCAACCAGCTCAAATGTAGATTCATCCACGTCATTATTACATGCTCATAGAGACAGAAGTAGTATAAAAAGCAGGGGAGTCTGCTTAGAGTGGATGCAAGGGAAGGTGGAAGGGTCCAACAAGCACAGGAATTTGACCCAGGAGGTTCATACCAGGTTAAATTAAAAGTCAGCGTTGAGTTATTTTGTCACATCAGACATTGTTACATGAGTCAACCATGCTGTTTTTGTAACCATACCCAAGTAGATTTGTTGCCTAAACCTCTGAATCCCTTGACTCCTTCTTTGGACTCATGTGACTTACCGCCAACTTCTTCTGTATCAAGATCCACTGACCCCCTATTTATGCATATCATATATACATATACATATATGTGTGTGTGTGTGTGTGTATATATCATATATATATATATATATATATATATATATATATATATATATATATGCATATGTATATGTACAAACACTGGACTTTGACTGAGTTGGCTGAAAGGTGAGAGGACAGTGACAACACCACTGTCATGAAAAGTAACGGTATGAAACAAAAAAAGAAACAAAAGTGTATTGCTGTCATGAAACAAAAACTGACTTTTGAAATAAAAATGTAATTAAATAAAGATGATAAAAAATACAACTCTATTACGATTAGAATAAGAAATCACTCAAAGAAGTCCCCTTCCAGACACGTTTTAGGGCCGTAATATACTTGCTACTTGATTGACACGGTGCGTTCTCGCGCATACACAATGCGCAGACACGATGCGTTGTGTACGCAGCACTATGCAGCCAAAATGCACAATACTGGTGGTCACCACTTGGGGCAGACAACAGAAATATAACCTGGAAATCGTGAAGAATCTCATGAGAAGAAGAAGAGTACGTTGCAAGAAGAACAGGAAGAAGAAGAAGAAGAAGAGTTAAAGAAGAGTAAAAAGAATTGAAGAAGAATTGAAGAAAAAGAGTACATTAAACAAACATGGATGCCCTTGATGAGGAAGAGGAGACTATAATTTTACTTCTGTTGCAGCTGCAAGGGGAAAAGAAGCGTCGCCATTGTAGGTGGTACATGCGGCCCCTCAACCAAAGCCATTGAGAGAACGGGGAATTTGCTTCCCTGGTTTTACCGATGCGCTTAATTGACGAGGAGAAACACCAGGAGTATTTCTGCATGTCAGTCAGTGCTTTCAACGATATACTATCACTGATTGAACCCCATATCCAACACTGCCACACACACCGAGCCAGTAACATCGGCCGAGAGACTTGCTGTTATGTGTTATGTGTGTGTTATGCTGTTATGTTACTTTTTTGTAGCTTAAAACCTTTTGGTTACGTGTCTCCCATACATCTTTAGAACTACTTTTTCTCCGGTAAGCTACGGGCGATTTCTCAGAGCAGGAGGCTCGTTGAGAGTATTGACACCGTCACATCAGAGCTACAGGTGGTCAGCGTTTCACACAACTTCATGTCCAAAAACTTGAACTATCACTTTAAAGTGATACTTAAATGTATTCAATTCAAGGGTGCTTTATTGGCATGAAATACAAAAGTATATATTGCCAAAGCAAGACAGAGCTACTTACAAATCAATAACATATGTAAAAATGGCATTAAAATATATACAATAGATCAATAATACAATCAACTTCTATGTGACAGTGTATCTTGTCTGAAAAATGACATTCTGAGCTGCAGTTTTGACATTTAGCTGCAGTAGTGGCACGCTCCTTTAGGAATGTAGCAAAGTTTTTCTTTTGATGTGAGGTTTACAAAGTCTTGATCTATCTTTTTGAATTTGGGGAAGTACAATTTTCTTATTCCTGCATAGTTTGGGCAGTCCAAATGGAAGTGCAGCTCCGTCTCCACCTCTGAGCCACCACGTGACAGCCGAGGTGGAGACAGAGCTCTCTTGTCTTGACTTGACTGTGTAGTCGAAACGTTGGTAGCTTAATAAATCCCTTTTTTGCATCAGGTCTATGAGTGTGCAACAAGTTTTTGTGCCTTTGTCGCTGGTCAGCACCTCACCAGCACTGGTGTATGCTCCTCCTCTCTCTTCATACCCAGGTGATGAGCAATGGAGACAGATCCAGGAGGATTTCCTCGGCATGTGGCAGTTTCCTAATTGTGTTAGGGCGATAGACAGAAAGCACATCCGAATCTGTGCCCCCGTCAACAGTGGAAGTGCCTTTTATACCTATAAAGGGTACTTCAGCTTCATCCTGATGGCAGTCTGTGATGCCCGTTACCGGTTCACCATTGTGGACACTGGTGCCTTTGGTAGAGATAGTGATGCTGGCGTGTTCTCCAGAAGTGGCTTTGGGTCGCAAATCCTTCAGGGCAAGCTGTCTTTGCCACCTCCAGCTGTTTAACCTGGGAGTGAGGTACTCTGCTCCCCTGTCTTTGTTGCTGATGAGGCTTTCCCTTTAAAAGTCAACTTGATGCGACCATATCCAGGTGAGTTTGTCTTCTGTTCTCCTTAGTTTTATATGACCTGAAGACAACATCCTAATCACTGTTCATTATCTATTAACAGGCACAAAGCTCTCTGCTGAGCAGCGGACATATAACTACCGTCATTCCAGAGCCAGGAGGGTGGTAGAAAATGCCTTTGGCATTCTTGCTGCAAGGTGGGTTTTTGGAAAGGCCATGGAGTGCACCCTGGGGACAGCAGAAGATGTCAGTAAAGCATGTGTGGCCCTTCATAAATTTCTCTGCTCATCTTCCCAGGCCGAACAGGCAAGGTATGTCTAGGGAGGTAACGGTTACCGGTACAATGATAAACCGCGATAAAATTCCCAACAGTTAGTATTACCGCTTCAAATGTGAATTAGTTTCGTTACTTTATTGTCTCCAACCCTATCATCTCGCAACCCTACACACACACACACACACACACACACACACACTCTCCATTTGCACTATTGCACTACTAATATTGCACTCCCCCATTCAATCATTAGGCCTACTTCTATTGTACAAATTAATTCATTGGAGTCCTTTCTATTGCACTTCCCTATACTATCAGTTTTATTGCACAATCCCTTTACAATCTCTCACTTACACACACACACACACACACACACACACACACACAATCGACCTTCTTCAACCATTTGCTCATTTGCATCTTCAGCTCATTTGAGGAGCTGGAGGGAGGAACACGCTGGTCCCTGTTTTTAACTTTGTACCAGCCATGCCACAATAAAGGCTTTTTAACTTTTTTCTAAAACAGAGCTGCCTGGGTTTTTCAAGTTTTTGTCCCGCATTTAATTTTTTTTAATTTTTTAATTTAATTTTTTTGGTACATGCAAGGATTCAACTTGATAAATTTTTTGAATCATTAAAATCGTGTTTGATTACGTCACTTTTTTTGTGTTTTTCGAAATAAAACTTTGCAAAATGATTTCAGATGATAATAATAATGATATTATAATATATAAATATAATCATGATTTATACTGTGTATAATTTTGGTCACAATAACCGTGATATGAATTTTTCATACCATTACATCTCTAGGTATTTTCCCTGGCAACTTCATTGATTCTGATGATACACCTGGTGAGTGGAGGCAAGATGTTGCCGAAGATACTAACCTCCTCCCCACTGGACGTCTTTCAGCTGACCGAGCCACTCAGCTAGATTGTGAGGTGCGAAGCCGTCTGTTAAGACACTTTCAGATGCCAGCCGGCAGGTTTGCCCATCAGGACATTGTCCTCCAGCGAGGCACACTACCGCAGTACAGTATGGAGTAGTTTCTGTCTGGTTCAGACAGCATTTTAACTCAGCTCAGTAACCTAATATACTCATCCATTATAGAACAAGGGAAAGGACTTTTTTTCCACATGTTGATCCTTCCACTGGATCTTGCTCTGTCGCAGTTTGAACATCCGCTGGAAGTGTTTCAGAAGTTTAGTGTCTTCAAGTTTATTTCTCAGCAGCAGCATTTCCAATACTGTTCCAAGTTTTTTCAGTTTTTTTGTGTGTGTTTCACAGCAGATTGCAAACAGGTTTGATCGATGTGGTAACAGAACATTTGTGGCTGTACTTTACTCATTTTAATGACTATATGCAGTAACTGTCTTACCCTAACCCAAACTGTAGCATTCCTTCTCCTGCATCACAGACTTGAGAGGAGAAGTGAAATAAACAAACATGGAACAGTAGTTTTACTGTATGTAAGCTACTGTGCATATAGACAATAGGGCTGCAACAATTAATCGATTAATCAATGACTAATTGACTATTGAATTAATTGCCAACTGTAGCTGAAATCAGAGAATTTGGACTTTTTCTACTTAAAAAAAAAGACTCAAAACGATTAGTCGATTATCAGTATAGTTGGCGATTAATTCTATAGTCGATTAGTTAGTATTAATTGATTCACTGTTGCAGCTTTACATGTGAGTGTAGTTTCTGTCTGTTTCCTTTTTGAGAGTGAGTACACGTATTTAAATGAGGTAATATGCATATATTTGGCGCAAAAATTGCCCCTCTCTATGCAAATGAGCCTCATTGATAAACAACGTCTAATTCACTAACACCAGCGCTAAGTCTGAGTGAAGTAAATAACGTCTTTAGAAAGCTGGTGCAAACTGGGCGCTCCTCTGTGGAAGCCTTTCACCCAGACTTTCCAGTGATCGTGGCAGCAGTGATCGTCTGTTAAATCAGTCTGTAAATATTATTTTGACATTATTATTATAATCATTATTACTTTAATGGCATCCGAAGATATTGACGCGTTGAACAGGTGACAGTCTGCGGTCGTTCTTAAAACGCACTTCTGTCACGCACTTCAAAAGCAACTTTCAGTAATTTATTTTACGAAACAGGGGAAACAAAAACGGTTCCATAATTCATATTAAACTCAAAAGATAATGAAAAAACAGCTACAAGTGAGAGGGAATAGTGATAAAGTGGTCAAACTTGGTCAAATCTACAGCCTCAACGCATCCGACACTGTTAGACTGACTCACCAGCAGACATCACTACATGAGGGTATACAGTATTCAGTACTTTGCCAAACAAAGTCTGCCATAGTTCTGCCACGGTGTTCTTGGCGCAAAGCCAGCATTTATACTTTGCCATGTGTGGCTAATTGCAATCAGGGGCAAATCAGGAGCAAACTGCACTCAGCTGCCAAACTTTGTGGGCGTGTTTGCGCTGGTATATCATCAGCGCAATATCCTTTGTGAATAGGACGTTAAGACGGAGCAAACTGCGGGTGCAAGTGAAGTGCAATTCAAGGTGCTATCAGAGGCCGCAGTTCATTCTTTGTGAATTCGGCCCACAGTGTCATATTGAAAATATTAAAATTCTTTGCAGAGTACAGTAAATTTAGCTCTTTGTAGTGCAGTTCGCTGTTTTTCTCTCACCTGACCCCTCTGTCCCCTACTAATGTAAACTAAATATTGGATATATTTAGACATTTAGACATGTTTCAAATGAACTCAAATACATTTTTTTTTTATCAATGGGCATATAGGCCTACACATTGGGCTGCAGGTGGTAACTTACATCCCCAAATATCTGTGGTCTAAATATTTTAATGACCCCACCCCTTTGACATGCCTGCACAGGAGAGTTGAGCAGCTAAACAGACATTTCAATACATGTTTTTCTACTGCATCTCTGTATATGTGACAAATAAACATCCAATGTCAAACATATTAAACACTTACCGGGAAATTGATGTCGGTGGTGCGATGGGTAATAAAACATTGCAGCCAGCCATGACGTTTCACTATCGCCGGGCAGAACCCATCATCTGCTGCATCTCCACTCTGCTTCTCGTGCATTTTCCTCTTGGCGCGCACATAGCGATCGCGGATCTGCTCCCTTTTTTTTTGACAGGTTTCTTCATCAATCCCTAAAACCCCACCAATCTGTCACCAACTATTTTAACAGGCATGTCTGTCACTGTGTAGCGGTGTCGAAACATCATAGAGATGTGAATAGTTCCGCACCAGGTCTGTCAGCTTCTCTTCAAAAGCTTTCGCCATAGCCCCGGAAGCGATCTGTCTGGGTCTGGTCTGATCATCCGGTCGGGTCACTGTGTGCATTCGCACCAGCGCCTCTAGCGATTATGCGAATATTGCATCTCGCGCACGCGTCGCGGTACCTCGCGTTGAGATGTACATTCGACACATCAAACGAACGCAGATCACGCGTGGCAGCCATGACGCTGTCACGTTTGCGTTGTTTGCAGCAAGTATATTACGGCCCTTTAGGTCTGTAAAAACCCTGCTATTATTCATATTTTGTTTAAATAGAAGGAGAAGAAGAAGAAGAAGAAGAAGAAGAAGAAGAAACACCTTGCTCTTCTTCATTGTGAAATTCCGGATCTGGCCTCTGCTCCACACCGACGCCGCCTTCGCTTTCTCCAGTGTAACTAGCAGTAAGGTTGACCGGTAAAAGAGCTGTGCTCATCAGGATAGCTAAGGCTAGCCTGAGCATTAGCATTAGATTTGCAGGGGAACATCAAAGAAATTCAGCTACATGTTTGAGCCTCAGTCAGAGCCAGACTCATATGAAAAGTCTGTTCTGCAAAATCAGCAATTAGCAAAGATACCAAAACAGTAAGTGTTGTTAGCATGTTATTATGTTGTTTGTTAGCTTGTAAGCTAAATGTTGCTGACACAGTGTTAGTGGCTGTAAAAAACATACAACAATAATACCTGCTATCAGGGCTGAAAATGAGCTTTTTGGCTCACTGGCCAAGGGGACTGGTAGATGAAAAAATCCACCAGCCAAGCATATTTTTTTACCAGCCAAAATATTGAATTGCGTTTTTCTGTCACATATACATTTGTTTCAGTACTTTTCATTGAGATAATAGTATTATGTTGAATACAAGCTTAAAGGAGAGGCTGTGAGTGCCGTCACGGCAAGTGTCAAGAGGAGGGGCTTGGACTGACCGTGGGACACAGCCACGCAGGCTGTGTGACACTTGCTGCGTTCATGGTCACAGATGTTCTCCAGCTTCATCGTTTTGTTACCGATGACAAACGGGTTGTTACGTTTTTTTTTCTTTAGCATATTGCCGACATACATTACAGCTTATTACTGCACCCTCAGCATCGTAGTGTAGCCAGCCTCTTGAAACACCGTTATCGCTGAACCTCCATGTCTCACAAAACTTTCTTTTTTTCTGTAACGTTACAGCTTCAGCTTAGTCCTCCTCTGTGTTTTTTCATTTTGTCGCTGGTTTACCTTCACCTGGTAAATGTCGCCACATGACGCCCGCAGTGATAGCTTGCTTGCTACTGACAGCAGATCATGGATCTAGGCGCGCAATATGCCTACGTGCGCATCCTCTGAGTAGGACTAGCCTACAGGTTCCTTGATGCAGCGGGGAGCAATTTAAGTATGACACACAACAAACAGAGCACCGGTCTGCTATTAGCCACCATCAAATAGCTATTATATATAATTTATTACATGACTACTTTGGTACAAACATTTACCTGCCAATGTGGCGGATAGCCTTCCGAGATTTAGTCGCCAAATGGAAAATCTATCCGCATTTGGTGCTTGGTGGGTGTTAATTTTCAGCCCTGTCTGCTATGATGGGTTTTTTTGTTGGTGGTGGAAGGAAGCTCCAGGGTCCAGTTTATGTCCAAAACCTGCACACTCTACCATGTTTGCCATGAAAACTTTTGCTACACTAATGCTAACTCTGCTCTCTGTACTGACAGTCTGCTCTGAGGGGGAGGTTTCGGGTATTAGACATCACCCCCTTCAGTAGACAAATGTGAAATCACTTCTCTAGTGACAAACTTTGCACAGGTACAAGTCAGTGTAGTCAAGGTCAGACATTTTAGGGGACGTAAACAGAAGAAAAGCACATTTTTGAGTGGAGGGGGACACTAACTATGCCAAACTCCCCTCTGAGGCCGCGGCTTCCTAAATCACATCTGAATCCTATCTAAATATGAAACACTTGAAAAGTGTAAATGGGGCCTACACTTTGTTCAATCATTGTTCGTTTTTTCTGTGTATAGGAACATTATAATATTTTCCATTTGCATGCATACTCATGTTTCTTTTTCCAATATGATGTTTTCGTTCCTTTCCTCCAGAGGGATGGCTGCCCTCTGCATTGAATTTCTAAATATGTTGCTCATAACAAAGGCACTGGCCCATGAGCTCTGAATATAGTGACAGAAACAACGTTTACGAGGGCCCTCATGTAGAAGGATAAGCTTGTGTTTTATTCATATGCAGTGCAGCTGCAATACAACTTTGAACAGAAACAAGGATGCTGCCTGTTCATACAATAGGTACAGAAGGCATTAAACACTATTATTTATTGCACGATCGCTGCCTTCAATAGTGTACAGCCCTCTTTAGTACTTACACAGAAGTTTATATATGGTAAAAACATAAAAGGATCTGTTGTGTCATTATGTTAAACTACAGTTGTGTGCAGGGTCATAACATAAGTGAATGACTGTGTGTGTGTGTGTGTGTGTGTGTGTGTGTGTGTGAGCCCTGGATCCAGCCGTAGGCAGAGTTGACCTTGAGGAGCGCCGTTCATCACAGTGGGGAAAGGGAACCAAGCAGAGACACAAAGCCTTATCGGAGAAAATGCTCTTGTTGTTGGAAATAGCAGCGATGAAACTGCTGATGCCACTGTTCCTACTGTAGTTTTTCACAGCATTGGCAATTTGAGCCACTCTGTGGCTCAACGCGCTCACACTCTTCCGTCCTGATGCAGGGCCTTAACGCAGGCAACCAGTGGCTCTGTGAACTTTTTGGAGGGTTCAGGTTGGGTAACGCTGCTACAGGAAGAAGGCCTCGTCAGATTTAATAACACCCTCGTGAAGCAGCATTAGCTGTTGTGTTTATGCTGCCGAAGGCTGGATGGTGAGATGCCCCCGAAGTGCAGTGCTGAGCTCAAGGTAAAGCCCACTGATTAATGATTCTGCTGAACAGATCTCTCATCTTCACTCAAGAGCATGTTATAGTTTCATTTAATCTTTTTTTTTTCTTTGGTATTTTAACATCTGAAGGAAGGACAAACTGAAAGAGACCGGAAGAGAACTTATAACAAAGCTTGTGAGCTACATTATGAGATGAACATGGTACCTTGAACCTAAACACAACCAAAACACAAGTGAGTCAGAAAATTATCTTCACAACTAAACTGAATAAAGATAACTAGGCTCCAATTAGGCCAGGGCGAAATGGACAGAAATTCATATCTTGGTATTTTCAGGCTGAATGGTGATACATCGTATATATCGCAGTGTTTTCTGCAAAATGGGCTACATGTTGCAAGTCAAAGCCACATTTTAGATGTCATGATAAGTCTTTTTTAATGGCCTTTCAAATGAATATAGTGCTGGAAACGATTTAAATGTTGTTATTTATTTAGGGTATTAATCTTATTATGCACAGAGCATCAACAGAGAGGCAAGGTAAGAGTAAGAGACACTTTGTCAGCATTGTATATGTCTTGTATCTAAAATGTCTGTGTGTTGTCGCTGCAGTGTTGTGAGCAACATCTAAGACGATTACGACAATAAAGCTTTAATGATTCTGATTCTGGTCCTGATTTTATAAAAGCACATCTGTTGCCTGCATCAAGGCGTTACCAAGAAGAATGGTGACATCACTGTGCTGCTAGTTTTGTAGCACAGCACATGCAACATATAGACCGATGTCAGATGTCAAACAGAGGGGCAGCTCTGTGTCTCTCTTACTATACGTTCCAACCAACAGTAACCAGAGCTTCCAAAATGGCGGAAGTCATTAATTTTCAATGAGAGCCCGGCGACTTGGGCGACCTGGTCTTCAGCTGCACAACTTAGGCAACCAAAGTGACCGGAGCTGTCCGCAGGGGAGTTAAAACTCATCTAACTTTATGGTAATGAGCTCAGATGCGGTTCGGCGACAACCAATCAGAATGCTGACATGCTTCGATGACCTTTAATCGATATAAATGGTATTGTCTAAATCTATATCTTCGCCCAGCCCTAGTTCCAATACTGTAACACAGCCATTCCCAAACATTGTGAAACCTCAGCACCCCTTATAGTTATTTATGTCCACACAAGCATGGCTCTTGGGATGCCTCTGTCTGTCTGTCTGTCTGTCCGTCCGTCCGTCCGTCCGTCCACCAAGTTGGTCCAGTCTAATTTTTACTGAAAGCTTAATGTTTTTTTTCTTAACCTTACCAAGCGGTTTTGTTTCTTAAACCTAGCTAACAACTTTAACTATATGTTATAACATGTTTCACCTACTGTAGGAGACAGCTGTGCATCATTTAGTGGGTGCTTTTGTCATCAGTATAACACCCTGGGGACTTGAGAAAGCGTAGGTATAAGAATGCGTTAGGATGAACCCATAGCTGTTTTTCTAGTGTAGCCCCTCAAGGCAACTGCTTCCTTGATTATTTTTGTTTTATAGTATACTTATACTCTGATTGCAGTATTTCAATATTCTTGCTCCAGTTATGCAGAACAGAAATGAGCTCTCCAACACTGACACCATGAATGTCATAAGGTCTTGCCTTCAGTGGTGCAATTTTGCATTTTGAGATCAGCCATGAATCTTTTATTTGATCAGGGAATATATAAAGTAAGTTTTTTCTTTGTGTCACCTCACCACTCACAATCCTTTGAGCACTGCCTACTGAGAACAGCCAGAGCAGACCGCTTATTTGAAGTCAACACGTTGACTACAGTGGTGTCAATGGTCCAGCTCACTTATCTGCGCTGTGTATCTGTATGTTTGGCAGGAGGCTCTGTCAATCACTGTCACATGATGTGACCTGAACTAAAAGAATGCATTATGCATTTGAGTCAGTCACACTGGGTCTGGGTTCAGAGGTAAGGTTGAGTCACAAACACAACACCAGAGGAAGTTTAATGTGGAACCTCTGAACTTTTTAGAAGAAGAAAAGGAGAATCCAGGCCAACTGAGCCTGATTATCCAAATATAAAATCACCCAACTGTGAGCTGCCGAGCTTATTAATCTAATAGTAGTGACCAGATGAACACTTGAGTTAGCTCCGACTGACATTTAAAGCTGTTGAGTACACGCTTGTTAGGTTCTTCTTCAAACAGTAAAGTTTCAAATTCAGACATAATTTTCTTTAAACATGAGAAAGTGCAGTGAGACTTGAATTTCATGTATTTTACTTTATATATTTTTACATTCACTATGGGACTTTTTACTCACTCACTTTGTTTAGATATTGTATTTGGATAAATAAATTGGTTTGTCATTTAGAAATATATTTTTGGGATACATTACAGTACTATTTTTTTTTACAATCATCCATTATAAAAGTAAATTTTAAAATGAACCAAATGTCGTTCATATCCTACGTAATCATGAGCCAGTAATTCGTGTTTAATCTACATATCTGCGAAGGCTGCGATCACATGACCAATGCCCTGATGTGAGCAAAGAATAGAGAAGAAAATGTTGAATGGGTCATAAAACACAGGACTTTACCTTGGGAATTTCCCCCAAGAGACTGGTATTTGGAACTGCAGAATTTTAAGTCATTTTATGGTATGTTGTCACCATGTTTCTTTTCCTAACACTAACCATAGTAAAGTTACTCGCCCAAAATTGTACAACTCCTCCCTGAGAGTGTCAGCCAAGTCAATGGACTGGCTTTTGGACTTTGCTCACCTAATGCATTTATAATTCATAATTATCTTTTGGGTGCAATAATTCAACTGCTGCAATGTTCTGTGCAATTATTCAATGTTTTTCAATATACTACTTTATTTTCACCAACACCTCATATTTATTTGTTCAACATACAATGCACATATTGTAGTTAAAATTGTCATACTTAAAGCCTCAACACAGTGGCAATGTAAATTTTGTTTTTAATATTTTTATTATTTTAAGTACTAGTGTTATGACTGTAGCATGATGCAAATTTATTTAAATTCTTAATGCACATTTTCATTTCTATTTTATATTTACAAACTTCAATTTCATACTCTTATTCTTCTTATAATGCTCTATTCTTTACATTGAAGTTACTGTAACGAATCACAATTTTTCCTCAGGGATCAGTGAAGTATACTGGATTTTGATTCTAACCTTGGTAACTTCACATTAAGTGCGTAACTTAACATTGCGTACATGATGTCGTTCGTGGGGCGTTAACTTGTAGGACATCATACAAACCATTTTATGAGGATATGTTATCATAGTTTTTTATGTGACAATGAGCTGAAACACATTGTAACACAGGGTTAATGTTGAAACAGTTGTGCTTAGGTACAACCGTATGTTAACTGAATAACGTTACATTTAAACACTGACTTTTGGTGTTACACAGGACATGAACAGCAGTCTCCGAAATGAAAGATGGTTTTGTTTATCCCCTCCACCCCTGTAAGTAGGTAAGTAAGTCATAGATAAACTGATTTCCAAGAGGCATTAAGTTAAAGGTGACACATTTCTTCAATATTTTAAGCAAGATTACTTTTTAACTTTTACAGTTTCAAAATAACAAAAAAGGAAAAGGGCCTGAAGCAAAAGTTTGGCCACCCTGCATGGTCAGTACTTAGTAGCGCCCCCTTTGGCAAGTATCACTTTTTGTAGCCAGCTAAGAGTCTTTCAGTTCTTATTTGGGGGATTTTCACCCATTATTCTTGCAAAAGGCTTCTAGTTCTGTGAGATTCTTGGGCTGTCTTGCATGCACTGCTCTTATAAGGTCTATCCACAGATTTTTAATGACGTTTAGGTCGGGGGACCGTGAAGGTTACGGCAAAACCTTCAGCTTGTTCCTCTTGAGGTAGTCCTTTGTGGATTTCGAGGTGTGTTTAGGATCATTGTCCCGTTGTAGAAGCCATCCTCTCTTCATCTTCAGCTTTTTCATAGATGGTGTGATTGCTTCCAGAATTTGCTGGAATTCCCCCATGCCACTGGCTGCAACACAAGCCCAAAGCATGATAAATTTGCATCACCTGGTCTTTCCTAATGACAATGAACAAGCCAGAGCCCTAACAAGTTTTTTAAGGTCTGAGACTCTGGTAAACGTTGTCTGAGAGCTCAAACATCTTGGGATGCCCAAACTTTTGCATGGTGCTCCTGTTGTCTTTTTTCACTCTTAAATTGTACAAAACAAAAATAATACACTAACCTTAAAAATAATATTTCATCCCTAACTTCAAGCCTTTTGGAGATAAGGGGTGCCCAATGCAGAAGTTTGCTATATATATATATATATATATATATATATGTATATACATATATATATATCCACTATATATATATATATAGTGGAATGCAGAAGTTTATATACACCCATTCTGTGTATTTTAATTTACAGACCCCTAAAGGTAAATCTGGTTTTGTCCAAGAATTTTCAGAGTTTTTATTGGGCACCATTTTAAAATATGACAGAATTCTTATCCTTGGCGATTTTAACATACATGTGTGCTGTCTGTCGTCATCTTTATTTGCTTCTGATTTTATTAATCTTTTAGATTCTTTTAGTTTGTCTCAATCTGTGAAGCAGCCAAGCCATGACAAAGGACACACACTTGATCTTGTGCTCTCATATGGTTTCTGTGTGGACAATATGAACTTGATCGATTTTGCAGTCTCTGATCACAATGCAGCGCTGTTCCAGGTTCCACTTCTCTCTCTTGATCCCAAACCCACAACTCTGATTTGCTCCTGCCCACTTAATTCTCTGTGTGCTCCTCATTTCTCTCAAGCCTTCATTGCTTTAAACACATCTTTTAATTTTGATGTTAACTTCACCGTTGAGGAGCGTCTCAGTGTTTTTAACAGCTCCTGCACAAATACTTTAGACTCCATAGCCCCTGTCAGATTTAAAATACCAAAATCCTCTTCTCTGCCTTGGATGAATGAGGATTTAAGAATTTTAAAGAGACAGTGCAGGAAGGCGAAGAGAGAAGATGGAAAAAAGACAAGCTCAGTACCTCACTTGCCTTTTTAAAAGATTTTATGTTCTTTTATCAGCGCTCAATAAGGGAGGCAAGGAACAACTATTTCTCAAATCTGATTTCAGAGCTAAGTCACAATCCCAGAATTGTTTTTAAAACCGTCAACTCTGTCATTGTTACCCCACCCAGTCAGCCAGCTGATGCATCCCCAGAGAGATGTGAAGAATTTCTGAATTATTTTTGCAATAAAATAGTTCAAATTCGGCAACAATTCAATGATGTCATCAGTGAGCCTGCTGATAACTCCTGCCCACCTTCAACCTTAACCCATTTCTCTGAAGTCTCTCTGTCAATCCTGGAATGCACTGTTGCACTTTGTAAATCATCCACCTGCCCTTCAGACTGCATTCCCACTTGGTTTTTAAAAGAGGTATTCCAGACGGTTGGTCCAGATATTTTAGCCATTTTTAACAGTTCTCTGACCTCGGGCATTTTTCCTACTGATTTTAAACATGCCAGTGTTTACTCTCTTTTAAAGAAGCCCTCCCTTGATCCATCTGTTTTAAGTAATTTTTAGACCCATCTCAAAGCTGCCGTTTTTAATCTAAGATTTTAGAAAAAACTGTCTCAAACCAGTTAATTTCTTTTATAAACAATAATCTGTTGTTTGAGAAATTTCAGTCTGGTTTCCGCTCTCTACACAACACTGAGACTGCTTTGATCAAGGTTTCAAATGATTTACTGCTCGCAGCTGACACAGGCCAGTGTTCCATTTCAGTTCTCCTTGACCTCAGCTCAGCTTTTGATACAGTGGACCACAATGTCTTGATCAACCATCTGAAGAACTATGTTGGTATCAGTGATGTGGCTCTGGATTGGTTCATCTCTTATCTGTCAAACAGGTCCTTCTCCATAATGATCGGTAACACCTCCTCCTCCAGTGCTCCTCTTCTTTGCGGGCTTCCCACAAGGGTCGATCCTGGGCCCCATTTTATTCACCATTTACATGCTACCTCTTGGGAAAATCACCCGTAAACATAATATCAGTTTCCACTGTTACGCAGATGATACCCAATTATATGTCCCGCTGAAATCTGGTTCCACCGACGTTTCACACATTATGTCCTGTCTTACTGAGATCAAACACTGGATGTCAAATAATTTCTTACAGCTAAATGATTCCAAATCAGAAGTGATCATTATCAATCCCCCCGGCCACAGCACTAGCAGTTTCAATAACCTCTCCTCTGGTCTACATGCCCTCTCTGACAATATCCATAATGAGACCCGTAACTTGGGTGTCATTTTCGACTCTAATCTGTCCTTTGACACCCAGGTGACCAAAGTTCCTCAGTCATGTTTCTCTCATATCAGAAAGCTCACCAAAATCAAATCCTCTCCCCTGCAGACTTAGAGAAGGTTATCCATGCATTCATCACTTCCAGACTGAACTATTGCAATGCTTTTTATTCCGGCATCAGTAAGCGAAACATACAAAGACTTCAGTTGATACAAAACGCTGCTGCCAGTTTTTTAACAGTCACCAAGAGAAGAGACCACATCACACCAATCCTTGCAGCCCTTCACTGGTTACTTGTGAGTTTTAGAATTGATTTTAAGATTTTACTGGTTGTTTTTTAAGCTTTGAATGGCCAGGCTCCAGCATATATCTGTGATCTTTTAACCCCCTATGAGCCTGATCGCTGCTTGAGATCCTCCTGCAGGATCCTTCTAATGGTTCCAAAATCCGCATGGTCACTAAAGGTGACCGGGCCTTTGCTGCTCGGGCCCCTCAGCTATGGAACTCCCTGCCTGGAGATCTCAGGCAGGCTAACTCAGTATCCTCTTTTAAATCTCTTCTGAAGACTCACTTTTATCGTTTGGCTTTCTCTTAACTGTTGGCATTTTTAACTTTTACCACTGTTTGTATTATTGCTCATGTATTTTATCTGTTAATCTGTTTTTATTTTTATTGTTAAGCACGTTGTAACTTTGTTTTGAAAAGTGCTATACAAATAAAGTTATTATTACTATTATTTATTATTATATATATATACACTGAACAAAAATATAAACGCAACACTTTTGTTTTTGCTCCCATTTTTCATGAGCTGAACTCAAAGATCTAAAACATTTTCTATACATGCAAAAGACCATTTCTCACAAATATTGTTCACAAATCTGTCTAAATCTGTGTTAGTGAGCACTTCTCCTTTGCCAAGATAATCCATCCCACCTCACAGGTGTGGCATATCAAGATGCTGATTAGACAGCATGATTATTGCACAGGTGTGCCTTAGGCTGGCCACAATAAAAGGCCACTCTGAAATGTTCAGTTTTATCACGCAGCACAATGCCACAGATGTCGCAAGTTTTGAGGGAGCGTGCAGTTGGCATTCTGACTGCAGGAATGTCCACCAGAGCTGTTGCCTGTGAATTGAATGTTCATTTCTCTACCATAAGCCGTCTCCAAAGGTGTTTCAGACAATTTGGCAGTACATCCAACCGGTCTCACAACCGCAGACCATGTGTAACCACACCAGCCCAGGACCTCCACATCCAGCATGTTCTCCTCCAAGATCGTCTGAGACCAGCCACCCGGACAGCTGCTGCAACAATCGGTTTGCATAACCAAAGAATTTCTGCACAAACTGTCAGAAACCGTCTCAGGGAATCTCATTTGCATGCTCGTTGTCCTCATCGGGGTCTCGACCTGACTGCAGTTCGTCGTCGTAACCAACTTGAGTGGGCAAATGCTCACATTCGATGGCGTCTGGCACGTTGGAGAGGTGTTCTCTTCACGGATGAATGCCGTTTTTCACTGTTCAGGGCAGATGGCAGACCGCATGTGTGGTGTCGTGTGGGTGAGCGGTTTGCTGATGTCAACATTGTGGATCGAGTGGCCCATGGTGGTGGTGGGGTTATGGTATGGGCAGGCATATGTTATGGACAACGAACACAGGTGCATTTTATTGATGGCATTTTGAATGCACAGAGATACCGTGAGGAGATCCTGAGGCCCGTTGTTGTGCCATTCATCCACGACCATCACCTCATGTTGCAGCATGATGATGCACGGCCCCATGTTGCAAGGATCTGTACACAATTCCAGGAAGCTGAAAACATCCCAGTTCTTGCATGGCCAGCATACTCACCGGACATGTCACCACTTGAGCATGTTTGGGATGCTCTGGATCGGCGTATACGACAGCGTGTTCCAGTTCCTGCCAATATCCAGCACAGCCATTGAAGAGAAGTAGACCAACATTCCACAGGCCACAATCAACAACCTGATCAACTCTATGCGAAGGAGATGTGTTGCACTGCGCGAGGCAAATGGTGGTCACACCAGATACTGACTGGTTTTCTGACCCCCCCAGACCCCGCTCAATAAAGCAAAACTGCACATTTCAGAGTGAGCTTTTATTGTGGCCAGCCTAAGGCACACCTGTGCAATAATCATGCTGTCTAATCAGCATCTTGATATGCCACACCTGTGAGGTGGGATGGATTATCTCGGCAAAGGAGAAGTGCTCACTAACACAGATTTAGACAGATTTGTGAACAGTATTTGTGAGAAATGGTCTTTTGTGTATATAGAAAATGTTTTAGATCTTTGAGCTCAGCTCATGAAAAATGGGAGCAATATATATGTGTGTATATATATACAGTATATACATATATATATATATATATATATATATATATATATATATATATATATATATATAAATAAATTAATGAATTAATAAATATATACATATATATGCTAAAATGATATGCCTTCATTAATAAATATGAGATATTCAAAAAGAAGAAACCAGATAAGAGAACAAGAGAGAACAACCCAGAGAGGTTTTGTGTTCTATCACACAAAGTTATGCCTCACAAATTCAGATTTTTGGCTGGAGATTAGATGGTGCAGGTTTTAGCTGTCGACCCTGTTGTAACCCATGACCCTGTGGGGTCAAAAATTGTTTAATAGAGTCAGTCTAATGAGTAGCTCTCTCTCACATGGAGCTGCTGGACCAGGAGACATGAAGGAGTTTTCAGATAGAAGGGTTAACATTTGTAGCTGCGAGTGCAGTAATTAGACAGAGACAGAAACCTTGTGGATATGAATGACCTTTGAAATCAAGCTACACCACAGTATCACAGGACTGTGGTAAGACGGCAATAGGGAGGTAGAGACTGGAACTGCCTGCACACAGATCAGGCTGCTTTTAGAAGCCTATCTGTTTATCCTCCAACCTCACTTTGGTTTGAATATTTTCTCCAGGCTTTTCTTTTATTGCTGAGTTGCTGAGTTTTTTCGAAGTGTTGGGGAGAACAATGAAAACCCATGGTGATCTAACATGGTGACTGGCCTTTTTTTTTTTTACTGAGGATACCTGCAGTGTTGTTTGGCCTATTTCAACCACCTCAAGCAAAAGTCGATAGGATCTCGGACTGAGTACAGACCATTAGGAATGAGAACAGTTTCTAGCTGATTGTTTGTGTGGACAGGAAGAAAACTTTGGGAGGAACAATTCTAAAAACTCCATGGAATACCTTTAAGTTTCTTAAAAATGTGTGTATTCATGACATTAAAGAAGTTAGTAATTAACGTAAGAACTTCATGTGAAATACAAGTTATATTTGACTTCAGCAAACGATGACCTTTATAGAACCAGGTAGCAGAAATTATGTATAAACACAACCAGCTAAATGTGACATTGTGTTTTTTGGCCTTCCTTTTACACTTAGTTGTAATTTTTTTTATTTATTTATTTATTTTTTTATGCCCATGTTTTTGGAAATGACTCCATAGTCAGTAGATAAAATTAATACCTTGGGCTTCTGATTTAGTACGACAGAGGAAAACTGAGCTGTTAAGAAAGTACATAATTAGGAGCAGACATAGTCAGGTGCCAATGTGGCAATAAATAAAACAACTTTTGTTTTATTCAGGAAACAGTACTTTTGAATAGTAGGGAGAAAAGAGACTGTCTGGCATTTCATTGTGGTGTTTTTTTCCCACCAAAACTGTGTTCTCTTACATTATCTGTATTTTTTTTAAAAAAATAGCTGGTTAGCTTATAGCCAGATTATACTGTAGTGTTAAAATAGCTGTGAGGGTCCACATGATAAGGTAGGGATGTCTGTTTGCAGCATTTACAGAGGTTGGGGTGGTGGATGGGTCATAAAACACGGGACTTTCCCCCGGGACTGTTCCCCGGAGACTGGTGTTCGGTACTGAGTGAACTTTGAGTCATTTTAAGGTATGTCCTCAACATGTTTCTTTTCCTGAACCTAACCACAGTAACTTGCCTAAACCTAACCTCTGTAACTTCCCGTTCGCTGCATGAATGTACATTAAGTATGAAACATCATTCATGGGGCGCTGTTACGGCCACTGCCGCTGTACCCCTGCCTCATAGTTTAACTTTGTGTATAGATGTGTTTCATGCTGAGCAGGCTGTGTGATCCCCTGCACCTGATTGGCTCACACTGAGGAGGTGTGCCTTCCCTCCACCTTCCATCTCCTGGCCGCGTCTCTTTCGTTTGGATTGGTACGGTACCATATTAGCTCCACCAATCCCTAGGTTGCAGCTGAGGAGCAAGGCTATATAAGACTCAGTCAGATCATCAATTGGGTGGCTGTAGAGCAGCTTGCCAGATGTGTCTCCTCAATTTTGTAAATGTTAATGTTGCATTAACTTGAATGTTTGAAGTACATGAGGTACTTGATAGATAGGACTGGGCTAGGGAACATAAGTTTCAATAACTGATTGCACTAACAATACTTATAGGCATTTCTTCTGTTTAGACACACTAGGTTAAAAGACAACATCAGTATTTTCAACCTGGACTCTATTTCCCCATGTGTATATGTGTGCGTATGATTCATGGGTACCACTCGTTCTAAAATTGGTTCAGCATTGAGCCACGAAACAAGCTAAAACAGTAATGGGGGCAAATGCGTCCCGTATAAAAGTGCTTTTTTTTGCCACTGACCGGTTCAGATCGCCAGTGCTATCTCAGTAAATAGCATATGGTAGCGGCCCTGGGGCAGTGGTGAGCGTGAATGAGTGGAGTCAGCTGTCAGTCAGTGTTGGAGCAGAAAGGCGGAAGTTGTCCCCGCTCGGTATTGTAAATGAGTATGTGTATGTGAAGTGTGTGTTTTTTCGCCACTGACCGGTTCAGATCACCAGTGCTATCTCTGTAAATAGCATGCATAAGATCAAATCAGGAGTGAACATTTTTTATTTCATTTATTCATCAAATCTTGAGGCTACTTTGATTAAATATTGATTACATTGTGTGCAGAACTGAAATAGTGTTTAGAGAACATGGTTGCAAACTCTCAGTTTTCTAGTCAAACCCAATGTATGTAATTTCAAGACTGTTTAGGGACCCAGTGTGCAGAAATATTAAAATCCACCATTTTGAAAAATGTTCCTTTTTCCCTCACCGAAATCTAGCATAACTTTGGAGCATTATTTGACCCCCTTTCTAACAAGATAGCGTAACATGGTTGGTACCAGTGGTTGCCTCTAGTTTAAATCTTAAAGCTATACAGCAGGTTTTCTTACTATAAATACAGTAAGTCTTTCTCTTTTCTCACCGTCAGCCTTGCCCATCAGTCGGCCATTGTCTCTCTGCTCCTTTCATTTTCTTGTTCTCTCTGTGCCCTTCCTTATCTTTCAGGGTCTCCTGATTTTTGGTGAGGCATTCTTACTTTACCAGTAACACTGCAGTCCACCTCACATGTTTACATCGGTGGCACTTCTGAGTTTTGCGCATTGCTCACCTGACCCAACTCAAGTGGACTGCACTATTTCACAATACCTGTGGGGGGTGGGAGCATCAGACAGTATGCTGAAATGTGTTTTAATGATACAAATATATTATTTGTCACGAAAATATAACTTGTCAGTGATATAAGTCAGTAAGGACATTAGTCTACTTGATTCAGTTTAAGGGTCAACCACAGACATTTTCATGGCCCCCCTGTGGCCTCAGAGCAGTGTCATCTATATTATTATATCTCATTTTCTCCCTCTGTCATCAATGACATCACTGTCAGACATTTTCTTTTTCTTCTTGACAAAGTTTAATAATGTGACTTGGTGTGTTTGTTTCATATTTGAAGTTGTGTGTGTCAGATTAGCCATGCAGCTCGCTAGTTATTAAACAACAGCAAAGGCAGGGACATCATCTGGTGTGCATGAAGCTTGCTGTACACGTGCATGTGTACTGTCTGTCAGTAAGGTAAGTTTTACAGACGGTGTCACTCCCCCAAGTTCAGAGAGGACAGCTGATCCCATGTGATGGGTCCTCAAAGACCGACAACCTTGTTAAAACACATTGCAGGGGCTCGAAAAGAATAAATAAAGCTGGTAGAAAAAGGAAAGGGAGTGCAGAAGAAAAAAAATCAACACACTGACATGTGGTTTGTCTAACAATGTACCGCCTGCCGGGGTTTTAAAAGATTAAAATGTCTGAGGTTCATTTTTTTTTTGTTCCTCCTCATTAGGACATGTCTTGTGTGACTTCTCATTGTCAAGAGCGTTTGATACTGTTACATTTTGTTCCCGTTGATAGCAATTTGCATTTTTCTTTGGTGAAACATCTTGTTCCATGTGTCACTACAAAGGATTGGTTCCTTTTTTTTCCCGAGATCCTTTTCTGTTGCACTCTTCCTTCCCCTCATACTGGCAAACCCGAGTTCCTTTTCTGCTGGATTCCAGGCTGTTAGAATGTATGTACCACTCTGTGTCCCTACTGTTTGAGCAGAGGGAACTAAAAGGAGACATATAGCATGTGGCTGCACTTAGATCTATCAGGAGAGAACACATGAGGTGCAGTCAGTCTGGATCCTCTGAAGAACAAAAGATGTCATACCTGCTGTATTGCTGTATGTAGGTGGAGGTAAAATGAAAGCCTTTGTGGAGATGAGATCTCAGCCTTAATAGTGTCACTGGTCTCTGGTGTAATCCACTACATCAGAACCTCATTAGAGGTACACGATGCTGGAAATGGGAGGAGAGGCAACAAGAGGCCTGCTGCCTGTGCACAGGTTAATCACAGTGGAAAACACAATCTGCCTCTTCCTGATTCAAAAACACGCTGTAACTGTGATGGGTCACATTAATGCTCAGGCTATATTAGCCCTGTTAAAGGATAACTTTGCCATTTTTAACTGTAACTCTCTATCCAAATTTGAGTTATAGTGTAACATAAAACAATATGTTTTTTATAGTGTTCCCTGTGTCTCTGGGAGCCACCTCTTTGCTGTTCTTCTGTGAACAGGTGACGTCAGTGGTTCTCAGAAGAAATGCAAGCTATTTCAGCTTGTCTCCACCTCTGGGTATCCAGGAGGTGTGCTCTACATGCATCCAAAAACAAATCTTCCTTCATCTTACATTGCAAACTAGAAACATGTTCACCAAAATGGCATCGTTAATTAGAAGTGCAGATGATTATGGATGGAGATATTTTTTACAGTGTACTTACTAACTTGGATATTCAGACACGGTATTTATTCAACCCACCTTAAGAAATGCAGCAGGAAGCAGCTGACGGGATCATCCAGAACCTGAGCTGCTGAGAGCAAACAGCAAATGGTGGTGTCTTTGATCAAACTGTTTTTGTTTTTGATTTTTGGCACACATTAACCATGCTGATTTTAGTGATCTTCATTTTGTTTCTGTGAAGTCTGAAGTACATTCTTGTTGGGAACATAAATTCAGGCTTCACCAAGGGGCACCAAATATGTAGGGATTTAATTGGCTATCGGAAATAATTAATAATGTGACTTAATTAACATTAAATCACCTCGTGGGGCACCATTTCCATAAAGGGAAAAATGATAGCCAGTTAAAGATTATCAGTCTCATAAAATACGCTAAACTATTAATTTGGAGTTTTGATTAATAATTAAATTAATGACAACAACCAAAATGAACAGTAACACCTGAAGGATTTTGGAGTTCTTGACGCAGCAGAGGTTGACTATTCATTCACTCTTGTGCAACATTAAACAGACAGCAGGTATGATTCCAAAGAATTATATTTATTCACAAACTAGCAATGCAAACCAAAACACACAAATTCTAACTAATTATATACAAGCTTGGTGTGTATATGTGTATGTGTGTTGTGTGTGTGTGTGTGTGTGTGTGTGTGTGTGCAAGAGAAAGAAGAGAAAGACAGAGGTGGGTGTGGTGATCAAGGAGCCGTTTGGCCTACAAAACAAAATGGCTGACAACAGAGAACTACCAAAATGACCGAATCAAGGCTGGCTTCAGGTTGGGGGAGGTGTTTGTCTGACCCTGTGGTCAGGACAAAGACAAAGGAAAAGAAGCGGGAACTTTGAGATGTCTGTTTGGGTGTAGCTCTGTTGAAAGCCTATTTGTTAATGAGTCTATGTGAATGTGATTTGTGTTGCAAACGGTCTGGATTAGTGCAGAGATTGTTTAGTTGTGTGCAAGAATCTGTTTGTGAACAGTATTAGCAAACTAAACACTTAGCTTTGGCGAAGCCAACTAATCAATGACCTAACTGCAAACTATCACAACAATAACTCAATGAACAGCATCAAATCACATACAACAAGTTAAACAGTCTTGCTTAGTCTGTAAAGCTGTGATAAGCTATGCCTAGTTGTTACATTACTGATCCTTGAATGGATGGAGGAAAGAGTCACTTGGTGGTGTACTGCTTTGTTAGCTGGCAGAAGAAGGCTGGGGAGAATTGTAGTTTCAGCTGCAGTCTTTGTTGTGTCCTTTTTTCCAAAGGTGAAACTCAGAGGAAGCTGGTCGCTCAGTGTTTAGCAGAGTTAGACGCTGGGTGCTAACTCACTTGGTTCTCTTCGTTGCTGGAACGCTAGTTGCAAACCTTGTGTTTGCAAAAGAGTCTATGATCAATTGCCCTCCCTTTAGTGGTTTGGGCTATGGAGCAAGGGTCTGGGCCTCTGTGCTGTTCCAGGCCCAGCCGGAAAGAGGTGTGAGCTGCTCCACAGTTGGAGCAAGAGCTGTGAGATGTTGTAGCTCCAGGGCAAGAGATAAGGCTTGGAGGGAGCAGACCGTCTACAGACCTTGGTGACATCACAGAGGGGCATGTCACTGTAACAGTACTGTCCAATCAAGTTGTGAGACTTGTGTCTCAATGAGGTGTGAGGTGAGACCTCCTGGAGATGGGTGTCACCTAGCTGTCTTTGTTTGGAGAACAAAGAGCATGCAGAGGAAAAAGCCTTTTAAATCTCCAGTTTAGATTTTACCAAATGATAAATCATCTGTGGTCCTGTGAATCTTGAATACATTAGCAGTCACCAGTTGTTGGGCTAACTGTGGCCGGTTGTTGGGCTAACTGTGGCCATTTGTTGAGCTAACTGTGGCTGGTTGTTGAGCTAACTGTGGCCGGTTGTTGGGCTAACTGTGGATGGTTGTTGGGCTAACTGTGGATGGTTGTTGGGCTAACTGTGACTGGTTGTTGAGCTAACTGTGGCCGGTTGCTGGGCTAACTGTGGATGGTTGTTGGGCTAACTGTGGCCGGTTGTTGGGCTAACTGTGGCTGGTTGTTGAGCTAACTGTGGCTGGTTGTTGGGCTAACTGTGGCCGGTTGCTGGGCTAACTGTGGATGGTTGTTGGGCTAACTGTGGCTGGTTGTTGGGCTAACTGTGGCTGGTTGTTGAGCTAACTGTGGCTGGTTGTTGGGCTAACTGTGGCCGGTTGCTGGGCTAACTGTGGCCGGTTGTTGGGCTAACTGTGGCTGGTTGTTGGGCTAACTGTGACCAGTTGTTGGTCTAACTGTGGCCGGTTGTTGAGCTAACTGTGGCTGGTTGTCGGGCTAACTGTGGCCAGTTGATGGGCTAACTGTGGCTGGTTGTTGGTCTAACTGTGGCCGGTTGTTGAGCTAACTGTGGCTGGTTGTTGGGCTAACTGTGGCCAGTTGATGGGCTAACTGTGGCCGGTTGTTGAGCTAACTGTGGCTGGTTGTTGGGCTAACTGTGGCCGGTTGTTGAGCTAACTGTGGCTGGTTGTTGGGCTAACTGTGGCCAGTTGATGGGCTAACTGTGGCCGGTTGTTGGTCTAACTGTGGCCGGTTGTTGAGCTAACTGTGGCTGGTTGTTGGGCTAACTGTGGCCGGTTGTTGAGCTAACTGTGGCTGGTTGTTGGGCTAACTGTGGCCAGTTGATGGGCTAACTGTGGCCAGTTGTTGGTCTAACTGTGGCCGGTTGCTGGGCTAACTGTGGATGGTTATTGGGCTAACTGTGGCTGGTTGTTGGGCTAACTGTGGCCGGTTGTTGAGCTAACTGTGGCCAGTTGATGGGCTAACTGTGGCTGGTTGTTGGTCTAACTGTGGCCAGTTGTTGAGCTAAGTGTGGCTGGTTGTTGGGCTAACTGTGGCCAGTTGATGGGCTAACTGTGGCCAGTTGTTGGTCTAACTGTGGCCGGTTGTTGGTCTAACTGTGGCTGGTTGTTGAGCTAACTGTGGCCAGTTGATGGGCTAACTGTGGCTGGTTGTTGGGTTAACTGTGGCTGGTTGTTGAGCTAACTGTGGCTGGGTGTTGAGCTAACTGTGGCTGGTTGTTGGGTTAACTGTGGCTGGTTGTTGAGCTAACTGTGGCTGGGTGTTGAGCTAACTGTGGCTGGTTGTTGAGCTAACTGTGGCCAGTTGTTGGGCTAACTGTGGCTGGTTGTTCGGTTAACTGTGGCTGGTTGTTGGGCTATCATGGAGTGAATATAAGTAATGACTTTCAGCTGTGGTGGTGTCAGATATGCCTATTTACAAACCAATCAATATCAAGTATGGGGAGGTGCAGCACACATAAAAGATGACCACGTGATGCAAGTATGTCATAAAAAAGTTCTTTGGTGCGCTCTCACTATTGAAATGTGAAACCAAAACTAACCAGATCAAATGTATACAATTTAACAACAACAACTTTGGTTTGGACCATGGGGTGGACTTTTAGCTGTGAAAAGGCCCTACATTTCTGTTTTTTTTCTGTGTCCTTGTCAAACAGTGAAGTAAGTTATTTATTGTAAGACCTTTACTTTTTGTAAACAGAGCCGTGTTTGAGACGCCCACCTCCACGTGCTGGGCAGGTGTGGGGAGTATTTGGGGGCTGGGTGTCAAGAGCTCGGGTGCAGTGCATCCTTATACATGTAGGCACTGCAATAAGGGCTGTGCAAGGCAGAAAACTCAGAAAAACTCAGCGTCTCTGTCAATACAGCACCCACTGTCGAAATTATTGCTTCAACTGACTGCATTTACCATCAAAACTGATTGGATATCCACTAAAATTAGGTAAATTGCTCCTTTAATAGAGCAACCTGAATTTTGGTTTGAGTAAGAGAAGAACTCTGAATTTCAGAGCAGCAGCATGAAGTAGAAGTAGTGTGCCTTTGAACATTTGGCTCAATATGCAACAACCAGAGAAAAAAGCAAACCATCCTAAAAGATGAGGGACCGGAGCTTCTTGGCACACTTTGTACTCTTGTAGAATTCTCCAAATGTATTTATCTATTGAGATTGATATCAAGATCAAGAGAAGGCTTAAAGTCTTGGGCACAGAGTGGTACCCCTTTCATCTCTGTAACACCTTTGATTAAAAAGTTATTAGGCTGTAAAGGTACCCTGACACACTGACAATTTGCACCAGCTGTGGGGTTTGTTGTCACCATCCGGATTCTGGGATTGACTTTATTTTTCAATGGATTTTTTGGGTTAACTTTTGATTTTCAGTTAGTCATTGCTTCTTGTTGTGGAAATACCAAACATGGTAAGCCACTCTGTCTCTGTGTTTATTATGATTACATTTTAAAGGTTCTTATCCTGGGAGGGTTTTGTAAGAAAATGTGTTTGTGTGAATTGCTTGTAGTTTCACAGTTTCAGAATATAAAAATGCATTGTAGCTCATATCATTAATTCTCAGATGTGCACAAAACGTTTTTTCCTCACCTAAATGATGAATAACATGAATTAATAAGGAAATAAAAGCCACAACACTTAACCTCTTGACACCTGAATGTATTTACAGGTATATAAAACAAATAATTATATGTGCTTTTGCTTTCAAGATGATGTAAATTAAGTGGAGATTGTGACACGTGTGCACACTTGCGCACGAGACCAGTGAAAGCACATGAACACACATGAACGTGGTGCCCATGTCTCACCGTCTCGCGCAAGTGCACACACGAGCGCAGTGCACAGAGAGGCAGTTAGACTACAGGCTGCAATGAGGCTAAAAACAGAGTTCAAATGATGTTTTTCCAAACAACTTTTTATGTTGGGGCTTCAGGACAGTGATCACTACAGACGAGCGGTATGGAGATATTTTGTGGTTTCAGTTATGTGTTTTTGGACGTTTGAATCTCTCCGCAAGTGATGTGAGGACTCTTAAACTTCACCTGAACCTCCCTCAGCATATGGGTGAGTAGGTTATGGCTGAATTTTCATTTTTGGGTGCACTATCCCTTTAAAGCTACCATGGGATTATACCTTCCGGGTCCATCACATGATGCCATAAGGCCGAAAAAGATTTTTTTTTCCCTTTAAACTAACATTGTGAATCAGTGGATACATTTATTTACCCAAAGTCACCTTTGTTTTAATGTCATGTTACCTTATTTACATGCAGTCATTGTGTACTGATGTCACTCATGTGACATTTTTATGTCACATGACATTACAAAACAAACTTACTTATCTTAACCCAAAACATGATCTTTTTTCTAAACCTAACCAGGTACATTTTGTTGCTTTGACCAAAGCATGACCATTTTACAACATTAAACATGTTACAGTATGTTTCAGCTGTGCATTACGTAGATTTAGCTCCATTCCGAATGGAGCCTCAACAAACATGTCAAGTTTGTAAAAAATATACTTTGTTTTTTAGTACAGTGAGCTTTTGTTTTGAAGTGCCATTCCCTCCTGTGGAGGAAGTGACGCAAGTGTGACGCTGAATGTGTGTACCTTGAACTAATGACTATGGAGAAATCTGGACCCCATGGCTGGAACATGGTTGGGAGCCAGTGTACTAAAGGGTGCCCTGTGTGTCCTTATTAGACATAACAAAGCGTTGGTTGAAATCAAAGGATAATCCTCTCTCTGCGGGTATAGATGTATGTCTGATGATAGACTCACAAGTCAGTCTTTAGACGCTTTGCTTAACTAAAGACTGATGTCTTTCTCCCTGATTTTGTGTTTAAATGGGCGGACAAAATTTCAGGGTTTAAAAAAACTCCCTACGTTGCAGAACCAATAGTAAATCTGCAGGGTGGTCCTTCAGTGGCTCACTGAACTCTTGTGCTTGTAAACATAGTCTGACTGGGTTAAAAGTTTTAAACAAAGTCGCTGTAAGTCCTTCATTTCCACAATCTTGTGGACTGAGCACACGTTTGATGAAACAGAGTTAAATCTCTCGGCATCCATTTTCAAGCTCTCTGTGTGTTTGTTTCCTTGTGGACGAGAAAAGAGGGAGCGCACATTTCCGGGAGGGTATGTCCTTTTAAAAAATGCAAGAGGCGTTGCTTTGTTGCTGGCCGTTTTCGCCGGTGTGTTAAACACACTTTAGAAAGGAGTGTCCCCAGACTATCAGAAGTGGAGATCTCTGATTGTCTGGAGGCGAGACTATTCTGACGATGCATATACCACATGCCCACACACAGACACATTTAAAATGTTTTTTAACTATAATTTGGAATTATGGCAGTGAATTTGCACAAGGCTGAGCTGGTAGATCAGACCAGCACTTTAATCAGGAAATGCTACTAATACCAGGAGTGTACGACCTAGGATTAAGAGGCACAAATTAGGCATCAGAAGACATATGTTGAGGGAAGAGGGACAAAGTGGCAAATCAAATGTCACCCGGTCCTGTCAACGCTACTAGGTGCTCTCTGCATCCCACAAGATCCCAGAAGACCCCTTGGCAGCGAAGAAAGTAATTCAGGAGGAAATCAAAAATGGTTTTGCTCCACTTGTCTCATGGACAGTCCAGCTAATAGCCAATCTGACATCGGCTAAAGTTGCCTTTCCTTCACCCTACTGTGACAGCAGCATCACATCCCTCTGAACACTCTGAGGTTCCATGTGCCATACTCAAAGAATAATTATGCAGAGGATCCAGCTTAGACTAAAGATCCCTGTGCGGATCTTTATCTATATGGTCCTTTCAGGTGTTTTACTGTTTGAATGTTAATTACCGGCCTTGTGCACGGTGGTCAAGTGGGTTCTTAGAGGAACAAATTGACAAGTTAACACCTAATTGTGCATATTTAGTGGACAGTAGAACAGCCATTGCATCACCTTGAAAGCTCAGCAGTGCTTTTAACAACACACAGAGGTGAAACTGCCACTAATCTCACTGTGCTGATGAAAAAGAGCCTTTGTGAGGGGACTAGGAGGGAGTATTGGAGAGTTTATTCAGCCCAGTGACGCATTGAACTAATTAGCAAGAGTATTTTAGAGGAAAGACATTGCTGGGGAATTCTCATCATCACTCATGTCTCTGTCTCTGTAGTTAAATGAAGTGTTATCTGTCATGTAGGCGCAGGGAAGAAAAGAGCGGGTCGGGGGTGGGTTTGTCAGCCAGCGTTCAGGACACTCATTATCTCTCCAAAGTGATGGTCATGTTTGAAAATGACTGAATTTTTAATGCCTCCCTCCCACTCTCAGGTTGAAAGGACTGCCGCATTGGCAATAGATCTCAGTCCAATTTACTGCCACTGGAGACGCGTGTTTCTCTCTCGCTCATTTTCTCCCTCCTCCATCCTTCCAACCTCCCTTCCTCTTCCTCCACCATCCTAAAATCAACCCTATTCATCCTTCTATCTCCTGACCATAGTAATTTATGCACCGATGGTGGGGTGTCCATGCCAATGCCAAGACAATTACGCCGATGGCTCCGGCAGCCATGTCTAAAAGTGTTGTGCCCGTTCCAGATCTGGTTGTGCCGGGCAGGAGGGAGCCAGAGACGAGGCCAGCTCCGGGTGAAGGAGACACAGTTTGAGCTCGCTGAAGATTTTCTGATGATCCACCACAATGTTGACAGCCAAGATTGGAGTTGAATTGCAGCCATGTGGCCCTAAACATATGAATAGCTATTATAATGTTTCAGCCGGGCTAACTCAAGGGAAAGGGGCTGTGGAGGTCAAGCAGGAATCATTAGACTTATCTACTGCTGTTTACAGGGCCAGAGAGGACAGATTTAGGGGAGGAAAAGAAGAAACAAACATAAAGCCTCTGAAGACCTCTTGTGTATGATCCTGAGTGAGATTTCAAACTAACTCAAGCTGAATTTTTCAGATTATTAGAAGACCTGCTTTTTAGGATCTGGGGCTGAAGAAAAATGTAAGAATTCTGTTCATCATTTCTTCACCTGCAGAATGTCAACACATTTGTTGCCTCTAAGGTTTCATCAAGTTCCAATTCAATCATATCATCCGTGTCACTATCCATCAACATAAACTGAATAGTATCTACTTAATTGACAGTGATAGCCTTGTTTCTCAATTGAAGCGTTGGCTTTTATTAAAAGTACTTGACAGGAGACGTGTCAGTGCACAGAATAAAATCATTGAAAGCTGGTGATAGTGTAGTGAAACCACCACTTTTATGTGAAAGACACCCATCTTTCAGGCTATATGGAATGAAATGTAATGCAATCTTTGCAAGATATGACAGGAGTTAAAACAAAAGGGAATAAAATAAAAGTATCTCATACATAATTTGTCTTCCTACTTAACCTTTATACAACAGATTAATTTTGCATAGATTTATATGATCTTGGATGCTACTAACCAAACCTTGCTTATAGGTGTAGTATGTAATTCTGGAGAATGATATGTGATTGTTAAGTCTCATTTCAACCTGATCTCACAGAAATACGTGAAATGACCACGACCTCTTAACACCGCATTCCGTGGTGGCAGCACGTAATGGGTTGAAATTACGTGCTGCCACCACGAAAACAATGCCAATGTAAAGTCAATTAGGATCCTCTCCCGTGGTGGACACACGGATTCCCTGATTCAATCACGTCACGTCAACCTCGTTTTCCTCAATGATATCTTTAACATTCCTGTATACACACAAAAACGCGGAAGTGTTCTTGATATTAAAACCGCAAATATATTCCTCTGTTATAATTTCCCACCAATAATAATAATAATGATAATAACATGATAGTTTGGCTGTTCTAGATATTTGTTATAGCCTATTCAAATATTCAATCCCAAAAACGCTGTTTCTAGAGAACTTATACTGTAACTTATATTGTAATAACTACTTCGGCTTTACTAGATATTAGATTTATTCAGTAGATCTATCTTTTTACAACCTTATTTTACAGCAAGCTGCAAACGAACCTACTGTCCCAAAAACGCTGTTTCTAGTGTATTAGCTAAAATATCAAAAATTAGCCGACATCTTTACTTTTTCTTACCATAGTTCATCTAGTTGGAGTGTAATAACTAGTTCGGCTTTACTAGATATTAGATTTATTCAGTAGATCTATCTTTTTACAACCCTATTTTACAGCAAGCCGCAAACGAACCCACTGTCCCAAAAACGTCGTTTCTAGTGTATTAGCTAAAATATCGAAAATTACCCGACATATTTACTTTTTCTTACTATTGTTCATCTAGGTGGAGTGTAATAACTAGTTCGGCTTTACTTGATATTAGATATATTCAGTAGATATATCTTTTTACGACCCTATTTAGAACCCTACTTTGCAAATCAGAAGAACTACAACTATGTTGCTGATATGTATCAAACTGCATGGCGCAGTCCCAGGGAATTGTAGTTTTTTAAAAATCTACCCAGACAGCACGCATACGTCTCGCCGACGTCGGCACGATGAATAAAGTTGCATCGGCAAGACGTATTATGGAGAGCGTTTGCTCATTGGGAAGACGTCGCCGAGACATCGGCATTTGGTAAAAAATGCCCTCCAGACGATGTTTGGACGATGAATCAAAGATGCTCAGCGCAGCCCCTCTACAGCTTTTATACGACCTTTATTTAGGTCGGATCATTCAATTAGTATAAATATCTCCATATCCATAGTCGAAATTAACATGTATTTACTTAAAATGTGATAGGATTATGGCAATATCATAACAAAAAAACAATATGCTTGACCACTAAATAGCTTTGTAATATTGTGTGTGGATAAAATAAAGAGACAGGTACGATTCAAGTTCGTGATCATAAATTTATTTCCAGCAGCATATCCAAAAGAGCCCCAGCACAAAAAGGATAAACAGAACAGAAAACATATGGCAGGTCGGGAGACGAACACAGGCAGCAGGGTCTGGATTGCTGGGAGACGCAGTCTGCAGGGGAGCCCGGGTTGTTCATTGTAGATTGAGGAGCAGTTACGTGTGTAGTCCGTGCTCCTCATCCTTATAACAAGTCCCCATCCTCGCTCCTCTGTCCCGCAAACACTATTGTGGGTGGAGGAAACAGAGAAAGTGCACAAAATTACGCTCTGGTATATCCAACCAGCTCTGACAGAAGCACACAGACCTTTTTCTCCCCGGGTCGTGCCGGTCTCGGGGTCGGATATAACATCTTTTGTATGTTAGAAATCATAATTGTTTAATCCTTGTTTTTTCTGGATCCCGGTAAACACACAGACACAAACACTACAGCTGTTCCACTTGTCATCAATTCTAATAATAATTCATTTTTTCCTTATTAGTGAGATTAAGTTTAAAGACGCGCGCACACGACTGTTCAACATATATGAAGGTGTTTTGCGATTGTGATGTGTGTGCGCCTCAGCTGTGTGCGAGACACACACGTGCACGCCGTTAACATATTTACACTTAATTGCTGATAGAAAATATGTTTAAAGGACACTTTACTAATCCACACTCCTGTATTCTGCGGGTCCTCTGCTGGAGCGAGCCGAGGCTGTCCGAGCGAGCCTCGGATCATAACCAAGCAATAACTAGTAGTAAGATCAGTCAATTAGAATATGCGCTTTGTGTTAATTAATAGTCTGTGTTGTGTTTTACCGGCGCACAACACGCACACACATATCTGCTGCATGTTTTATGACAGTAAACTGTTGCCCTACATTTTTTTCTGAATATATTTTAATGTGTTCTGTGTTTAAAAGATAAATAAATAAAACATTTTCGGAAATGGTCTTGATTACATTTCCCGGGAATCCACACACCTCACTGGCAGGACAGGACGGCAGTTTGACAGCCCGAGGATGGTGGAAGTGGACAGTGTTTGTCATTTCCATATACTAATTTTTTGTCAAAGCCACAGGGAGCCACTCAGAAGATCAAAGAACCACATGAATAGGGCTGCACCTTATGATTTTTTTTAATTATTTGATCAACTAATCGGAGGATTATTTTTAATCATTTGATTAATAAAATAATTAATTTACCTAAAATAAATATCAAAAAAACTCTCATTAATATTTCAGTATTTTATTCAATTAATATCCACAGACACATAGCTCATTAGAATAATAATGGTGACATCTTTTAAAGTTAGTCTGTAAAGTTAGATTTCCACCATATCTATTAGACTCATGTCGCTGTACTTTCCAAGGTGCTAATGCGCTGTCCAAGGTGCTGATCCCGACTATGTTCATTGGTTTGTTTGTTCGGTACTGTTTTACGGTTATTTTCTGTAGTTATTTTTGCACAATTGTAGTTTGACAGAGTCCATAAATAGCCTTTTGGAGGTGTGTGGATTAATATTTTCCCGAAAATTACATTTTCTATCCTGGAAACAGAGGCGCTCTATCCCGATGTATGTATGTATGTTCCCAACCTCAACTGTATTTTCTGCTGATATTAATAATTATTATTGAGGAAGAAGATCACCATTTCAATATATTATTATGAACATAAAATAAAATTGTATGCATTCCCTGGAGAATTTGGCATCTTTCTTCAGTGAGGTTCACTTTGTGCCACAGCCAGCTCATGGTAAATCCATCACATGCAGTATTTCATCCCGATAGGTTTTGGATTAAGTATAAATCCAGTGATCTTTAAGCTCCGAGCTTCACCTGGGATTTTATCTGAGATTCTAAAAGTTGCAGCAAACATAAATCCAGCGGATTTTATCCATCCAGCGCAGCGCACAGTTTGCATCTTCATTGTTTAATATTTTGAACTATTTCCACTCAAAGCTGGTGGCAGACAGCGTGTTATGTGTCTCATTCAGATGGTAGAGACAAAAGTTATTGTATTAAGTGAATTCATAACATGCTTGAATTCATGGCGATTTGTGATCGTTAACCAATTAATAAATGCACCCGGTGTACTCAGCTGGTAGCAAATAGGAGCCAGAAAACACACACACACACACAGCCCGAGCTTGATCGCACATAGCTGCCGAACTCCAGACCGCTCTGGAGGAGAGGCGGAGGCAGAGTGGAGCTTTTAGGCAAATAAACATCGCGAGTCACGATTCTGTTCGGATTCGACTTCATGAACGCACAGATGTACAGAGAAGGGAGGGGGGACTGTAAAATGGAGGGTCATGACAGAAACAACTGGAGTCTCTTGCGCTTTCCAGTGATGGTGCACTGAAACACACCCTGAGGCGGATATTAGCTTTACTTCCAGTACGAACACACCAACAATAACCCATAACCAGCACCGAACCATGAGAAACTATTATACCGGGCCATGTTAAATAAAGGCACAAACCCAGCGCTTCCCTTCGTCAGCTGCCGGTTAACCACTAGCTCCGCAGCTGTACAAACACCGAAGCCGGATACTAACAGCTAACGCTAACTAACGTTACCTGACCCTTTCCCGAATTCAACATTAATTTATTATCCAGAAGGGGATTGTTCATGTGTTGGAAAGACTTATAACTACCTAGCAATGGTGTTTGCTAATCGCTAGCTAGCTAGCAAGCTTGTTAGGAGTCGGTGTCTGACCTCTTTACCTTCACCAGCACACCCGGTCGGGACTTAGCAACTAGCAACTTTATTGAATGTCATATTCACAAAATAACTATTTTTATGTGAGCTTAAAGTGGGCTTACCTGAAGACTAGTTGACACCGACGAGAGGCTGTGTCCTCCGTCTTCAACGCCAGCTCTTTGTTCCGTTGGCGCCAATTGGATGAATTGCAATGGGCCGATCCACAGCCGACCTATCTCCGACTTTGAAATAGAGCACATAAACCCGCCCTCTGGCAAACCATGTCCCTGCTATGGGCCGATGCTTCTCAGACGCATCAACAGCCGTTAGGAGTAGAATGCCGACGCACAATCTGAGGCCGACGTCGGCGAGACGTTTGCATGCTGTCTGGGTAAGTGTTTTTCCCAGATTTGGAAGTTGTAAATACTGAATTGAGAGTACACTGTGGACTTTAAGGGGATGGTAAACACATTTGTGAAATCAGATTTTAAATATCTAATTTCTAAATGGGTGAAAATTAATTTTATCCATATTTTATCCATATCTGACAGCACCCTCAGTTGTTGACTACACTCACATGATAGTTGAGGTCAAGAGCTCTCTACAACAGTTGGTCCCATGTCTGTACCCCCTTTAGTTGCTGAGTTATAAGCCCTCAAACATGCACTGAGGTCAAGGTTCAAAGGTCAATGGCTGAACGCAGGAGCCATGTAGAATCTTCATACTGACATATGTTACTCTCCAGGTTGAGACCTTTCCAATGATGTATTTGGTTTAGCTCTACGACAAAGTTTAGATTTTTTCTTTTTTTTGGACACAAGCCATGCCAGGTGTAGTTTCAGAGAGCACTTTGAAGGCCCAGTGTATAAAATCAGTTTTGTTTGTTTCTTTGCTTGTTTTTATCTTTTTTACTGTAGATAGTTACTAACATGAGTCATCCTCAGACAATACAATACTACTAAAAAGTAAACCAATAATAACAATAATGAAATAAGCAAAAATAATATTAAAATCATATTGAAATTTTAAAATCTATTTACAGAGTGGAATGGTAGCCTAATAGATAACTTAGATAATATTTATTATTGTTTAGACACTTTATTATTGCTTAGATACTATTTAGCCTATTATTGTATTTACTTTTAGCATGTTCTACTTTTGAGTAATGTCCGAGAATAAAAAATATATATATATATATATATATATATATATATATATATATAAATATATATATGTATATATATATATATATATATATGTATATATATATATGTAGATATATATATATACATATATATATATATATATATACATATATATATTTATATATAATATTGTTGGCTATATTTTAATAAAAAAATAAACGGAAGAATAAAAGAAATAAACACCGAAATAATTACTTTTTTTTATTGATACTCCTCTCTGACACACACACACACACACACACACACACACACACACACACATTGAACACGCGATTGAATGAATGAATGAATGAATGAACATTGGAAGTGGTTCAGCCACAGTCACATTGAGATTACATTTGTTTTTTATTACTAACAAAATGTTTTATATTGACCGTATGAATGGTTTCGTTTTCAAATATATATTGGGAAACGAAAATATACTTTGGTGTACTTTTACAGAGTTTTGCAATATGTATATAGCCTACCTGTATCAAAATGTATAATTTTCAGCAGCGGTTTGTGTGACAGCTGCCACAGTCGGAGGTATAACCAGCGGGGCAGCCGCTGGTTCTGTGGCGCTGGCTTGGGGTCCACTCTCCCCTGGTGGAGTGGAGGGTGGCTGGGTTGCCAGGGGCAGACGGCTCCATGTGATGGTGTTTCCTCTCTGGTTCTTCCGTGCTCAGCCTTATTTTTATCTTCTTATTTATTTATTAGTGGCGTTTGGATTCAGTTACGGCAGATGGATGGCAATCTGAAATGGAATGAAGCCCACAGACAGCGGACAGCAGCTACAAAACAGTAGCGGAACGCGCCCCATCGGCCCACAGCACAATGCTCTTAAAGCTCTATGCTATCAAAAGCTGGCAAAATACATTTATTTTATTTTATAGCCTTGACATTAACCTGTCATATTGTTGAGTTATCAAGGACACTTTCGCGTTTTTGTGTGTGTACAGGAATGTTAAAGATATCATTGAGGAAAACGAGGTTGACGTGACGTGATTGAATCAGGGAATCCGTGTGTCCACCACGGGAGAGGATCCTAATTGACTTTACATTGGCATTGTTTTCGTGGTGGCAGCACGTAATTTCAACCCATTACGTGCTGCCACCACGGAATGCGGTGTTAAGAGGTCGTGGTCATTTCACGTATTTTTGTGAGATCAGGTTGCGCATTTTCAGGTGGTCAAATATGATGCTTGGACCAATGATCCGCCACCCCTCCAGCCTGCCCTACCTGGAATTTCAACCCCTAAACTTGCATTTTTGTCCCACTGTGTTTCCCCTTGGTGACCAGCCAGGCAGCATTACACAATAACAATGACCGGCCAGGTATCGTGCCGACGTGAAAGGACAGCCTTTTCTTTCGGTGCTGGCTGGAAGTCACTGCCCAAGTACTGGTATTCGACAAACTTGTTTGAAGGGAGGCTTCTTGGCCCAAGACTCAAACTTTACCTTTTTTTTTTTTTATTTTTTTTTTTACAAAATAAATAAATATGATGAGTCATCTTGTATGGCTCATTTTCATGACTACACTTGATTGAACTGAGCTTCTTTGTTTCATACTGGAGAGGAGATTGTATCAATCAGTGTAGTTATTTTAAATCTTTAACCATGATGGCTTGCTGTGTAAGCATCCATCTATGTCCTCTATCAGTATATTCTCTGCAGAGCTGTGGGGCTGAAAACTGTCCCAGGACTCACTGGGAGACAGACACAGTAAAATACACCATGAACATGGTGAACACATAGAGATACAAGTGACACCATGGGAAATTTAGTCACCATTGCTTTTAACCTGAATGTCTTTGGTCTGTGGGAGGAAAATAGAGCACCCGGAGTAAACCTGTGAGGGACCAGTTAAGTAAGGCCCAACAGACACAATGAAAATATGTTTAATTCATTGTAATGTAATGTGCATGAGACACACACTAGTTTAACTTGAATATGAACTCATTTCACAGTTAGCGAAGCAAAGTATTGCAGCTCTTGCAATCTCCTAAGGTCAAAATTAGAAATGGAGCTTTGAGCATAAGCAATGGGCACACTTTGATGACTAACTGACAAAGACACCACAGGGGGACATTTCCACCTGTTTGGCCAGAGAATGAACAGAAAAAAAGGGGACAAGGTTACAAACTGTACATTAAATTGAAGGGATAGCATTAATATTAGCTGTATATATAGTGTTAATGTTTAAATTAAACCCACAGTGTTTTTTGCGCTTTATGATTATTAAAACAGAAATCAGACTGAATTAAATACATTATGATATGACTTAAGTTTTGAGCTCTCCCATGAATCCCAATGAGTTTATTATGACCCATTCTAACCTACTACTATAACCTAACTATAGTATGTAGGTAACTCATTCCTGGGCTCTCTCTTTTGCTGGGGCAGTGCCTTATCAGGACACAAGTAACAAACAGGATGGTAAATAAAGCAGCCAGGAGAATCTTAAGCCATTACTTAGATGGAGGCACAAGTATTTGCTACCTGCAGAGCATGTTGCTTGTCGCAGCTTGACAGTGCTAGTTACAGGGTCAACAGCTGGGAGCCACCGCAGAACAATAATGCCCATCAGACTCAGTATGCAAGGTTTTTGTGAGACACAATTTTTATTGGATGACTGATAAATGCAGAAAAATACAGAATTTATGTGCAAAAGTGTTTAGTCAATTGCATTTCTATCATTAAAGCTACAGGAATAAATACTTGGTTACTAGTGGTAGCTGGCAGAGGAGCATCAAAGACTTCTTCAGCAGTCCCAGGAGGGAGCCTGACAAAAAGAACCAGAGGCTCCAGTAGGTTGAGGATGATGAAGAGGCCAGAGGCAACAGGATCTCAATGGCCAACAGGAAGTCTTACTGAGGAAAAAGGAGGATGACTGAAGAGAATGAATATATATATATATATATATATATATATATATATATATGCGTGTGTGTGTGTGTGTGTGTGTGTGTGTATACAAAAGATCCAAGACTTTTTATGCACTCAGTAGATACATTTTCTGATATAAAGTTGGTAAAATCTGTGTTGGTTAGCCCTTACAATAAAAGGCCACTCTAAAATGTGCAGTTTGATCAAACAAAACAGTGCCACAGATATGTCAAGTTTTGAGGGAGTGTGCCTTTGGCATGCTGATTGCAGGAATGTTCACAAGAGCTGTCCTCTGTAAACTCAATGTTTATTCACTACCATAATGTCGTTTACATGAATTTGGCAGTACATCCAACCAACCTGACAACTGCAGACCACGTGTAACTCAAGCATCTTCACCTGCAAGATAATCTGAGACCAGCCACTTGACAGCTATTGCAATAAGTGGTTTGCACAACCTAAGCAGAAGCAGTCAGAAACCGTCTCAGGGACACTAAGCATGCTTGTTCTCATCACCAGGATCTTGACCTGACAGCATTTCACTGTCATAACCAACTTGTGCGATTGTGAGGCTGGTTGGATTTACTGCCAAAGTTAAGGAAACAACATTAGAGACAAGTTATGGAAGTGATATGTTGAGATATGTTATCATTGTGCACTCTTGGAGTGTTTATTTTGCACATGGCATTTCTGTAAGTGGACTGTGTTGGTGATCCTAAAGCTCTGGTAGCTCTGAGTAACTGGAGTTATTTCCATCTGACAGAGAAGAGTATACAGCTATTTATTATCTATGTTATCTCCATGCAGGCCTTTCCTACAGAGCATGATTAAGTGTTGATGCCATTTTTTATTTTATTTATTTTAAACCTAGAGTCAACTGGGGTAGGCTAGCTGGTATTAATAAAACACGAAGCATGTCCCTTGCTCGTGAACATATCTGTAAATTTTGCAGCATTTTGCTGCACTTTCCTGCAGGGCTTTTCTCATTTTAATGCTCTCCCTCTCTGCTCCAGCCCTTCTCTCTCTTTCTCTTGTTGCCCCGCACTGTAGATATTTTCTCCACTGCTCGCCCTCTGCACTACACATATTGACTCAATGGCCTATATGTACATGCGACCAAGCATGCATGATAACAAGCAGAGATCACACTATCTGATAAAAAACAGGCACTTAGCTTTTCACTTTGATTTCACCATTTCATTTTGTATTTTTAACACTGACCTGACACTCCAGACCAATCACATGGTGACAAAATTGGTGTAAATTGAAAGGCTTTGAGGAAGCACAACTTCAAGTATGAAGATATGGATAGGAACAAGCAGATATGTGACTGGGCCCTCACAAACCCATGCAGAAGGGGAGAACCAGTCCGTTCTTATTCCAAAGTCGTTGAATACTGCCACTTTGTTAGTTATTTCAGCGTCAGACACCTGGCGCAAAAGGTGGTAGATGGGTCTAACAGGCACCAGCCTTTCCCTCTTAGAGGTTCTTGTTCACTTTCTGCATGAATGTAGAGCTAAACCATGATGTTTTTTTTTATTTTGTTGTTGTTTTGTTTTTTTTAACGCAAGTACATACTTTTGTTGATGTCCTGGCATTGTTAGTGGCATCCCAAATCATCAAAAGCAGATGTAGGAGGATAGCTAGTGCATAATATGCAGACATGAAAGGCCAGTGACAAAGTATGTGATGACTTGTGAAGAGAACATGTTGGGAGAACATGTAAACTCTATGGAGAAAAGCCCTTGAAAGGTCCATGAATGCAAAATGCAGATATCACTGCTGAGAGACCATAATGCCAGTGACAGCCCTAGGGGGAGCCAGAGAGGCCATGGCAACCCTGATAAAATTGAGTGGATTTAATTTGTTGAAACTACCATTGGAAACCTCACATGGCCAGGACCCAGAAAGGATTGACAGATTGATGGTGTTTTCACAAGTCTTGGTTGGGGGAGAGATTGCGCAGACAAATATTATTGGTGATCAGTTAATATGTTAATTTAAATTGTGGAGACAAGGGCATAAGTTTTGTTTCAACATTGAGGTGGACACATATGAAACGAGAGGTTTGGGTTCCTCCTCCAGGGAGCATTGAACCAGCCCATTCTCATTCCAGTCGTCAAATACCGCCACTTTGGTATCACACACCATTACAAAAAGGGACTTTTCACAGCAGTATGGTGCGCCTTGATAAACTGACGCTACCAGGGGGAGTATCATACTTCTGTGAGAGGTGCATCAATTTATAATGCTGCCAGAGGCATCAGTTTATAAGGCCGCCAGTAACAACGTAATACAAGGAGCTAGCATTCAGATTCAGATTCAGATTCAGAATACTTTATTAATCCCTGGGGGGAAATTGTTTAAATTGTTGTTAAATTGTTTAAATTGTTAACTGTTTAATATATATATATATATATATATATATATATATATATATATATATGTATGTGTGTGTGTGTGTGTGTGTGTATGTATATACATATATTATAGATATATATATTAAACTAACTACATGCTTTTGTTGCACAAGGAAATAAACATAAATACAAGGTGTTTTTTTTTCAATGCTGTAGGTTAATTTTGAAAAGACATTATGCATCTAATGAGCAGAAACTGTTCCTGTTAAAACAGAAGTGTATTTTGAAAAGACACAATGCATGTAACTGGTGTCGCAGGAGGACACCTAGTACGTCATAGAAGTGAAAGTCCACCGGTAATTTTTGATGAGCAGGGATGAGAACGTGATGATCAAACACTCAATGTTGTATATTTTGGTGAATTTTTATGCATCATTTTAAGGTGAAAATGTCTTCAATAAGACTACTTCTACTTTCATGTTTTTACTGGGGGGATGTTTACACATATTCTAAATACGAAGGGGGATGTTTCCCCTGTGCCCCCCCTGAAATCTGTGTCTATGTGGTCAAGATATTCTTAAAATATTTCAATTTGACCATGTTTATACAAAAAAGGGACCAATTTGTACATCTGGCCTTTAATATTGAACACTTTAACCAAAGTCATTTGCATCAAGTGAATGTTACAAGTCTAACTTTGCATTTAAACTTCAACCTGTAGTCCTTGTGGTCATTTGAATAGCCAGCAAAGACCATCGCCGATATTAAGAAAATCATTTGAATGTTAAAACCCCTCCCAAACACCTAGTCTCTCTTCGCCCACCATGTTGACCCCTGTGTGCTCTGAGCTCATTAAATGTACAGTCAAACATCCAACAGCTCAGCCGGGCTTTTACATTTCAAGAGGATAGTAGCAGGTATTTGAGGTGGAGGCGTTTGATTTGTTAGAGGAATCAGACACATGGTCATAGGCCCTGTGGAAGCCACATCTGGGGAGGCAGCCACCCACCGCCTGCTGCTGCTGCTGCTGCTGCTTCCTGCTGTAACCCCTGATCACACAGCCAGCAGGCCTGCAGGCTGCCAGATAATGGATGACACGCTTCTCTATGTATGGATGTGTGCTTTTGTGTGTATAGAGCCGGCTTATTATTTTGCAAAAAGGGGTTTTGATCATGGAGAATGTGCGGAAGACCTGCCAGCATACAGGAGAACAGACGCTCCCACTGCATCCAATGAGAGAACAGAGGAGAAGAGGAAGAGGAGGGCCACCCTTCACCACTAAGACACATCGCCAGACCTGGGAAGATGACAAAGAAACACTCATATATACACATTCTTTAGTGTGTCCCCATGGTATTGCTGTAGTTTTGTCAAGAGGTAAGAAAAAGAAGGTTGATCAACATAGGTCAGAATGTGAGTACATTATGTAAATAATAAAATTAATAAAATAATAATAATTTAAAAAAAAAAAACATTTTCACATGGTCAGCTCTCGAGCTCAACTTTGAGATCAAAGGTTACAACATTGGAACCCCAGTTCTTTTAGCACAGGCTCTGCCCCCTGCTGGACTCTATGGGTAATACTCCTCCAATCACGAGTACGCATTCACCCTGCTGGTGAATAAACATAGCCAGCCCAAATACCCCACAGTATATAAGGAGGCACATAACTGCTGCTCAACATCCTACATCCTCCTCAGGAAGCTGCATATGAGTGACAGGGCCCCTTGGTAGAGGGCTCCATCTGTGCTAATAGAACTAGGGTTACAATATTAACCTTCATTCTATTTCACACAGGCTCTGCCCCTTACTGGACCCTTTGGGTAATACTCCTCTAATCTCGAGCACATTTCCCCTACTGGGATTTGCATGAACGTAGCCAGTCAGAATACATGCAGACCCCACAGTATAAGGAGGCACATGGCAGCTGTCCGACATCCAACACCCTTTCAAGCGAGCTTAGACATATGCGTAGGAGCAACAGGGCACCTAGGTAGAGGGCTCGGTCCGTTAATGACGTGACACAATATCGACCCGCTCACCCTGATCCTGTTCAGTGTGCAGATTGCTGTTGCTTTAGAGAAGAACAGAATGTCGCGATATGCCTCCTTATATACTGTGGGACCTGCACATATTTAGGTAGGCACATCCGGACTGTTAGGCTCCGTCTATGCAAATCTCAATGTGTGGATGTGTGATTGTAATTGGAGGATCATTACCCAAAGAGTCCAGTAGGGGACGTGTGTATCTGTATGAGACAGAACCTCTGGTTTAGCAGTTAAAGGACCAGTGTGTAAGATTTAGAGGGATATATTATATAATATGTATGTGTGTGTATAATAACCTGAAAATAAGAATTGTTGTATCTCCTTACCTTAGATTAAGCTGTTTGTATTTCCACAGGGAGTGGATCTTCTTTTATGGAGATCGCCATGTTGCATCACCACGTTTCTACAGTAGCCCAGACTGGACATGCCAAGCACTAGCTCCAGATAAGGCTCTTTCTTCCTGTGTTATCATTTTCACATCAGCCACTGTAGTAAGAAGCCTAACTGTAATATGCAGTGCTGGTGTCACACTGATATGTAACATGAAGCAGCTTTTTTCAATGTTTCTAGTATTATAAATCATCTGAGACCTCATGTTCAAAGACTTGCCTGGATTTCCTACCGAAACATGGTATATGCTTCAATCCAGAAATCGTTGTACGCACAAAAACATCCAAATGTATGAATCTGTGCGTAAGCATGAATTCAATTTCCTTTGTACATCCCAATCAACGTGGAATTGAGCGCACGTCGGAGTACCCGACCCCTCCCTGTCCCCGCCCTTATTTAAATATGCAAATCATATTTAAATGGGACCTGCACCTGAGATTTCCCTCTCTGCACAATCAGAAAACTAAAACAAAAGCACGAGTAAGACGGGAAAAAATAAAAACTTTAATGAATGCAAATTGGAGACTCACTGAAGTGGAGGCGCGCAAAAATGTACTTTTTGACATGCTGTCCTGCGGCATCAAAGACAAAACGCAAGAGGAGTGAGTGGGAGAGTGTGTGAGGCTGTCAATGCTGTGGGGTCAGAAAGGCATACACACGCAGAATTAAAAAAGAAATGGTCCGACATTACGGTGGACGTGAAGTGGTGGACGGCTGCCCACGGCTGCCTGCCAAGTGTGGCCAAAACAGGCGGGGGGACAGGAGAGGAGGAGCTCACCCTGTTTGAACAGAGAGTCGCCGCAATTGTGGGTGACACTGCTCTCTCAGGGGTGGTGGGAGCACATGTGGGTGACTCGGATTAAGGTAAAGACCTATAAATTTGTGTAACTTACAATAAATGTGTTCATACGGGTCATACAATAGCCTGCTCACAGCCCTATAAGATAGAGGTTCATGCGTACATGTTGTATGTATGGTATTATTTGGTCTAAAATAAATCTTTTGAAGTTAAATTTAAACATGCCAGTATATCAAAGAGGATATCATCATATCATATCATATCAGTGCGCCGCAACCACCAGCTGCTGCTGCTGCTGCTGCTGCTGCTGTCTGCCCGACTGGCCATGTCCTCACCCATGCTGTGCTGGAGTCACAACAAGAAATAGTGAGAGCAATCGGCGGTATAAATGATCACCTAGATCAACTGATAGGCGTCCTCACAAATATCAGTGAATCAATGAATGCATTGGTGAACTAGTGAATTCTGTGTCCCTGCCTCGTTTATATGGTTGAAATCAAATGTTGCCGGGCCTGAATGGCCTCCCGGGTAAGATTTAAATTTATGAGTCCAGCTTCTGCTTCGCTTGGTGGGGGGATATGCTGCTCTGGCAGTGGTATGGCATGCCGGTGTGCCACATTGTGGAGGACGCCGCACGCCATCACAATGCGGCACACCTTCTCAGGACTGTACAGCAGCATACCCCCAGTCCTGTCCAAGCAGCGTCACCATCCCTTCAGCAGGCTGATTGTCCTCTCAACGACTGACCAAGAGCGGAGGTACAATGATCTCCATTCCCGCACTTGGTCAGTCTGAGGGTTGGTGAGAGGGGTCATCAGCCAGGTCTTAAGTGGGTAGCCACAGCGCCTGAGGTCAATTGAAAGCAGACAATTAATTATGTGAACTGGATTTACAGTTTCCATTTGTTAATTTTATACACCACTTACAGGGATCACACACTATTGTTGTAAATGAATGCAGAAGTGCGCTGGGGAAAAGGTGAGGCTGATTAAGAAATTTCACACTTTATGCACGGGTTTATTGACATGAGTACTTTACACACAGAGACAATCAGGGGCTTGTTAGAAAGCTCTGAAACTGTAGTTTAACCAGCAAAAAACAGCAAGTCACTAACTTTAACCACTGACAAGTACTGATGCTGTGAAGGCAGGATAATATTTGGGGGCGCACATGCTCAGTGCGCATCAGGGGGATTAATATTAGGACAACTAAATGAATAAATTATTTACTCACCAAGAAGCCACCCATCACGCACAGCGCCAGCTACTCTGTTCCCAACCATGCTGTTACTCAGAATGTATGAATCGTGCGTTGAACCAGGCCACCTTGCCACAATGTTGGTTAATTGCATTAGCGCATGACATATGATCTGTACATTGATTGAATGAAAATGCTTCCTGTTGACATAAACAAATTCAACTGTGATGCCGCTTTTATAGCAATGTGTGTGCACTGATAGCTCCGATAACATTAGGAAAACCGGCTCTTGCTGCAAATTGTGCTTTAATGTTGGCCTGTTGTATGGGAATTATACCTGGCTGACATGCGGATAATTTCAACCCACACAGCTGGCATGGCTCGGCTCAGGGTCGACTGGCACAGTCCCAATCTGTCAGCCAGCTCCCTCTGGAATGCCTCTGTTGCTAGGAACCCCAGTGTGGTTTAGCACCCGTATCGATACAGGCAGCGCATGGCTCCTTGCCGTGTCACGCACAGTTTCAGGAGGATTGCCCTCGGGAATCTTAAAGCTGCTGATGAGCCAGTTGTCATTATGTGCCAGTAAATCCTCCCTGTCTATGAACTCACGCTCTCTTCGTATTGCACCATTTACAATGTCCTCTAATACTGCTAAAGCAGCCATTGTTGTTAACGGTATTTCTGCACCACTTTGTGCAAGCTTTTATATACACTCATTTAATTGCAGACACATGGGTGTGTTAATTGTTCATCAGTGTTAATTGTTCATGAGTCTCTGATGTGCACATCACTCTGAGGACTAATTGTTTTCACATTTATTTATTATAACAGTTTCCCAGCATCACCTCTAAGTGTCGCCAAAGGATCAACAGCTGTAGAAACGTGCGTACGGCAGCCATGAAGTTGGCGTGAGGCACCGCACATTTCCACGGTCATTTCACTCTTGATACATTTGAACTTTGCAGTGGAAAAGGACATACGCCACATTTTTGTGCGTACGCACCCTTTGTACATGAGGCCCCTGGTCCATTTGTTTTGGAGTAGAAGAGACCTTTTCAGATGAATCGGCTTCCGGTGAAAAGCCTCTGAACGTCTGAATCTTATGTTATCGGAGAAAAAAAGGTAACTACACATTAGCATGTGTTGCACAAGCTGCCAGCAGCAACTTGCAAAAGTCTGTCAGGAATACATGGATTTGTGATATGAAAATGCATTATTCTGTGTTTTACCAGTTTAAATCGCTGGGTTTATTTAGGAAAGGCAGGGGCCTCTGCGGATAATGTGGCTCATGGTAAAAAACCTCCTGAATGTCTGGATCATTAAAAAGGTGAGCACAAATTAACTTATGAGAGAAAAGGGGTGAGCACACAATAGCATGTTGTGGGTGAGCCACAAGACTCTGAATAGTGTTGGAGAAGCACTGATTTGTAACATAAAACTGCTTTATTCAGTGTTTAGTGATTCTAATCGCCTGGTCCGTCTGTTTTGGAGAAAAAGAGACCTCTGTGGTTAATTCTTCTTCCAATAAAAACGTCCTGAACAATAAATACTGAAGGAATTTTGGCCAGCATAAATTTATAGCTGATTGAAATCTGCAATAGATGCCACCAAATTCCCCTAAATCTTACTCACCTTACTTTCAAGACCTGTATGTATTTAAGGAAAATATTGCTATGCTACAAAACATAACCATACACCAACTACCAAACGTATTAAAAAAGTGGAAGACTGGTATGTAGTATGGGTGTCATGCTGTCATTTGTGTACCATGTCATAAAAACATAATTGAAAAGTCATTTCTCTGTATAAAGTATGACATAAAAAAGGTAATTGAAAATATCCTAGTATATATGCCACAAAAAAGTCTTTAAAAAGTGTGTGCACTTTTCTTGTGCAGTCCTAAATCATACGCCAGCTCCTTAAAAAGGCATTCAGTCATAAAAACTGGAGAACCCCTGATCTAAGATTTTTCGCAGAAGGTGTCAATTGAAAATGCCCAGTGTGTATATTGTGCCCCCCTTCTCCCCTAACTTCTTGCATATCCATACTATCCATGTAATGTCTGCCTGACATCGCGCTAAGATGAAGGAAACTCAGAAAGTTCTGAACACTCAGCGGCACTTGTTGAACGGCCTTGACCAGGTTATTAAAACAACATAACATCTCTTGTTTATTTACTCTTAGCATCTCGGTACTTTAATTCGCTATATTTCTACTGATGTCTTCAAGGTAAAATCACTGTAGGAAATTCCATTCATTACAACCCACTTTTGAATCAAGGCAAAATGACTATACATACATGCTAACTGGTCCATACCCATTGTTAGCTTTGTGACCGTCTACCTATGCCAGTCCTCAGTGCCTATGTGCAGTTTCACATAGATTGACCACGTCAGTGAGTAGAAAAACGTGGGACAGACAGAATGACTGACTGACAGAATGACACACTGACAGTTTCCATGATTATGTACAGCATACCACACCATGACTTAGTCATACCAAAAAATTAGAAAAAAAAAAACCCCAACATTGGGCCACAGGGGGAGCCACAGCGCTCGGTCGCATTTTAGCCATTTTGAAGCATTTTTCTGTTGTTATAGCGCCACCCAGTTGCCAAATAGAGTTAAATTTCTCCAGTTACCTTGAGGCGTCCTGTTCTACATATCTACCAAGTTTAGTAAAAATCGATATGGCAGTTAGGCCTAGATAAGAAATTAGCTCTCTAGCACCCCCATTTTGTTTGATGGGGTCAATAATGGAGGGGTTCCCTCAGATTATGTGTGGTCATATGCCTACAAAGTTGCGTGGTGATTGGTGAAACCCTTGAGATGTTATACACCTTTATGTGATGAGCCACGCCCTCCGCAATATTCATTGCCTTATAGAAGCTCAGTTTTAGTAAGTTTTCCAACTTTTGCCAAGAGGGAACTTTAGATATTGGTCCCTAGATTATGTTCACAGAGTTTCAGGCAGATCGGTCAAATCTTTAGTAACATAAGTCAACATGTCACAGGAGTCAGGATTCTTGCCCACACTTCGCCATGAAATCAAACAGCTGTAGCTTTCCATGGTTATTGCACTTCAGCTTGCCAAAGGCTGCACTTTGCAGCTTGGTGTGTTTTTGACATCAGAGGATAGGTTACTTTCAGTGGAATCACTACTGGTTGGTCAAACTGTAAAAAAAAATGTGTAGTATAATAATGATGATTAACGACAAGACCGAGCAGCCGTAAGATTTCTCTCCTGTGTGGATTTTACAAGTGGACCTTCAGATTCCCACACAGTGAGCAAACCAACAGTTTCTCTCCCGTCCACCTTCAGATGCGCCTTGTACAAAAACATTTAAAAATAACGACCAGACAATCTAAACTACACCATAACAAGTTTGAATGACAGTGATGCCGGTTAACTACTGTTAGCAAAAAACACGTGAAGTAGCCACATAGCTTGCTAGCTGTCTGGTCCCACGGCATCATCATCATGCCCTGTGAAGACTGTCTTCATTCACGTAGAGAAAAAGTGATTACTAACCTCAGGGAAGATGTCCAGAGACTTTCGGAGGAGCTGCGGAGGAAGGACGTCTTGCTGTCAAGTTACATCGACACAGCTGCTGCACAAAACAAGAAGATCGCCGTCCTGAATTCCGTCATTAACACCTCCACAGCTGACACAGCCATCCTCCTGCTCGACCCCCAATCCAGAGGGCAACTGGACGGAGGTGATAGTTAGGGGAGGTGGGAAGGCGCGGATCACGGATATTCCACCGCCACTGCTCCACCTGTCGAACAGCTACACAGCGCTGACTGAGGCACCGGATCACCCAGGTGAGGATGGCAGGGCCTGTGTGGTTCCTCACTGTGCCTCCACTGGAGCGTCCCCCAACTCCATGCACCGACCGGCGGCTTCTCCTCCTACCGGAGGCAGCGGTGGTGGAGTGGGAGCCCCGGACAGTGGACCTTCGCACAACTCCACTGGGCCGTGCTCTGCACCTTGCGGAGTTGGAGAGTCATCCTGTGGGGGTCCTGGCAGTTCCCATGTTGACGGCCCCTCCCGTTCTCCATCTCAACATCTTGACCAGGGGGCTACCTGGTCCGAGGTTGTTGTCCGCGAGCGGAGGAGGATCTCGAACGGGGCTGCCTCTGTCCCTCGCCCGGCAGCAGGGCCTCAGCGACCCCCTCTCCACTCCTCAGCCCGGCGCAAGCGGCTCCTGCAGGATGCGGTGCGGTGGCACACCAGGGGCTCTCCTCACCTGGCGGGAAACCACGCTCCCGGTTCACCCACCTCCCCCCCGGACACTTGATGGATCTTCCACCTACAACCCTCATCATCGGGGACTCCATTGTGAGGAACGTGCGGATGAGGGGGGCGATCACACTGTCGTTCACCGGCGCCACCGTTGCAGACATAACGGAAAGAATCCCAGGCATCCTGAAGTCTCATCCACAGGCTGACAGACTGATCATACATGCAGCTACCAACGACATCCCCAAGCAGCAGTCTGAACTTTTAAAGCAGGATTTTACCCACCTTTTTAATCTGGTCAAACAGTCACAGCTGAGTGTTTTTATCTCTGGCCCCACCCCCACCTGTGGCAGAGGAATAGGCCATTTTTCCAGACTGCTCAGCGTGAACACCTGGCTCTCCTCTGCCTGCAGCTCCCACAATGTTGGCTTCATAGACAACTTTGATGTCTTCTGGGAGAGGAGGCATCTTTATGGGGCTGATGGGCTTCACCTCAACAAATCTGGTTGCCGTCTACTGTCCGCTAACCTGGCATACGGCGCTCAGCATGCCCGAAACACATTCTCCTCTCACCGATGCAAACCCACACCTGCTGACCAGTTCGTCAGCGATTGATTCGTCCCCCAGGTCCTAGCTCCTATGTTTTTAGTTCCATTTTTAACAGCAATACATGCATCACCAGACTTGGACCTTATATTCACGCAAACACTTCATCAATTCCTGTCATCATTACAAACAGAGAGCAAACTAAATATCACCGTACATATATAGATAAACACATCAATACAGTGAACTTTAATAACCTCAAACCTCTCCAAAAATACCAACCACTGATCTCTACAGTCCAGAAGTCACCAGCCACTATCAATATGGCACTTTTAAACGTTCGCTCTGTGGCAAACAAGCCTTTTATTATCAATGAGCTGATTTTAGATAACAAAATTGATTGTTTGTTTTTAACTGAAACGTGGCTAAGCGCTGACGCACCAGCTGTTCTCACTGAGGCCTCCCCACCAAATTTTAATTTTGCATTTTCTTTAAGGAGCGGTAGGAAGGGTGGTGGTACTGCATCAATCACCACTAATTCACTCACTATTAAACATATTTTATTTGATCAGTACACCACCTTTGAACATCATGCAGTCGTTTTTAGCAGCCCCCCAATCCTATGTGTCACAGTCTACAGACCACCCAAACAGTGTGTTGCTTTTATTAATGAATTTTCTGAGTTTTTATCAATAATCCATACCGCCTACAATATGAAAATTTTATCTGGTGATTTTAACCTGCACATAGACAAACAGTCTGATTCCATCTCACATGAGTTTTTAAACATGCTCAGCTGTATGGATTTTACTCAACATGTCACACAGCCAACTCACAACAGAGGACACACTCTGGATCTCGTGATCAGCCATGGCCTGTCCATCAGTGTGTCCTCTGTTACTGACTTGGCTGTGTCTGACCATTATTGTGTGTTTATTAATATCACCGGTTTTATTCAACGGGAGACCTCAGTGCGAACTGTGAGGAAACGCTATCTTACCTCTGAAGTGGCTGCAAATTTTATTGAAGTTTTAGATAAATGTCCTCCAGTTATTTTACCTGCTTCCTGCGACTTTATTGTTGAAGATTTTAACAATAAACTAAAGTCAAGTCTTGATTCAGTCACTCCACTAAAAACAAAGCTGGTACAAAATAGGCATATAACCTCGTGGAGAAATGAAGAAATCAAAAATCTGACAAGAAATTGTAGGATAGCAGAAAGGAGATGGAGGAAACACAAATTAACTATTAACTATCAAATATTCCATGAACAACTTAAAATTTACAATAATGCACTCAGATATTCAAGAAACACTTACTTTGCCAATATAATCAATAATCATAGAAATAATCCCAGAGTCCTCTTCTCCACCATCGACCTTTTAATCAACCCTGATTTTAACAAGTTACAAAGCACTTCAACAGATTCCCTTTGTGAAGACTCTGCAGACCACTTCAGAGGTAAAATTGACGGCATCAGATCTGATATTTTATCCCATCAAAATACAGTTCTTAACACATCTGACTGCTTGTTTTTACCTGAGGAAACACTGGACAGTTTTGTCCTGGTTGATGCTGAGACACTTGGTAGAGTTTTCTCCCAAGTGAAACCGACAACCTGTCTTTTAGACCCAATTCCTTCATCACTTTTTAAAACATTTTATGGATTTTTTGAAGATAAGCTTTTAAACATTGTGAATTCTTCTCTTCAAATGGGTACTTTCCCCAATGCCTTTAAAACGGCAGTGGTGAGACTCCTTTTGAACAATTTAGATCCTAATGTTCTTAACAACTACAGACCGGTATCCAACTTACCATTTTTAAGTAAAATTTTAGAAAAACTTGTTTTTATTCAGCTTAATGATTTTTTAGATAATAATAACATCCTTGAAAAATACCAATCTGGATTTAGGAAGAATCACAGTACAGAGACAGCCCTGCTGAAGATCGTTAACGATCTCAGGTGTAACTTGGACTCACGCAAGTTATCAGTTCTGGTGCTACTGGATCTAAACGCTGCCTTCGACACAGTAGATCACCCTATTCTTTTTAACAGACTCCAACAGCTGGTCGGCCTCTCTAGTACTGTTCTTAAGTGGTTCACTTTGTATCTCACAGATAGAAAATTCTTGGTAAGTATGGATACATGCTCTTCAGAGATCCATGAAATTAAATGTGGTGTACCCCAAGGCTCAATTTTTGGTCCCATACTTTTTAATTTGTACATGCTGCCTCTTGGATGTGTCATCAGGAGACATGGTATTAACTTCCAGTTATGCTGATGATACACAACTGTACATCTCCATGTCTCCCGATGACACAGGGCCAATTGATGCCCTCTTTAACTGCATTTTAGACATCAAATCCTGGCAGAAAACTTTTTAAAAGAACTTTTTACAGCTCAACCAGGACAAAACTGAAGTTTTAATCATCGGTCCTGAGGCTCAGAGAGACAACCTTTTATCTAAAAATTGCAGACACTGTCCTTAAATCCATCTATTCAAGTGAAAAACCTGGGAGTTATTTTTGACTCTGAGCTTACTTTTATTCCACACATTAAGCATGTAACAAAACCAGGTTGTTATCATCTAAAAAACATGGCCAGAATCCGCCCTTTTCTCTCCCGAGCTAACACGGAGACGCTAATGCATGCTTTTATCTCCAGTCATATTGATTACAGTAATGCCCTGCTTGCTGGTCTTCTCAAAAAAAGTATCTCAGGCCTACAACTTTTACAAAACTATGCTGCACGCGTGCTGATGAAGACCAGAAGGCGGGCCCACATTACACCGGTTTGAAGATCACTGCATTGGCTCCCCGTGTCTTTCAGGATTGATTTTAAGGTTCTTTTAATGGTTTTTAAATGTCTTAATGGTCTTGGGCCTTCTTATCTTACAGAATTGCTTGTATCCTATGAACCCTCGCGGACCCTGAGGTCTGGCCTCTAAATTATTCCTAAAGTCAGAACACATGCTCAAGGTGAGGCATCTTTCCACTATTATGGCCCCCGTCTGTGGAATGGCCTGCCGGAGGACCTGAGGGCTGCAGAGAATGGTGATATTTTTAAGAGCAGACTCAAGACCTACCTATTTAATCAGGCTTTTAACTAATATTTTTCTTAGTTTACTGATGTTTTATTGTCATTAACACTTTTAGTTAGGTTTTAACATCACTCTTAGTCTTTTACTGATGTTTTAATGTCATTTTTAGTCTTTTACTGAGGTTTTAATATGATTCTTAGTCTTTTATTGATGTTTTATGTTATTCTTAGTTTTACTGTAGTCTTAATTGTTATTTCTTCCAGCTATTGTTTACCGTTTAATATTATATTTTAATCTTATTTTTAGTTTTTAACTCCAGTGTTTCCTCAGTGGGGGGCCTCTGCACTGGGGGCTGTGATTGGCCCTGGCTGCTCTGACGCTGCCTCGTGGCAGGGTTGGGGGGGTCTGCACTCTGCCTTCATGGCAGTGGTGTGGGCCCCTCTATCTGCCTATGTTGAAGTTGACTATGTGTTGGTATCCTGGTAGCCACGGGCTGTGATCAGCTCCCGATGCAGACGGCTCCCTACGATAGTGTTTCCTCACCTGGTTGCTCTGCGCTGTGCCACATGTTTTTATGTTTTTTATGTCTACATCATGACTGTGTATGTGGGTGTGTGCGTGGGTGTGGGTGGGTGGCTGGGTGGCTGTGTGTATGTGGGGGGTGGGTGGGAGGGACATCTTTTTAACCTTGTAAAGCACTTTGTGCTACATTTATGTATGAAAAGTGCTTTATAAATAAAGATTGAGTGATTGATTGAATGTGGGTGATGCAGGTACAGCTGGGTTTTATGCTGACAATAGCTTTTGTGGATAAGAGAACAGATTACATAAAGTGGTAATGATATAATAAAAAGTAAAGAGTAAATTAAAGGCAAGGCCACTTTCAGAATATAGGCACAGTGTGACTAATACAGTTGTAATTTCAAATACAAAGTACATAAGGGAATTAAGTATCAAAATATTGTTAAAGTTCTCTGAAAAGTTCCAACTTTTGTGTCACAATATTACTTTTTTTTTTTTTAAATAAGCTTCTTATAACACTGCCTTTCCTACGTAAAATTATAATTTTTCTTGTAACAAAATGACTTTTTTCTCAGGATTCAGATGTTATTCACATAACATTCCAACTTTTCTCTTGTATTATCAGACTTTATACACAAAATCTTGATTTCAAGTGACCCAAATACTCCATGTATACTGATGGTTAGATTAAACCAGACACGTAGCATCAAACTTAATGAACATATGTCAAGAATCATTTTAAAGTCATATGTATCAAGTTGAGTGAATAGCTCCAGCCATCAGATTAATGCAGTATGAGATTAATTTAAAAGTAAAAATAGAAATCTGGAAATAATGTAATGTACTGTACAGTAATCAAGTTTTAGAACAATAATACGGTATGAAATGTAGGAACAGCTGTTGAGGTCCATCTCCCTTCAGTGTGTTTGCATCTGTATGTTTCTCCATGTGTCTGTGTGTATTGTATGTGTAGGCAGTATTTCAGAGTGTAACAAATAAAAAACAAGGATGCTGGTGATGAGGTCAGGTGGCAGTTGAAGGAGAAGCTTCACACAGTTAACCCCTTGAGGAGGAAGTTCATTGAGTTCTCACTGTTTGTCACTATGAATTACAATAATGTACAGCTGTGGCATAGTGTTTGTATTAATTTAAATAGAGCCTGACAGAGTACCTGTGCTGATTATGTGCAAGGCCTCTGAGCATATTAATGGTTTACTGTATGTGGTAATGCAGATCTGCCCCTACCCTCGATTCCCATGACCTGTGAGCTTCATACATTATGGTTGATTATATTATTGTATGCCCATCAGGCGTAACAAATGAATATGATTAGCCTTGAAAATATCATCTCAGCTCACATGCCACAGAGCCGACGCATTCCTGTGCTGGTGTGGAGCAAGGGTAAACAGGTTTATTATTATATTTTCACATACTAAAAATCCTGTGAGGTATATATAACACTCCATGTTTCTGTTTCTTAGCACATACAAAGCCTTTTTCTTCAGCAATAAATTGCAAAGAGGGGGATGTTAACTCTTTTATATAATGTGTAGTTCACATGCAAACTTTGGATTGATAACAACAAAGAAATGCAGCTGTTTTTAAAACATTACTTGTCAAAAAAAATATCTTAAAGAGAAGACACATTGTGATTAAAGACATAAAACTTGGTCTGTTAAAGTTGTGTTCCACCCTGTCCCTACGCAACTGTCCCTTTTTTTTTGGTTTAACTGTCTCGTGATTGTGTCATAAAACAAATGAAAATTCTGATGTCCTATATCAACCAAAGGATAACCTAGAATATCAACAACTCCAAAGACAGAAAATGAAGAAAATTAATAATTAAATACATACTCAAAATTATAATCTATTAATCTATTAATATTTTCAATTTTAATCATTTTAAATTATAACTTTTTTGAAACTCATCAGAGAGTAACACGATTTCAACTCAGTCATTTCAACTGAGTCATCCATAGTTTGACTCCCAAACCTGAAACACATCTGTATTTTACACTGGTTCCCACTTCACACGTTTCATGAATAAACAACCCTCTTAAATTATAATTTCCTATTCTTTTGAAAAAAAACAAAAAACAAAAAGGAATACAGAAAGGCTTCTGTATACAACTCGAATAAATATTTGCAATGTTTTTAAATACACAATGTGAGGTAATTTTAAACTGTAGGATGCTATAAACTACAAAGGAGGATTACAGCCATGTTAAGGTAAAAAAGTTTTTGATTTCAAGAATAAAAATCGTAAGTCTATCAGCAATGCTGAAGTAACTTAATGTTAGACATTCTGATATCCACACAGGCAAGAGGTGACTGATTGTGTATATGACTTAACTTACGGTGCAAAATGTTTTTTACCACAACATTAACTGTAACCCGTTAGAACCATTGTGAAAAAAATCACTGCATAATGGGCAACGTGAGTGATTTAGAACACATTTATACGTTAAAAGTTTTCTTCAGCTTATGGCCTTAAACACATTGTCTCATGGCACGCTGGGAAACTCCACCCATTTAGCCCCAACACACCACAATATGCTAAGTGCACAGTGATAGTGTTGTTTACTGGCCTCAAAGGCAAAATCGGCCTCATAAGTTTTAATCAAATTAACTCAAAAATGTTGACTTAATATAAAAAATGATGTAAAGCTCACAAGAGATGAATTTTTGTATCAAGTGAACGTGGATGGATTGGGGTTTACAGTGTAGTCTTTCGTAATTGGACTGAATGGATCAAATTCTAATAGTGAAACAAATCATTTGTGTTGTGACACCCAAAAAAATCTGATTTATAGATGTCTTTTGCACAATGGAAGTCTATGGGAAGGGTCTTTTGGGGCCCAATGGCATCACGTGATGAGCCCAGAAGTTGTAATTCCAAGGTTTGGCCACTATGTCAGAGGAGGAGGAAGGAGGAAGTCAAGTGATGCTATTGTAGAGCGACAAAATCCACAAAGGGAGGAGGTTGGTAAGGTGGATGGTTCAAAAAAACATTGGAGTTTAATAAAACAGGGTAGCTTTTTGTTTAACTGCACGGGCTGCATATTTCTGTCTGAACCCGAACCGAGCCCGACATTATTTAATGACCAAAGCACTGAGTTTGTGTCACACAGTGGTTACAGGCTATTTAACAGGCTGGGCGTGCGCCGTGGGTGCTCAGCTGTGGAGAAGGAGACCTCCGTGTTTGAGACAGGAGCGGGAGGTGGGAGGTCCGATGCTTCCAGCGAGAGGAGAGGGAGAAATAAAACAAAATAAGATAAAATAGGAAAAACCTGTCTCCCTCTTTTATTTTATTTTCAGCGTTTAATCAAGGCGGAGGCGGGCGGCTGGAGGTCCGAGACTTCCAGTGAGGGGAGAGGTAGAAACAAACAGCCAATGTGTGTGTGTTATGTTCAGGTGTTGTCACGTAAATAACAGTCCCAAAGCAATAAACAGGACAGACAATAGGATTTTATTTATTTTTACACTACATTTTCACTGAAAGCTGACCGAATCCGACCCGAGTCCGAATACAATTTATAGCTACATTTTTGACCAAACCCGGCCCGACCTGTCGGGTACCGTCGGGCTCGGATCGCCACACTCTAGTGTGTGTATGTGTCCCTATTGGGGCCTATCTGAATTTCTGTCTTTGAGAGATATTATTTTGTAATATAACTGAATTTTCTATCCATACATATAAATATTAAATATATTAAGATTATAAGGCATCTTTGAGTAAACTGCGAGTATCATTTAAGTAGGCTATGTCGTGGCCGGCCGAGTGTCCTCTTTTTTGGAAATCAAAATATGGTCACCCTACCCAGTACTTCCTAATTAACAGCTTCTTTGCTTGTTACTGTTGCTAAAATTGGTCAAATTTGTTGCCATATCAAATTACAAATATTATTAATCATGAATAGACAAGTTTCAACCATAAAATGTGATCAGGTTTTGGACCTTGTCCACTTTTGTATCGGGATGGGCTGCAGACTGACTTGGCAAAGATGGCTGCCGTCTTGTTTTTCGATGGATTATTGTATTGTGGGCTTATGACCAATAGATGGCACAATGTCCATGAACGAGGACAACAGGTCTAATTTAAGCAGTATGAAGTATAGGGTCAAGTAAACCCAAAATGCGATGTCCTCATATGAGGACACAGGGGCCTCTAGTTTCGCAGACCGGGCGAGGCGGAGGTGCAGCACACCTGCGCTTCGCCAACTGGGTGTGGCCAAGTGGATTTTGCAAGTTTGGCACACCGTGTGCGCTGGCGCAGCTACTCCTCTTTCCCACCTCCGTCCCTCCTACCTGCGCAAGTGGGAAAGAGGGAGGAGAGAAGGCGTGGAGTGGGTTTTACACACATCACACCAATCAAATGAGCCCCTCTCCTCGCCCTTAAATGCGCCGCACGAAGGCGTAATAAGAGTTTACTCAATTTGCCATGGCAGAAGAGAGCAGCAGCGTCAGATGGCCAAACTCCTCCCAGGAGGAAACTGATGTTTTGGTCCAGGAGGTCCAAGCTCGCAGTGTCTGAATATACGGAACTGCGAGCAGACCTCCACGGGCTGATGATGCAAAGGTAGCCTGGGAGGAGGCCACCACAACTGTAAATCAATGTTGCGTTTCTCTCATGTGCACACGCTCTCTTTGTCTCTCGCAGTCTCACTCTGTTTCTTTTCTTTTGACTTTTCTAAGATGACAGATGCTGAATATATACTCCCTATCTGATGCTGTGGCTGTTTGTGGTTGGCTGAGAGGGATGTGAACTCATTAGTTTGCAGCTGTGTTAATCAAATCAGGTTGGGTTTCCATTACGCATGCCAAACGTGCCAAACGGTGCCAATCCCCTTTGATCTGACATCAGATGTGACGGGACAGTCGATACAGAGATACATTTATGTGCTGATTGCAGATAGTTGCATTAAATAGTGGTTTTGTGGCTATTTATGGCATTGTTAATGTGCCTGACATTCTGGAAACCTGCTTGTGAGGTTTTGGTGACGTGTGCGCACTGTCCGCCGGTCAGCCAAACTTCCACTACTCCGGTTGACAGTAGACCTGGTTTCAGCTGGCGAGCTTTTAGTGCACCTTCGGCGAAGCCGTTTGGCATGAAACTGTCACTGCGCCAAGCTGGATCTGTCGACACCTCCCCCTGCTGCACCGCCACACCCATCTCAGCGCACTTCAGTCTGCCAAACTACCAAAATGAGTGCGCCTCGGGTTGCGCTGCTCGAAACTAGCTCTGCGCGGGGTTCGCCACCCTGCGCCGCGGTTGGAAACTAGAGCCCATGGTCTCAGGAGGTTAATGTTACCAACTGACAGTCAGAGTTTTCTTTGAGCATGACCACAGTTGGTCCATAACCATGTGTTGATTACTTCAGATATGGCAACGTGGGTGTCCTAACTTTAATGAAGTAGTAATTCAAACTCAAACCATTATCTTTCCTTAAACCCTTCTCTTATGCCTCAACCTAATCAACCTGTTTCTGAAAATTTTAACGAACAAAACATCAGTGAAGTTTTCAATTCAAATTCAAATTTGTGTTGATAATTCAAAATCTAAGTTGTGTCTTTTGAGACACAATATTAGTATCTATAAAATCAGGATTGGCACTAATCCAGTTCCACACAGCTCCTACTTTGATGAGGAAATGAAGCTGTCCTGGAGCTTCAATGCTTTAATGACATTTCAAGCCTGTCTGGCAGGAGGAACACTATTTCCTGACATGAACATAATGAAATGCAGGGAATGCTGGTGTTCATTGACAGAGTAGCTTGTTTAAAAGAGGAGCCTTGGCTAAGCAATCTGAATGCCATTCACGTCTGCTATTATTAGATGTACTGTAACCTACTGCAGTGTCCTGTCCTTTATCTCCATCTGAATATGCTTCATTCTCACTAACTTATGTTCCCTGTTATGTTATTTAAAATAAACGATTGTGAGGTAATGTGTCCTGAATGTTCTGTAACTGAAAATGTCTCTTGTCTGCTCTTTCAAGGCAGTCTTTTCTGGTCTGTGAACCTTTTGGAGGTATAATTATGGTGAATACATTGTTAAGAGAGTTTAGTTGATGGTTAAATGTTTAAATATCAGTAAGATTCAATCTGTGGATTAGTGGATAGAGCAGGCGCCCCATGTACAAGGCTGTTGCTGCAGTGGCCCGGGTTCGACTCCAGCCTGTGACCCTTTGCTGCATGTGATTCCCTCTCTTTCTCCCCCTTTCATGCTTAAGCTGCCCTATCAATTAAAGGCAAAAATGGCCCAAAAAAGATATCTTTAAAAGATTAAATCAAATTCCCATCATTGATGGAAACACCTTTTCACCAAAATCTGGTACAAGCTCAGCAGGTCAGGAGGAGCTCACTCACATTTAGAGCCACTGTAAGCCAGTGGTACAAAACACTGGGCCTCATGCAAGAAATGATATGCATACAAATTTTCTTTTTGTTCATTTCCAGGATCTGTTCATGTTTGTTAGTACCCACTGATTTCTGGGATTCACCCATGTTTTCTTATTTTTGCTCCTCTCTTAGGGAAGAGAACATTTTTCGAGTGGTTGAGAGCACATTTACCAAGATGAGGAAAAAACAATATTGTTTTCACAGTCTATAAATTGATGTGCAACACAAGGAAACATCAGTTTTGAATATCAGGAACATTTTAAAAATCCATGAATACCATACATTCAAACTTAGTTTATGTCTTATAATGATTGGATTAGTACATTTGAGGGCTAAAGAAATACAACTACAGTTGGTCCACTGATCCCAGTTACTGTAACTTTAGTTACTGTGTATGCCCCTCCTGCCAGTGGTGAAATGTAACAAAGTATATCTACTCAAGTACTGTACTGAAGTATACATTTTAGGTACATTTTACTTGAGTATTTTAATCTCACGCCACTTTCTATTTCTACTTCTCTACACTTCAAAGGGCAATACTGTACCTTTGATTTAACTACAATTATTTCATAACTTCTGTGAATAGTTATTTTACAAATTAAGATTTTTGTGCACAAACCATATGAAAATATTCAAAGCGGCTGAAACAATTAGGTGATTAGAAAAAAAAATTGGCAACTGTTTTCATAATCATTTGTCAATTTTCCCTTTTTTTTTAGAATTTCTTTTTTGGTACTTGACATTTATTACTATTATTATTAGTAGTAGTAGTAGTAGTATATTTTTATTAATTTTATTATAATAATTTCCTTTTTTGTATGTATTCTCTCATGCCTTTGTACATGGATATATACATGAATTGAGATGGTTTAGGTATATGCACTGCCTGATACCATACTGTGGACCTGTTGATTTGTTTATGTACCATGTTGTATGTTGTATGAATGTTGAATCCCCAAAAAATAAAATAAAATGAAAAATAAAGAAATTATGGTTTCAGCTTCTTAAACATGAGGACTTGCTGCTTTTTCTTTCAATTAGTTTAATTATTTTAACTTATTAAATGTACTTAAACCTACTTTTACTTTTGATACTTCAATACCTTTCCCTGATTGTACTTATACTTTTACTTAGGCAACATTTTTAGTGCAGTAAGTAGTAGTAGTAACAGAGTATTTTAACAGTGTGGTATTAGTACTTTTACTTACTTAAAGGATCAGAATACTTCCTCCACTAATACTGCTGATACGGCAAATGTTTTGTCATAGCTGGGTTTTTGATTTTCCTGTAACACTAGTACTGACACATTTATTTTGTCAGTTTATTTAACAGTATGTTGATTTCACTAATGCAGAACTTCTTACAGCCTTTTCTTGGTGGCATCACTCCAATTTTTGGGCATGTACAAGAATCTTTGCACACTATACAACATTCAGCACACCTGGGCCAGAGCAGATTTGGATGGTTGAAATATAAGAGAAATTTTTCACAGACACTCTGCCATGGGCGGTATAGCAGAGTTGTGCTTATGGGGCTTAAGCTACAAATGTTTTTAGCAAAGCCTTAGCAAGGCCAAAAATTACTTTCTGTCAATAATGTGTGTCATAAAAGCCAAAACATAGGAATCCACCTCAGTCACCAGAAAAATTGTTGGTATTTTAAACCACAGATATGTGACATTTGTACATTGTTGTGTAGAGGATATGTTCCAACTTTGTGTCAACAAAGCTGTGGTTAGATGTGATTATGTTTATGCACAAAAAACGCAGGGTTATATAGTTAGTGAAAAAAAACCATACTTTGACATAAAATACCTGCTTTTGGTGGCACAATCCTGGCTGGACAAGCACCTATATCTTGGTAAGCACAGGTAGCTTAAAAACACCCACATTTAGCGGCTAAACAGCCCAGAAAAAACAATCAGTTTTGTTGTTTGTTGGTTTTTGTCATTTTACTGTAAACTCTAGATTACTTTTAAACATTTAAAACTGTTGATAACTGACCTATGGCTAAGGATAACGGCCTTTTTACCACCTTTACCAAGAGTGTCTCTCCATTAGTTTGGTGCTACAGTATTGACATTGAATCATTCAGCAAAACGGGAGCGTGCCTATGTTCCCACAGCCCTATGTTCCCACATTTCTATGTTCCCACATTTCCTTTTTCATAAATTTGTATCAGATTCTATCCCCCTTTCTCACAATTTGGTAGCCAATTACACCCAACCTATTATCCCCCCTACCCCTAACCCTAACCCTTGTGGGAGGATAAGGCTTAAATTGAAGGGAAATATAGGAACACAAGACCTAATTTTGAAAATGTCCTAGAAATGTGGGAACATAGGGCCTAATTTTAAGAAAAATCTTAGAAATGTGGGAACATAGGGCTATGGGAACATAAGGCCTAATTTTCAGTGAAAAAAAACTTCTTAGAAATGTGGGAACATAGGGCTGTGCGACCACTGGGCTGTGGGAACATAGGGCTGACCCCAGCATAACGTTTGCCAACCTTTGTTATCTCTGTGATTACAGATAAATTAATCAAGCTAAGCTCCAGAAGTTAACGTTAGCTTAACTAGAGCCCTATGGACAACAGCTAACAATGATACACGATCACCAAAGTACAAAACTAGAACAAAATAGGCTAATGAACTCCCAGCAAACAAGGTGACATGATGAACAACACAGCTAGGAGCTGACGTTAGGCTAACTGTAGCTAATGTTAGCTAGAGATATTAAAGATAACTTTATATTTCTTTCCAGCCAAGTGACAATATGTTGCCTCAAGCACTTTGTTGACTTACCTTGGATCAGATGTAGACATCATTGTTAATCTTATTCACGTTGAGTTGATGTTGTGGTCTAACGTTACCACACAACTTTATCCAAAGGAGACACTTTTCTCGGTTGAGATGTGGTTTAAAGTGTAAAAAAATACACCTCGTTGCCCAGCCTCTCAGGATACCTTGTGTCGGAGTTGCATGTACCCCATGCACACCGTTTGACCATTTTTAAACTTCAAATCTCAGAAAAAGCTCATAAAATGGAACAAAACTGACTTTCTGTAATGCATTTCAATGAACGTCCAGGCAGAGAATGTCCGAGTGTATGGGAATGGCTATATGCAATGTGATTGGCTCATCGCATTTGAGGGCGGGACTTAGCCATAGGTCAAGTGGCTGCTCCATTGTTTTCAAGATCAGCTCATAATGATCTTTATGAAATTATTTTAATGGTAACAATCAAAGCACCATTTACTCTATAAGAGTAAATACAGTGTCTTATGTAGTATATGCAACCAGTATTGTGATCTGTGTGCTATGAATCCATGTTTGAATTGTGGAGAAGAGGTTAATTATTATTGTGTAAATGATCATGCAGCTACTGTTAAGTTTGCTAATGTACTGTGCCCCAGAAGAACAAGCAAGGAGAGAAGAAAGGAACTAGCCTCTGGAAACAGAGCTGCAGCTTGGGTCAGCAAATGCAGAGGATGATTTAGGTAATGCTTAGAAACTGGTCCAAAACAGGTAAATCTCACCCAGTATCCCCTAAGCCAGCTTGGACTACGGCAGAGGGCATTTAGCAAGAAATGGCACAATATCTTTCTATAGCTTGAATATTAAGTATTGAAAACTCTGGAAAGCAGTAAATAAGAAATAACATTGACGCATTAATTAGTTTTAGCTTCTCAAACTGGAGAAGGACTCTAGAGACATTTGCTGTAAATTTACTCATTTCCTCAAACACCCGGAGATACTATGGAGAAAATTCAAGCAGCAATTGTAGGGGAAAGTACCTTTGCTGCATAGAAGCACTTTCTTCCTTCCTTGGGAAGCAAGGCATTGCATTTCATGGGCATGACGAACAAGTGTCAAGTGTAAATCAAGGCAACTTTCTGGAGTGCATGAAACTTCTTAGATAGTTTGAGCGTTTTCTCCAAGGCTATAGTGCTCCATCCGACTCAACCTACCTGTCTCATTCCCCCGAAATAAAATCATTACATGCTGTTCAGAGGAAGTTACAAAGAATAACTGTTAATGAAATGAAGGTGTCAAAATATACTCTCTGGTGAAAGATGAAGCAAGAGACATACAGAACATCTTGCAAACCTGAGGGCATGTTCAAGGAATGTTTTCTTGGATTGGTGCACAGTCAGTTGCTGATGTCATAGAGTAGTAGTTCTTAAAATCAGAGGTCCCTGAGGGAATTCCAGAGGGTCCCCAGAAAATGGGGAATATGTATTTTCATATTTAATGCACTATAGAAGTGAGCCCAATGTGATTAAGATTGATAAAGATCTAAGAGTGACTATTCTGATAGAAGGTTTTACTTCCTCCACAATTATCTCCTTAACTGTAGCTAACAAGTAGAAAATTCTGGTTTAAACGTATTTAAAATCTTTTAAAATGGAGGTCGCTGAAGCAAAATTTCATCAAATGGAGATCCGTGACCCAATCAGTACAATTTAGGGGTCCTTGACACAAAAAAGGTTGAGAACCACTGTCATAGAGGAAAATCCAAAAATCGGATGTGTGTTGTGCGAGTTTGTTATGGTGCAGCGGTCATAAGTACAAGCCTGCTTTTGAGAAACTTGCCCTCAAGCAATGTATTTGCACTGCAAAGAGTTACAACTTGTCCTTTGCCACACATGCATGGCTGTTTCCAAAGCCTCTTGCTTTTTTCTGGACACTTCATTCTTCAGTGCATACTGTCAACCACAAAACATTTCCTGGTCTTCAACAACAGCTTGGATCAAAACTGAGAGAGCTTGTGCAACTGTCAGTAACATCTTGGTCATGTCAGGTGAAGTCAGTCATTGCTGTGCTTGACAACTTTTCTGTTATTTTGCAATGTCTGAGGACCATTCAACACCAACGGTCCTTGGACTCAGATCACAATTTAGGAGATTTACAACCATATTTTTTTTCCATCACTGAGGGACTTTAAAGGAATCTGTTGACCTGGCCCAAGCAATGTAAAGTACAACATGCAATATGCAGTGTGATTGTCTTAAAGAGTTCTACAAAGGTGCTAGTGCTGCAGGGTTATACAATATGACACGTTCCAGAATGTTTTGTTGGTCCAAGATGAAAACAGAGGCAGATGGATGATTATGTTGTGGAATCAGCGTTGGGCATAGCCTCAGATTTGAGTACATCAGACCAATTCATGCACAAACTGTACTATCTTTGCCTTGACCAAATGATACAGCAGCTTGAAAATGTTTTTCAAGCAAAGAAGCAGAGTTGATGAAACGGGTTCAAGCCTGTTAGAAACATTTCTGAGTGAAGAGTCTCTACACAATACAAACTCCAGTTCCTGTCAGATGAGGTCACAGTAGCAAAACACTTCTCAAGAGGAGAAAATAAAAAGAAACCATCCTTGACAGAGTCAGTGTGTTCCGGCAACACAATAGTAAGATGTTTCCAACACTAAAGACAGTTTTTTCTTAACCACCACTGTTAGCTGTGCGCTACTTCAGTGCTGTCCATGGACTGCATACATGGTTGAAAAACAGCAAAGGCCAAGAAAGGCTTACTGTAACTACCAAACAGCAACGTCCATTTAAAGAGTACCTGGCAGCCATTAAATATGAAGGGGTGATACCGATTTGCCCAGATGTAATCAGGGTAGAGCCTAATGCTACCACTTTGAAAACAATAAAGTAAAGGAATAATAATGAAAATAATCATCTTTATTTTTATAGCCCTTCTCAAAGCAACTTTTTAAAAGTGCTTGACAGTTAATGAAGTTGCAAAATGGTGCACAACATAAAACAGCAAGTAAAAATACAGTTTTAAAACAGAAATAACAATAAAATCATTATAAAAAGAAACAGAATAAAAGATAGATAAAACCAAAAGGAATAACAAACAGCAGACATAAAAATGCCAGCTTATATAAGTGGGTTTTTAGAATTTTTTTTATGATGTGGTACAGACTCAGCTGTCCAGACAGTGAGGGGGAGGCAGTCCCATAGTGTTGGAGCTAAAACAGTAACAGCATGGCCCCCCTTTGTCATGAGTCTGGACAATAATATATTTAAGAACAATTGGTTAAAGTATCTGAGTAATCTTGGAGCAGTGAATTGGGTTATGATCCCGGATCTGTTATCTTAAGATTCTTGAACTGAATTCTGAAGCTTAAATGGAGCCAATTGGGTCAGTCAATTGCAGACTTGTGTGTATATATATATATATATACAGTGGTGGAAAAAAGTTTTCGGACACCCTTAAAATTTTACACAATCTCAAATATTATCATGAAATATTTGTGGAAAAATCTTTTTTGTGTTTCAAAAGGTGTGGCTGCATTAGAAAGATACAAACAAATACAAATTATATTTTTTTGTTTATTGTTTACAAGAAAAACTAACAAAACTAAATTCTTGACAGTTTCAATATGTCAGTTCTCAACATTGTCGGTATCAAAGTCAACAAATAACAGAGAATGTGTTCAAAACTGAACAAAAAATAAATAAACCATCACATCATCAAAATAATATTTAGTAGTCCTGCCATTGGCACGTAGTAGAGCTCTAATCCTGGCTGGCATGTTCCCCACGAGCCTTTCACACTGTTGAGGGGTAATCTTGTCCCATTCTTCTTGAATTACTGCTTTTAATTCTTCTAAATTCTTTGGTTTATGCTTTGAAACAGACCTTTTGATAATCTACCACAGATTTTCAATGGGGCTCATGTCCGGGGATTGAGCTGGCCACTCTAAGACCTGGATACTGTGCTCCTGCAGCCAAGTTCTACTGGCCTTGGATGTGTGGCAAGGGGCATTATCTTGTTGAAACATCCAGTTTTTACCTCGACGGAACAGTGCAGCGCAGAAGGAGCATGTGGGTTTGGAGAATGGTACAATACTTGGTAGAGTTCAATGTGCCATCACAGACAGTGAGATGACCAACACCAGCAGCACTCATGCATCCCCAAACCATGATACTGCCTCCACCATGCTTGACAGTAGGTACTGTACATGCTGGAGATAATGTCGCCTGGCCTTCTGCGTACCCTCACATTAGTAGGAGGAAGATAAAGCTGGAAACTGGACTCATCTGACCACAAAATCTTCTTCCAATTCCTGGCTGTCCAGTTCTTGTGTGCCTGGGCCCAACGACGTCGGGCTAACCTCTGTCTCTCATTGATCAGGGGCTTCTTGATAGCCTCGTAGGACCTTAAGCCATGATCTAAAAGTCGGCCACGTACAGTGCGGGTGGAACACTGGACACCAGTTTGGTTTGACCACTGCTGCTGAAGCTCCTGTGATGTCATTAGGCAGTTTTGCCTGCACATGCGGATCAGGATGCAGTCATTTCTTGCTGAAGAAACCCTTGGACGCCCAGATCTTGGTTTGTCTTCCAAGCTGTTGGTTTGTCTGTATTTCCGCAGAGTGTATCCAACTGCTGAAGGACTGCATCTGCACTTCCTGGCTATCTGGCGGCAGCTGTACCCTTCCTGGCTGAGAATCTTTATCTTCAGGCGTGTTTCCTGCGTTAGGTTCCTTGTTTTAGCCATTTTGTTTTAGCCATTTTTGTGTCTGAAGAACTTTCAAATGTGCTGGCTTTATGTAGACACGAAGCTTGGCAACAAAAATTGTGTCTTTTAATAAAAAGAACGACCTTCATCACTGGTACCAAAATGACCCAATACTCAAAATTTCTTATGTATTTTTATGGAACCAATCAATTTTAAGTTTTTAATGGCTTTTTTAGGATTTATTTAGTATTTTAGCTGTGACTGTACTAAAAGAAATTGCACTTGAAGACCTAAGAGTGATTCTTAATGCAATATTTCACAAATGCGTGGGGTGTCCGAAAACTTTTTTCCACCACTGTATATATATATGTATAATCCAGGCAGGCGGTGATAAAAGCATGGATGATTTCATTTATGATGCTCTTTAGCAAGGCTAAACTGATTATATTTCTGATATTATATTTATATAATATATATATATATATATATATATATGTATATATATATATATATATATATATATATATATATATATATATATATATATATATACATATATATATATATATATATATATGTATATATATAATATTTCTGAGTTGCAAAAACAAGACTGATGTGATGGTCAAAATTCAGATTTCGATCAAACACAATATCAAGATTTCTCACATAGGGTTATATAATCATTGCAAAATGACTGAGGTATGCACTAAAACTCTTTAAAACTTGGTCTGGGCAAATGACAGGCCAATTCAGCTGCAAAAAATGGCATCCAGTCTTTGACAGCAGTAAGGCAACAGAGTACAGTATCCAGATTTGTAAGATTGCCAGGTTTAAGCAATATATAAAGTTGAGTGTTATCTGCAAAACAATGGAAGGCAACACTCTGAAAATGACCAATGACATAGCCAAGGAGGAGCATACAAACTGAAAAAAGTGGGACCCAGGATTTAACCCTGTGGAACCCCAGCCAGCATATGACCCAACAATGAGACAAAATCGTCACTAGTCACCCTGTAAGAAAACCTTCTGAGGGCAGTTTCATCTATGCTGACCCAGTACTTTAGTCTGTCTGGCAAGATAGTATAATCTACAGTGTCAAAGGCAGCCTTTGTCAATGATAGCAAAATATGTGTTGTCTGGAAATTGTTGGAGGTAAGAGCAAATTCAATTTTCTATTAAATCATTATCCAATACAGTATTTAAAGCTGCTGTTTACTATTTCCTTTTGTCCCAAAATGAGACTGTGGGCCAACCCAACTACTGGAACAAATGTTAGAAATGCACTGTACATTCCCACAAACCACGGATACCTTACAGTTGTACATTACTGTATCGCCATTACATTGACATCGTATGTTTATTTATGTTTTAACATGTGGTTTGGTTAAGGCACACTTATGGTTATGGTTAGGAAAAGATCATGTTTTGGCTTAAAATACCCAGTTTTGGTAGCACAATCCCATCTGGAACTGCAGCTATGTTTCAGTTACAGGATAGCAATAGGATAGCAAAGTCCAAAGCAGACCACTGAATCCTGACAGAGCTGCACAAGGTAGGCTATTCTTTATATACCTATATGTGTGCCAGCAGACATTAATTCTGCCTGTAGGTGGTGCTATTGGTTTTAAGTCCCCCTTTTCTTGTGTTGCAGCCAGCCTTTGCTACACCCTCGTTGGGGGGGGGTTGCGAGAATGAGATGTGAGGAGAGAAGAAACATGGAATTATAGCCCCGTTTCCACCAAACACTTTCAGTATGGTATCTTTGGAACCAAAAGTAACGTTTTAGGCATGGTACCTAGACCCTGGCATTTCCACTGCAAACTCTACCCTTGACTGTGGGCAGGGTTGTTGTCACTCACTGCTCCATCCAGCATAAATGAAGAATGTAGTTTGTTGTCCTATTCTTGTTCAGATTTTTAACTAGATGGTGAATCAGAAAACAAGTAAAATATAAAACAATTAAATAAAAAATAAAAACAAAATGCAAAAAATGCATGAGTTTAATTTGTTATCTGTTTTCCCTCTGGAACAAAGCTCCAGTGGTGTTGTGATGTATCAGATCAGTCCGCTGTCCAGTCAATAACTGATTTCCAATCAAGGGGGTGTGTTGGTCGGCAAACGACTATGACAAAGGCTGCACTCCTGTATCCTTGCTTCCCTCTCTACTAAAAGCCTCCCCTCTCCTCGACTCCTCTGAGAGCATTTAATGAATTGGGACGTCCTACAAGATGGCGAGTCTCGATCGATTTCCGGGTCAAGTGATTGAGGATAGAAGAGTCGAGGAGGGATACTGGGATGAACCCAGAGGTTGAGTTAGTTGTGATAAACTCTGCATCCATCCTCCTGTGTTGGTTTATGGAGAGCATTGCCTGCAGGTATTTACCATCTTAACATGTCTTTAAGGCATTATCACTGATTATCTTGGCATTTTGATTGTTGTAGTGGACTGCATATACGTACTAATGTTTTATGCTGGTAGTATGGCTGTATTGTGACTGCATTTGGCTTTGAATTTACATTTCCTTTTTGTGTTTCTTACAATGTTGTAAAGTATGTAAGTATTTAACAGTTTCCTTCGTAGCGACTTTGACAAATATGCAGCTGTATTTTGTTTGTGCTAATTTCCCAAAGACGTCTGTAGTGTTTATTTTATGGTACACATTCATATACAGGGTGGCACAGTGGTATGGTGTTTAGCACTGTCACCTCACAGCAAGAGGGTTCCTGGTTCGATCCCAGGAGGGAGCCCTTCTGTGCGGAGTTTGCATGTTCTTCCTGTGTCAGCGTGGGTTCTTTCCATGTACTCTGCCTAGAATGTATGACAATACACCTGTCACTTTTCTGTCTGCATAGCTGTGTTCAGGTCAGAAGAGTGAGGGCAGAACAGTGTGTGTTTTGTTTTTTTCTTTTTCTTGAACTTGTGTATTAAAAAGGTGAAGGTCTTTGAATATATTTACTATTGGGATTGTGGATAGTCAGAAAATGAACATACTGTATCAAAGCTCTGCCACAGCTGCTGTTGAGATAAAAGAGGGTGAGTACGCACCATCAAGTAAATTACTCTCATTCTAAAAAGTTCATAAAAGCATTTATGTGAAGATACAAACCAGTGCCATTTGGGCTTTCCATACATTGTTAACAGAAAATTCAAAATGAAAATACTGAGGCAAATAGTGAAGTCTACCCAAACAAAGATGATCTTTGCATCTTTGTAAAACAAAACAGAATACAAGCAACATGAATGAGGAACTGCAGAGGATCATCAGAGGAGGCAAAGGTAATAAGGTAAGAGAACATATACACTTGGAAAAATATAAATGAATAGTCATCTTTTTATGGACTGAACAGCTATTGCAAAAATATGGATGTACAGAGAGTGGGATTAAACATAGCAACCTTTTTTTTAATCAGAAGTGCTATATCATAGGCAACTGGACTTGCTGATCAGTTGCTGTTAGTGATTAACTGTGCCCAGCGGTGTCAGGAGGAAACACGGTGGGACAACAATGAAAGTTAAGGCAGCAGAAGCCCAAGTAGGGCATGCAAGAGGGGTAGTGGATGGCCCAACAACCACCAACTTTTACCCAAGAGGCCGGTGTTCGCTTTCCGTAAGATTGTGAAGCCAAACCCTTTTCTTTATTTCCAGACCCAACCATGTGCCTGTGATGTTGAATTGTTGGATCCAAAAGAGTTTTACATGTAAAAACTTAAATATTTCTTTACACTTCATAAGTTATTTGATCTATGTGCTTGAGATATGCTTATTTTTATGATAGGAGTGAAAAGACATTGTGATAGATTTATCATCATCCCCCTGGCACGCCGTGCATTTTCGTATGGTTTTGCACCACAGGTAACAAAGCGCAATAATGCGATTACAAGTGTACAACATGATGACATGGAAGACAGAAGCTTTAGCTTTCTGCTGCAAAAATAATTAATGTTCTTCCTATTATAGTTTTTTTATTTGAGATCAATATGTTTGTATATACAGTACAGGCCAAAAGTTTGGACACACCTTCTCATTCAATGCGTTTTCTTTATTTTCATGACTATTTACATTGTAGATTCTCACTGAAGGCATCAAAACTATGAATGAACACATGTGGAGTTATGTACTTAACAAAAAAGGTGAAATAACTGAAAACATGTTTTATATTCTAGTTTCTTCAAAATAGCCACCCTTTGCTCTGATTACTGCTTTGCACACTCTTGGCATTCTCTCCATGAGCTTCAAGAGGTAGTCACCTGAAATGGTTTTCCAACAGTCTTGAAGGAGTTCCCAGAGGTGTTTAGCACTTGTTGGCCCCTTTGCCTTCACTCTGCGGTCCAGCTCACCCCAAACCATCTCGATTGGGTTCAGGTCCGGTGACTGTGGAGGCCAGGTCATCTGCCGCAGCACTCCATCACTCTCCTTCTTGGTCAAATAGCCCTTACACAGCCTGGAGGTGTGTTTGGGGTCATTGTCCTGTTGAAAAATAAATGATCGTCCAACTAAACGCAAACTGGATGGGATGGCATGTCGCTGCAGGATGCTGTGGTAGCCATGCTGGTTCAGTGTGCCTTCAATTTTGAATAAATCCCCAACAGTGTCACCAGCAAAACACCCCCACACCATCACACCTCCTCCTCCATGCTTCACAGTGGGAACCAGGCATGTGGAATCCATCCGTTCACCTTTTCTGCCTCACAAAGACACGGTGGTTGGAACCAAAGATCTCAAATTTGGACTCATCAGACCAAAGCACAGATTTCCACTGGTCTAATGTCCATTCCTTGTGTTTCTTGGCCCAAACAAATCTCTTCTGCTTGTTGCCTCTCCTTAGCAGTGGTTTCCTAGCAGCTATTTGACCATGAAGGCCTGATTCGCGCAGTCTCCTCTTAACAGTTGTTCTAGAGATGGGTCTGCTGCTAGAACTCTGTGTGGCATTCATCTGGTCTCTGATCTGAGCTGCTGTTAACTTGCGATTTCTGAGGCTGGTGACTCGGATGAACTTATCCTCAGAAGCAGAGGTGACTCTTGGTCTTCCTTTCCTGGCTCGGTCCTCATGTGTGCCAGTTTCGTTGTAGCGCTTGATGGTTTTTGCGACTCCACTTGGGGACACATTTAAAGTTTTTGCAATTTTCCAGACTGACTGACCTTCATTTCTTAAAGTAATGATGGCCACTCGTTTTTCTTTAGTTAGCTGATTGGTTCTTGCCATAATATGAATTTTAACAGTTGTCCAATAGGGCTGTCGGCTGTGTATTAACCTGACTTCTGCACAACACAACTGATGGTCCCAACCCCATTGATAAAGCAAGAAATTCCACTAATTAACCCTGATAAGGCACACCTGTGAAGTGGAAACCATTTCAGGTGACTACCTCTTGAAGCTCATCGAGAGGATGCCAAGAGTGTGCAAAGCAGTAATCAGAGCAAAGGGTGGCTATTTTGAAGAAACTAGAATATAAAACATGTTTTCAGTTATTTCACCTTTTTTTGTTAAGTACATAACTCCACATGTGTTCATTCATAGTTTTGATGCCTTCAGTGAGAATCTACAATGTAAATAGTCATGAAAATAAAGAAAACGCATTGAATGAGAAGGTGTGTCCAAACTTTTGGCCTGTACTGTATATATATATATATACACACACACAGGATTCTGCAAAAAAAAAAAAAAAAAAAAGATCTACACAGGATTACGGTCTCCTGTCGCCTTTTTTTAGAGGGTTAAACAAAAACGCAGGTTGGTCTGAATAGAAGATTGGTTAATGAGTATATTGGGTACTAACTTCACATTGGGCCAAAGAGTAGCTCAACATAAATGTGAGGACGCCCAGAAGAGACATTTTGTCCTCTGGGGAATATACCAGTGCTCAGGTAATTGTGTGGTATCTGCACATTGCATTCTAACATGTACTTGTCAAAATCAGGTAGCATGAAAGACTTTAAATTTTTAAAAAAGGCTTTAAAAAAGTACTCATAGTTACATAATACAGTACTTGATACTTCTAAGGGCATAGCACTTTTACTGCATTATATATAAGGCAGAAGGATTAGTGTGTGTGGGCATGTCTCCTCTCCATCCCATTCACACTCAATCACGTCCTCAGTGCATACATAGATCCTTTTACATGTGACCCTGCTGTGACTCAGCCTGCAGATAATAAAATACTGGAGCTCCACGCAGCCTGTACAGACACCTGTGATAATGACATATTTTCCAACAGCCCAGGGAGTCAAATCATCAACAGATGAGACGCAGCGCACTCTGCTCCATGTTAAACAGTCACTTAACGGACTGACACTGGCAGTAGCTTCCACCTTGTCTCCATGGCAACCCCACCAAGGTGCCCAGCGTCGGTTGGCGGAGCCGGCGAAAGGCCGGTCAGGTGTGAAATTACCTCAGTGCCCGGCGCCACATGGAGCATGAAGAGAGTTTAACAAAAGCAACGTGGTTAAAGGAGAGCCGTCCCCCAACTCCCCCACCTCCACCGCTGCCACCGCACACACACGTACACATCTCTTTCTCTGCTGTCATACTAATGCAATTCACTTCAAGCAGTATTTCTTCTCGGTGCAAAAACACCACAGACAAGTTAAATTGGGAGATAGATGTAGGCATGCTAATGCTGAATAGTGGGATGACCATAATATAAAGTGAGATTTGCCTTGACGTCTATATACCACTGTTCCACTGCTCTGATTTTCTCTATTCTATGTTGTGTCAACTTGGATTGAAGCAGTACCAGTTTCTGTTGATTTGTTCATATGCAATAGAAATGACCTGAATTCTTAGATTGTGTCAGCAGACGTCCATTTGTATGTGTGTATGTGCTTATATATAGACACACTTTCCCTTTGTGAGCATAGCACTCTGCTATCCAATTCTTGCTCTTTAAGCTCTTTCCATCACATATTATTCCTCTATTGGTTTTTCTATTTGTTTGCATAGAATTGGGCTCTTCAAGGTTATTTTAGTTATTAGCTTGTGCCCAGAACCTTGTACCACTGGTTGGTAGAGTACCCAGTCATGATTGCTTTGGGGGTGAATTATTTTTACACAGTACACATATCTTTATAGGGTATCTTTTCCAAAGACAGACAAATATGACTCCACAATTGAAACAGTGTACGTTTTGATGTTTGTTTTACATTTTAGCTACCAATGATATCACTGGCGCCATTCTTGACTGGTTTTAAAACATATCTCTCTGGAAATTTCAGATCCAACTCTTTTCTAGTGATGTTCCTCAAGGCTCTGTCTCAATATTGGGGAGTGATGAATAATTGCCCCCTTTGCCTGGGCCTGCAGGTGGATGCTAGTGTGGTGGTGGGGCTGAAAGAGCGAGCAACAAAACTGATGCAGGGAAGCAGCAGCATTGGCAAAGCAGAGGGGGAGCTGGGAATATTTTGGAGCTTAAATAGACCACCTTATTGGGAGGGTGTGTTTTGTAGATGACATATGAAGAGTGACGAATGACGTGTGTGTAAGAATCAGTGCAGCCCAAGCTGACTGCCTGACTTAGCTCACAGGCATTGTTCCATATCTTAATGTAGGAGCAGATGTTTCCAGCTGCCTCTCTGTTAGCTCTAAATTTGATGGAGTTAATTGTTTAACTTAGGTTCAGGAGCAGGACCACGCCTCAACCACTCCTCTAATCACCTGACTAACATATATATACCAGCATAGCTCTATCTCAGGCCTCTCAGATCTCTCGAACATTGGCAACCCTATGTAGGCTATCTCGGCAAGTGTGTTTTTTGTGCGTACTCACCGATGGATCACGTGCTCCAAGTCAACCTGTCCGAGTCTGACTCCAACGACTTGTACGACTCCCTGTTCGAGCCAGGTGATCCTCTGACCCTGTCTCAGCAGTCTGCCGGTAGCCGAAACTCCCAGGGGAGCTGGCTGCACTCTGTGGTCCACACCCCTCGGTCTCGCCGTGGTTCTCCGTCGGGCTCCATCAACGAGATCGCCCCAACTCCTAGTGTACCTCAGGCCGCCTCTCCTCCGTCTTTGCGGGTGGGAAATCGATGCTGCGTCCACAACTGGTGGCCGGTCTTCTCCTCCTCCTTCCCGAAGCGGTGCAGCGTCTAGTCGACCTCGCCGCTCCTGCGGCGCTCCGTCACGCTCCGTCACGCTCCACTCGGCCATCTCTACCATCTCCGCGTCCACAGCAAGAGCCCGACATCAGAGATTGGACCATCGCCCGGCTCCAGTGGTTCCAGAGGGCAAAAAACATCCCCTTCCACCGCAGCAACAACAAGTCCAGGCTGTTCCAGCTCTATTCAGCCGCCGTCCGGGCTCCCGAGGCCACAGCTCCTTCTCCCAAGCCAGCCGCACTTCCGGTTCGCCCTCCGAGGCCTACTCCCGCCAGCATCACCGTCGGTGACGTCACGGCACCTCCACCACTCCAGGCGGAGCAGCCTCTCTCATTCATTCCCCCAGCTGGAGGTCAGATCGTATCACCCCCTGTGCCTGCTCCCTCAGACGCAGATATGTCACACGCAATATCTGCCTTCTTCTCCTCCCTGTCTCGCAGGCCTCCACTCTCACCCCGTGCACACACATCCTCCATCCTCACATCCCTTTCTTCTACCCTTCCTTCCAACTATCCTGTTCCAGCTGGCATCGCAGCCCAGGAGCTCCGTCCTGCAGCACAACAGGCTCCTCCGGCGGGTGTTTCACTGCCTTCCACTCTCTTTCCGATGTGTCTCTCCTTACCCCTCCCCTACCTTCCCCAACACCCTAACGTTTTTTCCTCTGCTGCCATCTACACTCTAGCCACAGCCACACCACCAGCTCCGCCAGCCTCTGCCATTCACCACCCCTCACCCGTCTCGCACCCACTGCACCAGCAAATACTGTCGGGTAATTATGTAGACCTAGCCCAGCTCATTCAGCCATCTTTTTTCGACAGTAGTCAACCCAGGGAACTGCAGACTGTCCTCGGTCCAGTTCTATTAAAGCAGTCACTGCCAACCAGGTCCAAAGACTTGACTCCTGTCGAGTTTGCTCTAGCTTTCTCCCTTTTTCGCGACGTCATCTGCTCTGCTTTTCCTCACCGTCGATCAGAGCTGGATGACTATCTGTCCATCGTGTTGGACATGGCTTTGCGTTTCGGGGGGACGGGATTTTATACCTACCGTGTCCACTTTGCCGCACAAGCAGCCGGCCGGTTGCAGCAGCTAAACCAGGGGACATACTGGGAGGCCCTCGATTCAGAAATATACTGCCGCATTTTCGCAGCTCGTTCCTCCCTCTCCTGCGACTTATGTGGCGCCCCTTCTCACTCGGCCTCTGCATGCACTATCATGGCTCCTCCACCGCACTCCCGCCCCACCACTCCACGCAATGCCCCGATCTTCGACCGTCTGTTTTCCGCTGCATCCCCCCCTCCTGTCATCCCCAGAGCCAAGGATGCACGTCCCACTGTCAACGTGCTGGTGCCAAAGGGCGTCGACAAGCGAGGATGGCTGATCCTCTATCAGGGCGGCAGGATGGTGTGCAATAATTTCAATCAGTGGGGTTGCAACTCGTCTGGCTGCCGTCTCCTGCACGTCTGCTCCTTCTGCGGGGGCGCTCACGCCAGGACCACCTGCCCCCACAATCTCACCAACACAGCAGCATGACTAGAACGTCACCTCGGCACGCCCATAAAGGTACATGCACTTGCTGCTGCTCTCAGTGACCACCCTGATAAGCAGTTTGTCAATTTTCTCATCTCTGGCTTCACTCACGGTTTTCACCCTGGCATGGAGGTGCTTCCTGATTCTTCCCACACATGTCACAATCTTCAATCCACTCTCACTGAGCCTGACACTGTTGACACATTACTGGCAAAAGAGGTCACTGAGGGATTTATGATAGGCCCTTTCGATCATCCTCCTTTCTCCGTATTCCGTATCAGTCCCATCGGTGTCGCCACACGCAAATACTCGGGGAAAAAGAGGCTGATCATTGACCTGTCGTCCCCACATGGCTCCGACATCCCGAGCATCCACAGCCTTATTCCTCGCCCGGATTTCTCCATGCAGTACGCCACCATTGACCACGCCATGGCACTGATTCGTCTGGCGGGACACGGAGCATGGCTGTCTAAGGCCGATATCACTAGCGCATTCAAGGTCTTGCCCATTCACCCTGACTTCTGGTGTTATTTCGGTGTCTGCTGGAAGGGGGCTTACTACTTCTCCGTGCGTCTCACTTTCGGCTGCAAGAGCAGTCCCAAAATCTTTGACTCTTTATCCGAGGCTCTATGCTGGATCCTCTCCAACAATTACAGGCTCCCCTACGTCCTTCATCTCCTTGACGATTTTCTTGTCGTGACTCCCCCGTCCTCACCTCCTCGCCACGGTCTCACTACACTTACGTCTGCATTTTCCGACCTCAGTGTTCCTCTGTCCGAAGAAAAAACTTCAGGACCTGGCACATCCATCGAGTTTCTGGGCATCACTCTGGACGCAATGTCATTCCAGGCTTCACTGCCCTTGGAGAAAGTGCAGCGCATCTCGCTGCTCTTGTCTAATTAAAATTCTTCTGACAGACAGGTGCACCAAACGCCAGCTGCTCGCTCTCCTCGGGCACCTCAATTACGCCATCCACATAATTCCACAGGCAAAATCTTTTCTTTCTCAACTGCTGACCAAAGCTGCATCCATTCCCTCTCTCCACGACCACGTCGACGACTTCATCACCCATCCCGAGGACATTCAACTCTACATGGACGCGGCTCCCTCCGTAGGTTTCGGCGGGTATTACGGGGGGAGGTGGTTTGCTGCCACTTGGCCCTCCGAGCTCGAGTCCCTCGACACAGAGTCACGCTCTCCCTCGTCTGCTCTGTACGAGCTGTACCCCGTGATCATCGCCACTCTAATCTGGGGGCATGAATGGTCAAAAAAATGCATCAATATTCACTCTGACAACACAGCAGTAGTAGATATAATCAGTAAAGGCCATTCCCGTTCCCCAGCCATCATGCCATTCACCCGCAGACTCACTCTCATCTCCGCTCAGCATCAATTCATCCTCCGCACGTCTCACATTCCCGGTCACCACAATGCCATCGCTGACTCACTCTCCCGCTTCTCTTTCCAGAAATTCAGATGCTTGGCTCCAGACTCGGATGTCCATCCCACACCAATCCCACCGTTTTCAGCGACCATATTCAGCTAAATCCTCATCTGGCAAATCTCACTCACATCTCCCAAGAAACCATCCTTAACAGTTTAGCACCAAGCACGCTATCTGCCTACCTCACCAGCTAGAATTCTTTCAAGAATTACCACGCCACTTATCATCTACTGTTTCCCTCTCTGGACGCCATGTCCATGTGCAACTTCATCACACACTGTCATACCGTAACAAAGATTCGGGCCTCCAGCATACAAACATATCTAGCTGGTATCAATTTATTCCATAAATTATCCACCGGCCTCCCTTGTCAATCAATCTCGCACGCTCACATCACCATGCTAATCAAAGGCTTACGAAAGCACGAACCAGCGCTGACAGCCAGACGCCTCCCTCTCACCTCCGATCTGCTCTGCTGCTGCATACACACGCTGCGCTTCAGTTACATCTCTCCCACAGTCGACTTAACACTGGAATACTACTACTTGCTTTCTTCGGATTCCTGAGGTGCTCTGAATTCGCTCCAACATCATCTGTCTACAATCCTTCCCGTCATCCCAGTCTATCCGACATCACCACCCACACTTCAGACTCGCTCATATTCACGCTCCGCAGGAGTAAAACTGATCAGTTAGGAGTAAACTTTCCCATGTACATCTACCGCCTCAACTCCTTTCTCAGCCCGCACGAGCCACTGACCAGATACATCCACACCCGGTATTCCGCCCACGCTTCACCACAAGATCCCCTCTTCCTCACCGAAACAGGGAGGATGGCCACCTGTTTCTGGTTCCAGAAACACTTCCATAACATCCTCCGTCTCTCCGGAATTTCATCTGATCATTACTCTTGCCATTCATTCCGAATCGGCGCCGCCTCCTCAGCCGCCAGATCAAGTATTTCAGACCAAGTCATTCAGGTCCTCGGCCACTGGTCTTCACAAGCATATCAAACTTACATCCACAATAACCTCAATGATCTCCGTCTAGCGCACGACAGACTAAGCCTCACTTAATCAGACTCTTTTGGGGGCTTCCTAACAGCACAGGCTCATCAGAACTTGAGACGGAACCCCCACACTGAGTCTCTCCGCCCACATCTACACCTCACCCAGTCCGACCCTCCAATGACGTCATCTCCATCCCGTTCATTCACCTGCACTCTGCAATCTGCACTCCCCCATTCATCACTACCCCATTCATAACCATTCTCTGACAATCACATCCTTATTAAATCTTTAAACTGCATATCGTTGTGGTGTGGTCCTTGCTAGTGAAGATGAGATTTATGGTCTTATGTCTGTTTTTGCAAGTGTTGGTGATGCTTTTTGTGACTGGCATTGGAAGGTGGTGGCATGTGGCTGTGAATCAGCTCAACAGTCTGTAAACTCTGCTGACTTATACTGGCGCCAGGTCAAGGTTTTCAAATAAAAACAAAAGCAAACATCAAGGAAAAGATAAAGAAGAATGAGCACCAGCTGGACTAGCATCCTGCTAGCCAATGTACTGGTAGCCTCCGTGCTGCATCAGTTTTGGATTATCAGAGCATGGACATGTATAAAGTAGGGCTGGGAATCTCTCTGTGATAGACGATTCGATAGGTATCTAGATACACGGGTTACGATACAATTCAAAAACGATATATTTTTAATACAGAACGATTCGATACAGTGTAGGAACGATACGATTCGATACAATTCGATACAGTGTAGGATTGATACAATTTGATACGATTCTATGGTCAACATTTGTTGATGTAGACATTAATCATACATTATAAAATAAAGAAGCCAATTCTATAAAAGTGACATTCTTACAGTATTTTCAAATTTGTAAAAGACCACATCCCCAAGCACTGTTGCTGTATGGCACTGGCAAAAATAAAATAAAAAGACAAACAACAACAAAATCACATGTCAAATGTATTTATTTTTAGACATGGACCAAAAAAAGACTTGCTGAATGAACATCATTTTGTTGGATGGGATCAATATAAAAATGAGAAGAAGTTTTAAACTTTAAGTGAAGTGAACTTTAAGTAAAATTTAAGTGTTTTAAACCTACTTGTTGTGTTGTTTTTATTGTATTGTCTGTGTTTTTGTATGTATCTTATATGGACTTGAGTCTGGAATAAAGTTTATTATAACGCTGTACAATATAAACATAAAGCAGAATAAAATAATAACATGCAATGTAGGGGCAGAATCTGACATCTCCTGTTATTAGTTGATATCATGGACTGTGATGACTAGCAGCTTATCACTGACAGCATGTCAGACTATTTCTCTGTGTTTGCTACACTCTGTGTTTGTCATTTACTGTATAAAAAGATAAATCACCTTTCTATAATACATCAATGATATTTCAATGGAATAAATTACTTATTGACTTATTCAAAAACAGCATCAATAAGTGATGAACATAGGGGGGATCAAAATAAAATAAATAAATAAATAAAATCAAAATCAACCAGCCACCCTCCTCCCCTGACAAGTAAAGAACAGTCCCTAAGGTGCGCTGAGGTTTGTGGAAATGTGAACGGCTCGTTTCTCCTCTGACACGTCACATACCTGTGTGTTGCTACGGCTCGGCTATTCAGGTATTTCTGGGCAGTCATGACACTGACGAAGACTTCTTGGACCGGGCTTCTCGGTCGCCTGTAAGCCATTATCTTGCGCTGCGGAGCACTATGGCTGCCGTATTTGACAGGAATACGCATTTCTGTCTGTGTCTGTGACCCCCGTTCAACCCACAACCGACAGGATTCGCCTTTAGTTTCTGCTGATGCTTGGCTGCTCCCTGGTTTATCCAACCAGCATTAGCTTCTGTTCCTCTGCTCCACTGGTCAAGCTGGCGCTGATGTTTACATCCATTATCGTTGTCAGTAATGCCTGCTACGAGCATGCCGCCGGCTCTCGCGTTGTTTTTGAGATGCAAACTGTTAAAGCCAGTCAACCGATTGCTAGTCTCGCGATACCTGAATCCATGACTCTACAATCAATTCATCTCAGGATTCATGGCTGATTTGTATCGATTGAGGAGGCTGCTACCAACGCAGCCGTATCTCTCGCTTGTCAAACCAGATATCCAGTCGTATCGGTTAAGCATTCCCAACCCTAGTATAAAACATCACTGTAAGAAGATGCAGAAAGTACGAAATTATAAAGCATCAATGTAAGGAGTTGATGGGATCACATTTTACAAGAGTTGTAACTTGTATAATTCCATGTGACAAATGATTGATTGATTGATTGATGTATTCCTACCACTTGCAGATCAGTGAAATAGTGGAATATTGACAGGAATGTGTATTGTGCAGTAGCACACCCATGTGTGTCCTTTTATGGAACAAATAAAACAGAGACCCATTCATAAAGAAACTACTTCATAGCTCCAGTAGAGCTCAAAAACTGAACAAGGAACCTTTCGGTGGAGTAAGAGATACTTAAGTCAAGAACAGTTGGATTAGATGGAAAAGGTTCTGCTCTTAGAGGGAGCTCTCAAGATTCCAAGCAGCAACAAGGATTCTGCTGTGAGAAAGAATACCCCCTAATAAACACAATCATGAAAATGAGATCTTAGACAAACAGTCACATAATTAGAGCACAAATCAAAGAGGTTTGAGGTGGTGAAGGGCCATTACCAAGAAGATGTCCGCAGAGTCTTCAATGAGAAATGTTGGGTTACACCTGCTGTGATAGGTGTAATAAAACCAACAGGAGACTCAGAATACTGTCAATCATGTACACCAGTGGTTCCCAACTTTTTAGAAATCAGACAGCCCTCCCACAGGCCCTCCTAAGATGATTTTTTGATGATTACGATATGTGAAACAACAGCAGTATTTGTAGCTGTTTAAGTGGTTTACTCATACGACATATCGTTTGAAAGCTGCACTCCTCCCGGTGCCATTAATGCTGAACATTTCGAGATACAGGCACCACAGCAGGCTCAATTACCGCTTCTGTCAGACAAACTGTTATGACTCCGCCATAAAGCGTTATCATGAACTACAGATCATATTTTCCAGACAGAATCACAGCCTACACAGCTCCCATTTTATTCGTCCATTAGTCCAGATGAAAAGTCCAGCAAAATATTTAGTCCAAACATATAATTACATCCACAGATATCCACGAACTGATGTTGCATTGTTTAAGTATTCACATTTCTCCACATATTATCCATATTTTCTCTGTCCTGCATGTAAACAAACTGACTGGCCAGATGCCAGATAGCCAGGTGAACTCCTGACCTTTCCATTGACACCTCACTTGAGCCAATAGGAGCCTCCAATGCTGTTACTATGGCCTCCACAGCCAACCAGGGCTTGAGCTGAAGAAACACATTTCCTGTAGTTTAGAGGTATTTAAAGAGCCAGCGATTGGCTGACTTCACCTGAGGCTTATTGGTCTTGTAGTCAATGACACTCCTGACCTGAGGAATTTTTAACATTGTAGACTGCTAAAAATATACAGAAATAGTAAACATCCCCTGTTGACTTAAGGTCTTTCTTATCAATTTGGGTTTTCCAGAATTGTTTTTTTAACACAGTAGGCTCCTAAATAGACATTTCTGACTGTGTTGATTAGTTTTTCCACTCATAATCATACATTCAGAAAATTGTTTTACCCTCCTTTTTTGAAAAGCACCTGGACATGTGTAAAATGTTTATTTTTTCTGATATTGTGATCTACTTTGGATTTGAAGCATGTGAAGCTTCAAGGTATGGTCCCTTTATGTTTTCCAGCTAACACCTCCCAATTCTAGTCATCTGCAGGATGTCTTTTTAGAAGGTTAAAAAAAAACCCAACATCTTACTGTGAAGGGAAAAAATGAAATCATGCATGTACATGTACTAAAAATGGAAAAAGAACACCTTTCAATTTACTTTGGGTATGCTTTGGATAGGTGTTTTAGGTGAATTTTACAGGACCACAAAGAGGATTTTAAAGGACCCTTTTTCTATCATCAATCAAATTGTTTATTTGAGCCAATATGAATATTATTTTTGGAAAAAAATAGGCCTTAGATAACATATCAGTTATGTGTCATTCATTTGATGTAGCTCTGGCAGCAGAGAAAGAGACAGTAATGACACTCGAGGATTACAGCACCCTGCATACCGACACAGCACCCTTTATCCTTTTTCCTGCATTTAGCAGCTAGAGACAGACAATACTCACAATTTGGATTCATTTTTATGAACAACCCTTTTGATTCATTTAATCTGAGGACCCTTCTGGACAAAATGGAATATGAATAACTTACAGGGTAATCAAGAAAGAAAGAACTTTTATAAAAACAAAGAACTACTTGGCAACAAATCTGGCATCTAACTGAGACAGGCCTTTATGTGTCAAAATGTGTAGTCACACTGGACTGGACGTTTCATGGGGACTATGCTTTTAATTCAAGTTTTATAGTAATCAGCTAAAATCATAAAAAAGTATTATCAGCTAAACTAAGTGAAAACACCTAAGTGCCTTTTTTCAGGCTTTTGAAATCAGTGTGAAGTCACTTCAAAGTATTCTTTTGTACTGAGTCTCTCAACCTGAGTAAGTAGTACAAACTGAGTAGTGTCTGGCCAGTGTTTAGAGCAACAGTGTCAAAGCTTTCATGAAGTGGTTGCTGGTCAAAGCACTCCTGTGTCACAGCAATCAGTGACAGGGAAGTGACGGGTCATAACTTTAAGCTTTCTCCATGACATCTGAATTACATGCCAGGCACTGTGGTGGCTGTGATGATCTGACATCCCAGTGAGCTCTATGAATATGATTTAAAGTATGGTAACAAATATCACGGTGCAGATGAAAAAAGAGAGCACGCACGCACGCACGCACGCACGCACGCACACACACACACACACACACACACACACACACACACACACACACACACACACACACACACAGCAGTATGAAGCTGAATCAGTGTATGGAGACATTTCATTTTTAGACTAATCCTGTTCAGATCTTCACGCTGTGAGGGAGCATCAGTTTGCTTGTACCATTCAAAAAGTGCAACAGCCTGCAGTCTTTCTGGACAGTCTTCAACAGAAGTGCAACATACAGTATTCACTATAGCTATGTACTTAAACGTGCACTAATCAATATTTTATATTAACAAAGGATTAAATGGCTGCGTGATGTGAAAGAGGTCACCTGTAATGATAAACCCACAGTCAGTTATCACCAAACTCATCAGTTCTCTTCAGTTTTTGTATTGTCTTTCAGCTCATTGTTTTGCCTATGCAGCCCACAACTTGACTGTTTTTGTTGACTCTCACTGCTGTCCTTAACCTGGTTTCCAGCAGCAACAGGTTGCTGTTTTCAGTTAAATAAACTCTGAAGAACCCACTGCATGCTGAGCTCCAGAACAACAGACAAAATTAGAGACTAGCTGGTGAATATAGTGGAGCATTTAGCAGCTAAAGAGACAGATATTTTTCTCATGAGTTGGTGGGGACCATGCAGGGATGCTAATGGTCCTGTGTGTTTGCTAGATTAGTGTTACAGCCCCAGCCAAACCCCTCTTCTTGTGATAACCCATATGGAACAGATATAGATAAATCTTATAAAGTTTGTATCTCTTTTGTCTGAAACTTGTATGTAATGCATATGACAGTGAAACCAGATATAAGATCCTTATTAAATTTGTACAAAATGAAACTTGTATGATTTGGGTACTTATAAGAACATTATATGATAGTAATTCCACATACCTTATATCCTTAGTAGAAAAATGTAATATCAAACTTAAATGAGTTGGACAATAATCAGTAAAACTAAACTCTTGTAAGTATTATAGAAAACACTTACAAGATTTACTTGTGGTGCCACAAACATGAAACAACATAATCTGATAATTAAATTGAAGGGAAATGCACATGAGTTGACTGAAAGCAGGTTTTCAACATGTAATGACAATGGACTGTTAAAATGTTGCCAAGTTTAGCATTTTTACAAAACCAGGCATCATATTCTTCTCTCTGAACTAATTAATTTTCCTAAAATTATTACATGGGTAATATTGTTTAACATTTTAGGAGCAATTATATCCAATAAGTTAGGAAAAATGATTAAATCAACACAGCAAATATTCAAAATCCCTGTCGAATGTATTCAATGTAACGCAGAGATTACTTACTTAAGAAAGAAAAAATGGCAATACTTGTTCCTGTTTTACATGACGGTGCTTTAATAATTGTTGTACCACTTTACCACTATTCTTTTGGATTGTACATCAAAATACATAAATACTGATAACACGCATTACAAAATATTTCACATAAGAATCAATGGACATTTTGTTCAATCTGATATGTGCCATTTCATTTGTTACACTGGTAAGTGTCGAGACATACATGTTTTCTCAGAAACCCCAAATTAGTAATTGACAATCATCTAGTTAGCATTCAGTCATTTACAGTAATACATGTTCCATAGCCAAAACACAATCGAGCTGGACTGTGGACACTGCATGTACATACATGGTCTAACTATTTGAGTAGCATTCATGGCTTTGTGAAAGCCTGTGGGAAAGTGGACAGTTGACATATAGCTCAGTTGAGTTCTGATGAGAGAAACTCTGGCTAACTTCTGCACTGTGCAATTGCCATATTTTCCGATGGCATATAAACACTGATCACCCATGTCAATAAAGTGTGAGACTGTAAAAATACTTCCATCCTTCAAAAGCACAACAGAGTTGTTTCTTTGTTTTGTTTTGCTGTAGGTATGACCATGAACAACGTCTCCATGTACAGCAATTCTCTTGTAGTAACTCACCACAGAGTTTGTGGGAACCTCTCTTACTGTGTGGAGAGCAGCTTGGTCACCAAGAGATATTACAAAAAAACTATATGTAATGGTACATATTCATATATGTTTTTATACTGTTTTTTCTTAAATGACATATAATGAGCTTATATAAAGCATATAAATAAAGCATAATTCCCCTGCAAAATATATTGACTTTACATACAGAAGACATATATATAATGGTATTTGTTCATATATATATATAAAGCATATGTCTTTAAAACAGACATATAGGAAAAACTGCAAAAATTGTAGCCTATGTAACATGTATGGAAAACATACTTTGACATGTACTTCCCTTATACACCGCATACATAGATTTCACATGATTCTTATGTAATTCTTTTTATTTTCTTGTATGAAAAAAATGCAAAAGTGGCCACTTTCAAGAGTAAATCATATAAGTCTTATATGATGCACAATACATAAAACATAAATTGAAGGTGATGGAACTTCTTATAAGTTTTTTCTATTTCTTTTCCATATGGGAACTCTTTCTTGTAGCTCTGTTGCATGTAAATTAGAATATGTGATCACCAGTGCTGGAGTGGCTGTTGCTCTGTCAGCAGGCCCTGGTGAGGACCCCCTGATTGGTGTGGCATCAAACTGACTCCTTCAGTCAGACGGGTTCCATTGAAGCTCAAGACGTGAGATATGCCTGGCCAACCTGCTTGATGTGGCAGCTGGAAGTTCTCCGCCCACCAGCGTGCCTCTCGATTGTTCTTTGTAAGACTGTTCAGAAGTAGATTTGCAATTTGATTTGATTTGTATTCTCTCTTAGGCACTGGAGTAACTCTTAGTGGGACTGAGCTAAGGCATTAGATTTTAAAAAAGACTACGCTCACACAGGATTTCTTTTGTTAGATACACAAAGGGGTGCTGTTTAATTTGTGTTTTCATTTTTCACTGATGATTTAGGATAGTCAGGTTTTATTTTCCACCTCTGATTACATTAGATTAGCAGCTCTTGTTTTAAAGAGCACTCTTTTTATTATACTCCTTTCTTTGAGTTGAACTGCATTCTCAAGCCCTTCACCTTTTTGCCTCACATTTTGTTAATCAGTAATCATAATTTCCTTTGTTAACAAATAACTTTAATCTTACTAAAATTATCTGGTTTATGTTGCTTCCCTTTTGCCCTTACGAGCTTAGTCGTAGCAGTGAGGATCACTCAATCAAGTGTTTTGGTCTCAAACCAGATGTTAGTCCTTTAAAGATTTAACAGGTGACATTCAGAGCATTAATATAGCAGCAAACCACAATCTGCAATGTAAAGAGTACCCCAGGAATGAGTCCTAAAACCCGGAAATAAGTTAGTGTTTTCCAAAGTTGCCTCGTCTCAAAGTCAGTGGGATTTTTAAATAGGTTTTTTGTCAGATATCTGAAATAAGGTCTGTGGTTAACACAAACACTAGAGATTTTCACGTTTTGTTTGACGACCTAAAACATGTCAATAAATGCCCCACTTGTCTTTAAAAGGCTGTTGCGAACAAGTTCCTAAATGAGACTACAGAATGTCATCACATCAAACACTGCTCTACAGCCTTATTGGGGTGGTGACTTTATGTCTCGTGGTGGTGTAGTTTGATTAGAGCCTAACATTACCTTTTTACTCCTGTCGATTGCATTTAGACTTCAAAAATAATAAAAGAGGTGGTCATTTGTGAAGATTATCTTCCCAAACAAAAATATAAGTAGTTGTTTGCCACAGAGCTTATGTAACCCACATGGTAGTGACTCACAAAAAAAAAGAGACAGACAAACCTAAGTATAAGAGTACTGCAATATTGTTATTTAATTCAAAATAAACAAGAGTTGTCTAAATAACAGAGTATTAAATATCCAGTGAACACCTCACAACAGATTGATGGGATACCTTGGGCCAATCAGAAATTATCTGACCCCATCTGTCCCACCCCCCTGCTCCCGTCTTGGGAGAGCGAGGCTGCATCCGAAAGGCCAAGTAGTATGGATTGTAGTAGACCAAATTAGTATGTAGTATGTCCGAAACCATAGTAGGGAGGAGTAGTATGCTACCACCCCTACTAAACATGCCTACATTGTAGTATGATCGCAGAGCATACTGCAAGGCTACTACTTACCCAAAATGCACCGTGGGCTTCTTCTTTGTCTTCTTCTTCATCGTAGACGTTGCACAGCATGTTACTGCCCTCATCAGTCTCCTATTTAAATGCAACATGCTCACTGCCCGGCAAGATTCAAAACATCATGGCAGAGCAACGGCAGCCGGCGGCTGGAGCAGCGCATCAATACAGATTTAACTACACGCACACTTTGTTACATTACATATATGTGTGTATATATATATATATATATATATACATATACATACATACGTATATAACTGTTTAACATAGAGGCTAATATTCCTCACATGCCACAACACTTCTTATTGAAATATATCTTATGCAGCCTGTAAGTTTTGAGGACTTTTTAAATGTAAAAAAAAAAACTCATATAAAGCTATTATTGACCATGTGACCTCTGGATGCCAAACCAACTGTGCAATATTAGAGGAATATTAGACTATGTTAAACTTAAAGGCATCAATTTTCACTAAATTGATTCACCAGCTTTCAATACTTTTTAAATCTCTGCAGACACCCAGGATGTAATATCTTGCAAACCTTTCACAACTCACCAGCACATGTGCAGTAGATACAGATATCACTTAGCACGGGATCATTTCTAGTAGCATATGCTATAAAGACTGTAGCACTGCACAGCCCTGCTGTAATATTTAGCGACATTTATGAGGCCAACAATCAGACATCAGAAAAAACACTCTTGTCACATCACAAGTGTACAGCTGTAAAACCTCATGTTACATGTTACATGAGTGAGAGAGGACAGCGGACAGACCCAAAGAACAGTCAGGTGGGTAAAGAGTGGCCAGCTTCATTTTTGGGCAATTTCAATTGTCACATGTGTGTTCAGATTTTGGTGCAGTACCTCAGCCAAACCAGCAGATGGGGTGCTTTCGTAGGCACTCAGCGGATGGAGTGTTTTCCCACCAATCTTTTAGTATGTCCGAATGGACCCAACTTGTTTAGTAGGTAGGAGTAGTATCTAGTGGTAGTACGTAGTAGTAGTATGCAATATGCCAGTGGGCCTTTTGGATGCAGCCCGATTGTATATTCTTCCTCTTTCTTCCGCAGTGTGTGATGAGACAGGGACGACATTGTGCGGAGCGCTGCCAAAAGGTTTGTGAGAAGACTGAAAAAGTTGATAAAACTTCAGAAAATACCAGTTAAGCGTTATAATATAAGCTGTATGATGAGACTCATGAAGAGCTTGTGCAGTACACGTAGAGTGAAAAGCTAATTAGCACAGTTGCTAGCTTCAGCGCTAGTAGCCTTATCTCTAATGGCCTTATCTCTAATAGCCGTTATCTCCAATGGTGGTAAACCCTCTGATGTCCGTGACCTTCCCGCACACAGTTCGCCTGTATCACTCCGACTCTGAAGCTGTGAGCTAACTGACCGCCGCCATTTCACATGAAAGCGCCCAGCCCGATAAGAGAGATCGGTGAGAATTTTTTATTGTTCTTCTAAATGACAGTTTTTATTTAACTTGAACCTCATTGAGTCATGTTTATGCACTTATTGTTTATTGTAAGCTGTGAGAATATATTTTGTTGAGGAAAAGGTGTTTGGATTATATTTTGGTTATAAAATGGATGAAAGTAATTATTTTTGCATGTGTCAGTGTATATTTTGGTTACTGAACTAGTAAGGTGTAAAGCCTACTTATTGTGGTTTTCTGTATTTAAAGGTTAATACTGATGGAATGTGTGATTTGGTAAAAAAAAATGGGAGAAAATTACTTTTGATAGGAAAACAGTAGTTAAAGAAAAACTAATGGTATTTTTCTGACACTGTCTGTTGACAGGTCAGGTTTTTTTTTTTTTGTTGTTGTTGTTGTTCTTCGTTTTATTTTGTTTATACCTTTTGGATCTTTGATGCTGATGGCGAGCCTTCCCACCAGGACCTAGATACTGCCGTGATCATTGAACGCATCCTGTTTCTACTGTACTCGGTGGTGTGGTAGGCCAACTGCTACACTCACACTCATACTCATCAATCCCCCTTTTCCCCCCAACACACACACACACACACACACACACACACACACACACACACACACACACACACACACATTCCCCCTTGAACTGTGGACTTGAACTCACATTTTACTATTCTTGTGGACTTTGGACTGAATTAAGAAAAAAGACCTTTTCATCTCAGGGAACTGATGACTGAGTGGCAGGATATTTTCCGGCAGAGTGGTAGTTGTAAGTAGAGCAGTGATTGTGTACTGTGAACTGTGTTTGATTTGAATCTGATCAGAAAGGAACTGTGAATTGAAGGTTAATTACTGTGTATTTGTTTTATAGGGTGAACTAATTTCAGTTTGAATTTGAACTTAGAGCAATTGCTGATGTGATTTCAACTGCGGTTTAACACAAACTTGTGTTACTTCTGTCGATATATGTATATATATATATATATATATATATATATATATATTTATTTATTTATTTATTTTGTATGTTTTTTTTTCTTTCCTTTAATTTGCAGTAAGAAGCCGGCATATTCTAACTCAAACATTTTGTCTTTGAGTCTCGTTTAAGCATTTCACTTTGCTCCAGCAGCTGAACCTACTGGTCCATTACACACTATAATATTACTGTAAGTAATCACCTATCAGTCTCTTATAGAAGTGTCACTACACTTATTTTCCACAATAATCCAAAAATCCAATAGAAAAATCCCATAGTTTCTTTGATGAGGGAACCAGGGGCGATACTAATTTAAGCATCAATCTACTGAAAAAAAAAATTACCCTCAGAGCACTCTATGCAGAGAATGAAGTCACACTGAACTTCTGTGTGGTTGGATGAGGTAGCCTAAGCCTGCCGGGCAAGTACTTCTCAAATCTACTTGCCCCATCTAAATTCTTACTTGCCCTGCCTAAGAGGTTCTTTTTCTGGCTGTGTGCTGCATATTTTCGCTCATGACTTATATCTTATGTCAGCAGAGACGCTCAGCCAATGGAGGCAGCAGCACATAAAAAGCAGCACACTGCAACTGGCCCCTCCGAGGACAGAAACGGGAGAGGAAATACACGATTACAGGCCTGGAGTTAAGTCATTTTTAGGGCAAGGCCACTTTGACCTTTGATAGATACAAATTTATTGGGGCATCACGGCCAAAATGTGGGGCACCAAGGCCAAAACCAATGGCGCAATAACAATATGTGCTAACTACATTGAATGAAGACAAAAAAATATATGTGTTGGAAAACAGTACTGAGTTTTCTAAAACTGGGTGTGCATGACTGGGGATATCTCGTTTCTTGTTGTTTTGATTCATGTACCTTATTTTTTAAGTCTTTGAAATCTCTTTATTCTTTTGTTACCTCCTAGTTATTAAGAAATTATTATTAGAAGAAGATTCTTTATTGTCCTTTCTCAGCACATTACATACAACGAAACGAAATTTGACCTCTGCATTTGACCCATCCTACTTCCTCCTGTATACACTGGGAGCAGTGGGCAGCCGCAGTGCAGTGTCCGGGGACCAGCTCCAGTTCTTTTGCCAATGCCAGTTAGGGCTGTACCCAAATATTCAGATATTCGTATATTCATTTCTATGGGTAGGTATTGGCTATGAAAATCTAGTATTCGATATTCGTTTTTTTTTAAAAAAAATATTTATTTTTTTAAAGGGGCAAAAAGCGAAATCGTTTCATTGCTAGGTTCGCTGTTGTGCACTGCCTGTAGACCAAAACAAAGTGTGTCATGAGCCACACCTCCCTCTACCTCTGCTCTCCACCCCCTACCCCACTTGCCTCGTCTGTGCCGCCGAGCACCGCAGCCTCTCTGGCTCACTGGCCGTATGGGTAGGAGGGGCATTAGGGCCACACTCTGGGGCATCCACAGCATTGGCCATTTGGCCATGGTATAATTCTGCCCTGCCACACTCCAGCAGGGTTTGCGCGCATCCTTAAAAAGTCTTAAAATGTCTTAAATTAAAATCCGGGTAATTAAGGTCTTAAATTGTCTTAAATTTACCATAAATTTGCTGTAGGTATTAAAATTTCAGCCAGTGCGTGTAATGCTGATGGAAAAGCACAGTGGCCCACCATAAAACATGTAATAGTGTGTATTTGTGTGATTAATTTAGTATGGTGCCTATATGGTACGGTGTCGTAAATGAGTCTCCGCGATTAATAGCTGTTTTATGGTACGTCTGCTACAGACGGTGACGTTGGGCATCCGCATTTTGCGGATATCGAGGTGAGCGGTTGAAGATGCAGAAATGGGGAAATGTAAATTTAACGAGAAGTGGGTGGAGAAGGACGTATTTAGGAGGTGGTTGGCACTGGCACCGTCAAACAACAACGAGGCAATGTGCACATTTTGTAAGAAGACTTTTTCTTTAGGGACCATGGGGCTCAAAGCCGTCGAATCTCACATGAAAGGAGTAAAGCACCAGCGGTACATGGCAGCAGTTAGCAATAGCGGGGCCAGGCTAATCCCTGCATTGTTTGCAGTGCGACCGAAGAACGTTACAAGTTCAGACGCCACCTCTCAGTCAGCTATGACAAGATTCATTTCACCGCCAGACGCCGAAAAGGCAGCAGTAGGTCTACTGTGGGTTCTGCATACTGTGGTGAGGTATAATTTGTTCAGATATAACGAGGACATATGAGACATCTTTGCCGCCATGTCATTTCAGTGTAAGTAACGTTACAGTTGTGTTTGAAATCACATATATTATTCATACTAAAAGTCCTTTCTCACTGAGGGCGAATATCCGTGCGGATTATTCTCGGGGAAAATTATAAAAGTTGATTTCATGGGTTCTTATGGAATTTTGCACACCGGGCCGGAACTTTCATGCGGTGAAAAAAGTTTCCGCCCAGACTTTGACCCCCCGCGGAATTCGCTGGCGGAACTACACAACTGGGCCAATGACATTGTTTGTTTATAGTCGGGCGGAGCCGGGAGAGTCCGAAATCCAGTCAGGCAGGACAGTATGGGAGAAAGGATAAACCTTGTTTCACAGCACCCCATCCTTTTTGATAAAAGACGGGGTGATTTTATGAACAGTGAATTAAAGGACAATGTCTGGCAGTCCATTGTCGAGCTTGGTGGCTGCGGTGAGAGTGGTAAGTGCTAAAGAAAGTTGATGCTGATGCTTGCTAAACGTTAGCTTGCTAGCTCGCTGCTGCTGCTGCTACTCTTGTCCATGTTCATCCACACCTGTTCACACTTGGAACACAACAGCGCGAAATTTCGCACCATGTCCGTAATGCGCCTGTGTACAGGGTTTGAGCACAGAAAGGCGCTGCGTGAATATGCTGCAAATCCGTCCTGCATTTCCGCATCGCGGCAGTGAGAATGACCCTTAAGTATGGTGTAAAATTGAGCAACGTTAATGTGGTCCAAAGCTCCTATACTAGTGGTGTAAACACCAACACTCCCCTGGTGCTCAGTGCTCCCAATCCGGGCAGAGTCGGCAGAGGACTGGTTATGTGCTATATTTAGGTCACAGGTCTATGGTCACTTTGACAATCTAACAGGTAACAACACATTAGCTCAGAGTTTAAGGGGTGTAACTGGTGGTAGATGTGGTTTATTATGTGTAAATATGCCGAATTGTGGTTTTATGGGTTGTAGTTGACGGTTGGGCAAATCTAGCTGCTAATGTAGTCTGTCACTTGTTGCCACAGCAGCAGTAAACATTAACGTAAGGGTTAAAGAGCTGTAAATAGAGATGCAGAATCAAGCTATGTTGTAAATACACATTATATATGTTGATTTTACCAGTTAGTAAACCTATAGAAAATCATTAGTTTAATTTGCAAAATTTACCATTAAATTTATAAGCCACAGACACAGAAGGACCACAGTGACCATAGACTGACTTGAATAGAGCACATAACCAGTACTGTTACTATCTGCATAAAGTCAATACATTGATATTTATATATTATTTTTGGGTCTTAAATTATGTTCTTTGAGGTCTTAAAAAGGTCTTAAAAAGCATTAAATTTTACTTTTAAAATGGTGCAAGAACCCTGTCCGGGGCATCCACGGCACTGGCCGTTTGGCCGTGGTATAATTCTGCCCTGCGATTACGAAAAAAAAAAAAATCTGAGTCGGTGTTGCTTGCCCGATCGGGGATGTCTGTGCAGGGTCTGCTAGCCCGCTGTCTATTTTTACTTGCCCTGGGCAATCAGGCAACCATGAATGTCGGACCCTGCTAAATTAGTCAAGCTGTGCTTACATGTTAGCGCCAGGTGGAGTGGTGGATGTTCTGCATTAGTGCATGTGTGTGTTCCACTGACTAGCTAATTACTGTTGCTTTGCACTGTGCTCCTATGGCTGTTGCTGCTAATATCAAGATGCCATTGTTATGGAACCATAGCACTCTCTGGTTCACCACTTTATAACACAATTAGCTTTGTCAGCACTGTTGCCATTGTTTAGCACGGTTTATGGAGTTAATATAGTTAGCTGCTAGCAGCTAACTCAGCCACTCCACTTTGAGGGCCATGTCCACACAACTCATGCACTCTGAATTTCACATAGTGCTCCTTTCATGATCAGTATCTGTCAACCTGTCCAACCAGATAATTTACTTAAGTGTTAAATAAATATGTAGCCTATCTGACATATAAAATAGCTGAAATGAAAGCATGAAATTTGACACAGCCTATTCACCTTATTTTTCACGGAAAATCAGAACGCAGCCCGCTTCCGTTTTTTTGTGCGACACTTCCGGTCAAGCACTTGACCACTGTGTAAATGTCCCCCAGTATTTGCTACAGTGACATTACTGCACGCATGGAAATGTTTACATTACTGAAAGCAATTTTAAAGACTAACTTTAAATATTTGAAGTTCATCGTTAAAGAATAAATCACCTGGAAAGCTGGTGCTACTCCACATAATTTAAAAGGTAACTTAGCCTACACAAAGCGGTGGAAATGTCTGTGTAGCTGCAGATGGGTGCGGCTGGATGATTAATGCGTACATGCTGATTCAGGTGCTATCAGAGCCGATTCACACATCACTATGGGTTAATAATCAACTCAGCCAATAAAAACAACCCGTCCTGTGTTAGAAGTGTATGTCACTGACAGAAAGAAAGAAAGAAAAATTTAAAAAAAGATGGAAAAGCAGCGTACACCTCACATATTTATTTCTCACAGTTGCGCACACAGTTGTGAAGCTGATAACTATTTACTTCCATGTTTGAAAATAAGGTGAACATTCAAACCTATGAAGTTGATTAGATCAAATTATTGTCATAAAAAAGTTTAACACATGAATGCGTCTCCTGAGACTGACGTGACACAATCACAAACACACACCCACATACAGCCAAATGCAGTTTGGCCTTTCCTTTTAACCAGCAGTGACACAGTAAGTGCTGGTGTAAAATGAGAAGCTGCTTCAGGACCTGCATGTTTTGTACATTACTCTTTGCAAATAGAGAGGAGAGATATCAGGTTTATTAGCACTTGAATTCAGTGAATCTGTCCATTCATCTGTGTTGACACTGACACTGCAACACTTGCAGACTGTGGTGGACAATACCTGGACGCACATGATATGTCATTCATGCTTCATTATTTACTGAACCAGTGGCATAGGGGAGCGCAGTGATTTCTTCATCTAAATCATCAACGTGTCTCTTAGACCCCATCCCAACTAGGCTACTTAAGGAGGTCTTTCCTTTAGTTAAAACTCATATATTAGATATGATCAATATATCCTTATTAACAGGCTATGTACCGCAGTCTTTTAAGGTAGCTGTAATTAAACCTCTACTAAAAAAGCCCACCCTGGACCCAGAGGTGTTAGCCAACTATAGACCAATATCTAATCTTCCCTTTATGTCAAAGATCCTTGAGAAAGTAGTCGCAGACCAGCTGTGTGATTTTCTCCATGATAATAATTTATTTGAGGAATTTCAGTCAGGATTTAGAGTGCATCATAGCACTGAGACAGCTCTAGTTAAAATTACAAATGACCTTCTGATTGCTTCAGACAAAGGACTTGTCTCTGTACTTGTTTTATTAGATCTTAGTGCGGCGTTTGACACAATTGACCATCAAATTCTACTACAGAGACTGGATCACTTAATTGGCCTAAAAGGTTCTGCACTGAGCTGGTTCAATTCTTATTTATCTGATCGTTTTCAGTTCATAATGAATCATCCTTACGTACCAAAGTTTGTTTTGGAGTTCCGCAAGGTTCTGTGCTCGGACCAATCCTACTTACTCTATATATGCTTCCTTTAGGTAACATCATTAGAAATCACTCTATAAATTTCCATTGTTATGCGGATGATACTCAGTTGTATTTATCGATGAAGCCAGAAGAAAGTAATCAATTAACTAAACTCCATAACTGCCTTAAAGACATAAAAACTTGGATGAGCACTATTTTCCTGATGTTAAATTCAGACAAAACTGAAGTTATTGTTCTTGGCCCCAAACAACTCAGAGACTCTTAATCTGATGACATAGTTTCTCTAGATGGCATTGCTCTGGCCTCTGCCACTACCGTAAGAAACCTCGGAGTAATATTTGATCAAGATTTGTCTTTTAATTCTCATTTAAACCAAACCTCACTGACTGCATTTTTTCATCTGCGTAATATTGCGAAAATTAGGCCTATCCTGACCCGAAAAGATGCAGAAAAATTGGTCCACGCTTTTGTCCACCTCTAGGCTGGATTACTGTAACTCTCTATTATCAGGTAGCTCTAGTAAGTCCTTAAAAACTCTCCAGCTAATTCAGAATGCAGCAGCACGTGTACTAACAGGAACTAAGAAACAAGATCATATTTCTCCTGTTTTAGCTACTCTGCACTGGCTCCCTGTAAAATCCAGAATTGAACTTAAAATCCTACTGTTAACTTATAAAGCTCTAAATGGTCAAGCTCTGTCATATCTTAGAGAGCTCATAGTGCCTTATTATCCCACCAGAACACTGCGCTCTGAGAACGCAGGGTTTCTCGTGGTCCCTAAAGTCTCCAAAAGTAGATCAGAAGCCAGAGCCTTCAGCTATCAGGTTCCTCTCCTGTGGAATCATCTTCCTGTTACAGTCCGGGAGGTAGACACAGTCTCCACATTTAAGACTAGACTTAAGACTTTCCTCTTTGATAAAGCTTATAGTTAGGGCTGGCTCAGGCTTGCCCTGTACCAGCCCCTAGTTAGGCTGACTTAGGCCTGGTCTGCCAGAGGACCCCCCTATAATACACCGGGCACCTTCTCTCTCTCTCTCTCTCTCTCTCTCTCTCTCTCGTGTCCTATTACTGCATCTTGCTAACTCGGCCATTCTGGATGTCACTAACTCGGCTTCTTCTCCGGAGCCTTTGTGCTCCACTGTCTCTCAGGTTAACTCATATTGCAGTGGTGCCTGGACAGCGTGACGTGTGTGGTTGTGCTGCTGCCGTGGTCCTGCCAGATGCCTCCTGCTGCTGCTGCCATCATTAGTCATTAGTCATACTTCTACTGTTATTATACACATATGACTATTGTCACACATGTATACTGCCAGATATTAATACATACTTTCAACATATTGTACCACAGTAGCCAGAACTATAACTATAATATTATTACTTTCAATAATGTTGTTGTAAACTACTGTCATTACCTGCATCTCTCTCTCTCTCTCACATACAGGGGCCCGTGAATTTGTCTGCACTAATTTATATTATCACAGTCAATCACACTTTTACGCACGATATGCCCACGACACATTGTACACGTTACACAGCTGATTCATTACCTTATAGCCTTGAAGCAAACCTATCTCTGTCATGGTTTCCCAATTGGTGAAATAGTTAAGCACAATATATTCCAAAATGGTGTGTTTTTTAATGAATAATAGGCTAAATTTACAATAAAGAAAACTCAGTTAAAAGAATAACGTCTCTTTTTGGGGTATTTCATAAGATGCTATGCAGTGATGAATGCTGGGTAAACTATACGCTGCCTCCATGTCAATCAATGACATAGCTAGATTTATGACAACTAGTGACACCTAACGAACTTGCGGAAAAATGTCTTCCTACAAACATAAATCCGACAGTAATAAAAGAAAGGACAGAAAAGAAAGAGAAGAGAGCAAAGCTGACTAAATTAGACAGTTTTTGCCAGCACAGCCAGTAGCCAGCACCAGCAGCCCAACGACGAGTCCGGGCCCGGGCCAAATTGTTGCTGATCTGCAGGGATCGGAATTACTGGCCGTGGGTCAACAATCAGGCAGCAGGTAGCCTTACAGTAGTAGCAAGCAGCTAAACTAGATGTAGTTATTGCCTACACAACATTTAATAAGTAATGTTATTAACACTACCCTTACTTACTACCAGTAAGTTAAATAGCAGGCAGCTGTTCTTTTCAGCAAACTGTAAGCTATATGTGTTTAGTTTTTCCATTCATTACTTGGCAAAAAGCAATCATTTTACAATCTCCATATTCTTGATTGCAGGCCGAATGTTAACCAGTCAGACTCAGAGTCAGAAGCAGGCAGTTCAGATGCAGCCAGAGCCAGCAGCACTTTAAATGTCCCAACACAAAAAGTGCCACCTACTACTTCTGCTAACGTTACTTCTGCTGGCCATCATGGAGATGACAGAAGCCAGGACAGTAATAAAGAATATGAGCAGAAGGATGACGAGCCACTGCCACAGACACTGCAGCCTTACCCCACAGACAGAGGGCATTTTGATGAAAATATTTTAGATGCTGCTGTAAAACGTTATATCGTAGCAACGGAGTCCTGTAAACCTTGTGGCCCTTTTCCAAAAAATCTAAATAATCATTGTTTTTCTGAAACGTTTTACCACACATCTACAAAAGCCAGGATCAAACTGCCGCGCAGCTGGCTTTGCTACTCTCCAAAACTGGATTGTGCATACTGTGAGCCATGTTGGCTATTTGGAGACCGCAGTTCACCCCTTTACAACAGTGCGTGGGTGAATGGAATCAAAGATTGGGGACATTTGACAGAAAAAATTAAACTCCACAAGTCATCTCCTGTACATGTTGCAGCCTGCGTGGTGTATGAGCAGTGGAAACACGACAGTACTATCGATGCGCAATGGGGAGGGACGTGCGTAATGCAGCACTCTTTTGGAAACAAGTTTTGGAGCGCATAGTGAATGTGACACTAACACTGGCATCTTGCAACCTAGCTTTCCGGGGGCACAGTAGGCTTCATTTTATTATCATCTCTTCTTGCCTTAAGGTTTATCATGTAGGGGTGCACTCTTGACTTCACAAGAAAAATGATTTTGTAGTCATTTCAGCACCGCCATGAATTAGACAGCTCCTCCCCTGCTGTCTGATGTGATGATGAGGTACGTTGACCTGCAGACTGTTGTGCACATGTGTTGTGCACACGAGTCAGAGCTGGGGTGTTAAATCTAGATTCTTGACCTCTTAAAAAAATTCTAATACAATAACCCAAGTCATTTATTTGATTGTAAAATCCAACACACTGTTGTTAAAATCTATATAGACTTCATAGTGTGGGTGGGCGCGTGAATGTGCGTGATTGCGCGCATACGCCTAATAACTAGTAACATGCGTGTAGGGCCTGTCAATATATCTTGCACTGGGGCCTGTGCTGAGGTTGCTACGCTGCTGTACTGAACTTTAGTTAAAAGGCAACTGTTTTCTAATATATCAGCTAGGTGAACTCTAAGAATTCCCAGTGATAGTGTGTCAATATATTTGCAGTTGGAGGTAATGTAATTTTATAATATCGGTCTATCTGATAACAACTTTTCAAGCAGTTTCACTGCTGCATACAAATTTCCAATGTCAGAATGAACAGGATGGAGGGCACGCGCAGCCAAAAAACTTTTACAGGTGCTGGATCAAAAACTCAAACTAAAGCAAGAACCAGACAGGAAACCCACAAACAGAGATCTTCATCAGGCATTTCAAAATCAGCATCACAAAGCAGAACAAAAAATATTAAGACCAGTCCACTCACAGGTTGAGACAATCAGATTGGGCCAGTCAGAGCAGAGCTGAATGGAGCTCTCTGACACTTCCACATAGGGGGCAAAACATGTCTCCATGAAAAGGAACCAAAAACAAGAAAAGCAATACTATACAAGGATATACTGAATACAACACATCAGAAGTTACATCAAAAACATATCACAAATCATCCGAAAAAACACTAATCATAAAAAACTACTATATAGAAAAATGCATTTAAAAAGTAGAAATAAGTAAGTTAATAAATAAATAAATAACGGAACCAATAATAAATAACTTTCCCAAAAGTCCCAAAACACATACAAAAAATGTGAAAATAGGGGGTTTCCAACAACAGAAGTAAACCTTTTGAAAAGACAATTAAATTCATAGAGGTATAAACCCGTTATCATACTAAAAAAAGTGTTTTGTCTTAATTCAAGATAAATTCAAATACAAAAAGGGTTTAGGATCAAACTCTACATTTATACCTTTAGGTGAGAATGTATTAAGGGTAGAAATGTAGAATGCCTCTCTTTGTAAAAGCATAATGTTGATGTTACCTCCTCTTCTTGTGTGTTTCCACATGTTCGATGCCGGTGTATCTCAGTGTGGATAAGTTGTGTTTGAATGAGCTGAAATGCACAGCCATAGGGTTCTTTTGGTCGTTAGTCTGTATGCTACTCCTGTGTTATAGGTACAATACAAATACAGGTCTTGAGAGTGAATGTTGCTTTTGCTATATAGGCTAGGATGTCAAAGGACATTTGATCATAATTACATATATATCGTTTTTGGTGTTACAAGTGATGATACATTTAATATGTATCAGAATGTGGTTGAGTAAATGAATGGCATTTAAAAGTCAAATTACATAGTGCACACTACGCACATTTGTAATTGCCATGGGATGGCTGACGGAAAATGAGTAGGTCGTTCTGGCAGTAGGCCAGCTCAGACTATGAGGTCACAAAGGTGTAGAGCACATTTGTAAACAATGCATAAAGCATTTTTAAGGACTGAGATTAGGATGAGATTTCAGGATATGCCAGTGTTGCTGGACAATCTTTTAAACTTATTTTCCCAAAGGAGAATATTGCATGATGCAGAGGGGGCTTCCATTATCTGAATCTTTCCTTCTCTTGTTAAGACATTTGCTTTGGCTGACATTTTTAAATTTCTCTCACTATGTTTATTGTATGACTCAAGTGAGCTACAAATGCAACATAAAAGTCAGAATAAAATAAAAAAAATTGTTAAAGTTGTGTTGCACACCAATAAGTTTAATATTACAACACACTTTTAGTCTTGGCTCATGCCAATAGTGAAATTTGATGAATGCAAATTCTTAACAACCAAGGAGATGTGCTTCTGCAACACAAATCAGGAAGCAGCAAACTGAGTAATCAGTAAACATTAGGCAAGGGGGTCTCTGGGGAGGGGGAAGAACATTACAGTGTAAACTCAGTTTGACAAAATGCAAAAAATTCACGCAAATAGTGTCTTTATACAGTAAATGTCTCATTGGCAAAATTACTATCAACATAAGATGTCTTATGATGTTTGTTTTTTTACTTAGTATTTTGTAAAGTGATTTTAAACATGATTTAGTTGTCTATAGTTTGGAATAGGGGATTCAGGAAGCTGAAGGTGGGGTCTGATCGGAACAAAAATGGGAGTCCATTCAAAATCATTTTGAATAGGATGAGTTTGAACTATTTGAATAATTTCAAAGATAATATAAATACATCATGGACTGTAAGGGAAAAAAAGCCCTAACACAAACAACCAAACAAGGAATCATCTGTACTGCACATATAATAAAGCCCTCCATAAAAGAGAAAACACACAATCACACACAGTGACATATGGGAGCCTTATTATGTCTGAATTAGTACTTTCACACAGTACAGTTAGTGTTTCTGTGTTCCCAACACACCACATGACTGTCACAAATTAACTGCGACCTAATTTAAACAGAAAAAAAAAAGCCTTTACTATTGGTGACATGAGCTGTGGAGACAGATTTGCATCTTCATGGTTTGCAGAGAGCTGCGGGAATCATGTGATGTGACGTGGAGACCACTGCCACAGTGTTGGGACAAATCAGCTGTTATCAAAGATAATGCTGGCTGAATCACACAGACATCTGCCTCCATAAACACACACGCACTTTAGTTGAATATGAAAGAGTGTCATGGTGTACTGAAAGAACATGTTACATGTTATCAAACAAAAGATTTCATCTCTTTGGGACAGTGTGAATGTATAAATCCTTTGGTGGTTCCTGAGAATAGAAACTGTGTCCTATGTGTGTCTACTGTACTGCACTGAGAAATTATTATTGAGTGTTTAAACTGGCTAAGCTGTTGCACTTTGGTACAATTTGATCATAACTAAAATAAGTCCAAGTCTCTATTATTCTAGTATTATTATTTAAATTCAACTCTGCTAATACCAAAATCTATACAGCAGACAAACAGTATAGGCTCGCGAGTTGTGCCTGTATTCATGCACCATGGAAGTGGTACAGTTGGCCATTATCACTTTTGGCTGCACCGAGTGAAACCATACCACACTGATTTCTGTTTCCATTATCAGTTAAGGCGCGTCGTGCCACACTGAGCTGCATCAGAAATTGACCGTCTGTGTGGCAGGTCCAAAGGCCAGCTGCCCACCCGCCCCCAAGCAGGAAGTGGTGACACCTCGCTGAACATAGCCAACCCTCAACGACCCCCCTTCTCCCCATGAAACAAGAATGCGCGTTGAGACACTCACCTCTGTCTGTGTAGGAGACCAGAGAGAAAGGTGTTTTGTTTTAAGATTATTTTTTGGCTTTTTGCCTTTACTGAATAGGACTTTCAAAGCATGAAAGCGGCCACTGTGGCAAGGACACTGTGTTTGTATATGGGACTCCTGCTCTACCCGCTAAGCCACTGGGCTGCCCAGAGAAACACCTTTCTTGGGGTGCCTAGTCTGGGCACCCCGAGAAAGGTGTTTCTAAAAATCACTGTGTGTTTAGCTCAGTATTTTAGTAGCTTCTGACTGAATTTCTGTGGTTTGGAGTTAAGTTTCTCTTGCTTTCAGGGGCAGCGCGGTGGTGTGGTGGTTAGCACTCTCGCCTCATAGCAAGAGGGTTGCTGGTTCGATCCCGGGCGTGGGAGCCCTTCTGTGCGGAGTTTGCATGTTCTCCCCGTGTCAGCGTGGGTTCTCTCCAGGCACTCCGGCTTCCTCCCACAGTCCAAAGACATGCAGATTGGGGACTAGGTTAATTGGTGACTCTAAATTGTCCGTAGGTGTGAATGTGAGCGTGAATGGTTGTTTGTCTCTATGTGTCAGCCCTGCGATAGTCTGGCAACCTGTCCAGGGTGTACCCTGCCTCTCGCCCGATGTCAGCTGGGATAGGCTCCAGCCCCCCCGCGACCCTCAAGAGGATGAAGCGGTTAGAAGATGTATGCTTTCAGCCCTATAGGAGTCTCATTAAGCTACTGCTTTGTACATTTTTGCAAACCACGGATACCATACATGTGCAAGTTTTGCACGTGGTACATTTGTATGATATGTTTTACATTACAACAACACTGTGGCTAATATATGGTAAGATTTAGGTGAAAAACCACTTGATTATGACTAAGAAAAGATCATGTTTTGGCATAAAATACCTGCTTTTTTCTTTACATTGCACTATCCCAGCAGCAAATGCAGCAAGTTTCATTTTAAAAAAAATGCTTTTTGTGGCACTTTTCCTGTGGAAAACACAGCTGTTGCTTGGTGAAACACAACCGCTCTTTGTGGCACCATCTTGGCAAAAAATACAATAATGGCTTGGTAAAAAGCAAACGCCTTTGGTAGCACTGTCCCTGGTGGAAATACAGTGATGGGTCCAGCAGCAAACACAGCTATGTCCTGGTGGAAGAACAAAACAAAACAAAAAAAAAAAAAGGCTTTTTGTGGCACTTTTCAGAAAACACAACTGTGGCTCAGGAAAAGAAAGAAAAAATATTTTTGTGGCACTATTCCAAGTGGAGGCACACTGACAGGTATCTAAAAAAACAACATTTGGTGCCTATAAAGCTGTTGGAAATGCAGCAATAACTTGCTGAAAAACAACTTAATTTCGACTTCTAGATGACAAAGGTTCAGTCTAATTTACAGTCTAGAAAGTCTGGATCTGAGACTTGGTTCAGGTCAGGTCCTATGAGTTCAGAGAAGTCTATATACAGTATATGTGGAAGAGGAGGGATGTAGCAATTGCAGGCAAGTAATCTAATTTATTAAACCTGGCTTCCTTAATATATTCCATATAATGTGTAAAGGCACAACGTAGTGCCTTCAAAATGTACAATTATTCAAAGGATGCATTTGGCTGGGATGTTGCACATACAAAGTGTGTGTGTGTGTGTGTGTGTGTGTGTGTGTGTGTGTGCGTTACCAACATTCTTGTAAAAGCAAGACAATAAGCAAGCTACAGTGTTTGGGCTAAGTGTGTGTTTTAATGTCATGTTACTGTTATTACTGAGCCACATGAGGCAAATCCATTTGGAAGCTTTTGACCTTCAAGACAAACAGAGGAAACCAAATGCCACAGAAGGAAAATAGAGTGACAGCCAAACCTAGAAAGCAAGAGAGGGAGGAAAGCGGGTGATTGACTGTGATGAGACTGGGATAGAAAGAGAGGGAGGGAGAAACTGAGACAGAAGGAGCGAGCGAACACTAAAGGCTTGTGATCCCAGTGTGAGAAACAGCTTGAAAACAAAGAAGGATGAGAAGAAAACAGGAGGTGTCTGTGAAAGATTGCTGCCCACTAGGAACGTAGAGTGCAACCACAGTCCTGTACTGCAGGCCACACAGTTGAGATGGAGACCAAACAAATGCAATGCTGGGGAGCTCAGCTGCATTTAGACGTTCATGCAGCTTTGTGTTTTCCTCTGTGTGATTTTAATGCCTGTGTGAGGACTTTACAACCTCAGGGATGAATTATGATGGCTGCAATCTGACTAAAATGTTAATGGCATTAACAACAGGAGGAACAATTGAGAAAAGCAATCACTTTAATTGATGCTGCAGTGAGGCTGTGGGGTCAGCAGCATATACAGTTCTTTACCTTCTTCTTTGCCTCAGCATCCTGAATTTGGAGGTAGACCAAAGCTTTAGCTTGTGTGAAATTTATAGGTTTAAGTGGCTACGTTTTTTTAACTGAATACATTGAAAGGTATTTCATTCAAAGAGTTCCTCTTCTGGAGGCTGAATCTGCAAGGACAATCTGAATATCAAGGTGGATATATGGAATGGCGTGAAGGAAGGCACATATCGTGGCACATATTGTACAGTTGTCTCTAATTTCATTTTGTCAATGTGCCCCAGAAGCAGTCATGGCCTTGTAAACAGTAAAGGACTTTTTATTGTATTTGTGTAGCACCTTTCTAGTCTTCCAACCACTCAAGGCTTACACTGCTTTTACACTACTTACCACATTAACCCAGTCACACACACAGTCACACAATGGTGGCTGAGGCTACTGTACAAGGTGGCACTTACTCATCAGTTTTACATTCACACGCACTCACACACCAGTGGCACAGCCATTTAGAGGTTCAATATTTTGCACAAGGACAATTCAAGGGATACTGAGGGAGCCAGGGATCGAACTGCTGAGCTTAGTGGACAAGCTCTACCTCCTGAGCCACAGCTGCCACCATTATGGCAGATAATCAAAAAGCATAGGAATGCCTACAGCATCAAACTATGATGCTGTAGGTATCTCCTCAGAGTCAGTTTTGGACGTTAGGTAATGTAATCACAGGCCAGCGCAGTTGTTAGCTAACAGTGGCTAACAGCCTACAGTGACAAGTGGCTCAACCTCACACACCCCATCCCTCTCCTCGCATCACTGCACCACTGTTAGCAGCGCCGCATTTTTTGAATTTGCCAGTCACGTTGCCTTTTTGATTCCCTTTGGTGCTTTCTTGGCGACAAGGATTCCGTCTCCCGTGATGCTGCATAAGCATGATCCTGCATTATGCTCAAAGAGTGGGACTTTGTTATGCTGCAGTAGTGCTGGGGTAGTAGCGGCACTGCTAACAGCAGCTAATAGCTGTCAGCAGCTAACCGTTACACAAACTAGCAAACTCATCTTCACTCAACCAAAACACAAAAAAATAAAAATAATTAATGCTTACTGACAGTCACAAAACATGACAGGACAACTCATGACACTTAATACACACTTTGATTTGAGGGAAGTGAGGTTTACAGGGTAATATTTGAAAGAAAATCACAGAGCTGTTCACAGTACGCACCACAGTGGAAATCATCAGCAGCAAAAGGGGATGAGCTGACATTTCCCGGTCGCTAGGCCTCTTGTGGCTTGTGGCTCTTGTGGCTAGTTACCACCACCGCCACAAGAGGGCGCTCAAATAAAACACATTTAACCCATTTAATCCCACTGGTCACAATAGTGACCGTAAAAAAAAGTTTAATTTCTAAGGCTATAAAAATGTTACTGAATGATCTATCAATGCATTTCCAGCAGATATTGAAATAATAATGGGTCTCAATGAAATATGTGCAGTGTCGCATGTTTACTGTACATTGTCACATGACCAGAGCTGTTTACTTCCTGTTTGTGCCAAGAGAAGAGGATGGCAGCAAGGAAGCTCACACAGAAAAGGTTAGTAAAGTATGTTAACATAAATATAGGACATAGATTTTTGGTACACATCATGTGTCTAGTATTGACATATGCATTTGCAATTACTCAACTTTGTTTAATGTGGTCACAGAACTCACAAAGATGTCACCGGCAACAATAGTGACTGGTGGGATAACCCATTGTATCTACATGCTAATACACGTAGGCTAACTGTTCTACCTTACTTTCTGCTGCTACCTAACTTCCTACCTAATTTTACACAGAGAAACACACACAGAAACACACACACACACACACACACACACACACACACACACACACACACACATGCACACACACATACACACACACGGACCCAAAGAAGACTAGCTAGCTAGCTAATTCTGCTGCTACCTAACTTCCTACCTACTGCAACTTTACACACACACACACACACACACACATACACACACACACACGAAGACTAGCTAGCTAACTAATTCTACCTAACTTTCCACACACGCACGCACACACACGCACGCAATTACAGGCAGGCACACACACGCACACACGGACCCCAGGAAGACTAGCTAGCTAACTACCAAACTTTCTGCTGTGTTTTCTTTTAGATTTACTTTGAGTCAAGTTCTTGATTTGTTGGATCAAGATGAGTTCCCAGACAAGGCATGCAGCATTGCAATCATCCCTCAAAATGAAAAAGATGCTGTACTCAGTGATTGTGACAGTGATGGGTCTGACATGGACTATGAGGGGGAAACAGGCCATTTGCCAGCAAGGCTGTTGAATGCATATGCCGAAGTTATGCAAACAGAGCATGATTGGAATGATGGCCTCCTTCACCACACCCCTTCCTCCCCAACCTCCTTCCCCCTTCCCCTGTTCCAGTTCCCCCACTTCCCGCCATAACAATGAAGGCCAGCTAGAAGACCCAAGGGCCTCTAAGCGCCTGAGGGTCCAGACAGAAGACCCAAGGGCCTCTAAGCGCCAAAGGGTTCAGCCAAGTCAGCCAGAAGAACCAAGGGCAAAACTGCAAGTGGTCAAAAATAAAGAGTATTTAAACGATCCAAGAGGCCTTTCACTGCTGTTATTCCAGAATACACAGTATACAGACCAAATGCTGCAGAATGTGTAAAACAAAGCTGCCCCAACCCATTGGATGTTTTCTTACTGATGTATCCACCCACCCTGAGAGAGATCACAGTTGAAATGTCCAACCTCTACTCCACCCAGACCAAGGGAAAGCAACTGAATCTAAGTATGGATGAGCTCCTCACATTCTATGGGATCCTAATTGCAAGTGGATACAGCTCTGTCCCAAGAAGACACATGTACTGGTCAGTTGACAATGATGTACACAATGAGAGCATTGCAGGTGCAATGCGGAGAAACCGCTTTGATGATATAATGGCCTCAGTTCATGTGGTTGACAACACCAAGATCACTGATGACCCATTTTTTTAAGGTTAGACCCATCTTCTCTGAGCTCAATCACTCATACAAAATCATGCCATTTCAGGAATGGCTGTCAGTGGATGACAGCAAGATCCCATACTACGGCCGACATGGATGTAAACAATTCATCAAAGGCAAACCAATTCGCTTTGGTTACAAGGTATGGAGCCTCGCCTCATCCAGTGGATACATGTACCACATGGAGCCATATTGTGGATCACACACTCTCCTCCCAGAGACAGGGTTGGGTCAGGGACCCAGTGCTGTCATAGGTTTGGCAGAGCAAGCTCAGGTGCCTCAAGGTTGCAAGTTCTTCCATGACAACCTCTTTACCACTCTTTCATTCATGAATGAGATGACAAAAAGAGGATATGGGAGCTCTGGAACCATGAGGCAGAACCGCCTGTTTGATGTCCCATTCACACCACTGAATGCCTTCATGAAGTTACCCAGGGGAACCTCTGAGGTTCTGTGCCAAGGAGAGAAGCTGCTGGTCCGTTGGAAAGACAATAACATTGTCACAGTGGCAACAAACATGGATGAAAAATACACTGAGACCTCTGTCAAGAGATGGAACAGGCATTGACGTGCCTTTGACAATGTCCAACAACCAAAATGCATCAGCCGATACAATGAGCACATGGGTGGTGTAGACCTTCACGACCTACAGGTTTCACGATACCATATCTCAATCAGGTCAAAGAAGTGGTGGTGGCCCATCTTTGCATGGTCTATCAACAGTGCTCTTGTAAATGGCCATCTCTTTTACAGAGATGTTATTGGAGGGACCATCGACCTGCTCGCCTTCTCACAGATAGTCTCACAGTCTCTTCTGCAAAGGTTTGGAACGAAACCACTGAGCCATGGAAGGAGATCTCTACTGAGTGCTACCGTTGAAGATCAGGCAAGATACGACAAAGCTTCCCACTGGCCAATTAACACGATGCACCGGTTCCAGAGATGTCGCCATTGTGACAAACGTACTACCTATGCATGTGAGAAATGCAAAGTACCACTGCACATTGAGTACTTCAAGCTGTACCATGGAGTGTAGAAGAAAAACAGTAAAGACAGGAGAATGCAGTCGGACATAGAGTTCACAAGCATGCACGCACGCACACACACACACACACACACACACAAGTGGTTGCATACAGTTACAAACAAACAGTACTTTGGAGTCTAGGGAAAAAAAGCTGAAAAAAACCATCAAAATGTCCTAAATGTTCCAGGAAAAGATGGTATTTTTTAGTCATTCAAGGCATTGCTTTGCTCTTTGTTCTACAACCTATTTTATTTTGTTGTTCAGTCAGTCAGTGTAGGCCTATACTTGAAAGCATGTTCAGCAGCTACCTCTATCCTAAATGTTTACCTTCATGTTCAGTGTGCTCAATGTATACTGCACTAAAAATGAATGTGTTCAAATGAATTTTGCACTAAAGTAAGTTGCACTACTCTCGCCTCACAGCAAGAGGGTTGCCGGTTCGATCCCGGGCGTGGGAGCCCTTCTGTGCGGAGTTTGCATGTTCTCCCCGTGTCAGCGTGGGTTCTCTCCGGGCACTCCGGCTTCCTCCCACAGTCCAAAGACATGCAGATTGGGGACTAGGTTAATTGATAACTCTAAATTGTCCGTAGGTGTGAATGTGAGTGTGAATGGTTGTTTGTCTCTATGTGTCAGCTCTGCGATAGTCTGGCGACCTGTCCAGGGTGTACCCTGCCTCTCGCCCGATGTAGCTGGGATAGGCTCCAGCCCCCCCGCGACCCTCAAGAGGATGAAGCGGTTAGAAGATGAATGAATGAATGAGTAAGTTGCACTAAAGTTACAATGTTGAAATACATTGATGATTGTTGTTGTTTTTTGTCTTGCCCTCAATATTCATAACGTTGCTCTCAGTATTCATATTGCTAGCCGATAGTATAGGGCTTATATGTAAAATATTCACACTACAATGAGAGAGCATTTAGAGGCAATGCTGGAACTTTTAAAAGTGATAATGACTAGCCTTTATATATAAGGATGTTATACACTCACGCGCACACACGCACATACGCACACACACACACACACACACACACACACACACACACACAAACAAACACACACACACACACAGAAACACACACACAAACACACTGCACAGGTCAAATAGACCTATATTTAGTCTGTCCAATGGTTGATACCACACAGTATCCCACCGGTCACAATTGTGACCGATCATAAAACACACTTTTTCCACACACTTTTCCATGAAAATTTCTAAAAATTATGATTGATTGTTTCAAAGGGATACTAATGACACATGATTTGGATATTTTTGTGTCTGGGAAAAATTTGGGATTAAATGGGTTAAAGAAGCCTTGCATAGATAAACATGATATTAACCCATTTCTCAAACACAAAACAATGAAAATAAAAGCCAGCAAGATAACTTGTTTGCAAAATAAAATGAACACTGAATGAATACAGGAATTAATTTTGACGAACTTCAATTCACCCTTTGCCAAGGGTGCCCCCCTTAATTACTGCTGCTAAGTCCGACAAACTTTCGGTTTTGGAGCTAGAATGGCATGGCGCTTCCACTGTCGCTAACTGCACTCCCTGGAGAAATACTCTCAAATTTTTGGAAAAACAAAAAAGCGATTTCAGACAGAAGCAGACAGAAGGGTCTACAATACGCATTTGAAGGATATATTCAGGGTGTCAGACTGACACGGCAACGAAGTCAAGGTAACGAAATAAACATTGAAGCTAAAGCCTACAGATCACAGAGTAAAAGTGAGCCACCACATCACTGCTGATCGCCACAGAAGACAATGAATAAAAAGGGAAACTTTGCTGATATTGAACCAGCTGTGTGGCATCACAGTGTGTGCAGATGAACGGTGTTTAGCTTCACCCCCGTGCCGCTGCCAGCACCCAGACTGGCAGCTGGACTGTCGGTGGGCTGCAGAAGAAGTCAAACAACGTTCATCTGCGCACCGTGCGTTGACACACAACTGGTTGAATATCAGCAAAGTTTCCCTGCTTCCCTTCACTGGTTCCTGTACAGCAGGGTTGGTCTTTGTTTCACTGTTATAATCATTAAAAAGCAAAAGCAGCATGTGTATACATTCAGTAGGCTGTATCTTCAGTAGCTAGCTAACGTTAGCTAACCCTACACTTTTCAGGGTTAGATTTTGGTTTTGGAACAGGGACGAAACGTGTATCTTTTTACAACCTCTCCAGGTAACGAGCATCATTAATACACGACGTGCCCCAGGCACAACATTTAGCTCCAAATCCACAAAACCAGCCTGAAAATGAAGGAAATCTGAAACGATTGCATTAGAATCAATGGATAACAGCTGTGTTGTTGTTGTTGCAGGACTCATAGGGAAGGGTCAATTATCAATAATCAATTATCAACCCTGTTACATTTGTAAAGTTTTATGAGGTTTTGAGCATCTCTCAGCATTCAAAACTCAAATTCATTTTAAGGAATACTGATAAGAATTCCTACAGTTTCAAGAGGGTCGTCTCACAGTGTGGTGCTCGGGCACTAATTAAATCCATTAACAAACTTGATAAAAGGTGGCATGTTTTACAATATTCTATAAGCCATAAGAAGAAGCTAGTAAATAATGAGTCATTAACAAAGGGGTTTTAAGTCTTGAATTTTAAATGTTGATAAATTGCGAATAAAAAAGGGTTAAGGTATTTTTTAGTCCTTTGAAAGGGTCCTTCTAAAGAACTACAGAGCTACTTAAAAAAAGACAAAGCGAGTGTGCCGCTGAAGGTGGATGAATACAGGTCAGGGAGAGTTTTCACAGTCTGGCACCCTATAAATTTTTCTTTTAACTCATCTGTTAAGATACTTTAAACTTAGAAACCATGAACTAAAGAGCGAGCTTCCTGGCAGAGGATAAACACACAAAAATTTCGCACAATCTTGCAATCCAAGAGGTTGTTCTTATTGCGTTTAAGAGATTTACAAAGCATTCAAAGCCATTAATTATGACTTGCAGACTTTAACAAATTGCATCCCTTTGTAATGTTACAGTAAAATGTTGTCAGTGTGGCGATATTTTACTCTGTCCGTCATCGCACTCGCATTTGCGACTAAAAATAGTTCTGTGCGAGCAAAAGAAATCATTCAGGAGCACGGTGTGCAGCAGCAGAAATGAAAGACGAATCCCGCCAGTTGTGGGTTGAATGGGGGTCACAGACACAGACTGGAATATGTAGTCCTGTCAAATACGGTGGCCATAGTGCTCCGCGGCGCAAGATAACGGCTTACCGGCGATGGAGAAGTCCGACTCCAATAATGTCTTCTTCTTGGTATAATGACTGGCTAAAAGTACCTGGACAACCGAGCCGTGGCGGCACACAGGTATGTGACGTGTCAGAGGAGAAACGAGCCATTCACATTTCTGTCTTTGTGGCAGGTAACGGCCCACAAACCTCACCGCACTTTAGGGACTGTTCTTTACTTGTCAGGGGAGGAGGGTGGCTGGTTGATTCTTATTTTATTAATTTATTTTATTTTGATCCCCCCTATGGTAATCACTTATTGATGCTGATTTTGAAGTATGAATAAGTCAATAAGTAATTTATTCCATTGAAATATCATTGATGTATTATAGAAAAGTGATTTATCTTTTTATAAATGACAAAAGGCACATCTGCCTCATTTTTGCTGTGGTATCGTAATGCTACTCAGAACCATGATGTTTTCACTGGTATCGTACCGTGGGTCCCAATTTTGGTACCGTGACAACACTAATCTGGAGGGGGTTCATCTGCAAAAATTAATGAAAAACTAAACAACAGTATTCAGTACTCGGTATTCGGCCAAGCGTTTAATTTTATTTGGCTTAGGCTTTGGCCACAAATTTTCATTTCGATGCATCCCTAATTAATATATGTTGTGGTATATTGTATGGATTTTGACACAGACTGTGTTCCCTTCTCCTAACAAACCTGTTGTGTGATCTGGATCAGGTAGCATCAGTCTCACCTGGCTGAAAGAACTGATCTAAAGGAGTGCACAATGCACAGTCTGATCTGTAGCATGCACAACTGGTGTGTGTGCACCTTGAGAAAGAAAGTGTGGCAGTGCATGAAAAGACTGTTGTAAACCAACTGTGAAAACACTCTAAAAGGGGATCTCTGAGATCTCAATACAGTATTCAGTGGTAGCAGAAATGCTGGTGCAGCTAATAGCCACGGAGCCCTTGCTTCTCTTTTGGAGTCCCTGTAGTAGAATGCGAGAGACTAAAAAGATGACCTACTAATGTCGCTGCCCAGTTCACACTGTGCTTTGACCTTTTGTAATGAGCTCCTATCAACAGAGCCTTTTCACACTTCTTGGACCGCTGACAGTTTTTTTTTCTTTTATGTTTTTTGTTTGCTCTCCAGCATCCGTCCTCATTCTTTTGGCTTATTCCAGCCAGTTAGGAGAGAGAAAAGAAAAAGGAGGAGAAGAAAGGATGAAGGAAAGTGAAAGGAAGTTGGGCTGCTGACTGTGCAGATTCTGCCTCGGTGGCACCCCAGCCAGCCGCATCCATCACGCCCTGATGCTAATGGCTGTTACAGACCTACAGACACACTCACACCCTATCCCCCACCCCCCTCTTAGCCAGCATGGCAAAGGAGACTTGACACAGAAATGAGTTGAAACTAATGACTCTAATGAGTTTCACTGCCCCCCTGCCAATGTCTGCCGTTATTACTGCTGCCCCTGCAAGTGGCTCCAAATGGCTGTTTTTAGCCTGGCAAACTGCTGCTCCCCTTCACTGAACAAGTGCTGGGAGGGGGACGTGTCTGCCAGAGTCATCCTGTGGCCCCTGTGTCCTCAAAAGCAGTCAGACTCTTTTTTTTCAGAGGGACTGATAAACAGGTCGGCTTCCTCTGTTGTCTTTGAGTCTGACACAAAGTTTAAAGGGATAGTTCCTATTGGTTCTATGAGGTACAGTACTTGTCCGTAGTCAGTACCCCCAGTTTAGTACCAGCAAAACAGCTAAACAATGTACTGCTTTGAATGGAGGGCAGCAGCAAAACGTATAAGCCTCCTAAAAAAAAATAACGTCCTGCCTAAAGAGATCAAAATCAGTTTAAGCAATACTGTATTTACAATATTTTCACTGCTTTACCTTGACACAGACAGCCCTTTGGGAACTGAAGCTGATTTATTGATGATGTGCAGGTCGGGGTTTTTTTTTTTTTTTTTTTTTTTTTTTTAAATCTGTACAAACTCAGCCCACCATGAGAGCCAAACCCCCTTTGACTTGTAAACATAAACGTTAATCAATGACCTGAACCTGAATCTGAACCCAAACTGCAAACCCACAAACTGGAGCTAAACGTTTCTGTTAGTGACCTACTTGCTGTTGACTATATTGTTGTCATTCCCAATAATTATCGCAATATAAAATGTGTGTTTTTGTTTAAAAGGTACAAACGTACTACCAGACTTTATGCCAGGAGAGATTTTAATGTTTTGGACTTAAACAGATTTCCCTTGTCTAAAGCTGAATAACAAAAGCCTGAACGCAGCAGCACCAACGATAAAGCTGCTTGTTGTGTGAGAGAGACAGAGAGAGAGAGAGAGAGAGAGAGAGAGAGAGAGAGAGAGATAAAGGGAATAGAAGGCAGAAACTGGAGTATTGCACAATGTTTCTGTACTGTAAGTTATTTATAAATTGCTCAGAACACTGCTTGTCACCTCATGACCCACCCGCCCGAAACACGCAATATTTTCTAACAAGCTCACCCGTACAGCCTGATCCACACGATTATCCCATGATCCCATCCCAAATGCGGGCTGTGAGTCGACCCATGCATCACTATGATATATCCATCTGTGCTGTCTTCAAACCTACGAGACTCCTTTGACAGCATTAGATTGCTTAGGTTCCTTGGAGGTACTGACTGCTTCTGCAAACCTGGGAAACATGCCGACTGCCAACTTTTGGCAATACAATGCCTATCATAAGTAGCTTATACAACCTCACTTCAAAAAATCCAAACTATCCCTTAAATCTACATTTATTCCAAGAAGATGGAACATTTACTACATGAAGATAATACCTGCAGTCAAAAATTTCAAAGGTTTCTTTCAACAGTGAAGGTAATGGTCATGATTTTTGGTCATATTTGGTCTCTCTTGGCTCTGACCTCAGCACTCCCCACAAAGAACAAGCAAAGTTAAAGCTGATGAATCTTATTTTCTTTTTCTTTTTTTCTTTGGAGATACACACTCATTCTGAATTCGATGGCTGCAACACATTCCAAAAAAACTAGGACAGGGGAAACAAAAGACTAGGAAAGAGGTGGAATGCTGAAGAAAAACACATTTGTAACATTACACAGATAGGTAACAGGTAGGCAGTGATAGCATCATGACAGGGTATGAGAGAGGCAAGGGTGGCACAAGGTTCACCACTTTATGAAAAACTGCATGGGCAAATAGATCAGTAGTTTGATAACACGTTTTTCAATGCACAGTTGCAAGAAGTTTTGAGATTTTAGCGTCTACAATCCATAAGAACATGTAAACATTCAGAAAAATCTCTGCACAGGCTGAAAACCAGTATTGAATAACCATGACCTTCGACCACTCAGACAGCACTGAATTAAAAACCAGCATGACTGTATACACGATATTACTACATGGACTCAGGAACACTTTGTAGATGCAGCAATGACCTGTGTTTACTGAGAATTGTTTTCCAATCAAATGTGAGTTAATTCTTTACTGTGCAAGTGCAAGCCAATTATTAACAACATTCAGTAATGCCAAGACGTCTCTGGACCTGAAGAGTCCTGCACGGGTCCAGTTTTCAAGATCCGCCCCACCCCGACCCGGGAACGTACAAACCCGCACCCGAACCGCAAACCCGCGCATCAGGCCAATTAGTACGGCAACCCGGTCCGACCCGTTGAAACACGACCCACAGCCCGACCCGTAACCCGGATTTAAAGTAATCATTTTGGCTCTTATTGGCTGAATATTGAACAGCATATTGCCACAGTTAAGGTGCCAGTGAGTAAACAACGACCTGAATGAAGCAGCTCTCACAATAAAAACCTGACTTCAGCTCCATCATCAACCCTCTGTGTTCTTCTCCCATACGAGTGTAAAAGCACTCGTTTGTTACGTTTAATGCTTTTAAACTTTTAATCTATGTAAAGGAACTTTACATGTGTAATAATAGACTTACTTTCTGTCCAGAGCGACGTTCAGCAGTTACGAGTCGTCAAGTGTTTTTAGAATCCATCGAGGAGAGAAGTAATCCATCAGGGAAACACTTCAGAAACATTATAAAGTGATAGTTGTATGTTTTATCCACTTATTTCTCAAATACCTAAATAATGATTTACTGTTTTGGAAGCGGCGCTTGTTAGACGGTGGCAGCCATGTTGATTCTGTCGTCCAATCACAAAATGTGTTATTGGATGGTGAAACGCATGTAAACAGCTGAACCAGTGACCGTTGCGAAATAGCGGAAGTGATCCTCAGAGAGTAAATAATGACCAAGATAGTTATCTGTAGTTTACCGAACTAATGACTGATGTGTTTATCTAAAACCCGCGATCCGACCCACAAGTTATTTTTTACACCCAGATCTGAACCCGAGAAAAAATGTTTTTTTAAAAACCACCCGCAAATCAGCTGTTTTTGCGGGTACCCATCGGGGACCCAGTGCAGGACTCTGACCTGAAGCTCATCTGAGATGGGCAAAACAAAGTGGAAAAGTGTACCGTGGTCTGACCAGTCCAAATTTCAAATTTTGTTTGGAAATCATGGATGTCATGTCCTCAAGGCTAAAGAGGAAAAGGACCATCCAGATTGTTACCAGCATAAAGTTCAAAGCCAGCATCTATCATCTATGACAGCACCATGAATGCTGAAAGACAATGAGATATTCTGCACGTTCCAACAGCGTGGCTTCGTAGTAAAAAAGACCTGTCTAAAATGTGTGGCACATTGGGCCTCATTCACTAATATATGTGTGGAAATTTCTTACTTTGCGCACAAAATAAGTGCATAAGTGCATATGCATTCACAGTTTGTTAGAAGCGATGGCGCCAAAAGGCAAAAAACAAAAGAACTTTACAACCACAGAAATCAAAACAATTGTGTCCGAGGTGGAAGCCAGAATAGGAATACTTTTCCAGAATGTCTCCTCGGGGGTGACCATGGTTAAAAAAAAAGATGCTTGGACTGCAATAACCGAGGCTGTCAACGTAATATGCCCGGAGAAGCGCACTGTGGCCCAGGTGAAAAAAAAAGTGGTTCGACATAAAAGTTGATGCCAAAAATTGCATTACGGACCAGAAGAAAAAGAAGGAAACTGGTGGAGGACAAGGTCCACCTGATCTAACGCCACAGGATGAGAGACTAGCAGCAATAATTGGACAAACATCCGTTCATGGAATATGTCCACGAAATGAAGGTGAAAGTGATGACATCCAAGGAGAACCCCAAGGTAACTTTACTGTTATATTTGCAATTATGTGTGTTCCTAATTAATGGGCACAAGTCAATCCGAAAAACATTTTATTCAAATGAAAATGGCAAATCCGTTTGCAACAATTTAACAACTTAATATGAATCGTAGGCCCAGACGATGCAGTGGATGAACCAGTGCCGTTGACCTCTCACTCCCAGCTGCCAGCCCCACAGTCAACGCCTCAGAGCACGCCGTAGTCTCGTCGGCATGCCCACATCCAGACTGACGAGGTTGTCCAAAATCAGCTGGCTCTCCTGGATGCAGTGAAGGAAATAGCGACAGGCATAAATAACATAAATGAAACACTGAAACGATTATTGAATGTCCTCGCCAATAAATAAGTGCATGTGTATTGAAGTGCTGTGTGTTTAATTTACTTAATAAAAATGTAGACAAAGCCTAAGGAAGAATTGTAACTTATTCAGTTTGCATTTTGAAATTACACATTGTAACTTACCATCATTAAAGACGCTGCATCAATTCATGACGGGCCTGAATTGCAGCCCTGGCAGGAGGTCCCACATGCGGCTGCGCATCCTCTTGTGCGTAGTTTTGTGGCTCTGTGCTAGGTCTTACAGGAGTGCAATGGGTCATTGCAAGATTGTGGAGGACACAGCATGCCAGGATGATCTTGCACACCTTCTCAGGGGTGTAAGTAGTTTGCCACTGGCTGTATCCAAACACATCCAACGGCCCTTAAGCACGCCAAAAGTGCGCTCTATTACGGCGCGTTTGTGGGCATGTATGTTATTATAGCGCACCTCTTGAGGGGTTTCAGGGTGTGCGTATGGTGTCATCAGCCATGTTTTAAGGCCATATTCCTGGTCACATAAACAATATAACATTTTAGCATTAACGGAATAGAGACTTACTAAAAATGCTAACTAAAAACAACTGAAATAAAAGACTAGAACAAAAGATGCTCACCAACAAGCCATCCACTTCTCACAGCCCACATTCCCACTGTACTGTTTTGCAAAATAAATGAGTCGTGGGTGCCACCTAGCCAGCGGGCCACAGCGTTAAGAATATGGCAGTCGGCATTACAGATAGGGCCGTAACGGTACATGTATTTGTTTCGAACCGTTCGGTACGCAACTTTCGGTTTGGCACGACCCTGTACCGAATTACTGGGCGCAGGATAACATTTTATTTTATTTTGTTTTATTTTAATTCCATTTTTGTGAGCCGAACCATTTAAAATATCTAGTTCCCCAACGGACATAATTGAGTGACGGACCGAGTCCCGTAAATCTCCGCTTTCACTTTGTGCAGTGCATTCTCGCATTTTGACAACATGGCAAGTGAGCCTGACAAACCTGAAGACCCACCCGCAAACCTTAAGTCCTCCGTTCGGGAACACTTTGGTTTCGGGGTAAAATACGAAGATGGAAATAAACAAGTTGACAAGACAAAAGCAGTGTGCCGACACTGCTGAACAGCGGTCGGGTATGTACTTGGAAACACGTCTAACATGCTAACGCATCTAAAGCAACACCACCCGAGTTTGAACGATGATTAGAAAAAGCAATCTGGTGCAAACTAGGATATCATCGTCGTTTAAAAAGAAAGAGCGTTTCCCTGACCATCGCGCTAAAGAAATAACCAACGCCATTGGAGCTGAGTAAAATTGTTTAAGCTGCACTTTAGATATAAGCATGTTTTGTTTACTGCACTTTAACAAAGTGGGAAAGCTAAGTAAGTTCCTAGTAAAACTGAATCTGAGCAGGCTTTAAAGCTGACCAGCTGCACTATACTTTTTATTTTAATTGAGTAAATCTGTTAAAGCAGAAATGTATATTTATATTTTTCATTCAAAAAATGTGTTAAAAAACAGCAGTTTTTTTTTTTTACTTTTATATTTCTATTTTCATTCAAACAACGTGAAAAAGCAGGATTTTATATATACTTGTTTCATCCAAAAATTGTGTAAAAAGAGTTGCTGTGGTGGTATGTTTTAATAAGGTTACCAGTAAGTAAAAGATATTTAATAGTCGTCTATTTTTTTCATTACTGTACCAAAAAAAAAAAAAAACGAACCGTGACTTGTGTACCGAGGTACGTACCGAACCATGATTTTTGTGTACCATTACACCCCTAATTACAGATCACCTGCACGTGGATGGAGTGATAGTTTTTTCTGTTCATGTATTGCAGTCAATCGATGGAGCTTTGATGCGCACATAGGTACAGTCTATTGCACCTATTGTATTTGGCATTCCAGCTATGCCATGGAACCCCCTCTTCACATCGGTCTGATTATGTTCATCATATAGGAATTTGATATATTCAGGAAATAGCCTTAAGATGCTATTTAATACCCGTGGGATGACACGGCTCAGACAGGGTTGTGAAATCCCAGCCCGGTCTGCTATTTCTCTCTGAAATGTACCTGTAGCCAGGAAACCGAGGGTGGACAGGACTTGCACCTGATGAGGTATCGGATGAGAATGGCGTGTCGGGTGATTTAGATGCTCCAGAGAATCGCATAGTTGCAGTAGCACATGCCTTGGCAATCGGAAACGGCTGATAAGCCATTCATCATTTACCTCGAACATGTTGTGTTGGTCCCTGAATACGCGCTCTCTCCTCAGGGCATGGGCTGCAGTATCTAGCAAGGCTCAGAATCAGAATAGTTTATATACCCTGCATGCCCTTTATCATGCTACCAGTTTACCGATTGCCTTTGGCCACAGATGCGTAATTTCATGCCACTAGAAATTGTTGGGAGTGGGTGATCATTATAGGCCAAAACAATTAAATGAAAGCCAAAACTGTTAGGCCTACATTTCGAAATGTACATTCTCATATATTCCTTTGTAAACTAGGACTGTTGTTATCGTTGAATATTTTAATTGTCACAATAATGAGGGTGAAAGTGTGTCAATTTCATGGTTATTTAATACATTTGGCCACTATATTAGTAAATTAATGATTTTGAAAAATGTTAATTAAATCTCTTTTTAATGAATGTGGTTTTATAGGCTCTGCATGTACTTGAAAGGTATGTGTTTGTATTTTCTAAGTCAGTTCGGCCTTCCTCATTTGTGCGTACGCATGGTCTGAGGCAGTTCTAAATTTGTTAGCAGAGTAAGAACAAATTCAAAATATTGATGAATCCTGGATTTGTGCATCAAACGATTGCACGTGCAGTTTAAGCACAGATTTGTGCGTACGCACTGTTTGTGAATGAGGCCCATTATGAGGTGCAAAATACAAGAGACCCCGGACTGTTGCACAACTGAAGTCGTCAAAACTTCAAAAATGTGTGTCTTCATTTCCAAAATACTGTTTCTTTTGAGTGTTGTCAAAAGAAAAGGTGATGTAATACAGTGGTTAACATGCCCCTGCCCCAACTTCTTGAATGTGTTGCAGGCATCAAATTCTGAATGAATATCATGTCTTTGTACTGTTTTCAACTGCGTATGGGTCAAAAAAATTGAAATAATTGCATTCTGTTTTCATTTATGCTTTACACAGCATCCCAACTTTTTTTGGGATAGGGATTGTAATTACACCTGCAGCCATCATGAAAAAAAGATTATGAATGATTCGCATGTAGTATATCAGGCGCTATGGTAGAGCTCATCTGCACTGGTGAGCCTTGACATCATTGCAAGGCAATAGGATAGTGATGTAACTTGTGTCAAGATGCCAGCAGTTTGCGAGCTTTTGTGGCTGTTTTCGATGTACTTTACATGTTACCAGTATGTTGCCCTTTAGATTTCACTGTGTTTGCTCAGTGAATGGTTGACATCCTATCCATGCATTCATATAAATACTTAATATGTATTTTTGTTGTGTCTGTGTGTAACTATGAATGTGTATTTCCGTATGTGTGTGTGGATGCTTGTGTCAGAGCCTCAGATAAACAGCCCAGGCCTCTGCTCTCTCCTCTTGGCAGCTTCTTCTCCTATTTGAACATGCCATAGTGATCTTCACCCAAAGACCATAATCCCTGCCAAACCCTCCCAGCACCGTCAGCTCTGGCGCCAAGCCAGGGACCCAAGATGCCAGGGTGGCCCCTGCTGATCTGCCAAGGTCAAGTGTATTTAGCTCCACTTCTCTGCTCATCGGGTGGGGTGGTAAAGGGTGGGGGGGTTGAGGCGCAATAGTGGTCGTAGGAGTGGGTTTGGTGGGAGGCCTGGGGGGGTGAACAATGCAGGCCTGAGAAAGAGAGCTAAAACTAGATAACAAAAAATAATGCTGGAGAATAAATTTTCTCGTAATAAAACAATAAAAGCTAGAATTCTGGCCAAGTTTTCTGTTTTGGTTCTGTTTTGTGAATACTAACTATAGAGCCCACTAGGTAAAAGTGTACTGATGTTTAACTAGCTGAATGATGTCCAACAAAGACGAACACTTTGATAGGCTCTGTACCTGTTAATGTGGTCTTTTGCTGGGGCACTGTCATTTTGAAATAACAAATGGTCGTACGGAAACTGCTGACACAAAGCTGGTAGCACACCATTGTCTTAAATATCACTGTAAGATACTGATCTATTATTATTTGTCATTCATATGTTTTAATGTTTGCTCTATCATTCCAGATATCTCACAGCTGAAATCTATTGTTTTTAATCAAATGAAGAGCTGGTCACCTGCAATCTTTGTGGTGCAATCATCATATTGACATCTGTATAGATATTTTTACTGTTAGTTAACAGTCTGATGTTTTTGGTGGGCGTAGCTTAGCTTCATTCAAAACAATTCTCCACTTAAACAATTCGACCCGTATGCTCTCACTCAGTGGATGGATTATTTGACAGGATTGCTGAAGGTGGGATGGCCGGCTCTGTGGTTGATAACTATGCCAGTCTTACAAAGGGGAGCGACACTTGGAAATCCAATATTCCTCTTAATACCTCCCCAATTTCTGATTAGGTGGACATTATAACCCTTACTACACATCCCTCAACAGTAATACTTTGACTTTCAATAATCGCCTCCATTCAGTCCTTACGTCTTATCAAATTTAACCATAGTTGTCTTCTGACAAAATTTTAATTGTAATTTTATGCACCTGCACCCTCCCAAGCGCCAACAGTGCGCAACAAGTGCTGGGGTTTGCGTTGGAGAAATTTGAGTTGCTATAACCACTGACTGAAGGTCTGTCTCCGGAACTGCTGTCCGCGGTCTTCCTTAGCAAAGTTGTCTCCATGTGGTGGACAGTGGCTAGCTTATTCAGGTCTCATTTGTGGTCTGATAAACAGTAAATTCAGTGCTCAATAAATTAATTGCCCCCCTGGGTGTTGGAAAAAATCCCAGAGGAAGAGCTATGTAAAATAATATGTGATATTGCATTTTTAGCTTGCTAATGTGGCAAATGTTACCTTTCTTGCCAAAGCAAATTAACTAATAACTAGCTACTGAGGCAAAATTATGTCTTGAATGAATAACTTAAGCAAATTCATCCAGAATCCGCTGGGTTGCAAATCACTTTATCTGCTAATGTTACAAAGCAACCAACATCTGATCAATGCAGAGTAGCTAAGTTACAGCTAGCTAGGCAGCCAACTAGCAAACTGTAACCTAAGCTACGGTTAGTCAGCTAGCTATAAAGCTATGCTGCATGGATTTGCAGTTGGTTACTCAAAAGAAATTCAAAAGATAATGAAAAAACAACTACAAGTTCGAGGGAATAGTGATAAAGTGGTAAAACTTGGCATTGATCCACAGCTTCAGACGGACGCGCTCAAGCGTGCCGTGCACACAAGCTCCGTTGGTAGGCTATACTATATTTTCACATTTTTAACAATGCAATTTAAAAGTTTTGATTTTTATTGATAACCTACATTTACCAACAACAAAAAGACTACATTTAGCACCAAAAGAAATATGTAATAAAAAAAAAAAAAGACGAAAAAACGAATATGGAATACCAGATTTTCATAACGAATACCTACCCATAGAAACGAATATTCGAATATTGAAATATTTGGGTACAGCCCTAAAACGGTCATGCATTACTTTGGTACCCTGTAACCCCCAAAACTGATGATTTTAATGAAGTTTTTTTTTTTTTTTAAAGATACTCTATCATGTAAAATGTGAACTCAGAAAAGAATGGTTGTTACCAGTGTAAACTACACTGCAGGTAAAATGGTTGTTACATGGTGTAATTGACCTATGGCTAAGTCCTGCCCTCAAACGCGATGAGCCAATCACAGTGCGTATAGCCATTCCCATACACTCAGACATTCTCTGCCTGGACGTTCATTGAAATGCATTACAGAAAGTCAGTTTTGTTCGGTTTTATGAGCTTTTCTGAGATTTGAAGTTTAAAAATTGTCAAATGGTGTGCATGGGGTACATGCAACGCGATGGGGTGTATTTTACCCTTTCCTAAACCACATCTCAACTGAGAAAAGTGTCTCCTTTGGATAAAGTTGTGTGGTAACGTTAGACCACAACACCAACTCAACATGAATAAGATTAATAATGATGTCTACATCTGTTTTAAGGTAAGTCAACATTGTGTTTGAGGCAACATATTGTCACTTTGCTGCAAAGAAATATAAAGTTATCTTTAACATCTCTAGCTAACGTTAGCTAAAGTTAGCCTAACGTTAGCTCCTAGCTGCGTTGTTCATCATGTCACCTTGTTTGCTGGGAGTTCATTAGCCTATTGTGTTCTAGTTTTGTACTTTGGTGATCATACATCATTGTTAGCTGTTGTCCATAGGGCTCTAGTTAAGCTAACTTCTGGAGCTTAGCTTCATTAACTTATCTGTAATCACAGAGGTAACAAAGGTTGGCAAACGGTATGCTGAATGATTCAGTGTAAATACTGTAGCACCAAACTAACGGAGAGACACTCTTGGTAAAGTAAAAAGGCTGTTATCCTTTTCTCATATTCTGAGCCAAAAACCTTAACTTCAGTGGCAACAAGATGCGGTTTATCACACTTACACTGGGACCTGTAAATTTTGTAATTTAAGCTTTTCATCGACCTTCTCAACAATAAAATGATGAATATATCCCTCTAATGCGTAGTTTAAGCCCTTTTGGTTACTTCTCAATGACATCTGATCGTTATGTCTCCAAAAATAATCAATTGCCTCCTGCGAAATGCCGTGTACTGTGACACCTGCCATAGCGCCGGTCACTGAATGTTGATACTTTGTCCGAGCGAGTGGAGGGGGGCGTGGCTTAGCCATAGGTCAACTGGGCATTATGTTTCACTTGGTAGAGCTTTGATTTAATAAGTCAGCAGTGATAAAAATGTGTAAACTGTGTCATTGAGGCAGACAAGCATTAGCTGGTAAATATCACATTTATTCACTTCACATGGAGCCAAGATTAATACAGAATTATCTAAATTGTTTGCTTCATGTGTTACTGTCTGTTTCTGAGCTGTAAGAAATCATAAATCATCTTTTAGGAATAGATGTTTACTGTAAGCTGGCTTGGGCTCTGTTAAATTTACCAGTATGCTAACACACAAAGCAAACTAATAAATAACATGCTTGGTTAAAGCTATAGTGCGTAACTTCTGTCGCCTCCCAGCTGATAATGCGTTATTACAGCTAATAAGCCGGCGGCACTTCCATGTACACAGAGTAACACTCGAACTCAAACTAAAAATGATATATATTGAAAAATACTGCAAGATGTTAGAGGAGCCCATCGGCTTAATCAGCATTGTGTCATCTCCTCTAGTAGTGGCTTGGGTGAAACGGACATTTACGGACCTGTAGAAGTTACGCACTATAGCTTTAAAAAGAAAAACAACAAATGCTTTGACATGGCTGTCAGTGATGACAGAGGTATAATCACATTATACTGTCTGAGGTGTAACAGGTGGTGTGCTCCACATGTTTTATTTTCCAATTGCTCTAGGAAAGAAGATTAGCATACCAGTAGCAAATCGTTCCATACTATTGCAGATAATATAATGCAGATTCCGGTTCAGCGCTGGAAGCCGCATCTATAGTCCACGCAAGGTGTCATGTGGGCTTGGAATGAGGTGGATACAATGCTCTATTTTCCTGAGTAAAACACCACATTTGTGTTTCGGAAGAAATTTTTAAATAAATTCATATTGGATGAAAACACACATAGGCTGTGCTATGTTAGGTCCACAGTGGCTTAAAAAGCTTTCAGAGGCCACCAAATACTAAATTAATGTTGCATTATAGACAGGGCCGTATGCAGGATTTTTGAAATACCGAGGTCATTTAGTTGTGGTGCACATGGGGGGGTCAGAAATTTTTGTCAATTATATATCAAAAGCCTTCAATCTGGTGTACTTTGACAGCCAAATTAAGAGGCTACATCTATAAAAAACTACACACATCATATTAGATTAATCCCATCTTATCATGTTTCTCTTCCCACTCTCACTCTTCCCACACCAAACTTTGTTTGTGGGTATTTATAATTTTGTTGGAACCATTTATTCTTTAGCAAGAACTACTTCTCTTCATCTGTCAGTTGTCAGTTATATAAATTTTTATATCAATGAAAAAACAAATCTGTGTGCCTAAATTCTTACATTTTTACATGTATCTCACCATAGCAAGTTGGAAAAAGACATATTCCTACCATATGAAGAGGGGAGACTCTCTGGAATCTGACAATATAAGAACCATGATGCTGGAACATTCTGTCACTTCACAGCTGTCCAAACCATGTGGTTTGTGCCAGGTGGACATGATTGCCAGTATTTTTTCATTATTGCAAGAAATTCCATTGACTCATTCACAAGACAAAAATGTGTTTCATTTGAAATAAACATGCAATATTTACATCTAAGATAATGGAAAAATAGTCAACCAAGTGCAGTGATCTTCTCCAAGATAATATTTGCCACTTTGCAGTAAAAAAATTTTTGAACGTTTTCTTGTCGACATGATCTTGACTTACTACTCTGTGCTCTGCGCTGCTCTTTGGCCTGACCTGAACGTTTTTTGTTGTTGTTTTTCAGTTTCAGTTATATATTGGGGGGACATTTTGGGCATTGGGCGGGGGGGGGGGGGGGGGGGACGTGTCCCCCTCATTGTATATGGTGACTACGGCCCTGTCATGCATGCATAATTAGGCTACAGTTGTCTGGGTGCGCAAAGGTGAAGTGCGCTGGTCTTGTCATACAAAGTTTGATGGAGTGTCAACTGGACAATATGGAGATATTTGCATCTTGAAAGCCGGACTACAAATGTGGATAGACAGGGAGAAACACACGCAAGCCTAAGACATGGTAAGATATGATATTCCTCACTATATGAAGTGACTGATAACAAGATCTGTATAATGGATTGTAAAGAAATTCGTCAGGTTTTTATTTTGTAGACAATTGATCTGTATTTATAGCATGATGGGATGACAGCACAATGATGTGTGTGGTATCCTTGGAAAGCTCTGGACTGTACTTTCATATGATATGTGTGGCATTTCTGTGCGACTCTGCATTCGTGAATAATCCATCTAAGAATAATGTGTGTGCAAAGCTGTATGAAAGCTGCATCGATCAAACAGGAGTACCAGAAATTTCTTTTTTAAATAACTGTTATTATAGAGAAGAGAGAGTCACTCAATCACCTTCCATCAGTCCTCCCACGTACTTTCACCGCACAAATGAAATGGTTTATTTTTATTTTCATTTTATTCGTTCATTTAGGTCGGGAAAAAATACCGAGGTCATGACCTCTGTGTCCTCAATGGTAGTTACGGCCTTGATTATAGACAGGTGATAGGTACATAGCCAAAATGTATCCACTAACAGGAGCCCACAATGGCCAACACAGTCGCTATGTCAAAAAGGGGTGGTTATGGTGACACAATGGCATGGAAGATTTAATGTTCTAAACCTCTTAAAATGTCAGAAATGTACTTGTTAACAGGGCATTTTCTGTCGCCTTAACGTGCATTTGATGCATTAAGATGTTATATTTTACTTCTTAAGATGAACAAATTTGATTTATTGATACAAACATCAAAATAAACGTTTTGAGCTCTTCTGCCTTCCATACCGATCAACCTTAGTTGAGTCTCATGTTTGTCACATCACAGTTTTGGACAATGATGTACTGTATTGTGTACAAATTTAGAGAACATAAAGGTATTTTTTCCATTTGCATTCTCTAAGACATTGTAAGGGAATCATTTACACACACATACCGAAGAAAAAGACATATTATGGAGGTTGATGAAGTTAATAAGCACACAGTGGTTTGATAATACAGCCTGAAATAGTGAAGAACAGCACATATTGGTAGGATAATGTTTCTGGAGAGTTATGGACACTTATTATTTCAGACCATGGAGAGTTTTGGACAGTTATTATTTCAGACCATGAAGAGTTTTGGCAGTTATTATTTCAGACCATGGAGAGTTTTGGACAGTTATTATTTCAGACCATGATGAATTTTGGACAGCTAGGCTATATCAGACCAGGGGCCAGTCAGCCTTGACCTGGTGCATGTAACAGACCCAACCTCTTCAAGTAGCCTAGCTGGCGGTTCAAAACCTCAATCCTAACATATAAGGGTTACAAGAACTTCATTAAACATCTTTCCTTTTCTTCCTGTGATTTCCATACGGAACTCTATCACTCTGATAAAGAATACTGCACCTCATGTGTGTCCATTTAACAGGCCAACACATGAGACCAATCCATAACCTCAGACAAACCCAATAAAGCTCTCTTCTTCATGCAAGCTGTTCACATACATTGTTCATACGGGACTTTCCTGCAGGACACCTGTGTTCAGAATGGCGCAAAACCAACTTTGAGTTATTTAAATTGAACAGTGCACTCCCTAACCCTTCCATGTTTCTTTTCCAAAGTTTCTTTCCCTACCCAAACCCAACCTAAGTAACTTTACTTGCTCAAACCCAACCTACGGCGCTAAGAACTTACCTAACTTTAGATTAAGTGTGTAACATCATTCGTGGTTTTGGCAACTCATGTCTCTTCTGTTTATCAGAGTGGTAAACGGAATTAAATATTCAAAAAATATAACACCTCACATGAATACCACAATCATATCAGTTCTGCTCAAACCTGAAAAAGGATCTGACACTCACCTTCAACTACAGACCAACCAGCTTAATCAACTGTGACCTTAAAATGATAAGCAAAGTACTAGCCAACAGGCTGGAATCAGTCATATCCCATTTAATCCGCCCAGACCAAACAGGTATCTTAAATGTCAGACATTCATTACTAACACTTCAATTTAATCAACATATGTCAAAGTCTCTTCTTAGAATGTGACTAAGCTTGGACTTGGGATACCATAAATTGTTAAAATACATTTGCCATAATAATAGTGTTAATTTAGTATAATGTATATTTCCACAACAATAATTCCATCAGTACAACCACAATGTCATGTCATACTTACCTCTCTGCTACTGTGGGTTTCTCTTCACTATTTCTTATCTATTTTGCCATTTCTATCCACATTACTGTCAATGAAACTCAACACTTCTTGCACAAAAGTTCCACAATGAAAGCCATCCAGCACATTTGATAGCACTGTAACTCTAACCAAAATAGCCCTATTTCAAATCAGACTGTCAGCTGGAAATCCTGTGGGAATGAGGATGCAAACCAGTTTAATATATGCTGGAGTTTTAGACATATGAGAAAAGCCTCCTGGAAACAGTCTTTCAAAGTAAAATTGGGATTGATTTTAAATGAATGTACCTGAGCAAGCTGGAGGGACTCAAAAAAAGGTAAGGAAAATCCTACTGAGAAAACTATTGGTGGCTTTTAAGGAATCCCTAACTAAGAAATGGCTGAAGATACACTCTGCATAGGAATTACATCTATGTAGGACAAATCTACACCTCACTTTTTACATTCAGTGCTTTTATTGTTCTTTCCCTTTAAGTACGTCTTTGAGCTGCCTAACTGTGTTTACAAGGTCTTTAGTATCCCGGTTTTGAGGCTTATCCCGGCTTTGAGCATATCCGGGATATGATGTTTACATGGAACACAGTCCCTGTATACATGATAAATACCAGTAACCCATTTTACGTCTTTTACGTGTTACGTCTTTTACGTCTTTTGTTTGCAACAGATTGAGCGGGAAATGTGATATATTTATTATATTCAGAAGTAAGACAAAAATGAGACCTCTGTGGCTTCTGGCGGGCTTAGCATTAGTAAATACTCACGTTGCATTACAGCTATGGCTCATCCACTTCATCTTCAGCAATGGGAGGAGAGAGCAACAACAAATATTTGATACTTTGATTACCAACTTTGATAGGTATTCGGCTGTCACTGCCACCACGCAGTACAAGGCAACAGTGGATGAAAATACGTAGCTGTGACTGGTGGGATAGGATCGTTCTCATGGAGTTTACAGATTCAGAGTAGAGAGAAAACTTCAGAATGAGCAGGGCATTCTTCAGCCGGCTGCGTGACGTAGTTGAACCATTCACGAAACCGGGATAAGGCGTATACATGCTCCAGTATCCCGGCTTCTATGGGAGTACTCCAGGTGGCAAAACTGGGTTTCTTGAAACCGGGAAAAGGGCATAACCCGGTTTCTGAATTCAGGATATGGTGTTTACATGCACAAACACAAAAACAGGATACTTAAAAAACCCAGTCAAAACCGGGATACTAAAGACCTTGTAAACACAGTCACTAACTATAACATAACCATTCTATTTCTGCCATCACCACATGGTTTTCAGAGAGGATAATGTAGAAAGCGAGTATTTTAGTTACAGTGCCATTTGTTGATTTGATTTAACAACAAATTGTGAATGTCAGCAAACCCCTTCACCATGACAACTGAGCGACTCCATCTGCTGCTACAAACACTATATACAGCTCAGGGAAAAAGCTAGTAAGTGGACCTTGAGTTGAAAAGAAGGTTATTGTCATTATCATCAAAGATCTGCACTGAAATTGTGATAACTTTTCTTCACGGCACACAGCTGTTCTGCAATTGACCTATGGCTAAGCACTCACTCAGACAAATTATCAACATTCAGTGACCAGTGCTATGGCAGTTGTCACAGTACACGGCATTTCGCAGGAGGCAATTGATTATTTTTGGAGACATAACGATCAGATGCCATTGAGAAGTAACCAAAAGGGCCTAAACTACACATTGGAGGGATATATTCATCATTTTATTGTTGAGAAGGTCGATGAAAAGCTTAAATTACAAGCCAAAATTTACAGGTCACAGTGTATGCTTGTAAACCGCATCTTGTTGCCGTCGCCATCAAAGACAGCAAGTGAAAGTGCCACTGAAGATAAGGTTTTTGGCTCAGAATATGAGAAAGGGATAACGGCCTTTTACCATCTTTACCAAGAGTGTCCCTCCGTTAGTTTGGTGCTACAGTATTTACATTGAATCATTCAGCATAACGTTTGCCAACCTTTGTTACCTCTGCGACTGCAGATAAATTAATGAAGCTAAGCTCCAGAACTTAATGTTAGCTTAACTAGAGCCCTATGGACAACAGCTAAAAATGATGTACGATCACGAAAGTACAAAAATAGAACACAATAGGCTAATGAACTCCCAGCAAACAAGGTGACATGATGAACAACGCAGCTAGGAGCTAACGTTAGGCTAACTGTAGCTAACGTTAGCTAGAGATGTCAAAGATAACTTTATATTTCTTTCCAGCAAAGTGACAATATGTTGCCTCAAACACGATGTTGTCTTACCTTAAAACCGATGTATGAATCTTATTCACGTTGAGTTGGTGTTGTGGTCTACCACATAACTTTATCCAAAGGAGACACTTTTCTCGGTCCAAAGGAGACATTTTTCTCGGTTGAGATGTGGTTTAAAGTGTAAAAAATACACCCCGTCGCCCAGCCTCTCAGGTTACCTTGTGTCAGAGTTGCATGTACGCCATGCACACCGTTTGACCATTTTTAAACTTCAAATCTTCGAAAAAGCTCATAAAACCGAACAAAACTGACTTTCTGTAATGCATTTCAATGAACGTCCAGGCAGAGAATGTCCGAGTGTATGGGAATGGCTATACGCACTGTGATTGACTCATCGTGTTTGAGGGTGGGACTTAGCCATAGGTCAATTACACCATGTAGCAACCATTTTACCTGCAGTGTAGTTTACACTGGTAACAACCATTCTTTTTTGGGTTCACATCATAAAAGGGTTTAGTATAGTGTTCTTCTTGACTTTCCCACAATGCAATGTTTCACCTTTGCACTAAGGATGACAAACATATAAATTGCAGTGACCTGCCAGCACACCTGTCAGTGGTGACATATTTGTATGTGGGACCCATGTGGGTCATAAATGGATATGAAAATGGGCGCTATGTGGGATTGTCCTCAGGTTCCATATTGGCCCCATGCCAGTTGCACACATGAGTGGGTTTATCCAATAAGAGCCCGGATAAGATGCCAATTTTGGGCCCATACCCACTTGGAATCCAGGTAGCCCTAGCATAATCTATGTGGGGCCCACTTGGATACAGCAGATCCCAACTCCACTGGCTTGGCCCCAGCTGAGCGGTCAGCCTTGGCTCCTCAGCTCCGAGCTGATGATCCAGCCGCCACAGCGACATCCAGACCGGCCTCCTCAGCTGCAGCCCCACATCCTCCGGCGGAGGACCCGTGGCCGCTGCTGGGGGCGAAGCCTAAATGGGCGAGCAGCAGTGCAACTTTAGCTACTTTCACCTTCAGTCCAAATCTGAGGTTCAGAACTAACAACTCCACTCCCAACCAAGAGCCATGGTCCACAGTACATGGAAAAAAGCCAGCGAGGTCCAGCCCGATACATGCTTCACCTTGTGAGCTCCAACTGGAGAACAGATATAACATCTTGAGTGTTGAGGAATTCCCTCTGCTGCAAACTGTCCATTCTCCTCCCGTTTGCCCTTCAACTGATTCACTGCCAGCAGCCTGGGGGGTTGTGGGGTCTGTTTCGGGACCCCCATTCAGGTCCGCGACCTCCTCCTCCAGGCGCAGGATCGTGAAGGAGGCTGCTCTCAGGGCGAGACACTCCGGCGGTCTTCCATGCCGTGAAGGGTCGTGTGAGTCCCCAGCCACCGCTGAGGTTGTGACCTCTCCTCACACTCCGCAAACAGTCCACACTCGGCCTCGGCGCAGAACGGTTCAGTCGGCTCCTCCAACTCCAGTCTTGGCTCCGAACTGCCTGCAATATCCACGGGTTTTATTTCATAGACAATTTTAACTTATTTTGGAACCGCCCCTCCTTTTATCGACATGACGGACTTCACCTGAGCAAGTTAGGAAGCTGCGTGTTAGCAGCCAACATACAGCATACCGTACACACAACGCCACTCACACATGCGTGACTGTTTACGTGCTACACCCCCTTCTCAGTGCCTGCCTCTTCTTCTACGGAGCATTCTGTAGACATTGCCTCCCATAGCTCCCCCTACAGGCTCCAGCCGCCACTAACCTCTACAGACAGTCCCTCCTGCTTTCCTATTGCCCCAGCTACTGGGCTAGTCTCTGCTGTCCCACAATCTCCCACCTTCATACCCGTAGTAATGAACAGACATCACAAACGTCAAAACCACACAACCCACAATTTCCAGTATCTGCAACCACTGTCACAATCACAATCTGTCTGCACAGCTGGTTCCAAGTCTCTTAAGCTGGCATTGTTGAATGCTCGCTCGATCAACAACAAATGATTCACGCTGAATGATTTTTTCATCGCTGGAGATTTAGATTTCATGTTTTTCACCGAGACCTGGCAAAGGGATGAAGATTATGTGTCCATGAAGGAGCTATGCCCGCCTGATTGCGTATTCATATGTGGCCCAAGGACCACTGGCCGCAGTGGTGGCCTTGCTTTGTTGTACAAAGACAGTTTCTCCTCCTCCTCCTCTTTTACCTCATTTGAACTGCTTATTTCTAAAGTTGGCCGCTCTAACCCGTTTTATTGTATTTTAATTTATCACCCTCCTGGTATTAGTGGCGCCTTTCTGGCTGAATTCAGTGACTTTTTGGCTTCCATCACTAAATTTCAAAGAATCTTAATGCTTTGGGATTTTAATGTGCCTGTAAATGACATCACAAACTCCTTTGCTAATAATTTTATAAATCTCACCGAATCTTTTCTTTTTGTGCAACATGTCAATGGCCTGACACACATTAAGGGAAACACGCTGGACCTTGTTTTTACACTTGGTTTGGACATTGATTGTATCGTCTCTGAGGAGCTGCCCATCACTGATCACAACTGCATCCTGTTTAATTTGTCTATTATTTCTGATTGTTCAACCAGCAAGCGTACAAAACTCACCCGTATGTTAAATAACCTCTCTGCTGAGAAATTCTCATTCGCTTTTAACAGTGTGGCGCAGCCTGATAGTATTAATGGTGACGTTGACTCCCAAGTTTTAACTTTTAACTCACACTGCTCTGCTATTCTTGATAAGATTGCTCCTTTAAAGCTTCGAACTATCCCCACAGCTAATCTCACTCCCTGGCTGAATGACGACATCTGCTGCCTTCGTCGTAAATGTCGGAGAGCTGAGCGCTTGTGGAAATCAAGCAAGCTTCATGTACATTGTCTTTATTTTAAAGAACTGTTAGCTGAATTCAATTCTGTTGTTAGGGTAGCCAGAGCCTCTTATTTTAAAAACCTCATCATCTCCAACAAGAGAAATCCCAGGGTCATTTTTGACACTATAAGTAGCATTACTGGTGCGCAACCGCCTGCTCTACCTGTGTCCTCTGATGAGGACTGTAGCAATTTTTTAATGTATTTTGTGAATAAGGTTGCCAGTGTCAAGGCCAGTATAACACCCTCCTCCTCCTCCCTCCCTTCCTTCCTCCCAAACAACAGTCAATTATTGACAATTTCTCACCTGTCTCCTTACAAGACTTAGCAGATCTTGTGTGCACTATGAAGATCTCTTCTAGTCCGCTGGATATCCTGCCCACAACTTTGCCGAAAAATGTTTTCAGCACTATTGGTCCATCTCTGCTCTCCATAATCAATAGCTCACTGGTTTCTGGTCGTGTCCCGTCCCATTTCAAGCAAGCGGTTGTTCAGCCGCTTCTCAAAAAGCCCAATCTGGACCCCGATGTTCTTAGTAACTTAGTAACCCATTTCCAAGCTGCCCTTTGTATCTAAGATTCTAGAAAAAACAGTTGCAAACCAGTTAGTGACAGCGTTGAACAGTTACAATACCTTAGATAAATTTCAGTCCGGTTATCGTCAGTTACATTCCACAGAAACTGCTCTTCTCAGGGTCTCCAATGACATCATGATGGTCTCCGATGCCGGTAAATCCACTATCCTGGTTCTGCTTGATCTCAGTGCAGCCTTTGACACTGTTGATCACCACATCCTTTTAGACAGGCTGAGGGACAGAGTAGGGATCTCAGGGGCCGCTCTTCATTGGTTTAAATCCTATGTGTCTGATCGATCCTTTTCTGTGGCTGTTGGCCCTAATAAATCAGAGTTTGCCCCCCTTTCTTGCGGGGTGCCCCAAGGTTCAGTGCTTGGGCCTATCCTCTTTACGCTATACATGCTCCCTCTCAGAGATGTCATCAGCAATTTTGAAGGTATCTCATACCATATGTATGCAGATGATCTCCAGTTATATTTTTCTTTTAACCCTGATAGGACCGATGGAATTGACTCACTGTACGATTGTATGAATGTAATTAAGGACTGGATGTCTTCTAACTCCCTTCAGTTGAACGCAGCTAAAACTGAGATTTTAATTATTGCACCTGATGCCTCAGCATCTAAAGTGGCCAGCTGCTTAGGGTCCCTCAGTGCAAATGTGCGCCCCAAGTTGAGAAACCTTGGGGTCACATTTGATCAGGCCATGCTCTCTGATGACCACATCAAAACTGTCACTCGCTCCTGCTTTTTCCACCTCAAAAACATTTCCAAACTCAGATCCAGGTTAACTTATTCCCCGCTAGAAATGATCATCCATGCTTTTATTTCACGTCTGGATTACCGTAATTCTCTTTTCACCTGTCTCAATAAAACTTCATTAGACCGCCTCCAGCTGGTCCAGAACGCTGCCGCCAAGCTTCTGTCCAGATCTCATAAGTTCATTCACATCACTCCAGTCCTGGCATCCCTGCACTGGCTCCCTGTTAATTTCAGGATCCAGCACAAGATTCTAACCATCACTTACAGAGTCCTCCATGGTCAAGCACCTGCATACTTGACGGATCTGGTGTCCTTTCACTGCCCTGTCAGGTCACTGCGGTCCGCTGAAGGCCACCTACTTACTGTCCCTCACACAAGATTAAAGACGAAAGGTGATCATCCTTTAAGGCTGTTGCACCGAAATGGTGGAATGCACTACCTCATGAGCTGAGAGCGGCCTCTTCTGTGGACACTTTTAAAAAGCAGTTAAAAACACATCTGTTTAGGCTTGCGTTCCATTAATTGTCCATTGTATTATCTCTGTATTTCGCTGCACTTTACTTTTTATTTGTTTTTGTGTTTTTTGCATTGTTTCTGTTATTGTATTTTTTGTATTTTATCTTGTGAAGCACTTCGTGAGTCCTCTCTGTGAGAAGTGCTATATAAATAAATTTTACTTACTTTTTACTTACTTAAACCCAACTATGTTACAAATGACCTTCTGATTGCTTCAGACAAAGGACTTGTCTCTGTACTTGTTTTATTAGATCTTAGTGCGGCATTTGACACAATTGACCATCAGATTCTACTGCAGAGACTGGATCACTTAATTGGCCTAAAAGGTTCTGCACTAAGCTGGTTTAAATCTTATTTATCTGATCGTTTTCAGTTTGTTGACGTTCATAATGAATCATCCTTACGTACCAAAATTTGTTTTGGAGTTCCGCAAGGTTCTGTGCTCGGACTAATCCTATTTACTCTATATATGCTTCCTTTAGGTAACATCATTAGAAATCACTCTATAAATTTCCATTGTTATGCGGATGATCCTCAGTTGTATTTATCGATGAAGCCAGAAGAAAGTAATCAATTAACTAAACTCCATAACTGCCTTAAAGACATAAAAACTTGGATGAGCACCAATTTCCTGATGTTAAATTCAGACAAAACTGAAGTTATTGTTCTTGGCCCCAAACAACTCAGAGACTCTTTATCTGATGATATAGTTTCTCTAGATGGCATTGCTCTGGCCTCTGCCACTACCATAAGAAACCTCGGAGTAATATTTGATCAAGATTTGTCTTTTAATTCTCATTTAAAACAAACCTCATGGACTGCATTTTTTCATCTGCGTAATATTGCGAAAATTAGGCCTATCCTGACCCGAAAAGATGCAGAAAAAATGGTCCACGCTTTTGTTACCTCAAGGCTGGATTACTGTAACTCTCTATTATCAGGTAGCTCTAGTAAGTCCTTAAAAACTCTCCAGCTAATTCAGAATGCAGCAGCACGTGTACTAACAGGAACAAAGAAACGAGATCATATTTCTCCTGTTTTAGCTACTCTGCACTGGCTCCCTGTAAAATCCAGAATTGAATTTAAAATCCTACTGTTACTTACAAAGCTCTAAATGGTCAAGCTCCGTCATATCTTAGAGAGCTCATAGTGCCATATTCTCCCACTAGAACACTGCGCTCTGAGAACGCAGGGTTACTCGTGGTCCCTAAAGTCTCCAAAAGTAGATCAGGAGCCAGAGCCTTCAGCTATCAGGCTCCTCTCCTGTGGAATCATCTTCCTGTTTGCGGTCCGCAGCGGTGCCTGGCCAGCGTGACGTGTGTGGTTGTGCTGCTGCCGTGGTCCTGCCAGATGCCTCCTGCTGCTGCTGCTGCCATCATTAGTCATTAGTCATACTTCTACTGTTATTATACACATATGACTATTGTCACACATGTATACTGCCAGATATTAATACATACTTTCAACATATTGTACCACAGTAGCCAGAACTATAACTATAATATTATTACCTTCAATAATATTGTTGTAAGCTACTGTCATTACTGTCTGTCCTGCATCTCTCTCTCTCCGTCTCTCTGTCTCTCTTTCTGTCTCATTGTGTCATATGGATTACTGTTAATTTATTATGCTGATCTGTTCTGTACGACATCTATTGCACGTCTGTCCGTCCTGGAAGAGGGATCCCTCCTCAGTTGCTCTTCCTGAGGTTTCTACCGTTTTTTCCCCGTTAAAGGGGTTTTTTTGGGGAGTTTTTCCTTATCCGCTGCGAAGGTCATAAGGACAGAGGGATGTCATATGCTGTAAAGCCCTGTGAGGCAAACTGTGATTTGTGATATTGGGCTTTATAAATAAAATTGATTGAAAAATTGATTGATTGATATGTGGGCAAATGGAATGGGGCCATTATGGAACCCATGGACAATCCCATATAGGGCCCATTTTGTTAGCCCATTTACTACCTACATGAGCCCCACATACAAGTGTTGGCTGGGATATGTAATGATGATTTACAAGTGTTGGGAATCTTCTTTATTCTTCTTTATAGAGTGGTTATCATCAGTTTTGGGGGTTACGGGGTACAAAAGTAATGCATGACAGTTTTAGCAGTAACGGAATAATATAATGTGTTACTAACAGTATTACTGGTAATATTACATTTACAATGTTACATAATGCGTTACCACCCAAAACAAATTTCATTCATGCATGCTGATCCACATTGCTCCACTTCCACCAGTGTGCCACCAAAAAAAATACCCCTGAAGGTTGTTGTGTGTTGTTATGCTTTGTTGTGTTGTGTTGTCAGGGTACAGGTGATCAGCACATCTGGATGATGCTGTACTGTGCATTATCATGTTCAGTGTGTTTACATTAATACACCTGCAATGTCTAAAACATATCCCGTTCTGCTGGGATATACATATATCTGTTTTGCTTCCTAATGTTGTGTTCACACCAGGCAATTTACATGCAAGAATTACATATAAAGTCAATGCGAATTCATGCTGGCCAGAACGATGGTTGCAATGGACGTGACATCATTAATGCAAAATACGTGATTTAAGCAGCCGGAATGACGTGAGTAGTGCGATTTTGCATCATACGCTTATTCGCAAGAGATGAAAAATCGAAACTTCAAAAACGGATTCATGCCATGATAACCAATCAGCGCTGAGATACTTCATGGACGTATGATGCTGAGGACGTAACGGTGGAAGTTAATCATTTCAGCGATTTATTCACATGTATGAATATCAACACAAAAAATTCTAGCATTCAAACTTGCTGACTGCTTTAATGTAGCTGGGATAAAGAGCTGGCCCCTGGTTTGTTTTTTCTTTGTCCCTGTGATTGGCACATCTGGGTGATGTTAGTACATGTTGGATATGTCTCCATTCACATCCTCTACAAACTCCAGTAAATTATAAAAAAACAAAACATGAGTGGCAGAAAAGCAGGTGAATGGAAAAAAGATAAGGAATTTGAAACACAGGAACACAGGAAGCTGATATTTAATTAGCTGGTCATGATTTTGTATTTTCCATTTTGATTGCAATTTTTAATTCAAACTCCTTAATGTTCTAGTTGAGGTATTTAAAACTGAATGTTTCATTACAAGCATTTGCAATTTCAACATAATGTTTATCTCTCATCAAAGTATAAATATAATTATAATTAATTTATAATTATAAATTAACCTTAAACCGCTTGCAGATTTTTTTCTCACAAAACAATTGTGCATGGAATATGCTTGGATGCAGTTGAGTGGAGTTAAAGAAAACAAAACAGCTTTACTAACACTATAAAAATTTGATTCAGTTAATATAAAGACAGATAAAACACCACTCCTCTGGATGAACTTTCATCATCGACATAAACATGTGGTGGGTGAAGGGCTCACACTCATGAATTTGAAATACCAGCTCCAGTTCCTTTGGATTTCATAGAGGCAGTGCAGAAGGTTCTAACACATATAAACTTAGTATACCAACTCTTTTTTGGGAATTAAATGTGCCAGCTTGCCACAAAAGCTTAGTGAACCTTCATCCAACAAACTACAGAAGCAGCTGATCACAAACATCATTCATCTGCAGTATTAATGTCTATTATTTTAAAACTGCTAATCTATTAGCAAGATTCCTCGTGTCAATAAAGATTGGACTTTCTCTGTTAACATAAAAGAAAAATGGAGAGTTGGTTTGAATCATGATATGGCCTTGACAGTCACTTTTTTGACATGCCTGTTTTCTGTGTATTCCTTTGATCTAAGGCTATTTCAAATCTTCGAAAAAGTGATAATAAAGTGACATTGACATTTTCCTTTGATCCTTGGAATAGTTTTTGAGAGAAAGGTGTTCCTGGTCCTGGAATGGAGAGTCCTGGAGGTGAAGAGTGAGTAGAGGAGAGGACTCAGCACGAGAGCACACAGCTGAGGGCGATAGGGTGAGGATCATGGTGTGTTTGTGTAACCTAACAGACTGGGGTCTATTTTTTGTGAAGTCTAGTATCCAGTTGCAGAGGGAGGTGTTAATGCCGAAGTCAAACTTTGGTGATCAGTTTGATAGCAACGATGGTGTTAAATGCTTAACTGAAGCCGATGCAGCATTCAGCATTCTCACATTAACGTGTGCTCATACAACGACTATGATACCCTACGAAAAGGCATGTGCAGTGGTTCTTATGATGATCTAGGAATTAGCACCGCACGGATGACATTATGCCCTAAACATAAAGTTATTTACTCAACATAAAATTACAAAGGTTAGGTTTAGGGAAGCAAAGTTTCTGTGGTTAGGTTTAGGCAGAGAAATGTGGCTACGACTCAAAGTTCACTCAAAGTTCACACAGTTTTGAACACAAGTTTCTTCGTGAATTTCCTGGGGGAAAGTCCTGTGTTTTGTGACCCATCCACCACCCCAACCTGCACCTTATGGGACCACTTCCTTCTCTATTTCCATCAGCATGTTGGTGACATGATCGCAGCCTTCGCAAATACATGAGTTATGCACAAATTACTTGCTCATGATTACATAATATATGGATGGATTTTGTTGCATTACTTTTTGTATGAAAATGTACAAACAGTGCTTGAGAACAGCCTGATCACATTCAGTAGATGTTGCTGGTAGTGTAGTGCCATGGAAATAGCATCCTCTGTACACCTGTTCTGTTGGTAGTTTAATTGGAGGGGGTCCAGTGTGGGTGGTAGGCAGGATTTAAGGTGAGCCAGAACCAGCCGCTTGAAGCACTTTATGACAGTGGGGGTGAGTGCAGCAGGGTGGAAGTCATGAGGCTTGCTGCTGTGGAGCAGTGTGCACTTTCGGCAAGACACTAAGAAACTTTTTTGGTTTCCAATTACCTTTGTCACTCATCTGCATATTTTCATTTTTTACCAACACAATTGCATAAATGTTATACAGTATACCCATACTACATGTACATTTTAAATTCTCATAGGTTTTGATATACAGTAGAAAGTGTTGAGTGTTCCAGGTAGAGGTCCGTACAGCAGCCTCTCCGGCCCAGAGCCAAGCCACTGAAGGGAGCTCTGGCAGGGCTTGGCCCGGTCACTGCTGCTGTTGGCTGGGATGATAACGGCAACCTTTGGCTGACCAGATGCTGGTCACAGCGGAGAGAGGACATACCTGCTGAATGGAGGGAGCCCTGCTGAACCAGGCTAACCTGTCCCATCAACACAGGTTAGGAAGGGATGGGGAAAAAAATTAGGAACATGATGGATGGGTTGAAGAGTATGCTGTTTTTTCTCACAACTCCTGGAAAGCCTTTATACAGGAAACAAAGATCCCACATGGTCTGTTATTCCACTGTGCATCAGCAAGTTCAAAAGTTTAACAATAAACTTTAGGAACCTAATTATATTTGAAGGCCTTGGTCAGCTGGGCAAAGCACAACGAGTTATTGAGAATGAGCAACTCAAAGTCAAACTGAGGTGGTTTTTATTCATCTGTTTTATATTACAATATTGCTATGTTGTTGTTTTTTTTATTTCAACTTAAGGCCTATTTATAAATCCCTTACATATGAAATAGATACGTCTGTTTCAAATGTTGTAATCTTCACCACACTCATAGTTCCATGCATCCTTTATGATGGGATATATACAGCCAATAGATGGCACTAGAGAGTGGAGTCAAAAGTTTCACACAGCAAATGAGGTGACGGTGAAGGGGGTCATAATGAGAGGTGAAATGTCCTCACAAAACTCAAGCAAGTCCAGTTGCCTATCATATCGCACTTAAGTCAACACTGAATTGCCAGAAACTGCAGTTCTTTGATTGGCCACTTCAGGCTGGCTCCAGAAGCCATTCTCTCCCCATAGATCCCATGTTAAAATGCCCAAATTTATGTGTTTACATGTTTACAACTTGATACAAAAAACAGTTTTGGACTCTATAGCTACTTTGCCCTTTCATGACAATTGCACAGGGGGTGAATTTTTATTTAACTCATACATTTTTTTTTTTTTTTAAGGCTTAAACTTACGCATAAATAAGGGTGGGCCACTTTGAGTGACAGGCTGCCAAAAGTGTCTTCAGTCCTTTACAGCACCAAACTCTCACCCAAATATGGTCACTACTTTTTTTTTTTTTTTTTTTTTTTTTTTATAGATCATTTTTGGGCTTTTATTGCCTTTATTACAGTGCAGCTAGAGAGTGATGGGTAAAGGCCCTGCCCCTGACACACCAAGCTGGTGGTCGGCCGTCGACCAAAGTCAGGCCGTCGGTGAGCGTCTGTCAAACTAGTTTGCACGTCAGCACTTCGGCGTCGGCGTTTTTTTGGCCGGTTGAGCATGTTGAATCAGCAGCGGAGCATGTCCATGAGAGAGATCACTCTGATTGGCTGTTCAGGTTTTATTTCCTCGCCCCTGTAGCAAGTGAATCTGCCTGTAGTGAAACCTTCCTCCTCAGGCTTCACTTCACTCAGCTGCCCAACAGACCCACTGCTTCTTCCCTCTTTAACCTTTAGCCTTTAACAATTGCATCGTTATAGAGTGGCTACAGCAGATTGCAGATTGTATTTTGTACATATATATTCATTCATTCATCTTCTAACCGCTTCATCCTCTTGAGGGTCGCGGGGGGGCTGGAGCCTATCCCAGCTGACATCGGGCGAGAGGCAGGGTACACCCTGGACAGGTCGCCAGACTATCGCAGGGCTGACACACAGAGACAAACAACCATTCACGCTCACATTCACACCTACGGACAATTTAGAGTTACCAATTAACCTAGTCCCCAATCTGCATGTCTTTGGACTGTGGGAGGAAGCCGGAGTGCCCGGAGAGAACCCACGCTGACACGGGGAGAACATGCAAACTCCGCACAGAAGGGCTCCCATGCCCAGGATCGAACCGGCAACCCTCTTGTGTGTGTGTATATATATATACACACACACACACACACACATATATATATGTATATATATATATATATATATATACATATATATATATATATATATATACATATATGTGTATATATATATATATATATATATATATATATATATATATATATACAGTATAGGCCAAAAGTTTGGACACACCTTCTCATTCAATGCGTTTTCTTTATTTTCATGACTATTTACATTGTAGATTCTCACTGAAGGCATCAAAACTATGAATGAACACATGTGGAGTTATGTACTTAACAAAAAAAGGAGAAATAACTGAAAACATGTTTTATATTCTAGTTTCTTCAAAATAGCCACCCTTTGCTCTGATTACTGCTTTGCACACTCTTGGCATTCTCTCCATGAGCTTCAAGAGGTAGTCACCTGAAATGGTTTTCCAACAGTCTTGAAGGAGTTCCCAGAGGTGTTTAGCACTTGTTGGCCCCTTTGCCTTCACTCTGCGGTCCAGCTCACCCCAAACCATCTCGATTGGGTTCAGGTCCAGTGACTGTGGAGGCCAGGTCATCTGCCGCAGCACTCCATCACTCTCCTTCTTGGTCAAATAGCCCTTACACAGGCTGGAGGTGTGTTTGGGGTCATTGTCCTGTTGAAAAATAAATGATCGTCCAACTAAACGCAAACCGGATGGGATGGCATGTCGCTGCAGGATGCTGTGGTAGCCATGCTGGTTCAGTGTGCCTTCAATTTTGAATAAATCCCCAACAGTGTCACCAGCAAAACACCCCACACCATCACACCTCCTCCTCCATGCTTCACAGTGGGAACCAGGCATGTGGAATCCATCCGTCACCTTTTCTGCGTCTCACAAAGACACGGCGGTTGGAACCAAAGATCTCAAATTTGGACTCATCAGACCAAAGCACAGATTTCCACTGGTCTAATGTCCATTCCTTGTGTTTCTTGGCCCAAACAAATCTCTTCTGCTTGTTGCCTCTCCTTAGCAGTGGTTTCCTAGCAGCTATTTGACCATGAAGGCCTGATTCGCGCAGTCTCCTCTTAACAGTTGTTCTAGAGATGGGTCTGCTGCTAGAACTCTGTGTGGCATTCATCTGGTCTCTGATCTGAGCTGCTGTTAACTTGCGATTTCTGAGGCTGGTGACTCGGATGAACTTATCCTCAGAAGCAGAGGTGACTCTTGGTCTTCCTTTCCTGGGTCGGTCCTCATGTGTGCCAGTTTCGTTGTAGCGCTTGATGGTTTTGCGACTCCACTTGGGGACACATTTAAAGTTTTTGCAATTTTCCGGACTGACTGACCTTCATTTCTTAAAGTAATGATGGCCACTCGTTTTTCTTTAGTTAGCTGATTGGTTCTTGCCATAATATGAATTTTAACAGTTGTCCAATAGGGCTGTCGGCTGTGTATTAACCTGACTTCTGCACAACACAACTGATGGTCCCAACCCCATTGATAAAGCAAGAAATTCCACTATTTAACCCTGATAAGGCACACCTGTGAACTGGAAACCATTTCAGGTGACTACCTCTTGAAGCTCATGGAGAGAATGCCAAGAGTGTGCAAAGCAGTAATCAGAGCAAAGGGTGGCTATTTTGAAGAAACTAGAATATAAAACATGTTTTCAGTTATTTCACCTTTTTTGTTAAGTACATAACTCCACATGTGTTCATTCATAGTTTTGATGCCTTCAGTGAGAATCTACAATGTAAATAGTCATGAAAATAAAGAAAACGCATTGAATGAGAAGGTGTGTCCAAACTTTTGGCCTGTACTGTATATATAAATATGTGTGTGTGTATGGTTGGTGTTGGTGCTTGGTGTATAGTCTCAGGGTTCTGGACTGGACCATGCCTTGTGAGAAGCCACCTTGTTTTGATATTACTGGCCTCTATCTCCTTCTTTGGCCCACTTATCATACCAGCAGGGTATCCGATGCCTGGCAGGGCATACGTTTTGATGGTTCAGACCTTGTTCTTTCCATTAAGCTGACTTTATAAATATATAGCACTCAAATGGCCAATGAGGCTGTGCCTGTATTACTCGTCTGTGTAGTCTAGTCTACTAGTCTGTGTATGAGCAGGCTTTGTGAAGACAATGAGATGCCAAGTGTTTCAGCTTATTTTCATTATTAACTCTTGTAAACAGACTTTGATGTGTAAAATTGGTTGAGTTTTCATTTAATAAAATCACCATAAACCCAGTGACATTCAGTGAAACTTGGGCCATTGCTTCTTTAACAGGTTAGCGATCCAAACTTGCTTTATTGCAGCTGCATTTGGTAATTAAGACACAAACATTTTTTTGACAAAATAGAGATTGTGTTGTAAACTGTTTTTTATAATAAAAGTTATCAGAAAAATCTCACATTATATAATCGTTCATAAATTCCTTTAATTAAGTCTGTGCTGTAGTTGGATGCAAGCTTTAAGCGTGTCATCAGTAATGTGAAGGGAAAAAAGAGCGAGCTTGGCTTTTCAACTGCCAGCCACTCCACAGCAGTGTCATCCACAGGACCAATCATCTGTTTGTGGTATTAGCTCATTGGAAGGCAAAAAACCCACACTCTCCATTCCCCTCGCACTTCACTAACGAAGTGCATAGTGAGGCCCTTGACTAGACACTCTAAGAAATGAGAAATTAGTTCAGTGGAAGCATACTCTTTGCTCCATTTTATCTCCTGTTTTATACTTGAAGATGAAAGCGCTGGTGGCTGTCTGTATGAATGACACGCTGTGTTATCTGCCACCAGAGAGTCTGTATTAATTAGCAAACAACCGCCTAAACATGTTCTGGATCTGAGGGTTAAATCAAAATGCTGACAAAGAGCAGATTAGAGAATTGGCCCAGAAAGCTTCAAATCACAGAGTTGAGTTCAGCAGTGGGTGTTTCTATAAATACTCACATCACCTTCATCGTACACAGACAGAAAAAAAATATCCGCGGGTGGATCGGTCCAGGAGACTCACAGATTCCAGATTCCTTGTCGTGCCTGGTTTGGCTGTTCTGGAACGTGTTAGGGCCAGCGGCCATTTTGATAAAACCACACCTGAGTTTTTAGAGGATCAGGTGTGACTAATCTGTTGCCACTCTCTGGACATCATGCCCCCAAGTGCTTTCTATAAATGACAAGTGAGGCATGTGCATGTGTGAGGTTTTTTTTTTAATCTTTGTAAGGACCAAATGTTCTCACATGGTGAGATAAAGCAAATCTTCTAGAGAAGTAGGTTATGCATTAAGAATTAGATTCACAGTTCAGATTAAAATTAGGTTTAGGACATAGCAAGATTTGAGATTAATAAAAAAAATTGGAAATAATTTGGATTACATGTAAGGTTTAAAATTAGGTCAGGTATAGGTGAGAATTACTTATTAATTAATTATCTTGTCTGACTGATTATCAAAGCACATGGAAACGTTGGATTAATAATATATTAGCAATCATACTGTTCATCCAGTGAAGTAATTAAAGAAACATGTTTTATACTTTGACTAAAAATAAATTAATAAATAAATAAGTAAATAAATAAGTTAATTCAACATTCATATTCCACGTACTAGCTCTTTCCTGGCATTTTAAAATAATCTTTTTTAATCATTTTCTCAACAATACTCTTATTTATTACGGCTTTACTACAATTATACTTAAATACCAATATAGTAACAGTCCTCCCTTTTCTTGCCCATGCTATTAGTGTGTGTCACTGTTTGTACTCCTGTGCCCTCAGATCCCATCCCCTACATCTTTATCTAAAGTGACCCCATTAATGAATGCTTGAATGGATCATTTTCTCCATGAGAGCAGTGATGTTGAATCCCCAGCTTTGACAGAGTCATAGCCGAAGGCTGTTTTTCTATCAGCTCACCTTAGAAGACTCCTTTCACCTGACATGAACGCTTAGCAGGTCACACACAATGACTGTTTCTCCTCCTCTCAGCGCTCCTCCCGTCTGCTCACATCTCCTCCCGTCCTCAGATAAGATGAAACTTTAAAATCATCTTTTAACATCAATAAATTATTGCCATATTCAATCTGAGACATTAGTATAACAACCGTAAACAAACAGTCTGTGCTTAGCAGAGCGGCAGCCCCTGGCAGCTTCTGTTCTGTCACAGTGTATTGTCTATTAACTTTTATTCATCTTCTTGCTCTTCAAAGCAAACACAGTGACACTATGGTGGTTTTCATTTTTCAAGGAAAGTATGACTGACACCGGTGTAGGCCACAGGGATGTGATGTAGCTACCAATGAGAACACCAGCATCATGTCCTCAGCAGGGCCATAGCTGAGTCCCACATGTAGCTCTTTTCAGATAGCTGGCTGGTGTTGGCTTGCCAGTAGGTTTACAGTTATAGTTTTCAGGCACCTCTTAAAAAATGATGAAAGAGGTTATTATCAATGCAAATATTATGAGAAACATAGATGAAGGCAAAGAAAGCACACCCATTCAAACAAATTTGTGTGGAATGACAAGATTGGCAGTTCAATACACGGCTTCTCCACTCCACATGTCTAAGTGTCTTTGGGCAAGATACTAAGCCTGGTATTGCTCTCAATGGCTGTGCCATTAGCATGTGAATGTGTGTTTATGTTTACAAGTAGGTGGTACTTGTATAGTAGTCTTGACCACTGGTGTATTAAAGTGTGTATGAATGGGTGAATGCGGCAAGCAATGTATCCTCATACAATGGCTCGTATGATGTCCTACAAATTAGTACCCTACAAATGACGTGAAATTCCTAATGTTAAATTACGTAATTAACATAAAGTTATGGAGGTTAGGAAGAGAAACATAGTGAGAACATTCTTTAAAATGACTCAAAGTTCACACGGTTTCAAACACTGGTCTGGGGATAATCCTGTGTTTTGTGATCTATCCACCACCCTAACCTCTGTCCTTATGCCGGGTTCAGTACACGAGAATTTTGTCTGTTCAGACAGTCACTATGTCAGTTTAGACGATTGTGGAGTTTGTCTTGTCCTGACTTGGCAACAGACATGAGAGACCACACACTGGTCCATGACCAATCATCCCTGGTCGTATTTCACGACATGTGTGATGTCACTGGGTTATTCTTGTCCTATTTTTATTGTTTTTATTATCATTATTATTTCAGTCACATGTTTAAGTGGGGCCCTAAATTGTGGTTAGAAGGTGTCATAATTTCAATATATATTTATTTGTGTTTAATCTAGATAAACATTGAATTGATAAACATATACACACCATTTACAGACAGTGGGACAAACAAGAGGTCAGTAGGAGCCCACAGCTCACATTTTTTCATACCAGCATTTACCTTCCCTCAATCTGACGGTTTTATTTTAATCATGAATGCCGAGCAGCAGATCAACTTTAAATGAAAATTTGCCAGCGCATGTAAAACCACTAGAATAGTCCTTTAAGTATGAAGTACATAATATGAAAAATATGCTGCGTGTGCATCCTCCTCCATTTTCTCCCCTGTTCTGCTCTCTAATAGGTAGCGAGGAGACAAGCTAGTAATCAGTACAGCACACAGCTAAATGAAGCTGTTCAGGCCTGCCTGCACCCTCTAACAGCACAAAGGACAATTTTGGTGGTGCGTGTGTATATATGTGTGGGTGTGTATATAAGGAAAAAAAGAGGGAGAGAGGCCTTGGCACCCAGTAAAGATCCTTTTAACAGTCTTTCTCGTCTCGCCTAAGCCTTAAACGCTCCTCATTACAACACTGTCTCCTAACAAGTTGTTCTGCCCGCGCCTGCCGCTGCCTGGCTGCTTTTAATGGTTTGCTTTCTAACTCTATCCCCATCCTGTAATTGAGGAAGAGTCTGTTAAGGATCTCCTCTGGAGGCCAGGCTTGTTTAAGAGGCTCCTAAACGAAGAGATTCATCAGAGTTTTACAGCAGCATGGGGCATTGGCTAATCAAGGACGCACCAGTTGGCAAAGAGAGAAAACCAGACAAAGGGTCTTTGGTCCAAAGGACAGAGGAGAGTGGAGAGGGACATAGCTAGGGCACATTATCTAGGACATAAAAAGTTAAACTTGCACATTTAGATCACAAAGATGATATGAATAAGTGTGTCAGACAAATTAACCTACTTTGGTAAAAGCAAGAAACTTCCATTGTGGAATAATATGATCTGGCGTTTAGAAACTGCAACTCCTCAACTCATATAGGTAGTGATTAACTCAGGAGATTAGGATGGCGTTAGTGCAGCTCATGGCTGAACAGCAGATGCTGCATAAAGTAAACATCAATAACAGAAAACATCCATCTATCCATTCATTTTCATCCCTTTGCCTGGGGCCGGGTCGTGGGGGCAGTAGGTCAGCGACGCCTTCCAGCTCCTCCTGGGTCTACCCCAAAGCCTCCCACCAGTGGGTCATGCCTGGAACACCTCTAATGGGAGGCGCCCAGAAGGCATCCTGATCAGATGCCCAAACCACCTCAACTGACCCCTTTTGACACAAAGGACCAGTGGCTTTACTTGCGCTGCTTCTGGATGTCTGTGCTCCTCACCCTATCTCTAAGGCTGAGCCCAGGAAAACCCCAGAGGAAAGTCATTATGGCCGCTTGTGTCTGTGACTTCATTCTTTCGGTCGCTACCCAGAGCTCATGACCATAGGTGAGGGTTGGAACGTAGATGGACCAGTAAATCAAAAGCTTTGCCCTCTGGCTCAGCTTCCTCTTCACCATGGCAGTCCAGGGCAGTGTCTGTATCACTGCAGATACCGCACCATCAAGGGAAACCCTTTCTACCCACTCACCCCAAAAAAATAATGGTTATGTACAACCACTTGCCAGTTTATTAGGCACACCTAACCCAATCAGCAGAAAATATGTTGGCAGATATGTTACATTTGCATTTTAAAAGTATGTAGCAGATACGTTGGAACTATATGTTTTCACACTGCTGTGGTTAAAGGAGCAGTGTGTAAGATTTAAGGAGATTTTGTGGCATCAAGCATTAAGCATCAAGCATGCTGTTTCTGGTTAGAGTTCCTTCAGTGTTCATTGTTCAGGAGGTTTTGACAGGGAGTCGATATATCCACAGAGGTCTCTTCCTCTCTGAAACAAACAGACCAGGTGATTTAAACTAGTAAAAGCACCGAATAAAGTATAAAACTACTAACTACTAAGGGAAAATGCCAAAAACATGAATGGCTTTGTCCAGAGTCACTGTGTGGTTTGTCCTTTCTGGACTACTGTAGAAACATGACAGTGAACAGGGAGATCTCCATTAATGAGGACCTGCTCTCTATGTAGATATAATACTACTGGGGGCACAATCTCTACTGGAAAAGCAGCAATGTCTTGGTAAAAAAAACAACAACTGCTTTTTGTGGCACAATTCCCACTGGAAAAACAGTAATGGGTCCCTAAAATGCTGCAGGAAATATCACAATCAGGTTTGTTGTTTGTTAGTCTTGAACAGTGGTCTGCAGTGGCCATGGCTGTGATATGGCTTAAAAATAATATCACGACATTTTAAAGCTATATCATGATACACGATATATATCACAAAATTTTGAAATCTCCTCTCAACTATTGTAGACAACTTAAATACTAAAGTATTAAATTAACTACTGTTATGATAATGTTAAATAAAATACAGTTACAATAGAGTTGAATGAAATACTGTTGTAATAAAGTTGTTCAAAGTATTTTTATAATTAAATAAAGCGGAACCACTGGTGCTTTTCTTTTGAAGCACCAGCTTGTGTGGGGCTGGAAATGTTCATGATTTTGCTGTGAAATTTAAGTCTCAACAGCTGTTAGCAGTTAGTACAAAGTTAAGCTGCTGCACCTTTAAACATGAGGATTTATTCACTGTGAGCTGGAAGCACAGTAACAGCTCTTCAGTTCATATATTAATAATATTTTCAAGTCGCACTGGTGCTCCATGGTTGCAAAATCTGGCTTAATATTCACGGCCCTACAGGCACAAAGACACACATTACTCTGCATACGCTATTGTTTAACTCATTAAGTTAAACACGATGATTTATTCACTGTGGGCTGGAAACAAACCAACAGCTCTCCAGTCCATATATTTATCATCATTAATTGCAAGTTGTGCACCATAGTTGCAAAATGCAACTAAATATAACATAAGTGGTCTGGAGCCCTGCAGATTAGAAACACACTTTACCCTGCTCACAAACTGTAGCTTGGGAGAAAGTGATCTTGATAGGCGAAGGAGTGTGCTTGTCACCAACACATTTTAACACTGGAGAGTTTTGCCCTGGTTGATGCGAGGACACTTGGTCGAGTTTTCTCCCAGGTAAACCCAACAACCTGCCTTTTAGATCCGATTCCCACATCACTTTTAAAAACATTTTATGGATTCTTTGAGGAACAGATTTTAAATATAGTAAATTACTCTCTTCAGATGGGTGTCTTCCCCACTTTCTTCAAAACAGCAGTGGTGAAGCCCCTTCTGAAGAAGAGTAATTTAGATCCCAACATTTTTAAAAATTACCGACCTGTATCCAACTTACCATTTTTAAGATTTTAGAAAAACTGGTTTTTAACCAAGTAAATGATTTTTTTTAAAAAAGAAACAATATTCTAGAGAAATATCAATCTGGTTTTAGGATGAACCACAGTACCGAGACAGCCCTTTTAAAGATTTTAAATGATATCAGGTTTAATGCAGATTCACAAAAACTCACAGTCTTGGTACTACTGGATCTAAGCACCACCTTTGATACAGTAGATGACCACATTTTATTAAACAGACTCAGAAACCTGATGGGCCTCTCTGGTACTGTTTTTAACTGGTTCAGCTCTTACCTCACAGATCGATGTTTCTTTGTAAGTATGGATACATGTTCCTCAGGAACCCATGAAATAAAGTGTGGGGTCCTCCAGGGGTCAATTTTATGTCCAACTCTTTTTAATCTCTACATGCTTCCTCTGGGGGACGTCATCAGGAGGCACGGCATCAGCTCCCACAGTTACGCAGATGACACACAGCTGTACATTGCCGTGTCTCCTGATGACACAGGGCCAATTGATGCCCTTTTTAACTGCATTTTAGATATCAAGTCTTGGATGGCAGCAAATTTCCTACAGCTCAACCAGGACAAAACAGAGGTTTTAGTCATTGGTCCTGAAGGCCAGAGAGAGAAACTTTTACCAAAACTACAGGATTTTAAACCAACACAATGTGTAAAGAACCTGGGCGTCATTTTTGACTCTGAGCTTAGTTTTATTCCACACATAAAAAATGTAACAAAGATCATATTAAGAATATAGCCAGAGTCCGCCCGTTTCTCTCTCAGGCTAACACGGAGGTGCTGATGCATGCTTTTATCTCTTGTCATTTAGATTATTGTAATGCCCTGCTTTCTGGTCTGGTCGCACATTACACCGGTTTTAAGATCACTGCATTGGCTCCCCGTGCGCTTCAGGATCGATTTTAAGGTTCTTTTATTAGTTTTTAAATGTCTTAACGGTCTTGGGCAATCTCATTTATCTGACCTGCTTTTATCATATCAACCCTTGCGGGGGAACTGTCCATTGGTTCGACAGCCCATTGGTTCGACAGCCCATTGGTTCGACATGCCATTGTTCCGACCATATTAAACTCATTGTTCCTAAGTCCGTTCCGAAATCATCAAGATGCCCTGTGGTTAAGGTCTGGTTAGGTTTAGGCACAAAAACCACTTGGTTAGCGTTAGGAAAAGATCATGGTGTGGGTTAAAATGAAAAAGAAAGTGGCAAACACATAAGCCATGAGCCTGCTCCGCCTCAAGCCGGTCGCGGCGCACCCTATACACCCGCCGCGACCCGTTCAGCACCGCGGACAGTCGGACCAATCGGCTGTCGAACCAATGACATGGTCCCCCCTCGCAGACCCTGAGGTCCTCCTGCACCGGCCTTTTAATTGTTCCAAATGTCAGAACAAAAACCCACGGGGAGGCTGCATTCAGCCATTATGGCCCTCACTTATGGATTAGTCTGCCGGAGAGCATCAGGACTGCAGAGACTATTGATGTTTTTAAAAGGAGGCTTAAGACTCACCTTTTTAATTTGGCTTTTAACTGATTTCTTTTACTCTTTTTATTTTCTATTATATGTTATTTTAATCTCTAATGCTTTTAAATTATTTATTTTTAAATCTTTATGCATTTTATTATTATTAAATTTCACAATCTTAATGTTTTTTTTTATTATTATTATTATTATGATTTTTAATCTTTAAATCTCTATTTTTTTTCTAAATCCTTAAATGTTTATGCATTTTATCATTATTTTATCTTATACTTGTTTTATCTTATCATACTGCCTTTTAGTCTTTTAGTTTTAGTTTTTAGCTCCAGTGTTTCCTCATGGGGGGCCTCCACACTGAGAGGCGTGTCCGGTCTGCCTGCAGGGACGTCGTCCTGGAGATCCCTCAAGTCCAGAGAACTGGGAGGCTCTGCACCATGTGTGGAGTCTACCGCGGTCTGTCTGGGTCGGGGTGGTCTCTGTGGCGGCGCTCCCTGTGGCCGTAGGCTGTGACACCTCTCAGTGTGCATGAGCTCCCCATAGGTGGTTCTTTGCTCACCTGGTTCCTCAGTACCCAGTCATGTTACTATATTGACTATATTGATTGTGTGTGTGTGTGTGTGTGTGTGTGTGTGTGTGTGTTTATATGTGGGGGTGGGAGGGGCGGGTTTTCAATATGTATGTAGTATTTTTGTTGTGAAGCACTTTGTGCTGCATTTTTAATGTATGAAAAGTGCTATACAAATAATGTTTGATTATTTGATTTGATTTAACTCTGACCTCGTCACATATTGACATTCAGTCATGGAATTTCCACTTATAGATATGACGTGGAAGGTACTTTGGGTGCATTGGTTGCTGACCTTCTGGGACACTGTGTCAAATTCTGCCTGTTACATGCATTGTCTGTTTTCAAAATACACTTCCGTTTTCACAGGAAATGTACAGTTTCCATAAAGTCTCTTTCAAAATAGATGTATTATATTGGTACACCACCACAAATTCAAGTTGGTTTTTTTCTCTCTAACAACAAAGACCCTTGGTTATGTTAAAGTCAACACACACGTGGTTAGGTTTAGGCAGGAAAAGCATGTAGTTCGGTTTCGGAAAAAATAACAGGGTTTGGCTTTACAGTCTTATGAGAAGTGAACACCGGCCTCCCGGATGAAAGTTGGTGGTTGTTGGACCCATGCACCCTCATACCTACCCTACTCGGACTTCTGCTGCCTTAACTTTTGTTGTTGTCCTTATGCATTTTCCCCCTTACGCCAGTGGACACTGTTAAACAATAATGTTGACCTCCCACGTATCATGCCGACGTGAAAGGACAGCTTTTTTCGTCTGTGTCTGATGCCAGAAGTCACTGACCAAGTGCCCGATTTCAACAACTTCAAAGTGAGACCAGGTTATCATATCGTATCATGTTAGTGAGTCTTTCTTCGTGGGTGTGTCTGTGAGAGGGAGAGAGAGCTGGTAGGCAAAAACAGGTCTCATGCCAGTGGTTTAACAATATGACGTTACAGTTTATACTCAGTGTTTGGGATAAAGTGATTTTATACATTGCACATGGAATGAGCCACGACTCATTGAGTATATTTGATACATCACCCTCGCCCACTGCAAACCCTTTATCCCTCTATCACTTACATAGAGGTAGGATGACTTTCTAGTGCCGCAAATGAGGTCAAGATAGATGGCTGGGTCACCAAACCTGGAAAGCTAGCATGGGAGATGGCTGTGTCTTGGAGCAATGACCACAATATGTTCCTAACCTTCTCCAAGTATTAGTTGCCTTAACTTTAGGTAACAAACACTGACCACAGTTGCATTGGATCAGAAATGCTAATGGATATTTTAATGTGCAGTAACAAACAAACATAAGTTTCTGTTTAGGACTAAAAAGTTGTTTTAATGATGAGACAGATAAGAGGAGGAAAAGAAAAATCCTCTATATGCTCATGTTGTACTTGCATTACTGAGTCTACAGATTTGTCATGCATTAAAAGGTCCTTCTAAATACACTACACACATTTACAGTGTGTGCATTCCAGACATTGTATATTTCTAGAGGAGATCATCTGTTCAAATCAGAGTGGTATTGCTCGATTTCTCTGCTGCTCTTTTCTTTTTCCGGGCTGACTTTCAGTAGTCAGTCAACATCGCCGAGGGAAAGAGGCAGATTGATAACTTTCGATAGCCACAAATGGAATGCAAATGGCCTTTGAAATCATATTAAAGTCCCTGACGGGTGTGAGTGATGCCAAACAACAAGAGCTTGATTCGCCTGTCACAGTGTCACCTTCAGGCCCTTTTCAGTTCCCATATTAACGGGGATAGACGTATATACGGGTTGACAGCGAGGGTCGGAAGAATGGAAGGAAGGAGAAAAAGAACACAGCAAGCCATGAGGGGAAAATGGAGAAAATGGGAGGCAGTGGATGAAGACTGATTGATAATGAAAACCAAAATGGAGAGACGGCAAGAGGAGAGACAAGAGCAGTTACAGAGGTCTAACATGTCATGTTAACAAGTGGAAGTGGAGCTCAGGAAAAAAAAAAGAAAGCACTGCTGTTCGCACTCAGGTCTGACTTCATTAGCTCATATTTCTCTCCTTACCCTTCGTGGCACGCCAGCCTGGAACTGACAGTTTTTTTCCCAAACCGCTCCGCCTCTCAGAGAGACAAAACCCAGCAGAGCCTGAGATGAAATCAGAGAGGGAGATGGAGGGCGAGAGGAGAGGAAGGGGTCTAATTTAGGTCAAGGCTGACAGTACCTCTCAATGAGTCGGGAGGTGGAGGGAGGACCTGGATTGAAGTCAGAGAGCTTTGTCTGGACTCTCTCATGTTCCTGTTCCATGAATCACCTTGCAGTGAGCCGCTGAGGCTGCAGTGAATCACCGCAGCTCAGTCCATTTGACTCACAAATCAAATGACTGAGGCTCTGTTTGCTTTTTGTGATGCTTTCCCCTTTGATAGAGACGGGGCGCTCTGCTGCCCTATGCAGCCCGCAGGCTAAAATCAAACAACAAGATGAACTCCAACACAGCGCTATTTAAAAAGCCACGACTCACTGTACTGTGTGGACTCACTGTGCAGTCTAGAACAAGCAAATATAGCAAGTAATGATAAGATTACTGTTAGATGAGTGTGCCCGACATATGGGCCTGCTGTTAGGAAATCTAATTCTGGCCTTTCACTTCTGACAAAATGGATGTTAAACAGCTTGTTTGATTGCATCTTTATTGTAGAATTGTATCTATACATAAATGACTAAACAAGTTGGTTTGTCATCCAATATTATCCATGTGGCTATTTCCCGATCTGCCACACCTATAGTTAAAGCTTGGATAGGCGGCTTATTTTAGAAGCATTTTTTGTCATATTTCTTGAAATTATCTTTACATCCCGATATCAGTCATAAGAAATGCTCTGAAAAAAAGAAAAGAAAATAATCTGGTATCTGTAGCTGTTGCAGGCCTGTAACAAACCCATCCAATCATTTCGAAAGCCTTGGATCACAGTCAGTGCTTCTCAAAGTCAAGGATGCTTCTTTAGTAGAATGGATCCTTCCAAGTCGGGCATACAGAAGCTAGACAAGACTTCTCACTGGCATTCGATGAGCACACCTTGGAACAAGCTAGGAAGTGCCCACATGTGCATCACTGAAGAGGTTCTGCCTTAGTCCGGCAAATCCTATGCAAAGAACTGTAGGTACTTCATACACACGTGCATCCTTGAAAATTCTCTTAAGGAAGGACTCGGTCCTTAGTAGAATTCGAAGGATCCCTGACATTGTAACAATCCTTCAGCGGGACATGATGATGTAGACTCCTTGAAATTCAGCCATTTAAGCATCTGTCCTTGACTTTGAGAAGCACGAAGGGTGTCCTCCGCCTCACTCCCTGCCACTACAGACCACCTCACCGGGAGTAGAGCTGGCAACAGCTCCAGAGACAGACCCCCAGTCAGCAGCTGCAGCAACACAAACTCAGCCTGAACAAACCCCAGCTGTAGGGTATTACATATTTCCGACTCGTCGCCGGATCAGCTAACAAGTTAGACAAGCCACTACAGCCACTGACCGAAGGTACATCTCCCAAGCTAGTATTAGCTTGCTAATTCATGTCTCATTTGTGGTCTGAAAAACAGCGAGAGAGAGTTTTGTCCTTTTTCTCAAACACACAGTCCATTTAAACAGAGTTGTATCAAGTTCTTTCGTTTAGACCGCCCAGTGTAACCATGGCCAGACTAATGATAATTTGGCTCTCTCTTCTAATTCTTTGGTTCTTGGACCAAAGTGGATTATGTTCTAGACCAATGTATTTAAAGGTTTGGATACCATGAGTTGTAAAATGAGTATATAGAACCATGTAAGTGTGACCTTTTTTGATGTTGTTCACATGTTCGGTTATGCGTGTTTTTAAAGTTCTGCCTGTTTCACCTATGTACAGAAGTTTGCAGTGTTGACATTGAATGGTTTGGGTTTGGGTTAAGGCTAGAAGAGATCTGTCATTACTAGAGCTGGTTGTAGTTGACTTTGGTAGGAAACAGGCCACAGAGAGTGGTCCAACACTTTTGCCATCCATCGACTCCAACCGTCTTGATAAGATATTCTGTGGTGCTAAAACGCAACACTACTTCCACCTTTGCTTTTGAAAGAGGATAGACCAAAAGATGTAGCTTTTAAAGAAAATGTTGAGATAGTTTGCAGTAACTGTTTAAATAACCAACTGTTTTTTGTTTTATTTTCCTCCAGTGAGGGCAATATTAATTTTATTTATGGAGAGTGTCAATTATGAGGCTCTATCATGTGGCAGTACAAGAGCTAGACTAGGTAATGCTCTGACAGTTTAGCTACTTTTCTGACACTGAAGTTTCTTTGCCCATCTTTGTGGAATTTCAACCCAGTTGCTGGTATTGACATTGTATTATTTCTGCAAACCACAGACATATTACATTTGCATTTTATAATGTAGCAGATACATAGAAACTTCACGTTAAAACTTTAGGTTATTAGATTTTGGCACAAACCTCTTGGTTATGGTTAGGATAAGATCATGGTTTACAGTTTTGGTGGCACAATCCCAGCTAGAAACGCAGCAGTGTCTCTGCAAAAAACAACTGCTTTTCATGGCACTATCCCCACGGGAAATACAGTTAAAGTGCCTCTTTTAACAGGCTTATGTAAAAATTACAAAATTTTTCCCAAAAAAATATTTTCAACATCTTAATCTAACACCTGAACAGTTAACAAGTCTGTCTTTCGACTTTCGGACGTATAAGTGTCACAGAAATAAATGAGAGAACAGATGGCCATGAACAAAACCCAAAATGGATGTTCTCCTCATAAAAAAAATCACTTAAAATATTTTCCAAAGATGCCTAAAGTGGTTATCCTCCTCTGAGTGATGGTGAGCCATGCCACTTGTTGTGTGAGCTGCTCTTCTTCCTTTGCCCAGCCAAAGTCTTTACATAAGGCAGTGGATTGCACTGGATGCATGGTGGTCCAACTGAGCTGATGAAGAGGAGGTTTGCTGCATTGTTTGTTGTCAGTTTGCTTCTGTACTCAGTTATGATATTGTTCATGGCACTGAACCCCTGCTCGCAGTCTGCATTACTTGCTGATAGTGTGTTCACTGCCACGAGCAACTTCCTCATCTTGTTGGGAATGCTTCTTCCTCCACTGGCCCTGTATTCTATGAATCCAAGGTGTGCCTCCTGTTCATCCTGATGTAGGACATGACACAAAGCCCTCACCTCATCTTCTCCATATCAAGGATTGTCCTGGTCCCACTGGACAAGGTTAAGGACTGTCATTTGATTTATGAACCTATTGTACGCCTCTTTTCTGTTGGCTGTGACACTGCCCTGTGCTTTGTTTGCTGTGGTTGTAAAGAGTCTGGCCTCTAGTTTCTCGGCACAGTGCAGGGTAGCGAACCCCACGCAGAGCTAGTTTCGAGCAGCGAAACCCGAGGCGCGCTCAGGTTGGTAGTTTGGCAGACCAAGGTGTGCTGAGATGGGTGTGGTAGCGCAGCAGGGGGAGGTGTCGACAGATCCAGCTTGGCGCATTGACAGTTTGTGCATAAATGTGCACTAAAAGCTCGCCAGCTGAAACCAGGTCTACTGTCAACGCAGGTGGAGTGCAGCCGGTGTAGGGGAAGTTTGGCTGACCGGCGGACAGTGTGCACACGTCACCAAAACCTCACAGGCAGGTTTCCAGAATGTCAGGCACATTAACAATGCAATAAATACCCACAGAAACCACTATTCAATGCAACTATCTGTAATCAGCACATAAATGTATCTCTATATCGACTGTACCGTCACATATGATGTCAGAATAAAGGGGATTGGCACCGTTTGGCACGTTTGGCATGCGTAATGGAAACCCAACCTGATTTGATTAACACAGCTGCAAACTAATGAGTTCACATCCCTCTCAGCCAACCACAAACAGCCACAGCATCAGATAGGGAGTATATATTCAGCATCTGTCATCTTAGAAAAGTCAAAAGAAAAGAAACAGAGTGAGACTGCGAGAGAGAAAGAGAGAGCACGCATGCATACACTGTCAACAAATTTTAAGTTATGTTCGGTGTCTTAAGGGTTTACGTGCTTCATGTGATTGCCTATACAAATGTTAAAATGTTCATGCTTAACGTGATCTACAAAGATGGAGTACATTATTGCTAGGAGGAGGACTTACACAGAGAGAGGCCGAACTGCATGTGCCGAATCAGCAGGAAGAGCATCAGGGAGCACGGGAGAGGAGAGACCACCTGGCTGCACAGCTCTGTCCTTAAATGTGAGCATTTCCCTGCACATCCATTCACACACTGATGGTGTAAATTTACTCAATCACATTAAATATAGGCTACAACAAATCACCCAAAACAAATTATTTCAACGTTCAATATATTTTATTTATTGCCCCCCCCTCCTCTCCTCTGGTTAGCGACACCTCCATGCATCCGTGGCCTTAATGGCCACCTGGGTGCAGGGACCGTGGCCAAACCCTGTGGCAGCAGGCGCTTGGCTGCATCCGCCAGCTGATGCAGGCTGGCGTCTATCGAGGCCAGCGGGAGCAGCCTGTCACTTACGCCCCGGAGCCGGTCCTCCACTCCTTGGAGCTGGGCCTCTAACCCCTGGACCTAGGAGGTTAGAGAGCCCAGCTCCCTCTCAGCATCCTGAACCCCCGGCCTGAAGGTCCAGGAAGGGCTGGTCCCATGGCTGCACCCGGGCCTGTCTGGACGGGCCCAGACGGAAATCTCATTACGCCTTCGCATGACGCATTTAAGGGCGAGGAGAGGGTCTCATTTGATTGGTGTGATGTGAATCTGCAGTGTAAAACCCATTCCACGCCTTCTCTCTCCTCCCTCTTTCCGAATTACGCAGGTAGGAGGGACGGAGGTGGGAAAGAGGAGTAGTTGCGCCAGCGCGCATGGTGTGCCAAACTTGCAAAATCCGCCTGGCCACACCCAGTTGGTGAAGCGCAGGTGCCCTGCATGAAGAAGCTACCCAGCGAACACTGAACACCCTTCCAATCCTTCTGATTTGAGAGCACATTCACTTAAGTCCCACCTGTTTTTTGGTGACTGGCTATACAATGAATAAAGGCTGTCAAGGAAGGCCTGGAAGTCTTTTGTTCCCCATGTTGCCTCCAGTGCCTGATCCAAGCAGTAAGTAGTAAGTAAGCAAGCTCCAGTCTGTGATTAAGGCAGTGCCACAGTACAATGCCTGGGAAGTCATCCTGGAGCAGCTCACCAACACCTGACTTCACTCCCAGCATCTTATTGGCCCCATCACTGCAAAATCCAACGAAGACTTCCTCCAGTAATTCAGTGGTGAAGCCACTCTTGAACAAGCAGTCCATAAGCTGTTCTTTGATATGAGCAGCAGACAGGCTATCCAGCTTAATCAGGTCCAGTGGAAAGGCAATGGACTCCATATCTCCATCAGCACTAGCTTTCAAAAATACAATTAATGCTGATTTGTGCGCCACACTGGTTGAGTCATCAGCCAATACTGTGATCTTACACCTATTTTCTGTTATCTTCCTCAGTAGTTCCTTCTTCATCTGTGATGACACGTGATCAATTTTATCAACACAGACAGTTTTGCTGTGCAAAACATGACCTAAATCAGCAGAATTAGCTTGCTGCAGTTCAGTCAAGACTCAAAGTCTGTGAACAGCTTATTGTTTTTGGCCACATAATATGCTGTCCTGAATACCCTGGCAGTGGCCTCAAATGCAGACTCCTGACTGGTGGCGTTCATGTTAAGAAGTATGTCTTTCTTTGCTGTCTGAACAATCTTAATTGCTCCATTATGTGCTGAGTTTCTGTGCTCATGGATTTTTTTTTGCACAGTGGTAAAAGCTGGACATACCTTGAACTACCAAATGGGGCAATCTTTCCCTCAGCCCACTGGCTGGCAATACTGACACCATGGGATGCCATGAGACCAAGATTATTCACATCATGGCATGGGGTGCATCCCGGTTTTCCATTTTGAACATACAACCATTCATTTTTGCTTTTAAACTGTTCATACTGTTCCTTTGTTCATATAGAGGGATAAGCAGTAGGCCTAGCATCATCACCTGTGCTTGTTTCTGTGGGTCCTGCAACTGCCACTTCTTTTTCTTAACATTGTGCCTCACTCTGACCCTCAGCTTCTTCTCTGGGTGCTGGTTTTCTGATTTTCTGTAGTAAATAATCATCTTCAGTATCCGTGTCTTTTCTTTTGAATGAGTTATTTTTCTCTGCATTATGATTTTTCATTCTTTTCGTTTGACCAAAAATTATTATTTTGATGTCGTTCTCTCAGTTGACGATATTCTAAAACAATCACAGATATTTAAATCACACTGACAGCGTTTGAGCCAACCACAAGAATGTGTGGAATTTTGTTGGTTTAATTTATTGTTTGTCCTGTCCCAGTGCAAGCGATATTTTTTGACATCCGTGGTCCAGTTGTGGAAAAATCAAACGTCCCCGTACAATAAATCAAACGCTTCCCAACCACTGTGTTTTGGAAGTAGATGCGCATGCGCAGTAACATACTGCTGAGAGTGAAATCCCTGATCATTAGCGTGATCATCAACCATTCCTCGTGCAAAAGGCTTTGAGCTATGTGAGATTTTTGGGCTATCTTGCATGCGCTACTCTTTTGAGGGCTATCCACAGAATTTTCATGATGTTTAGGTCGGGGGACTGTGAGGGCCATGGCAAACCCTTCAGCTTGCTCCTTTTGAGGTAGTCCACTGTGGATTTCAAGGTGTGTTTAAGATCATTGTCCCATTGTAGAAGCCATCCTCTCTTCATCTTCATCTTTTTTGGATGCTGTGATGTTTGCTTCCAGAATTTGCTTGAATTTAACTAAATCTATTCTTCCCTCTACCTGTGACACAACCCCAAAGCATGATCAATCCACCCATGTATTAACAGTTGGACAGGTGCTCTTTTTTTTTATGAAATTCTGCACTCTTAACTCTCCAAACATACCTTTGCTCATTGCATCCAAAAAGTTAGATTTTAACTTCATAAGCAGGACTTGTTTCCATAAAGCATCAGGCTTGTTTAGATGTTCCTTTGTGAACTTCTGACACTAAATTTTGTGGTGATGACACAGGAATAGTTTTCTTCCGATGAATCCTCCATGAAGGGTATATTTGTACAGGTGTTGCTGCACAGTAGAACAGTGCACCACCACTCCAGAGTCTCATAAATCTCCCTGCAGGTCTTTTGCAGTCAAAAGGGGGTTTGAATTTGCCTTTTTAGCAATCCTATGAGCAGCTCTTGGAAAGTTTTCTCGGTCTTCCGACCTCAACTTGACCTTTACCAGTAATGTTAGCTGCCATTTCTTAATTACATTACGAATTGAGGAAACAGCTACCTGAAAATACTTTGCTATCTTCATAGAGTCTTTTCCTGCTTTGTGGGCATCAGTTATTTTGGTTTTCAGAGTACTAGGCAGCTTTTAGAGGAGCCCATGGCTGCTGATTGCTGGGACAAGGTTTCAGGAGTCAGAGTATTTATAAAGCTTTGAAGTTTGCATCACTTTTTGCATGGTGTAAAAAGAGACTATATATGTATACATATTTACATAATCTTGCTTAAAATGATGAAAAGCACGGTAACTCTTTACCTGCATGCCTTTTGGAAATCAGCTAACTATTAACTGTGAATAACAATTCACAGTAAACCAAATGTTGACCACAAGAGGAGGCCTGCAGATAGTGTCCTTGGGCCCTCAGTCAGATCGAATCCTCACTCCTCAAGAGCTCCACCCTCTTGTCCAAATATGGTCATTATTATTCTGGCTCCAAAAAATCCAACTTGGTCATGGCCAAATTGCCAAACTTGAGGCTTCAAAACAAGAGACCACAAAATAATGGATGTTATTGCAGTGACTACGTCCATTATTCTCATACAGTCAAAGGTTAAGGGCCCTATTTAGATGGTCTAAAATGTGAAGCGCCAGGCATGCGGCGCATGGGCGTGTCCCAGTCACTTGCTAGTTAGACAGCGTGTTTTTAGACTGTGCGCCATGGCAGAGAGTCTAAAAGGGTTGGACTTACTCTGTGAATTAGTCATGGGTGTGTTTTGGGCGTATCATTCAATAAGCCAATCAGAGTGTCACCTCTCATTCCCTTTAAAAGAGGCGCAATTGGAGCGCATGGCAGAGAGCTAGTTAGATGGTGGACCTACCAACTGGAAAGAGTGAGTGTTTTACAGCTGAGGAGACGGATCTCCTCGTGCATGAGGTGAAGGCCCGTCAGAACCAGATCTACGGGGATAGCAGACAGGCACCCAAGCTCCCCGAGGTAAAGCAGGCGTGGGATCACTAATACAAGAAAGATCTTACTAAATGTCTGTGGAATATTATTCAAACCCGTTTTCATCATATAACAGAGCACAGCTGTCAGGACTGCCGCAGAGCTCCCCAAGGTGCTGATTCTGCAGCTAGGACCTGTTCTGCCTCTTATTTGCATGTGTGTCCTCTCTACACTCAGATAACAATATAATAATATAATATAATGTAGTCTAGTATAACATGTTAAAATAAATGCAATGTGTGGGCTTTGGTTTTCATTCATTCATTCATTCATTCATTCATCTTCTAACCGCTTCATCCTCTTGAGGGTCGCGGGGGGGCTGGAGCCTATCCCAGCTGACATCGGGCGAGAGGCAGGGTACACCCTGAACAGGTCGCCAGACTATCGCAGGGCTGACACATAGAGACAGACAACCACTCACACCTACGGACAGTTTAGAGATATCAATTAACCTAGTCCCCAACCTGCATGTCTTTGGACTGTGGGAGGAAGCCGGAATGCCCGGAGAGAACCCACGCTGACACGGGGAGAAAATGCAAACTCCGCACAGAAGGGCTCCCACACCCGGGATCGAACCGGCAACACTCGTGCTGTGAGACGAGAGTGCTAACCACCACACCACCGTGCCGCCCCTCTTTGGTTTTCAATCAAAGAAATGATTGATTGGTCAGATAATTTCACAATGTCATTTGTCATTATTACAGATTATGATGATCATTATTACTGCGATGAGATCATTCTGATTAATGACTGACCATTAAGGCGTGATTCTGATAAATATTTCAATGTGCACAATAATAACCTTTCACAATGTAATCATATTTTTATTTGTTATCTTTTGCATATGTGTGGCTGCTCCGTGTGTGTCTGAGCAGAGTGCACGCGCGTTGTGCACCCACCTAGAGATGCGTATTACTAACTTGTTTAACAGCGAAATACTGCGCCGTTGACTTTAGACCAGGTTTTTGTTGGTCACTAGCGCATTTGCTTTTTACTTCATCTAACTAGCAACGCGCCATGACTGCGCCTGACCACTCCTCATTTGTAGACGAACACGTCCAGAGAAGCGCAAGTTCATTTGCTAAATAGACGACGAGGGCGCAGGGTGTGAAAATGACAACTGCGCCTGTATCTAAATAGCAATGACACTTGCGACATGGATTATGCGCCCTCCGCCGTCTGCTTTAGACCATCTAAATAGGGCCCTGAGTGGTTTGCACTGATCAACAAATAATAATGATGGTGATTCTTACAGTGACTGTTGTCAACAGCTGCTGGTGAAGCTTCTCCTTAAGTTCTTAAAACCCTGCAGCCATCTGAAGGCAGCAGGACACATATGTTGATAAATCTGCAGCCTCTGATGGAAGACGAGCCACACCACAGTGCAGTTATGCATGTCGTCCATTGTGTTTTCCTTTTTTAAACTACATGCCAACTAAACTGGGCTGCTATAAAATGACCACTTTACAAAATCAGTATAACTCAGCATTCTGTCTGTTTATGCAAGAGATGTCAGATTCCTGTCAGGTTCCTGTTTTGTTCTTCAAATGCATTACGAAGCAAACACAGCTGTTGCACGCTTTCAAACATGACGTAACCACTTACAGTTAAAAATACTGTAAAATTATGACTTAAGTAGCACCGGTCTCATGCGACCATATAGACTGCTTCATCAAATTCCTTCTGGTTATTTATTTCCATCACAGTTGTACCAAAAACACACCATCTGACTTTGGCTGCAGATTTGTGGCAGCTCAACAGAGCTATTGTCATCACAGAGAAATGAGCCACTGTAATGGCTCAGCTTTTTCATGGCGATGAGACCAGTGACATGACTGTGCTGGCTGATACCCGGAAAGGAGCTGCGGCTTTATTCTGACCTCCTTACCCTAAAATTTGATGGGTGACAACTAGTACTATTAGTGTTGTTTATGGGTTCTAAATTAGGACAACCTAATATGCAGTCAAAAATCTCACAGTATCTCTCTCACCCCTGCTCACCAACTAATTCTCTCTGTTTAGGTGTGCTGCTGCACACAGGCAAAGGGGGCGTGGCCTTTGGGAACAAAGGAGCAAGAAATTGTTCGCATAGGGTTTTTTGATTTTGTTTTCAGAGGGGGAAAACAGGACAGTGGTGAAAAAAAAATTAAAACTCAGTTGGCTCTTGTTTATGGTGTTTCTAACATGTTAAGATGGGAATGTTTCTTTTCCTGATTCCATCCCAGTTAGTTTGATTCTTTTTTCCTTTTTTTTTTCTTGATATATTTCTTTTTTGCAATGCATTGCAGCAGTTCTATTGTTGCATTTTGATGGATGGACATTAAACGTTACTTTCCTTGCTTGGATTCATCCAGAAAGAGTCTTTCACGTTGGACAAAGAGGATTATTATTAAAGTAGACATTCCCCAATTAGCTTTTTTTTCTTGTCGGGAGGGAGATAATATTGAAATAAATCATGTTTGGGCCTTATTTAAGTTTCCTTTTAGTAGTCTCTATGCTAGTGTCAGAAGGGAATAAAAGGCACCCTTATTTTGCTGACCCTCCTTTCACCAAATTAAAGTAATCACTGTAGCTTTTGAATGTAACTTATCACCAGTCTTTTAACGTATACTGATTGTTATAGCATAAAGCAGTAAAGTGCAGAATAATGTACAGAATATATACTGAATGAACAATATATAGACTGAGGATAGATTCTGGAGTGAATGGTGAGAGGAAGATATGAATGTGCTACCTGTTTTCTTTCTTTCTTTCTTTCTTTCTTTCTTTCTTTCTTTCTTTATATAATTTAATCTTTATTTAATCAGGCAGTGATATTTACATTAAGATCTATTTTCCAAGGATACCCAAGAAGAAGAAACATTCACAAGAATGCAGTCAGAAAAAAGAGAAACAACAATATAAGGGCACTGTTACGCCTCGTTTCCACTTACATAGTGACTGGTGTCTGTAGATCCCAGGGATGATGCCTCTAGTGTCCAATGCAAGGAAGTGAATTTCTTTATGGATGTATAGACACCTGATAGAAACTGCCTGTAGCCATGGGGGAGAGGCTAATTTTTAACCATCCAGTAGTTTGGAATAGTTTGGAATATTGGCTTTGAACATTACCAGGACAAAAACAGGACCAATATTGCATGGCAACAAATAAGTGAAGATGTTGGCCTGCCAGGTATTTGGCATATTTTGTTAAATATTTCATTAAAAACACGTATGAATGGCTGGATGAGTCATATGCCTGCACTTTGATATCAACCTGATAAAGATGATAAATGTATTTCATATGAGACTGATAAACCTGACTGTAACATTAGGCTATTTCATAGTAAACGATAAATCTGTGTGTATTTCATATCAAACTGATAATGACAATCTGACTGTATGTATCGTATAACTATATTTCAACAGAATAACATTACTCAGATTCAAAATGTGTTACAACAAGATTAGTAATTCTAATCTTAGTAATTCTTTTTTTGCGTGACAATCAACATAGGCAACTGAATTGGAGCAAATAGGCTGCTAACTAGCTAACAGGCCGTTAGCTAAGATAGCATACTGTCATATGGTCTCAATATGGTCAATTTCAGATTCAGGAATGAATGAGCTTACTGTTGACTCATCTCTGTACACATATGTAAGTAGAAACGAGGCATTAGACTCTAGTTTTAGGGTGATTTCCTGTTCATTCCAGTTATAAGCTGCATAGTACCTTAAATAAGTTCTGCTGACATTATTGTGTACAGGAGAGTCATCAGTAATATTACTGGGTCAAGTACTGCAGTTACTAGATTCAGAGGGGTACCACCAGTCTCTGTGTGTGAACCCCCCAGCCCCCCGGATCCATTCTCTCTCATGCACCCTTTGATTTTTTTTTTTTTTTTTTTTTTTAACAACGTCAGTTTCCTTTCTGTCTAACCAGATTTAAATGACAGAAGAACAGAAGAGAGAGATGTGAGGTTGTTTGGAAGCTTTAACAGCAGAGCTTTATGAATAAATAACATGAGATGGCTTTTTCTTCTTGACTGTAAGAAAGTTCGTTCAACCGTGTAATACAGAGGACAATGATGAGAACAAAATTTGTCATTCGTGATAAAGAGTAAAGCACTATGAGTCAAAGGATTTAAGTGCTGAGGTGTTGATGGGGCAGCATGACAATACAGAGTATATCCATAGTCAAGGACAGACATAAAGGTTGACTGCACAAAAGTTTTATGCTTAGAGGAAGACAGACATCCTTAAATTCTGTACAACAAGCCTAGTTCCTCCTCCTCCATCACCTTATCGTGGTGGAGGAGTTTGAGTGCCCTAATGACCCTAAGAGCAATGCTGTCGGGGGCATTTTGCAACTGGTAGGGTTTCCCATGGCAGATTGGTTCTGGGCGAAGGGTCAGACGAAGAACGGTTCAAAAGACCCTTCATGATGGACATCAACAAGAACTTGTGTACCCGGCGCGGAGGGTTACTGGGGCCCCGCCCTGGAGCCAGGCCTGGGGTTGGGGCCCGTGGGCGAGCGCCTGGTGGCCGGGCCTTCGCCCATGGGGTCCGGCCTGGCCCAGCCCAAACCGGCTACATGGGCTCATCCCCCTGCAGGCCCACCAACTGCAGAGGGATCCAGAAGAGATCGGTGCTTTGTGGATTGTGCAGCAGACCAAGGCGGGGGCCTTGGTGGTCCGATCCTCGGCTACGGAAGTTGGCTCTTGGGACATGGATTGTCACCGGAGCTTGTGGAAGAGGTTGAGCACTACCGGCTACATATAGTCGGCCTCACCTCGACACATAGTTCCGGCTCTGGAACCCAAGTCCTTGAGAGGGGTTGGACTCTCTCATTTGCTGAGTTGCTCTGGGTGAGAGGCAGAGGCCATAACGAACACCATGTTTGAACATAAGAATGTCCATCGGTGCACGTGGCACCAGGACAGCCTAGGTCGCAGGTCAATGATCGACTTTGTAGTCGTATCATTTGACCTGCGGCCATATGTTCTGGACACTCGGGTGAAGTGAGGAACAGAGCTGTCAACTAATCACCACCTGGTGGTGAGTTGGATCAGATGGCAGGGGAGGACGCCGCGCAGACCTGGCAGGCCCAAACGAGCAGTGAGGGTCTGCTGGGAACGCCTGGCGGAAGAAGCTGTCAAGATGATCTTCAACTCCCACCTCCGAGAGAGCTTTGACCGTGTCCCAAGGGCAGAGGGGGACATTGAGTCCGAATGGGCCTTGTTTGCCTCTGCCATTGTCGAGGCAGCTGTTGTGAGCTGTGGCTGCAATGCCGCTGGGGCCAGTCGCGGCGGTAATCCCCGAACCCACTGGTGGACACCCGAGGTGAGGGGAGCCGTCAGGCTGAAGAAGGAGGCCTGCAGGGCATGGTTGGTCTGTGTGTCTCCGGAAGCAGCTGACAGGTACCGGCGGGCCAAGCGGAGTGCAGCGGCGGCAGTCGTGGAGGCAAAAACTCGGGCATGGGAGGAGTTTGGTGAGGCCATGGAGGAAGACTATCGATCGGCTCTAAAGAGGTTCTGGCAAACCGTCCGGCGCCTCGGGGAGGCGGCAACTTGCTCACACTGTTTACAGTGGGGGTGGGGAGCTGCTGACGTCAACTGGGGACATTGTCGGGCAGTGGAAGGAATACTTTGAGGAGCTCCTCAATCCCACCAACACGTATTCCAGTGAGGAAACAGAGACGGGGGTCTTAGGGGCGGGTTGTCCAATTTCTGGGGCAGAAGTTGCTGAGGTTGCGTGCCTTTGTGCAAAGTTTGGTGAGTTTTCACCCATGGGAAGTATGATTTCCTCTGAAGAAGAAAGAAGAAGAATACCTAGGATTACAATAGTACTAATTATTGTCATGGAGAAAATCACACAGCTGGTCTGCGACTACTTACTCAAGGATCTTTGAAAGAAAGGGAAGATTATATATTGGTCTATAGTTGGCTAACACCTCTGGATCCAGGGTGGGCTTTTTTAGGAGAGGTTTAATTACAGCTACCTTAAAAGACTGTGATATATAGCCTGTTAATAAGGATATATTGATCATATCTAACATGTGAGTGTTAACTAAAGGTAAGACTTCCTTAAGTAGCCTAGTTGGGATGGGGTCTAAACAGTGGCGGCTGCTGGTCTTTCAAGGAGGGGAAGCTCATTTTCGGCCTACATCATAAAATGTGTCCGTTTATTTATATGTAAATTCTACTCTCTGGTGCTGCTGCACGAGGCTAGTGTGACCGCCTGTGAGTGCTTTGGGACAGTGGAAGGGCTCACAGCAGCACCCGCTGCTCGTTGGGGACAGTAACTGCAGAGCGACAGAAGTCAGAGTCTCCGAACACGAGTACAGTCGCCAATAACACCAGAAAAAGATGCTAGATTTGTCGTTTTTAACAAAGAAAAAGTCACTAAGAAGATTGGAAAAGTCTTCAGATCAACTCGGAACAACAGAATGAAACTTGAAAAATGCTCCGGTGGTGGTTTATATTTCAAGATCACTGTTTCGCTCATTTCGCTGTCAATCAAAAAGGGATTCAGCCTCAGACAGATCATCCAATCATCATGCATAAGCCCAGCGTCCAGGCCGGCCGAGGCCAGCCCACTGCCCCATAGACCCCCAGAGACGCTGAGCGTCCGATGGGCGGGACAAAACCGAGCATTTATCCAATGACTGTCTAGTTTCACTGCAGTGGAACAACCCACTCTATGCTTCCCCATTGAAGTCTTTGGACGCTGACCTTCCACTGTTTAATGCACTGTGACGCTACCAGAATGAATGAGAAGAAAGTTGCGTCAGTGACCTGTGATCAGTAGCTGATTCTGAACAAAAGTTGAACGCGTTCTAGAGCATATTTAGTCAATGAAATATAAACACAACAGTACATATTTGATTGTTTCTTATTATAATTGATTCTGTAAAGTGTATTATACAACAGTTAGTTCCGGCCCTGCAATCTGATTGGTCGAGAGACAGTAAAACCGTGATGATATTGGAGTACAACATCACGGTTATTTCACTGTGTATGTATCACTCCGCCTCACAGCTGATTGCAATCAACAATCAAATCAAAACTGACGGTTAGTGTCAGTTAGGTCAGCAGTTGCGTTGTAGGCTAATTAATTCATCCACTGTCAAACAGCCAAAAATATGGATTTATTTCCTAAAATAAGTCTTGAATTGAACTATGAATGGTCATCAGAGGAAGATGAGGGAGAGGAGAAGCTGAATCCATCTGAGCACACATCCAGGTTTGTCAGTGTTTCATCAGCGGAGCTCAACGACTTGGAGAAAAGCAACATACTGTCAGATCAGAAGGCAGAGTCGGCTGTGCCTGTGAAGCGACAGTCCACCATGCAGTCACCAGAAACTTATTTCACCGGCTGCACAATTAATGGAAATGTGCAGATAAATGTGTATAAAGAGTAAGTGCCTGGCGCACCATGTCTGTGTTACATAGCAACGGTGACAGCGGAGTCCTGAGGGAACTATTTTTGTTGGCGGAAGACAAATAAAATGCTTAAATTATCTATTTTGTCCTCATTTTTCAACATTTCTTAATCAGGCTTGCTTATTTAACTGTTGAACTGTTGTATAAAAGCAATATCACACTCGAGCTCGTGATGTTGTACTGTGATATCATCACGGCTGTGATTGTCTTCGGCACTCGGCCTGTGGCCTCGTGTCTACGTCTGAATCACAGCCGTGACGATATCACAGTACATCACTCCCTCTCGTGTGATATTGCTTAATTGAGACCATGTTTCTACCATGGTGATTTTACACTCTAAATAAACTTAACTGAACTGACCATTTTTTGACATTTTAGGGGAAGCTGAGCTTCCCTTGCAATCTTAGAACAATCGCCACTGGGTTTAAGAGACACAATGATGATTTAGCTGAAGAAATCACTGCAGTCAATTCTTAAAGAGAAATCAGGGAGAAGCAATCTAAATATATATTAGGTCTTACAGCTGTGTTTGAGGTTAGATAGGTACTATCTGAGGACAGGAGGTCATGAATTTTGCCTCTAATAGTTAGAATTTTGTCATTAAAAAAAGCTCATAAAATCATTACTGCTAAGGGCTAAAGGAATACAAGGCTCAATAGAGCTTTGACTCTCAGTCAGCCTGGCTACAGTGCTGAAAAGAAACCTGGGGTTGTTCTTGTTTTCTTCTATTAATGCTGAGTAATAGTTTGCTCTGGCATTGCGGAGGCCCCTCTTATACGTTTTGAGACTGTCTGCCCAGATTAAACGAGATTCTTCCAGTTTGGTTAATAACAAATTCCTTTCAAATTTTCGCAATATTTGTTTTAATTTACGGGTTTGAGAGTTATACCAAGGAGCGAAATTTCTTTGCTTTGTTAACTTCTTTTTAAGAGGAGCTACAGAGTCGAGTGTTGTTCGCAGCGAGCCTACAGCACTATTGACAAGATGATCAATTCAGGAGAGGTTAAAGTCGGTACGGGAAGCCTCTGTTAGTGAAAGACATGGTATTAAATTTAACGACGGAGGAATCATGTCCTTAAATTTTACGACAGCACTATCTGATAAACATCTAGAATAGTAACTGTTGCTGAGTGATGTGTAATCAGGTAAAAAGAAGTCAAAAGTAATCAAATAATGATCCGATAGCGAGGGATTCTGTGGAAAGACTGTTAGGTTATCAATTTCAATTCCATACATCAGAACTAGATCGAGGGTATGGTTAAAACAGTGAGTTGGTTCATGTGCACCCTGACTGAAGCCAATGGAGTCTAATAATAAGATAAACGCGACATGAATGTTAAAATCGCCTACAATAATAACTTTATCTGATTTAAAAATTAAACTGGATAAAAACTCTGAGAATTCAGATACAAATTCAGAATACGGGCCAGGAGCACGGTACACTATAACGAATAAAAGTGGCTGCGAGGTTTTCCAGGTCAGATGTAAAAGACTAAGAACAAGACTTTCAAATGAACTATAATCTAGTTTAGGTTTAGGGCTGATTAGCAGACTAGAGTTAAAATTGGCTACAACTCCCCCTCCTCTGCCGCTGCCTCGAGGAATGTGGGTATTATTATGACTGGGAGGAGTGGATTCATTTAGACTAACATATTCATCTTGACACAGCCAGGTTTCAGTGAGACTGAGTAAATCAATATGATTATCTGATATCAATTCGTTTACTAACACTGCTTTAGATGATAGAGACCTGATATTTAACAGTCCACATTTAATACTCCTGTTTTGTCTTTCTGTCACAGAAGATGTTTTAATTTTTATGAGGTTGTTATGCACAACTCCTCTTTGTTTAATTTTAGATTTAGATAATTTAGGTGGTCAGGGGACAGATACCGTTTGTATAGAACTATGGGTGGGTAACTGCACTAGAAGCTCAGAGAGGCGTATAGGACTGCGTCCCTGAGTCCCGATCTCAACTCTGGGTTGTCAAGGTTTTGAATTACTAATAAAATTTGCCAGGTTCCTAGAAATGAGAGCAGCTCCATCCAAAGTGGGATGAATGCTGTCTCTCCTAATAAGACCAGGTTTTCCCCAGAAAGTTTGCCAATTATTAATGAAACCCGCATTGTTTGCTGGACACCACCTGGACAGCCAGTAATTAAATGATAACATGCAGCTAAACATGTCATCAGTGGTCAGATTTGGGAGGGGTCCAGAGAAAACTATGGAGTCCGACATAGTTTTTGCGTATTCACACACTGAGGCAATATTAACTTTAGTGATCTCCGACTGGCGTAACCAGGTGTCATTGCCGCTGATGTGAATCATGGTCTTAATATATCTACGTTTAGCTTTAGCCAGCAGTTATAAATTTGATTCAATGTCGCCCGCTCTGGCCCCAGGGATACATTTGACTTTGCTCGGCTCGGAGCTACGCTTCTCACGGACAGTTACCCAGCCTCCCGGCTGCACGGGTGTTACCAGAGGACTGCTAGCAGAGGCTATGCTATGTGGCTCCGCACTGGCTACAGGGGGCTGGCTAACTACCGCAGCTACCGAGTGATTGTCCATGGTGCGGAGCTGCGCTTCTAATTCACTGAGCCTCGCCTCCAACACGGCAAATAAGCTACACTTGTTACAATTACCACCGTTGCTAAAGGAGGCAGAGGCATAACTGAACATCTGGCACACCAAGCAAGAAAGAGCAGAGGGAGAAGCCATCACTAACTATTAAGCTAATGTAGCTAACAAGGCTAATAACGTGCAAACAACAGCTAAGAGATTAGCAAGGAGTCGTAAAAGTAGGAGAGCTATACGTGCTTAAACAGAACTAGTGTGGGTTAAGTCTTGAATTAGATGTTAAGAAACTGAGGTGAGAAAAGCAGAAAGCAGGCTAGTAGAATTCACTAGAGCAGCACAGAGACGCTGTCACAGAAAACACCAGAAATGACACAACATGCTTACCGCAATACGTCAGCACAGTTTATGTAGCTAATGTTAGCTAAAGCTACAGACCGCCTTGGCAATTGGAGTGAGGGAAGTAGCTCCTGTGACGAAACCCCAGTCACAGCAACCTGAATCCAGTCAGCACAAACCCCAGGTTCGGGGGACCGGACAGCCTCAACTCACCGGATCAACAAACTTTGTGTAACTGCTATTAAACAGGTCAGACACCTTTCCTCCAAGAATCACAAGCTTAACATGGTGGAGGAGTTTGAGTGTCCCTGTGAACCTGGGAGCTGGGTTGTCTGGGGCTAATAGCCCCTGATAGCATCTCCCCAAGGCAAAGTGGTCCCAGGGGAGGGACCAGACTAAGAGCGATTCAGAGACCTTCAATGAAACGGACCACTCGGGAGAAGAGTACCTCGCCTGGTATGGGGAAACCGGGGCCTCTTCCTGGAGCCAGACGTGGGGGGAGAGTGTCTGGTTGGGTCTTAGGCCATGGGGCCCAGTCGGGCTCAGCCCGAAGAAATAACATGGAACCGTCGCCCTTTGGGCCCATCACCCGCAGGGATAGAAATCGGGGTCGGGTGCATTGTGTGGCAGGTGGCAGGGAGGGGCGGGGCCCCTGGCGTACTGATCCCTGGCATCGCGGACTGGCTTTTGGTACGTGGAATGTCACCTCTCTTGTAGGGAAGAAGCTGGAGCTGGTGCGGGAGGTGGAGCGGTACCGTCTAGATATGGTTGGGCTCACCTCCATGCACAGCACTGGTTCTGGAACCAAACTCCTGGAGAGGGGCTGGACTCTCACTTTTTCTGGAGTTGCTCAGGGTGAGAGGCGTTGGGCGGGTGTGGGGATACTCACAAGCCCCCGGCTGAGCGCTGCTGTGTTGGGGTTCTCCTCGGAGAACAAGAGGGTCGCCTTGATGCGACTGCAACTCAAAAAGAGAAGGTCTCTGACTGTGGTTTGTGCTTATGCACTGAACGGTAGTGCGGAGTACCCGGCCTTCTTGGAGTCTCTTGGTGGCGCCCTGCAAGGGGTGCCGGCTGGCGACTCCATAGTTCTCTTGGGGGACTTCAACGCTTATGTGGGCAATGACGGAGAAACCGGGAGGGGGGTGACTGGGAGGAATGGCCTGCCTGATCTGAACCAGAGTAATGCTCAGCTACTGGACTTCTGTGCGAGCCATGGACTGGCCATAACAAACACCGTGTTCGTAGTACGTAGGCCGAAGATCAGTGATCGACTTTGTGGTCGTATCAGCAGATCTGCAGCTGTGTGTCTTGGACACTTGGGTGAAGAGAGGAGCAGAACTGTCAACTGATTGCCACCTGGTGGTGAGTTGGATCAGATGGCAGGGGAGGCTGCTGGACAGACCTGGTAAACCCAAACATGTAGTGAGGGTGAACTGGGAACGTCTGGCAGATGACCCTGTCAGTCGGGTCTTCCACATTCCCCACAATTTCTTGTGCATCCCGGGGGAGGTTGGTGACATGGAGTCTGAGTGGGCCATGTTCAAAGCCTCCATTGTGGAGGTGGCTGATAGGAGCTGTGGTCAGAAGGTTGTCGGTGCCTGTCGGGGTGGCAACCGAAGAAACCACTGGTGAACATCAGCGGCGAGGGAGGCCATCAGGCTGAAGAAGGAGGCCTTTCGGATCTGGCTGGCCCAGGGGTCTCCTGAAGCAGCAGACAGGTACCGGTTGGCCAGAAGGGCTGCAGCTGTGGTGGTTGGTGAAGCAAAAACCCGGGTGTGGGAGGAGTTTGGGGAGGCTATGGGGAAGGACTTTCGGTTGGCCTAAAGGAAGTTCTGGCAGACCGTTAACCTACTCAGGAAGGGAAAGCAGGGCTTTTCTCAGATTGTGCTCAGCAGAGAGGGAGAACTGCTGACCCAAACTGGGGACATCGTTGGGCGGTGGAAGGAGCACTTTGAGAACCTCCTGAATCCGGCCATCACGTCCACTGAGAATGAGGCAGAGCCTGAAGACTCAGGGGAACTCTTGCCCATATCCCTGGCGGAGGTTGCTGAGGTAGTTAAAAAGCTCCACAGTGGCAAGGTGCTGGGTGTGGATGAGATTCGCCCTGAGATGCTGAAGGCTCTGGGCACTGTTGGGCTGTCTTGGCTGACACGTCTGTTCAGTGTTGTGTGGAGGTCGGGTATGGTGCCTGCAGAGTGGCAGACCGGGGTGGTGGTCCCCATCTTCACAAAAGGGGACCGGAGGGTGTGCTCCAACTATTGGGGTATCACACTGCTCAGTCTCCCGGGTAAAGTTTACTCCAGGGTGCTGGAAAGGAGGCTCCGACTGATTGTCGAACCTCAGTTTCAGGAGGAGCAATGCGGATTTCGTCCTGGCCGTGGAACAGTGGACCAGCTCTTTACACTTGCAAGGCTGCTGGAGGGGGCGTGGGAGTTTGCCTATCCAGTCTACATGTGCTTTCTGGACCTGGAGAAGGCTTATGACCGCGTCCCTTGGGGGTCTTGCGGGGGGTACTGCAGGAGTATGGAGTTCCAGGCTCGCTGCTATGAGCCATTCGGTCCCTGTATGACCAAAGTGATAGAGAGAGCTGTGTCTGCATATTCGGTGTGAAGTCGACCATGTTCTCGGTGGGTGTTGGCCTCTGCCAAGGTGGTCCCTTGTCACCAATCCTGTTTGTGATCTTCACAGACAGGATCTCGAGGCACACCCGGGGGGGAGGAAGGGGTCCGGTTTGGAGACCTCAGAATTGCATCCCTGCTTTTCGCAGATGATGTGGTTCTGTTGTTGATGTGGCTTCATCACACCGTGACCTCCAGCATGCACTGGAGCGTTTTGCAGCTGAGTGTGAAGCAGTTGGGATGAGAGTCAGCACCTCCAAGTCTGAGGCCATGGTCCTCTGTTGGAAACCAGTGGTTTGCCCTCTCCAGGTTGGGCGGGTTGGGAGAGAGTTACTGCCTGAAGCGAGGGAGTTCAAGTATTTTGGGGTCTTGTTCATGAGTGAGGGTAGAATGGAGCGTGAGATGGATTGGCGGGTTGGTGCAGCTTCTGCAGTGATGCGGCTTCAATTTACCGGTCCATCTACGTCCCAGCCCTCACCTATGGTCATGAACTCTGGGTAGTGACCGAAAGAATGAGATCGCGGAAAGGGGTCAGTTGAGGTGGCTCGGGCATCTGATCAGGATGCCTCTTGGGCACCTCCCGCTGGAGGTGTTCCGGGCACGTCCCACAGGAAGGAGGCCCTGGGGCAGACCCAGAACACGCTGGAGGGATTACATATTTCGTCTGGCCTGGGAACACCGTGGGGTCCCCCAGGAGGAGCTGGAAAGTTTTGCTAGGGAGAGGGATGTCTGGAGTGCTTTGCTTGGCCTGCTTGCCCCACGACCCAACCTCATTTCCAGATTTCTGCCTACCCAGCTTTAAAACTAGTCTGGGATTAAGGAGTGACATTTGTAAGGCATCAAAGGCAGACTGAGGACGAGTCAGTGGCTGGGCTGGGGTGGGGTGTAGCCTGGAGGTTAGAAAATTGTACATATACACATCATGAACAATATGAATAGTAATAACAGTTTCAACAGTGAGCCATGATATGCCAACATATGGACAGTGTAACCAACTGACATGTGCAGCAGTTACAGTGGACAGTACGGGCTAGAGTTTGGCTGCTGTGACCTTGGTGCAGACTTTGGCAAGGTGACAGCTAAGTAGAAAAAGCTGTTCCTGAGCCTACTGGTCCTGGAACAAAGAGTCCTGTAGTTCCTCCTAGAGGGGAAGAGGGCAACCAATCTGTGACTGGGGTGAGAGGGTGTTCCTGATGATGCAGAGGGCCTTTCAGAGACACTGCTTTTATCTGATAGCTTCAGTGGCGGGGAGTGCAGAACCAGTGTTGCAGTGAAGTACTTGTCATACCAAACCAAGATGTGGTTGGTGAGCATGCTCTCGATGGTGCAGCGGTAGATCTTTACAAGAGTCTGAGGAGACAGATGGACATTCTTCAGTTTCCTCAAGAAGAGGAGACACTGGGGAGCCTTCTTGACCAGGGTTGAAGTGTTGAGGGTCCAAGAGAGGCTTGCGTAGATGTGGACACCCAGAAACAGAAGCTTGCACTGCATTCAACCTCCGTCTCATTGATACAGATGAGAATTTGCAGATGTGCAGACCACTGATGGATTGGGGGCTTCATGATGGGGCAGGCTATGGGACAGTGGTGTCCGGTAGCCCTCCATGCTGCCCCCCGGCCCATCCTTATCTGTTCTCCAATTTTAAAGCACCACATACACCTACATCTTGTGGGACAGATGGGAACAGGTTCCAGGTGCCTATGGCTGCACGGGCTGCAGGACAGCAGTGTGCTGTAGCCATCAGCCTTGCCCCCACCTGTCTCCTATGTCCCTCAATTTTAATGCACCACATCACACTTATGGGCACTCACATGCACATTCACGGTGTAGGGCTAATGTTTCTCCGTCAGGGATCGGAGAATCATAGTAAGAGGGGGGGTGGTGGGTTTACACACACTGTAGATATGCATGGCGTGGCTCGTGGGGCCCGGCCCTCCTGGGCTGGGGGTTGGACCCAGGGAGCCCATTTACATCATGGTGGTGTTGCTGGGTTCTCGGTGTTTGGGGGTTCCCATGGCCCTGTGGCGGGTGGGCCGGGTGGCGCCCTGGGGGCTCTGTGGGTTCCTGCCAGGGTTCTGCCTCCTGACCGGCTGTGGGTTTTGGGCCCTCTGCTAGGGGGTCCCGATGGGGGAGTAACTGCTCATGGCGGACTGCTCTCTCCTGTGTGTTGGTGGGGGCCCGTCCTGGGGGGTTCAGGCGGGTGGCCCATCGCGGTCCCCTGGTTCCCGATGCGCTGGGGACATATATCACCGCCTCCTTGCCTCCCTCGTCCGCCCGGGCCTGGGTGGGCTCTCATTACCATCCAGTCCGGCGTCTGCTGGTGGCTGGCGCCTGGTGCGGGCCCGTCCGGTGCGGTGCTGGTTCCGGGCCCCCCCCGCGCCTGGCTCCTTGGGTCAGGGGCGGTCCATGGGTGCATCCGTGGGTGGGGGGTGGGAGCGGTCCGCGTCGGGTGGTGGGTGGGCGGGCCCTCCTGCCCCGCCTGTCTGGGGTGTGTCTCTGGCTCTCTGGGGGTGCCGGCCATTGCTGCCCCGGGTCCTTGGGCCTGCGTGGTGTCCTGCGGCCTCTGCGGCTCCCTGGTCTTGGGGTGCCATACCGCCCCCCTTCCCCCGCAGGGCTGGCCCTGGACCCTGGTGATGGTTTCCATAAACACATTGGGAGGGTTCAAATACACGCATGCATGTTCAATACTTCAGCTCTGTGACGCATCGCAAAGAACCGATGGGATCACTCCAAAGGGGCCCACTTGCTTCTCAAACCTACCACACCGCGCTGGCAACTCTTCTCTACAATCGGGCTTTCCCCCTCCACCAAGACTCTCACATTTTTGGTGTTCAGTTTAGACTTCTCTTTTGTTTTTGTTTTTCAGTACAGTATAGTAGACATGTATATGTTTATTTTTGATAATCTGCATGGAGCACAACCACCTCAAGGCCACAATACATCAGCTACACTGCCTGTTTCTCCCGTTTTTTTTTGTTTTGTTTTGTTTTTTGTTGTTGTTGTTGTTTGTTTGTTTTTCCTCCTTCTTCTCCGCATGCACTGTCACTATATAACTCAGGACTTAAGCACCTGCCCCCTCCCCCTTGCTTGTTTCCTTACTTTCCCCTTGACACACTTTGGTGTATCACGGCCCTCTCTGGCTCATATTAGGAAGTTTTTCCAATAAAGGCTGTTAGGCTAGTCTCCAGGGAGGGTGGGTGACGGTCACAACCACGCATTATGGGTATAAAATACTTGACTGCAAGAGTAACAGTGCATCAATCTTCACAAGAAGCTTACACCCTTTTGTGGCGCTAAGCTATGAAGACCAATGCAGACAAGTAAAAAAGAAAAAAAAAAAAAAAAAAGATACAGATGGGAATTTGTGTCCCACCTTTGGTCATCCTGAAGTCCACAATGAGCTCCTGGGTCTTCTTCGTGTTGAGGTGCGAGTTGTTGTCAGCACAACATACTGCCAGGTACCGGATGCCCTCCTTGTAAGCTGATTCATTGCTGACCACTGTTGTGTCACCTGCAAACTTGATTATGGTTTAAGAACCATGTACAGGGGCTCAGTCATCGGTGAAGTTAAGCTTTTTTGAGTACTGTCCTCAGGTCAGAGTGGTTGCAGTCACCTACAACAATACATGCAACCTTTGGGTGTATGCTCTGTTGTTTGCTAATGCCAGCATGCAGTTGTTTCATAACAAGCTTAGCATCAGCATCTGGGAGGGATATATGGTGCAGTACATGGGTGATTGCTCTGAGACAACAAGGGAGGCTGAACTTCCCCTCAACTTTCATAGAAGAAATGGTCAGATATGCACTATTGAATTTACATTAAAATATGAATTTACATTGCATTAAAGTGCGCTAGGATGCATTTAACATCATGATTATGGTGTTCAAACGTCAGCTGTTTATCACCAGTTTTCAAACGCAACCTCCCTGTCATACATTCTCGTGTCAGCACAGTGGACGCGGAGCCTCCAAGCATTCCTATGAGACAGCGCTGAGCAGGTTTTTTTCATGCAGCAAAGCGAGACAGTCATTGGATAAGTGCAACAAAATCGTCACTTCCAGGGAGGCTTAGCTTCCCTGGGACCTAATGGAGTGGTAGGCGGGAGAGGACGCTTAGTGTATGCATGATGATTGGAGGAATTGTCTAAAAGGCTGAACCCCTTTGTGACTGACAGCACTCTGGAAATACGCATCGGCGAGTGGAGTCTTCTGACAGTGTCATCCTGAGTTCCTTATTTCCATAAGCCATATTGCTCATTTTCACCGTTAAACCCATCTGAAAATCTTTGTTTTGCTGTGGTTTGTGGCATGAGTGTGGTTGAAAAATGGCTTCAATTTAAATGTTCTTTTTATAAGTTTACTGCCTGGCTACAATATGACAAATTTTATGATGTAAACTTAAAGTGAGCTTCCCCTGTTTGAAAGACCACCAGCCGCCACTGGTGCAGTACCAACAGCTGGTGTAAACTTTCTGGGCAGTTAGGTCTGCAGTAAACCATGAGAGGTGTGAGGTTAGCAAAGCAATGACTCTTGATTATAACAATATCCCAGCACCTAACATTGTTCACATTAAAGCACAGTCCCTCACCTCTCACATCACTAGAGCTGTTCTATCTGCATGGAGGATGTAGCGCCCCATTGCTAAGCCCCATTTGCTTAGTGGTGTTAACAGGAATGCAGCTGTTAAGCCATGTTTCTGTGAAGATCATGATGTTGGTCTGTATTCCTTTTAAGAGTGGTAATATGCAACTGCAGTTCATTCACTTTTGTTCACCAAGGACCGTACAATGGTGAGGAAAATGCTTGGTAGAAATAAGTGATGGGTGTTTAGCTTTAGCATAACCTTTAGACTCTTCCATCGTCTTTGTTTTCAGTCTCAATGCTGCATGTGAGCACTTTGGTAAGCTGAGCCAGGCTGGTAGCCTAAGCCTCTGATGTCATAGCAATCTCTAGATTTGAGGTAAAGATACATTTGTCAGAATTGTGAAATCCAAGATCCAAAAGGTATGCAAGGCTGTTGTGAATGTACAAACTTGAAACTTATAGGCAGATAACTAAAAAAAAATTGCAGAATCAGGAAAGACCCCAAGCCTCATGTTGTGCCTGTGCTGTCATCTTGATTTAAAACCAAAAATTTGAGCTGACTTAAAAATTAAACTGAGCTCAGGACCTGCCCACATTAATGTCTTATCTTTCCTGTACAGCCCAAGGCACCAATTATCAGCATCTTATTAGTGTGTGTGTGTGTGTGTGTGTGTGTGTGTGTGTGCGTGCGCGCGCATTTGACTATAGACATTATATATGCGTCTTCTTATTGCGCTGAGTGTGTTTTATGCACAAGGACATGCAGGCGGAAGGAATAGCCTAATGCTTTCAGTCACTTAACAGTTAAATGATTGAAAGCGTTATCCTTTTAGACAGGCAGACAGTTGGCCCTTAAACCTTAAATTCATCCAGGGTTAAACCACTTTACCGTTCAAGTCACAGCAGAGGATAAGCAACACAAAGGCTTCCTTTTCTAAAGGTTCCTAAAAGCTGCACTAATCGTGTTTTTATATCAACAATGGATCAACTAACTGGCTCATGTGAAAAGGGTCACTTGTTGTAATAAACCCACAGATAATTATCACCAACTCTGCAGTTCTCCTCAGCTGTATGGAGCTTTTTAGCCTTTTTAAGGTCATTGTTTTGGTTGTGTGATATAACAATGAGTAGTACTTGCACAGGATTTTGAGAAAATGATATTGCACTACACTGACAAGTGATCATGATATTGAAAAATAATATTGCACATGATGTTAAGAAAATATTAAACATTCATTCATTTTCCGTAACTGCTTATCCTTTTGGGGATGGCGAGGGGGCTGGAAGCTATCCCAGTTGACACTGGGCAAGAGGCAGGGTACACCCTGGACAGGACGTAAACAAGATATTGATAAGTAGTAATGTGCATCATGTAAAGTAGCAGTGCACCTAATGTAGCTGGGTATTGTTGCTAGTGTCCTTTGTTTCAGCTCTCTTCCCTACAGAAGGAGGAGGAGTTTTACAATTTGATGGCCACAGGTAGGGTTGGGTATCGTTTGGTGCAGAACCGATACTTTTAAAATGGTACCCGTAGTTAAACGGTGCCTGAACTGATACCTCAAAATATGTTTTTTTTATGGAGGTTGAAAAGTGGCACAAATGGGCCACCTTTCAGAAGTGTGTGAGTATTTTGTAAAACAGTTTTAAATTATAATAAAAACAATGTTTTTATTTATTTATTGCTGAGGCAAATTAGAAATACCTAGAAATAAATAGGTATATGAACTCTATTAACAGTTTTAGAATATAATGAAAAACACTTAACAAACATTACAATAATATTAACTCTATTAAAGTCCTGTCTCTGTAGGCAGCCCAGGCTCTGCAAATGGCAACAAAAACATTTGGGTCCAGGCTGCAGCAACCAGCCAGTGTGAGACCAGTGAAAGTAAGCACACACACATGAACGCGGTGCCCATGTCTCACGGTCTCGCGCAAGGAGACGAGGATGAGGACTCTAAAACCACCTGATCCTCCATCGGTATGAGGGTAAGTAGATAATGGGTGAATTTTTATGTTGGATGCACTATCCTTTGAACAGGTGTGTAAATCCAGGGTAACTAGCAGCTATCGCTCGTTCATGACAAAGTCACGGAGGACGAGGGGGGGGAGGGGCGAGCTAGCTCCGTTGTGTTTGATAACATTGTTGAACGTAAACAGAAGTGACACCCAACGGTGCTTAGTGTGCCTTTAAATAATAATATACACACAACAAACGAATGAATGAATGAATGATTCTGTTACGTGTAACGTCCAATAGAGGGAGACATAGCATTTAAAAAAAAGCACCGAAAGGATGCACTGTAATGTGCATTTTGTTTCGGTCCGGTAGGTGTCGGTTGTATAGGTACCGGTTCCATATAAGCACTGACTTTCGGTACCCAACCCTAGCCAAAGGTTGAAAAGATCTCCTGTGGCATTCCGCTGTGCTCCTGATAGGAGCGCATTTATCAGGTGGACATGCATCTTTACTTTTGCCAATGCATCTCTGTAGTAACAATGCCCCAATTTATAAAAAGCAAATTGAGTCATATTCCCACTTGGTCACTGGTTTGATTACAGCATGCAGATGACTTGAAGCTCCAGATTCCTTATATTAAGTGATTTTTACACCTCTGTGTGACGCCCCAATCCGGACACATTATATTTCCGGGTTGTCCAACCATTCATTCATCCAGTTCTCATGAATGTGATATCTCAAGAATGCCTTGCGGGAATTCCTTCAATTTGGCAAAAACATCCATGTGGACACAACAATGAACTAATTAGATTTTGGGTCAAAGATCAAGGTCACTTTGACTTTGTCTCATTCTTGTGAATGCGATATCTGCAGATCAACTTAAGGAAATTTTTTCAAGTTTGACAAAAACATCCACTTGGACTTTATAAGAAACCGATTTGAATTTGGGGGCGAAGGTCAAAGGTCACTGTGATAGGCTTGTGCCAGTTTGAAAATTTTCCAACCGGTTTGATTTAAAGCCAAATATCTAACCGAACCGATATATCGAATTATATACCTAATTTTACCACTGGGGGGCGTATTTGAGCTATTTTATCCAATAAAAGCCCATGATAGGTGTAATGCGCTTCCAATCCACTAAGTGGCGGTAATGCTATATTAACCGCCAATACACACAAGGTTACACAAGAAGAAGAAGATGCAGAAGGACACCAAGGAACCTTCCTCCAACTCCGCTCTCTGGAGATTGTGTGGAGACACGGCGGTTGAGAGGGTCGAGCGAGGGGGCGTTCCTGTAGTAGTTCCAGCCCCCCAAATAGTACCAGGAACTTCTTCAGTGGAAACAGGTTACTAGGGCAACAAACTGAATGACTGCTGACTCCCTCGCACTTTTCCCGCCCTCAATGAAATTTGATCTCTTGCAGCAGCAGCAGCAGCAGCTGAGCAGAGCGGAGCTGGGAGTCCCTCTGAAGCCTCTGAGACAAACTAAACAAAACACTTGTAGGCTCCTCCACTTCATTTATAAACAAACATAAACCTTATTAAGTTGTCATAATGCATGTTACAATGCAAGATAAGTTGAATATAGTCCCTTGACACGCTGCCGATGTGAAAAGCTTTTTTTCTTTTTTTTTTCTCCTCCAGTTTATCCGGTTGATACAGAGCCCCTAAAGGGACATGGAAGGGGAAAAAAAATAGACGGTTGAAAAAAAAAAAAAGTACTTTTGCGAGATCTCGCAAAACATTAGCAATATCTCACAAAACTTTCCTTTCAGTAATGTACTTACAGGTCAGTTTGGCCCATAGAGACTGCAAGCAAATGCAACAGTGGAGCGCATTTACCCGTGGGAGAGGCTCATAGAGTTTTATTTTGAGATTAGCCTCAAATATAAAGACATTAAATCAGTGCTCGCGAGTAAACACGGTTTTCATGTAAGTGAGAGACATCTGAAGTGACTACTTAACGCAAGAGGACACTTTCGTCGAAAAACATTCTGTGACTTGGCGGTCCTGATTGAATTCATTAGCAACCAAATACAGTACTCTGGACAGTTTCACGGTTACCGGTGGATGTTTGCTAAATGCAGAGAACATGGACTACGAGTGAGGAAAGAGGATGTGCGCTTGGTGTTGAAGGAGCCGTGTATACTTGCGAGCATTGATTTAATGTCTTTATATTTGAGGCCAATCTCAAAATAAAACTCTATGAGCCTCTCCCACGGGTGAATGCGCTCCATTGTTGCGTTTGTTTGCAGTCTCTATGGGCCAAACTGACCCGGAAGTACATTACTTAAAGGAAAGTTTTGCGAGATCTCGCAAAGGTTTTGTGAGATATTGCAAATGTTTTGCGAGATCTCGCAAAAGTACTTTTTTTTTTTTTTTCCCAACCGTCTATTTTTTTTCCCTTCCATGTCCCTTTAGGGGCTCCGTAGGTTGACGTGAATTAAACCAGGTGGAGCTCTTAAACCGGACCGAACCGGTTAAACCGGAAATCGGCATATTCCTACACTGTGACCTCACAAAACATGTTTTTGGCAATAACTCAAGAATTCTTATGCTATGGTCAAAGGTCAACTTCACTGTGACATCACAGTATTATTGAAAAATACTTACTCAATGGCATATCTCAGGAACAGAGGGGGAGACATTTGGTCAGATACTGAACTAGTGACACTTCCTTTGGGTGCTCACCTTGACACTTTGGTGATTGTATAGATCTTCTGTGCTGCCAGGGGGTAATGTGTGAAGCATCTACATTTTTACAGACACAGATGTAAACTGTAAGAGAAACTTGGCTTTGTATGTGGAGGCATAAAACCACGGGGCAGGGATTCTAGTTTAAAAATATGGTGTTGTCACAACCCAGTCATTGGCCCATAACAGAAATGGTGAAAGACACAAAAATCCAAATGTCACTTAAAAATATATGAATGAATAAATAAAATCAAACTTAGGTGTCCAGGACATCAGTAACGTTCACATGGATGCACCTGGCTAATGTGGTGTGAGGTGTTGTGAAGTAAAAAGTGAAACAAACGGCTAAACAAAGCAAAAGGGGTTGCAGGGCGAGTCAAACTGAAAGCTGGGGCTTTTACTTCCTGTGATGCACTGGGCCCAGGTGCTTCAGATTTGGTGAGACACTGCAATCAGGCCTCTCTGGCACTTTGATAACAACATAGCTAAAGCACAGTAACCAATGCTGCACCAAGCAGCAACCTCCAGGCTGAAAAGCCAATGCATAAGTCCAGTTCCTTGAATGGCCACTTGAGGTTGGTTCCAAAACACAGTCAGTCCCCATAGACCACCATGTTAAAATGCCCAACTTTACAGCAGAAATAAAAATTTGAAGGCTAGTACAAAAACGGTTTTGGTCTCTATTGATAATTTTCCCATTCATTACGACTGTACTGGGGGTGATTTTTTTTTTTTCAGCTCATCTGTATGAATGTTTTTGAGGCTTAAAGTAATGCAAAATTAAGAGTGTTTTGAGTCACAGTGGGTCTGCAAGTTATCAGCCTAGTCTATTTGTCAGATCCACCCCTCAATCCTATCCAATGTCAAGATCATGTGACAAGACGATATGTGCTGGATAGCATACTGATGGGCCTGTCATAACAGCGTACACTGGGCCGATTGTAGCTGCCTTATGCTACTGCACGCGCTACTTTCTTTTGAGCACAATCAAACTTGAGAAATGCACTCAAATGCACTTTCATGCCTCAGGTTTACCTTTACTTTAAGAGCTTAACTTCACCCGACGTTAAATGATGGACATCCAAAGCTCTTCTGGTAAAATTCCAACCTCATCAATCATAGCAGTGTCATTGTTCCTTCATAACTCATTTCCTCTGCATAAGCTTTCATGGTTTTGTGGTCTATTGTGTGTCACTCTCTTGCAGAGTGATCAGATAAGAAAGACTACTTACGTACTTGAAAAGATTAGGTGAGATAACAAGGTTATTAGAATGTTTGTTTAAAAAAAAAAAATTATAACCATCAGGGACAAGGAAGAGTGTGTGTGCTTCATAATCTCTAAATTGGAAAATGAATGTGAATTATTCCCCTTTATGCTTTCTGCAATGTACCTGTTTGTTGTGTGAACTTGATGAGGTCGAATAGACGCGGGTTTTCCTAAACTGAAGTTCATTTTGATTTTATCTATAAAGCCTGTGAGTTGTGGTTGAATGCTCCAGAAAAAGTTAGTTACTCGACCCTGTGTTATGTTATTTATTCGTTCATTTAATTGTAAATCTATTGTTTCTAAGGTTAAGATTTTCATTTCACATCTGGCTTCATAATTTCAAGGCCAGTTTCAGTTATAATGGACACAAGTTTCCAATTGTACATTTAAGGGCAACCAATTTAGGTTTTTAATTTAAGTGACAGTGCTCAGATTGTTTCTTCAGAACAACCATACTCAAAAATGTATATATGTGATCATTTATTTATTTTTTTCAATAAAATGGAAATTTGAATTCACTTGTTGTTGTTAATTGATTGTCATACGAAGCAGGCCATGGAAACTGCAACAGTAATAAACAGCTGAAGGCAGATCTATCAGAGCAGTATGAGGGATTGTGCCTGTGGTGTTTGGCATACATTATTCTTATAATTTGACATTTCTGTCAGTCACTGTGAAATATTAACTATCACATGTGAATTAAGCAGCCTCTCCTTGTCATGTGTTATGCTCCAAAGACACTAAATCAATGCTAATCTGGTTTGGAAATATGAAATAAATAATTACTTTTACATTAATGTCAATGAGGGCCAAATTACGCTGCTATTTTGGATACATGTGCACAGAATACTGAGCTATAAGACACTTTAACTCGGTTATATGAGCCATCTTTTATCACATATGGTTTATCTGAGCTATAAATGATCAGTGACAGCCTGGAGGTTACAGAGAAGCCTTGTAAGCAGGAGGTTAGCTGCTTTTAAACCGGGGAATTGCATTAAATGAAAAGGAAGATGGGGCTCAGTTGACTTCTAAATCACTGAAAAAGGGGCTGAAAAAGGACTCATGTCTCGATCACACACACACACACACACACACACACACACACACACACACACACACACATCCTCACACCCTGGTCCCACTCTGGTGATAGTGGTCAGGGTTCAGTACTCATTTCACACCCATCCAAATGGCATTTTAGCAGCCCTGATATCTCACCCACCCCAATCTCCTCTATAATGAAATGGTGACACCACTCATAGTATTAGCCTTATCTGCCTTTATACACATTTTAAAGAACTACAAAATAAGAGAAGAATACATTTATTTGAGCTTATTAGCCTGGAATCCATGCATAGATCAAAATATTCAAGTAGAGATGAAATTGCAGCTCCACTACACCATATATTTATATTAACATTGAATAAAAAAGACTCTAATTTGACAGGGTTTGATGGTACTGCTGATCCCACTGAGAATACAGACCTCTTAACAGTTTTCAGCTCATTGCTTTGTCCACTGGTCTGTATGGTTAGACCCTCCAGCAATGGATAATAATATACCCTGTATTTCAAAATTGCTTTCCAGTGGAGACTATCCTTGAATAAATTGTTCCATGTTTTAAAAGCCTTTTAAAATCCATTTACTATGTTTTTTCTGAAGTTCGATCAACTGCAACATTGGACGGAGCTCAATTATTATAAAGATGGCTATATCTAACTTTGATACAGGACCTTATGCCATCTCCTACCAACATTCAGCATTGGATTCTTTTAACTATGACCCCTCTCTTTCCCTAACATTAAAGGCACTGAGTCTCAGTCACAAGCAATGTGCTCATCTGTAGCTGTGACTGGAAAGAGCCTCCTGTAGCTGTTGTGGCATCTATTACTTCCTCTCAGGCCTTTGATTTACCTGTCCCTGTCACAACCCCACTTTACCTAAAATAACTTAAATCTTTTGAAAGAAGGTTTTCTTTTTCTTTCTCTCTGTCTTTGTTTTCTCCTTGTTTGCACCTATCCACAGTAATTATCACCTCCATATATGGTGGTCACTGGCTATTCATGGTCAGGGATGTATGCTAATTGCTGACAAGTGGGGGCACACAATCAGTTTACAATTAATGATAATAATAATAATAATAATAATAATAATAATTTTAATTTATATAGCACCTTTCAAGAAACCCAAGATCACTTTACAATACATAGTAATGAAACAATAACACCAACAGAACAGCACAATACAACACAAGCAGTATAGAAAAACAACAAAACTATAACAAACAACAGAAGAAAGTGGAGAAACTGTGTGATGGTACACTGGGCATGAAATGGATTATCGAATTAAAAAGCCATTTGAAAATGTCCAGTGAAGGGGCGTTGCTGGTTACGGGGGGGGAGAGAGTTCCAGAGGGTGGGGGCAACGATGCTGAAGGCCCGGTCACCAAACGTTTGGAGGCGGGAGTGAGGGATGAAGAGTAGGCCGGAGTCAGAGGAGCGCAGACATCTAGAAAGAGTCTAGGGGTGGAGGAGGTCCATTATGTACTGTGGGGTGAGGGCATGGAGGGACCTGTAGGTGAGGAGGAGGATTTTGTAGATTATGCTGGACTTGAACAGGAGTGGAGATGGATGAGGGTGGGGGTGATGTGCTGCCAGGGATGGTGCGGGTGAGGACCCTGGCAGCTGAGTTTTGTACATATTGGAGCCTGTCCAGGGTACCCCAAACAGGACAGCATTGCAGTAGTCCAGGCGGGTTGAAGGAAAGTGTTGAAGGACTTGATGGGTGTTTCTGCAACTGAGTCAGTGAGTGATGGCTGGGGTCTGCAGATGTTTTTGAGGTGGTGGAAAGCAGATTTGATGACAGATTTGATGTGGGTCTGAAATGAGAGGGTGGAGATGAGGAGGATCACTCCCAGGTTGCGGAACTCAGCAGATGGTAAGATGGTGGCACTGTCAATGGTTAGGATTAGATCCCCAACCTAAGCAGTGCCTTGGGGGCCACAACCATGAGCTCTGTGTTGTTGCTGTTGAGTCTGAGTAGATTAGATGTCAACCAGGATTTTATTTCGAAGAGGCAATTGATGAGAGACTGAGGGGGCAGATGGGCAGAGGGTTTTGTACTGATATAGAGCTGGGTGTCATCGGCATATGAATGAAAGTTGAGACCATGGTGGCAGATGATTTTGCCTAATGGGAGCATGTAAATGTTGAACAGAAGGGGGCCAAGCACCGAGCCTTGGGGATACAGTGATTGGCGGAGAAGGGGGAGGAGGAGGAACCAGCATGGGTAACAAATTGCTTACCATCAGAGAGGTAGGAGCGGAAGAATGAGAGGGCGGAGTCAGTGAGGCCAAGGTATTTTGCCAGGTGGGTGAGGAGGATGGGGCAGGAGACGGTGTCGAAGGCTGCAGAGAGGTTGAGGAGGCTGAGTATACTGATCAAACCAGAGTCAGCAGTGATGAAGAGGTCATTGGTGATTTTGATGAGGGTGGTCTTGGTGCTGTGGTGCTTTCGGTATCCAGATTGGAGGGGTTCATAGAGCTCATGGTTGGAAAAATGCTGGTGGAGTTGATCAGCAACTGCTCTTTCCAGGATCTCACTGAGAAGAGGAAGGTTGGAGATCGGCCAGTACTGAGGTAAGTAGGGTCAAGACCAGGCTTTTTCAAAATGGGGATGACTGAGGCCGTTTTAAAAGTGGTTGGATAGATGCCGGATAACATGGAGGCGTTCAGAATGTCAACAATTATAGGGGAAACAATCGGTAGGGCTGCTTTGACAAGGGCTGTGGGCATGGGGTCCAGAGAGCAGGTGGAGGGCTTGGCCTTGGAGATCAGTGGCATGTGGGGGTGTGTGCAGCAGGAGCAGTGATGGTAGGAGCTTGGGTTGTAGGTGGTGCAAGTGGTACAGGGGAGACAGGCGCTAGGAGCTGCTGGTGGACTGAGTCCACTTTGTCCTGAAAAGAATTCAGGAATTGAGAGCAGAGATTGTGGGCACCTGGAGGATGAGGGTGGTCAAGGGTGCGAAGAAGGCGGTTGATGGTGAAGTAATTGATCAAGGTTGAAAAGTGAGTCCTGGTCCAGGTGAGAGCCTCCTTGTAGGTCTGTACATGATCCCTATAGGTCTCAAGGTGGACAGTGAGGCCAGTTCTTTTGGAGAGTCTGTCCAGCCGGCGACCAGCAGCCTTCATGGTATGGAGTTCTGCAGTGAACCAAGGGGCAGGACAGATGTAGGAGACAGTTCAGGTTTTGAGCGGTACAAGTGTGTTGAGGCTGACGGAGAGAGCAGTGTTGTAATGGGAAACCAGGCTATCAACAGGAGTGTTAGAAGGGTAGGGGGCAAGGTGGGATGCAACCATGTCATTGAGAGCAGATGTGCACACTGTCTTGATGTTCCTGAATGTGATGATGCGTTTGGTGTGGTGAGAAGGCAGGGGTACAGGGGCAGAGAACAGGATGGCAAGATGGTCAGCGACTACTAGGTCCAGACATTGGAGTTGGGTGGGGGTGGTACCAACTGAGCATACAAGGTCCAGTGTGTGACCCTAAGTGTGGGTGGGACCTTGGACATGTTGTGTGATGTTGAAACAGTCCAGTAGTGACAGAAACTCAGTGGCAATGGTGCAGGTGCTGGGGTCGACATGGATGTTGAAGTCACCAAGCAGGAGTGTGGATGAAGAGTGGGAGCAGACTGAGGTGAGAAGCTCAGCGAATTCAGACATGAGGGTGGTAGAGGCAGTGGAGGAGGTTTTGGGGAGGCAGTAAATGAGGACAACATGGAGCTGTGAGTGAGCGGCCAGGGAGAAGGCAGTACTCTCAAATGAGGTGGTATTAGGTACAGGCAGTTGTTTTATCGGGATGTCAGCACAATGGATTACCGCCAGACCCCCTCCACGGCCCATGGAGCGGGGCTTTTGCAGGTAGACATAACCAGTAGGTGTAGCTTGGTTTGATGTGAGATAGTCATGTTGATTTTGCCATGTCTCAGTGAGGAAGACAATGTCTATATTCCGGTCAGTAATGACGTCATGAATAAGTGGTGCCTTATTGTTAAGGGAGCAGGGGTTGAACAACATGAATGTGGGTGTATTATTACTCAGTGCTGAGCCTGGTGATGTGGATGCAGTGATGTTACCAACACAGACCAAAGGCTTCAGATTGGCAGTGTACACATGTGATTTGTTGTGATGATGTAAGTCCCACGTTTGGAGCCTCTATGGATATAAATGGTTTTTAATGGCCGGTAAGCATAGAGGCGGCTTGATGAAGTTGTTAAACATGAGAAATTGCGAGGCGGAGTATTTCAACATATTCCCTTGTGAAGCTTGGAGGATGCTAGTGTTAGCACAACGTTAGTAATAGTTGCAGACCAGCTGAGAGAAGGTGGTATCAGCCGAGAGGCCCACCACACCGGGACAGTAGCTAGCTGTACTGGAAATGACTCTCCGAGTGTAAAGGAATGAGGAGAGGCGGAGAAAATCCAGATGTTTGCTGCAGAAGATCGCTGATGGCCCGGGCAGGTAGCGCCGAAGCGGTGGTGGCTAGGAGGGCTAGCTGGTTGACACCGTCAGCCAGGCTGGATGGAGGACAGTAGTGAAGCTGTCCTGGTCAGCAATCCGACAGCAAAGAACAGCCAGAGGGACACGAAGAGAGGCAGGACGGAGCAAAATGGGGTGGATTACAGAGTCCACCATTCTCGGAACCCAACGGCTGTATTCAGTGTCTGACTTCCGGCAGACGGCGATACAGCCTCTGGGGGCAGACCCCGGATTTTTTGGTTTGATTTGGGCGGAGGAGGCGAATTTCCGTTTCCAACTTCCATTTATATATAAGTAAATATGCTGAACCATTGCGATGGATTCAGAGTTTGCAGTGACGCCTCGTTAGTTCACCGCATGGACTGTTTAACCTGGCAACAATTGCAGCCGGCTCAAACGTCACTGGGCAATATCACGTGGACTACAAACAGCCTACTACCGGAAACCAGGGCTCTTCCGCTCTTCTTCCAGAAGTAAGATCTCCTGGATTTGCCTACAGACTCTACATTCGCTGAATGCAGAGTCTGTATATAGAGACTACAGAGTCCACTAATGTGACGTTAGTCCTGGAGCAGGAGCCGATGCAGTAGCTACAGTAGCAGGTGTAGTGGGGTGGAGCACACCGTAGCGATGTTACGTGCTGTGCCGATGCTTCGAAGCATGCCTAGAGTAATCCAGGAAGTGTTTCCGTGATGCGCATATTGAGGCTTTTATCGTGTGACGAGTGATGTCATCAGGCTGTACCACGTGACTGGTTCAGGAAGCGGTTCAGATCTTGGTGCGAGGTTTGCACAGAACACAAATATTACCCCTTTTGCCATTATTATATTATATGACACTACACCACAACACAATTTTTAGCCAAATGATTGGTTTATACACACAGGATGCATTCACAAAACAAGAACAGTTTATTGTAGATGTATTTGATACAGTATAGTCATAATATACAACAAACAACACCAGCGTCCTCTCAGGAATCTTGCTAAGACAATTGATTCAGCAACATAAACATGTGCCTATGATAAAATCTGACCCACGTTGTTTGTGAATGCAGTGTAGCTTTTAGTACCCAGTTGTCTAATGTGCAAATCTATTCACAGATTTACTAACATTATATCAATGAGACCCACTGTGTGTTACTTAAGACATATATTAATTGTCAAAAAAGTATTTTTCATAAAAACCAAAATGGCAATGCTGCGCTCTGTGTAGATTTATTTCGAAATAATATTACACACATGGTTCAATATTATTATTTAACATATCCTGCAAATTTTATAATGATTGGATAAGTGGTTTCTGATTTATAGTCTGGTTGTGTTGTGCCACACCCTTTCTTTTGCATTTGCGGCACCCCCTACTGGACTATTTGATTGAAACTTTCAGGGTACGTAGTTAGTACTTATCTAGCAACTACCTGCAAGTTTTGTGATGATTGGCTCAACGGTTATGGAGTTAGGTCTGTTTATGTGCTAATGCCACCCCCCCTCTAAAGTCCATTGGTATCTTCAAAACTCAATGAGATATGTACAAGATTTTGATAAAGTTTGATAAGCTTGGTCTAACAATTATCCACATGAAGCTTGGTACAAATTGGACCTCTTTGTTTGTTGGTCTTGACCAGTCAGCACTGCGCCATTTACAGGTAGTCCAAAATGCAGCCACTAGAAAGAAACGGCGTGATCACATCGGTCCCATCCTTGCATCTTTACACTGGTTGCTTGTTAATTTTAGGATCCAGTTCAAGGTTTTATTAATTGTTTTTAAGTGTTTAAATGGTCTGGCACCGCCTTATTTATCAGAGCTCATACAGCCTCACAGTACTTCAGTAGCACTTAGGTCGTCAAACCAGCTGCTCCTGGCAGTACCTCTGTCCAGACTCTCTACTCATAGGGACAGAGCCTTCTCAGTGGCGGCCCCAAAGCTGTGGAACAGCCTACCATTCCAGGTTAGAGCTGCACAGTCTGTTGAGCACTTTAAAACATTACTGAAAACCCATCTTTTCTCCTTGGCGTTCAGTCCCAGCTAGGCGAGAATCCTTGTGTATGATTATATTATATTTCAGTAACTGTACAGCACTTTGGTCAACTGAGGTTGTTTTTAAATGTGCTTTATAAATAAAGTTTGATTGATTGATTGACCTACAATTTAGGAGATGATGTCAAGAATATATTTTTCAAAAAATTCAAAATTGATGATAATTTTACCATGGGACATTGATGGTTTTTGTGTGTTTTTTGTAGAACACACAGATGCATTTGTGTGTCAAATTTCAAGTCAGTCAGATTTACAGTGTTAGGCATGGCCTTGGCGTCATATTTCTTGTGCAGCATTTGCACTAGAGGGTGACACGGGAGTGGATTTTCAGTCCTGTCCCAACCCACTCCTACAAAAATAATCCCATCCAGTCCCAATCCCATGAAAACACACAAAAAAATCCCATCCCGTGACTCCCGTCCCAATCCCACAAGAATGACTCCTGTCCCATCCCGCTCCCATGTTGTGTTTCAGTAAAAAAATAAATAAATAAATAAAATACAGTACATGGATCACACAGTGCCTACCTTAGTTGAATATAAACCCAAATATGACATGTAATGTTGTGTTTTGATGTGTATTGCCTAATTATTTTTACATTCACTCCACTTTGAAGCTGTTCAGAATGAAAAACACATTTGATTTGTGATGTGGTCAGACAACACGTCATAAGAACCAGTTCTGAGAGAGAAAAATGTAGTTAAAGTATTGCAGTAGAAGTAGTGTTTGGTTCCTCTGACTGATATTATTATATATGACATCATTAGATTATTAATACTGAAGCATCAGTGTTAGAGCAGCATGTTACTGTTGTAGCTGCTGGAGGTGGAGCTAGTTTCAACTACTTTATAAAAACTTGACTATTGTTATTATGATAGGCCTGTCACGATAACAAATTTTGCTGGGCGATTAATTGCATCAGAAATTATTGCGATAAGCAATAATATTGTGTAATATTGTGCTTTTAAGACCATTTTTATTGTTGTTGTAATTATGCTGTTTTTAGACAATTTTTTAAACTTATATAATGATAATAAAGGCATATTGATGCAAGTACACCCCTTTAAAGAGAAATAAACATTTATTTAACAAGAATATTTAGGAATGCAAAAAAAAAAAATTTAAATATCCGAAATAACACGTAAAAATATCAAAATAAATAAATAAATACAAAAAAATAGACTCTCAGTCTCTTAATCTCAGGTGTGCAGTTAAGTTGGTCGTATTCGCTCTTTTTGTTGAGATGGTTTTTAGAACAATCCCGGTATATCGGCTCGTCCAAATTACTGGGCTCCCCTCTGTCATTTGGTTTAAATCCAAAACACGCCCACACAGGGGCCGTGGCATTTGGTTTAAGAACAAGTTCCATGTCTTTCTCTTACGCTCAACTGTTTTTTTTCTCCGCCTCGTCTCCCCCTCACAAAGATCGCACTCTGTGTGTGTGTGTGTGTGTGTGTGTAGCCCATAGCCCCACCTCCCACACAGAGACAAAGACACTCATGACAAGAGCTTTCCCTCCGTTCATTACGCTAATGAACCAACTCACCTGGCTGCCAGATGATGCACAGCAGTGAATGCTCTTGTCATCCAGTCTCTTTGGTGGAAAACAAACACGCATGAATATGACAATTAATCCCTTTTAATTTACCGTGCAATTCACCGACTTATCGCATATCGCGACAGGCCTAATTATGATTCCCAGTCCCACCCACTCCCGTTGACTTTTTTTCCCATCCTGTCCCAATCACATGACGAATAGTGAAACTGATTCCCATCCCGTGGGAATCCCACGGGAATCACGTGACCCGTGGGACTCTTGAAAAAATGTCAGCCTCTAATTTGCACACAACTTTCACTCACTGGTGAAAATTTTATGTGTCTGTAATGTACCATCTTACGGGAATTTACGGAAAAAATTCTGGGTAAAAAAGCAAACAAAAACGATTCAAAGCAAAAACAACAGGGTTTCAGCCCTTCAAGCTTGAGCCCCTAATTATCACTGACATATTATGAAATTAAGTTGTTTTGGCTAACAAGTTTTGGCTGAAATCAGACCTTGGAATCTGTCCATTCCACAGAGCTTGAGTTGACTGATTCGTCTGGTATCGTGAAATGAAACAGGTTTATCAGTTTAAAAAAATAAAAATCCAAAGAGTGCTGCTGTGGGACAAATGATTAGCCAATCAGCACCTTGGTGGGGGACTAACGTTGTCAACGCGTCATCAGTTGTCAAGCATTGTCAAGCAGCACGCTGGAACAACTGAGCAATACCAACCATGGTGAGTGCTGTAGACAAGATTGACTCTGCATTGAGGCTATTCTAAATTAACATGTCCTCTCAATATCACCTTACATCATCGTTTGTTTTATTTCGCTCTGATCCACTCTGGTAAAACAATTACACTAACACAGCTACGCATCACTGTGGATTTAAAATGATGTTCGACTCAGGTGGGTAAGTTGCTCACTAGTGATGACTGGTTAGGGAAAACCAAATTCCCCTCTCCCATGTTAATCTCTTACAGTGGACACAACTCAGACTAAAGATGGAAACAGAATGTACTAGTTGAAATCTTTCTGATATCAAGCAATAACATGTTAGCAAATGGTTGCCACAGAATGACCACATCCAGCAGACACAGAGCAGCAATTGCATTATTTTAAATTCATGTTTGTGTCCACCTGATGAATGTAAGTACAACATTCACTCTCTTTTAGCTCTGTTTTTTGTTCTCTACTTGCTCCTGAGAAAAAAAATATCTGTCTCTGTGGCTGCTAAATGCTCCACTGTGTTCACCAGTTAGTCTCTAACTGTGTCTGTCTGCTGTTTGCTGCTGAGCAGGTAGGGTACACGGACTTTATCAGTGCTTTTCAACTGAAAACAGCTGCTTGCTGTGGCTGAAAACAAGGCTATGAAAGCAGTGAGACAAAACAAAAGTTGTGGGCTGTGAAACAATAAGTTAAAAGAGGATAGAAACCCCTGCAGAGCTGAGGTGAACTGCAGAGTTGGAGATAAATCCCTGTTGGTTTGTGGCTACAAGGAACACCTTTCACATTACACACAGTCCTTTTGATCCATACTTAACATGAAAAAAATATCGATTGGTGCAGCTTTAACCAAACCCCAAACATAGAGGCATTTTTAGGAGAAATCAAAATATATTTCCAAATGATGGAGAGTAGGCTCCTGCATATGTTGACAAAAAGGTTTGACAGACTTTTGTGTCTCCATAAATGATGTCACTTAGCTTAGCATCAGTTGGGGCTGAAGACTACAGGCATGTGGGGTTGTGGAGTTAGAAAGAAGGGAGCTTACCCTGTGTGCTCACTCATCTCTATTTGAAGCTAGTGACTCCAGGCTACATTTGGTACTACTAGCACAACACAAGCAAAGTGGTGGTGGATAAGTTGTTTTGTGGGCAATGTAGGTTTTGAAAAGTTAGAAAAATGTATGGACTAAAAAAAATCAATTGAATGAATCAATTTTGATTTTTTTTTCTAACTGACCATCATGCCTGTGTCCATTTTAGGAGTGCAAAGCTTATTCAGTGGAGTCCTCTTTAAGAGCCATATGATTCATTTTGGAAGACACAAGTTACCAGCTTTTTGTTGTAAGGACCTCTTAATGCATTTTAAATGTATTTCCAAAATAGATTGACCTCAAAGTCAACATTGTTGGGGAATCTTAAAATTGGTATGAATGGTCAGTACTTAGTAGTACTAGTAGCACCCCCTTTGGCAAGTATCACAGCTTCTAAACACTTTTTGTATCCAGCTGAGAGCCTTTAAGTTCTTGTTTGGGGGATGTTCACCCATTCTTCCTGCAAAAGGCTACTATACACACATTTTTAATGATGACCATTGTCCTTGTGAAGGAGCCATCCTCTCCTCACCTTAAGCTTTTTTACAAATGGTGTGATGTTTGTGTCCAGAATTTGCTGGAATTTCCCTCTACCTGTGAAATGTTCCCCGTGCAATGGCTGCAACACAAGCCCAAAGCATGATTAATCCACCCCTGTGTTTAACAGTTGGACAGGTGTTCTTTTCATGAAATTCTGCACCCTTTTTTTCTCCAAAAATCCATCCATCCATCCATCCATCCATCCATCTTCTAACCGCTTCATCCTCTTGAGGGTCGCGGGGGGGCTGGAGCCTATCCCAGCTGACATCGGGCGAGAGGCAGGGTACACCCTGGACAGGTCGCCAGACTATCGCAGGGCTGACACATAGAGACAAACAACCATTCACGCTCACATTCACACCTACGGACAATTTAGAGGTATCAATTAACCTAGTCCCCAATCTGCATGTCTTTGGACTGTGGGAGGAAGCCGGAGTGCCCGGAGAGAACCCACGCTGACACGGGGAGAACATGCAAACTCCGCACAGAAGGGCTCCCACACCTGGGATTGAACCGGGAACCCTCTTGCTGTGAGGCGACAGTGCTAACCACTACAACTCGGTGCCGCCCCTTTTCTCCAAACATACCTTTGCTCATTGCATCCAAAAAGTTGTATTCTAACTTCATCAGTCCACAAGACTTGTTTCAAGAAAGTGTCAGGCTTGTTTAGATGTTCCTTTGCAAACCTCTCGTGCTGAATTTTGTGGTGAGGACACAAGATGGTTTTCCTCTGATGACTCTTCAATGAAGGTCATGTCTGTACAAGTGTCACTGCACAAAAGAAGAGTACACCACCACTCCAGAGTCTGCAAAATCTTCCTGCAGGTCTTTTGCAGTCAGACTGAGGTTCTATAACAATCCTATGAGCAGCTGTCTCAGAAATTTTTTTCTGGTACTTCCAGACCTCAACTTGACCTGAGAGCTCAAATATCTTGGGGTGACCAAACTTTTGCATGGTGCTCCTTTCATTTTTTTTCACCGTAAAATTGTACAAAACAAAAATAATACACTAATCTTGTTTAAAATGTTGAAACGCATGGAAGGAGACATTCTTCCACCTATGGTAGCAGGGTCTGACTTATTTGGTCATTAAATCCCCTCCCACGCTTGTATACTGGGACAAGGACAGTAGTCCAATTCAGTGGTCAAGCTATAACTGTACCTCAACTTAACTGTGCATCATTATTTGCAGTTTTACTAATACGCTGATTACATACAAACAGAATTAATTAAAAGATGCACAACAACAGTATCTCTGTTAAAAAGGAAAAGCAGCAGAGTGGTATGTGGATCTTGCTTTGAATAGGAGGATTTTATAAGACCATGATTATCACGATTATAGCTATTATTTAAAACCTACCAATGATCTTAAATACAAAATAAAATATAGAATGAAGAATTTAATCTAATCAAGCATTTTGAGCTCAGTGCCCATGTCGTTTTAGAACCAAATGAGTACGGACACGAGTCCAGTATTCTTCTCTTTGTCTTCATCCTATTCTTCTTCTTCTCTGCTGAGCAAAGCCGGTCCTAGTAAGATCAGCCAATTAAAAGCATTGCCTGTTTAATCACCGCAAAATGGGCAACAAAAGGTGTTTAAAAAGTGCTGCTCACACAGAATCCAGTCAATTAGAGGACAACCTTCCTGGGAGAACTCGCTTTCTATTTTAGGTTAATGCATCAAGTCCCTGCGTATGTGTCTTTCCACACACACACACACACACACACACACACACACCCTCTCAGACGCGCACACACTCTCTTACTGATACAAACACACACACGTAGAGGCTCTTTGCGCTCACCAAATGCTGATGCAGGACTTTAGTGGTTCATTTAAAGCGTTGCTAAGGAGTCAAAGGTCCAGCCATCACTTTCATTATGAGAGAGACACACACACACACACACACACACACACACACATTCTGTGGCATCGGGAGACACAGACACACAGCCAGCCACGCAGAATTAACAGTATGCACATAATTAACTGAAGTTAGACTCCACGCTAATCTGCCACACACTCCCCATCATGCCAATGAGGCTGAGCTCCACACTTTCCACGTCTTTTTCTTCTATCTGTATGCTTGTGTTTTTATCTGTCTATAACACACTCATCTACGCTTTATCTGCAGCCTACTCTTCTCTTCCACTTCCCTCCCTCTATCTTTCCTCCTTCTCCCCTCTGCTGTTTGTCTTCTTTCTTTCTTCCTTTCACAGACACTAGAGCAGCCACTTTGCATCCGCCAGATAACGACACAAAATTCAATTTCTCGCAGAGTTGCCTCCCTAATGGCTGAGTGGGGGGAGAGTGTGACGTGCTGAGGTTCCTGTGCTGAGTTACCTCTCTGCTGCTGCTCTCATATCACAAGTTCACACCGAGGCCTAAAAAAATTGGACGCATCGGTCGGCACAGCGTGGTATGATGCTGGTGTGCCACGGAGGCAAATAGCCTGCAAGACGAGGTGAACATTTTGATAGACAAGAGGTTCAGTATTAACAGGCACAGTGATGCAACACAACACACCACTGTGAAATTACATCAGTGTCTGAAACGTGTTGTGGTATTAGCATAGGCTGTATAAAAAAATATTGGATGTAGCCACCCATTTTGAATCCTTGAGTTTGGTGTTTTGGCTGTTGCCATGTTGGATTTTGAGAGACAGAGGTGACCATATGTGGTTGAGAGGGTGGTGCTGAAAGTCACTGCACTTAATTATATGTGACTTGATAAAAAATAGACTAAATGTGTTAGCTATATAAAAAATTCACCCTCTGTACAGTTGCCATGAATGGGTCATTTTTTTTTTTTGTACCAAGCTATAAAAATGTTTATTTCTGTTGTAAAGTTGGGTATTTTAACATGGGGCTATATGTGGCCATTGAGTGCAGTTCAGACCAACTCTATCAATATTCACATTTCCATGTCTGTGAATTTTCTTTTTTTTTAAGGTTAATTTTTTTCGGGCTTTTTTGCCTTTAATGTACAGGACAGAGTGAATGTTGGCAAATGTTGGCAAGCCGGAGTCGAACCTGCAACAGCTGCGGCGAGGCATCGCCTCTGTACATGGGGCGCCCACACTATCCACTACGCTATCGATGTCCCAAATTTTCTTTTTTTTTTCTCTGATACTCCATAATCACGTTGCTACAAATGATAAATCATTAATAACATAATAACAAGGCAGTCGGAGAATTTAACAGTGTCTCCAAGCAACACATGCACTGCTGGGCATTTGCATGAACAAGGAATGCTAACACTAAGCCTTGTTAATACTATGCTTAAGTGTGGTTGGTGCAGCCGATGTAAAGTTCGTTCTAAAGACTGGTTGTAACAATGACCGAATTAGCAGTTAGGACCAGTTGGTGCAGCCGGCTCCAGAGTCCTTCACTGTCTGTATGTAGGTAAGTGATGAGGTGTCTGAGGGTGAAGGTACTCTATTACTGTGTTTACACTGCATGTGAAAAAAAAAACCACTTCTCATGAATGAATTACATGTCAAGTCAATGTAAAGACATGTTTACATGCGAATTCCCACCAGATGGCACGATGGATGGGATGGATGTGACACAAATGACGTGCCATACGCGAATGAAGTGGTGCAAATTAAGCAAGTGGTGTGATTTCACCTCATATCCTCAAACTTAAGCGACCAATTTGCACTGCGATAATCAGAACTGATATCCTCCGGGGACATATGACACAGAAGACACCCATGCAGAAGTTCACTTATCAATTCAATGATTTTGTGCATATGACGCGAGTCAAAACAAAATATTCTAGCATTCAAATTTGCGCGAGTTTTGTGAACATAACGTTAGATGAAGACCCTGTAGATGTTGTTATTCCAGTGTTAAAGAGACTGGACCAAGGGTTACACCACAATTGTTTTTAATCTCCCAAGATAGTATTATTACACACTTTTGTGTGACATGCTGTGCACATGCTGTGTTTTTTCCGCCCTCAAATTCATTGTTTTCAATGTAGACACGCTGAAATGCCAGAATGACACCATTGCGACGTGCACGTGTTCCCGAGTGCCTGTTTTTCAGGGGGCAATGGCAGCGACCTGAGATAAACTGAGTTCAACTTTTGGGACACAGCAGCATGTACAGTACGTCAAGTAACGAGGGCCAACCAGTTACAGCCGACAAATATGTTTCCCTTCATCCGTAAATATCAGTCTGTAGCAAATATGGAGAAGAAATTGATCATTTTAGTACAGGGCTGCCAGAGCTTTACATCTGTCCCACAGACAACAGGTCCACATATAAACAGTGTCTAGAAAATCAGCTCTGCACTCAGGATATTTGGTAAGTAGGCTATCATACGGTGCTTGTGAAACACAAAAGTAGCACCCAGCACCCAACCTCACATTTTCCAGGCGGATAAATACGTGTGTATGTATACATGTACGGCCCCTTATGTTTTTGGTATGTCTGTGTCCATTAATACATGCTCTTTCCAAGATCTTCTCTGACATGAGACTTGTGTTGTATTAAACTCAAGTAAAATCAGCTATGGCTCACTGGCTTCATTCTATTATTCATCAAAATGAGGACTGATGAAGAGTACAAGTCATCATTCAGTGACCCCTCGTGTCCTGTCTTCACTGCATTTCCTCCACTCAGTTAGTTTTTAAACCTATATTCTCAAACATTGCCCATGACAAACCTTTGCAAGAGGAATCCTCTTGCAGGTGTTAAGAAGAGAAAAATGCAAAAGCCTACATGAACTGGCCCGAGGCTTTTCACACACTGAAGAGTTTAAGAAGAAGAGTTTATACTTCATACCACAGGCTGACAGCACTGCAGAATACAAGTTGTTACCAGTTATATGTTCAGCTTGTGTACCAGGACAGATAAGACATAAGTTGTTTACCTCCTCCTGTAACTCTTCACAGAATTGCAAGTTGAAGTTTATGCTCATACCCATATGTCTGCAATAAGCAAATTATGTGAAACCTAAAAAATATCAGTGTCTTATCGGTCAGGCCTGATAAGTCATTATTTTGCCATTCAGTCTGAAAAACAACAGAAGTAGACTCATGACGTGACAAGACTAATATATTTACATAGCACCATTTAAGCCTCCTGCTTTGATCCAGTGCTGTTATAGGACAAAAAAAGAACAAAGGTTCTCACTTGTTTCAGTTGCGTCATTCTTTTTATAAATCTCTTAACACAAATACTTCAGGGCACGTTGTCCTCAAAGGCAAAATAAAGTCCATCAGAGAAATTATGGAGAGCCAATGATTTCCAATAGCAAAGTAAGGTCATCCGTGTTTAATTTAGACACCTTTAGGAATATGGAAAATCTATGATGTGCATAATCACTTTCTCAGATCTGATGCCGCCGTGGGCCCAACGCCGCCCATTGATCACAGCGGCCAGGCGTCCTCTAAAAACACAGACATCAACGCGTCCAATAAGCAGCAGGAGAAGGACGGGAGATTGCCGGGCAGATTAACATGGTGAGACTGATGAATGTTCTCCTTCCATCTTTGATTCATTTGATCAATTAATTTCATCAATTACCTGTGACATCTACGTCAGCGGAGGGAGAGACAGAATCACAACACAGTGGGAGTATCAGATTACCACTAATTATCCACAGGCAGAGCTCTGATGTATGGTTGTTGATTAATCATACATTTGATGAGTTACAGCCACTAATTGTCGACTGACAAAGGCTAGGTTTGAAAATGTGGTGTTTTTAACCCAGTCTGATATAGCTGAGACACAACATGAACAAGACATATCTTCTCCAAGTCCCAAGCTGAGGAGACGGATTGCTGAAATCTGTATTTACAATGTCTTTAAAAATCGGTGGAGCTAAGAATGCACTTCAGCATTAACAAAGGTCAAAATAACAAACAACAAATGTAACTAGGCGGGATTAACAAATTTAACCAAAATCAAAGAAACCAAATACTAAGGGTGTAAATCACAAGTTTCAGCATGGTAGGATATTATATTGATTCTTTGGACAACAATACGATATTTGAGACGATATGAGACGATATGATCTGTCCATTAAACACAGTCTATTACAGAAGAAGCTGCCACCCTTTTCTTTTTTTGTTTTGGCCATATATGATAAAAACAACACACAAATAAGACAAAAAAAATTTAACTGCTTATATGTAGTAAAGTTCAATTTAAATTGACTCCAATAACATACATAAAACAGTAACAGAAACTGTGAAATTGAAAGTGCATTTTGAAAAGACACCATGCATGTAATGAGCAAAAATTGACACGCCATCCGTGAATGTCCAAAACTGACACAGGAGGTATCTAGCACATCATATTTTGACATGTAGGTCCACTGACAAAGTGGCAGTATATTACAATTTGGGATAAGAGCATGTTGACCAATCACCTCCATGAGCAGGCGCACTCCTACTTATGAAAATTTACACACCTGTTGCACTTAAGCCCATAACAGTTTTATTGCTGAGAGAAACACATTAACACAACAAAATACAACCACAGTTGTAACAACAATGTAATGCTATTAGTGGGCTAGGAGGATTTTCTCTTTTGTGGACCTATATCACATGATTAGCATAATATATGCTAAATGGATAATGCTTACTTGGACCAAAAACTTTCTCCTCATCTATCTTCCCCATCTGACTTAATGAGGTACATTCATGTGTGAGCGTGTGTGCAGAGGTTATGTTTGCAAAATCATTGCATGCTGTTTTAGTTCTCATGGTCTGAAGACAAATGGAATTTGTCTGTTTGTGTTTCATACTGTCATTGTTATCAGATCCAGGTGTCACAGTTACACCTTTTCTCCAAACGCGTTATGTCTACTTGTCTGTATGTAAAGTCTGAAAAAGAAGCGAGGAAAAAACGGCATCCATGATAGCGTTGTGTTTATGATCCCGTCTGATGTGGTCCATTCATCATTCAGATGAAACCCAGGGAGCTCTCTGCATGCCAGCACCCCCAGCTGCTCTATTCTCTTTCTCTGTACTAACATAGATTGATAGATTTTGTTGATAGTCTAATGGCTTTTTATGAAAAATTACATCTGGTTGTCAAATTAGACAAACACTGGGAACCTGGAAGTTGTAAACTTGAAATATACAGTGAATAATTGCTTATAGAAATGCTTATATGTTGCTATTTAAAGGTTCACCAATCACAGTTTTATATTATGATGAAATAAATTACGACATATGATGTCTGTCCTTATGTGTTAGCCCTGCGAGAGTCTGGCGACCTGTCCAGGGTGTACCCTGCCTCTCGTCCAGTGTCAGCCGGGATAGACTCCAGCCCCCCCACATCCCTCAATAGGATAATCGGTTATGAAAATGGATGGATGGACGGATGTAAAAGAGGTAACTGGTGACAAGCTGACACTAACTGAAATAAACCCCAGACTGCAATTACTCTCAGTCTTTAGCTTCTTTTAGCTCAGTGTTTTAATTTGATGCACTACTTGAAAGTCATAAACCTGTTTTCTAGCATCACTGATAAAGCCCCTGCACAATACCTGCTCAGTACCAAACATCAGTTAGAGACTATCTGGGTGAACATAGTGTAGCATTTAGCAGAGTCCAAAGCAAAACTAAAAGAGTGACTAGTGGATGCTAGGTATTCTTCTACATCTGCTGTTGATGTTCGGGGATGCTACAACCAACACCAGCACATCATCAAAAGCACATGATTAGGTTAAGAAAACATTTTGGTTTGGTCTACGTTTATATGGGAAGCAAACAGCAGGTGTACCGGTAAGTCTGGGGTTTGTTGGACCCATCCACCTACCCTCCTGCCTATAGGTACTTTCCAACTCCGTATATTACATCTTTACTGGTAGTTTTTCAACCTGATGCCATCCAGCTGCATGTTATACCGCCAAGACAGGTTACATACTGCTGCAGTATGAATTGATGCCAATGAATTGATGCTGTATATCATACTGCCCCAACAGGTGTTGTCCAGCTGACCGGCGGCATATCGTAACACTGGGAAAGGCTATGTCTGGCCATGTTACAAACTGACACTGTCCAGTGCTGCAAAACATGGCTTTTGGCATCAGATGTCTGATGCCAAAATCACTGACAAAGTGGCAGTATTTGACAACTTTGCAATAGAACTGGCTGTTTATATTCATCAGGTGGACATAAACACACTGATTTGACTGATTTAATTTTCAATAGGTGCCATACACCCGAATTGCCATAATTTTTACAAAGACAAACTACAATTCTTGGCTTTTCACATTCTAGTGATTTGTACAGATGTGTGCCATCTACACAGCTATGGAATTTTCCACCATACTGTTGTGTAATTGTATGGAGAGAAAACATGTACAAAAAAAAGTGTGGGCCAAGTATCGAACCATGCGGAACACCACAAAAATGATAGTTTTGTCCATTTTTTTGACATTTTTAGCACTGACAAGTTGCTTTGCTATTGGTCAGCATTGCAAATTTGCATGTCAAATTACACCAGAGTTGAACTCTGTGTAAACACTTACTTTGTCCCTGTGAGCCATTACCACTGATTGTGCTGCTTCCATTGAAATTAATTGATTTTAGTCAAGATTCACTGATACTGGTGTGACCTGGTCATTACAAAGATCACAACTGGTGCTTTGGTGTTCTGTTTATGTCTAAATTGGGTTTTACAAAGGTGTGTCAATACACAAACACTTACCTCTGTGTTACATACAGTAAAGACTCTATGGTGACCGTATTTAACAAAGAGTATGTGTATTTCTGTAATGTATTAGCTCCTGAGTCTGCACAGTTTTATGCATTTGCCCTCACCATATCCTTTGGGCCCCACTTTAAGTACCACTGGTGCATTCTTGTGTATGTAAAATTACAGCACGTGAGTTATTGCAGCCTTTTGTGCATCAATTATACAGGCGAAGGAGGAGGAGCAGGCATGTGTGTCCGGGGTGCCAGACTCTAGCAATAGGAGAAACAACACTGGTGAGCCAGGGAGCACCCAGCCATTAAATGGCCGTGACGGCTCACTGAGCTGCTGCCAAAACAAACCACACAGAAAATGACCAGAATGCATCTGGGGGCGAAGAGGCGCAATGAAGAGATAGAGTGAGGACAGGGTTTTAGGTGGCTGGGGCAACAGGGGCTTGTAACAGCGGAAAAATGACACTCAGTACTGGCCAGCGGCCAGAAAACATAGGAGAGGACACAGAGCCGAACAGGGCTAAAGACAACATGATGGGGGCGACAGGAGGTGGGGTGTGGTATGTCAAGTGTACTGTTATACACGAGCATGGTGGAAAAACCAATGCATAAACATCCATGGCTTCTAGCAGACAGCAGAAAATGCAATCTCTCAAACAGTGGATAAACACATTGCAGTGTCCGCTGTAGACATTTGTGGGTCCAGTGCTTTGTGGCTGGCAGCCATGGGGGGCATCACTGCAGCTTGTTAGTAGACTGTGGAGGGTGGCAGCCAAAAGACTGCCTGTGTTTGCCCAGCTAATATGGGAGAGGTTAGGAGCCAGGGAGGGTTCATTACCGTGGCCATCACTTTGCCTCCATCTGAGCCAACTGAGCTGGAGGACAAGGCAGAGCCAAGAGACAATGCTAATTGTTATAGAAGCCCAGCCAATGCTACTGCAACTGCATGGAAAGGTACAGTATAAGACAAAAGAGGGGACAGGCTGCCATGACCTACTCTTGGTGTCAGGTTCAAGTATTCCCAACCCATTCTTATTGCAAGGTATTAAATACTGACACGATGTCACATTCCTTGGGGTCTCATAGCGACGCACAGGACACCCTTTCATGTATCTATGTAATGCACAGCTGGCACACATTGTAACACGTGGTTAATGTGGTGAAACTGTCATGGTTAGGTTTCAGCAACAAAAATACTTGGTTAACTGATAAAACATTAATAGTTTTGGGTTAAAGTAAGTGTGCTTGTTACATAACAACAAGGTAATGTAATGTAATATAAAGACAGCACAAGAGTGATGTCAGTGAATGACTTAGGAACAATGTGATGTTAGTTTAAAAAAAAAAAAAAAAAAAAAAACAGGACACGAACAGCAGTCCTCTGAGTTACAGTCTTGTTTTGTCTGACCCATCCACCGGGGACTTTCTTACTCTTTTTACCAGACCCACAAGAATAACACCAGTTTTTAAAGGCAATTTTTGTAGTGGCCAAAAGGTGACATTACAACTTCTTATTCCGTCATGCGATGTCTGTAATTGAATCATTTTATCCCAATTAAAGTTAGCGGCATTCTAAACTGGAGGGAACCGGCTTGCCCAGAAGAAGCCTCTGTTGCATCTGCTCTAAGGACTCCACAGTGTGAGAGCAGTGCAGATGATCTCCCTTTGGTGTTGATATTACACCCTGAGGGGCATGCCAAATCATTAGGATTTGTTGACCTGGGGATAAGAACATGATAGCATTTCTACAGCTCTATAGGAGCAATAAATCTCAGTGGTTATGTGATATGATCCCAAAGCAAAAATTTACAAAAAGTTAAAATGAAGTTTTAATAGGGTGTTGATCCTTTAGCTCAGGGCTATTCAATTATAAATTCAACTGGGCCAGATTTTAAAACCAGAAAATGTTGATGGGCCACATTTTCAGCATGTGTGTATATATATATATATCTATATCTATATCTATATAGATATAGATATAGATATATAGATATATAGATATGCATATATATACACACACACACACACACACACACAGCCCTCCTCAACATAATTCAGAAACAGAATAAATAAAGAGCTATCAATGCACAGAGGCATAAAAAGTGGCATAAACATTTACTAATAACATAGTGCAATGTGCTTGTGTAAACCGCAATCGCAAAAGATAACAGTGGTGAGTGAGAGTCTGTGGACAGAGTGGATCGGATGGAAATATGGCTTTCCACATGCTGAACACATGTATTGATAAAGTATTGGTTTTTTATTGGCAGAGGCTTTATTGTGCTTACTCACAGTAACAAGCGTAGTTGTCGTCAACTAGAGTAATCTTGAAGTAATACTCCCTTCATCTGCACGGCGGCCTCTCTGCTGCTGTCTGACTTCACTCTGTTGTGTGTGTGTGTGTGTGTGTGTGTGTGTGTGTGTGTGTGTGTGTGTGCTGTGAGTAAGAGGTCAGCCCTGAAATGCAGAGAGCAGGGGAGAGGCTGCAGAATGATGATACATGAAACCAAAACTTTAAAAAGTAATGATAAGAGCCGATAACGTCAGAGCTTACTATTATTATGGTCTTGCTTAAATTTGCCTCGGGCCGTTTAATACCAGGTCTCGGTACCAATCCCTGCCCGGGCCACTCAGAGGTTGCTTCTGGGCCGCATGCAGGCTGCGGGCCTCTAATTGAATAGGCCTGCTTTGGCTGATTCCTACCATAACCAAAACTTAAAATCCTATTTATTGTTTTTATTATTATTTATTTATCATCCCCCATTCACCTTTTCTCTGGCATTTACTGCCAGTGTGAATATTTTATTCAGATTGAGATTTAAGATTTTTGATTTTTGAAAACTTTTGTTTTTCTTGCTGCCCTGTGGTTCACTTGCTCTGTTCTACTGTTTCAATTAAGTGTTCCTTTTTTGACAGCTGGCAGAGCACAATGATTTCCAATAAAAAAAAAAGTGATGACTGTTGCATTGCCAGGAAGCAGGAGAGCTTGTGAGAAAAAGATTAAAAGAATGGTCAGAGCCCTGACTTGTTGTCCCTATGGGTCAAGCTTCATAAACACTGAATGCTACATTTCCCATAATGCAATAGTTTATGTTAGAAATGTATTGTTTGGTAAATAGAGGTGTCCAGGGATGACGTTTTTCTGTAGCTTGTATCACCTTGGTTTCCTCATCAAAAAGCCTATGGGATTTTTTTTACTGAATTCTGGATTATTGCCAAAAATAAGCTTTGTCCCAAATTAATGTTTATGATACTTAAATGTTTTGTTCAGCAAGATAATCTTCACAAATGAACACCATTTTCATGATCACTGATCACCTGAAGTAAAAAGCTAAATAAACAACAACTATACTATAGTTACATACGTCACCACCATAACAAGACTGTAAAGCCGTGTACAACACAGCTCAGCCTGATGAGGTTCTGTAGTCTCATTTAGCCACTTGTTAGCAACTGCCATTTTCAAGACACATAGAAGCTTCAGTGTTCATGAGTGGAGTATTTACTGACGAATTTTATGTTGTAAATCAACAATTAAAGTCTCTTCATCTTGTGTTAACCACATAACTTATTTCAGGCATCTAACCAAAAACCCAGTCAAAGCACCTACTGACTTTGAGACGAGGGAACAGTGAGTGGTAAAATGCTAAGTGATTTCCGGGTTTTAAGCAAGGCTATTCCAGAGAAGGCTGAGACACGGGGTCAAACATGGGGGGATTGCACATGCGCAGTAAAATCTGGTCTGCACTTCCTCAAAGGCTCAGTAGATGGCGTGAGACCGCGGAATAAGGGGGATGTTTGTTTCATGGTCAATTTGTATTTTTGGTAAAATTTGGGAATTTATAAATGATTTGAAAATGTTTGTTTTTGCAATAGAATTTAACTATTATGGCAAAACTGATAATCTGTGCTCTGTCTTAACAGCAAAATATATTGTGATAATATCTAGTGTTACACTGAAGGATGATTCTCAGAATCAAAACCAGTGACAACAGCCCTAGTTCTTTACCAGAGGCATTAGTTAAGGTTAGCTACTTTATTATGGAAGAAAAACAAATTAAAATGATTTTGAAAAAAGAGCTTATTTTGACATATTCCAGTATTCAAATATTCTCAGTTTCATTATTGTCTTGATGTCACACACACCACAAAACACAGGAACAATTGCAGGACAAAAATGATTTATTTTGAGTTTTCACACACAAACAGTCACCACACAAATAACAAATGAACTAAAAGTCTGAGGAAGAGGTTTGTGCTGGAAACATCACACAGCAAAACAAGAGGTATTTGATCTGGCTCCATTTTGTTGGTTCTGGGATATGTGCATGCATGTCATTTTCACAGCTTATTATTGGACTGTCACTGGTGGCCTGCGCTGTGGGTGAGAATGACAGAGATGCAATTCCGACAACTTCAGGCAGCCGCCGTCCATGGACATTGGAACTATTTTCTGAGAGGGGGGTTGGGGTTTTTGTTGGGAGGGGCAGGGGAAGCACGCACACTTATCAATGATTAAGGATTTGATTTGAAGTTATTTTATAATAACATGCAGTTATTAGAGAACTAGAATGGATGAACATGGCATCTTAATTGTTAAGAAAATGAAACTTTGATAACTAAATCAAGCCATTTAAGGAACATAACAGCATTATTTGTAAACTTGAATGAAAAAAAGAAAAGTCTGCGCTCCTGACTGAAGGCTTTCATGCATTTCCATAAGTGGACCTTCTCTCAGTTGACCTACTGATGAAGATTTTAAGCAGGGTCGAGACATCGCTTTCATCCATAAAGTCACTGTGGGCGTTCATAATGGCCAAATGTGTTAGTCTCTCCTGCGTCATGGTGTTGCACAGGCAGGTTTTCAGCCTGCGCAAGGCTGAGAAAGAGCGCTCGGATGCCGCGACAGACATGGGCAGGGCCAGACAGAGCTTAACGAGCTTCTCCACCTCCGACAGCATGGAGCGGGTTTGGGTTTGGGGCATCCTGGATGCCAAGGCTACTGTATGTAGTCATGCAGGTTGCATATCACATCAAAAGCATAGATCTATGCATTAATGATATGAAAGAGATAAATGTAAGTCAGACAAATTGAGTTTAAATTCAGATTCTTTATTTTTTAAAGCGTAATGTAGTGGGTAGGGAGGCTGGGGTGCGGGGGTGTGGATGAGAGGGGTTGCGAACCCCTAGTTCCGACGTCTATGCCACCGTCCAAAAGTCCAAGCAGACCGCACCAAGCACAATCCTTGATCGCCTGAGCGGATCCTGCGCTTTTTATCTAGCGCCCCTGCTGTCACCCTTTCAGCATCGCAGCTCAAGTTACACTGCGCATGTGCAATCCACCCATGTTTGACCCCATGTCTCAGCCTTCTCTTGAATAGCCTTGGTTTTAGGACTCACTCCTGGCAGACTGTAGGCCTATCTTACATTTCTGGGTCTCTAAAGCTGTGTTCACACCAAACGCGAATTCGCAAATTCGCGTGTCAAGATTACATACAAAGTCAATGCAAAGACGCAATTAGACGCAAATTACGCCGGGCGCTAGACGCGAAATTTGCGTCCAACACCTCATCACTCAAGTTGAAAATATTGAACTTTTGAGGCGAATTCGCGTGACGCTGTGCCGCGACAGCCAATCAGCATTGATATTCTCCCGACGTCACTGGCGTGTGTCAACAACGTCCAGTTGTTGACACAACAATAAACTGCTACTCACCGGAGACAGATGGACAGATGCTCCGCAGCTGAAATGGAGCGCCTGTAGTTGGTGTCCTACCGGGAGATCCTGGCGCCAACCCTCGCCAACAGGTCCTCAAACTGGGCCCCAGTCAGCCTGAAGTACCGCTGAAAGCGGCTATCATCCAGACGGAGTTCCTGGAGGAGGTGGTGAAACTCGCTGAGCTGGATGCGCTTCTGCAGGATAGGGTGAACCCAAAAACGACGGCTTTTGGCCCTCCGATGCATCTGGGACTTCCAGAGCAGGTACAAATCAGCGATGGTGGTTATCTCAGCCATGGTCGGAGCTATATGATACTACGTGTCTACTCTACAGAGACCGCAACAAAAAGGAGCAGGCTTGGGTGAAAGTTGCCGGTCTTCTTGGTCTTGGTCTTTAATTAGTTTGCAGAATGGTTGTACTATGAACGTTAGCACTAGCTTAGCTCCACTTAGCACAGCTGGCTTCCCCGCTACTCGTACGAATGACGCGATAACGTGAATTAACAAAATGGTCCAGTGTCCAAACTCGCGCATTACGCGCGGCGGGTTACGAGCGAGTAATTCGCTTCAGTTGCGCCCGGTGTGAACGCTACATAAAGCAGAAGTGGTTTCTTCATTCTTCCAGTTAGCATAGTAATGGCACAATTCCATCGTAGTCAGTGTTGCTGTGTGTCTCGGTGCACTACTTCACAATTAAAACAATACTACCTTTCTTTCCACAGTTTCTAGCCTGTGCGCTAGCAGCTAGCATTATCCCATTAGTTCTCAAAAAGCAGTGCAGCTCGTGTTCTGCAAGCGATAGCTGTGTGACTAGCTAGGTGGTAAGGCAGCTAAATTGTAAAATCGTTCATGTTATCTACCAACTATCAAAGTAGTTCTCAGCTCTGTCTTCCCCGTTGCCTTATCACTTCTGCTAAGCTACAAAGGAAGCTTAGCTGACATAGGTATGTCCATAACACACTGTCTACCACTAATCCTAATACTCTATACTGACCTGCTGGGAAATGCTCATGATATAGTACTCTGCTAACTTTATACTTGCTTGTCATATTTACCTGTTGAAAGAAATTGCTAAATTCCTTTTTAGAAAATGGTAATGGTTAGATGTATTCAGACACCTGACAAAGGAAACTGTTTCTAACTGAAACTGTCTTCTGTACTAGACCATTACATATTTACATATTACAACACTTAATGGAGTGACAGTAAAACGTACCCTGGATGAAAAGCAAAGGACAATGGTGTTAAGTGACCTCAAGTGGACAACCCACTCATGCTTTATCTGGAAAGACGGCATCATGCTAGTGTTAGCTAACAGTACACAGACAATGTTTAATAATTCATTCATTCATTCATTCATCTTTTAACCGCTTCATCCTCTTGAGGGTCGCGGGGGGGCTGGAGCCTATCCCAGCTGACATCGGGCGAGAGGCAGGGTACACCCTGGACAGGTCGCCAGACTATCACAGGGCTGACACATAGAGACAAACAACCATTCACACTCACATTCACACCTACGGACAATTTAGAGTTATCAATTAACCTAGTCCCCAATCTGCATGTCTTTGGACTGTGGGAGGAAGCCGGAGTGCCCGGAGAGAACCCACGCTGACACGGGGAGAACATGCAAACTCCACACAGAAGGGCTCCCACACCCGGGATTGAACTGGCAAACCTCTTGCTGTGAGGCGAGAGTGCTAACCACCACCGTGCCGCCAATGTTTAATAATAAAAATGAATATTTAACTTTAAAAAAACATGGCGAACTTTATGACAAACAATGAATATAAAAACAGATGAAGCCAGCTAAACTTCTACTTGCTTTTTGAGTAGGTTAACTTTATATTTGTCCACAGACACTGACAATGCAGTTACCTCATGGAAGATCCTGCGTAGCTCTGGATATTACCCACAATTTTCCACTATTTACTACTTCAAGCTGATACTGAGTTTTGACAGCAGGTGGCACTGTTGCTCCCTCAAACTGATTATATTCTTAAGTTAAAGGATTTTAACAGCATAGATGTGTCTTACCCCCAAATTCCACCAGATGCGTGTGGGTTGCGTCTGCGCTCCGGAACGGCAGCGGAGCTGATACGCTTCAATTCTAGTCAATGTGTGTGCTTCCACCGGCTGCAGCTGTGCTGCGTTCCGGCTCTGTATCAGCTCCGGCACTCCGGAGCCCTCCGCAACAGATACGCAGGACTTCTATTTTTGCCGGAGCACAACGCAGCATTTCAGCACAGAGCAGATTGTGCGGGGCAGGAAGTCGTGCACAGAAACAAAATAAAACATCCGGTTAATTTTCAAAATAAAATACACAGTGTTCACGGCAGATCATATTTCCCTGCACTACACTTTGAAAACGTCATAATGGGCGGAGGCAGGCCTGAAGTCAACAGGTCAGAGGTTTTCAGACGTCATTTCACCCTGTTGACACCATGGACGAGGAGATATTAATCATGGAGGTGCAAAACCATAAAATCATATATGACCCGTATAATATATCATACATCTCGTTATATTGCGCAGTTATGCATGAATTCACGAGATCTCATGGGTCCTCATGACTTCCACTGTCCGGCAGAGCTGCACCACTCCACACCACAAACACAGCCAGTGGGTGTTGACGGACGGTGGAGCACGCAGCGGATAACCAGCGCATCCACTGGAATTCCGGCGTCAGACACACAAAATGAATAAAAAAGGGGCACACATAAAGGCACTATTATCAAATTTAGCTGGATTTAATCTAGACCTTATTAACTATGTTACAAATATATGTATTTATTTTTAATTTCTTTCTTTGTCAATTCACACAATCCACAAAAGGCAGTAGGTGGATGAAATGTTACTTTCACATATCCCTCTTATTACACACACACACACACACACACACACACACACACACACACACACACACAACACACACACACACACACACACACACACATGCACACACAATTTTGGCATAGGGGTAGCAGGGTCAACCATATTTCGGCACCCCTGGAGCAATTTTGGTGGTGTGGTACCCTGCTTAAGGGCACCTCAGCAGTGCCCAGAAGACAAACTGGCACCTCTCCAGCTGCCAGCCCACACTTCACACTTCATCCATAAGGGGACTTGAACCTGCGACCCTCCAGTTCCCAAGCCAAATCCCCACAGACCTAGCTCCTGCTGCCCTGGAATGTGTTATACTTACTTTGATGTTTACCTGCTATGCTTATTTGCATCTGAACAAAAAAAGAGAAAGAAAGAAATGTGCAGCAATACATCTATCACACTGAGGACTTTAAACCTCAAGCTTGTGTCATTCCTCACTCTTTCCTTTGAGACCTGTAGCCCCTGGCTTTTACTAAGAGTTCAGTACAGAGATGGATGGAGTGTTCTGTTCGTAGTCTGTGTTCATTGCGATCGTATTTATGCACATTTCCTGAAAGCTTATGAATATGGACAAAACGGAGCAGTACCACTATAGATTGCGGGGGTCAGTGTAGTTCAAATGAGATATGACCGTAGGAGACAACAAAGACACTTAAATTATGGTGGAACGAAACAAGTTGGTAACATAGTGAAAAGAATTCTCTGTTCACAGCGGGATGTATATAATAGCTGCATAGGCCACCACTGCCTACAACGCTGACTCTGTTCAAAGGTACAATATTACACCCTCACTGTCGCCTTGTTTGTTGTTGTGTGAAAACTTTGACTCCGCCCTCTAGTGCCATTTATTGGCTGTATTTATGCCAACATAAAAGATGCACGTAAACAGATTTGACAGATTTTAAAAGTTTTTTTGACAGTTAGCAATGCAAGGTTTTACAACATCACAACTGAAGATGAAATGGACAACATATGTGCTATGTGACCAATAAATAATGCATAATAAAACTGTAATTTGGAAACCAACTAATTATTCTAATTAGGGCTGCAACGATTAGTTGACTAATCGATGACTAATCAACTATTAAAATAATCAGTGACCAACAACTAATCGGTTTGAGTATTTTTTCATAGAAAAGTACTATGAAAGTACCCCAAAATACTCTTATTGCAGCTTCTTACGTTCATATTGGCAGCTTTACACACTCTCCCATGACGGTGAACTAAACCCCTTTGGCATGATTACAAAACAAGACATTAGATGACATCATTTTGGGGTTTGGGAGAGACAGACCGACATTTAACAACATTTTAACACATTTTTTGGTAAAATGATTAGTCAACTAATCGAAGAAATAATCAACAGATTAGTCGACAATGAAAATAATCATTAGTTGCGGCCCTAATTCTAATAAACCTAAAAAGAGTCTGATACTTATGCAGCTTGCTATGTTAGTTTTCTGTTACAGCCATGAGGGGGGAAGCGCTGTGCCATTATTGGGCATGGTGTTCCAAATTGTTTATTTCCAACATTATATTTTATCATTACAACTTTTCAGAAATGCAACAAAGTCATGTTTAATTATGTACAGTTATGTTCAATTACATTTTGGATTTACACCATGTACTTGCCTTACCCTCATTACATTCACACCCCTTCAAAGTGACAAAGTGACAGGTAACACCTTGTCTGGCTTGTTCCCATCCATCAGTCCATTTTTAACAAATATCTCTCTTAGCTGCCTGCTGTCTGCAGGTTCTCTGTGTGCTCTGTAGCAGAATATGCATACTACAGTGTTTGTCAGTTGTTGATGTGAACTAGAGGCACTTTGCAATTGCACTTGTATACTAATGTGGGCGACAAGTTGTGTAGCATTTTATGTCTTTTTGATTACAATTTGATGAATTTGTTGTATCTTGGATCAAGGAAGGGACAGAAATTTCAATATAGAACATTACCAGCAAGTTGCTGATATGTTAACAGACTGACACAACATGTAATATATAATTTAAACAACAACAAAAAATAAAAAAAAATAAAAATAACTCAGGGGCGGCACGGTGGTGTGGTGGTTAGCACTCTCGCCTCACATCAAGAGGGTTGCCGGTTCGATCCCGGGTGTGGGAGCCCTTCTGTGCGGAGTTTGCATGTTCTCCCCGTGTCAGCGTGCGTTCTCTCCGGGCACTCCGGCTTCCTCCCACAGTCCAAAGACATGCAGATTGGGGACTAGGTTAATTGGTAACTCTAAATTGTCCGTAGGTGTGAATGTGAGTGTGAATGGTTGTCTGTCTCTATGTGTCAGCCCTGCGATAGTCTGGCGACCTGTCCAGGGTGTACCCTGCCTCTCGCCCGATGTCAGCTGGGATAGGCTCCAGCCCCCCCGCGACCCTCAAGAGGATGAAGCGGTTAGAAGATGAATGAATGAATGAAAAATAACTCAATCTGTGAACCTGGAACCTAAATGTACTGGCAGTCTAATATAGTATTCTTACTAACTACATCTGAGGCATTACTCCTGTTCTTGTGTACAACCACAAGGAATAAGAGAGGCCCTAATATAGCGCCTTGGGGAGCCCAACATTTAATTCCATGGATTGCGATATTCTACTATCAACACAACCAGGTTTTCTAGAAACTGTATTTATGTCTGTATTTATTCATTTGTGTAACAGGGCCAGAAGAAGACTCAGCTAAATTTTATTACAGGTCAGGTGTCAACAACACCACCTTAGGACTTTCACCCGAAGAGAACAAACCCCTTGCAGGTCGGGCGGAAGCAGCTAACAAAGTACTCAAAGCGCTTTTGTGTTAGTTCCCCCTACAACAGGTGTCTCTAGTATGGAACACGGAAGGACTCTAAACATCTATTTTGGAGGGAGAAACTACTGAAACAGTATAACTGCAGTACAACTGCATTGGCATAAGTGTCCACTAGATGGCAGAATTAAATTAGATTAGAATACATTAGGCAAAATAATGAGTCATCTATTCTAAGTGTGTTACTGATTTGCCTTCATTCTTTCATATCACATAAAATAAGTGCCTAAAGCTATTTATTTTACCAGTACTTTATATTACTGATATTACTGTGGTCTGCTGCTGAAAATGGCGTAATGTTTCGCTTGGTAGAGCTCCGATTTAAAAAAAAAAACAACTGATCAGCAGTTTTGGTAAAAATGTGTAAACTGTAATTTTAACCAGCATTGGCTGGTTAACATCATGTTTATTAACTTTACATGGAGCTAAAATGAATACAGAATTATGTAAATTGTTTGCCTCATGTCTTACTGTCTGTTCACGAGTCGTAAGAAATCATAAGTCATCTTTTAGAGGGAATAGATATTTAGACAATAGCTCGGTCTTGAGATGGCTGTCAGTGATGACAGAGGTATGATCATGTTATACTGTCTGAGGTGTAACATGTTTTATTTCCAAATTGATCTAGAAAAGAGGGAAAAAAAGTGAGGAATTTTTTTTTTCCAGAGGCCATTCACTTTCTTCAGTCACCAGGAGATCATGACAATTTATAAGTCAAGTGTCTCCAGAATATACTGCTTTCAGTGAGTTGGATGAAAAATTCTTTAACCTGATTAAACATTAATCATTCAAAACCTTCGGACATGAAAAGTTGGTAATGTAAAGGGTTGTTCAAAACCTTGGACATAGTTATTAAAAGTGATAATGTTAGATGGGAGCCAGGTCTTCAAGCAACCTTTGAGTATCAGGAATTTAAAGGCTAGATGGTGACTCATACAGCTTGTGAAGGCACTTTTCTGGCTGTCTAATTGTGGCTACAACACCCAGGATCATCACACGGACAGACTAGAAGCCAGAAGGGGGCATGTTTACGCAGCTGCCACTGCTGGTTTGACAGTCAAACATGGTGTGTGCAGCCCAGAGTATACTAGTTTTCAAACACACTGTCTCGGGGGCCAAGGGAACCTTTGTTCCTCTCACATTGACTGGACATTGGATCACTGAGCTGTTTTGGCTGGACTGATTTGACTACTGAGAGCCAGTGAGCAGAGGGGTTGGGGTGGGGGTCAGAGCCAAAGCAGCAGAGCTAATGCGGCTTGTTGTGGTAGAACAGAGGCCAAAGGGCCGTGTTACGGCTAACCGGAGTGTGTCTGTGCCTGCTTGTGTGTGTGTGTGTACTCTCGCAGGCACAAGCTACCACGGTGAGGGCTTGTTTGCAGACTGTGTATCCATACGGCAGGGAGAAAGAAACAGACAGTTGCCCGCCACCAACCGCCACATACCCCACATCCAAGCTGTCGGTCCTCCCCAGCCAAGAGAGGAGGAAAATAGATGCAGGGGCAGCTCTAGTTTGTGTGCACAAACTGTTAGAGAATACTGAGACAATAGAAATGTTGTAAAAAAAAAAACCAAACAAACAAACAAACAACAACAACAAAAAAAAAACATAGGCATTGTTGTAAGGAAACTTAAGATGACAAATGAGACAAATTAAATCATATAAATGTTCTATGGTGAATCTAAACCTTAGGATATACTTGTTTTATTAATGCACATGTATGAACTATTACTTTGTACATATGCTTTTTTGTGCACTTATGCATAGATGCTTTTAGGGCTGATGTCACAACAGCGTCATTTTTTTAGCTTGAGGAAAGACTCACCACCACAGGGCTGTAGGCTACATAAGAGTCTTAAAATGTCATCTTGTTGTGTGTTTTTCAAGTGTCGTCCTCATCTGTAAGACTGGCACAGTAATAAACCACAAAGCTGGCCATCCCATCTTCAACAGTCCCCGCAAATCACCTATCCACTGTGGGAGAGCATCTTGGTCCCAACCCATAAGTAACACTCATGGTCCTGGAGAGCGAGTGACCTGTTATGGTGCGTATGTAAATTTAATCTGGCACTCCACACTAAAATGAGAGCCCTGTTGATCAAAGAAATGGAGCGTTATATTTCTATGATTAACTAACGGATAAATTAGTCACACATTCACTCTGCTCAGTGCTCTGCTTCTTCATCTCCCCAGACAGAGTGCCCAGAGTGCACTCTGCCACTCCAAGAATGTGGTGCTCTGGATGACCGAACGGTACATTCCAACAACGTTCCAAATTTATCAGTGATCCAGTTTGTGCGCTCTGGCACTTTGAATGAGTATTTCTGAATGCACCACTCACATCATCTTTCTCTGTTGTCTACAACAAGCCAACAGAACGTGCTAGCTAGTGCTAGCTAATGTCTGTGGAGAATTGTTTTGCCTCCAACTAAGCCCCGCCCACCAAAAAAAGTCATAATATTTACTAACAGTAAAAGGGTCCATAACTAATTGATTAAAACTGTGTCCTCGGGGCTAGGTTATCCTCTGAGAATGTGCAGAATTGTTTTGCCATTGTTTTGGTTTGCTCAGTTTCTGCACCTTTCCTTATCACATCTTGATATACTGCCCCAACCATTCATGACTTTAATTGCATCTTACAGACCCATAGTGTGTAAAGGTTTTGTATGCCACATCCAGAACACTGCCAAGCGTCAGAAAACACCAAATTTGTCAAAAAGGAGGCCTGTTAAGTATATGACTGTCAAAATAAAATAAAATAAAAAAAATACACAATATAGAATATAATATTGAAAGGCCCTAAAAATAGCCGGAAAACTCACTGATGATGCAATAAATAATCTGCTCAAAATTCACCCTTATTTCTTTTTTTTTCACAAACTTCCTACAGTTACTGCAGTTACTATTTGGAGTAATTTGTCAGTTTTTCTCTGTTGTTATAATATGCAGTAACTGTAATGGGCTAACTCATTGCTGCCACTTTACACTATCATACACTGATAACAGGACAGTGATGTTGCAGTAAAGTTGCAGCCACCCTCTGGTTACCCCCTGGTTTACACTGTTAGCTCTGTCAGCACCATAGCTGTTGTTTAGTGCTTCTAACGGAGTTAGCATCATAAGCTACTAGCCACCGGCTCAGCCACTTCTATGTTGAGAACTGTGTCTAAGCAACTCATACACTTTGAATTTTGCACAGTGCCCCTTCAGTATTTGCTTAACCCTCTGACATTAGGGCCAGCTATGGCTCAGGGGGTAGAGTGGGCCCACCACTAATTAGAAGGTCAGTGGTTTAATCCCCAGCTCCTTCAGTCCACATGTCAAAGTATACTTGGACAAGATGCTGAACCCCAAATTTCCCCTGATGACTGTTCTTTCCGTGTGTGTGATGTAGTTTGAATGTTTAAAAACTGGGTAGCAGGTGGCACCTTGTATGGTAGCGTCGGCCGCCAGTGTGTGAGTGTGTGTGCGAATGGGTGAATGTGACAAGGAGTGTGAAAGCACTTTGAATGGTCGAATGACTAGAAAAGTGCTATACAAGTATAAGTCCATTTACCATGATGAAGGACCTGAAAAAAGAACTTAAAAAATAACCTTTTAATTAACAGATACATAGATAAATGCTTCTTGGTAATATCAGTTTAACAAAATTGTGTCACCTAGGATTTAAAAATAATTAAGTTTTTATTATAATACAATTTTCTCTGTCTTGCAATAAAGAGAACAAAAAAGCCTTGTTTACACATCTATCTGAAACTTGAAGACATGGAACAAAAATGACCTGCCATGATGAACGTTAAGAGTATTCTTTTTTCTTAAAAGAGACAAAACATAATCATACTTGTATCAAATTTATTGTTTTTCCAACAACTGATTAAACAGAAAGCAATTAAAAATTGAAATGTATTCATTTGGAACTTTCCCATTATAATACACAAGCCGTTAAGTCATCTAACTGATTACAGCTTACAATTAAGTCTGTTGTGAACAATACTGAAAAAATACCCTGAACCTAACAGTGTCAACATTTTCTTGTATTCCTTTGTACTTTCTTTCAGTGCACACACTCAGAACAAATGACCACAATTTGTGTCTGTGATCCTGGCGTACAGGTCTTTGGCAGTGTGAGCATCACTCCTAACTTTTCGATGATTCACGGAGCAGCAGATCTGACACCTCTTCCTTTTAACTTGACCCCGTGAGACATTCTCCCTGGGTTGGGTCATGACTGTGTTCTGAAACTAAAACCCACACCTGATCAATGCCTCTTTGATGTGCTTGTGGAGCTGTGGTGTGTCTTCATGGCATGATGAAGTCTTTGGGCAGTTCATTGATCTTCAGCCATTGTGCATGCTCACAACCTCCATGTAATCAGTGTTATGCGGTGAAGGTGGAGCATTCAGGGTGGCAACATCCAGCATGTTGTGTCAGAGAACCACGGATCATCCCGGTATCTTCCGTTTACATATGCAGGTGTACCATCTGATTGGTTGCATCAACTCCTCCTTTGTTCTGTTGTATCAGATCATTGTTTAGTCCAAGTGAATGTTTGTGCCAAATTTGAAAAAAATCCCTCTAGCTGTTCTTGAGATATTATATATGTATTATATACAGACAAGGTCACAGTGACCTTGACCTTTGACCACCAAAATCTAATCCATTAATTGTTGAGTCCAAGTGAACATATGTGTCAAAGTTGAAGATATTCTGTCATGGCGTTCTTGAGATATCCTATTAACAAAAATAGGACAGACAAGGTCACAGTGACATTGACCTTTGATCAATAGATCTGATCAGCATTGAATCTAGATGAACGTTTGTGCCAAATTTGAAGAGAACTCCACATGGCGTCCTTGAGATATCACATTCATGAGAATGAGACAGACAATGTCACAGTCACCTTGACCTATGACTACCAAAAACGAATCCATCCACAGCTGGCTATTGCCAGTGCAGCGACATAAAATAGCCTGATTACTTAGGCAACCACAAAACAGTCTACAGTATTTTTAGTGGTGTATTTGTTCTGAGATGTAGATTATTTTAACTACAGTTTGTCGTCAGTGGAGAGGGTAAAGAGATGTAGTGTGAGTGGGGAAAATGGACGGAGACAAAATACTCACACAAACACAGTAGCAGACATCTTCGTCATTCACTGGCACTCAGCGTCAGGCTGTTCCCATGTAGTGATGAAACGTCAGCCTCCTCACTACACACACAATACTGGTAGGGAAGATAATAACCTCCCTCTATCAGTCTCTCTCACCGAGGCATCAATTCAGGTGCCTGTATTTGTGTGTTTACCGCGTGCGTGCACTGTGTGTTCATTTACTAGTGTGGGTCTGGTCACCTCAGGCCCACTCAGCCTCCAGACGGAGCAGCAGTGTCCCTCCAGCTAAAGCCCCAGGTCCAGATTGGTCTCTGTGGAAAAGTGGAGCCATGGTGTCCCACTGCTCCCCCACACTCTCACCCCCCCATCATTCATCCAACCCCACCCATCACTGAGTGGCATCAAGGCTGTTGACTCTCTCACTCCTTACTTAGTTATACAAGCTTTGGAAATGCATCACAGATTTCTAAATAACCACAGCTGACTTATTCCAGGAGATTTTACAGTATTCAGTATTAAGTTTTTACTAACTTTTAGTATCCGGTCTTTGTTCGACATTATTACACAACATGCACAGCCATGAAAGTGAATTACAGTTGATGTTCTCATTCTGGGTGCAGGGGTGGTCTGTGTTTTTCTACACACTTTCACACCTCTCAGAATACATAAACTCACTCCAAAGGCAATTCAACTTTGTGAACATTTGTCCAAGATTGAGAGAGTGGTGATGCAACAGTTATTCAGACCCTTTTCTTAATCGGTATTTGTAATTACAACTGTGGAGCAGATGACTGTGTCTGATGAAAAAGGCGTCACTCTTAGTGACAAACCCACTGAGAATTATCACCAACTCTGCAGGTCCCCTTGTCTCAGCTCTTTGCTTTGGTTTTACGGCCTGCAGCTTTACTGTTTTAGTCCAGTCTCACCACTCCCATGAACCCTGTTTACAGGCAGCTGTTTTCATTGAAAAAGCTCCAGAACCTCACTGTACACTACCTGCTCAGCAACAAACAGCAGTCAGACACAGTTAGGTGGCTGGTAAACATGGTGGAGCATTTAGCAGCTGAAAGGACGCATATATTTCCAGCTCAGAGTTAATGATGATGTGTCCCTGTGTCTGCTGAATGTGTTAGCCGTATCAGCTTTACAGCGTGATGTCAGTTTTTTCTGCTACAGACAAGTGGCAAAATAAATAAATAAATTAAATTAATTCATAAATGAATGCAGCTTCAACTCAAATACCAAACCTGTGTTCTTTTTAATTAGCAACTGTATGCTAACATATTTGTCATGCAACTGTATGCTGGTATGTCTATGCTGCATTTAAAGCTTGCCCCCTAGTGGCTAAAAAAGTTAATATAGGTTTACCTAAAGTAAGCTACAATACTATGGGCAGTAGAATAGATGAATAAATAAATAAAGGTCCATTTCGGGGCATCGGTGGCTTAGTGGTAGAGCAGGCGCCCAATGTACAAGGCTGTTGCCACAGCGGCCCGGGTTCGACTCCAGCCTGTGGCCCTTTGCTGCATGTCACTCCCTCTCTCTCTCCCCCTTTCATGCTTGTCTGTCCTATCAAATAAAGGCTAAAAATGCCCCCCCCCCCCCCAAAAAAAGGTCCATTTCAAGTTTAAATTTTCCACAAAAACAAACAAAGCAAACAAAGTTTCTGTTTTAGTGTTTCTAACCAAAATGTTTGTCCTAGAACAAATACAAAGCACCATGGGACTCTGCCAAGTAGGATATGCCCCTGGATCAGCATCCCACATCTCATTCCAGGACCAAAATTGCAGAGGAAAGAAGGAGGAAAAAATTGGTAATTGTAGGGATTTGCAACTGAAAATGCTATTATCCTTACTCTTTGTTACTGAATAATATTTTAGCCTATTGGCAAGCTTACTTCTTAGCATTGCCTACCTACTTATCAAGCTGTCTCGCTAACCCTGCCGTAGCTTACAATGTTTTTGTTAAATGTTACTAAGGATTTTATTTAGTTGTCCTAACTTCAATTTTGAAAACTACCTTAGATCTTGAGAAGCACAAAGGAATTCTGAAAGATACACAGGAGCAGAAACATGATGGTGATGTCAGAGGGCTGTGATTGGTTAACTGGTCCAGGAATGTGATGTGAACGTCTGGAGTGTGTTTGACCCATCAACCCCTACTCCCAACTGCCCTCTGCAGATTTTCTTGCTCTTCATAAAATAAATAAATAAATAAATAAATAAGATTATATGAATAAATTCATATAAAGATTTTGCAGACTGGGATGTTCAGTTCAGGGGGGCCATGGCTGCCCCTGGCCACCCCTGGCCACTCTTTGGGGAGCTACTGTGTGTTCACTGTGATGACTTTCAAAACAAGTCTGCTGATTGATAGGAATGAATGAAAACTGATGCCTGTCCCAAAAAAAAGGATTCAAAAGGACATTCAAAAATGTGAAACACAATATTGAAGCTTGCAAAATGTAAAGTCAGTGCAAATGTATTTAACCTGCCACTAGTTCCACTACTGCATGACAGAGAAAATAATAATAATAATAATAATAATAATAGTAATAATAATAATAAAATGAATAACTGAATGCTTAATGGAGAGATGACGTGTTAAGTCGATACACCTTTTCAGTTTCTGTCCAAAATTGAAACTTTTAGAGAACATAATGAAAAAGAGTTCATTCTTAATGAGCAATAATTACTCCTAACTACAAATATGATTATAAAAATGAATATTTATAAACAAGTGGCAACACATGCCATTTATAGGATCTCTCACCCTTTCCCTCTTCTAATTGCCTTTTAGTTTGTGCAATCTGTTCTTGTTCAGTAGTGCCTTTTTCAAGCTAAATATGAATATGAATATTTACGCTACAGTAACTCACCAGCCTCCTGCCTGAGTCCCTGCGGTGCTCACACGCTACTGTTGGTCGCCTTCCATGTCGCTACGGCTGATTATCTGGTTCACTGAGGGCGAGGCAAGGACGAGCGAACATACGGCAACTTTCAATCTTTGAGTCTGGATAAACCTGGCTCCCTGCCATTCTGCAGATTTTCATGTTATTCCCTTCCCCACCCTTGTCCTCCAAATATCTGCTTTGAATGCTTCCTCTGTCATCACCGCAACCTTTGATGCGCCACTGATGAGTAAATTCATAGAGACATTGGCTGTGAGCGACAAAACCTTGAGAAGACTCCAAAAGAAATGATAAAACATAATTCACCTTGTAAAATAATCATGTTGCCTTTCCTCTGGGTTTTTTACATGGAACAAGATTGTCATCACTGCTTTAGAGCTTCCAAGAGTCAAAAGTCAAAGTTTTTAAGGCCCTTGAAGAGGAAAGTGTTATGGTTCTTCTGCTGGCTTTCCTGAAAGACAGAGTACACTCCATGGTTAGGGTTGCAAGAAAATGCAACACTGTAAAAGCATCTTATTTATCTTACTTTGGCAAAGATGCCTGACAATGCACCTTATGAGAATCTGATCAATGAAAGGTTCTGAGAACCAAGGCCCGTCAGTTCCAATAAAGTCACTGTATATTTAATACTAGTATTGTGAAGGAGTACTCAGAAAATTGAGTTCAATCTTTGAAGCCATGCAAAGACTTTGGCATCAGTTCTAGTAAATAAACGAGGGAGAGGGACGAGGGATAATTAACACTCACACTCAAAAAATCATAAAATGATGATCCTATAAAGTTTGTTATAGCTTCATAACCAACATGTTTAAAGGGCCAGTGTGTAACATTTGGCATGGTTTATTGTCAATCTGAATCTGAATCTGAATATTCTACCCATTAATATGTTTATACAAGTGTATGATCGCTATAAAATAAAATTCGTGGTTTTCATAGCCTTATAATTATGCTTTTATATATATATATATATATATATATATAGCAAGGGCCTTGCTTTTGAGAGGTCGCCATCTTGCGCCACAATGTATGTACGGCAGACCGAGTGGACAGTCCAGCCAGCCAGAGAACGCGTTTCGCGTGTATAAATGAACCAACGAAGACAGCGGAAGGAAGGAAGAAGGAGGAGGAAACAGCAGAGAGTGTTAGTAGTTCGTCGATAGAGAGTAGTGAAAAGTTTTTTTAGTTATAAAGTTTGCGAATGGACCACACTTACCACACAACAGGAGAGAATGAACCCGAACCATCATCTGCGAGGAAAAGAAGACGCAACTTCACTCCTTGTGATGCACTCTCTGCGGCGCTTTTCCTCCTGATGATATATCTCCCCAACAATGGCAGCAGTAGCACCAAATCCCATTCTGTGCATTCAGCCTCTCTTCTCGCCCGCTCAGCATCAAACACATGGAGTTCCTCATCTGTATGCTCTGGCTCAAACAGGTATGGCTCTGGATCTGTGTCCGCTACAAGAAACTCTTCAAAATCATGTTCAAAGTCATCCATTGCAGCTACTATAGTCCGGAGATATTGCTAGGCTAAATAAACAGCTGAGCTCTGTTTACCGGCTACACTGTCACTCAGTGTATGGGCTGGAGATTGGTGGAGCAGAGAGGGGAGGGGGGTCCCCACTCAGTATGGTAAACGAGTATGTGTGTAAAGTTATGAAGTGTGTCTGTTACGCTAGAAGAGTCAGAGTTTGGGACGGAGTAGAGTGTTACCGGAGTTTTTGGAGTGCTCAAATAAACGGGCCTTTTTCCCAAACGCCCCTCTGGTCTCCTGCTCATGAGTGATTCATTACAATATCGTAACATGGTTTAGATTTCTAAATAAACATGCACCTCGTCGCTAGATAGACCTACTCCTGAAAAACTCGTGCGCAAGGTTTTTTGTCCCTACGAGGCCACCGTCATTTACCTGACGGGAGGGGTGAGCGAGTGAGCCCTGCAATCTAGAATTTCACCACTGATGTCACTGTTTTCAACCCATTTTACACACTGGCCCTTTAAATGTAAAAACAATGTTTTTGCCAACATTTTATAAATGTGAAAATCACAGTTTTGTGACATTGCATCTGATGAGGCAAAGTGATGATGATTCATCAGACTTCAAGCATCTATCATACAGGAAGCAGTGAATGAGTGAACAGGGGAGTGTTTTGGATACAGCCACTGACTCATATGGCAACACTATACTCCCTGTTTGCATCACCCAGAGTATGACGAGAAATGTAGTGCCAAAATAATGAATGTACAGTATTTGAGTGATTGGTTTGGTACAGCCAGTCATTTTTGCTGCCAGTTTGTCCTCGTGGCCAAACATGATACTGCAACAGAAAATCTCCTGCAACCCCAAAAGCATCTTATGCCTACCATTCTTTAGAAAACTTTGAAAAGTCTGACATCTCACTAGATTCCTTTAGATTATTTCTAGTCATACTCATGGTGGAATATATTGTGCCAAACTCCCTTTAAATAAATACAGAAATTAAATGAGAAAGAACAGAACATTTCATAAAATTGGGCAAAAAAAGCAAACAAATAAACAAAAAACAATTTGTAAAATACACCAATGTGTTGTTTGACTAGATCACTGTCCTAAAAATGGACAGAAACAAAGACAGGCCAACACTACACACCACATTAAGATTTGTCACTGTCCAACAAGCATAGACTTTATATCACATAAAATTTACTGGTGCCTAACTTTATCCAAATTGACTACATGCACATGGATTTCAACTATTATGTCGTGTTCACACTGGGCGCAAATAAAACAATTTGCATAAGTGAATAAAGATGTACATGTCTATGACTTGAAATACACAAAAAAAAAGTGGTGGGAATGAAGCAAGTAGCGCGTCAGTGCACCGGACACTGAAACTCTGACACACACTGAAAGTCATGAGAAAAACAGCCAAGTCATTCCACTCACATTTTTGTTCTCTGTCATGTATTTGTACTGGGGTATTGTTCAGTAAAAGTTTTATTTTGTTGGTAACAGAAACCTTTTCCTCCAAGAGCAGAGATAAAAATGGGCCTCAGTGACACCTCACACACACACACACACACACACACGCACGCATGCACACACACACCCACATCACACACACACATACCTGTTTTGTATTTGGCTTTTCACCTATGCAAGCATTCAGTCATAGAAAGAAAACTTTTAAATTTCTAGTTTTGTGAAGGGAAGACTAGGCAAGGCAAGGACTAATGTGACAGGTGTGACAGAAAACAGGTGGGAAAACACACAAAGACAGGAAGTAAAACCAGACATGACACATGAGGAGAGAATCTACAAAATAAAACAGGAAGCAGATAAAACATGAATAAATAACATGAAACAAGGATCACAAACCGAAAACTCCAAAACAAAGTCCATAGGATAACAGAATAAACCCAGCATCATGACATTTAGTCCTTTTTTGGTTTGTTTTGCATTTCATTGACCTGCTATTCCAGTATTTTTAGAAGGTGTTGTTTGAAGGGAAACTGCTGCTAGTGTCAAAAATGTTGGTAGGGTTTTCTGTTCAGACAAATAAACATTACAAAAATATTTTTCCCCCTCACACTTTATGTTTAGCCTTGCAGTGTGGCTCTAGGGATGGAAATGTCATTCAGTCCAACACTTTAGTACAGGGTAAAAATCTAAATCTCCTGAAAAAACTCCAGCATGGATTGCAATGAAATTTAGTACATAAATCCACTGTCCCAAGTGGATGAATCCCACTAACTTAAATGGCCTCATAACTTTTCACCTAGTGCCACCAAAATTCTTCTTGTTCAATACTTAAGTTCAATATCCAACCCTATCGCCAGAAAAAAATGTGGGCATTGTATGCTTCTGCCAACAATGGATGTTACAATTGTATGTTAGAATGTTTACTTTGAAACTTAATGTTCAAACAAGGGTGTGGATAAGGTGTGATAAGGTTTATAATAATACATTTTATTTGTAGGCGCTTTTAACAAATGCTCAAAGACACTTTACAGTTTTTTAAAATCATAAAATAGAGCTAAGTCAGAAAATAAATCAGCAATAAAACAGTATAAACCACACAAACTTATACATTAAAAGTTAATTTAAAAAGGTGGGTTTTGAGCATGGTCTTGAATGTTGAGAGATGTGTGCAGATATGGATGGGTTTCGGGACTGAGTTCCAGAGGGAGGGGGCAGCGATGGAGAAGGCCCTGTCCCCCCAGGTTCAGTGCTTGGTCCGTGCAGGTAGTGAGAGGAGATTTCCTTCGGATGAGCAGAGGTTGCGGGAGGGGGTATGGTGGTGGAGTAGGTGTGTGAGGTAGGAGGGGGCCTGGTTGCTGAGTGCTTTGTGTGTGAGGAGGATGATTTTGAACTGTATGCAATGTGTGATGGGGAGCCAGTGTAGGTTTTGGAGGATGGGGGTGATGTGGTCTCAGGAGCGTGTGTGGGTGAGCAGGCAGGCAGCAGAGTTCTGGATGTATTGAAGTTTATTGAGTTGTTTGAATGATGAGCCATATAGAATGCCATTGCAATAGTCCAGTCTGGATGTGATAAATGTGTGGATGAGGGTTTCTGCAGCAGAGAAGGTGAGTGAGGGGCAGAGACGGGTGATGTTCTTGAGGTGGAAGAAGGCAGTCCTGGTGATGAGATTGATGTGGTGGTCAAACCTAAGCTGGCTGTAGAACATCATTCCTAGGTTGCGGGTGTGTGGTGAGGGAGATAGAGTGCAGTTATCAAAGGTGAGGCAGAGGTTGTGGGTGGCTTTGGTGCGGGATGTGGGGTCAATGATGATTATGTCCGATTTGTCACTGTTCAGTTGGAGATAGTTTGTTTGAATCCATGATTTTATTTCAGTGAGACAGTTGGTGAGTGTGGAGTGGGTGGTGTTGGTGATGGCTTTGATAGAGATGTACAGTTGGATGTCGTCGGCGTAGCAGTGGAACTGGAGGCACAATAAAGCACTTAGTTATGTTTAGGAAAAGATCACTTTTTGGCTTGAAATTCACAGTTTCTGTGGCACAGTCCCTGCTGAAAACGCAGTGATGTCTCAGTAAAAAATGACCACTTTTGCTGGCACTACCCCCAGTGGAAAAACAGCAGTGGGTCACCAAAAAGCATCCATGTTTAGTGGCTAAAAAGCTGCTGGAAACACAGCAATGACTCTAAAACACAGTTGGTTTTATTGTTTGTTGTTCTTTAACAGCTGTCTGCAGCTTGGCAGACGTCTCACTTTGGTGACACACCATCCACCAACTCTTCCATCTCCCAGTGACAATGTCAGTTCATATACTACGCCATGTTAGAAACGTTGATACGATACATATGAAACGTACAAATGTAACATACCTGTGGTTTGCAGAAACATAAACTGCCAGCATTTTGTTTCGGCAACTTGGCTGCAATAACCTAGCAGGACCAAAGATTTCCCCAAAATGTACTGTCAATTATTCAGATTTGGGTTCTTTATTTATAGTTTTCTAGGGTGATATAAGCACAATGAGTGAACTGCTGAAATCTGGAAACGTGCTAAAAAAATTCTGCCAGATCAAGAAACATGACTAAACATCAAAGTTTCAATGGCAAACTAGTATTATCTCCAGTCATACATAAGATACCTCAGAGAAAAGGACAAACTATTGTGCACTGTCCCACTCACAGCTGGTTTTCATATTCATTTCATATGTTTTGGTGCAGTGCAGATTCAGGGAATTCATGTCTTTGTCTGATGAAATGATCATCAACAGTAATTGATGCATTCTACCCACAGGTTTTTTATGAAATGTGCTCAATAAGAGGATTATTCCCATGAGACACTAAAGGGACAGAGGCGAAAGAAAAAGCAAAGAGTGACACTTTGTCAGAGAAAAGAGCTCTGCATTTATTATTTATTGTGCAGGGGACGGGGCTTAAGGTTGGGCTGGTGACAGAATAAAAAAGGCAAAATCAACATGTTTATTTCTTTCTTTCTCTATATATGTGTGTGTGTTGTGTCTGGCAGTATGTGGCTGGTCCAGCAGGCCTGAGCCTGTGTGATGCTCGTCACTCTGTTACACTGGATGATTCCTGATGCGACAGCGGCTGCTCTGGCCTCAAATACCCCTGAGACGGAGGGAAGAAAGGCAGGGAGATGGATGGAGGGAAGGAAAGAATAAGAGTGATATACAGAGAGAGGGAGAAAGTAGATGTGTGTGTGAGTTAGAGGTGTGTCAGCAAAGGGCCTCGATTTCCCTGGAGACACACTGACAGAGAGACAGATAGACGGAAACACAGAGGTTGGAGTTTGGAAAGCAGAAAAGTACCAGTTCTTCTCTAAACTGGACGGCTTCCAACAGGCCCTGCAGCACAGTCCATCCACAGGAAATATCCACAGGAGTTTTCAATAAAGTTAAAAATCACATTTACATACAGATCTTGTTATGTTCTGATGATGGTGATTTTAGCAGCAGGTCACAAGGATGAAGGTGTTTGCTGGTCTCAGTAATTACTGCCTGTAAAATCTAACATGGATATGTGTGGTTAAACTGGATGGTTAATGACTGTGGTGACCCCCTGACCAGGTCAGACCAGGACGGACAAGGCTGGATGACCAACTTGGAAAGCAGGCAACTGCCCCAAACCTACACAAATGTGTGGTTTACTCAGAGCACACCATCTGCAGAGGCCTGTACTGCGAAGCCAGTTCAGCCTACTCAGGATATCTTCTATCTGGTTTGACTAACCCTAACATTGGCCGTCTGGATAACCAGTACTATGAAGCTGGTTATCAACTAGTTCAGTCAACTCTGGGTTTTCCTATTCAGCCATGAGCGCAATCATGTGAAAGAGGTGAGGTTGTTAATTGTGAGCGTCATCATCAGAACCATGAATGAAGTAGGCTGCTTCATATGATAGGTGATGAAACGGTAGCAGAAGTGTTTTATTGATGAGACAGTCATATATCAGTGATGTGGGATGTAAAGGACAATCTGCAATCTTAAAACGGAAGATCTAGAAACATTGAAAACACCATCCAAAATTTCACCATCATTTGAGACTTAATTTCCATGCAGGTATCAAGGAGCTTTGGGCATATATGACATTAGCATAGATATATTTTGCTGTTTTGTTAGATGATGATAATACTACTCTTAATGTCTCTGTTTCCACTCTCCACTTCTTTCTCTTTATGCTGTGTTTGTTTTGTACTCGGAGGTCTGAAGTTGAAAGTGGGAATGACGTCACCTCCGAGTTGACAACAGTTTTTGCATTCTAGTTGACGACGGTGGACAAATCGGAAAAAAACATGGACGCCCGCAAGAAAGCCTTTCTTGCCCTTGCACTTTCGGAGTATAGACAGCTTCAGAACCATCATGCACTCCAACTGATTAAAGCCGCAGATGAGGCTGACCTAATGTAAAACAAATAAGATAAAATTGCTATAAACAGGTACTTCAGCAGAGTGTTTACTCACTATGTATGTGACCGGCAGCCATCTTGAATTCGTAAGTTGGGGTTGATGCGGTTGCTCCAAGTTTCCAAGTTGGAAATCCGATCTCAGGGTACATTCGAGTTTAAACTTCCGACTGGGAACTGGGAATTTCCAACCTCCAAGTACAAAACGAATGCACCATTAGAACACACCATGTGCAATGACTTTCCTCTGACTCCATTCTTTCTCCAAATGTTGTCTCTCATTTCTCTCCCCTGTGTGTATCTCACTCATTGAAGTCACAATGCTTGTTGGAATGTCAGATTTGATTGGCTCAGTAGCATCATGTGAGATGACTGAATGCACACAATTGGTCTATATTGGTCTATGAGTTTCCTCGTCTGCTAAACTAGTGCTACAAATGCAAAAAAGAAATGATCTGATGTCTCGGTCCGGACCTGTGGGATGAAGACGCATGGCAGGCTAACAAAGGGGGACAAGTTTTGCTTGTCTTGCTAACAACGGGGATGGTGTACCCCCCCCCCGAAATTACACATTGTATACCATAATGTAGTTTGAGTTCACTGAGTGATTCTACAGCAGCTCAATTGGTGATGACAGGATGATCTTTTCTGTTGCAGCCCCCTCCTTTATGTGTGAGGTTGATAAAATGGTGCTTGGATCTAAAGACATGGCATAATGTTAAAATGTGTGAAATTCTACAGGTGTAAGACAGGGGTGTGAAAGTGTGTGTTTCTCAGGCTTGTACCTCAGTGATTGATCTAAGTGTTGTGTCAGAGTGAGGAAAGGTGATAGCGCTGCAGTCTCACCTTGGTCAGACCGCCACCAGCAAAGATTACAAGCTTTGTTTTTATCATCAGCCTCCTCTATGACAAAATCACAACAATAGGTGGGATCATTGAAATTCCTTAGCCTGGAACAGCCTGGAACATTGCCCTTATTGAAAGACAATGCTCAAATGATATAGCTAGCATTACTCTGTATTTTTCTTACTGTCAACACGTCTCATGAAATGACATCCCTACTCAGGCTGTGGCTCTCAGCTCCAAGACCACTGGCTCCTACTGAAGACATAAATCTTTGGAAAAAAAAAGCCAAAATGTAACTCAAACAGAGGGAAGTAGAGCATTTGAAGGGGACTATTTTCGGCGGCAAATTAATCACCAATTTGTGCTCTGGTAAGTATTTGTGTCAGCAGGACGGCGAATGTGGGATTGTTTCAAAGTAAACTACAGAGCGTGCGTTCATGGTAATGAAGGAACATGTCACCCTGTGCAACAGTGTGGATCATCAACGTTTTAATAGTTTTTGTTGTTGTTTTTAGTTTTTGGACTCCCTGCTGGTTGCAGTGATGACAAGACTCCCAGAAATAGTTCCAGGACGTAACAACCTTTAAAACCACAAATTTGGCATTTTTACAATTTTAAACATGAAAAAACAGACCTGGACAAAGCCATCCAGGTCTGTTTCCAGTTTTATATTATGCTAAACTAAACTGAGCTAAGTTAAGCTAAGCTAAGATAAGGGCATCCCAGCTCACTTTGACACTTATGTAAGTTAGGTAGCTAACATAATGCTACATTAAAGGGACAGTGCACCCAAAAATGGAAATTCAGCCATTATCTACTCACCCATATGCGTGCGAGACCAGCAAAAGCACTTGAACACACAAGAATGCGGTGCCCATGTCTCACGGTGTCGCGCAAGCGCACACACGTGAGCACAGTGCACAGAGAGACAGTTAGAGCTACAGGCTACAATGAGGCTAAAAACAGAGTTCAAATGACGTTTCTACAAACAACTTTTTATGTCAGGGCTTCAGGACACTTGGATCACGCGGACGAGCAGTATGGAGATGTTTTGTGGTTTCTATTATGTGTTTTTTGGACATTTTAATCTGGGGCGCCGTCAGTCTGCATTAGGTGGAGTTTTGTTGCTACCTCCTCTCCCCTTGGATCTCCACAAGTGATGTGAGGACTCTAAAACTTCACCTGAGCCTCCCTCGGCATATGGGTGAGTAGATAATGGCTGAATTTTCATTTTTGGGTGCACTATCCCTTTAACAGAGGGTTGAGTACAAAGTGAAGCTTACAATGAATATGGTGATAAAAGGACAACACTCACCCTCAACATTAAGTGTCCAGCGAATCTGTTCACTCAAATGGGCTTTTCTGTCTTTGTTATTTCTGACTGACATATAGATACTCCAGGAATGAGCCCTCATCAAGACCAACACGGCTTTACAGCCTCATTCTGGTGGTGACGCTGAAGTCATGCCACTGTGGTATAGTTTGTTTATAGCCCAACATTAGCTTTTTACCTCTGCCGATTACATTTAGGCTTCAAAAATCATAAAAGTGGTGTACAATTGTGAAGATTATCTTGAACAAAGCGTGTCAGTATCATAGATGTTTTTTTGCCACAGAGCTTATTTTGTGCAATAATCCAAAATCCAAGAGGCTTTTTTAAGAGGGAACCAGGTTGACGTTAACTTCCATTTCTGCTAACAAAAAAATATCTGTTATACAGTAGCTAAAGGAGTGGCAGTGATGTCACCAGCACCTTCGTGAAATTTTTAACTAGAGAGAAATTTAAAAATTTAAAAAAAAAAAAAAAAGGGAAAAGAAGAGTTGTCAGTTACAAGAAATGAGTAAATATTTGATATGGACTTGTAAAATTCTGCAAACGCCAAAGAAGAGGAAAAACAACATACACTGCCTGTGATATCACGGCGTCGTGTCACCTTGCCATTCTCTATACAAAGTGCAATCGCAGAGCCCGGGGACAGAGTTGTCTCGGCTTTAAGCCGCCATAGGAGGTAGTAACAGTACAGAATCAGTGTCTGTGTAAACAGGAAAACAGGAAAGCCTGCAGGACGGGATCATTTTGACAATGTGTATGCGTGCAACCCACAGCAGGACGTATAAAAAGCAGCAGTTATCGGCTAACTCAAAGAAGGAGAACAGCGGCTAAAAATGTCCGCAAATTGGGAAAAGAATTGATTCGGGAGCTCCTTACCCTCCGAGCAGAAAACAAGATCAACTGCCATGTAACAGGGATGGTAAATGATTGTTATTGCCATGTTAATGCTGTTGTTATTGTATTTACAATGCTGCTGATGCGTATGTTATGTCACAAAATTCATTACAATTGATGTAATTACTACAATAAACCCTTTTTTTTTGCCTTAATACCCGAGATATATGTAAATACATATGGTTACGCTTACTGTAGTGAGATTTTCTTCCCTCCCAGCTTTAGTCATTTAATACACAGTAGTTTATTGCTAATATCTCCAATTTTTTTGTTGTGAAAATCTGTCTGTTTTTATTATACCATTTCCCCATAATGCCCTGAATGTGGTAATAAGTAGGCTATTAGAATATTTCAATTTGTTTCTAAAGAGAGTTTACTATTTGTCGAGCTGTTTTCACATGCAAGCATTTTAGTGTCCTCCTCATCATTATGGTAGATTAGTGGTAATTGCTGACACTCTCAGTGGCTGGTTGATATGAAAGGAGGATTAGTGGTAGCACCATCAGTGATGGTAACAGCTCCCATTAAGCTCATCACTGCCAGTCTTGAAAGACACAGACTCATTTCCAATTTGATATTTGTAACAGAGTGAAAGATGCGCCTGTCATTGCTGTCAGAAAGGTTCCCATTAGACTGCTATATAAGGAAAAAAGATTTTAGAGAAAAAGATGGGAGGAGAGATAAACTTAGAAATGGCTACAGATGTAATGTGGGGCTGAATTAGAGTATCTCAGTGAATTCATTTTTCTTTTACATTATTTGTCTCTGAGGAGCACAGTGTATACCCAGAGAAACTCAGACAGCTCTTTTCTCTCTGTTGGTTCAGTCAGTACTGCTATCTGGACTGGCTGAAACAAGCCTCATCTCTGTCACACATTCATCACTCCATCTCCCTGCACTTCAGGTCTGTTTTTGTGCTGCTAGCCAACATGATCTCATCCCTAGTCGTCATAGGTTGACACTTGGGCAGAAGCCCCCAGTGTCATTATAATGACATTAGAGGCAGCCCTGGATGCAGGGGGTCAGCGGTTTGGCAACAAAACTTTTTGGTTAGGGGTTGGGAAAAAGATTGTGGTTGATATTAGTTGGCTCACAACTCATGATCATGGGACTAACGACTGATTAACAACTCATGACTAACTAGTGACTAAGGAATCACATGGCTAACAACTGACTAATGTGTGTCTAATGAGTAACTAACTACTCATGTGACTGATGACTAACATGACTAATAGCTGACTAATGACTTACTGATGACAAATTACTTGCATGACTAACAACTCATGTGACAAATGAGTAACAAGTTTCATGACTAGACCACTAACAATGGACTAACAACCCATATAACTAACCACTGACTGACGACTAACGAACTAGTCATGAATGATGACTAATGACAAATGACTCTCGTGAGAGTCATGACTAACAAGTCACATCACTAACGACTAACAGCTGACACACAACTCATGACTAACGACTGATTAACAACTAACAAGTCATATGACTGACTGACTAACTACAGATGACTCTCATGACTAATAACGTACATGACTAATGACTAACAAGTCACATGATTAATGACTAACAACTGACTTGACTAACGACTCACAAGTCAAATAAATAACAACTGACAATCACATGACTAACAACTGACTAACAGCTAACAACTCACATGGCTTATGACTGCCTTACAACTTACATGACTAACTGACCAATAAGTGACTAAGGAGTGACGACCTACTCACATGACTAACAGCAAACCAGAACAACAACTGACTAATTAGTGACTAATGACAAATAAGACAAATAACGGACTAACGACTGGCGACTGACTGACAACTCACATGATTAACAACTGACAGTTAACAACTCATGTGACTGACAACTGACTAATGACTAACTAACAACTCACATGAGCGACTCGTGTGAACGACTAACAAGTGACTATCTATTAACATTACTAACTACACACATGACTAACAACTGACTAATGACTGACCAATAACAAATGACTCACACAACTAATGGCTCACATGACTAGTGACTAACAACTCATGTGACTCATGACAGTCTCCCTGTCCAGTATTTTGGTCTTGAGTAATATATCTCCACAACTACAGCATATCCCATGTGCAGACAAGCCAACAATGAATGCATCCCAGTGTTTGTCAAAACCTGATACATCTTCCTGTGTGCCATAGTGCTCTACTGTTGTCTAAAAAACTTTTAAAAACGAGTTAGCCACACTCTTGCACTGGGTGACACGTTCTTTCCTTACCAGGAACACACACACTGGTTTATTTTTGACTCAATCCCACATACACTGTCCTGCTGTCCCAACATGCCCAACAAATGCACTGTTTCCTTCTACAGCATATTTACTGTGTGTGTGTATATACATATATATATATATGTGTGTGTGTGTGTGTGTGTGTGTGTGTGCGTACAGTAAATTGAGTAACATTTGCTAAAAACTAGTGTCCTCCAGTTTTTGGAAGTTACTGAGCCTTTTTCAAAAACAAAGCTTTGTATTTGTGAGGTGGTTTTAAATATTTATGTCTTCAGAAGGAAGTAGTGGAGTCAGAAAATGCACATTGTTGCTTTGGGCATTTTCATGGGATCTGTTGACAATGAGAAAAACATAAAATACTGCCAGTCTTATTATTTAATGAGCCCTTAACCTTTTTTTTTAGGTCCATCAGCAACACCAAGGCTCGTGACAGGGTAGCTTAAAAACTTTTGGCCAGTTTGAAATTGTCTGGCGATATTCATGGTTCCCAGATGATGAATCCTGCTATACAGCTAAACCCGGTTGGGGGCAAAGTTCGGGAAGTGTCAGGAGGAGATTTAATGACTTGTGAATTAATCGCTCATTATCATAACAGCAGAGGCTGATTTGGCTATACCCGTCTGACCCCTGACCTTGGAAAACAACAGCTGACAAAGAAAAAAAATATTTTGAGCGATGGCGAATACTGACGCAGCTTCATCTGGAGCTAAAAGGGACGAGATGGTATTCTCGGTATTTTTAGTTTGCCTCTAAGTTTGAATCAACATGGCAGCAGCCTCTGCGTACACCAGCGAAGTAAACACAGTGCAACAAGAATTAAATTCTTCAGTGCAGTACAGTCGCGAGTTTGTAACAGACATTAGAAACCGCTGCAGAGATCTAATGCTACAACCGAGAGAGCTCAGGATGCGAGCTTGGCCTGCTACGTCGAGCTAGCCCTGAGATGACCGTGGTTATACCTGGAGCTGTCCCGACGGGGAAATGCCGGCAGCGCTGTGACAGGACGCAGAAGTGGGGGAAGCGCGGTGGGGTTAGCTCTAGGCTCTAGGCTAAGAGCTAACCCCATCAAACCAGTTGTTCCCAGCATCCTTCTGGCGAACGACAATTGATTACATCCTACTGTGGAGATCCACTCACTGAGGAGTGAGAGAGTGCTGCGTCCTTGTGTTCACTGAGACATGGATGAATGGTAACATATCAGACTCTGGTGATGAGCTAACGGGGCTAACAGTACATAGAGCAGATAGGGAGGCTGCATCATCTGGTAAGCTCCATGGTGTATACACAAACAATTCATGGTGCTGTGATGTGAAGAGGATCTCCCAGTTCTGCTCTCAGGATGTGGAGTTTCTGACTGTGAAATGTTGACCCTTTTCATCTTACTATTGCACTATATGTTCTTTCTTGTATGTTGCACAAATTGTTTCTAAATGTTTTGTTTCTGTTTGCTTGGGGTGTGCGAAACGTCAATTTTTTTTTTTTTTTTTTTTTTTTCAGTTCAGTTCATAACGTTATACATAACAACACAGCCTCCAGTTGCTAATGGCTAACGTTAGCCTACCGTAGCGTAGCCTCTGAAACATTAACATTATCTTCCTTGTGCGTTTCCACTTACTAGCAACGTTAACACTACTATCTAACGTTAGCACTGTAACCTTATTCTAAAACTCATCAGTCATCACTGACTCTGGTTGAGTTTTAAAACTCCAGGGTTACGTTTGACTGTCTTGGTTGGAACGTTACACTCACTCTCCTCTTCTGTGTATCTAATGTTACCTTGCCAACACCTGGTCTATCATAGACGTAATGAGGACGTAAGGGAGGTGGAGTTGCAGGAGGAGAGGGATGGGACTTTGGAGGGAGGCAGGAGTTGTGGATGTTCAAATTTTTCTAAGTTCTGTGTGAAATGCAAGAAAGGTAAGAGTGCTTTAATTAATAGGGCAAACATGTAGGATTGTACACATTTTTATTGCTATACATCGTTCCTTCACTCCAACACCTCCACCAAGCTTTTATCAGGTGAGTGATGGTTTTCTAAAATTGGACTCCAGTAGGGAGTTTAAGTGTAAGTATTCAGAGACTTGAGTGATGATATATCCAGGTAGCCTGGAGGTTAGAATACCTGGCTTGATTTTCTGGACCAGCTGAGAAACTGTGGGTCTGTAGGAAGTCAGTGAATAAAATTCTCCCCTCTTTACTTACTGCTGAAGAGCTGAGAAAGGCAGTCAACCCTTCGTAGTTACCCACTGGCTAATTGTGCAGTAGTAAAGGAATAGTTCAACATTTTTAGAAACAAATGTATTGGCTTTCTTTCAAGGGTGAGATGATTAGATAGATGTAGAGCTGCAGTCAGGACATGTTTAGCCTAGCTCAGAATGAAGACTGGAAGCAGGGGGAAACAGCCAGCTTGACTCTGTCTAGGTGATAAAGTGAACCTAAAGGAATAATTCACCCCCCAAATGACAATTTGTTTATCAATCACTTCTCCCTTGTTGCATTGAGTTTGTGAGGAAAACTTTGTCTTGCATCCTTTCATGGTGAATGAAGAATCCAAATATGGAGAACATTCTTGATGAATTATGATAAAAGCGTGTTTAACAAGGGCAAAACTATATCAAAACACTCATCTACAAACCAGCCCAGGTGCCAAAAAGAAAAAAAAAAGTTGGCACTGTACATTTCTGCAAATCACGAATATGTGGTAGACATTCATATGTGTCATATCAATGTTTCTAAAGTAACATAATACATAAGCTGACTTTGTCATCTAGAGGTGGAAGAATCCGTGAATTACATGTCACCTAGATGAGAAGCCTGCCAAGCGGTACACCACTGTTCGCCACCAACAAACAACAACACCAATTGTGCTTTAGCGAGCCATCACTGTTTTTCCAATGGCTTTTTAGGCACCAAATTTGTGTGTTTTGTAGCAAGCTGTTGACGTGCACTGCATGTTTTTCTAAGTAAAGTAATGCACCAAAATTGGTATAAATTGCACATAAACATGGACAAGTAATTCATGCATAACCCACATATTTGGAAGGATGCGATCATGTGACCAATGTGCTGAAGGGAGTAAAGAAGGAAGCGCTCTGGAGCGATGCAGTGAGGCAGGTTGGTAGATAGGTCACAGAATATAGGACTTTCCTCCAGGACTGTCACCTGGAGACGCGTGTGAACTTTGAGTCATTTTAAAGTACGTCCTCACAATGTGTCTTTTCCTAAACCTAACCACAGTAGCTTTACTTGCATAAACCTAACCTCCATAACTTCACATTAATTACATAACTTGACATCAAGAAAGTAATGTCAGTGTGGGATGCTAATTCGTAGGATGTCATTCGTACAGTTGCATAAGGATATGTTTTTCTTAGCAAATGATAACATTGCTGAGGTTGTTTTTTGATGGAACATCACTGCATTTCCAACTGGGATTGTGCCACAAAATCAGGTATTTTAAGCTTAAACATTATCTTTTGCTAACCAGTACTAAGTGCTTTTCCATGCCCATTAATCACAGCATTATTTAACCATTATGTCTTAACCTATCTGTTAAATTATAATATGCAAATTTAACTGTGGTTTGCAGAAATGTACAATGCCAATATTTTGTGTGGCGCCTAGGTTGTACATACTCGCGCACAGCTCGTGCAGTATAATCCAAGTCACCTCCCTACTCACCAAACACATGCAGTTTCACTAAAACCTTACTATTTAAAAAACCTCAGCATACATAGTCTCACGCACGGACAAGTAACGTGCCTGGGAAAGCATGTATATTTGAACTATGTTCAATGGAGTGGAGAGTTCAAATGCATTATATTTTAGTGCCTGATGCTTGTGCTCCTCAGCTCATGTTGGGTTGTCTCACCACTTTTTGGTTAAGCTAGCAAAACAGTAATCTAAAAAGTTGTTGTCTTCAACCACATTTTTGTTAAACATCAATTCAACATCAACAAGAAACCTTTAGATTTTTATCCTTGTACTGCTGCCACGGCTGCCAACCAAGACTAACATTAGACTTCCCTGCGTAATTTCATGACTTTTACCTGGCTGCTGACAAATGATCAAATTGACCTTCAAAACATTATACTAGAAAATGTGTACAACTATACAACTAATAGGTGGACTAAATAATGATATCAAAGTATTATTTTACATTTAGAGAGTAGAAACACAAACAGGTATGTGCAAAGAGCCTTTGTTCCTACTAATTTACTTTCTAGGACTGTTTGTTAGAAATAGGCTTAGAGCTGTGAGCACTGGTGTTTCTGGAAAAGAGCAGGAGTTTGGATGACTTTCCCCTGACCACTACAGGTTAAGTAAAGACGACTTAATGACAAGAGCGGGTGTATTCAAAGTGTCTGAAGGAGGGCAGTGTATGGGAAATCAACAGCCTCACAGTCAAACTCATCGATGTTAATGGCTCAGCCGCAGCAGGCCATTTACAGCACTCACCTGTTCTCCCAACAATGAAAACTCTGTCTCGATCTTTGTCTGTGTGTGTCTTTGCTTCTCCATGTGTGCAAAGAAAGTGAAGGAGGCAGAAAGTTCAACCGAGCAAACAAAAGTGAGAGTGACGGACCTAGCGAGGGAAGCATAAACAAGCCTCAGACTAAACAGTGGAGCTGAGAGAGTTTGATAGATAAATAGTGAAATGGTGAGCAAGAAACTGTTAGAGGAGGCTGAGCACTGGGACGGGCATGACAGCCGTTTGAGACTCAATCGATTGACAGATAAAATAAAAGTGGCCTGTCTCTGTCCCTGTTCCTCATTCAGCACTGTCTCCCTGCTATTGACAACTTGATAGAAAAAGACAATGGCAGAGTGATGGGGGATGAATAACCTGTAATGTAGAGAGAGGAGGATACAGAGGAAGTGTTCGAGAGTTTAAGAAGGAATGAGTCTCAGAGTGTGTGTGTTCTCATTAGCAGGTAGATAGGGCAAGACAGAGGTGACAGGTCTGAGAACTGGACACCAGGTTATTCATGCTGACAGACAATAGCAAACACACACACACACATCAGGTTTCTGTCCAGGCCAATTTGTGATGGCTACTGCTGCCATGCACTGGCACTGCACAGGTATCTGTTGGGAAAGGATAGGGTTGGCGAAACCATCAAATGTTTGAGAAATATTTCATATGTCTGATGATTTCCGCCAGATCTGTTTCAATTACACAATGGAGAGACAGACCAGGCAGGGCGGACTCCCAACCAGCCACCAGGGAGCTGTGAAGGGCACTTTGTTGGAAACAACACAAACTACATGACTACATCCAGGTTGCAGATAAACTTGACTGTTATTCACAGGACCAGTAGTCAATGGAAAATGGGTCATATTTTGTGAAAGAACATTCAGCAAATGTATCATAATATCGTCTCATTCCTTCGTCTTTTTGGGTCACATAACCACCACTGACCATTTTTTTGTGAATAAAACTGCTGCACTAATAAATAGTTCTATTTCACAAAAGGGTCAAATGAAGCTCATCATAAGTTCAAACAGGAAGCAACAGAAAAGCCTAATGACTTTCCCTCAAAAAATGCATGTGGTTGATGCTTGTGTACACATATTACTTACAGAAAAATAATCTCAAAGGCAAAAGCGTATCAGAAAAACATTTATCAACATCATGGACTCAGCTCTGTCCTTGACTGACTGCGCTCAACTGAGCTAGCAAAGTAAACAAGAAAAACACAGATAGGATGACGGAGCAATAAGTGAGACCACTCACTCTGTCGCTGTTTCTGGCTTGAGGGAAGACACTCCTCTTCATCCTCATCCTCATCCTCTCCAGCAGGGGTAGGGCCTCTCTGACCATAACAGAGTGAGGAGTCTGTTTATGGGGTGATGGAGGTCTATGATCCTCAGCCCTCACACTGTATCTGCTGGTGTAAATGTTGTGCAGGGCTTAGAGTTCACCTTTTGTGGGGCCAGGCAGTCCTGGTGCTGTTCTCAAACCAGCACCTTGAGGTGTAGCCTAAGGTCACTGAGGTGCCGGAGGCGGTAGAGATGCTGACTAGCTTTATTCATCGAGGTACTGATGTAAGAGAAGCATGATGAATCCTTTGTGATACAGACACCAAGGTATCTGAATAGTGACTATTGTTGACAATTTAAATGCGGGAATGATGGACAGGGGATGGCCAGGCAGATGGGACTGGGTGCTCTCGAGGTAATGCAGTGGCTAAAGTGAGGACAATGGATTCTGGCTGTTGACAACACCATGGGTTGCTGTCAGGTAGCAGTCTGTGCTGCTGGGATCACCAGTATCAACATTAAGAGAGCTGAGGTGGCTGAAAAAGATGGGATGAGAAAAGTAGGAGCAAGAGCAGAAGACAGGATGCTGGGATGGAGGTAATGCATGTGTTTTGGTTGTTTGTGAAGCTTGAGGGAAAATGGGGAAAGAAGACAGCTCTGAAGGAGTGGAAGATTGTGCAATAGGTGATAGAACCTGAACCTCAGAGAGGGCTGATGTGGAAGGCTCTGCTTCTTCAGCCATGGGATGCACTGTGACATCATCAGCAAAGTGACAGACAGAACGCTGGGGACCCAGAAGTGGTCTGGAAGCTCAGAGAGGCAGAGTGGTGTTTTGCTAACCGTGGATTCCCACCAAAAGCTTCATGAGAGCCTCATAAGGAGCCGGCAGCCATTTATTTTCAATGCACGCTGGCGACAAAGGGTGTCAGGGGCGTCGGCTGCAGGGAGCAGCACGATGCCATTGACCAGAGCGTCAAGTAGTAGTTGAGAGAAGCTGAACTTTATGCAAATTAGCGGCACCACTGCTGAAGCAGCAGCCAGTTGCAGACTGGGTTTGCAGGACACTGTGGACCCAGACAGACCAACAGCTCTGGGCCCTGCATTTCCTCAGAAAATACGGCAATGCAATACAAACGAGGCTTCCGAAAGTGTGATCCATGGTGAAAGAGGAAACCGAAGATGTGTATGCTATACATATATCGGCTACACTTTTTTCTCTCCAAATAAGGTCCCACTTATTTACCACCAGTTACATTTCTCAGTGGTCCTACATGCCAACAGGAGGGTAAAATCATAATTATAAAAGACTTATAAAGGCTATATGACTCTGTTTATTAGCGTTATTTTGATTGTGTAATGAAAGTCATGCATAGCTCAAATAAACACAAGAAGTTTGTGCTCCAGAGAAAGGATCAACACTCAGTGAAAAACCTAAGCCCTATGATAAGCTAATATGGCAAGGCTTAACTATACAAACCAATGAGCAGTGATAACTAGTATGTCTTTGGGGTCATGGGGTGGGAACCTCCTTTCACCAGTGTTTTGTCTAGTTGGTCCCACAACACCTCCAGGAGGCTAGACAGTGATCTCTGGCGTCCCAGAGACACTCCCCTAATGCCAGGTCTCACTGCTCCCCTCCCTGCACCAACCCAATAGCCTCCACTACCTTACTTACACATGGCTTTCTCAACCCAAACAGCACTGCCACCTTCAACCAAACCCAGGCTCCGTACATGCGAGCTCCAGGTAGAAGCAGGGTTGATACTACCTTTCCTAGCACATTCACCATACTCTATTTCACACGCTACATAGCATAACTACAATATAAGCTAAAGTTAAAGGAGCTAAATGAACTTACAGGATCAGCAAACACACTCACCTTGCTGCATGGCCTCAAACAAAATGGATTCAAATAGGCCACTCCCACACTTAAATACTTCCTCTTCCTGGATTTCCTCCTGAGAGGAAGTGGATCTCTCCACCTGATCTCAAGGAGTTATGTACTCTGCTTAGTAGTTCCCCCTGCTGGCCCCCAACTGACATTATTTCTTCTCTTATAGATAAACTGGCTACATTTAATTGCTTCATCTGACATTTCCCTCACTGTCTTCCTCAAACTCCCCGCACTCCGAGTTCCCCCAGGAGCGAGACAGCTGATCTTGCTATGAATCCCCTACACCCCACTTCCACTGGACAAATCCTAGTCTTCCATCATCGCTGCTCAGCTTCTGCTCCTAAGTCTGCATATCTAAGCTTTTTTCTTTCATAGGCTTCTTCCACTGAGTCTTCCCAAGGAACTGTCAGCTCAGTGAAATAAACTATCCGTTGACTCACTGACCACAACACTAAGTCAGGCCTCTGCCTGGTACAAACTATTTCCTGGGGAAAAACAAGCTTTCCCCCTAAATCTACTTGCATTTCCCAATCACAAGCACCTTCTAGGCGGCCACACCCTTGCCTCCTTACTAACTTATCCCTTCTGTATTTCTCTCCCTCACGGACAAACTGAATTACTAAACTCCTATCCTTAACACCTTCTGAATTCACCTGTCTTCGTTTCCCTTCAATGCCTGCAGCTAAACATTTCAACACCTGGTTATGTCGCCATGTATATCGGCCTTGTGACAAGCTAACTTTACAGCCTGACAAAATATGCTTTAAGGTTGCGGTACATGAACACAATGGGCATGATGGGTCCCCATTTACCCACAGTTTTAGGTTCTGGGGGTTGGTAACACATCGTATGTAGCCCCTACCAGGAATCTAATACGATTGTCCTCCATACTCCACAGGTCCCTCCAACTAAGCTTCCTCTTCTCTACACTTTCCCAATTCAACCACTGTCCCTGTTTAGCCTGGGCCACTACCTTTGCACCCCTTAGCATCTCTTCCTGTCTACGTATCTGTTCTACAACCAGCTTTGTTTTATCTTTTAGACCTGCTTTATTCCATACCAGTTTGCCTGAGCAAAACCTCAGGCCTCCCCGGCCAAACTGAACATTACCTACAATCTCTGCATGCCTAAGAGCTGCCTCTGCCTCCTGTACTGCCGATCTTGGGTTCCACTTCCTCCCCTTGGTTGGATTTGGAACCACACTCCTAACTACCACATCCTTACTCCCAGATAACAAGAGTTCTGTCCTGACCTTGGTGCATTTAAATTCCTCTGTTAAACTAGATACTGGCAGCTGAAGTATCCCTTTTCCATACAATGCAACACTACTTAGGCACCTGGGAGCACCCAACCACTTCCTAATATAGGAGCTAACCGACCTTTCAATTCTCTCCACTACGGATATTGGAATTTCATAAATTGACAATGGCCACATTACCTAGGATATAGCCCAAATTGCAAACACCACAACTTCAACTTTCCTGGAAGTTCGGATTTATCTATTCTATCCAATCCTTCCGCCACATCTTTCCTAAATTTCACCACCTGTTCCTCATCATTCAACTCTACATTGTACCACCTACCTAAGCTCTTTACTGACTTTTCCCTAATTGTTGGGATTTCCCTCATCATCTATGACAAACTTTCTATCACTTAACTTCCCTCTATGTATTGAGATGCTTCTAGACTTACTAGGCTTGATCTTCATGCTGGCCCACTTGAGGTTCATATTTACCTTCTCTAGTAGCCTCTTTGTACATGGCATTGTTGTGGTCACCAGTGTCATGTCATCCATGTAAGCCCTAAATGGTGGAAGATGCACCCGTTCTGCCGTCTCTCCCTACCTACCACCCACTTGGAAGTCCTGATGATTACTTCTATCGCCATAGTAAATGCTAATGGAGAAACTGTACACCGTGCCATGATGCCTATTTCTAGCCTCTGCCAACCTATTGTGAAACCTGCTGTACTTAGACACAACCTAATATCCTGAAAATATGCTTTCACTAAGTTAACAATTACCTGTGGCACTCTGAAGTAGTCAAACGCACTCCAATTGAGGCTATGCGGTAATGAACCAAACGCATTTGCAAGATCTAAAAATACTACATACAGGTCCCTTTATTTAATCTTCACTGCCTGAATCTGGTGCCAGATCATGCTAGTATGCTCTAAACACCCTGCAAAACCTGGTATTCATGCCTTCTGCACCATGGTATCTATTAACATAATACATAGTAAAGACATAAATGATAGTATATTTGTTCATCCTTGTAAAGTGCACAGCCGGTCAGCCTACATGGACACATCTGCAGTGCCTGGCCCCACCCCTTTGGCCACTGTAAGCGCCTGCTGGAGCTGGCAGTGTCAGTGATGTCAGAGCGACCAGAGGGCCCACAGGGGACCATGTAATCTCTTACACAGACGCAGATGATGTCAGCATGCTGGCTGACTCTGTCATCTGTGGACATTTCCATAGGAAAGTTGTAATAGAACTAGCGCTGGCTCCCAGCAGCAGTGATGTGATTGGATCCAAATCCGTCTACTTCCGTACTTCCTCGGCCAACAGCTGATTAGCTTTGCCTTACACCCGCCTACACCGGGATTGCTGTTCCCCGAATTGTTGTCTGTAGTACAACAGAAAAGGAAGTGTTCAGTGCATCGCAAGAAGAGATTGAAATGGATATGATTTTATTTGATTCAGCTATATTGCGTCTCTGTTACATGTAACACACGTGCCGTACCTATGGCAACGCCGTCACGTGGTCTGGATATCCCCACCCATTTCTATTACAAAAGAAAAGACGAATGTCCCCAGACTCCCATTCTGAAGTAAGGGAGGATGGTCATGCGCGACTAAGGACCATGAAGCTTTTAGTGGGAATCCCCAGTAAGAGTCCACGAGCAGTTTGCAAAGTTTTGCTGTCCTGTCAGAGTAGTGGAAAGGGATGTTTTGCTGAAGGGGACAATGTCCCTTAGATGCTGAAGACAGGGTCTTCTCCTGGAGCTGCTAGAAGGTGAGGGACAAGACAACGTTGGAGTTGTCGGAGGATGAAAGCCAAGAGTGTTGGGAAATGTGAATTGCTGAGCACAGTCGAGGTTGCTGACAATGTTGAATGGAGGGAGATGGAGAAGAGATGGAGTTTGTGGGTCTTTGTAGAGCAGATGCCTATCAGAAGGGCAGTGAAGGTCTTCCTTGTAAATAAGATTTTCTAAACCAAAAATTTTCATTTTTAATATTACAGTTGATTCATGGGATTTCTATCTTTCATTTGTGTGTAATTTAATAGTTTTGACATTGTGATGAAAAATGTAGCAAGTGTGCATCATTCAGAATGAAAAGAATTGGGAGGAAGGCAGTGCTTTTAATCCCCATTCACTGTGAAAGCAAGCCAAAAAGCATGATGGGCATGAACACTTCAATCTTATGTTCTACAACATTCATGTCAAACAGCAAAACTCTTCTGTGCCTTTTACGTAAGTATACCAGAAATGCCCTTTGTTAAGTATAATATGTATAATTAAGATTTCACACTGGGAGTGTGGCAGTTGGATTTTGACGTCTCTATGTCAGAACTTATTGTAGCTTACATATCCTGGCAGTGGCCACAGACATCTCAATTTTGCAAAACTGTATTTCAAAGCAAAATGGAAATTATAGTGAGAGGAAGGACAGCCTCAGTTTTACCAATGCTACAGAAGGGACTGAAAAGTGTTTTTAAACAGACCGGTACAAAAAAGGCTGGCTATCTTGCCCATGAGGATAATTTTTACAATGCCATAATTGATATTTTCACCAGGAAAGACCAGCAGATAGAGGTTATGTAAGTGTAGCCTCTATCTACAACTTGGTGAGTCAGTGTACACTTACAGTATGTTTGGCTTCATAATGTATTACTCTGTACATTCTATAGTTGCCAGCTAAATGCAAGACAGAAATATAGTTGGTTGTTGGGCCATAATTAAGGATATGGTTTCATTCTGATACTGAACATAGGTGGCAAGTGCTTAGTAGTTACATTTCAGAAACAGCTATTTTATATGCCACTCTTGTAGAGTAGGGGAAACCTATGTCATCATGTGCACATGCAGCATGCAAAAGGTGAAAGAAGAAATACTCTATGAGGTTTAATCTGGCTTTCATAATGCAATATCTACCCTGTTACTGACTTCAAGGCATGTTGCTGCAGATGGGTTGAGTAGGAGCTCCTGGTCCATAGTTTAAGGTTAGCAATCTTTTTGTACTCGTCTGTCACAGGTCAGGTGAGAACTGAGTCAAAAGGGAGGAAATGGATCAGGTGTGCTTTAATAGTTTTGTGTGGAGTTGGGTGTGATGGAGGCACAGTCTGTGTTCCTAAACTTAAGTTATAAAACATTGTTAATATCCCTGATGGTGACGCCCAAACAAGGATCATGGGGTTTCACTAAAATAAAAAGATAAATCTTCCTGGCAGCATGAATGTGGTCTGCATTTGACAATGAGAAAATCTAGCAAAGTTGACATTTTGGGTGAAGCTTAAGTCATGTCCAAAATGAAAAAGGTTCATGCAATATGGAGCCTGATTGTACATGGCAATTTTTGTGGTAAAATTAGTTTTTAATATTTTAAATAACAACAACAACAACAAAAATCTGAATGGATGAAGAGAAGATAAAGACGAGCACAAGACATATGCAGGTGTGCTGGTTCAACAGATGCACAATACAAAACTGCTTTCACAGCACACTGACACACTGAATATTTCTTTGGAAAAGAAAAGGGTTCCTTCCTCTCTCTTCTGTGGAAGCTCAAAACTGCAGCTGCATCAACTGCTTAAGACACTCATCTTTTGTTTTGTCTCCTGTTTTCCAGATTACCTCAGCACCGAAAGACTGTTTGAAAATGTTTTTTAATGATTTAGTGTCTCCTTCAACCTTTATCACAAACATTTATATAAGAGAGTACAGTTAATCAGAAAAAATAAAGACTGAAGACAATGACTATCTTAAGATGGACATAAATGAGCCAACTTCAAATAAACTGATTGATATGAAAAGGCTTTGATCATCACCACAAAAATGCTTAATGGTGACAGTTTTATTGTAGAAATGTTTAAAAATTTTCTCATCATTTATTTTCATTAATCATAGGATTTTAGTCAATTTCTTACTTGCAACTTTGTTTTTCCTTCAGTGTTTATCAACCAATATGGTTTTAGAAAACCAATACTAGTGAGGCTCTCAAGGCTGAAGACTTGTACAGTAGCACCACAGACTGGTCTTATGAGTAGGAACAGGTCTTTGACTACAAACTGTAAGGATATATAAACCAACTTTTACACTTCATGAAGTACTTCTGAGCATTTGTCTTATTTAGTGAATGGATAGTAAATGAACCAATAATACCCAGTCTGCTCTCTTGTAGTATTTCCTGTTTACACATGTCCTTACAATCCTTACACGCCCCTCTTTGGGACAGAACTGAACCAGTATTTGTCATATAGAGGAAAATGTCATGGCTTGAAATCAGTACGGTTGTTCCTAAGGTAATGTAACGTCACGTGACATACATCACGTGACAGACATCATGATCGTAGCATGCTACACAAATTAGTACACTATGTTATTATTAGAATAACTACATTGATTTTTGGTTTCATACAGGAAACGAAAACCCTTCTCCTGGTTGAAAGTCTTTTGTTCGTTTGACCCATCCTCTACCCTTTTTGTTGGAGAGCTGAAGCTGCTGTATCACTTTCTATGTAGAACATGGGAGTTGTTGGTCTTCCACTGTTATTGTGTGACTGTCGGAACCAAACTAATGTGATGTCTGCAGCAGCACATTGCTTAACTTTCATGCCTGTTAGGGGGTTAGGGGAATATAGCCAATTTTGAAGATCAATAACATCTTAACGAGGGCTTGGCTCAGTCACAAAGAGGCACATTAGACAGGTTAGGGGGTTTAAATATGGCAACATCATCATGCAGAAACCTATGTCAGGTCATGTTGAAAATGTTTTTGGATGGCTTGAGAAAATAGCATTTTGATGCTATAACATACGTACTACAACCAAATTTGAATAGATGATTTAGGCATGGACCTTTCCATTCACCTCTTTGTCAGCTCTGCTAACTCTGTGCTGAATTTGGACTCTTATGTTTATTTTGCAACGGTTGGTTGTGCTTTTTGTGTTTGGCTGTGGATGGTGGTGGTGCATGGCTGTGAGTCACTCATCAGGATAAGGAAACCAGCTCACCAGTCTGAAAATGCTCCTCCTGCCAACGTCTCGCTAGCTAGGTGCTAGCTAGCCAGGTTAAAGTTTACAAATGTAAACATAAGTAAAAATCAAGAAAAGATGGAGAAGATGGCACCAGCTGCACTAGCATCCTGCTAACCATTGTACAGATGTTGGAAAATCAATTGGACAACCTCCTTGCTGCATCAGTTTCCAACAGAATATCAGGGACTGTAATATCCTTTGATTTGCCAAAACTTGGCCAAATCATGGACAGCACCATTACACCAGGTGACTCTTTTTTGAATCACAGATTCGACCAAGCAGAGGACTCTGGTGAGAGATGCACAAAAAGGACTAAATTACAGTGCACAAATTTAAGGAGCCTGTTGGGATCGCATTTAACTGGAGTTTTACCTTGTGTAATTCCATGTGAAAAATAACTGATTAATTGATTGAATTGAATATATAAGGAACCATAGTGGGAAGCAACAGCAACAGCAACTGGTATAAAATCGTAAAATAAATAAACTTAAAAAATGGACCAGCCCTTTACTGTATTTTTGTATTTATTTAAATTTCAGTTGTATTGCAAAGCACTTCAGATTCATTTTAAGTCAACCCTACAACAATGCAAGCATATTTTTAAGGTTTATTTTTTAATAATGAAATGAAATAAATGGAAACCAAAAGTTGCTTACACAGAACAACACTTTGATGGTAATCTTAAGGAAATACAGTATACATGTCTTATGTTTTGTAGCAAATTAGAATCAGGTTCAGCTTCAAAACATGTAAATGCAGAAAGGAGGACTTTGACTCCACTGTATCTCTTTCCTAAACTTTGACTAAGTGATGCAAAACACCGGCATGATCCTTTAAGCAGGATCTATTTTCCCAGTGAATTACCATCTTGGAGAGCTCAGGTGTCCTCTCTGGCTCTCCCTGGTTAGCTCTCGGGCATCCTGTTCCAGTCCCGTGATTTGATTTTCCCCCTCTTCCGCCTGGCATCAAATTGCATTACTACTGGCCCAGCGTGCACAGCCGCACCAGGATATCAATACTGATTGCCGGCCGTAATTACAATGTAATGTTTGGAAGAAACAGCATCTGAATGAGACATTATCAATATTTATGCCATTGCTGATTTCATAAGCTCCTTATTTTAAGGTCATGGACACATTATGCAGAGTTATGGACTATGATAAAACAATAAGTGAAGCTCAAAGTGCTGACCTTACAGTTGTCCTATTTTTTATTTATTTTTTCTGCATCCACGCTGCTGATAACAAATGGACCTGCACGAATATGTTATTCAGAAAGCACAGAGAGGTAACAAAGACCTAAAAATGAAACATGCATGTAGTCTGCTTTGGTCTTTGTTGCTGTTGATGGAGATGAAAATACAGGACTAAATTATTTAAACACTGCGTGTTTCCATTAAAACTGAAAATATCTTAAAAGGGGACCTACTATGTTCATTTTCAGGTTTTGAGTTTCTACTAGAACATGTTGACATGCTTTATAGGAACAGTATGCAACAATCAGATCAATAACAGCAAGCCACTATTTGTTATATAAAGATATAGTGGAGTAATGGCTTCCTGAGCAGAGAATGAAGTCACACTACTTCTGAGTGTGTTGTAATCTGAGCTTCTCTGTTGTGTGTTGTGCTCATCACAGCTGCTCTGCTCTGCACTGTGCTCATAACAGCAGCTTATGCTGATATCAGGACAGCGACATCACAGAAACGTTGCAACCATTCCAGTGCTGTTTATTGATTGAGCACTTTTAGTTGCTTACATGTTAATATCCAACACTTTATCATCCCAACTCAAATACCACTGCTTTGTCAGTGGACCTAAACATCAAAATATGATGTGCTGGGCAGTCTCTTGCATCAGTTTTGGACATTCTGGGACAACTAATCAATTTATGCTTGTTACATGCATTGCATCTTTTAAAAATACATTTATGTTTTCACAGTTACGTGTATACAGTCTTACAGAAACACATGACGTACATAAAACACCTCATTTTTACATGTATTCCACTAGTTTAGGCAACAATAGCATGGGTTAGGCTTGGGAAAAAAACACCGTGGCTTGGCTTAAATAAGTCCAGTTGTTATTAACATCCTGTAACATGTGAAATACGTCATGTGACATATGTTACTATCGTAGCATGCTACACATACTAGTATGTGACGATGTTTTTAAAATAAGTCCATAGATTTTTGGTTTCACACAGGACACAAACAGCAGGCTCCAGAGTGAAAGTCTGGAGTCTTTTGGACCCATCCACTTCTGATCCCACTCAGCCTATAAGGACTTTTCTTTGTCTTTAACACTAACCCATATTCAATTCGTTACAGCATGAAGGAAAAACATTCCTATGCAGCTATATAAGATGGATGGACATTTCACTAACTGTAGCAGGAAATGTACATTCCAATTAAAGTGACATACTGGTATAATTCAAAGTATCTGCAAATCGTGACATCCACATTGTGCTGTCATTTGAAAATTATGCAGTATATATGTGCACTTAAAAAGTAGGAGGTTTTGTGCACTGAGAGAAGTGATGCTGGTAAAAAATTGCAGACCAATATTAAGGTTTGCTGATGTGGACTAAGATGAGCTTTGACGATTAAACCCAAACGATGATCACAAACTATTTCCCTGCAAGTTAAATCTATTTAAAAACTAACTATCCCAGAGTTTCCCTTCCATCTCAGAATTGAGGTTAACATAATCCATTAGGGAGCTGCTGTCAAACCAAAGCTCTACAGGCCACTTCAAATATTTTCAGACAACACAACATTATTATTATTATCATTATTATTATTATTATCATTATTTTTTGGATATCATAAGGGTGAAATAAGACAATACTGGGTTTAAACATTACTATTAGCAACTTTGGTCCGAAAATATTAGTGGTGGCCTTCAGAAACCCATATAAAATGAAGCCAATGAAGCATTACCTCTTGCAGTGACTGTAGGGTAGGATTTACTTTAAATGAAACACTACACATTTTACAAACCTTTCAAATGCCAGTCGACAAAAGATTCAAGCAAACATTTAAGTGATGTCATAGTTTTCATCCTGAAATGCTATTCTGCATATCTAAGTTCTCAAACTTGAGGGATCTGGAAGTAAATCGATTTTTAAACAAAATGGCAACCAGGACCATGGATTATGACAGTAAAATATCAGGACCTGACTCTCTAAACAAGTAAATACTCTTAACACTCCCTTTACACCTGCAAAAAAAACCTGTTGGTTCTAAAACACTGACAGTTTTTCTTTGTGATTTCAGTCTAACTGCTTTTGTTTTTTAAAAGAACTTAATGACAATTAAATACAACACTGTATCTTCTTTTGAACAAACATTATTTTAGCCAATCAGTGGTACAGAAAATTCAATCCTAACAATGAAATGCACATTACCAGTACAAATGAAAATAAAATATAAAACTATTACAAAACTAAAACAATTTTAAAAAAAAAAGTGTAGTCACAACATCAAAAAAATTTAAAGGACCACTAAGACATTAACTTGAAATAAAGCAAGACAAATGGCTCATGATGTCATTATCATTGCTTGTCGGAACAGCAATTTCAAAGATAAGTAGATTGCCAACAAAGTCTGTGCATTTTCAAGATTAAATAACTGTGAAAGGTGCTTATGTGCATCAGTGTCTGACGGGGACGTCCACTGACAAAGCACTGGGAGTTGACAAGTTTGGTTGTTGCTCGCTGCCTCAACAACTGCCGCCGCCTGGTGTTTATCATACCGTTCCAAAAGAAGCCTCTGTGTGTCGGTATCTGACACTGAAATCTCTGACAAAGTATTTGACGAATTGGGCGTGAGAACAGGCTGAAATATCTGACATCTGCAGATTACCTGTTTGTGAAAAGCAGTAGTCTTTTATGGTGAAGTGAACCAGTGCAAAAGTCTGCCTAACATCATTTAACTCTAGAACCCTGCAATGAATGTTCATTTCATTTATCTCTGGGTTGGTTAGGTTTGTTCAGACACGCTGCACACGGTGCACATCATACCATTTAATGGCCCTCTTTTTTTAGTAAACAAAGAGAGGCTCCACATTAAAGGAGGTTCATCACAGCCAGATGCAGTGACAGATAGAAACAAGCTAATGACCAGGACAATTAATAGCACGAATGAGAGCTTCCTCCCTCCTCCTCCACCTCCTGCGACATTCCTTAAATATGAGTGTTTAATTAAGCAGCAATATTAATTAGGACTTTATGATATTAAGATGTGTGGGTGAGGATGGGGTGGATGGGGAGCAGAAATGAGACTGGTTAGAGTAAATGAGTTTAAGACAAATGACATGCAAAAAGACGTGTACGCCGGTCTGCACTTTGGCACTGCGTTTAATGGTGCCCGGACCGACGACATGATGGAGCTGCTGGATGATGATGAGGAGGATCCGTGTTCCACCGAGGTAATACAGTGTTAATGACTATGGAGAAGATCATTATTGGGTAGCAGGAGGTGGAGTGGATATGAGCAGTTAAACAGGTTCATGAGGCTTAGTGTGTATTACCTGACTCAACATTTGACATTTTCCCATGTAAACCGTCTGAAATGGTTTTGTTTGGGAAGACGCATGAGTTTGAGAAAGGCTTCGAGCTGCCCCCTCAGATTAATCCAGCTCCACTTTGTCAATATTTGAGTGTTAAACACTGAAAGATGCTGAGAGTCTGGGTCAAATCTTGTTTAATAAATGAAACAAGCAAGCCAAATGCTTTTTAAAGACAAAGTACTGTTTAATTTGCAGCTGAAAGGCTTTTCATTATTAAATTAAATGCTTCTTGCATAAATATTCTAGTGCATTGAGTGATAAATGAGGTGCGCTGTGAGTTGCATAATAGAGTTCCCTATCTCACCACTGCACATAATGATCCACCTAGCTCAATATGGAAAAACCCTGTACACAGTCAACCTGGCAGCAAATAGACACATTTGTTAAATTTGATTCCCCTGGCATTCAAACAGTAAAACAGTTTGAGAGGCGCAGATTTAATCAGATGTTTGAATTTCTTGTAAGAAATTCATCTTTTTTTATGTGTAGCCCATCCATAGCAGTAGCTGATGAAAACATCCACTGTGGTTTGAGTAATTTCTCCGCTGATTGGTTTACTAATGAAAATGCATTTACAGGCAACTGGGGATTAGAGAAAAAGAGTTTGGAAGTAAGTGTATTCATGCCAGGATGTTACTTTGGTTAGAAAGTTGGAGGGAAACATTAGCAATCTGGGTGTATAAAATAGTCAGTTGTCAATTAAAAAAACTACATGTCTTACCAACTACAGCAGAACAGACCTGACAGACAGCGACAAGCCATCTGGTCCTTTTTAAAGGTTGTGCAAGTTAACTGTATTTCATATTGGATCTTGCTGGCAATCAATCAAACTGTGCAATGAATGTGTGGTACAGTATATTGTATCGCCAAAGATACTAAAAGATAAGACATTACAAGCTGTGCTAATGGTATGCACTACTGAAGGCCTTTACCACTGTCACTTTTAGCCATGCTGAGTCAAGCCATGCCATCTTGGGTTTCAACAAATAGTTTAGATGTACCGGGCCATGCCAAGCTGCGCCAGAGATGGATGTTCTCTGGAGTAGGTTCAAAAGCCGGGCCACCCATCCTCAAGCAGGTAGCTTTGACATCTCACCAACTGCAGACAACCCCTGACAACCCCCCTTCTTCCCATCAAACAAGCCGTGTGTGTTGCAGGACTCTATCCACCTCGTTTGCAGGACACCAGAGAGACAGGCGTTTTTAAAAGTCTCTGTGAGTTCAGCTCTCAGTACTTTTGTAGCTTCTAACTGAATCTCTGTGGTTGGGAGTTTCGTTTCTCTCCTGTGTCCTGTTTTTAGTTCAGGTATCTGCTTTAGTTTACTGTTTCATGTTCGCCATCCGCCGTATTAGAAATTGTGTGAAGTTGCTGCTCGAAAACTCGACATTTCCTTATTTTGCTGCTTTACAATAAAATATTTTAAGTAACAAAATAGTCAAGAAGGGGTAGCCATCTCCTAAGTGGGTGTGGTCTCCTCTCAAGTTTATCCCTTACCTCATTTGGAAGTGTTGTAAATGGCCTGTAATGGATGAAAGCAGATTCAAAACAATATAACACTAAGATTGTGTTGCTGAGACATATACAGGTCTTGAGTTAAGTTAATTTTCTCCTAATTTCTTTCATTTTAATATTTGGGGAGATGTGTGGCTTGTGAAAACTGGGTCCAATATTTACCTCAATATTTACTATGGGGCAAAAGAAATGATAATTGTCTGTACTCATGTTCACTTTTCCCATTGGAATGAACAGACTCAGCACTCCATTCCATCCTTGTGAACATGTCTTAAGAATGCCTCAAGGGACTTGGACTCAACGATGAACTGCTTTAGTGGTCGTAGGTCAAAGGTCAAGGTCACTGTGACCTTGTATGCCTCTTCATGAACGCGATATCTCAAGAATGCCATGACAGAATTTCTTCAAATTTGGCACAAAGGTTGACTTGGATGTGAGGATAAACTGATTGGATTTCGGTGGTCAAGGGTAAAAGACCAAGGTTGCTGTGACCTTGCTTCCATCTCATTCTCATGTATGTGATATGTAGAGAACAGCTTGAGGGAATTTCTTCAAATTTGGCATAAATGTGCTTTTGGACTCAGCGATGAACTGATTAGTTTTTGGTGGTCATATGTCAAAGGTCAAGTCTATGTGACCTAATCTGTCTCATTCTTGTGAATGTGATATCTCAAAAATACCCACAGGGAATTTCCTCAAATTTGGCACAAATGTTCACTTGGACTCAACAATGAACTTATTGGATTTTGGTGGTCAAAGGTCAAAGTCACTGTGACCTTGTATCTGTCTCATTCTCGTGAACATGATATCTCTAATAAACTGATAAAATTTGGGGTCAAAGGTTAAGGTCAGTGTGACCTCACAAAATACATTTTTGGCCATAACTCAAGAATTCATATGCTAATTATGACAAGACTTAACATAAATGTCTAATAGACTAAAATAATGAAGTGATGACATTTTATATCCAAAAGGTCAAGGGTCAACTTCACTGTTACATCATAATGTTCTACATACAACACTTTTTTGGCCATTATTCAATGTCATATCTGAGGAGCAGAAAGGAAGACATTTGGTTAGATGCTTAAAAGGTGAAAGTCATCTTGGCAATCACCTTGAAACAGTGCTGATTATATAGATCCTCTGAGCTGTTGGGAGGAAGATGTGTGTGAAACATCCATTTTTTCACAAATATGAATGTAAACTGTAAGAGAAACTTGACTGATGCATGGCAGCATACAACTGTGGGGCAGTAATTCTACTTTGTAGTTGTTGTTTTGGCTCCATCATTTTAGTTTATGTGTCAGAATGTGTGTGTGTGTTTTTCCCCTTAGCTTAACTTAAAAAATGGCACTCATGAAGTGTCACATTTCATTCTACGACATTTAATATCATGTTCTGACTGGGTTGTTTGTGGGTTTTGGCAGCAGTCTTATTGTGACTAAATTTATCACTGTCAGAATTTTGCCACAGGCCAGTTTTGGCTGTTAAAGCTCCAAATTGGCCGTTGGCGGACGTGTCTCACAATGCAACCTATGACGACCCACAATTTTATCATGTTGCACCCTGTCAGATTGCCCACAGATGCACCATTTAAAGGGACCTCAACAGGGTGAGAGTCAAGTTAGAACTGTTGGAAGCATGTTGTCAGTAGGAGTCTGCCAAGGCTTTTCCTTGTCACCGATTTTGTTTGTGATTCAGGAACACAAATGTCTAACCACAGCTGAGGAGTGCACAGTGCCCAGTTTAGTGGTTTGCATATATTTTTTATTTTTGGCTAATCATGTAGTTATCCTGGGACAGTTTGAAGGTAAGTGTTGGAAAAATGGAATGCTATTCTTATTGTAGGTATTTTTTGGTTTAGTTCTCTTGCAAAGTTTAGTTTGGTTTAGTTCTCTCACCAAGCTAATTTTATTTTTTGACTTTGTCAAATCTCAGTAATAAGAAATACTGTCAGCCAAACAAAAAGGAAGGCAAAAAATTGTTGAGCTGTTTGTTAGAAAATAACAGACTTAAATTAAAACTTTCCTTTTTCCATTCTTTTCTTGGGGGACATTAGAGCATGAACATGTCCTGAACCAAATCTCTGTCTCCTCTTTTCCTTCTTAATCCTGTTTTCTGTGTCTCTAGCTCTTTTCTTGGCCCTTGCTTTGTCTATTTCTCTAGTGTCTTGACTGCAAATCCACTAAATGTATACAGTCTATGGACAAGAAGTGCAATGTAGCCAATCAGAGGCAGAGTAGGGCAGGTCTTGCCCAGAAAAGCCAACAGTGAAGCAGCATGCAAAAGAATCATCACACGGTCTACATGCCTCAGTGTGGTGCTGGCATCAATCACATTTGTTGTCCTCAGTTTGATTATCCTTACTTTTATCTGTTTTCACAGGAAATCTGCTGCACTTCAGAGCTTTTCCTGGGAAAAAGAGCATATAAATTTTGTGGATGCTACCAAGCTTAGTCAGTTAATCACCTTTGCTATGAAAAAGCTATTTGACTCCGAGAGTAGGTTACCACTGCACTACTGAGAAATATAAAGTTACTAACATTGCTACTTGTAGTGACGCTACTGCCCAATGCTGTACATTTCTACATTATTATGTAGGGGATTTGTTGAAACTTTATGTTTCAACAATGCCATAGTTAAGGTGTGATTAAGTTGAGGCAAAAAATCACTTCGTTATGACTTAATATACCTGATTTTGGTGGCACAGTCCCCACAGGAAATGCAACAATGTCTCGGTAAACAACAACCACTTTTTGTGGCCGTATCCCCAGTGAAAACACAGTGATGGATCACAAAAAAATGACTGGTTTTGTTGTTTGTTTGTTTTGACCAGTGGTCTGCAGCTTCGTAGGCATCTTGCCAAGGTGTCATGCCATCCACCATCCCATCCACCTCCTGATGATAAAGTCAGCTCATATGTAGTTTTAGAAGCAATGATATGATACCTATGAAACATACATATATAACATATCTGTGGTTTGCAGAAATGTACAATACAAACCCTTTCCTCTGGCGACTGGGCTGTGCTGAAAGGGTAGTTACTCAGATACACCACAGAAGGGAGTATCTAGTGGTGTAGTGAAGGGTGGTATGTGGGATGTACCCACCATTTTGTCTGGCCGTTGACAGTACACCCAAATATATGAGCGAGTATACCCTCTTCTTCCTCAGTAACCTACCTATCTACCTAATAGTACACCCACCTCATCAAATACCACTACACCACTGGGAGTATCCACCAAAGTGAGTGGTAGTTGCAGAAGACATCTCCAAACCCTGCTTGTCCTGTAGAAAACAGTGTGTTATCTCATCACAAACCAAGAACCTTACATGCCCTTTTTTATTTGTGCTGACAAAGTTTGATGAGGAAAGTAATACATTTTGTCAGGTTAGAAACTTAGGAAGAGCATGTTAGACCTCTGAGAAGAGGAGATGATTTTAATACTCTCTTACTCCAAAGAAAAGGTTTTTTATATTTTCACTCTCTTACACCAAGAAGAGAATGAGGTCAAGCATTTTTTTAAATAAATAACTGTCATGCGCATAATATAATGTATGCGTTTTGTAAATGGGTTTATGTATGCAGTAAAAGAGCAAAACAAGTTAATAGCCTTATTAACTTTAAGCTACTGGTGAAAAATAATTTTGAAGCTGTTTATTAAAGATAGAGAGCAATCTGCTGAACCGCTTGGATCAGCATCTAACTAGAGTTGGTGCTGATTCATTTATCTGTGAACTCAGGCAGACATCACAGGGCTGGCATGGTGGAGTAGCAGCCGTATGAATGAGGCAGCTACAAGACCACCGATTGTGAGGGGGACCCCAGCTGGAGGAGTGTAGCCCTGCTTAGTCGAGATTGATAACTTTAAGGTCATCAACAAAAACAGTAACAACTCAACAAAACCAGTAAAAACTCACAAGTTCTTTGTTACTGAGGACAGATAAACTAACCCTCCGGTTCCAATATCTCCAGAACTATTTTCTAATAGCAAATGTGACGAGTTCGCTGCCTTTAATAATACCAAGGTTCAAGACATCAGATGTACAATTTACTCCTCTATGCCGAAAACAAAGTACAATCACTGCAGTCTTTCCAAGATTACTTGTTAGGTATGACAGAATTTTAAGTCCTCAATGACAAAACACAGGGAGGAATTGTCTCCAGTCTCAGTTCTTCCACTTGCTGCCTTGATGTTTTACCCACCAGCTTCCTTAAATATGTGCCAGGCAGCCTTGTAAAACAACTTACTCTTGTAGTTAATGTCTCCGTTCAATCTGATGGAAACAATGCTTTGAAAACTGTAGTCATCAAGCCTTTCCCAAAGAAAAGCAGTCTTGATGCCACTGTACTGAACAATTTACCGTTTTTTGGTAAAGTTATTGAAAAAGTTGTCTACCAGCAACTTGGCAACTTTCTGAACCTGAACAATTGACCTATGGCTAAGCCACGCCCCCCTCCACTCACTCGGACAAACTATCAACATTCAGTGACTGGTGCTATGGCAGGTGTCACAGTACACGACATTTCGCAGGAGGCAGTTGATGTTTTTTGTGGACATAACTATCAGATGTCATTCAGAAGTAACCAAAAGGGCCTAAACTATGCATTGGAGGGATATATTCATCATTGTATTGTTGAGAAGGTCGATGAAAAGCTTAAATTACAAGCCAAAATTTACAGGTCACAGTGTAAGTGTGATAAACCGCATCTCGTTGCCATCGCCATCAAAGACAACAAGTTAAAGTGCCACTGAAGTTAAGGTTTTTGGCTCAGAATATGAGAAAAGGATAACGGCCTTTTTACCATCTTTACCAAGAGTGTCTCTCCGTTAGTTTGGTGCTACAGTATTTACGCTGAATCATTCAGCATAACGTTTGCCAACCTTTGTTATCTCTGCGATTACAGAGAAGTTAATGAAGCTAAGCTCCAGAAGTTAACGTTAGCTTAACTAGAGCCCTTTGGACAACAGCTAACAATGATGTACGATCACCAAAATACAAAACTAGAACAAAACAGGCTAATGAACTCCCAGCAAACAAGGTGACATGATGAACAATGCAGCCAACGTTAGGCTAACTTTAGATAACATTAGCTAGAGATGTTAAAGATAACTTCTTGTTATGTTGTCTTACCTTAAAACAGATTTAGACATCATTGTTAATCTTATTCACGTTGAGTTTATGTTGTGGTCTAACATTACCACACAACTTTATCCAAAGGAGACACTTTTCTCGGTTGAGATGTGGTTTAAAGTGTAAAAAATACACCTCGTCACCCAGCCTCTCAGGATACCTCGTGTCGGAGTTACCCCATGCACACCGTTTGACCATTTTTAAACTTCAAATCTCAGAATAAGCTCATAAAACCGAACAAAACTGACTTTCTGTAATGCATTTCAATGAACGTCCAGGCAGAGAATGTCTGAGTGTATGGGAATGGCTATACGCACTGTGACTGGCTCATTGCGTTTTTGGGCGGGCTTAGCCATAGGTCAACTGCTTTGATAACTTTCAGTCAGGTTTTTGGCCCCATCACAGCACTGAGACTGCACTCATAAAGGTAATAAATGACATTCGCGTGAACACCGACTCAGGCAAAGTCTCTGTTTTAGTGCTGTTGGATTCAAGTGCTGCTTTTGACACAGTGGACCTCAATATTTTATTACAAACCAGAAAAGTGGGCCAGATTCTGGAATCGTTCTTAAATGGGTCAAGTCATATCTTCATGACAGGAAGTACAGAAGTGCTCAGTCAGAGCAGATGGCTGTGAGATGTGGGGTCCCACAGGGGTCCAGATGGGACCCTTCTTATTTAATCTCAAACTGTGTATCAGTTATCACCACTTAAACCAGCGCACCTTTCAAGGCCAGCACCTCCTACTGAGAATCCAAGAACTCACAGATACTTTTGACAAGTAAAGTTGATACTCCATTCAGGACCTAGTGAAGGTGTACCACCGCATTTGTCACTCCCAGTTTGAGTTGTGGATCTACATAGTTTTAGAAATAATTTTGTCAAAGAAAGTTTAAAGGTTTTGTATCCAGCATTCAGATCACTAATGTAGCAGCAAACCATTATTTGCTATGCAAGGTTAAAGTGCAGTAATCGCATCCTGTGCCCTCTGTGTGTGTTGTAATCTGAGCTTCACTGTGGTTTGTTGTGGTAAACCGGCCCGACTGCACATACATGTTAGTGCATGTGTGCATTCCGTTAGTCAGCTCATCTCTGCCACTTTGCACTGTGGTTGCTGCTGACATCAAGATGGCGTCATCGTTGAAGCATAGCACCCACTCTCTGTTCCCCCTCAGTTAACTCCATTAGCACTGTTGCTGTTGTGTAGCGTTGCTTATGGGGTTAGCACCATTAGCTGCTGGCCACCAGCTCAGCCACCTCCATGTTGAGAACCGTGTTCTCATTCCCAACATGTCAAATACCACCATTTTGTCAGTGATTTCAACATCAGACACCAACACACAGAGGCACCCTATGCAGTGTAGTGATATGCAGCTGACTGCATCGGCTTTTTGCACAACAACCCAACCTGTGAAATACTGCCACTTTGTGAGTGAATGTCGGCAGCAGCATGATGCACAATGCCCTGCATCAGTTTGTAATGCCACCAACAACAACCCAAACAGCGAGAAAGTTCTAAGGTTGGATGAGGTGGAGGTGGATGGTGTAGTTTAGTTTGAAAAAGACTGTATACTTGTGACAAGCAGAAACTGTACATTTTCTGTGAAAACTGAAGTGCATTTTGAAAAGACACATACATGTAACAAGCATGGAGGGTACCTAGCATGTCATATTTTGAGGCGTAGGTCAGTGACAAAGCAGTGGTATTTGAGGAGTTGAGATGAGAAAAGGTTGGTCCAGACAACTCATACACTCTGAATTTCACATAGAGCCCCTTTAAAGGGAAAAATCAAATCAGAGTTTTATTGATGGGAAGAGTAAGAGTTTGTGCCATTTGGCCTCAGACTAAGCACCCCCTGGACAGCAGACTATAGAACAAGAAGAAGCCCACGGATCTCTCTTGTTGCCTCTTGTTCCTCTGATCCTGACTCTTTGGCTGCTGCAGCAACTCTTCCAATCTGTCGCCCATGTGGACCCAGGATTCCCAGCAGAACGGCTGAGCAGCAGAAGTTTGTGTTGAAGGCCAGCATCCAGCAACTTTGTAAGACAAAGACTTTGAAAGAAAAACACTCTGAAGTGCTCCTTCACAAATTAATATGCATATTAAACAAAGCCAATCAAAGGCAACTTTTAAAACAAAAGTCAAGGAGGATCTATGGGAAGGTTTGAACCATGGACACAGAGTTGCGAGGGAGACGAGTAGGTTTATGTGTAATTTGTACATTTCCATGTATTGTTTGTTGTTTCCATCGCAGACCACTTTGGAAATAAGTGTTTTTAGTCATTCTTTTAAGTGCTATCCCCTGGGATTTTTGTGTCATGGTGCTCCTTTGAGTTGCTGTGCTTTTGAAATCCTAAAAATAAAAAAATCAAATTCACCACAGCTAAAGGGGCTGAAAAGATAAAGATCCACCTGCCTGCTGACAGAGAGAGAAATGGGGAGTTCGATTCTAACAGAACCCCCCCCCCCCCCCCCACAAATCACAAGGGGTAGACCACTTTGACACTAAGCTAAGCTGTATTTCTTGTCTTTCACTGTCATATTTATGTTGTGTCATATTTAAATTTGAGAGAAAGAGAGGGCGAGAAGAAGAAGTGAATGGGGATGTTTGATTGGTTGAGTGGGAGCATTAGATGAATGAAGTGGGGGAGAGGTGAAATGTGTGGGTGGATGTTTGAAAAAGTGGACATTTGTGTTTGGTGGCCAGCGGAGAGCTATCAAGTTCTACTTGACCCACTTGGAGAGTGTGTGTGTGTGTGTGTGTGTGTGTGTGTGTGTGTGTGTGGGGAGAGAGTGTGAGTGTGTGGTGGTGGCAGGGTGCTTGGAGGTCAAACGGAGACAGCAGAACAAGTGTGTTGGATGAGATAGATGTTTTTCAGTTATCTTGGAAAAAATAGATTTAATATTTGGCTAAATGACCGGGGAAGTGTAACTCTCATGAGATTATAGCAATAAAGGGAAACTGAGTGTAGTTGTAATACAACTAATAAAACAATGCACTTTATTAAGCCTTTTAACAACTATGGAACTCTCAATAAAGAGAGTAAGCCTTTGGTGAGTTAGGATAAAGATGCATCATTAGCGAGCCCTAATCAGAACTTCCACATAAAAACAGACCATCCACCATCAGAAAAGGATACCCCTCACAGTTCTATCAGTAAAATAAGACAAACATTTTGTTACACAGCATTAAAAAGCAACTTCTTTTGAGAGGAAAGCATTCTTCCTAGAATGATTATGTTTATGAAGTATTGTGGTGTGTTGAGGCTAAATGGGTGGAGTTTCCCAGCATGCCGTGAGACAATGTGTTTCAGGCCATACGCTGAAGAAAACTTAAAGTTTAACTGTGCTCTAAATCACTCGTTACACAACAATTAATGTTTAGTATTTCACAATGGTTCTAATAGGTTACAGTTAATGTTGTGTCGAAAGACATTAAGCACCATGAGTTAAGTCGTATACACAGTCAGTGACATCCCGCCTGTGTAAATAACATTCAGTACATTTACATAGACAGTTTAATTCCACTTTAATTCAGAATGAAAGGCCATTCCGATTAAAAGTGGTCATGTAAATGGTCATTCTGATTGAAAAATGGTCATTCCGATTTGAAAATTAAATCCGATTAAAGGGGGTGGTTTATTCTGTTTGTCATTCCAAATGAAAGAATTTTGTGTGCATGTATACACTCATTCCTCTTTACGTTCATTCCGGTCTTTCTGGGCATGCTTGTTTCCTTGCCCTTCTGGCGCGATGACGTATATAACGCGCATAGCAACGGGCTGAGAAAGAGCAGTTGGACTCGTTGCACTCACTGGATTCCATACACCAAAGCACGGTCTTCTATCTCCCTTCTTCGACCCTCTACCTCTCTTCTCCTCCTCAACAGACGAAGCATTAGCAGAACAAGGTTGTTGTCGTACTGCTGCTTCAAGAATATAAGCAAAACAAGCCCGAAAATGGCACTAAGAATGGCGTCGCCAAGCATCTTGTTATCCAGAGCGAGGACTACAGTGTTTTCTTCTGGTAAACGTAAACACATAACATCCGCCCCGCGCCCTATCCAATCAGAAACCTTCCCTGCCCCAAACCTTGCGCAGACCCGAATAAAGGTGATTAAACTGATCTCCCGTGTAAACCCTCATTCGGAAGGAATATTTCCCATTTATTACACGGCTCTATTAAATTCTGTATTATGATTGGTCAGTCGAAGCATTCAGCGGTCTGATATTACTCTGTAATGACCATTGCTAGTAGCAACGGTCATTACATAGTTGCTATGTAGCGCAGCGTTGCTAGGGACGCTGCCCTGCAACACTGCAGCTGTCAAACAACTTCCGAGGGAAAAGACAAACAGAAATGGCTGATTTTAACATTTCTTTTAACTTATTTGGAGAGTAGCTACAAGGATTTTGAGGAATGGGATGCCGCTGAAGAAAAAGAAATGGAGAAGGGAAGAAAAAAATCAAGTGAAAAACGGCACAAGGAACTGACACCTGAAGAGCTTCAAGTGATAGAGGAGGAGAAAGATGAGATCAATACAAAAAAGACAACAAAATGGGCTACTGTACTATACTGTACTGTAGCTACTACTACTATACTGACGGATTTTCTCTGCCAAAAACAAAAGAACACGGATTTGAATACACACTTGGCAGTCATGCTTAATGACATTTTACGCGAGTTTTATGCCTCAGCTCAGTCCACTAAGCCTGGGTGAGTACAAAACTTTCACCAAAAGTCGGTCGGTCAATTTTAATGCACTTCGCGGAGGCAGACAACATTATTTTTTTAACTGATAATTAGCCATGTAATAAGCGGGATAATATAACTCCCAACAGGGGAATAGAATAGAATAGTTATGTTCCCCTGTCGGGAGTTATTTTCCCAGTATTCACCGGCTCATTATACATTATCCCTTATGTAAACTACCTGGAAAAACTTTAATTCCGAATGATTTCATTCAGATGTATTTAATTCTGAATGAGAAGCCATCATGTAACCGTAGCCAGTGTGTCTTACATTAGGTTGTGCTGAGGTTAACTAAAGAGCACTTCCTGCCTCGGAGTTCATCTCTTCACCTTGTTTAAGCAATGTGATTACTTTAGAATTCCATGAAATTAAAAATATATTGTAAAATGTAATTATCTGTAGTCACTACAACCAGAGCTCTAACACCAACATGAACATAAGCTTGTGAAGTAATGTCAAGCTCACAGTTCATAGAGTTTTACAAAGTTTGGATGGCAGATGAGAAACCTGTTAGGCTGTCAGACAACCTGGACATTAAGTAGACCACCAGTCCACAGATTAGCCAATCTGCAGCAGCCACTTCACTGATGGTTACCCATTCTGCATTGGAACTAGTACCTGGGGAACAAACAGATCCTCACAGACAAAAAGAGCTCTCATTCTCCCCTAAAAACATTACTTACGCCACACAAAAAACTATTAGTTTGTTCTCATTCGAAATTCATCAAATACTGCCACTTTGTGAGTGATTTCAGTGTCAGACACTGATGCTAAAAGCCACCTTTTGCTGTGGTATGATATGCTGCCGGGTGGTGTCAGTTTGTAATGCAGCCGATTGGGACCTTTGGCGGTGTTATGATATGCCAACGGCACCTGTTGTGGCAGTATGATACACCACAGGACATTAAGCTAGAAAGTGCCAATAGGATGGTCAAGCAATTGCTTTTTGTGCTTTCAACTATAATGGCAGTGTATCAAAAAGAAATAAAGAAATGCTGTAAACCTCTGAATTTTAAATGCAATACCATTTTAAATCATGTCTAGTTTCCTCAAATTCTCTTCTTTTCCTTGACTTGCCTACTTTTACAGAAATAGAGCTTGTGAGATGTAGTCTGGCTGTGTGAGGCTATTTTGTGAAGGCAAAATGCCAAGGTTAACTCAGGGCTGAACTCTCGACTTAAAAGTTCTGTGAGATGTCCTGGAACTAGACCAATCTGAAAACCCATGAATCAATTCCAAAGTCAGGAGGTGAGCAGTGCTGTGATATCAAATATTTGTGCAGTTTGTGCAAGCCGGGAAAATGCATTTTTGAAGCTAGGGTCGTGAGAACAACTTTGGTTTAATATTATGAATGGTGACAAACATGACCAGCCATCAAACCACTGGAAGTACTTTATGTTCTCTGTATTGATTGCCCTCCCCCACGACCCGACCCCAGCCTGCACCATATAGAGCCCCATGGTATCGACTTGGGGAGATTTCTCACCGGGGCTTGAGAGCTGTCGCCCTGCCCTTTTCAAGGCGCAATGAGATTAAGGGATATTTACGAGGCTCCTCTCAATAAGCCAACACTGTGGAGAAGATGCACTGAGAAGACCTGAAGCAGCATCATAAGATTTCAAATGAGCTCTTCTCAAAGAGAGAGTTAGGGTCACTTTGTGTTGTAAAGTCCCCTGCAGGCTCTTACTGGTCATTGAATCCCATTAAGTTGCCGGCGGATGTAAATTGACTGGGCCCTAACAGAGGATCGCATTCACTTTTATGACGACTTGGCATCCAAGTTCTATAGTTTTAATGTGAAATTAATACCACAGAGATGCTGGCTTTCAAAGGATTTGATTTCTTCAGACTCTCTAGTGGCACAAGCCTGTAAATAATGCTTTTATGGGGGAGAGGAGGCCCTGAAGTGGCAGAGAACCATGAGGACAAAGACGTGGGAGTCGGTGAAGGAGGAACGCGGAGAGGAGCTAAAAAAAGGGAGCACTGGGTGGACTTTGGAGAGTCCTTGACCTCGCCTCAGGGGTCGAGTTTCCTGCATTAGCTCTGGTCAGAATGTGGTAATAAGCAGTCACATAGTATAAGGGCTTTTGAGAAACCAGGCCACATGAGAGAGGGGGAGGAGGGAGCTCACACCCAGCCGAACCCCAGGAAAGAGAATCAATGGAGGCGGTTGACAGGCCGTCCTCCCTGTCTCTGGGCCAAGGTGAGTCACAGCACCAAGAAATAAAACCTCCAGTTTGTGTTCTTGGAAGTATTAGAAGCAAAAGCAGGAGAATCAGACGAAACAGGCAGCCGAAGCCTCTGTATGTTCTTCTCTCTTTGTGTGCGTCTCTTCGTCTCTGCAAACAACAGCCACTTTGTTGTATAAAATATGAGATGGGTGTTTGGAATGGCAGGATTTTTTTTTCTCTTCTTGAGCTGTCACGCCAGAGATTTCGAATTCATGACATGGACCAGCATAATGGGTTGCAGGGGACATGCAAAGTGAAAGAGAGCAAAAGGGAAAAAAAAGAAAGAGACAGACTGAGAGGAAAAGTAAACTCATTTGCAAAGGGGACTACACTTGTAATTAAATTTCAAGCTAAAAGCCCTGTTCATCATGCACTCTCATTTGCATCCCTCTTAAATATGCATGAATTTATTTTGCATGAGCAGGCACAGTGTCTACACATGAGACGTCACACACGATTTGCCAGGAAAAAGAAAGGAAAAGAGGGCAATATTTAACAATTTGTTCTGATGTGAGCTATCAGAAAGGCCCTGTGATGTTTTTCTTTTCTTTTTTTTTTGTCACACTTTTTTTTTTTTTTACATCCCGCCTTCCACTGGTATTTCAAACCATTATTGAGCTCATTTCTGTAGGGCTACATGTATTCTTCATGTGCTGTTCATGTACAGTATAGAATAACATCAGGGGGTGTGTGGCTGATATCCTCAGAGATCACAGCACTCTCAAGCAGCAGAAACATCAAACCATGCCCCGCTATAGATCAAATTGATCTGTCTTGCAATATATATTCATGTGTTGCCATGGCACAGCCTCAACACTAACACCATGCCGCTGTGTAATTTCTGTCTCGATCTAATTTCTCACTCGATCTAATATGCCTTTATACGAATGTAATGAGCTCCAATTGATTTCTTTAGTGCAGGATTGTCAGGGAACATGTATTAAAAGACAAAAGAAGAACAAGGAACAATATTGCAGGTTTCAGTGTCTGTCGAAGCCCTGGGGCTTCTGTGGAGAAAGATACAGTGGCAGGGAAAGTTCACTGCCACTGCAGCTAGCTGCAAGTTAACCTCTTATGACTTATACTGGTAAATTTGTTGACAATGTTTTTTTTGTGTGTGTTTTTTTTTATTGCACATACACAAAATATCTATATAGCTATACTGGGGCTGTCAAATAATTAAAATGATTTTTATTATGATTAATCGCTGAACTTCATTAGTTATTTGTAATTAGTCGCATTTATATACTTACATTATTGTGCATTTTAAAAGTCTGTATTTACAAGGTGAAGCAGTTTTTAATGGAGTATCTTGATCAGAAATCAAATGATGCAAAGAAATTGACTTTACGATCTTCACTTTTAGATTGATTTCTTTAAATATGTGCTGCACTGCTACAACAGTGTGGTCTTAAAACCATGACTTGAGGACGTTTCCTTATACATAATATACTTGGGCAGTGGTGTATCTGTGTCTCTCTGCAGTTACACCTTCCAAACTCTTGATAGCAACAGATTAATACACAAATTGGCTCCTTTCATAACTCATGAGATTCACAGACAAAACACTTGTCCTTTGACAGATGCATTTCCCCCACAAAAACAACATGCTAATGTTATTAGCACAAGCCTATTGCATTTTACATTGTATAAATTAGCCTAGAAGCTAGCCAAGTTTTTCTGTATTCTTATGAAGCCAGGAATAACAGCAACATTTAACAAAGGTAATTTTACAATTTTTTTTTTAAGTTACAACTCACAAGGTTCACTGGCAAATTAACTGTCTTATACAAGACACATTTTCTCCACAAATACAACATGCTAACATTATTAGTGCAAGCCTATCACATTTTACTTCACTTAGATGAAGCCAGGATAAATCATATACACAAGATTTAGGCCCAATCCCAACATCCCCCCTTGTCTACTACCCCTTAGCCCTTGGCCCTACCCCTAGCCATTGCTCACTACCCCTTGGCCCTCGAAATGAAGCAACCATTGGCAGGAAATGAAATCTTTCCCTACTACGTCACTGCGTCGGATACATTCATGCATATGTAACTATTTGAAACAGGAAGCTGTGAGCCATCTACATTTACAACCGGCATCTACAATGGAGTCTCATTCATCCTACCTATCGCTTTTGCCACATTCAACCTTCTTTGTTTGATGAACGACAGACGACAGGGGACTTATGCTAGCTAGCTAACATTGCGAGGCTGCATAGTTTTACTAGCTGGCGCGTTATCATAATGTGAAAAATCTGACAATTTTGCACAACAGGACAGATGACAGACGCCAGATAGTGTGAGCTAGCTAGCTAGCTAACAAGCAACCTGACGACGGTAACGTTAGCTATGTATGAACTTTTTTTCCTGTCTCTTGCTCAGTAGTAGCCATGGCGACGTCTACCCCTTGCTGGCACGTCAGCATATGAAATCCCTCGCTCTGAAGGGCTAGTTTCATACTCACTACCCCTCGTTATGCCCCCTACCCCTACACGCAAAAAGGAATTGGGACACCCCTACCCCTCGCGGGAAAGCGCAAATGTAGGAGTAGGGCTAAGAGGGGGTATTGGGACAGGCCCTTAATATGCAGGTCTGCAGCCAGCTGCCACACATTTAGCAAATGTTGCAGTTAGCTTTTTTGATTTAGTTTCATATATTCTATGGCAATTCACTGACATCAGCCTAATGAGCTGCACCTGTTGCTCATAAGTGGTAGCTTAAACTCAAAGCACTCCAGTGATATTTTATTTATGTTTGACACAAGGGTCATATTACTTTTGACCTGTCAATTGAGGCATCTGAGCTGTTTATTAATATGCACTGTTCTTATTAACCATAAATAACATAAGCCAATAAATAAGAACATTCAGACAGTATAAGAACTGATACAAAATAAAATGAAAAATAAATGTGAAAGCAGACAGGTAAGGAAAAGAAACATATGATGAAGTCATGAAGCCAATATTGTAGGCTCCGTCTATTAGCAGATTAAGAAAAATTTAGCTATGGCACGTTTTGCTTGTAAATAACAGAGTATAGTATTTTTCAATCTTTTGTTTTACAGGGAATATTTTTGAAAATACACAGTCTTTTTAATCCAGCCAACCTTCGCACATACTGCATAAGATGAAGAATCCCAAACCTCTGTCTCTTATCCAGTTAAATTGGTGTGAATACAAATGTGTTTATGGTTTGTGGTTGCAGCTTTAAAACAGATTTATTGCCAGTCCTTCAAAGTGATGGCCTTCATCATTCATGGCAATGTCAGTCATTATTCCAAGAACTTATTGTCTGTAATTATTTTGTAAAAATGGGAAATCAGTCTGCCTGTGAACTGTTGGTTTTCTAAAATCTCTTCTTGAGAGGTTAAAACAGAGTCAGCGTGTGTCATCAAATCTAACCCTAACCCTGGTTTCTTTCGATCCCAATAGGTACAGAGATATTGGCTATGGAGAACAGAAAGTGACACAAGAAGGCACCTTTTGTGGCAGTATGATACCCTGCCAGGCGGCATCAGTTTGAATGTTGCCGATAACAACACTGGTATGATATGCGCCTAAGTCTCTACAGGGTCGGCAGGAGGGGTGATGCATTTTTCCTAAACCTGAACATGTGATTTTGTTGCACAAGAAATTAAATGTAAATATGAAGTGTTTTACCAGCACTTTAAGCTATATTGAACAAAAACATTTGTATGCATTTTATGAGCAGAAACTGCACAGTCCCTGTGAAAATGGAAGTCTAGTTTGAAAAGACACAATGCATGTAACAAGTGTAAATTGACACAGCATCCTCAAGCGTGAACAACAGATGCAGGAGGATACATAGAACACCATATGTAGATGTGAGAGTCCACTGACAAAGCAGCAATATCTGATGATATGGGCTGAGAACATGTTGGTATTTAGTGTATTTTGGCAACCCTTACTCATTCCCAGGTTGTCAAATGCAGAGGCTTTGTCACACCTTTAGCATCTTTAACGTATCTTTGTGACACACAGCTGAAAGCTTCTTGAACACGTGGTTTTTGAGAAGTGGTCATGGTTACGTCAAGGCAACAAAACTACATGGTTAGATCTAGACAAAAAGATCATGTTCTGGGTTCAAATAAGAACAGTTTTTACATTATATAATGTGACTCAAATATTTCAAGTAAGTGACATCAGTGTGCAACAACGGTGTATAATTTTTTTTTTTTCATAAAGTTGTTGGAGAATCATGGAGTTTTATGGCACAGAGAAAGAAGATATATACACACACAACACTTGTGAGTGGATACTTTCATTGTAGGTTTGGGTTAGCACATGGGCTTTGCTGACTACAAGAAAAATTTGGAATATTTCCATTCTTTCTCTTGAAGTTGCAGTGTACTGAGCTCTTTGGGCCACTAAAGAAAACCCAGACAGAGAGCCAAAGGTGGAATCTCACGGGCTGCCAGACAATAAATGAATAGCATCCCATTGTGAAGAGTCTATGTTTTAATAAATCACCAAAGCAAATGCTTTGTGTTCACTAAATGGTCCGCTCTCTTTCTATTAGCATCACATTTAGGCCCGGTGCACTACGTGGACGAGAGCACTCGACACGACAGCATTCCACTGCATATTTAACACTGTGGGACTAGCGGAGAGAAGGTCGCACTCTGTAAATAAGTAAAAAACAAAGAAAATAAGAGATAGAGAGAGAGAGAGAAAGAGAGGGAGGCTGGGCAGGGGTTACACTAGGGAGAGAGACGGGGAGATTATCCATGGCTAAAAGTGTAACAATGCTTCTCTGTTCCAAGTTGCATAATTCAAAAGCCATCCCCGTCCTGTTGTGTTGTGTTCTGCTTCACTTCAGACCGGGTCCTGAGACACTTTGCTGAGTTCTCCACGATTGAGACATCATTGTACAGAGAGGGAGAGGGGGAGGAAGTGTCTGGCTTCGTTTTGCTTGGCCGTCGTTGGAGCAAATCACAGTTCCATGTTTACGGCGCAGCAACCATTTTTTTTTTTTTTTTTCCCAGAACACACTTTGAATTTTAATGAGGCCCTGGCCCGCATACTAAGTGCACATTAAGCCGGCTCTGTGGGGGTGAGCGCAGCGATACATCACGGCCAAAGTAAAGCAGCACTCTTCAAATTTTTAAATGAACAAAAGCTGAAGTTTTTCGGTCCAGGGGTGCAGAGGGGAGGGGGGAGTGAGGGAGGGCTGTAAGTAGATGTTGTGATGATTATAAAGAGGTTATTTGGTTGCACTGGAGAGTTTTGGGGAGGCGGGAAGCGGGGTGAGAGCTGGTGCAGGGGGAGTGCGCTTTAAAGGGATAATAGCAGGGGTGGGGACGTGGAGAAGAGTTAGATTTCAGGGCTTCCTGAATAGTTTATTGTGAGGGTGATTACAGCTGAAGTGGTTGGCAGATAGTGTTGGTGATGAGGAGGAGGAGGAGGAGGAGGAGGAGGAGGAGGAGGAGGAGATGAAGAGCGAGGCACACACACTCACACACAAACACAGAGCAAAACAGTTCATACTTTTTTTAGCAGCAGAGAGAGTGTGTCGTACAAGTTGTTCCACATTACCGTACTGCTTGCAGACAATATATTATACACACTAATTGTCAATATTTACTGTTTCTGCAGACAATATCCCAAAAAATGTACTTGACCATTTTTTACTCAGAGGAAATTATTTTCTCTCATTCCATGTCTGTAATTCTTTTTGTTTTTCATTTGCAGTTTTTGCCTCCATTAGAAGCTGATCATTTGCCTTTGTCCACTTAATTGTGGTATGATAGTGTGCTTCAACAGCACATTCAAAATTCAAGCCATTTTAACCCTTTGAACTCTGTAACAGAAAAGGTCTGCAAGATATTTTTGCTTATTGTGATGTCATTTCTTAAATTATCCTCAAATACTTTATATCCCCAAAATCTGCACAATCTAAGCCAAAAAAACATAACAATGAATAAACGTATTGAAAGTGTGTCGTGAAAAAACAAAAATGGGACATGTTTTTTCATCAATTTTCAAAAAAAAGTGATCCAAAATATTTTTTTTTAAATGTAAAAAACATAAATTATTTCCTAACACTTCATAAGTTCTTTGAACTACTATTAGTTGAAATATGCTAATTTTTATGAGTAGAATGCAAAGGCATTGTGATGGATTCATCATCAATTCCTATGGTGCCACCTGCCATTTTTGCACCACATATAACTGGGGCTGTAGTCAACCAAAGAAAATCTTGGTCGACTAAAGTCGCACATAATCTTAAATGAGGTGGCTATTGTGGTTTTTATCTGGATTGACATATAGAATTATGCAAACAACAATCTCCTGCAGCCATTATGAGGAAATTCTTAGGAAAATTCTGGTGTAATTATGCTCAACGTTTGCACCACACATAAGGTAAGGTAACATAAGACAATGACACCATGACAGGAGAGACATTCGAGTTAGCTTTCTGAAAAAAGAATGAATGCTGTAGTTATTTTGGTTTTTATTTTTGATTGACATGGAAAAAGCGATCTCCTGTGGCCATTATGGGGAAGTATTGGTATTGTTATAGCAAAACACCATGTTTGCAATGTGCAAGGTAATGTAACGTAAGGTCATGATGTGATAGCCGGGAAAACAGAAGCCCTAGCTTTCTGCTGCTAAAAGACTCAGTGCTCTAGCTATTGTGGTTCTTATTTTAGATCATGCAAACAACAATCTCCTGCGGAGATTCAGCAGGAGTTCCGTTTTTAAAGAGTTAAGTCAGCATAGTGACTTTTTTGGGTAAAGTTATTCTTGCCATTACCCAGTGTGGGAAAGATTATTAATTAGATAACTTTTAATTAGAAATTTTGTATAGTTGAATTGCGAAATGGCCGAAATCTCATATTCTGTTTATCATTTGATTATTTTCAATTCATGTTGATGTAAGTCACTTATAAAAGTAAAGCCAGTCTACAAACACAACATTTCTAAATTTTATGTAATTAATTAAACATATTTATTACACGGCTCTATTAAATGCTGTATTCTGATTGGTCAGTAGCGGCATTCTGCGGTCTGATATTACTGTGTAATGACCGCTGCTAGTAGCAACGGTCATTACACACAGTTGCTATGTAGCCCAGCGTTGCTAGGGATGCTGCCCTGCAACACTGCAGCTGTCAAACAACTTCGGAGGGAAAAAACAAACAGAAGTGGCTGATTTTAACGGATGCCGCTGAAGAAAAAGAATACCTACGGACTTTCTCTGCCAAAAACAAAAGAAGACGGATTTGAATACACACTCGGCAGTCATGCTTAATGACATTTTACGCGAGTTTTATGCCTCAGTTCAGTCCACTAAGCCTGGGTGAGTATAAAACTTTCACCAAAAGTTGTCGAATCCGGTCGGTTTTAATGCACTTCGCAGAGGCTGACAACATTATTTATTTAACTGATAATTAGCCGTGTAATAAGCGGGATAATGTATAATGAGCCGGTGAATACTGGGAAAATAACTCCCGACAGGGGAATAGAACCCCGATGCACAACGGGGAATGAAACCCCTCCGCTGCACGTTGGGGTTCTATTCCCCTGTCGAGAGTTATTTTCCCAGTATTCACCGGCTCATTATACATTATCACTTACATAATGTAGATCAAGATACAATATCACACATATAGTATTGTTTCAAAGGTACATCTTTAGCTGTCACATAAAGTGAAATGATAGCACAATGCTATTGTGTATTTAGGATCAGGATACAACCTGGACACTAAGCCTCATAAGCTGTCAGGAGTTCAAAGGAACGGGCTATCTGACAGCATGAAACGATGATGAGTTGGTGTTTGCACAGTAAATCTTGTTAAACCTAGCCAGGTTGGGCAGAGACTCACTAATGATCAACATTTACTCAGAACTAAATTGGGATTGAGAAACTAAATGACAGGATCGGGACAAGATGATTGCAGTCGACAAAAGTCAGGAACAGGGTCTGATGAATGGACACACATTAGCATTTGACATGAAGGGAAAAACTATCTCCCCTCATGATCATCTACCAAACAATAACAAGCACTCATATTTCACTTTAGAGAAATCCCTGGAACATCATTATTTAAGATTTATTTATTTATTTATTTATTTATTTGAGAAATGTCCAATTAAATGTTACAACCTCTGTCTCTCTGTCCTTCGTTCGGTCCATATTTCCACTTCCCTGTGGCCCATGCATTTGTTCTCCATCTATCCACCGGATGCCCCCAGACTTTCCCAACAGTCTCACTTCCCTGACTCCTACATCCACCTGATCATTTGGTCCTGATTCACCAATTACCCCCAACGGTGTTTATATCAGCTCAGCTCCACCTGACCCTGCCCAGATTGTCAATGTTGCTTTTTGCCTTTGCCTCTTTACCCTGAAAACCAGGACCTATACCTGTAACTGAACCCTTTACTCCTAAATCCAGGACCTGTATCTGAAACCTTTACTCTAAAATCCAGGGTTTATACTCAAACCCTTTAACCTGAAACCCAGGATCTGTACCTGAACCCCTTTCCCTTGAAATCTTTGCCTGTACCTGAACCCTTCATATTGGAACCTGTGCCTGTTACTGAACCCTTTACCGCAAATCCCGGGACCTGTATCTGAAACCTTTACGCTGAAACCCAGGACCTATACTGTACCTGAACCCTTTACCTTGAAACCTGGGATCTGTACCTAAAGTGTTTTACCCTGGAACCTGTACCTGCAACTCAACCCTTTACCCCAAAACCCAGGACCTGTATCCAAACCCTTTACCCTGAAATCCCTACCTGAACTCTTGACCCTGAAACCTAGGATCTCAACCTGAACCTGTTTCCCTGAAACCTGAACTTGTCCCTAATTTCTTTACCCTGAAAACAAGGACCTGTACCTGAACCTGAACCTGAACCGTTTACCGCAAATCCAGAGACCTGTACCTGAACCCTTTATCCTGGAACCTGTACCTGTACCTGTACTCTTATCAAGCATTACTGCTTGCCTGTCTGCCTATCTGCACCTTTTCCCAGCCCTATCCCTGCTTACCCTTAGACTCTCAGTTACTTGTGTTTTAATTTAATACCTATGCCAATAAGCATGCACATCCTCACCTTTTTTCAATACATCACTGGGCTTTCCCTGTCTGCTTGTGTATTTGGGACCATTCCCTGTTGCCTTGCAAGTGCCTGCTTAACAGTAGTTAATCCAACTTCAGTAAAGTAAGCAATAATGCTTTGGGGTTTTTTTGGGGGTTTTTTGCTAATGTTATTTTTGTCTACTTGTGTTTTATGAATGATGTAATAATTGCTATTTGTAATGTGTAGAGACAGTAAACACATACTGCCACTGTGAAGCCTGTTGTATATCAGGCAATTTCTCTTTTCTATTTTTGTTTTTTCATTTATTTATTTATTTTTTTAACTCACTACACTTTTCTGAACCTACTCAGTATTACTGGCAGACATGAGAAAATTAAAACATCTGAGCAAGTCTTTTAAAGCCCACTAGCAATAAAAAAATGCACAAAAAAATTAAGTTATTGTATTATTAACCTTTTAGAATCCATCAGTACATTAAAACTTGAAAGGAAAAGACAGCAAATGGCAAGTATTTCCATTAGTATAAAAGGACAGATGGTTAATTAAAAATGTCTTTGTTAGAGACAGTTAATGCATATGTATTCATGATTCACTGGATTTTTTAAAAACCCCATTCATCAAAAAAGAGAAAAAAAAATAATAAAATGAAATAAAAAAACATGGGATGACCCAGTTCTTACTGTACTAATTCTTTCTGTGTCATCCTCGCCGCTATAGTGACTTCCTGGTTCAGTTCTTGGTTGGCATAGCGACAGCATTGGCACACGCCAGGTCTGCTCAGACTCAAGCCAAGTACTCCGCCGAGCACCGGGAATCAAACCGACACCGATTTGTCCTGTCGCCTAGTGGGAGTCAAACCGCGCCTGACAATATCAACTATTTCCTGGGGCTGTGACAGTTGTCAGCGCTCTGGCACAGGAACACATTAAAGCTAAATACTACTCAGTTCAACTCACTGTTAAACAAGCTGAACACTCTCTGTGGTTTATAATGTATCAGCACAGCTTAGGGCTTTATGAAATGCAGCTCTCCAGTTACTGTGGTACATTTGTGATATAACAGAGATTCAGAAAAGCTTTTGGAGGACCCATTTTTTTTTTCTTTTAAGGGGAGACCAAGGCAGTTCTACTGAGGGGGTTGAATGTTAAACTGTATTTTACAGCCATACTGTGGGCACTATACCACGATGAACCTCCCTGATCACTTTATTAAGGAGACCAAAGTTTACAGTTACATTATTTTGTGACAAGGGACTTTTGGGCTTAGGAATGGTTAATGGTTATCATAGTGTTTGTCAAATATATTGTCACATATTTTATTTTATATATTTTATCCTTTTTATCAAAATGGACAATTTATGTCTTAGATTCTTTTTATACATATTTAATGAACGCTGTTGGAGGGAGCCAGACATCTAAGATTTCAATGGCCAACAGCTGCCTCTCTGTAATTGTTGTGCAAATGACAATGAAGAACTTGCAACTTCAGATACATATATGAACACCAGTGTTGGGCTCGTAAAATGTGATATATTAGTCATTACTTGTTACTTTTTTCAAAAGAAATAATACGTTGCTTATTACTCACTGCCAACAGTAATTTGTCACACTACTATAGTGACTATAGTGAGGTTTCAGTGGCTGAACCTCATTCCCTCATTCATGTCATATGGGGGTAACACTAAATACCCGTTAAGTCTTCAAATAGCATCTGAGGCAACATCTATGTCATAAATACAACAGGCAAACAAATATGGGCATCACACATTAGCCAAAGGCTGTTGTTCAAGGTGATTAACCTCAAAGGGGAACAACTAAATTAAGAATTGCAATATTTATTTCTATGGCCTAAAAAAGTTCAATCATTATTTGTAAACTACTCTCTCAAAACCAGAAACCAGAGAAGTCAGTCTCAAACTTTTGATGTCATAGGGTATAAAGCCTGATTTTGTGGACACACGGAGTGTTTTCTTTTTTTGTACCAAAATGAGCTTTATGGTATTATAATGGTCTCAGTTCTGAAACAGAAAATGTGTCCGTATATTCAGAGCATTCCCCTGAGTGCCCTTAGAGTGTCATTGTCTATGGAGCAGTTCCGGACTTTATACCCTATGACATCACAACTTTGTATTTTAGCACTCTCGGTTTTGGATTTGACAGAGAGTTGTTAATTTTCTTTTTGGATTTTTTTGGACTGTGTTAGACCACAGGAATGACATGAATTTTGAAAATGGGTGAAATTCCCCTTTAAAGGATAGGCTCCTGGCAGAGTGCGTGCCCCATGTACAAAGGTAGTATCCTTACTGCAGCGGCCTGGGTTTGTTTCCAATCTGGGGCCCTTTGCTACTCATAATCCTTTCTCTCTCCCCCTTTCCCAGTACTCTTTACCAGTACAATCAAATAAAAGGCCAAAATAAAAAACCTTTAAGGGTACCTTCACAAATTTTCCAGTGTGTTTGAACAATAGTCAAGTACCAATATGAACGTTGCAACAAGTTTGCTGCTGTTGCCATTTCCTCTGTTCATACTGGTGTAATGCTAGCTAGCACAAAACAGATTGAAACCCAAAAGCACATCTTGAGATGACAAGTTAAGAGTAAGTCAGTCTTGGCTATCTTTCTGTCAGTGATTTAGCCTCTGAACGGTCAATATTTTGGGGGTTCCAGTGTCCCTGGATGATGGACATCCATGTCAAGACTTCCTTTTGTGTGTGCTGATATTTGTTTAGTCTGATTATAAACTTGAGAGGTGAGAATGGAGTTGGAGTGAGGAGATTATGTCTATGACTTGATTGTTTCACGAGTAGCCAGCTAATAATGCTATAAAAAGCTAAATGGTCAAACAATAGAAGACGGATTCCAAGACTGCATTTTGGCCAATGTCTTGTGTCTTTTGCTCTCCCCGTGGACTGTTTACATGCTTGCAACCAAAGCCTGCTTTAGCGTGATTGGTCAGTACTACTTGAACCACAAATGGACTACAAAGGGAAACCAGAGCACTTCAATACCAAAATCTTGTCCCATTGCCTACAGATTCTGCATATTATGCAGGTATCTGTTTATTGATATTAAGAGTAAATCCAAAATCTTTGATCCATACAACAGGAAAGAACTAAGTAGGCAACTACAGAAGGCAAACCTAACCAGGCAAGGGGGCAAGTGAAGAATCAGAGAGCAGGGAATCCTGTAGGGTTTCAGACATACAGGATCAAACATGTGAGTACAAGGAATGCTAGGACGCTTAGGACTGTGCAAAAGACAATCTGACAATGATTAGTCAATCAATCAATCAATCAATTAATCAATTAATCAATTAATCGTCACATGGAATTATACAAGGTTAACTTCAGTGAAATGTGATCCCATTAGCTCCTTAACTTGTGCGTTATTATTTAGTCATTTTTTTTGCCTTTTCTTATGTTGTTGGCTGCTGCTTAATGATTGTCCATGTTTCCCAATGGCTCTGGTAATTCATGGTTTCTGCTTGTGGAATGATTTAACTGTCCACACATCCCAACCTCAACAAGATTGCTGCATGGTAGCTTCTCCCAAACACAGCCAGCGTGGCACTGCAGACACCTCTGAACAGTGTAGGCTATAGCAGTGAGCCACAGCAGGAACAGGACAGCAACTCACAATTGTAAGGTCATATTAGTCCTTATACACCAGAGTCCTGTGCTCTGTTGGATCAGCAAATAGAAAAAGAGTCACCCAGTTAAATGGTGCTGTCTAGGATTTAGCCAAGTTGTTGTGAATCAAAGGATATTACAGTTCCTGATACCCCGTTCAAAACTGCTGAGGCACAGAGGTCATCAAGCTTATTTTCAACACTTGTACAATGGCTAGCAAGATGCTAGTTCAGCTGGTGCTAACTCCTGTTCATCTTTCTTAAATGTTTACTGATGTTTACATTTGAAAACCTCAACCTGGCTAGCTACCAGCTAGCTATCTTGTAGTCAGCAGAGGGAGAGTTTACAGACTGGTGTCCTCATTCCATTGAGTGACTTACAGCCACACGCCACCATCATCCAAAGCCAGCCATAAAAGCACCACCAACACTTGCAAAATAGACATAAATGACTGAAAATGTGTACGCCTATGTTGTAACTTAATGACTGAGGGATCAGGGAGATTCATGACAACTGCCCCTGAAGAGATGTGCTCCCAAAACAATGTCAATGTAAGAGATGGAAGAGAAAATCCATAGACCTTGTCCTGTGCAAAAATACATTCCAAAGTTTATCTGATGCCAGTATGAGGCTTCAGCAGTCTGATTTAAACAAATCCAGAGAGTATCTTCCAAACTTAAAAAAACCCTCTTTATGTTGCTCTTCCTCCACCCCAGCTCATCAAGGAAAGGCTGTCTGGGGGAAACACCAGGGGGTATTTCATCCTAAAAAGACAGCATCTTTGGAAGGTATCCACTTGATTTGTCTAACCAAGGCTTCTAAAGCCTCATAGTTTTAACTGTTTCAGTGCTCATTCAAAATGTCCCTGTTTGGAATGGGCTGATTGCTTGGTCTTCAGTATTGCTGCTTGCAGATTTCTTGAACACTCGCCCAAACAACCTTACAGTCCACTCTGCGCCTCCTTTGGTCTGCAAACAAAAGTGTTTATTCCAAATTTGACATTACTGATGCTTGAAATGTTTAAGTTTGCTACAATGTAACACCTCTGGTCTGTCATTCTTTATCTGTTCTTGAATGAACTGTAACAAAGAACAGAGAGCAAGTTATATCCTGCAGTGGTGGTGTAACTGTTAATATGGTTCCCCTCTAAATTGACTATACACTGTATACACAACGCACTATTACTAAATTTGTCCAGTAGGTCTCAAGAGTACCCAACACTGCATGTCCTTGGGAAACCAGCAATACATGGGCCAAGCTTGGTATTTTTATTTGATATAAGATGAATGACAGTTGAAGGGCATACAGAGAAATTCCTTCCATTTTAGTTAGATAATCTTAATATATAAGGACGAAAACTCTGTGTGTGTGTGTGTGTGTGTGTGTGTGTCTGTGTCTGTCTGTCTGTGTGTGTGTGTGGGTGTGTCTGTTCCACGTTTTTCTCCTCACTGACTTGGTCAATCCATGTGAAATTTGGCACAGTGGTAGAGGGTCATGGGAGGATGGGAATGAAGCAATATTACATCAATTGGCCAAAGGGGTCGCTATAGCAACCGATTGAAATTGCAAACTTTGAATGGGCATATATCATGCCCCGTATCTCGTAGAGACATGAAACTTTGCACAGAGATGCCTCTCCTCATGAGGAACAAATTTGCCCCAAGAACCCATAACTTCCGATTATATAGATTTTCCACCATTTTTATTTTTTTTTGAAAAACACTTCAAATCGATCTCTTCCTAGGAAGTTTGACCGATCTGCATGAAACTGGGTGAACATAATCTAGGGACCAATATCTAAAGTTCCCTCTTGGCAAAAGTTGGAAAACTTCTATGAGGCAATGAATATTGCAGAGGGCGTGGCTCATCACATAAAGGTGTATAACATCTCAAGGGTTTCACCGATCACCACGCAACTTTGTAGGCATATGACCACACATAATCTGAGGGGACCCCTCCATTATTGACCCCATCAAACAAAATGGGGGCGCTAGAGAGCTAATTTCTTATCTAGGCCTAACCACCATATCGATTTTTGCTAAACTTGGTAGATATGTAGAACAGGATGCCTCAAGGTGACTGGAGAAATGTAACTCTAGTTGGCAACTGTTCATGATTACTTCTAATTAAAATGTTTTTTTTTCCTCTTGATGCAATTAGGCTAGACGATTAGAAATTAGAATCAAGCTGACAAGCTGCATTTAAATTACATTTAGACATATTATTTTTCTACAACTAGAAATTAATTTCTCATACAAAGTTACATTTCTCCTACTGATCATCTTTTGAAAAGCTCAGCATCTCTATTTATGCTCTCAAAAAAACTTTAACATCACAAATAACTAATCTGAGACAACTAGGATTTGTACCCAGGTTCACTGCCATGTCTGACTTGTCGATTGTACCGTTCTAAGCAGAAAAATAATTATTTCAGCCTGAAATCTGCAACATTTTTTTTCTGGAGATTTAAATTCATGTCCTCTTACAGGTGATTTAAAGTGGACTTGCAGCTATCACAGACTGTTAACTTACAGGACAGCTACACTCACAGATAAAAGAGTCTCCTACTTGCCTGTCAAACAGCATCAATACATAAACCTTCTCTAGATATCCGGTAGTCTGGATTTGAGTTAAGTTGTGTGGCGATCAGCAGGTCTGAAAACCGGTGGTTGCTTGCTCTGCTGCTGTTCACTGCCTAACAAGCGGAACTAGCTGCTAAAAGCCACCAGCAGCAAACTCCACAAATCCATTCAGCAGCTCCACCATCCACAGTCAGACACACACAGCTGATTATTTACTGCTATCATTCCGTTCTCCTCTTGTTTCATTTGGAATGTCCGATAGTCCACCACTGACATTTTCGTCACAGCTCGTCAATGAAAATAATTTGTCACATTTTTTTGTTATCAAGATCTATTTTTAGCTTATCAACAATTCGTCTTTGGCCATTGGTGAATATCTTTCATGCCCTTTTTTTATTGTTAGCTAAGTTAGAACCTACAACTATATGCTATTGTGCTTTCATTGACATGTTGTACATGTGTTTATGTAATAATCGTTAAGAAGAATAACCAATAAAATGAATTATGACTTTGTTAAATAATAATAAAAGGTTGAAATTAACTGAACTAACTAGGGATGCACCAATTTCGGAATTCTGAACCGAAACTGATACCAGTGTTTAAAATAACAATTTGGCCGGTATTAGCTGGTACTGATGTTTGATGTTTCTTTTTTCTGTTGTTATTTATTCTTCTTTGCCAGGGAAACACAGAAATGTACACAATAAAAAGTAAATGAACAGATTTAAAGTAATTCAGTCCTTCATTACATTACCTTTGAATAAGCACAAATTCCATAATACACATTTATAAAAAGCATCTTTAAAAGAAATGAGCAAAAAGCCTTTTTATGATATATGATACATCATAATTCCCTCTCTAATATCTGTTTATTGTGCTGTTAAAACATCAACAATTTTCCCCCTCAAACAGCTGAATTTATTCAAGTTTGTCACGAAAAGCTACAATTTACAAGATTACGTTGAACACACCATGAGAACGTTAGAATTTACCTCTTCCTATACTGCCCCCAATGGATGAAGACCCCCTCAGTATTTGCCTATACTGCCTATGCCCCAGGCCGGCACTGACATAAACTGAATATTTTTAGTCACAGTTTTCATCAGCAAATTAAAAACTGTCATACCTAAAATGTCTTTTTTCATTGAAGCTTTTAAAACTCTACAAAATCAAGTACTTTTTTGTCAAAATGGCACCAGTTTTTACTAAAAAATATCTTCTCATTTCTTGCTGCATGGAGAGTAAAAAGTGTGCCACCAGCCCCAGACTCCCCTACTGTATGAATGATATGATATGATTTTACCTTTAGTGGAAAACATCATAAATAGCTGGTTTGCCTGATTTATGTCCATTATCAACTGTACTGATGTCTAACAACATAACAAATCTCTCTTGTTTTCTGGAATGCTAATAATTATTGATGTAAATAGTAACTCACACTGAAATATCCCACACATGAAAATCTTTCATTGGCTTCACTGGCAACTTGACCTCCCCCCACATACTATCAAATCATGTGTGTCAGATTCATGACATAAAAAAAAAAGGTAATACATTTATGAACCTGAATACTACTCAGGTGAATGAACACACTATATGAAAACAAACAGCCAGTGTGGTGTGTGAGTGATGAGGCTATAGGTGAAAAGTCAGTGAGGGGGAAGAAACCTGCACTCGCTTTTTGCTGCCATGTGTTTTGCCAGGAGGAATATCACACATGATTTAACCCCTGAACCACTGGGAGGAAAGTCTGGGCCGGAGGGGAAGAACTGCTTTGTGTTCACATGTGTGTATGTGTGTGTTGATGTTTGATCATATCACATTCACAGAGAAGTGATGTCGGCCCCATTTCATGCTTTCTTTGCTTTAATCCTCTATGACAGGCCGTGTGTAAATACCACTGACGTTTGGAGCAGTTGGAGACGACTGTAGGTTGAGAGGGGAAAGTTGAATCCTGAGTAAGGAGGTGATGTGTAGGCTGTTACTCTAACAGGCCAGCTGTGTATATTTACACAAACTCAGAATGACAGAGGCCAAAATGGCAAAGAGTAAAAGTTAAGTAAAAGCCTCTTATTCGTTTGCATGTGCATGTGGTAGTATACAACAGGCTTATATTCTCATTTGTCTCCATCAGTGATGCTGGGTGTGCATTGTGGCATTATGTTCAGCTGCACCTCTTAAAGTGGATTTATAGTTGTGCGTTGAGTCTACACCGTAGCCTGCGCACGTGGCCTATGTCATTGTGAGCATTTATACTTGTGCAGTGGTGTATCTGTTTCGCTCTGCAGTTACACAAACACTACTCGGCGGTGGGGTTTCTGTGACATGCTGTAAAGTTTGACTGATTCAAAACACACATAAACACACACATTAAACATGGCTTAATAGCAACAATTCCAAACACAAGTACACAGATGGGATTCAAAGACAAAACACCTGTTACCTGGACAAATTTTCCCACAAATACAACATGCTAACATAATAAGCACAAGCCTATGGCATTTTACATTGCATATATAAGCCTACTAGCTAGCAGAGTTTCCCTCTACTCTTGAAGCCGTAAACATTAACAGCAATATTAAAGATTTTTAAAGTACATTTCAGTCTTTTTCATCAACAGTGTCACATGCTGACATAGTCACAGTTAGAGTTTAATGACATCAGTGCCATACTGCCATCATCTCGACTTAGTAATCAAAAAAAGTTTGTAGACGAACATAGTCATAATTTTTGTTAACAAAATTAACACTGTCTAATATTCTCTGTAATAGGCACAGAACTTGAATTATTCAGATATTATCCACTCTGCTGCTGTGTGTAAACACAGAATAAAAAACATAAATTCATTCACTTTGAGCTGACTTTTCTTCTGGTTTCCATGAGAACAACTCTGATCTAAAAGTGAGGAGTAGGGATCAACCCAGCACGAAAAGGGTTTAGTGCCCCAGCAGTTTCTGTTTCATGGAAATATTATGAAGCTGAATACAGTGACAGGCAAGGAGGGTGATGAATGAGGACAGAGCCAACTTTCATTCACAAGGGTGCAACAACTGGCCTTAAAGGCGCTGTATTTGACATTCAGAGCATAAATACAGCAGCAAAGCACTATTTTTGATATGAAGATATAGTGGAGTAATGGCATCCTGAGCAGAGAATGAAGTCACGATACCTCTGTGTATGTTGTAATCTGAGCTTTTGTGTTCTTTGTTGTGGTAGACAGTTGCGTGTAGTCAAAACAGCAATTTTCTCCAATAGACCACCATTATAACTGTTGATTGGACACCATGAACTGTAAACAAGGTCAATTATGACTCTTTTTATATATGTAAAATGTTTCTTGAGCCAAGAGAGGTGAATTAAAAATCATCATCATCACAATGTAAAGTCTATGAGCTGAGTGGAGAGTGGGGACAGCAGAAAAAACACTACTGTGCATATTCACTGGAAGTAACCCTGGAAGCTAGAAACTTTTTTTGACATCAGATGAGCAGTTCCAAAGCCATCTTGGGGTCCGGTATGTAGTTATTATTATACATATATGATATTAATGCATGCAAGTTTATGTGTGTGCATCCCACTGGACAGCTAATCGACATTGCTTTGCACTGTGCTCATACAGTGGTTACAAGCAGTTACCGCTGATAACACTGTCCCTGCCTACAGTGGCAGAACAACATCAATGCAGAAGCTAACACCGTTAGCTGCAAGTCGCCAGCTAGCCAATTCCATGTTTATGGGCTGTAAAAAAAATCAGCCCATTTAGATAAATCCTGCATTTTTGTGACTATTTTAGTGCTGTTGCTGCTATAGGTTCCACCAAATACAATCAGTTCTAAGGTTCAATAACTAATATATTAGTATTTTCTTTATTGTAAAAGATAGGCAGGGCTTAGCCCTGCTAGCCCATTTATACCAGCTGTCTCTGCTTAGATATGTTCTTAATTTTCATATACCCATGCTTTCTCATGCCAACTGTCATTTTACACTTGTGACATGCATTGTGTGATTTCAAAGTATACTTCCATTTTGACAGGAAATTGCCAGTTTCTGCTTGTTAAATACATGCAGTCTTTAAAAAAAAGAGAAATTACAACATAGGTCAAACACTTTGTTTAAAGATTTATTTCCTGTACAAAAACATGTGGTTAGGTCTCGAAAAAAACATCATGGCTTGGCTCAGGATAAGTACGGTTGTTACTAATGAAATGTAATGTCATGTGACATATGTCATGACTGTAGCTTGCTACACTTAATAGCACACTATGTTGTCATTAAAATAACTGACTTTTGGTTTCATGCAGGAATCAAACAAATGGCTCCAGGGTGAAAGTCTGGTGTTTGTTTGACACATCCACCACCCTCCCACCTGCCTTGTAGGGACTTTCTCGCTCTTTATACTATGATAGTTGCCAGTCTTGCTACAAACTGCCCCCAGCTGGTGCATTTCATAATGTCATGAACGGTGCCTTTGTGCATCTGTATCTTAGGTGAACATCCATTGACAAAGCAGTAGTGTCTGACAACTTTGGTTGTTGGCTGCTGCATCAACAACTGCTGCTGCCCAGTGCGAAAGGTGCCTTTGTGCATTGGTATCCAACACCCAGATCATTGACAAAGATGCAGTATTTGAGTCTGAAATGAGGACGGGCTGCTTTTACAGCTCCTTTAAATTGGTTTGGAATTGGTTTTAGACTCTATTATAGATTCATATAATTTTTATGTTGACACCTGACCTGTCTGTATTTTTGATAGTACCTGAGATGACTCCATCTGTTCTTTTATTCTATCTCTGTGTCTCTAGCTTCAGGTGTAATGACTGTAATCAAATGAAACCATATTGGAGACAACTGGCAGTCTCTGTCTCACATCTGCAGAACAGTTACTGTGACCCTGCGCCCAAATTGCATGGCTCAGAAAACAACAACAAAATCTTTAGTTTGCTTTCTGTGAAGTTTTCAAGCCATGAAATAGAAGCATCAAAAGAGAGTGTGAAATAAAGACAGAAAAATGAAACAGCCTCAACCTTATTTTCATTCATCCCATCTCCCCACCATTGAAAAGGTTACTGTATATTTTGTTGAAAGTTAGAGGTTGAGAGAGGTACAGACACACACAGAAAGAAAGGGAGAGAGAGAAGAGCACTGCCTGGCTTTTCTCCATTCGGGATCAGTAGGCCAGGAAGCGCCTGAAGAGAATGGCTACATTATCTTCCTCCACCTACGCCCTTGAACCTGCCACGGCCCCCAAAACATACTGTGGGCCACCCTGGGGGCCCACCCAGCACCCACCATGGCCCCCAGAACCAGAAGCCTCCAGATGGGGAAGGGCGCAGAAGGTCAGAGTGCAGAGAGAGGTTGCAGGAGAGACATGAGAACACATAAAATAGACATATCTGGCAATCTTACATTTATTTTAAGACTTTGGAAAAAATATAAGCTAAGCTGGAGACTTTCCACACTTTTATTTGAGGAATCAGTACATGTCTGTGGCAAAAGTTCAAAGCTTCAACAAAGAAAAGCATAAATTGAATTATTGTTTTTATACTATAAATGCTGGCTAATGCTGCATTAGCATCTATAACACTAAGCAGTCTATTTTATACCCAAACTAGTGGGCTATTCAGGCTGATTTATAAGTAGCTTAAGCAAGTGGCCAACACCACTGTGAGCCTTTGAACTTGGTGTATTGATGTTGCACTGCAACTACACTTCCAAAATATTAGCTGGCAGTGGGATTTCTGTGCCTTTGTTGGGTAAAGTTTGATTGATTCAACTAAAATAAAACACTAACATTTGGCTTAATAGTGACAACATTAAACAACTGTATAAAGTTCAGCTCCGTTGTAACACAAACAAAACAATTGTCTTTTGCTACACATTTTTCTCGCAAATACAACAGGCTAACTTTCTTAGCACAAGCCTATGGCATTTTATATATCATACATTAGCCTAGCAGCCAACAGACTTTTCCTCTATTCATATGAAGCTGGGAACAATAGCAACATTTAACAGGATTTGGCTACATTGCAAGTCACAAGGTTCACTGACAAAACAATTACCTTATACAAGACATGTTTTCCCCTACAGTTATAACATGCTAACATTATTAGTATAAGCCTATGACATTTCCTGTTGTATAAATTAGCCTAGCAGCTAACTGACTGGGCTGGGTAAAACAGCAACATCTAATAAAGGTAACATTACAACATTTGGCTCCATTATAAATTACAAAGTTCAGTTGTTTTTATATTAAATGTTATATATGTTCCCCATATATACAACATGCTAATATTATTAGGATAGTCTTTATTATTAGGATAGACATATTAGCCTTGAGAACTTTTCTTCCACTCATATGAAGCTTTCTTAAATCACACACAAGACTTGAAATGCCTTATTGTCTTCCCAATATATTGTTCTTTTTTGTCTTTGAAATACAAGTAACTAAAAGCTTTGTTTCTACTGATGGAGGACAGGAGGTCTGCGTCACTGCAACATGTAGTTACGTTTTTGGGGAGGTGCATGTCATGCTACAGCATAGGGTAGACGTCTACACAGAGCCTATGCAACAGGTATGGCATTTGATTCATCAAAAGTGTAAACCAGCCTTTAAGTGTCTAATCTGTGATTGTGGAAAATGCCACCACTAGCTGGTTTGTTGTTCAGAGTCCTCAATTATTCCAAATATTTGGAGAGACTTTGGAGAAAAGGCTTGGAGCTAATACTTCTATCCAACAGAATAGAGTGAGCTACGGTGTATTGTAGTTGTTGTGCAGTGTAATTTCAGTCTGGAGTGTTTGGAGATGGAAGTGTAAAGAGAGTTCATACCAACAAAGGCTTCTAAGATGAACTCCAACAAACAACAAATACCTACAGAACAAGAAAGCTGATGATTACAGTGGAGGGGACTCTGATTCGAACCTCACGTTGTCAGGCGAAACATTTTTACTTTTGCAGCATCATTGTACAAAGAGCAACACAGGATCACAGCATGATGTGATACAAAGTTTAAAAAGGTAGTCTAGTCTCAAAATGACTGAACTGCACACTCAACTTTGCTGAAAATTCGGGAGAGGGATGATGGGGAAAAAAAGGACATAACTCTTTTTGCATGCTGTTCGTTTTAAGTTATGCTAACACTTCCCCTACTGTCATTCAGTGTAATCTCTGACAGGATTTTGTATATTTTATTGGACATTAGAATCAGGACACTCACTTTCTTTTTATTTACTTAGTGGATTTTCTTAAAGGGATAGTTCAAATCTTTATAAAGTCGTGTTATATGAGGTACTTATCCATAGTCAGTGTATTACCTATAGTAAATGGCCGTCAGCACACCCCAAATTTGGCACTGAGAATATTGCCACGAATTTACCTTAGGGCAGCAGTGGAAACACTCACAATAGAGCGCACACAACTGATATTGGTTTTTTAGGGTGGCTTAAGAAATGTCTTTGTAGCTGCTTCCCTGACCACAATACATTGCTTAGCTTCTGTGGTGGTGCTCCTCCTGATCGTGTTAGATGCCAGTAAAAGCAATAAAATCAGTCTTAAATTGTATTAATACTGAAGAGGAAGTTTTTATCCTGTAGTCTTTGCAAGGTATTTGAAAGTCGACAACACGTCTCCACTTACCCCCGCTGTACAAAAATGAAGCAGTCACATAATTTGGAGCCAGACAGTGCTTCTCAAAGCCAAGGATGCTTCCTCATTAGGACAGGTCCGTCCAAGCAGGGTCCTACAGAGGCTAGGCAATACTCCTTCCGAGCATTCATTGAAGGACAGCCTTTAATTCCAGCAAATCATACACAAAGAATTGTGGAACTTCATGCCCACAAAGGATGCACACATGCATGATGACATAGCCTTCTTGAAATTCAACCATTTAAGGATCCTTCCTTGACTTTGAGAAGTACCAAGCGTCTGCACAGTTGCAGTCTTCACGGTATTGAGTTCCCATCGTAAACTTGTCTGACTAATCACAAGCAGCACCACTGATTGCAAGCAATTGGCATCCTTAACTTTGAGAGGCACTGAAGGATGCTTCTTTGGTAGGACAGGTCCTTCCCAGTTGGGTCCTACAGAGGCTGGGCAAGACTCCTTCCTACCATTCAGTGATCACACATTGGAACAGTCTAGCAAGTGCCCAGGTGTGCATCAATGAAGAGGCCCCGCCTTTAACGCCAGCAAATCATGCACAAAGAATTGTGGGTACTTCATGCCCGCTGAGGATACACACAGGCATCCTTAAAAATTCTCTTAAGGATGGACTCTGTCCTTGGTAGAATTTAAAGGATCCTTGCCATTTAGCCTCCTTGAAATTCAGCCATTTTAGCATCCTTCCTTGACTTTGAGAAGCACCAATCAACAGCAGCACCATTGATTGCAAGCACATCACTGTAGCTGTCAATCATGACATCAAACTCCCTTTTTCACAGTACCAAATAACTACTTAAAACCATGGTTATCAGAAAAACAAACATCAGTGTGATAAGCACTACCTAAAATGACAAAAACCAGATTTGAGAAGAATTGTTTTGTGTGTGTGTGTGTGTGTGTGTGTGTGTGTGTGTGTGTGTGTGTGTGTGTGTGTGTGCGCGCTTTGAGTATTTAGTTTGGCCCATGTCCCATTCACTAACATAGATGGGGTGGTGTTTATTACCAATACTGCAGCTGGCCACTAAGGGGTGATTTTTTGGCCTTACTTTTGGGGAGCTGTCCAGGCCCCCAGCAAGTGTGCCAGGCTTTGAGGCCATTTTTCATGGGGGCCAAACAGTGGTACTGCTACCCAGAAAGACTTTTTGCATTGACTTACATTGGTAAAGAGACGTCTGTAAATCAGTGGATACATTTTTTTTTTGAGCGCCACAATTCCTGCAAAATGACTTGTTTCACTATCAGGATTTGATCCATCTGGACGGATTATGTTTTGAAAGTCTAGAGGAGTCACAAATTCAAATCAGAGGAACGCTACCTTGGAAGTTAGCCATTTGGCCAGTGGAAGTTAGCTGCTCAGCCGCTCTTGGTTGCGCTCCACTGCCGTAAGTCTCCAGTGCTCTATGGTATGCATAATGCGGAAGCAGTGCCAATCATCTGGCTAATTTTTGTACATGGCAGTTGAACCATTTTGGCCTCATGCACCACTGAGCAAGTCTCATAGGAATGCTGACAATACTGTATTCAGTTCTCCTAATACATCTAAGGAGCTGTCATGTTGTCCATCTTTATGGTAAATGGACCTGCATTTGTATAGCACCTTTCTAGTCATCTCGTGACTCAAAGTGCTTTTTACACTACGAGTCACATTCACCCATTCACACACACATTCATACACTGGTGGCCGAGGCTGCCATACAAGGTGCCACCTGCTACTCAGTTTTAACACACTCACACACCGATGGAACAGCCATCGGGAGCAATTTGGGGTTCAGTATCTTGCTCAAGGATACTTCGACATGCAGCCTGGAGGAGCCCAGGATCGAACCGCTGATCTTTCGATTGGTGGACGACCCGCTCTACCTCTGAGCCACAGCCGCCATAGTCTATGGTTTATTCCCACAAACAGACAATTTATCAACTACGCAGACATTAGCTGTGTTTGTTGTCATCAAATCATAAACTACACACTTGTGTTTTCTACTACAAGAAATTGCTATGAATGACAAGGGTTGTGCCTGTATACATTTAACATTACAAACACCCACAATGACTATATGAGAGTTCCTCTGTGTTGTCACCATATTCCAACATCTCTACATGTAGATTGTGTATAATGTGTTCAGTTCAGAAGATCTTTACTCTCCCTCAGAGACACCTTCCCTGCAACAGTACAAGCTTCAGTGACCCATTCAGTAGTATCTCAGTGAATTTACCACTGTAGCTCTCTATTTTACTGTTGCTTAAGTGTATGTGTGTTTCCTCAGAGTTAATTCCCTTGTAACTACTTTGCCCCAGTCACTCTAACTGTTCCAGGCAGCAATGTCAGCCGGTCTGCTCTCCTAAACCAAACTATTACCTGGGAGTTTATCGCCATCCATTTCTCCCAGAAACCCTGTAATCCTCCAGCTCTTTCTGCTCCACAGTGGCCCCTCTGGTATGCTAAAAAACAATGGCTCTGTGTGTGTGTGTGTGTGTGTGTGTGTGTGTGTGTGTGTGTGTGTGTGTGTGTGTGTGTGTGTGTGTGTGTGTGTGCACGCACAGTTCCGCTCAATGCTTCTTCCTCTCGCACTTGTTGATGAATAAGGAATGAAATGCTGAGCCCGTCACCACGGGGGAGAGATTCCCCGAGCAGGCCTGCCTACTTGCACGCACACACACTCACACAAACTATCACAAATGCACAAACAGGCATTTACATGCATATACAGATGCAGACACACTCACAGATGCTCACGCAAACACACACACACACAAAAGCTCACTGGAGCTCTCTCTCAGGTGGTAATTACGCGGATGCTGCACTGTCTCTCTGATGCATCCTGGGGATTATTTAAATGGTCAAATGAAGTGATGTACCACGGACCAAGAAGTAGGCTCAGGGGAGCACTAGCAATGGACAGACTGTGATAATGTGTGTGTGCAACCAAGTACAAGTTGCTCTGTGTGTGTGTGTGTGTGTGTGTGTGTGTGTGTGTGTGTGCACTCTTTACACTGCCATAATTTCTTTCAAACAAGCCGTAGAGAACATGTTTCTGTCCTCTAGTCCCCAGAGTGCCTCAGTTGTGTTTTTTTCTTACAGATAATGGCCTCTGTTGGTTTCTGCTTGTATTTAGGAACTGAATTATGACACACAGGTAGACGCACCTTCGTTAGAAGTAAGTATTATAATTGCTTTACAATATTGATTTTGTTTGGTTAAGGAATACTTCTTTACAAGCTTTGTATCATAACAATGTGGGTAGTATGTCTAAATGAAATGTGGTAAAATTCTCTCCATGTTACTATTGTGGAAATTCTCTGCTGCTGGTGAAGAGCACCCAGATCTCCCTGCTCCCCTTCTAGCGAAACTCCTCTGGGTGAAACACAACATGTGATCCGATGCAGTTTTACTGGCTCTCGTGCTGTTGTTCAAGCTACAAGCTCTATTTCCACATTTTCATATTTCCCACCACCCATGCCGCCACCACAGACACAAAGAGTATTGAAGTGGATCAAGACACAAACAAACCTCTCTCTATCTTCTAATCTAGACTATGTTACTGCCTATTTCTTGTCTAAAATGTATTCAGAATGTTTTATTAGTGCCGTGTTTAACTGTAATACTGAGATTTTGTGAACAGGAAGTGGGTGCCATACTGTTTCATGCAAAAGTAGGCAGCGTGATCAAATATAAACCAAGATTCTATTATTGAGTTGCCTATTTGTCTCCTTAGATGTTTTCAGAAACAGATTTTAGTTTACTGTTTAACTGTAAAACCCGATTGTTTGTTACCAGCCAGCCACCACTGTGTCAAATGGACAAGTTTGCCTTACGTCATTCACCAGTGGGAGCATTTATTGGTCACAATAACTGTGACTATATCAAGATGCAATACTGTTGACGGAAAACACAAGACTTAAATGTAGTTTAGAAAATAAAAACTTTCTGTGCAATCACTGCCAAGTTACGAAACATTTTAGCATGCTCCTTCCATCACCATAAAACCTCAAAAGGATCCAAAGGATCTTCATTGGGTGTCTTGAACTTAATGTAGGCTGCCACCTAATCCTCAGGCAGCAAAGTTTCACCGGAGTCCTCCACATTGGTGAGGAATGTGACGACAGGGTCAAAGTTTGACTTGTTTCATTGACTTTCAAAATAAAAGGAATTGGGGCTTATAATAGTGATTAAGATGTCAAAATATTACACATATACATATACATTTTTCATTTGTTTTATTCTGAAAATATATAGATATATATCTTTGTTCTCACCCTCTGCCCACCTGTGTACTGTTAATTTGTACCCATGCCTGTACCTGTGAATTTTTATATATACATACCACAACAGCTGAGATTTTAATGGTAACCTGATGATACAGGCATTGGGTTTAGGTTCACGTTCAAGAGGCACCAGGCAACATGGACAATATAGCAACTAACTGGGGTTAAAAGGGGGCAGATATGAATACTGGCAGGGTGATGGGAGAATAAGAAATGGATGAACGGGCAAATGGGACTGGTGGCAAAGTCTGAGGGGCATCAAGTGGACAGGTTGACTGTAAAGCTTCCTAGAGAAGCAGGGGCCTAGGAAAGTGGGAATGTGGCTGAGAGGAGGGTCAGAGAGTCAGAATGGGCAAAACAGGACTGAAGCTGGCATTGTGACATGGTCTACTGGAACACCTTTACTGGAACTGATTCTAATGAGGCATTTTGCCTCATAAATTAAATATTGGCCTTTAAATCCTACATCAGTTAAACCCTGGTAAATGTTTGAGAGAGAGAGAGACAGACGGAGCACACACACATTGCAGTGTGTTAACTGTCATTTAGTTTTAGGAGCGCTGACAGATGAGTCCAACTGCTGTCTGTCACTCTGACGGATTAGAAAATAATTACTGCCACTGCCACGGTTACTCACATAATCTGTCTTCAAAGAAAAAAAAAATTAAGAGAATCAAACTAAATAGCACACTGCCCTGGGACTTTTTTCAGGAACTGAATAATACTTTAGGAGCAGATTTTCCATAAATTTCACGAATGCTATGGAAAAATGAGTTAGTAAACGGTAGAAAGCAGCATAGAGGCAAGTGAAAATGTTTTTAATATCCCTACTTCTGCTCCCTTTCTGATTTTCTAACTCGTTGCTGACTAATTTGGAACAATATTCGGGCGCTGCGTAGATGGAGAGGGATGGAATTTGTGATGGTGTATCATTGGATCATGCTGGAAAAGGGGTGAAAGTTAGCACGTCCATCTGCGTGTCATGTTTTCATCGCTGCTGATTGGAGCCATTAAATATGCGTGACTGGTGCAGAGTCATTTGGCCAAGGGCAACACATTCTCACTCCGCCCTTGTCACCTATTAATGTTTGGTCATGGACTTTCCACTTTGAGATATGACGTGCAATGTATCCTGGGTGCGTTGGCTGTTGACATTCTGGGACACCGTGTCAACTTGAGCCTGCTACATTCATTGTCTGTTTTAAGAATACACTTCTGTTTTCACAGGAATTGTAGTTTGCATGCAGTCTCTTTCAAAATAAATGCACTGCGTCAGTACAACACTATAGATTGGTGTTTTTTTTCCTACAACAACAAATGTACATGGTTACGTTTAGTCAACTAAAAAGTAAGTGAGTATGCTCCGTGTACCTGCGTGTATCCTCTACTACACCACTGAGTGAACACAAACACGACAAATGACTGATGATGTTGTTGTTGTTCCATAACTGCTAGATGTGTAAAACAACTGCTAGCAACCGCTAACAAGTTTGCCATATCAAGATAGAAGTCAAGGTTGTGTTCAATGGACACTTGACATCTCTGCATAGTGGCCTCTCAAGCCAAGCGCATTCAGAACACCATTCAAAAGGGTAACTCACTGATCTTCACCCAGCTTTGTATCATAACAATGTGGATAGTACTGCGGTAAACTTCCCTCTATCTAACCAAAGCCTGGACATCCCTGCTCCCCTCCACGCAAGACTCCTGACAGAGTTTTGCTGGCATTCAAACTATGCAGTGATATAAATCAGATCAAGTTACTGCCTATTTTCCCTAAAATATTTTTAGGAACATATTTTGGTGCCATGTTTAGCTTTAATAGCAAGAGTTTGTGAACAAGAAGTGGGAGCCATACTGTTTCCTGCACAGTGAAAATAGGCTGAAAAAACTCAACATCAAACAGTGAAACTAGGCAGCGTGATCAATATAAACCAAACACGTTTCGGCTTTCCATTTAACTGTGAGATGAGACTATCCGTTCGTTACAAGCTGGCCACCAGTGTTAAACGGACGAGTCCGCATTATGTCAGTGGGAGTAATGGTCTGGTGTGGTGCAGTGCATTCTGGTAACTGTTTTCTCTTGTCATGTAGCACCAATTTCAAAAGTATTTGTGCCTTTTTACTGCAGAGACAGCCTACTTTAATGAATAGACCATCTTTCCAATGGTGAAATGCGTTTTTTCAAAACTATTCTGTCAGCTTCTGATCTTAAAATGGTAGTTATGATAAATCACAGCAATATCCAAGGATATTTTACGTATGATTTTAACTAGATTTCTATTTATTTTTAAGTTACTCAGTACTGCTAAACCCAAACTTGTCTCTGCTGCAAGCAAGTGGGGCTGTGCTCAAATGAACTGTTTGTTGCCTCTAGAAGAATCATCAAACTGAAAAAAGGTGTATCTTGAAACTTCACAGTCACTTTTCCTTCCCCTCCCATCCTACTTAAAAATTTCAAAGTGATACTATCTAGTCCCCCTGCCCTTCATCCCTCATCCAGTGGCCTATTACTTTGCCCATGTGCTGTTTATTCCAAGGCAAGCTTTTAGCATTTGAAATTGTAATGGCTGGGAGCTCTCTTTATAATGACAGGCCCCCGTCAATCATGCTAACTGACAGACTGCCTGCATTAGCATAACATCTGTTCCACTTGATCCTCCTGTGCTGAGAATCACTTTCTGTGATTACCAGGGGGCCCGCTGGTCAATACACACTTTCGGTGTTGATCACATTTTATGGAAATAAGTTGGTTGTGATCGGATTCAGCCTGAAGTTGGGGTATCACGGAAGAATTGAAACTTGTTAGGAGATTGTTAACGGACCAATTAAAGGGGCCCTGGGGAGTTTTCTTGTAAACATCTTCTGCTCTACATTCCATTGAGCAGAGTTCAAATGCCCAGGCATGCTGCTCGTCCGTGCATGGGACTGTTTATACAGAAGTGTTTTAAATAGTAACGTTTTGGTGAAAATGCATGCGTTTGGAAAGTAGTAAGCATGCGACTGGATGAGTGAGACTAAGATTATACTGCACGAGTTGTTGTAGAGTTTGTAAACCAATGTTTTGATCAGGCAGCAACCTCCTGAGGCAGAGAAATGAAGCCAATGCGCAAGAGCTAAAAATAGCTACTTCATTGAATGGCCACTTCAGGCTGGCTCTAAAACAAAGTCCATCCCCATAGACCCAATGTTAAAATGCCCAACAGAAGAAATAAACATGTTCACGGCCTGGTACAAAAAAATGGTTTGATCTCTATAGCTAATATCAAATGGAGGGTCTTTGTTTTTTTTTTTTGTTTTTTTATAACACACCTATTTACATTTTATGAACTTGTTTAGATCCCTTGTTCATTCCAATGGACAGTACTTTTCTAGGATATCTAGATGGTCACCGTGGAGGCACGCGAAAAAATTCAACATTACACGGGGTGAGTAATAGACACAAATGGTCATTTGAAGGGTGAAGTATTACTTCAAAATAATAATATGAGAAAGAAGTCACAATGTTTGAAGAATAAGTTGTAATATTTTAAGAATAAAGTCATAATAGAATAGCGTTTAGTCAAATGTTATCTTAATAGGTTGACTGGATTAAAGAGGCAACAGATAGGATTCGGGTTTTTTTTAGCTTGGTGCCACCTAGCATCAGCGGTGTTGCTCGCACTGTCGCAACGACCAAATTGACCGTGGGGATCAGAGATAATCAATAAAATGTAGGCTGTAAAGCCACCAGTATACCTCTATGTATATGTAGAATGAGAAGGTGTGTGGACACTAGAGGTGGGACACCCGACCGAAGCCCGACGGGACCCGACAGATCGGGACGGGTTTGGGTAGTATTCTATAAGTGGCGGTCAAGCCGGGTCAGGTTCAGCGGCCTATTTTCTATATGTTTTTCCCTCTATTTTCCATTCAGAGCTGGGATTCCGTTTTTATGATTCGATTGAGGGCACCTGAATGCACCACAGCCTTTTAGGGACCCTCTGCACCAAAAAGGGCTGCTTTTGACTTTGAAGACTGGGAAAATCTACCCCTGGATAACAGTATGGATGAAGTGGAACTGTATGCAACACAGAATCACGTCATAACGAACGAGAGGAATCTTTTGGGCTGGTGGCGAGAACACCAAAACACCTACCCCAAGCTAAGTGTCCTGGCTCGCGGCATATTGGCTATCCCGGCTAGCAGCAGCGCAAGTGAGCACAATTTCAGCGCTGCTGGAAGAACCCATCCACAGTGGACGCTATCCTCTTCCTTCATAGCTCCAAGTAAACCATGATGGTTGGATGTAAATAGTTCAGTTAAACAGCTAAGTTACAGCTTCAAGTTCAAGACTGGGTTCGCGTTAACAGCGGTTGTCTTCAGGCTGGTTTCTTCAAAATGAGTTCAACAAGAGACAATGGATTTCAATCATTAATGGTGAGACATATTTTTTTTAATATTTATCACTTCTGAATGCTGATAATGTGTAATGTAAACAGCAAACACTGTTATCCTGTTTTGTTTCACCTTCACCCGCCATGGTGATTGTTGTAACGTTAATATCAAGGTTACATGATAAATATGATGTGGTGCTGCTGTACAACAAGGGAAAGACCATGTGACCGCTTGGAAAGACAGCTGACAGGAGGGAAAAGACCCCAATGGTGCTGGCATGGGTTAGCAACCCATGGTAGCAGTGGTGAGGCCTAGCAGCCTTACTACAACCAAAAATTAGCTACAGCCAACATAGGAAAAATACCCCAAGAGTCAGCGAGAGCAGGGGTGGAAGATGACTCACAGGTGGATGACACGGTAACAGACATTGGAACGGACACGACTATGACTTGGATCTGTGACTCAGTGAAGGATAGGGGCACGGACCTATCCACCAGTGCTAAAATTAGCAGCACTCAGGGCAAGGTGAGCGCATCTGTAGAGGATAAAAGTAGCACAGTTGAGAACAAGATGCTTCAGGTTTGTCCTTGCGGCTGGCAGAAAGTAACATCAGTGAAAGGCCTCAGAACTCATCAGGGAAAGAAAAAGTGTGTGGCAAAGAAAGGGCAGAGTAGCCGCATTGATCAGTACTTCCTAAGAAGTCAGTCAAGTCAGTCGGATGAAGTCCAGCAGCAGGTAGAAAACCACAGTTCGCAGGATATCAGTAACGCTGCCACTGAGGAGGAGGGGGTAGTAAGAGAGGATGCAGGTGACACTGAGGCCAGTATGCTAGCCAGAGAGAGAACCATGGAGCAAAAGGTTAGAGTTAGATGGCCTAGAGCAAATGACAGTAAAAAATGGGAGATAGTTAAGAGAGATTTGTCAGTAATCTTGAGTAGGCTTAGAGGAAATGCAATAGAAAGGTTAGAAAAGATGGGAGATATAATGTATTCATATGGTGTAGAGAGGTTTGGGGTGCATGAGAGAAAGAGGAGTGAGAGGTTACAGTCAGGTAAGTCTAGGCGGCAGAGAGAAATAGAGAAGTTAGTCAAGGAAAGGAGACAGTTAAGAAAGCAGTGGAAAAAGGCTACAGAAGAAGAAAGGGAGGGAATTAAGGTGTTGCAAGAGGAGTTGAGAAGCAGGCTAGCAGTTCTTAGAAAGGCAGAGCATCTCAGGAAAAAGAGGAGGAAGAAGGAATATGCTAGGACAGGTTTTCTCAGGGACCCTTTTAAGTTTGTTAAAGGATTGTTCAGCCAGGAAAAGGGAGGGCAGCTTAAAGCAGAAAGGTTAGAGGTTGAAGAATATTTGAGAAACACATATTCAGATTTGGAGAAGAATAGGATAGTAGGTTTCCACCTGATATCCCTCCATTAGGAGGGATAGAGCATGAGATGGATGTCAGGCCACCTAGGTGGAAGGAAGTTCAGGAGGTGGTCAGGCGTAAAGGCTTCTTCGGCCCCAGGGCCTAATGGAGTCCCCTCCCGGGTTTATAAAAGTGCGCCTGATACCCTTAAATTTTTGTGAAACAGCTAAGAATAGTTTGGGAAAAACAAATTATACCAAGAGCATGGCGTAGGGCAGGGGTGTCCTCATTCCTAAGGAGAAGGAGTCGGTGGACCTTAGCCAGTTCAGGATGATTTCTCTCTTGAATGTGGAGGGGAAGATTTTCTTTAGTGTAGTAGCGCAGAGACTAGCTAGTTACTTAGAAAGGAATAGCTTAATAGATACCATGGTGCAGAAGGCAGGAATACCAGGTTTTTCAGGGTGTTTAGAGCATACTAGCATGATCTGGCACCAGATTCAGGCAGCGAAGATTAACAAAAGGGACCTACATGTAGTATTTTTAGATCTTGCAAATGCGTTTGGTTCAGTTCCGCACAGCCTCATTTGGAGTGCGTTTGACTACTTCAGAGTGCCACAGGTAATTGTTAACTTAGTGAAAGCATATTTTCAGGATATTAGGTTGTGTCTAAGTACAGCAGATTTCACAACAGGTTGGCAGAGGCTAGAAATAGGCATCATGGCAGGGTGTACAATTTCTCCGTTAGCATTTACTATGGCAATGGAAGTAATCATCAGGGCTTCTAAGTGGGTGGTAGGTGGGGAGAGACGGCAGAATGGGTTGCATCTTCCACCAGTTAGGGCTTACATGGATAACATGACACTGGTGACCACAACAATGCCATGTACAAAGAGGCTACTAGAGAAGGTAAATAAGAACCTCAAGTGGGCCAGCATGAAAATCAAGCCTAGTAAATCTAGAAGCATCTCAATATGTAGAGGGAAATTAAGTGATAGGAAGTTTGTCATAGATGATGAGGACATCCCAACAATTAGGGAAAAGTCAGTAAAGAGCTTAGGTAGGTTGTACAATGTAGAGTTGAATGATAAGGAACAGGTGGTGAAATTTAGAAAAGATGTGGCTGAGGGATTGGATAGAATAGATAAATCAGAACTTCCAGGAAAGTTGAAGTTGTGGTGTTTGCAATTTGGGCTATATCCTAGGTAATGTGGCCACTGTCAATTTATGAAATTCCAATATCTGTTGTGGAGAGAATTGAAAGGTCGGTTAGCTCCTATATTAGGAAGTGGTTGGGCGCTCTTAGGTATCTAAGTAGTGTTGCATTGTATGGAAAAGGGATACTTCAGCTGCCAGTATCTAGTTTAACAGAGGAATTTAAATGTACCAAGGTCAGGACAGAGCTCTTGTTATCTGGGAGTAAGGATGTGGTAGTTAGGAGTGTGGTTCCAAATCCAACCAAGGGGAGGAAGTGGAACCCAAGATTGGCAGTTCAGGAGGCAGAGGCAGCTCTTAGGCATGCAGAGATTGTAGGTAATGTTCAGTTTGGCCAGGGAGACCTGGGGCTTGGCTCAGGTAAACCGGTATGGAATACAGCAGGCCTCAAAGATAAAAGAAAGCTGGTTGTAGAACAGATACGCAGACAGGAAGAGATAGTAAGGGGTGCAAAGGTAGTGGCCCAGGCTAAACAGGGACAGTGGTTGAATTGGGAAAGTGTAGAGAAGAGGAAGCTTAGTTGGAGGGACCTGTGGAGTATGGAGGAGAATCGTATTAGATTCCTGATAGGGGCTACATACAATGTCTTACCAACCCCCCAGAACCTAAAACTGTGGGCAAATGAGGACCCGTCATGCCCATTGTGTTCACGTACTGCAACTTTAAAGCATATTTTGTCAGGCTGAAAAGTTAGCTTGTCACAAGGCTGATATACATGGCGACATAATCAGGTGTTGAAATGTTTAGCTGCAGGCATTGAAGGGAAACGAAGACAGGTGAATTCAGAAGGTGTTAAGGATAGGAGCTTAGTAATTCAGTTTGTCCGTGAGGGAGAGAAATACAGAAGGGATAAGTTAGTGAGGAGGCAAGGGTGTGGCCGCCTAGAAGGTGCTTGTGATTGGGAAATGCAAGTAGATTTAGGGGGAAAGCTTGTTGTTCCTCAGGAAATAGTCTGTACCAGGCAGAGGCCTGACTTAGTGTTGTGGTCAGTGAGTCAACGGATAGTTTATTTCACTGAGCTGACAGTTCCTTGGGAAGACTCAGTGGAAGAAGCATATGAAAGAAAAAAGCTTAGATATGCAGACTTAGGAGCAGAAGCTGAGCAGCGAGGATGGAAGACTAGGATTTGTCCAGTGGAAGTGGGGTGTAGGGGATTCATAGCAAGATCAACTGTCTCACTCCTGGGGGAACTCGGAGTGCGGGGACAGAGTTTGAGGAAGACAATGAGGGAAATGTCAGATGAAGCAATTAAATGCAGCCAGTTTATCTATTACAGAAGAAATAATGTCAGCTGGGGGCCAGCAGGGGGAACTACTAAGCAGGGCACATGACTCCTTGAGATCAGGTGGAGAGATCCACTTCCTGTCAGGAGAAATCCAGGAAGAGGAAGTATTTAAGTGTGGGAGTGGCCTATTGGAATCCATTTTGTTTGAGGCCATGCGGCAAGGTGAGTGTGCTTGCTGATCCTGTAAGTTCATTTATCTCCTTTAACTTTAGCTTACATTGTAGTTATGCTATGTAGTGTGTGAAATAGAGTGTGGTGAATGTGACAGGAAAGCTAGTATCAGCATTGCTTCTGCCTGGAGCTCGCATGTATGGAGCCTGGGTTTGGTTGAAGATGGCAGTGCTGTTTGGGCTGAGAAAGCCATGCGTAAGTAAGGAGGAAATCCAGGAAGAGGAAGGTTATTTAAGTGTGGGAGTGGCCTATCTGAATCCATTTTGTTTGAGACCATGCTGCAAAGTGAGTGTGTTTGCTGATCCTGTGAGTTCATTTATCTCCTTTAACTTTAGCTTACATTGTAGTTATGCTATGTAGCGTGTGAAATAGAGTATGCTGAATGTGCTAGTAAAGGTAGTATCAGCATTGCTTCTGCCTGGAGCTCACATAAACGGAGCCTGGGTTTGGTTGAAGGTGGCAGTGCTGTTTGGGCTGAGATCACTGTCTAGCCTCCTGGAGGTGTCATTGTTGTGAGGGCTCGTCTTGGGGAGGTAGACTGTACAGCCTAACCCGGCGGGGGAGTGTGATAGCCCAACAAGGCTTCCTTCCCTGGGTCTACCTCCTCTGTGGTAGTATAGGTAAGGTAAAGGAGGTTGTTCGGTTAGTGTGGGGAGCAGTGAGACCTGGCATTAGGGGAGTGTCTCTGGGACGCCAGAGATCACTGTCTAGCCTCCTGGAGGTGTTGTGGGACCAACTAGACGAAACACCGGTGAAAGGAGGTTCCCACCCGATGACCCCAAAGACATGTTAGTTATCACTGCTCACTGGTCTGTATAGTTAAGCCTTGCCATAATAGCTTGTCGTAGGGCTTAGGAGGTTATTCACTGAGTGCTGATCCCTTTTTTTTTATTTATTTATTTATTTATTTATTTTTTTTAGAGCACAAACTTCTTGTGTTTATTTGAATGGTGCTGCTGTCTTCGTCTTCACCCGCCGTGGTGATTGTTTTAATTATTATGATGACATGATTAGGCCTACGAACGTTACAGTATGAACACCTGCTGTGGTGATATTGGCTTAATATTTGGCATCTGCCGTGGTGCTTTGTACATTATTATCCCTGGCATTTACATTCTTTTTTTTTTTTTTTTTTCTTATAAAACGTTGCGTGTCTGCTTATACTGTATAAGTCGGGCTCGGTCGGGTCGGTAATAATTTTGGTAATGACTGTCGGTCGTCGGGTCGGGTCGGGTCGGTCACTACCAAGTCGGGTTTGGTCGGGTAACGTCTGAGAATCTCAGCCCGATCCCAACTCTAGTGGACAGTCTACTAAATAAATGAGTAAAGAGACCGGGCAACAATTTTCAGATTTATCTGAAGAAAAAAACAAATAGTAATGCAAATAATTATACCAATATACCAATCACTGTCCGAGGGCTGCCGTAAAATGGCAACGAGGATGTCAGCTGACCAACAGTCGCTACCCAGTCCCTGGCGATTTGTGATGCTGGCCAGCGAGGAATTAACGAGCAGCCAGTCCAGTACAGTCCTCTCTCGACTAGCTAACATTTAGCCGTGTTCCTTACTGATCCATTAGAAAGAAAGCTAGCTAGACACCGGTTTTGAAGCCTCTTTGGTCACGGAGCTCCCTCCATCTCTTGAACGCCTGACTGAGGTTTACTCTTGTTTTTCCTCTTCTTTTATCACTCTCCTTTTTGCTCTTCTTTGCCTGCTCAGACAGAGGAGCTTGTTTTCTTTTGCCAGGCCATTTTTCACTGTCTCCAAACTTTGTCCGTCTGCCATTGTGTTCCTGACTCAACTATCTCATGCTCAGCTCCTCATAAGGTACATGACGCGTTTCCTGCCGTAAAGCAGATTTTTTCCGCGAAATTTCAGCACCGGTGGCAGAAGCTTATTGCAAAGGTTGCAAAGCCACTAAGTAACCTATGTAAACGCTGATAGTCTGATTTTACTGTGGCCACTACCCTGTGCAACCCACATTATTTTCATAATGATATATTTAGGAAAAGATGCTATTTGTTGCCTCTTTAAATGTGCTTGTTTTAGCATTTCCTGGCAGTGCTGTGGTGACCTACAGTTATTGTGACTTGTGTCTGGACTGCTGTGTCATGTCTCCTTTGCTTCCCCCTTGCTTGTCAACTCTTTTTACACAGAGATGGCGTTATAGAGCCGCCACAAAGTTCCGTCTTTATGCCGCCTTTGCATTTTTACACAGAGCCAAATGATGGCAGAGTCATGCTCCTCCAGTGTGTGATTCTAGAAAGCACCATGGGATCCCAGAATCAAAAGAGATGTGGCAGGCATGGCATGCAGCGCTTTCTAAACAATAACAATGACATCAGCATGGCTATTACAATTTAACATGTGGCTGATCTCATCCTCTGCTTGGAGGGTAAGGAGCTCGTGGACGTCACTGTTGGCTGCTGTGCTTCTTCTTTGAGTTAGCTGCTAACTGCTCCGTCGTAGTCTTTATATTTCTCATGGAAGTTTTGTGCGCACAACACATTGTCAAAACATCACACCCATGCTGTCCATGTTCCCGTTCCGTTTCATGCAGAATCATCCTGTCCTATTCATACAGTCGTTGTTTTGGTGCTGTTATGACGTCCGTTTCCAGTTCAGAGGTGAGACCACTCTGTCCTCCCATTCTGTGATTATATCTTACATACAGGATGGCTGGGCAGAATAATAGTGCGATACTCCTGACTTGAAGAGGCGGTGTAAAAGGGGATATAGACACCTTTACTCTGTTTTGGACTCTCTGCTCCAAGATGCTTCCCATTGAAAGGCTCAGGAAAGCCGGTGAAGTAAAGGAAAATAAGCCAGTAAGTAACACAAAGGTGAAATTTTCACCTGATTACAATTATCTACATACAGTTAGTGTTGTTTTTCCATTTCTGATGAAGAGCAGTGCACAGCCTCTTAACTAAACTTTGTCTCACTCAGAGTCAGTCCTGTCTAACTGTGTTTCCATGTTTCCATCAGCCTGTTTAGATGCGCATCTAGAAGTATCGCATCGGAAAATTATCTTGGAAACGTCAAAATTCAAATTAAAATCTCCTGAGTCACACAAACTAAAATACGCTCGCTTTAGCCAGGTTTTGGTTGATTCTAAAAAATGTTGATTAGCAAAAGGGGGGATGGAAACAATTATCTTCAAATTAAGTCTGAGGTAGCGCACCTCTCTCCATGGTGATATCCACACTCCGGGTCGGGAAGGCAGTAATGCATTTACAAGCTGGTTGCCAACCGCCAGAAAACGTAGAAGAAGAATACAAGACTTGTTTTGTTTCTGGTTCTGCGGAAAACTCATGCGAGTTCGTAGTTTTCACCAAAGTCATTCGAATCACTTTTGGATGGAAACATAGCTTGTGTCGGTGTGAATGGGATACTATTGTACCAGCAGAGTGCAGAGCAGTAACATTATGCTCAGCGGGCTAAAAGACAGGTAGATTCTGGCTGCTTTTCACATCATTAACATGAAACCCACACAGCTTTAATCATTTTGTGATGCCATGACTGTGCTCTGGTCTCAGCTGGCTGGAGAAAAGCAGGTCCCTGCTGGACTCCAGCTGCTGCTTCATATTGACTCATACATCATCAAACTGGTTTCATTTCCTGTGATAATAAGAGAAGGTGCTTATTAGTAAATGTCAGGTCATCACTGAGTTAACACAGAGACAGACTGTTCTCATCTGTTCACTGGTATTGAAATCTCAACTTTTTTTCTCGTGAAATTACAATGTTTTTCTTATAGTACTATTTTGACATTTGTCCCAAAATGCTGACTTTATTCTTATGATATCAGGACTTGGCTTCTGTGGTTGGTTTGTCTCTAAACTGTGTCATGAACAGTCAAGGTTCAATGTATTGTGCAGTAGAGTGCCAATTGACCTATGGCTAAGCCCCACCCTCAAACACAATGAGCCAATCACAGTGCGTATAGCCATTCCCATACACTCAGACATTCTCTGCCTGGACGTTCATTGAAATGCATTACAGAAAGTCAGTTTTGTTCAGTTTTATGAGTTTTTTGAGACAACATTGTCACTTTGCTGGAAAGAAATATAAAGTTATCTTTAACATCTCTAGCTAACGTTAGCTAAAGTTAGCCTAACGTTAGCTCCTAGCTGCGTTGTTCATCATGTCACCTTGTTTGCTGGGAGTTCATTAGCCTATTGTGTTCTAGTTTTGTACTTTGGTGATCATACATCATTGTTAGCTGTTGTCCAAAGGGCCCTAGTTAAGCTAACATTAACTTCTAGAGCTTAGCTTCATTAATTTATCTGTAATCGCAGAGATAACAAAGGTTGGCAAATGTTATGCTGAATGATTCAGTGTAAATACTGTAGCACCAAACTAAAGGAGAGACACTCTTGGTAAAGATGGTAAAAAGGCCGTTATCCCCTTCTCATATTCTGAGCCAAAAACCTTAACTTCAGTGGCACTTTAACTTGTTGTCTTTGATGGCGACGGTAACGAGATGCGGTTCACAAGCATACACTGTGACCTGTACATTTTGGCTTGTGATTAAAGCTTTTCATCGACCTTCTCAACAATAAAATGATGAATATATCCCTCCAGTGCGTAGTTTAGGCCCTTTTGGTTATTTCTCAATGACACCTGGATCGTTATGTCCCCAGAAATCATCAATTGCCTCCTGCGAAATGCCGTGTACTGTGATACCTGCCATAGCGCCGGTCACTGAATGTTGATGGTTTGTCCGAGTGAGTGGAGGGGGGCGTGGCTTAGTCATAGGTCAATTGTCTGCTGTGCTCGGTACTTACCACTCTGTATCCTCTGTATGCTACTAAGCATCAAACATGTAGCTGCTTTTTAGAAAGTTAATACTGAAAATGCAGAGTACTTAGTGTTTCATTGTTTTTTGACGCATCCTCAAAACCAATTTGTATAATATTCTACAAGTTAGTGCCCCACAAATGATTGACGTCCTTGACATGCAGTCATGTGATTACCACAAAGTTACAGAGGTTAGGTTTAGGCAAGAAAATGTACTGTGGTTAGGTTTAGGAAAAGAAACATGGTGACAACTCTCTTTAAAATGGCTCATAGTTCACACGGTTCTGAACACATCTCAAAGGGAAAGTTCCAGGGGCCGTTCTGGGGACCCATCCACCACCCCAACCTGCCTTCTTACAGGACTGCTCGGAGCCGCTTCCTTCCTAGCCTTTCAAAATAAATGGGATATGTACAAACTTGGGTGCATTACTTTTTGTAGGAAAATGTATGAACAGTTTTTGAGAACAGCCTGTGTTTTTACAGAAGGTCCTCATATACAGGCAACCTGTTCCCATTCCAACTCGTCAAATACTGGCGCTATGTCAGTGTCAGTTTTTTAAATAAAGTCCCCAGGTAGGAGAAACACTTTGTTTACATTAATTTCCTTATGTTTAGGTAACAAAAGTCCCTGGTTAGGTTTAGAAAAATAAAACCTCCATGGTTCGGCCTAATATAAGCACAGTTCTTACTAATCTAATATCACTTAATGTGAATTGCATTACTAGTGTAGCATGTTTCACAGAGCACAATATGTTGTTTATGAAATAACTCTATGTACTTAGTTTTATACAGGAAATGGACAGTGTGCTCCCAGGTGAAAGTCGTGTGTTTGTTTGACCCATCCACCTCCACTCCCACCCACCCTATATGACTTTCTCACTCTTTAAGCCCTGTGTCCACCAAACCCTTTCAGTAGAGTACCCTTGGAGCCAAAAGTAACCCATCAGATATGGTATATAGACCTTCAGTCTGTTAAGTGCTTCCACTGCAAACAGAACTCAAAATGTGGGTGGGGTTGTTATCACTCACTGCTCCGTCCAACACTAGCTCTATTTCCTCTTCACAGGTGACACAGATGGAAGTCTGCACCTCATTTACTGTCCACAGATTGAGGTTGTACGCTAACATTTTCAGAACAAAATAAAACAGGCTGCAGTGAGAGTCTCTTTACATGGAACATTAAAAAATAGCAGGTTTGTGCATTTAGTCCTTTCCTTTTTTTTTTTTTCCTCCAAGTGAGGATTAGAATATATGCAGTTCACATAATCCGGTCAAAATATATTTTTTAATGCTTGAAGATCCACTCATTACTAAAACTGTATGTCCTCCAAGAGATACAATAAAAACTAATGGAAAGGTCAATGTTGTCATATTGAAATTTAAAGTGTGTTGATGGATTCACATGATCAACTTGTGCACTGAGTAACACTACGAGTAAACATTCAACCTTAAAAGTTGATGGCAGTCGTCCCATTGAATTACTTTTTTTTTTTCCTCAGTCTACAGCTGCTGTAAGAGGCAGCAAAACATCATTTCATTTTCATAGTTTATAGTTTTTATTTATTTTTATCTTATTTATAGTTACAGTTTACTAATATATGTAAGCCTTGCCACGGTATGAACAGTGGTTACATAAGCCTCAAAAGCAGCCACAACTCAGCCCTGAGCAAGAGTGACAGTCATCTATTGACCAATCAAATGGACTGCAGTGTTTCTAGCTCCACCTTTTTGTACCAGATCTGTGTGCTAGGTACCCCAACAGAGGGGCGACCAAAAATTTAGATACAAAGAGGAGCTAGTACAGAACAGCCTCATTTCCCAGTTAAATAACATCAAACATTACCTGGAAAAGATTTATTTTATTTACAGGCTTATTTTAATGTGTTTGTTTTTAGAGTTATACCTAACCCCTAAACCCAGCTGGTCCCTTCCCAGTGTTTAACTGGAGGTTTTGCCCTTGGATCTGACAACTGTGTTCCTTCCATATGAGCCATTTGTAGGCAGATTGTTTATTTCAAACCTATATTTACACACTAGTTGACAGTATTCTTCCTTTCCTTTGCGTAGACAGTATTGTAGCATATCTTGGCATGTTACCGCCACCTGTTGATCAGTAAAATAGTGCGACACCATTGGTAAGACTGTGTATCACTTCATCTGTGTGTTTGTATCCTGTGTTTGGACCAAAAATAGCTCCATAGCATTACAAGGGGTCTTACACACCATGGGGAGCTGAGGTAAATGCATTTATATGGTTATGTGCATATTGGTGTACATTATATATATCTTCTCCATGAGATGTTTACTTGCATGTGTGTGATTTATGCTCTGTGGAAGCTTGATTGCTCACATTAGTTTACAAGTTTGACTGTGCGTGTATGTGTGTGTGTGTGTGTGTGTGTGTGTGTGTGTAGGCTCTCCTCCAGAGCAGGGATTAGCTAAACAGCATCTGGATGCTCACTAATTGGCTCTCCTCTCCACACAACCATGAAAAAAATAGCACACCTCACCTCCTTGTGTTTATGTGTGAGACACACACACACAAAGTGAGACTTGTGCCAGTAATTGGGGATTAGCATGGTAATATGGTAAGCCATGTTCACTGAGAAAAAAATTACAATTATGGCAGATAAATAGCACACAATTGTTAGAAATGTCTAAATGGTCATTCCTGGCACTCGCTGTATTTATTGGCATCTCTTCTGTGTTTTTGTTTTTTTCTGCTGATTAACCTGGCTATGCTGCTGCTATTGTCTTCTGGTAAGTAGCATTGCCACTTAACAATATAATGGGCCCGCTGCCACTATTATTACACACTAGTTGCTGCAATTAAGGGCTGTTAGCAAGGCTGACTCTCAATCTGTCCAAACTAAAGCCAAGGATAGACAGCAGTACAGATGGAGATGCATCGCATTATATAGGCAGTGAAGGACACCGAGTCAGAGATGTGGAGAGCAAGGCATGATGTACTTTTCACATGTATATTGATTTATGTATAGTGTATGTAAATACATATTTCAATGAATGCAGCCATCTTTACATGCACAAACATGCAGTAGTGGGCAGGGGAGGAAGGGAACCGGAACCTACTGCAAGGCTAAATGTAACAAGGCCATTGCTATTGTTCACATAGTCCAGCACATTTTCACAGCCACATACTCAAAAATTTGTCCTTTTGTTCCTCTCCAAAGTTGAAAAGCATTTAAATTTATGTGTATAAGTCACATCTCATTTCTTTTTTTATAAAGGAGAAAAACCTGTTAAAACATTTAGCTGACAAACCCATAGCCATCGTATCTAGAGTTGTGAAGTAAGAGGGGCTGCTGAATGATTTTCTTCCCAATCCTGTATTTCCATTCCAAATAGTTTTATCAACTGATATCCTTAATGTCATGTACGGCAGACAAATGGGCCTCTCCTGGATAATGTAACAAAGGTTTGTTACGGCATACTGTATGAACTGACTTTGTCATCAGGAGATGGAGGGGATGGTGGACGGCGAGACTCTTGGGCAAAATGCCTACCAAGCTGCAGACCACTGTTTGAGACCAACAAACAACAAAACCAGTTGTTTTTTAGCAAGTCATAGCTGTGTGTCCACCCCAGATAGTGAAAAGAGATTGTTTTATACCATCTCTACTTTTCCAGCCAGGATCAACAGATCTGCTACATAATAAAGTACAATATATACATATATATATATATATATATATATATATATATATATATATATATATATATATATATATATATATATATATCCATGATTTGCAGAAATGTACAGTACATGTCAGCATTTATTCTAGCAGATTGTTTAGTATATGGTACAGCAAGTGCAGCAACCTCGGGGGCTGAAAAACAGCAGGGAAGTGCCAAAAACTGCAGTTCCTCAAATAGCCACTTGAGGCTGGCTACAGCCTGGTACAAAAAAAAAGACTTTGGTCTCTATAGCTAATTTCCCCATTCATGACAATTGTGCAGGGGTACATTTTTATAGAACTCACCTGTTTAGATTGTATTAAGGCTTAAAAGTGCACATAATTAGGGGTGGGCCACTTTGAGTGACAGGCTATCTGCAGATAGTGTCATCAGCATCTCAGTCAGATCCCCCCCTCACTCCTCCCCTGTGCCACCCTCTTGCCCAAATATGGTGAGAGCTGAGACGCTGAACTCAAGGCTTCAAAATGGCATTCCGCAAACCAATGGGTGACATCAAGGTAGTTACATTCATTATTTCTACAGTCTATGCATAGTACATATATTCCTCTCTTTGGCTGCCGTTAAAGTTACATTGAGATGAAGTCTTGGTTTTACTCCAGAAAGCAGAAGTCAGCTACATTTGACCCTTTTTAGCATTACTTGTATTATCAGTGAAAACCATGGTTATGTTTTTCTTGTCAAGAAAAGGAAACCATAGTCCAGTTAAAAAAAATAAATAATAATAATTAGAAATTAGTCCGGAAACTTGTAATTTAATGCAATGTTATTTAATTTGTAATTAACTTCTAATTTTTTTTAATTCCAGACCACATATGAACATTTTAGTCAAACTTAAGCAGTTACCAGGCTGGAATCCATTTTGGGTGCTAATTAATTATTTCCAACTTAAATTAAAAAGGCTTTGTACTGTAATGGTAATTTCTGTGTTACTTTCCAGGAATGATTGATGATGGTGCAGAGGTTTCCTGTCCACTCTCCATCAGCTCCACCTTTTTTGCAAGTGTTAGTGGTGCTTTTTGTTGTTGACACATGACTCCGCAAATTGATAGCTCGCAGTCCGCAAATAGCTCACGGGCCAGATGCAAACCGCGGGCTGCCATTTGAGAGCCACTGCTGTAAACTCTCCTACTGCAGACTTTTGCTAGCTAGCTAGCCAGGTCGAGGATTTCAGATTTAATTAAACATTGTTAAACATCAAGGAAAAGATGAAGAAGATGGGCCCCCAACTGAACGAGCATTCTGTTGGCCATTGTACAGGCATTGGAAAATAATAAGACAACAGATATCAGTAACTGTAATATACATTATCGTAACTGCTATATTGTAGGCAACTGAACTTGCTTGTGTTTCTTGAAGATGTTTTGCAATGCAGTGGTGTTGTACAATGGGGTGGTGTCATAGGCCGCCTCCCCTGACAGAGAAGGTGGCCTACGACACCACTTATCACCCACTTACATTGCAGTCTTGGGATCCCTTCACAGACAACTTAACATCCATTCTCACCTGGATCCATCTAGCCCTAACGACATTCAAAATGGTCAGGTGGGTCAACAACTCACATGTGACTGAACCACTCTGAAACTCAGAGCTCACATGTGACCTCAACGACTCTGTAAGGGTTTGCTTCCACACAGACTTTGAAGCCTGTGACTCTGCATTAGCCTGTTAGAACTGAAGAAGCCTCTTGGAAGAGAGAAACATCATCAAGAAACACAAGCAAGTCCAGTTGCCTGTGATTTAGCACCTATGATTACCATCACCTGGATGACTGAGAATCTTCACCGACATGAAGTATATGTTGTTTCACCGAAACTTGGCTCAATCCTGGACAGTGCCATTTAACCAGGTGACTCTGTTTTTTTCATGCAGATCTGAAAGAGCAGAGGACTCTGGTAAGAGGAGGAGAGGAGGTGTGTACTTTACAATGAATAAGGACTGGTGTGACAGTAGTAACATGAGGTGCTATCCTGTTCTTGCTGTGGATCACTGCATACACCCTTCAGAGGCGGGTACAGAGCGGTGTTGCCCATGCTTGGGGAGGATTATAAAGCAGCAGCCAACAATTTAAGAAGACACAAAAAAGGACTTAATTACAGTGCACAAGTTCGTAGTTACGGGATCACACCTCACTGGAGGATTTCCACGTGACAAATAACTTACTGATTGATACTAAACCCCAAATTGCTCCCAATGGCCGTTCCATCAGTGTGTGAGTGTGTGTGACTGGTTACTGAGTAGCATGTGGTACTATGTATGGTGTTCTCAGCCACCAGTTTGTGAATGGGTAAATGTGACATGTAGTGTAAAAGTGCTTTGAGTGGTCAGAAGACTAGAGAAGCGCTATACAAGTGCAGTCCACGACCGAATGCCTTTTCAGAAAAAAAGCGATGGATGAAATTGCCAGTGAGTGTTTGTATTAGTGACAGAAGATAGTGCAGAGGTGATGTCAGGATCTCAGCTCCCTGTACAGCTCTTGTAGCTAACAGCACACGGATATCTATCCATTCTAACCCAAACCACGATTTGTTTTTTCTAAACTTAACCAAAAAAAGAAAACCTGTCAGGCAAAAAGCCCTGAAGGAAAACTTCTCCCAACAGCTAGTTAACATGCTTGTGGATAACTGCCTACATTCATTAGACTGAGAAAGACATTCACATTCAATCAGAGTTGTGACTGTATCCACGTGATGGAAGCCCAGTATTCACTCTCTTTTGATTTGGTCTCAACAAGTGATCCAATATCTGTCTCTTTAGCTGCTGAATGCTCCACTGCGTTCACCAGCTAGGTCCCAACTGTGTCTGTGTGCTGTTTGCTGCTGAGCAGGTAGTGTACAGTTATCAGAACTTTTCCACACAGAGCCAATGTTGGGAGCATTTATCTTACACAGGAAAAGCATACTAATGACTTAAAAGAGGCAAAATATTACATAGAACTGTGTAACTCTCTGTAGCTTTGTCACAGCCAACCTTTAAACATTTTACATGTTCACACTTTGTTGCAACAGAAGGTATTGATTAATGCAGCTTCAGCTCACCCTTCATATGTTCTTGTTATATTATTAAAGAAGTATTTCACTACTGGCAGGATGGCAGTAGAGAGAAGCAAATACTTCTGAAATTTGTGCTTTCTGACCAAAGAAAACAGAGAAAAGGGGCTGTGGCATTCACTGTTGCTCAAGAGGCAGAAAACCGCAAACTACCAGAATCCAATTCATCTACCAGACCAATCAAAGCTGGTAGATTGAGAGCGAGAGGGGCGGGCATTTAAGCGCTCCTGGTTCTCTTGTCTCAAAGTCAATGGCTTTTTTGAATGGGTTTTGATAAGACGCCTGAAATGAAGTCTGTGGTTAACACAAGCTTAAGAGACTTCCATTTTTTTTCTAAGACATAAAATACGTCTGTAAATACCCCACTGCTGAATCATAAAGCTTTAATGTGTCCTAAAAAACCTCATCCCACCAAACATGGCTTTACAGCCTTGCCGTGGGGGTAACGCTGAAATCATGTGACTATGGTGTAGTTCATTTATAGCCTAACATCAGCATTTTATTTCTGGTGATTGATTTAGGCTTAAAATCATGAAAGTGGTGTGCATTTGTGAAGATTAACTTGCTGAACAAAACTTGTTAGTATCATAAATGTTTGTTTGCCACAGAGCTTATTTTCTGCAATAATCCAAAATCCAATGGAAAACTCCCATAGGCTTTTTGATGAGGTGTTGTAGCATAAATGAGACTAAAATAAGAGAAGCTCTGACATAGAGTTGTGCATTTAAGGGTCTTTTAATCTCGAGAGAAAGCCAAAGAATTGGCACATCAGGACCAATTAATAGTGTCTGACAGAAACATGCACTGTCATTTAATCTGCTGTTTCCTGTTATTCAAAAACCACTTCTGGGGAAGAAAAAGTCTCTTCTCACATAACCAAATTTGGCCATAGTCATGCCAGGCCATCTGGCTAAAGTCACACCAGATGAAACCAGAGTGACGCTAACTTCTACATTGGTCTACAGAAAAATGTCACCCCTGAAACATTTTTGGTAGATTTTAGTTTAAAAAAATCTATCATGGTACCAAGGTATCACGGAAGCTAAGTATGTGAATTATACTAAATATGAGGTTATAGTCTTTTGAAGAAATATTGAAAACACAAGAATGCCAGACATAGGCAATACGTTCACAGAGTGACTGGTGATTGTATGGCTATGTAATCAGGGCAGATTGCCATGTTATGGAGTCAGCTTTAGCTACATTGAGTCATATCTCCAAACAACCCCAGTCTGTGGCCCATAAACCTTTTAAAGCTCCCCCTATAAACTGATCAGCAGCACCCATATCTCATTCCCACTGTGATTCCTCCTGACCCAAATCTATTTTGGTTTGTGTTGCACGTATCCTCCCACCCCTATTCTTCTCTCTATCTATTTCTTTATTAATCTGTCATCCATGCATGATCCTTTTAGGAAGAGCCCCCTCTGATTCGATTAGATGGGCTTTCATTATGGTAATGGTGAGATTAGGCAACCAGGGAGATCAGAGGGGATGTTTGTGCCTGACTCTGCTGCCTCCGCTACAGTACAACACAACAGATGTATACATTCAATGTATGCTTATGCTTATGTATGTGTGTGTGTGTGTGTGTGTGTGTGTGTGTGTGTGTGTGTGTGCGTGTGGGTGCATGCTATATACAGTATTTTGCCATGGCCATGAATGTCACCACTCACTAATCTTTGTGACACACTTCAAATGGTACAAGGGATGAAGACTCCACTCCACTACATATGAAATATACATACAGGGTATAGTCAATGATCTCTCAGCATGGAGTAAAAAGGGCTTTGATTTCGCTTTGCATTTCATCAGTTAGCTACAGTTAGCTAAAATCTAGGAAGTCAAAGAAAGGCCTGCTGGCTAAAACACAATATTGCATGTATTTTGTAGACTTCTAAGAGGACACGATGTGACATCACACTGTCTCCCTGTTAACCAATATCAAACTTGAATATCAAAACAAATCAAAATTTGCGCACGCAAATTAAACATTCAACAATATAGTTAAACTTTTTTCAATCACATATGAAAAACAAAACAATGTTATTAAACAGGGAATGCATATCAGCACATATACAACAGTTATAGATAATCTCATCTAGATGAGCTACTTGGACTTAATACAGTTTTGTTTTTTTGGATGAAGACACATGGATATGCTTTGTCTTACATGTTTTGTTATCTTGGGCTTGCTGTGAATGCGTGTCAACAATAATGTTAAAAGGTATACTATGTAGGATTCTTTTTTTTTTTAAACTGTATAAATTCTTACAACACTAATGCCTCTTGTCATCAACTATGACCCACTAGAAGTGTATGGAGGTGTATTTATCTACAGAGACTCTGCCCCTTTTTTTTGCTTTTTCTTTTTTTTTATATGTCTCCACACCAGCGATAGCTGTGGTCGGCGGCATTATGTTTTTACACCCATTCCATTCTTGTGTATGAAATATCGCCAGAACACCTTGAAGAAATTTATTCAAATTTGGCAAGAACTTCCGGTTGAACTTAAGGAAGAACTGATTACATTTAGGTCGTGCAGGTCAAAGATCAAGGTCATTGTGATCTTATCTCTCATTCTCATGCATGTGATATCTCAAACGTCTTGGGGAACTTCTTCAAATTTGGCATAAACGTCCACTTGGACTCACAAGTCTTGTTATTGGTCATAATTCAAGACTTCATTTGCTACTTATGCCAAAATTTCACATAAAAGTCTGAGAGGATAAAATGATGAAGTGATGAAATTTTATTCTCAAAGGGTCAGAGGTCAACTTCACTGTGACATCATAATGTTCTGCAAAAACACTTTCATTGCCATTATTCAACATTAGAAGAGGTTTGGTCGATATGAATTGGTGACACTAATCTTGGGTGTCCACCTTGAAACTGTGCTGATTGTGTACATCCTCTGTCCGGGCTGAAGATGTGTGTTAAGGGTCCATGTTTTAGAATATGTAGCTTTTTTTGCAGTAACATTCATAGCCTATTAGAAGCATTATCATCCAATATGCCAATACAACTCATTTGGCTGATAACCATGTCCATTTTTCCCCCTAGTTTAGTTATCATGAAGTCTCATCTGTAGTTGAAATAACCCCATATTATGCTTGCACACTCTTAATGTGATGGCCCACCAGCAGATAGAGACATGAAATAGAATGCTTTTCAATTAATGTAATATTCATTCATTGCACAAAGCAAGAAAAAGCATGTTGACTGATTCTGATAGTTCATTTTATTAAAGCCAATATCGGCCAATACCAATGATGACCAATGATCATGCATCCCTAATAAAAATCATAGACACAGCACTAAAAAAAAAAAAGGAAGAAAGAAAGAAAGAAAGAAAAAAGAAAAAAAGAAGAAGAAGAAAACTTAAATACAGCCAGGCATTCCAGAAAGTGGACAAAGCTCATTGCAAAACCAAAGTGACTCTGGAGTAGAGCTGTCAACGAATAGTCTAAATTCGAATTTAAATTCGAATAAACAAATCTGCTTTTTTGCACTTATCAAGTTTTGCCAAAGAAGGGCTGGTCACAAATTCATCCAGAGAAAACTCCATAATCCCCCCCACACCAAAAAACAACCACCAACCAGAGGAAAAAAATACTCACCAAACTCACCCTGAAACAAAACGCGAAAAAGAAGACGGACAAGCCCCCAATTCATGTTATGCCCAGTCTAAGGGTGTCTGGGACACAACATGAAAGGCCCCCATCTTCCCCAAGTCCCAAGTAGCCACCATGAAAAAGACGTGTGGAACGATCAATAGTGTGAATTTATTTACAATATTTAAATAACCAAATTAACGGAAATAATAACTTCAGGGTGGACTAAGGCCAAAATAACTAACAAAGCAATTCTATCACAGGAGTGAATAACCTAAACAAATAATAAGAAACAAATGACAAAAATCTTACCTCCCTAATTAAATAAACAGGAGAAAAACAGGTTTGCAACAGAACTGGCAGTCCACCCCTACTTTACAATATATTCAAAAGGCTGTTTCATTACAATATGATACAACAATGTGTGTGGCCAGTTGGGAGAGGAGGAAGGTGAGGTCTCCCTGCTAGCTCGAAGCAACTGCCATCTTGGTCCTTTAAAAACCCAAACGCCCTTGGCAGCAGCCAATCAGGAACAAGCACAGATCCAATCCACCAATCACCGCCGGGCTGTGGCACACACCTATTTGCATACAGAAAATACACACAGAGAACACGCACAGAGAACATGTGCAGGATAACACACACAAACAAAAGAAATTACGACAACAGTTGTAACAATATGTTGTTGCAAAAAGTAGTAGCCACACAAAACAAAATCAGAATGATCGAAACATTCCTTTTGTCTACACAAAGTTAAAGGAAACAAAGATGCGAAAACAACGTATGAGGGACTTCTACTTTTTTTTAGTTCATTATTTTTAGTGAAAGCATATTTACTACACGTGGCAGTGAACAGTGCTCTTTGACAACAGCAACAACACTTTTCCTTGAGTGGGAACATATAATCCTGCTAAAAATCACTTGACAATGCTTCTACTCCAAAAAAATTGGATGTTGTTTTGGTGAAATAATGTAAAAAAACAAAACAAAACAAAAAAAACAAAACAAAACAGAAAAACAAAACAAAACTGATGAGCCTTGAACATAAGGCATGACTTAAAAAGTACCATAATCATTATTTTGCACCACAAAGTCTTAAAAAACTTCAAAAGACATCCAACTCATTTTCTAATTAGAAAACCGTCAGACCATTTGTTTTGCAGGGTCGAAAAGAAAGCATTTTTCCCTGCCATGACAACAGCACATATGTTTGTGTGTTTTTTAATCCCTTTTTTCCCAACCACTAAGTTCATTAATATTCCTAATGGCAGGTCCATTGTCTTGATTGCCTGACCTGGAAAATAGGGGCACGCCCCTGGAGCTCTGTGAGAGCATGGTTTTAGCCATGCAAGTCACAATGCCAGTGAGTATATACTCCACATGTTCACACACACAATCAGAGCGGTGGTCCAATTCCACCGCTGCAATTATCAAAGTGCCCCTCAACCTCCAAATTGAGGAATACATCTTAATTCAGTCAAATGGCATTTCAGTGACAGAGGCTCGAGCCGTGCCAGATTATGGATTAAAGTAATCCCACAGGACCTAGGAGGGAGGGAGGGTGTATTTGGGTATAAGAGGAAGAGTTTTCAATCATTCATTCAAGCGAATGTGTCTGGGGGCAGGGCCCAGTAAACAAAACAATCACAAAAACAAGTTTAGGATTGTTGCTGATGCTGCTTTTTTTCTGTCAGACAAGAATAGATTGAAACCTGTTACTGACCCTGCTCACTGGGCCACCTTAACCATCGGGATGCCATTTCTGATAAAGGATTATACTGATAAATAAGTGTATACACACACACATATACATTTTGTTCATCTATATAGAGATATACAATACCAGACAGGACACCAGGTGCAGGCTGTGCAAAGATGCTCCTGAGATAGTTCAGCACATAACAGCAGGGTGTAAGATGCAGGCAGGAACAGCCTACAAAGAATGCCATAACCAACCTAGAGTGGCTGGCATAGTGTACAGGAACATCTGCACTGAGTATGGGCTGAGATATATATATATATATATATATATATATATATATATATATAAATATATAAATAATATAGTTATCATAGCTACAAAGTGTGATTCTCTGACATGGAAAAACATACAGTATAGAGGAGGAGTATAGTAGTTTAGTATATAGTACAGTTTTTGAAATAATTATTGTAACATTGAATATTTCCCACTGAAGTAAAAATGATGACAGCATTAAAGTAGACCTCTTATACTCATTTTCAAATTAATACTTGTATTCAAAGTATCTCCCAGCACATATTTACATGATTTCATGGTCAGAAAAGACAAAAAAGACTAACTGTTTGTCCTGGAACAGATGTATTTACTCTCTGCTCAGTCTGCTCTGATTGGTCAGTGTTTCTGGGTCTTCCATATCTCTGTAGCATTAACAGCATCAGCAACCAAGATCACACGTTTCCCTGATGTTAGCATGTAGCTACATCATTAGCCATGGCACCAGAACAAATGGGCTTGGAGCTAATGGCCTCGGATAGAGTGAGAAACTCAGAAGGGGAAAAAGGTCAACCAACACGTTCACATCGCAGTTCGTTAAATATTGCCGCTTAGACACTGGACTTTCACGTCTTAATATGATGCACCAGGTAGCCTCCCGCGTCTGTTGTTGACATTTGGGAAAGGCATGTCACTTTATGCTTATTACATACTTTACATTACTTGTGAGGTGCATACAGACTTTTTTGAAATACACTTCAAACATTGGTATGCATGTGGTTAAACACTCATACAGGAACTGAACAGCAGGCAAGGAAATGTTCTTCTGAAGTGCCTAACACCTGTGAAAATGCCATTGAAGAGCTCACAGTTGATTACATGACACACTTGTCCACGAAGACAATACAAAGATGCAAACTTGGTCTTTTAATTTAACTTCTGCCAGTAGGTCAAAGTAAGGTGACAGATGCTGAAAAGCTCAAATATTTTCTAGAGAAAAGTACCAATCTGATCGACAAGAGCTATCAGCCAGATGGATCCATGCTAAACACAGTGTCAGACATTTGACATTTTGCTTTCACCTCCATTTAATCAATGAGAACATATTGTTTTCATAGAAAATGTATGGGACAAAGACAACTCCGCCTTCACCTATGTGTCAAGCCCAGCAACACAAGCAGGCAGTGTATCTTTAAATCGTATCCTTGTCTCTCAGTCTAGTTGTCTATGTAGCTCTCTCTCTGTCTCTCTGTGGACAGGCTTCAGACACATGTCACATCACATCATTGTCTCCTCCTCTCTGTCCCACTTACAACAACATCCCTCCACCTCCCCTCTCCATTCATATCTGTCTGTCCAGGTTTCTGTCTTTTCTTTCACTGTCTCCCTGGCTCTCTCTCTCTCTGCCCGTCTTCCCCTTCACTAGATTTTAACTCAATTGCTGTTTGAATGGTGTGACAGGGGGATCCCGTATTGACATATATTGACTTAAATGAGTGGAGCTCTTGAGAGGATAAAGAATTGTTTTTGCTGATGGTCACATAGTGTTGTCAGTGATTTTGGCATTCCAGTGTTTATTCATTGTCTCTCTTGGCAATAAATCCTCATACAGCTCTGATATCCGATGAATTAGCGCCCCACAGATGATGTTATGTCTTAAAGTTGTGTAATTAACGTAATGTTACAGGGGTTAGGTTTAGGCAAGTAAAGTTACCGTAGCTAGGTTAAGGAACAGAAACATAGTGATGATGTACCTTAAGAGTCAAAGTTCACACGGCTCCAAATACCTGTCTCCTGGGTGAAGTCCTGTGTTTTGTGAGCCATCTACTACCCCAACCTGCCTCCTTACTAGAACGCTCAGGAAAGCTTTTTTCTTTACTCCCATCAGTGCATCGGTCGAATGATCGAAGTCTTCCAAAATACGTGGGCTATGCACAAATTACTGGCTCATCATTACGTGGAATACGTACAAGTTTTGGTGCAGTACCTTTAATAGGAAAGCATCACAAAACACATCAGGGTACGTCATCTGAGAGGGGCTCAAACATTAACCATTATATGCTGGGAATTTTTTTTTTTTTTTTACATAGCAACCCTGTGCCAGACCAGAAGCGGCACCAAGAGGAAGCTACTACAATTACAGAAACACTTGTTCCAAAACAAGAGTGAATCTGGTGGTCTTTCACTTTCACTGGTGAGCATTGAAGGAGAGGATTGGGATGAAGAGTGACACATAATTGTCCTGTTTTGTGCTGGACGGGTAGATGCTGGCAGTTAGCTGAGATAGTTTACTAAAGTATCAGCTTTTCCACCACAAATTATAACAAATGTGACATTCCTACAATAGTGTTATAGCTAGCAGTGTACAGTTTAGGAAGAAGGGGCCAAGTTTGAATGTTGTCTTTACAAACAGTAACAAACATTTCCTGCGCACTGAAAAATTATGAATGTAGCTGCTGTGATGTCACATACTGCTTTGTGGACTCCCATTTTTAAGATTCAAGTTTGGCATTTCAGCAGTCGCCATCTTGTTTTGTTTTTTTTTGGAGCCAGAAGTGGCCATATTTGGACAAGAGGATGGGAGGAGCAAGGGTTGGATCTGATTGAGAAGCCAGGGACATGAGGGTCTATGGAAATTGACTCACTTCTGTAGCCAGCCTCAAGTGGCCATTTGAGGAACTGGAGGTTTTGTCCTCTCTGTTTTGGCTTCATTTTCAACTGAACTGCCAGAATAAATGTTGGCATTGTGCATTTCTGCAAACCAGTGCCCTGGGGCAGACCCAGAACACGCTGTCTCATCTGGCCTGGCAACGTCTTGGGGTCCCCCAGGAAAAGCTGGAAAACAGTGGTCGGGAGCGGGAGGTCTGGGGTACTTTGCTTGGCCTGCTGCCCCTGCAACCTGGCCCTGGATAAGTGGATACAATTGAATGAATGAATGAATGAATGAATGACACTTTATTTTAAAGTACAGTGAACTGGCGGAGACAGAGACAGCAGACTAGCTTGACGACATGGCCAAATGCGAGTATGACACTGAACTGTTTGGACGTTGAACGAATGACTACGGAGAAATGTGGACCCCTTGGTTGGACCAGTTGGGAACCACTGACCTAGGGGGGGATTTGGTCAAGTGTGTGTGTTAATGTGTATTTCTGTGTGTCTGCAACCAATCTCATATACTATTGGACTAATCAGCCTAACATGTTGTGTGCACATTAACAACCATATGCTCATGGACCTCTTGCGGTTGCAGTGATTTATAATTATTTAAAAAAAAAAAAAAAAGTTTAATTGACTGTATTATACTATCATTGACTGCTGACTCCTTACTCGGGCCCAAAAGTGATCAATAAAATCATGTAGCAATAGCATGAAGCGTAAGGCATTTCTTGAAATCAAATCAGCTAAAAGCAAGAAGCCTTACTGTCTGTTGCAGGCCACATTTTGGCCTTTGTCATGCCTCAAAAACTGACATATATAGAAAAGTTTGGTCTCACATCTGCAGATTAATTCCATGCCTAATATGTTATGATCCACTAAAGCTGAAACAAGAACAAGATGAAAATATCTGTCTTTCTGCAGTTAATCTCACACAGTACTGGACAAATCAGCCTAATATTTTGTGAGCACATTTACAACTGTATGCTCAAGGACCTCTCATGTTTGCCATGATTCATAATTGTTAAAAAAAACTGTTTTATTGACTGTTTTGGTTATCTTTTCCGCCATCTTAACTCTAAGGGAGCCAAGGGGGACAATTCAATAGGGTGCAGCAGGGCAGCATGCAGTGTCTAGTGTGGTCATGATGGGGAGCGGTTGCCTGGTGGAGATCTGCACTGTCATAGTTCTGTTTTATCATTCTGAGATATCAGAAGAGAAGGTTCCAGTCAAGTCGAGATTCCAAAGAAAATATGAAACACTTTGGAGGGCCTACGTATTTGAAAGAGTAAAACAAAAGATTAAATGCCTTTCTATAATTTTTGTACTGTCCGTTATCCTTGTCCAATATTGCTGTGCTGCCTCTTCCCTCTGGTCCTCTTCACCCCCTCTTTCCTCTCTCTTCATCTGACACTTCTACATTTCTCTCGTCCATCCTCTCTTGGCAGCTTGACCTGAATGCTGACAGGGCCTCAGGGTTGCTGGTGCAGTCCTCTACACGGACAGGAGGGAGATATTTTGTGAGATCCAATGTTTTGACTGAGATGAATAAATGCATAGAGAGTAAATTCACTGGGGCTATGTGTATGTGCGAGTGTGTGCAAGCGCATCTTATAAAAACAATACATAAACTCATTAAGTCTTGTGCAATGTGGGCTGTGCTATGCTTTTCCTGTAACAATCCTCTTCTCCCTGCCTGCATTTACTCCATTATCTAACACATATTTTTTTAGAATCACAGGAGAACAATTAGCGGTGATGGAGCCACCACCTGACATTATCAACTGCTAACTTCCTCTGTGACAGTAAGCAGCTGAGTACCAGACCTCAAAGACTGTGTGCAAACAACCGCACACATACACACATACACACTGCTTCATCATAACCTCATTTCTCTCCACACAACAGCAAAGCTCTCTGGCAGCAAGTGTTGAATTCAAATGGAGCCCAATGGCAACAATCTTAAAGGGCAAACGAGTGGCAAGCAAGAGAAAACATTAGCAGCAGTTGAAAGGCATTTAGAAGCTTTGAAGGCTTGGCTGAATTAAAAGGGGATAATGAATTTCAAATGGCTGTTTATTTGTGGCTGTGGTGGATGCAGAGAGTCTAAACGCCACTAGGGGGTTGTGAAAGCCATGCCGGAGAAATCAGCTGAGTGTTTTCTGTCTGTGAGACCATGTGTGTGTGTGTGTGTGTGTGTGTGTGTGTGTGTGTGTGTGCGTGTGTGTGAGTGTGAGGTGGGGGGCTCTTAGTCAAGCAGATCCAGGGTCAGCAGGATGGAAGAATAGTCTGTCGGATCAGGATGGAGGCGCTTGACTCAGAGCAGCCTGCACACGAGAAGTCCTCAGAGAGCGAAGCGATGCATCCTGTTCTTAGCTGTGGGGGAGTTTGAAGCAAAAAGTTAGAGTGGAACTCTGCAGCAGCAGCAGCAGCAGCAGCATGTGAGCCATCAGAGGCTGACCTAGGAGGTGCAACACTGCAGCACACGGAAGATACCCCTGAAGAAAATGAGCACAGCACCAGGCTTGAAGTGGTATTTCAGTTTGGTGGGTCTTTTACTGGTTTGAAACAATGGAAGAATATTTGAAAATGTCTTCCCCAGAATTACAAGCAGTGCCAGATCTAGTTGTTTGTAAAGTGGAAGCTAGTTAAGCTGGTATGCTAATCTTTCCCACCAGAAAAGCTCACAATGATGACAACAATGCCCGCAGTCTTGTGGTCACCATTCGGTTGCCAGGCAACCAGTAGTGTCTTCAGGAAGTAACTGCACTCAGCCAGGTAATAGCCCTACACATAACACAGCAATTTAGCTTTTAAATAGACTAAAGAGGTCTCACCTAGCCAGACTTGTGTCAGTACTGAACAGCACTTTTATTAAAACATATGCCTTTATAAGTAGTCCATTATTTAATATATTTGGTAGGATGACCCCATATTAAATTCTATTATAGAGTTGTTGTATTAGTTTGGGGGTATTTATAGTTATAATAATCTAAAAGAAGTGTTGTTTGCATGATTCTGTTTAAATAAATCTAAAATAAGACTCACAATAACTAGAGCATTCATTCTTTTTGCAGCAGGAAGCTAAAGCTTCTGTCTTCACCTTCATCACATCATTGTCTTATGTTACCTTCCATAACATCTGGTGCAAACTATTTTGGCGTAGTTACACTAGAGTTTTCCCTTAAATTTCCCCATAATGGCCGCAGGAGATCATTGTTTGCATAGTCTTGTCTACATATTGATAAAAAATAAAACCATGATTGCGCCAACATTAATTCTTTTCGCAGCAAAAAGCAAAGGTTCTGTCTACTGCTTTATCATTTGTATGCTTATAGTGACGTCATTGCGCATTGCGCTTTCACAATTTTGTCTTGTCATTGCCGTGCTAGATTGTTGTTTACATGAGAGAGATTATATAGAGGTTTTTTTTTCAGTTTTTTGTTTTTTGAAGCTGGAAGCTAAGACTTCTGTTTTTTTGTGCGATCATGTTGTGTGCTTACAATGAAGTCGTCATCACCTAATTTGCATGATTGGCCATGTGCATGTAATTGTAATGCTGTAGGAGAGAGGAATAACGTCATGGGAGAGACAATAACTGAGTAAAAAACACCCTGAATATGTTTAGAACTACAAATGAACTTTTTTTCAGTGATTTATTTCAGAGAAAGAAAATTTACATTTACATCATCAGCCAGCAGCAGCTTTGCACATGCACAATTCATTTGCAGTCTGGACGTGAAGGGGTTAACATCTTCTGCTCTGACTGCAGCTGGGAGAGACTGCTGCAGGAGGACTGCGCCGCCTGTGAGTGCTTGGGACCGGGGAGGGGCCCATGGCAGCACCCGCTGCACGTTGAGGTAAGAAGAATATGTGCTTTCACATGAGAGTCTCCAAAAGTCTCCAGTAACACCAAAAATGATTTGTTGCTAGTCGCTTTTTTTTTTAAGAAGAGTGGCGAGAGGGGTCTGAATACTTGCTAAATATAGCAACAAAATTGCTAAGTTGGCAACACTGTATGACAGCCCTCAAAATACCCAGGGAGTATGCTATGCTATCGCTTGCTAACTAGCTAACCACCGTCCCCATCCCAAAGGTTAGCCTACCTGTAAGCTAAGCTACTTTAATGTTTGCTATTAGCCTACAAGCAAACCGTAAATTTCAGCTGAAGATTTCGAGCTTCACCCATATAAGTGATTTCATCACTAGCTAGTAACCTTTAGTTAAAACATACAATTATCTTGTAGACTAATAGCAAACAATCCATTCATTCATTCATCTTCTAACCGCTTCATCCTCTTGAGGGTCGCGGGGGGGCTGGAGCCTATCCCAGCTACATTGGGCGAGAGGCAGGGTACACCCTGGACAGGTCGCCAGACTATCGCAGGGCTGACACATAGAGACAAACAACCATTCACGCTCACATTCACACCTATGGACAATTTAGAGTTATCAATTAACCTAGTCCCCAGTCTGCATGTCTTTGGACTGTGGGAGGAAGCCGGAGTGCCCAGAGAGAACCCACGCTGACACGGGGAGAACATGCAAACTCCGCACAGAAGGGCTCCCACACCCGGGATCGAACCGGCAACCCTCTTGCTGTGAGGCGAGAGTGCTAACCACCACACCACCGTGCTGCCCCTAGCTAAAATTAGCTAGCAAATAACCTCTGCAGTGGTTAGCTTGCTAACTATCCCAGATAGCACACATACATCTGGCTGATGTCGGCCTGAGGACGACACATCGGCCCTGAATTTATAATGTCTGACAAGCGTCGGCCGCATGGGCGGATATCTTTAAATTTAATACTCTTTTGTCCCAGCTCATCAAACGTCTCTGTTGCGTCGGCTTTGGGTCGGCCCTGTGCCATAGAATGTCTGCCCACATACGGAAGTCGCCACTGAAGTGAATTTCATCTCTGCGGTGTTTGTTTGGAACTGAGCTCGCAGGACACAGCATCTCATCGCAGTTGGTTTCAGGTAAGCTCTACTGGAATAAATTGGCAGAAAATAGCTTTGTTGTTTCTTCTGTGACCGTTAAAAGAGGTTCCTGGTGAGTGGCGAAGCACGACTGGGTGTATATAGCTTAGCACAGCTCCCCACCAGCTAATCTTTTGTTAGCTGTTAGCTACTTTAGCGGTTTAGCTCATGTTAGCTAACAGGCTATAACTGTGGTGTTTTCATGTTATTTTCCCTAGTTGACGTTATCTGCTCATCTGGTTATTGTGAACACTCGTTTTGGGTTAAAGTGGAAGTGCCCAGAGCTGCCACCCGTGGTCCCTGGTCCCCCGGCCTGACCTCCGGGCCCTGGACGGATGCTCAAGTGTGGGTGACAAGCGCAGAGAGGAGCACAGAGGTCAAATAGTGAAGTTTAAGGATGCCTGCGGTATGTTGGTAATGTGATTTTATGGGCAATTTATCAGTTGAGGTCTCCTCCTCTGCAAAGCAAACTGACCCGGTGGCTACAGGTAATAGCGCAGTTTTGAAGCCACTGTTTTTCCGAGATGAAGGACTGATTGTTGAGCTGCTGTTAACAGTTAACGGAGTTAACGCCGGATCCCGTTATTTAACAGTTTCCACACTGAATGAAGCAGAGTGACGGACCCAAAGCCTTCAATCTGGCTAAAAGACAGCTGAAATGCTAACAAAAAAAATACAGTGGTGAAGTTGGGATTTGTTTCTTGAAGTTATGTGCTCATCATCTTTTCTGTGTCTTGCAGGCTGCCAGGAGAAGCGGACTGGCCGTCAGATATTGTTTGTGGAAATTTGAAAATAAAGTTTCTCAAATTGACTTTTGTCTCTTCATTGTGCACACTTACACACGAAATAGGGTAACAGACAGCTATTTTTGAATGTTAGCATTAATTTCTCACATTGAATGGTGAAATAGTCGTAGTTTGAAAGGTCCAACCTAAATGAATAAAGGTCGTAATTAACAAAGCATATTAATATTAATGAAGGATCGCCTACTGAGCGCAGCTTTTTATTGATCGTTTGAACGTCGCATGCTGGTCATTTTCAATTAAAGGCCGACGTCTCAGCGACGTCTTGGCAATGAGCAAACGCTCTCCCTGCTACGTCTTAACGATCTAAACTTGATACATCGGGCCAATGTCGGCTAGATGTATGCGTGCTATCTGGGATAGCATACTTAGGGGATTTTGGGGGCTGCAGCAAATTTAGTCCACTTTCTTCCTTCTACATTCTATCATAGCACATGTGTGAGGACATTTCAAAGAGGCTCTTGTTCACTCCACAACTTCACTTTCTCCTCCTTTCCCACAGTCCAAAGTATGACACAGCTGTTTCAGTGACATTAACCAGTCGGCATTATTTCTGAGCATGTTCCGCTTGGTCCTACCCTATTTCACTGTGATGGGGTGGTACTACTGCACTGTTTAAAATGAATTGTTTAAATTTGCATATTTAGATACATTTGTCTTATGCTGTGTCTCAAATCGCGTACTTTACACTTGATATTTTTAGTGTATAAGTGCGTTCACACTGAGAAGTATGGAAAAATGCAGTGCACTATGAGTACCTGGATGGTGCACTCAAAACGGTCAAGAAGTTGAGCGTGGAACTGTGGACACTTCTCATCCTCAATGGTTGACATCTTGGCTACGTAGCGGAAGGGGAGGGACCACTTTTCAAACTGGAAATAGCTTCCAAGGACTGTGCGACCGTGAACGTCACTGCATTGTACAAATGTAAGTTAAACGTGTTTTTTGCACTAAGCACCACTATACTGTTGTTGGATACCCACAGTTCATTTTCAGCCAGTAGGAGGAGGACACGCCGTTGGTGCAGATTGCGGCGTAAAACCTGTGAAAAACACGTTCATCGTAATAAATACAGTACAAAAATACAAAACAGTCGATGGATATTTTGGTGGGTGAAAATTTGCGGGCAAATGGTGGCAGTAATGCTCCACTGGCCAGTTACAATTAGGCATTAAAAGAAGGAGAAGAGGTCGAAATTTGCGGTTGTCATTTCCGGTAAGTGCACAACGGCCGTGTTTGGTTTGAGACAACACTACCCTGTCGAAATTCGCGCACTACGCCAATAAGTACATAGTGCACATAGTATACTACATGGAAGTGTACTAACGGAAGTATGTGATTTGAGACACACAGAGTGTAGTAAAGAAGGAGAAAGTGGAGTTGTGACTGCTGACAACATGTCAAATGATAGAGTGGAGAATGAAAGAAGTGTGCAGAAATTGCTGCAGCCTCCGACACCCCAGTAAGTATGCTATATGCTAGCTAGCTACCCACTGTAGGGCTACTTGCAAGCAAATGTTAGCTGCTGTATGTTTCAGCCGAAGCCTTCTAGCTTAAAAAATTACACTGTGTAACCATTTATATGACTAAAGCAGTAAATATTCAGTTAAAATGTATGGTTAGCTTGTGGGTTGTTGCTAATATTCCAGTAGTTTAATTAGCTTACATGCATACTCCCTGGGGATTTTGAGGGCTGCAACGTCTGTCCACTTTTTTTCTTTTTGAAGCTAAATCTCGCAAATAGTTATTCCAACCTGATCTCACAAAAATACGTGAAATGACCACGACCTCTTAACACCGCATTCCGTGGTGGCAGCACGTAATGGGTTGAAATTACGTGCTGCCACCACGAAAACAATGCCAATGTAAAGTCAATTAGGGTCCTCTCCCATGGTGGACACACGGATTCCCTGATTCAACCACGTCACGTCAACCTCGTTTTCCTCAATGATATCTTTAACATTCCTGTATACACACAAAAACGTCCTTGATATTTAAACGGCAAATATATTCCTCTGTTATAATTTCCCACCAATAATAATAATATTGATAATAACGTGATAGTTCGGCTGTTCTAGATATTTGTTATAGCCTATTCAAATATTCAATCCCAAAAACGCCGTTTCTAGAGAACTTGCTAAAATATCTGAAATGAACCATCATGCCTACTTTTTCTTAACATATTTCATCTAGGTGCAGTGTCATTACTAGTTCAGCTTTACTAGACATTTGATATATTCAGTAGACGTATCTTTTTACAACCCTGTTTTACAACAAGCCGCAAAAAAACCTACCGTCCCCAAAACGCCGTTTTTAGAGTACTATCTAAAATAACTACGATTAGCCAACATCCTTGCTTTTTTTCTTAAGATGGTTCATCTAGATGCAGTGTAATAACTACTTTGGCTTTACTAGATATTAGATTTATTCAGTAGATCTATCTTTTTACAACCCTATTTTACAAGCTGCAAACGAACCTACTGTCCCAAAAATGCCGTTTCTAGTGCATTAGCTAAAATATCGAAAATTAGCCGACATCTTTACTTTTTCTTACCATAGTTCATCTAGGTGGAGTGTAATAACTAGTTCGGCTTTACTTGATATTAGATATATTCAGTAGATATATCTTTTTACAACCCTATTTAGAGCCCTAATTTGCAAATCAGAAGAACTACAACTATGTTGCTGATATGTATCAAACTGCATGGCGCGGTCCCAGGGAATTGTAGTTTTTTTAAAATCTAGGTGTTTTCCCAGATTTGGAAGTTGTAAATACTGAATTGAGAGTACACTGTGGACTTTAAGGGGATGGTAAACACATTTGTGAAATCAGATTTTAAATATCTAATTTCTAAATGGGTAAAAATTAATTTTATCCATAATTTATCCATATCTGACAGCACCCTCAGTTGTTGACTACACTCACATGATAGCTGAGGTCAAGAGCTCTCTACAACAGTTGGTCCCATGTCTGTACCCCCTTTAGTTGCTGAGTTATAAGCCCTCAAACATGCACTGAGGTCAAGATTCAAAGGTCAATGGCTGAAAGCAGGAGCCATGTAGAATCTTCATACTGACATATGTTACTCTCCAGGTTGAGACCTTTCCAATGATGTATTTGGTTTAGCTCTACGACAAAGTTTAGATTTTTTCATTTTTTGGACACAAGCCATGCCAGGTGTAGTTTCAGAGAGCACTTTGAAGGCCCAGTGTATAAAATCAGTTTTGTTTATTTCTTTGCTTGTTTTTTTTCTTTTTTACTGTGGATAGTTACTAACATGAGTCATCCTCAGACAATACAATACTACTAAAAAGTAAACCAATAATAACAATAATGAAATAAGCAAAAATAATATTAAAATCATATTGAAATTTTAAAATCTATTTACAGAGTGGAATGGTAGCCTAATAGATAACTTAGATAATATTTATTATTGTTTAGACACTTTATTATTGCTTAGATACTATTTAGCCTATTATTGTATTTACTTTTAGCATGTTCTACTTTTGAGTAATTTCCGAGAAGTTATAATAAAAAAAAAAAATAATAATAAAAAAATAAAAAATTACAGACTATAGGAGACAACCTCTTCAGTGTCTCACGTCAATTAATTAACACTATTTGTCGGCTTTTTATAATGCCTTTTTTTTTTTTGCTGCTGTCTCCAGTTGAGAGTGGTGATTTGCTAAATACATTCTACAATAATAATTAGATTAACATTTGGTCTATAATATTGTTGGCTATATTATGCATTTTAATCAAAAAAAACAAAACAACGGAAGAATAAAAGAAATAAACACCAAAATAATTACTTTTTTTTTTTTTTATTGATACTCCTCTCTGACACACACACACACACACACACACACACACACACACACACACACATTGAACACGCGATTGAATGAATGAATGAATGAATGAATGAATGAACGAACATTGGAAGTGGTTCAGCCACAGTCCCGCCGGCTGGCGTGGTCACATTGAGATTACATTTGTTTTTTATTACTAACAAAATGTTTTATATTGACCGTATGAATGGTTTCGTTTTCAAATAAATATTTGGAAACGAAAATATCTGGTGTACTTTTACAGAGTTTTGCAATATGTATATAGCCTACCTGTATCAAAATGTATAATTTTCAGCAGCGGTTTGTGTGACAGCTGCCACGGTCGGAGGTATAACCAGGGGGCAGCCGCTGGTTCTGTGGCGCTGGCTTGGGGTCCGCTCTCCCCTGGTGGAGTGGAGGGTGGCCGGGTTGCCAGGGGCAGACGGCTCCATGTGATGGTGTTTCCTCTCTGGTTCTTCCGTGCTCAGCCTTATTTTTATCTTCTTATTTATTTATTTATTTATTTATTAGTGGCGTTTGGATTCAGTTACGGCAGACGGATGGCAATCTGAAATGGAATGAAGCCCACAGACGGCGGACAGCAGCTACAAAACAGTAGTGGAACGCGCCCCATCGGCCCACAGCACAATGCTCTTAAAGCTCTACGCTATCAAAAGCTGGCAAAATACATTTATTTTATTTTATGGCCTTGACATTAACTTGTCATATTGTTGAGTTATCAAGGACACTTCCGCGTTTTTGTGTGTGTACAGGAATGTTAAAGATATCATTGAGGAAAACGAGGTTGACGTGACGTGATTGAATCAGGGAATCCGTGTGTCCACCACGGGAGAGGATCCTAATTGACTTTACATTGGCATTGTTTTCGTGGTGGCAGCACGTAATTTCAACCCATTACGTGCTGCCACCACGGAATGCGGTGTTAAGAGGTCGTGGTCATTTCACGTATTTCTGTGAGATCAGGTTGGGTATTCTGCAAGATACTCAGTTTTTTGCAAAACCTTATTTTGTGACCAAAAGCTCTCTGACTCATGACACATTGTCATTAAATGTGAGAGGGTGTCAGACTTAAGTCTTTTAAAAGTAATTTCGAGGTATTCTAGTGTATTAATTTCTTATGAAACGGCACAGATTCTTTAAATACATGAAAATGCAACACATCTATAGATTTAATACTTACTTCACTTTACTTAACACATACAATGATAACTTATGATACTGCATGGACTATATCATACTATGAGTCCTTACTACAGTTGACCGTTGAGGTGGGTATTCATAATGCATCATAAGCTCCGTCAGTCAACCTCTAGTAACTAGTCAAGAGCATCCATAAGCCACTTATAATTCATTATAAGTCACATCTATAATGTTTTATAACTGTTGATACAGTGCATCCAGAAGCATTAGCCTGTGTGTTTATGAGAGCAGTCATAGAGCATTATAAATGCATTATAATTTACTATGAATGTCCTCATAATGCATTATAGATATGGTCTTCACAGAAAGTGCTACTATTTTGTTTTAGCACAGGTATTCCTGAAAACTGCACAACCTGTGCAGTTTTCAGGTATGAAGCATTTGAAGGTACTCCAATAAATGACATCAAAAATACCAATGTAGGGTTATTCAAAGGGATAACTTGTCAAATTTTCACTTTCCTAGAATGATTGATAAGGTAATGCTTACATTAGTAATACATTTAGTCTGACTTAAAGGCACAGTGACAATAAAAAGGCATGCTATGGCAGAACAAATCTGAAAACACACATTATGTTACCAAGATTCTTAACACAATGATGATCATTAAATTCAAAGCATAAAATATTATTTTTTCCTGAATTTGTCTTTTTCTTGCCTGCTGATGATGAGCAAGAGCAGGTCATAGTTTAATTCATTTTTGTTTACCACCTCAGCACTGAGATGAAAATCAGCAGTGAGAAATATTAAAGCTGGTGTCATAGATCCTAATGTTTGAGGTTTATGACTGCAGGTTTAACAGTTAAAATGCTGAGTACTCCCACAGCGCTCCCGGCTTCTTTGAACTACAAGCTGCTGAAAAGCAGAAATGTTCCAATGTGAAATGTTACTTTACACTGCAGAGGTGATAAGTGGTCCGGCTCAGCGTGCCACAGCCGTGACACTGAAAGTGTTGGATACAACCTTGAGTGAAAAATGCCTCCTCAATGGCACTGTGTTCTGCTACACTGAGGGTGAAGAGGAGAGAGGAACAACATGGAAAAAGTGTTTTTACACTTTTTAGTGCTGCTGGAAACAGGCTTTCTGTGTCTGAAAAGAAAAGATCCAAGATGTGTAAGAGGGAATCTATTGATCACCATGCAGAAACTGGGTGAAAAATAATGGAACACATGTCACTCTTTATGCCTCTCAATTTGAAATGTCCAATACCCCAGTGTGCTGTATCTCTTTTATAGGCTGCCCACACATGTTGAGCTCCATATGAATGTTGATGTGTCAAAGTAAGAATTCTTCAGAAGACACAAAACAGAAATAGAAACATGTAAATACAATCATCTATTTTAATAGGTACACCTTGGCATAGATTCAACAAGGTGCTGATAACATTCTTCAGAGATTTTGGTCCATATTGACATGATAGCATCAATCATTTGCTGCAGATTTGTCAGCTGCACATCCACGATGTGAATCTCCTGTTACACCACATCCCAAAGGTACGTCATTGGATTGACATCAGGTGACTGTGGAGGCCATTGGAGCACAGTGAACTCATTGTCATATTCAAGAAACCAGTTTGAGATGATTTGAGCTTTGTGACATGGCAAGTAATTCTGCTGGAAGTAGCCATCGGAAGATGGGTACACTCATAAAGGGATGGACACGGTCAGCAACAATACTCAGGTAGGCTGTGGTGTTTAAACAATGTTCAGTAGGTGCTAAGGGGCCCAAAGTGTGCCAAGAAAATATCCCCCACACCATTACACCACCACCAGCAGCCTGAGCCATTGATACAAGGCAGGATGGATCCATGCTTTCATGTTGTTTATGCCAAATTCCGACCCAACCATCTAAATGTTGCAGGAGAAATCGAGACTCATCAGACCAAGCAACATTTTTCCAATCTTCAATTGTCCAATTTTGGTGAGCCCGTGCTAATTGTAGCTTCAGTTTCCTGTTGTCAGCTGACAGGAGTGGCAGTTGGTATGGTCTCCTGCTGCTGTAGCCCATCTGCTTCAAGGTTCGGCATGTTGTTGGTTCAGAGATGGTCTTCTGCAGACCTTGGTTGTAACAGTTGTTTATCTGAGTTACTGTTGCCTTTCTGTCATCTTGAACCAGTCTGGCCAAATAAATTCATCGCACAAACATTTTTTTCCATCGCACATGCGACATATATGTCGCACTATACAGCCCTGCTAGTACTCGTTCCTTCCAGTTTTCCTCTTCAGTTGATTGAACTGTTTAAATTTGCATATTTAGATATATTTGTCTTATGCTGTGTCTCAAATCGCGTACTTTACACTTAATATTTTGAGTGCATAAGTGCGTTCACACTGAGAAGTATGGAAAAATGCAGTGCACTATGCACCTCTGGCATAAACAAGGCATTTTCCTCCAGAGAAGTGCTGCTCACTGGATATTTTCTCTTTTTGGGACCATCCTCTGTAAACCCTAGAGATGGTTGTTTGTGAAAATCCCAGTAGATCAGCAGTTTCTGAAATACTCAGACCAGCCCGTCTGGCACCAACAACCACGCAGCACCAACAACCATGCCACGTTCAAAGTCACTTAAATCACCTTTCTTCTTCATTCTGATGCTCAGTTTGAACTTAAGCAGGTCATGTTGACCATGTCTACATGCCTAAATGCACTGAGTTGCTGCAATGTCTGATTAGCTGTCTGCCTTAACAGGCAGTTGAACAGGTGTACCTAATAAAGTGGCAGGTGGGTGCATGTATACTGTGTGTTCATAAATACTATATAGAGTGTCACAGGGAGGACATTCTTTGAAAGTTAGCATTGCCCTGGTTCCCTCGTCAAAAAGCCAGTGGGATTTTTCCTTTGGCTTTTGGATTATTGCAGAAAATGAACTCTTTGGCAAATAAATGTTTACTCTACTTACACATTTGTTAAGCGAGATAATTAACACAACTGCTTCCGTTTTTGAAGCCTAAATTAAATTGCCAGAGGTAAAAGCTTATGTCAGACTATTAACAAACTACTCTGCAGTCACAGGAGTCAACATCCCAACCACAAAGAGGCTTTAAGGCTGTGGTCAGTGAGATGATGTTCTGCAGTCTCATTAGTCCATTTCAGATTGTCCGTCCATCCCATTGTTGTTAACTCAATAATCTTAAAAACGCCTTGAGGAAATTTTCTTAAATTTGGCACAAACGTCCACTTGGACTCATCAATGAACTGATTAGATTTTAGTGGTCATAAGTATAATGTCAAGGTCAGTGCGACCTTGTCCATCTCATTTTCTTTTTATGATTTATTTTATCTTATGATATCTTTTAGGGCTGCCCCCAATTAGTCATGCAAGGTCATTAGTTGGTAAAATTTCATTGGTCACTTAGTCACAAAAAAAGGAAAAAGAAAGAAAAAACAAAGGTGAAACTCTATTAGGAGCTGCACCTTGTCAAAATAAATCAAAACCCTATATGACTGGAATATGTAGGAAAGAACAGACACAAGGAGTGGCCACGGTCAGCAGTCAGACAGGAGTAACATCAATTTACAGGGTTGGTACCTGCGGTAACACACAGGGTTGTTAATAACGTGAGGCAGGAAATCCAAAGTATGGGATCATTTTGAGAAGGTGAAGGACAAACCCAAGATGATATGTAAACTCTGCAGGCAAACATTTTCTTGTCATTCATCCACTACAACCATAACGTATCATCTGAAATACGTATGTAGCCACATGCCCATTAGCCGATTAGCACAATCATTACTGCTTTGCCAAAAGCCGATGGTACTGTTTTGTATTTCTCTGTAATGTAGCACAGTGTTAAAAAGTTAATTATACTATTCTTTCTCAGACCTTGAACTCAAACCATTGTGTTGCCCAGATTTTTGCAGATGCATCCAGTAGAAAGGGTTTCTACCCCAAACCCAGCCAAGACATTTCTAAGCAGTTCACTATACAGCAGGATTTTATTCTTTGTGTTTGAACTCTGAGTATGTGATCAGATAATGAATTCTGTTGCAGGGTCCCATTGTGTAAGCACAATTATCACAGACATCCATTCGTCTCTATCAGTTAAAATTACACACTAGCAACACATGGCATGACAGACTGAAGAGTAAAAAGGGGGGGTGGTTAAATAACTGGAGAGGGGTTTTCACCAGTCATGCTCTTATGGTGGTAAATTTTAGGGTGTCAGGCTTTGTTCATTTTCCTTTTTTATGAGTCTTTTTTTTTTCTTTTGGTGTATGTTTTGGTTTTTGTTGATTTTTTTTTTGTGTGTTGTTATGTCTGAATGCCTTGTTTTGTTATTTTAGTTCAGGCCATGGTTTGCAAGTGTGCAACCCATCTAGATAATGACCTGGCACAAAAAAGCATTCTTGTTATCTCGATTCTGCCAGCATCTTTAACACAAAAGTTCTTTCTCCTACAGGAGAAAATAGAAGTAACTTTGGCTGTGACACTGTGTTGAAGAACAAGAGTTATCACATTTCTTTTCAAAATGGTTGATTTATGTATTTACTTGAGATTTTTTTTTTAAAAGAAAAACAGCATTTTGTGTGTTCACACATTTATGCTACTGATATGAAAAAAGGAAACACTTTTTGTTTTGATTTTTGTATTGTTTTGTCAATACTGAATAATTTATTTTATTTAGTAAAGTAACACTTAAAAAAAAAAAAAAAAAATATATATATATATATATATATATATATATATATATATACATATATATATATATATATATATATATATATATATATACATATATATATTTGGTTCAGATTACAGGCAAAAAGAAAAGCTCTATCTGAACCCAAGCAAAATGTTCAATTGTCCATCATTCTCTAAACGAACTGTAGACACATCTCATTTTTGCATATTCAGTTGACCTTCTGTGCCAGCCTGTTCTCACTCCCAACTCGTTAAATACTGCTGCTTTGTCAGTGGATGTCGGCGTTAGACACCAACGCACAGAGACACTCTTCACGCACAGGACATCGGACTTTCACCCGGGAGCCTGCTGTTCATTTCCTGTTTCAAACTAAAAGCAAATTTAATAACGTTGTACTAGTAAATGGTTGCCAACTCTCACGCATCTGGCGTGACTGTCACTTTTTCACCATCAGTGTCATGCTCTCACAGCCGTTTAAGAAATCTCACTCCACTGTCACCGAGTCCTTTTTTTTAATTATTTTTTTTTTACGTCCAGCCCATTGTGTGGCTTGACCAAACCGCGTATTGTATGGTTTCGGTTTCAGTAAAGTTGCCTGATTGGGTTAGCTTTCGCTGCCGCGCCGGTATTTGGCTTGTGTTTTACCAAATTTTCTCATTGTTTTTTTCAGCAGCATTCGGTGACCTAAAACAACAGAGCTATGGATTGAGTAACGCCGCATTAAGTTCACTCATTGCCTTCTACAGCCTTCTAGTGGACAAACATGGGAACAGCATATACTTTTGCATTAATTATAAGATCATTAATTATTAAAAGAGTTATGGCATGACCTTATTATATAAAATTGCATACAATGCATACACTGGGTTGTTTCAAATGAAAACTCCAGGTAATTAACTGCTCATGTATAGTTACATGCCATGATCATTCCTGGCCTTAAATTCCATTCTTTAGCGGAAGAAATAAATGGCAGTTTACATTGGGTTTTCTTACTTAAACTTATCTGTGGGCCTACAAGGCCTACATTTTTCTCCTGGGGCTCACAGATGCTAAACATTTACCATGTTTTATGACGGAGTCTCAAAAGGCCACTTAAAACATGATAAATCAACAGGGTTCCCATGGGTCCTTGAAATCCTTTAAAGTTTGTGAATTTGAAAAAATCATTTAAAGGCTCTGGAAAGTTTTTGAAAATATGCATAAATGTACCGAGGTCATGGAACGTCCTTGAATTTATCTATTTTTGTATGAAATCGCATGAAAGTAGGATTTTGCCGCGTGAATTTTCAAGATTGATGAAATGGACCTTGATTTGCACCATAAAACAAATAATGAGCGTCTATGGATGTATGTGGGGCTTAGGCCTATAGCTATGAATATGTAAACGTACACTCATTTCTTCTGTTTGCCATATGTGCATATTAACTCTTTTAAGGTAAAAAAAAAAACAAAAAAAAAAAAACGTGCCTCCGTGTCCACGAATGTTCATGATCATGCACGATTGTCTAGGGGTGTGTGATATGGACAAAAAATAATATCTCGATATTTTGGGGGATTTTGACAATAACGATAATTAGACAATATTCTTTTAAATATGTGTTTTTAACAGCCTGAGTTATAGCTCTTTAATTGTTTCTCATGGATGATATTAATGGACACAATGTTTTAAAGGAAAAATGTTTTTAACATTTCTTGCTGCTTTTTTACCTGCTCGCTCTGTTTGACTCTGGTAACGGCCTTTTGTAGCCTCAATTCTGGGTCCATTTGCAACTGTTCAGAAAGGTGTTTGTGTCATCTGACATTGTGTGTTACATCTGACATGTAGAGTTTCCCAGACGGGTTACATGGAGTCTATGTTGGGAACCGCAGTATGTCCAAATTGTGACCAACTGTTATATATTTAATCAACTTGTACCTGTCCTGATGTATGAACGGTAGTCATACCTGATGTTTTCAGTAACAGTTGGAGTTGGTGAAAGACATGTTTTTTAACTCAGCACATATGAATGTGATATTGGATTTTATTGTTTTTTGTTTTCAATATGCTTGAAAGGCTTCATTAAAAACGTTTTATCTGCTGACGGACATATCTGTGTGTGATCCTCAAACTATTTTTGTCCCGCATCATGTAGAGCCCCATAACCACAGTGCTCCGCCAGGCAGTGCAGTGCCGTAATGAAACTGTCGGCCGTCTCGCCTGTTTCTTGATGCCGCTGATTAAAATTTGCTCTCTCAAAGATCACATTCCTGCGATTCTCTTCTGCTTGTGTCTCCAATCCAGAAGCAATGCGGAATCTGTCGAAGTGTTTAATCCATTTAGGCCAGTCTTCAGCCTTGAAGGTGAACTTTTCCGGCGGGGGGACTTGAAACTGTGCCATGTTGCCGCTTCGTTTAGCTAACTGTGGCTAGGCTAGGTAGCTCCATAGATGGTCTTCGGGTACTGCGAACTTTCCCGACCTACAACTAGACACTTTTGCATGTCGCTATATGCAGACTAAGTCACTAGTACTGTCGCTCGCGTCTGACTTTACTTCTGACACCATGTTCAGTTATTTATTGGTATAACCGCAAACCACTCATGAACCACGCAGGTTTCAGGTACTTGAGCAACCCGTTAATTATTCCTCTGCAACACAATACAACATGAGTTCCCACCTGACAGGCTGGGACCTATCACTACAGTTGACCCACGTCTTCCAAAGCTGCTTCCATGATCCTGAACAACAGTACTATACTTACTGTATGTAAGTGCAGTATGTTGTTATGGCCTCAGAACTGACTTCAGTATTTATTAAAGACAGAAAAAACAGAATAGAGCATCTGCAGCTGAGGATCCATGGGCGGTGTTGCCATGTTGTCTCGCTAATGTTTGTTTAGCAGCAGGCTAACCTGCCGGGAAGGTGCCAGTGAGAGATCATGTGACCACCTAGGTGTACTGCGGCGTGCTGCTGCACGCAAGTTACGTAACTCTTGTTCAGTGAATGTGTGGGGTTTCAACGTGTGTTTTCAGTTTTTGTGAATTCATTTGCATACTCGATAACGTAAATTTACACATCGTTAAAACAACAATGACGACATTATCGTTAACGATACATATCGCCCACCTCTAGTTACGTCACAAGGTAAAATCTCACTCCGGCCCTCTGACCAAAGTTGGCAACCCTGCTAGTATGTGTGGTGACATTACGTTTGCAAAAACAGAACTTATTTTAAGCCAAAATCATGATGTTTTCTTTCCAAACCTAACCACATGCTTTTGCCTAAATGTAAGGAAATTAACTTAAGTTTTTTACCTATGTTGTAAGTTGATTTACAGAAAGACTGTATGCATGTAAAGAGCAAAAATTGTACATTCCCTGTGCAAACAGAAATGTATTTTACCTAGCGTGTTGTATGTTGAGGCTTAGGTCCACTGACAAAGCAGCGGTATTTGAGGAGTTGGAATGAGAACATGTTGCCTGTGCACTGGCTTTCACTGACTCGATTATTAAGAATGAATTATTGAAAGTGTACCAAGTGAACACTGTCTCTATTTTCCTATCGATTCATACCAAACAAAATAATTCTCCAAGAAACTCCTTATCAGGAAATGATTCTGAAGTTATGAACCTGTAAAATAAGGTATTAGCTGTTTTTTTTCTGTAGTCTGCAGTATGTGTGTAAAGGGAGCAGCCATCAGTTTAGGAGTAATAGCAGGTTCCATGATCCTGAACAACAGTACTATACTTACTGTATGTAAGTGCAGTATGTTGTTATGGCCTCAGAACTGACTTCAGTATTTATTAAAGACAGAAAAAACAGAATAGAGCATCTGCAGCTCAGGATGAGACAGAAACAGTGAGCTGTAAGAGTGAGGTGGAGACGGCTGGGAGGCTGACAGAGACAGAATCCTACAGTTAGAAATAAATAGATCATGCAGGCATACGATAGAAGAAAGTGAAAAAAAAAAAAAAGAACAAAAGTAGCCATAAAAAATCCACCTTCAGGAACACAGGAGAAAGAAACACAAGCAGAAATCCAACAGAACAATGTCAGGCTGCTGCATAATCTACACATCTTTTTGTGAGTTTTGGAGATATCGGCCGTAGAGCTGTCTGCCTTCTCTCGAATATAATGGAACTAGATGGCACTTGGCTCATGGTGCTCAAAGCACAAAACCATACATTTGAAAAACTCAACAGCAATGTCTCTTTCCAGAAAGCCTGTACTGGTTACTCAAGATAATCCACAGACCTTGTTGTCAGCATTTTCATGTAGGAACTATTTACTTTCTATCATCTACAACCACTAGCCAGATCACTGTGCAGAAGGAAGTGTGCATCTACTCAGGGAAAAGAGGCTTGTGCTTGTGACAGCGCGAGATGTGAACATGAATGGCATCCTCCTCAGCTGAGCTGTAACATTAGCTAGCTCAGTGGCACTAGGTGAGGTAGCATTATGTGCACAGTTTCAATTTTTGGGGGAACTGTTCATTTAAGAACTCTACAAATTAGATTAAAGGGTATGGTGCTCGACCAACACATATTCAGTCCGACCTCGTCACATCGTTTGGTCATGGACTTTCCACATGGAGATATGACGTGCAAGGTACCCTGGGTGCATCAGTTGCTGACATTCTTGGACACCATGTCAACTTCAGTCTGTTACATGTCTGTTTTTAAAATACACTTACGTTTTCACAGGAAATGTACAGTTTGCATACTGTGTCTTTCAAAATAAACACACTACATCAGCACAACACTATGAATTTATGTTTTTTTCCTTCAACAACAAACGCACAGAATTACACTCACATGGTTGGGTTTAGGAAAAAAGAACTCAGTTTGGCTTTACAATCTTACGAGAAGGAAACACTGACCTCATGGGTGAAAGTCTGTGGTCATTGGGACCATCCGCCACCCCTCGCACTCGCTTTATTCGGACTTCTGCCCCCTTAACTTATGTTGTCCCGCCACGTTTCCCTCTGACACCACGGGATGCCTTCAAACAATAATGGCAACCAACCAATCATGTGAATGTGAAAGGACGGCTTTTTTCTTTGGTGTCTGATGCTGGAAGTCACTGACCAAGCGCTGGTGCTTGACGACTTTGGAGTGAGACCGGGTTGGCTAGACCCGCTCTTTGTGAAAATTTCCTGAAGTAACTTAAAAAAAACTGAAGAATAGTAAAGTCAGAACTTGAGTTGGACAGAACACCGATACATGTCAATGATTTATTGATCTATGTAAAAAATTAACAAATCTCTTGGTGTAAATAAAAAAGTAGATTATTTCATTAATAAACAATGTTTTCACCTTCCTTTATTATTCTTTGACCATTTGAAACTCTTGAAACTCTGCAATGGTCTACCAGGGCCTATTTGGTTATTGTGATGTTATTTTTTTGGAGTATTTTCAAATGTGTCATAACCCTAAAATCTGTAGAAAGTGAGTTAAAAAGTTATGTAAGTCAATAATAACTGATTAAAGTGTTGAAACTGTGTCATTGGAATATATATATATATATACACAAAATATTACAAAATAAAAACACAAGACATATTGATCCAAAAGGAGCCTACACAGAATATTTCATAACACTTTATACATTATTAAAACTATGTGCATTATTTAGTTTTTGAGATATACTCAATTTAATGAGCAGAGTGCAAAGCCATCCACCACTTTGCATTTTGCACCACATGTAGTCTCACTCACCAGACCTTTCTCAAGAAAAGAAAGGTCTGGCTGGGCCGACTCTCACTTTAAGATTGGAGAAAAAAACGCCCCGGCTGCTTGTATTTCTTTCAACCAATCACAATCGTTCTGGGCAGTGCCACAGCAACGGTGCGCTTGCACAAATATTGCTGGGGGGGAAACAGGTTTTGGTGTAACACGCCCACAAAAATATCGCCTACAGGACGCGAACCATGGCAGAAAAATGGCTACATCCCTGCAAAATCAAACACCGCAAAAGTTAGTAAAGGACGTGTTGAAAATGGTTAAACTGCTACACAACCGGAGGTGGTAGGGCGGGACTTAAGCAGGTGGCTCGTTCCGCCCAATGAGAGGCTGATCTCTGCAGCGAACTTCCGCCCACTCAGACTACACCACATGTAACGTAGCACGGTGACGTCATTATGAGTGTACAACGTAATTCCGTGGAGACAAATGCCTTAGCTTTCTGCTGCAAAAAGAATGAATGTTCTAGCTAGTATGGTTTTTATTTTAGATTATTATATACATATTATGCAAACATCAATTTCCCACAGCCATTACGGGAAATTCTGGTGTAGTTACAATGAAATATTACATTTGCACTCTGGATTTTTTGCCAATATCTGATATGCCAATCAGAGGTTGCGCTAGACTTTTTCGTCGCCGGTCATTTTGACCAACAGGGTCGTAAAAATCCGGTCATAATCTATTTTTACCGGTCATTTTAATTTTCGTTTTTAAATGATAATAAAGATATTCAAAGACATTTAGTTTTCATTTGTTCGTTTTTAATAAATCCAACAAGCAAGTTGTAAAGTAAGGACATGAACGAAAAGATGAACAGACATCCACACACCGCAGTGCTTCAGTTCGGCGTCTGGTCTACACGCGAGCCACGAGCGCTTCTGTCAAGCTGGATAGAGCGGATTGTACCAAACAGTAAGTCGGACACAGAAAAGACGAGAGAATCCGGCCAATTTTCAAAATAAAATAACAACTGCATGCACTGAGGAACGTGAGGGAATACCATGTTTATAATTTAAAATAACACAACAGTGCATAATCGAACACATTTTTCAATACCCTAATCACTTCATTACAATTTTAATTTTGTGTCACCGAGCCTTCAGACTACATAAATAAGATGGTCAGAACAATATGCCCTATTCATTCAGTGTTAATCCAACACACTCAATACATGGACATGCAATGACAAATTATCATTAACTTATTACATTATAAAAAACGATTAAAATATGGACTTAACCATGTTAAATGCCTGTGTGGACAGTCAAGCGTCTGCGAGTATACTCGCAGGACTTCTGCAGCACTAACGCATCTGGGGCCTCATTTATAAAAGAGTGCTTAGGATTCATACTAAAAGTTGACGTGCGCCCAAAAGCTGAAAATGGCGTGCGCCAAAAAATAATCTGATTTATAAAACCGTGCGCACGCACACTTGCACGCAATGTTCTCTTTATAAATCACAGACCTCCTGGAGTTGTGCGCACCCAGATCCGCCTCATATTCCGCCCTCTACACGCCCTAGTTCAACCATAAATGGTCATGCAAATCACCTCATGAATGCAATCTGCATATAAATAAGCCGGCATGCGAGTGTTCTCTTGTTGTGAGTCACAGTGACAGGTGTGAGAAACGAACCAAAAAACGGAATTTCTCCGAGACTAAGCTAGAGACCCTTTAACGGGAAGTGGAGGACTGAAGAAAGATTTTATTTGGTGGCCACAGCAGCGGCATCACTAATAAAAGAAAGCAAAAAAAGTAGCAACATATCAACGCTGCTGATGCTGTCAGCTGTGTCTGTGGGACTGCACAGACAGTGACAGAGGAAAAAAAAAAAAAAAGTGGTCTGATCTAAAGGTAGACCAAATATTTCTACTCCTTTACCAACATGTAGTTAATGTGTTGCTTTTAAATTTGAGGATGTTTGACATTGATGTGCGACATAAAGAATCACATTTATTAAAGGTGGAAGCAAAAAGGAGTATGTGCCAGTGCCATCTTGTGCAATTACGCACGAGGGTCACCACAGTATTTATGTGTTTATGGCAATTAGTCTGATCAGACACCCGGCCTGAATTACAGCATGAACCAGTGGTATCCATGTCCCATAATACAACGTGTAATTTGAAATACAATTCAAAGATGAAAGTGTCATAGGCGAACACGTTTCTTCATGCCGGTTTTGTCATGAACAGCACAAGACTAAGTAGGGCTGATGAAATGAGTGTAACAGTTGTGCTTAATGGCTGTATTTCGAGACATGATAAATGCACTGGAAATATTTAGCTAAATAAATAAACATATTCCATGCAGTCGTGCCGTCCTCTCCCCCTCCTGCGCTCACAGAGTGGACAATGAGACGTTAGAGGCAGTGCAGATTAAATATGTATTTAGAAAGAATTTCAATTCAGGATTTGTTTTTATGAAACAATTATCACTCACTCCAAGCGCAAAATAAGGCTGCTGGATTTAATTTCAATGATAACGTGGATCTAAGTCCTAAATGTCCTAAATGGCGCTAGAAGTTGCTAAGTGACATCATAACCTAATTTGCATAACTGGCCATATGCATGTAATTGTAATGGACACTGTGGGAGAGAGGAATAACATCATGGGAGAGACAAGAAGTGAGTAAAAAAACACCCTGAATATAGATCTACAACTGAACTTTCTTTCAGTGATTCATTTTAGACAAAGAAAATCTTACATTTACATCCCGCCCTGGCTTACAGTCAGGACAGGATCAGCAAGCAGCAGCGTTTCAGTTAATTTGTTTCACAGGTCTTCCAGTCATCTGAATATATACATTATATCTGAAATCCCAGTGGAAACACATTAAAACATTTTCAAGTCAGATTCTGTCTACATTTATGTGTAAAGTCAGCCTTTACAGAGGTTATACAGATAAAAACTTGCAACTTCCTGTGAAATAAAGTTGGGCTGTTATCAGCAGACTGAAGGCATTCTGACTGTGGTCTCTGACCTACTGGAACAACTGGTATTGTGGATTGGTTGCACTGAAAAAACCATGGCAATAGCAGCTCAACAGTGAATGATATGAATCTTAAGAGTTCCAATTTAAATGTGGCCATGGACATGCAAACATCATATTTCCATGCTGTGTTTAAAGACACACTCACACACACACTCACACACACACACATACAGACTCTCTCCAACAGCAGTGATTTAGAGGAGCAGACAAAAGGAAGAAATCAGTCTCCTTGGCATCTAATTCTCCTCTTGGAGTATTACACAGATTAGTATATCTTTCATATGTACAAAGGCCTGTCTTTAAGGCTGCAGCTTCACTTCCCTAAACCGTGGAAGCCAGCTTCCCTGCCTCTTAATATCATTTGCCACCAAAACTTCTGAACCTGCTTTTACTGACTGGATTTCTGGATACAAAGCAGAGCGATGACTAATGGCTGACAAGATGCTATTAAACAAAAAATTATTTTCTGGATAATGTTGATGCAAATGGTCAGAATTCTAAGCTGTAAAATTTGAAGCAGAAGAAGGAGTATGGATTCTAGGAAGAGTAAAAGGACACTTCTGAGTGCTTTCAGGGGGGAAAAAAAGAGATGACAGTGAGGATGAGAAAAAGGAATACGAGATAAATGTGTAGATAGAAATTGCCCTGGATCTAATAATATTTGCCTCTTAAAATGCTTGTGCAGACTGGACATTTAGGACCAATTTAGAGTGATGACTAATGACTGACAGGACATTAATGATTAGTCATAGGTCACCAGACTGTCAGAGAACAGAGAACATTGGTCCTAAGTGCTCATCTATCTAGATACAACTTCTAAATAGAACTTTGATTTAGTTTTTCTCTCTCCTTTGTGGACAAACAGATGCCACATCTGCCAAATCTTGAATCTATAGCCAGTGTTATACATGAACAGTTCAACATTTTTAGTGTCTTTCAGAGAGTGAGATGAAAGGTTACATATCAATCTCATGTTTGCACAGAAGTCTGCATGTGGTTAGCCTAGCTCATAACCACTGGAAGCTCTGTGAACAGCTGCCCACTAACACCTGTGAAACCTACTAATTCACACTTGTTTGATTCGTTAATGTACAAATGTTGAGATATGACAAGACTAAGAGTCTACAGCCATGCTAGCAGACTGTAGAGAACAGGCTGTGCTTTAAGTGCTCACAGTGGTGAACTTTGCTTTAGGCTACTGTTTACCATGCCACATCTTACCAAATCTTGAATCTTAGCATGTAGCATGCAGTTCAACATTTTAGTGTCTTTCAGAGAGTGAGATGAAAGGTTTTTCATAGGCTCTCATGTTTGCACAGAAGTCTGCATGTTGTTACACATCTTAGCTGCCAACACCTGTGAAAGCTGCTAACACTTTGCTAATTTGAGATTAATAAAATTCAGTTCAGCTGAGGCTGTGATGTGAGTTAGTTTTGCAGTACCATGCTATAGCTGCTTGCAGAAATTCAGCTGAGGCTGATGATGTGATTAGTTTTGCAGGTATAGTGGTGCAGAAATGGCTCCCAAAACCCGTAAAGGAGTTAGCATTTTTGCACTCCTAGTGCCCTTGCCTCAAAATCAGTGTTTTTTTTTGTTTTTTTTACTTGAACTGGTTTTGGTTAGATGCCTAAATTAAGGTCTGTAATTAACACAAGCTTAAAAGACTTTCACATTTTGTTCAATAGAATAAAATACATGTGTAAATACCCCACTGTGAATTTTGAAGCTTTTCTGTGTCTAACAACAGTTGCTTACAGGTGGCTACGGGAGACTGCAGAACATCATCACGCCAAAAACAGCTTTACAACTGTTGGAACAAAATTTGTCATTACCATATATGTGTAATACTGTATACTACTTCTTTCCTGTGTGTAAGGCTTCATTGTGCCTGAAGTGAAGTGTGTCCTTGGAGAGTTTCAATTGCGTGTGAGAATCTTGCTCTGTAGCTGTTCTGACAGTTATAAATAAACTGGAGGCCTGCCTTTTGCTTTTAATAATGTGACTGAATGTGTTCTTCTTTGTTAGATCTACGGAGGACATTCCAGGTGTCAGAGCTCTGACCTTTCAGCTGAAAAAAATAGACTGTTATAACTCGTATTATTCTGTTCTCTCACTTTATTAAATAACACAATAGAGAACTTAACACAATAGAGAACTTGATCGATTCACTCTTGATTTGTTCACTTCTGCCACCACAACAGCCTCGAAGTGGTGGTGACATTGAAGTCATGTTACTGTAGTGTAGTTCAGTTATAGCCTAATATTATTTTTTTCCACTGCTGACAACTGCATTTATGCCCAAAAAATGACTTGTGAAAATGATCTTGCTGAACAAAACATGTCAATAGCAAAAACTGGTGTTTGCCACAGAGCTTATTTTCTGCAATAATCTAGAGATGCGCGATAATATCATCATGTCATTGGCATCGGCCAATATGCTATTTCTTATTTTGTGCAATAAATTAATATTACATACACTGAAAAGCCTTGTATTTCATATCTCCAGCTGCTGGTTGGCCATCACAATAAGAACATGCATGCATAATATGATGTTAATTTCACTACAGAAGGGACTTGATGATCACCAAAGTAAGGTGGGGAAAAAAGTGGATTTTCAATGACATTATTGGTTATTGGCCAAATGAGTTGTTTCATATCGGATATTGGCAAAAAAATCCAATATTGTGCACCCCTACAATGATCCAAATCCAATGGACAAACACCGTCAGAGCTTAATTTTGTCAACGGAACCAGGACAATATTAACTTCTATGTTGGCCTTAAAAAAAGTCATCCCTGCAGCACTGTAGTTATAAACCAAAGTACTGTAGTAATAAAAATTGACAAAAAACATTTTAGTTCATGCTCAACCAGGGACCTCTATTGTATGTCGTTCCCCATCTCTCTCTCTCCCCTGGTCTACACCAATTCCAGCTGAGGGAAACATGAATGTCTCCACCAAATTTCATGGCAATTATTTAAATATTTGTTGAGATATTTCAGTCTGGACCAGAGGGATGGACAAACCGACCACATCAACACTGCCATTTGCAGATCAATGAAACACAAACAAATGAGATACAACTTGTTAATCAGAGAGCTTTAGAGGTGTTGGTCAGTATATATTTTCACTTTGGACAAAGCCAGGCTAGCAGTCATCAGAAACTCAAGACCCAAAACTCTCATGTTCACCAATCCGTTCTTTTTCACAGGTCTTCAAATACAGACATTTTGTCATGGGACATGTGTCCAGCAACCACCAACTTTCACCCAGAAGGCTAGTGTTTGCTTCCTGTGTGATTGTAAAGCCAAACCCTGTTCTTTTTTCTTAAACCCAACCACATGCTGGTGTTGGCTATAATGTAACCATGTGCATTTGTTGGTGAAGGGAAAAAAAAGTCATTTTGTGGTGTTATACCGATGTAGTGCATTTATTTTGAAAGACACAGTATGCACACTGTACATTTCCTGTGAAAACCAAAGTTTATTTTAAAAAACAGACGATGCATGTAACGGGCTAAAGTTCACATGGCGTCCCAGAACGTCAACAACCAATGCAGCCAGGGCACCTTGCATATCATATCTCGATGTCGAAAGTTCAAACACTGAAATGGTACGAGGTCAGAGTGAGTGTGTTGTATTATAGGGATGCCAAAGGGTGCCTGCGGCATCAGTATCACACAGTGCGGCGCTTGGCTAAGCGTTGATGTATGACGACCTTGGAATGAGAATGGGCTAGGTCTACTACATGTCAGTTTCAGTAACCTGATTAATTGTAAATATGTTAGGGACTTTGCTGCAATAAAGTACAATATTAACACGCATGTCCTGCATTAGCAAATCTGATGGCCCTGACTTCATGGAGGGGCCAAGAGTTGTAAAACCTGTAATAATTTAGCTAATATTGCACTCACACCGGACATTTTCCAAGATGCAGTTGTGTTTATTTTTATGTTTATGTTTAAAATGATCACAAACTAAATGACACACAGTGACACCTGAGGCTGGGGCCAAGTACCAATTTTTTACTCAAAAACTAACGAGGGATCATGGTCTGGAACTTTAAACCACACTAGTCCACTATTTCCAAGATGGAGAATAAACTATAATTATTTACCACCAGTACAAGGTTGGTTTCTGTAGACAGGGCCACATTATGTTCTTGAAGAAGCTTGTAATTGGAGATTTTTTTTCGTCACATTAGTAGGAGGTTTGAACCATAGAACTTGAGCTTAAGCACAGCCCTGATCATTACTATAAACCGTACATGATGGCAGTGCGCAGAAAGAATCTCTATAAACAGATGTAAGTGATAACAGTTTCTTTTAAGGGTGCTACAAATTACAGTGTTCCCAACATGGGTGAACCAGTGGGACAAAAGGATTTGTGACACCTACAAGATTTCGCTGTGCACTACATGCAAGTCTTAATTGTTTTTTGGCTGCCTGACTAACACTCTTAAGTTTATAAGAAGGTAAAGCTGTGTTGTGCTGAGCTGCTTGCTTCTCTATCCTGCAGCTTTTTCTCTCTTTCATCTTCTCTCTGCCTGCTTGTCCCTACAGCACACACACACACACACAGAAATGGGATGCAAACAATGTGAGTCCAGGTCATAAATGTTGCATTTCATTCTCTCTTCTGAGATTTGAAGCAATGTTTTGTTTGAGTGCTTTCCTGTCGTCTTTTGTTTTCGAGTGGGTGCCTGAGTGCCTTAGGTTTGTCCCTGTGTGTGTGTGTGCATGCGTGTATGTGCATGTGTGTTTCATAAAGATCTTTGGGTAAAAGGTTGAGCACAGAACGCCTACTTTGCAGAGAAATACAACTCTGGTGATACGCAGTCTTTGGACTCTGCCACCTTATCAGAACAGCACAAACCCTGGCTTGTATCCGTCTATCGCTCTACATCTCGCTGGTTTTCCATCCTCTTTTTCCTCTTCTGCTCTTTATCTTCCTTCCCTTCCCCATCCCGCGATCCATGTAGACAGCGAGTACAGACAGTACAGAGGGCGGTTTGATCCTCTCTGCAGAGCTCTGCAGTGTTCTTGGCATTGTTTGACATGCACTGGTCTCTGGATGGGACAGATGGCATCGGCTCCGGCTTTGGATGAAGGCTCAGATGCCGGCGGGCGTCAGCATATCTGCAGGCTTCACAAATCCACATTCCAGACTTTTATTTCAAACCCTTTTACCAGGAATTGAATTTAAGAGCCATTTCAGGTGTAGCATATTTCAACATAGAGTAGTTCATCCTACCAACATACTTAGCATCCAAGCACTACCAACTGAGGTCCCTTGGGACCCTGGAATAAACTTCTACCAACCATGACAGCAAAATGCTAAGTTATTTATGCTGTAAACATTAATAATTACATCATTAATGTCATCTGAAAACAGATTCTCACAATTTTAGGATAGTCACTGCATGTTGACTTTAAATGTCCCAGCTCATCAAATACTGATGCTTGGTGGATGTACAGGTCAAACTATGACACACTACCCCTCCAGCATCAGTTTTGGACACTCAGGGACCGCATGTGAAATTACACTTGTTACATGCGTTGCATCTTTTCCAGATAAACTGGCACTTGAAAAGCTGTAATACAAAGACAAGTATATAGTATTCTAGTATTCTGGTAATATATTAAAGCATAGAACATATACATTGCTTTACCTTTCTCTCTGAGGATGTGAACTTCGTCTCATTGTAAGCCTCCATCATCAACAGTGTCTGCTTCTTGAGTAGTTTATCTTACACCCATCCTGAAGCAGCATTTGGCTGCTGTCCATGCTAACTTCTTAACACTTGTGATTTATATATAACTTTTACAGTTATACATAAATGGGAGATGAGATGGTTTCCTGATGGCTGCTGGAGGAGGAGAACGGGTGAAATGCCCAATGGTCTTCGGCTCAGTGGGAGTGGTAGCATCCACAGAGACAGTCTCATCTACTTTTACTCAGAATGTGAATATTCAACATGTTCTAATCCCAAGTCATCAAATCCCACTGCTTTGTCAGTGGACATACATGTCAAAATAGGAAAGGCTTTTTCAAAATAAACCTAAAACATGGGTTAAAACTGTATTTTAAAGTTGATTTCCTTAAGTTGTCGCAACAAAAGCACAGGGTGCAACCTGGTCTCATTCCTAAGTCATTGGATACTGGCACTTAGGCAAGGACTTCCAGCATCAGACACCGTCCTTTCAAGACGGAATCACATGTGGCAGGTCACCATATTGTTTAATGGCGCCCAGCAGCATCGGGGAAAATCTAGTGGGACAACAATGTATAGGAAGTGAAAGTCTGAGTAGAGTGGGAGGAGTGGTGGTGGATGGGTCCACCAACCATCGACTTTCACCCAGGATGCGGGTGTTCTCTTCCTGTATGATTCTAAAGCCAAACTTTTTTTTTTTCCTAAACCCAACAATGTACTTTTGTTGTCTAAACCAGACCATACGAGGGTGTTGGCTGATGAAACCATGTGCATTTGTAGCTGAAGGACAATTTTATTTTGAAAGAGGCTAGATGCAAACTGTACATTTCCTGTGAAAACGGAAGTCTATTTAAAAAAAACGAAACAATGCATGTAACAGGCAGAAATTCCCAGAATGTCACCAGCAAATGCACCCAGGCTATCTTGCACGTTATATGTCGATGTTGACGGTCCACCAGCAACCACTGATATGTGACATGGTTGGAGTAAGAATGTGTTAGTCCCATCCACAACCCCATTCGCCTGCCCCATATGGGATTAATTACTCTTTATATTACAGTGATCGCCCGGTTTGTATCATACTGCCATGAAGGGTGCCTCTGTACATCCATGCCTGACACCTTTATCCAATGATAAAGTGGCAGTACTGGACATGTTGGGTTTTTGCCTGCTGCATCTAAAACTGATGCACCTAGTACATATCATACTGCTGTGAAAGGTGCCTCTGTGTGTTGCTCTCTGACACTAACATCACTGATAAAGTGGCGATATTTGACAAATTGGGAGTGCAAAGGGAGGGGAATATTACATGGTGATGAACTGATGTAATTTACTTATTTATTTGGAATAAGGCTGAAATTTCTGAGCTTTTGCACCTTGAATTATACCACAACAAGAAAGACGCTCCATGGTCTGAACCAAGAAAGAAAACTTTATCTCTCCTTTCAACTTAGACAAATGCAGCATATATCAGATCCACTTCTTCCGTTCTTACCTTTCGCAATAAATGCCTTAGACCAAGGGTAGGCAACCTGTGGCACTGGAGCCACATGTGGCTCTTTCACCCCTCTCCAGTGGCGCCCTGTGACTTTAGCAAAAAAAAATTACAGAAATAAATAATGGCTATTTTTTAACACTTTAATTTAAATTTTATTTTTCATTGTCAAAGGCATTGAGTTACTCTTAAATTCTCAATTGTAAAAATGTATAGCCTATACACAGAATTAAAAGGATGTTTTTATAATTCATCAACTAAATTTGTGTCATACAGCCTATTGCCCTAAATTTTGTCAAACATCAATAGTGGTGGCTTGTCTTGGAACCCCCGCGCTAAGCTTGCTATGGATTCAAAATTTAAAAAAAAAGTCTTGGAGGACAATCGAACATTTACCAGTGCATGTACATATTCCTGTGCTTTTACTGCCAACCCTAATGTTAAAGTACCAACCAATTATAATTAGCCCACTGCCGAGTAGCCACCTTGTGGTAAAACATATTAATAAATGCTCATTTAGATGTATTTGTAATGTTATTGGGTGAATTTAGACTTACTGTTACCTTCATTTTAAGGCTTGAATATGTTTTGCGACTCCGGGCAGATTTTTAAGAGCTTTTTTGGCTGAAAATGGCTCTTTTGATTGTAAAGGTTGCTGACCCTGCCCTAGACATACACACAGTGTATACCAGAGGGAACTCAAATTCACTCAGAGCATTTAGCTAAAACGAAACTCACTGAAATAGTATACAGTAGCTCATAGATTACAGTTTACCTCAGACTGACTGCTGCTCTGGGTCAACAGGATTTCAGTTAATTAGACGTTGCATCATTGCTGGCAAATCTATTTGCATCAAAACCTTTTACTGAATAAGTGTGACAGCTGTCACAAATTTGCATCACGGCTGTTATAAAAAATTGTGAAGCAAAATCTTTGCAGGTGAGTGTTTTGCATTTTTACGTTGTTTATTTGTCACCCCTCAAGTTTGTAAAGGTTTAATTTTGATCAGAGTAATTCACAAATTAATTTAGCACTAAAAGTGTTATTTCACACTGTGTCTTAATGCATTAGTAATGAACAATAATGAACTTTAAAGTTAATAGGGTTAAAATACCCTATTTTGATGGTAACCAGTACATAAAGATTCAGCAGCTCACCAACAAATCCAAAAAGTCCAATAACAGCATATGGCAAGTTGAATGTCGCTGCTTGGACACCAGTAAAATGCAGCTTTCAGCTGATGAACCTAGCTCTGTTGCCTGTCAGAATTATTTAAACCAAACATGCTCTTCAGACCCTGCTTTGTTTGATATTCACTAAGTTCACATTAAACCAGCCATACCAACTGCAATAACTACATAAACAAAGGTGATTTCATGGCTATTTCTAGATTACCAAGTAAAATTGGCGCTATACGTTCAACACATTAGTGTCTAATGATTTGTTTTGTCAGTTGGAAAAAAAATACTACACACTGAAGATGTTTGATGTCAGATATGATATACTTAATAAGTCCATATTTCACTTTGTTCTTTGATCTATCTGTCTGATTTAACTGAATTTATTCCTCTTGTTTCTGTGTACTGTTGAATATTTTATTTCACAATCACTAACACAGCTCAGTCCTCTGTCAACCAATTAGTGCAGACATACACCACTTAGTGGAATAATGGAAATGGAAACGAGTTAAATGATCCATTCAGAATCATCATATTCTAAACCTGAATCTTTTCAGAAAACTTGAACACAGTTTCCGCTGTTTCTGAGAGGCTGATGCCAAAAGCTGACATTTACCAGTGATGATTCAGATAGCTGGAGGACTCCTCCAAACACCAACCTGCCATTAACCTGTTGGGATAGAAGAAATAAATCATCAAACAGCAAAACATAAAGCTTGGTATATCACCAGTGTGCAGTGTTAAAAGCATACCTGTAAGCTCTTTGTCTTCTGGTCTTCCACTGCACAACAAAAGCCTGATAAGGTCACTCTCTACACCCTCGCCTCCTCTCAAAGAGCTTCCATTTGATTGGCAGCCTGCATGCAGTTGCTAACATGCAATTTGTGTTGTGGTATAAAGGTTAGTGTGAGAGTGTATGTGTGTGTCTGGGATTAGATGGATGACACCACATCTGATGAAGTGAGAATGGCTCCTTGTCAACCTCTGTGTCAGCTGTCACCAGGAAAACTTCAGTTCAGTGAACTCCACACTGCAATGTCAATTAGCACCAAAGAACAAATTTAATATGTATGAATGGAAAAAGAAGAAACAACTGAGTGCAGTGCAAGGAAGCACTGCAGCTCCCAGTGTACCCACACCTGGTTAAGAAGTGTGGCAAACTGCCTCAAGAATGCCCAGGTTTGCTTTTAGTTAATTAGTTTGTGATCATTTAATCAAAGCTACAGTGGGTCACTTTTATGAAAACTATGAAATCTATGAAAAAATCATGACCTTCCTCCTCTTCCTCCTGCTTTTAATAGCATTCGTTAGAATCTAATGCACGAGAGTGAGCAAGAATGGGTGCTGTGCTTCCGCAAAGATACACTCCTAAGATTAAAGGTAACCACCTTTTAAGCGCAGTGCAAAGCGACTGCGATGAGCTCGCCAGTGAGATACACACATGCACTAACATGCACGCACGGCCACAACAAACCACAGGGAAGCTCAGATTACAACACAGGTAGAGGTAGCATGAATTAAATCACTGCTCAGGACGCCATATCTCCACTTTATCTTTACATGGCAAAAGGTGGTTTGCTGCTATATTAATGCTGTGAATGTAGAATGTAGATGTTTTAAAGGAAAACACTGTGTACAGACTGAGTTGCTAAGTGGGTATTGACAGTCTGATGACCTTGCATACTGATGATCCACATAAGTTCAGAATCACCATCCTGCTCTCTTCATTGTGTCAACAGCAGCGACCTCATGAAATTGATTCACTTAATAGTGTTCAAACCTTCTACAAATGCCTGCATATATTTGCATCAACGCACCAGCTGATTAGTGCTGCTGGTTCAGGCAAAGGATGTCATTTGTGCCTTGTATGGTTAGGAGGCTGTTCTCAAGTCACCTGAAACTGCTTAATTTGTTCAAGATCTCAATTTGTCATATAATCACAGTAAAGCTGTTGGTGATTAAATTCTTCTCAGAATAGTTCTCAGTCCCCATCTAACTATCCTCATACAAAGGAGGCAAAAATGAAAAATCTGAAATACAAAATAGAGCAGAAGTTTAACTATAGGAACAGGAATAACACATGAAACAATAAATATATATATATGTATATACAGTACAGGCCAAAAGTTTGGACACACCTTCTCATTCAATGCATTTTCTTTATTTTCATGACTATTTACATTGTAGATTCTCACTGAAGGCATCAAAACTATGAATGAACACATGTGGAGTTATGTACTTAACAAAAAAAGGTGAAATAACTGAAAACATGTTTTATATTCTAGTTTCTTCAAAATAGCCACCCTTTGCTCTGATTACTGCTTTGCACACTCTTGGCATTCTCTCCATGAGCTTCAAGAGGTAGTCACCTGAAATGGTTTCCACTTCACAGGTGTGCCTTATCAGGGTTAATTAGTGGAATTTCTTGCTTTATCAATGGGGTTGGGACCATCAGTTGTGTTGTGCAGAAGTCAGGTTAATACACAGCCGACAGCCCTATTGGACAACTGTTAAAATTCATATTATGGCAAGAACCAATCAGCTAACTAAAGAAAAACCAGTGGCCATCATTACTTTAAGAAATGAAGGTCAGTCAGTCCGGAAAATTGCAAAAACTTTAAATGTGTCCCCAAGTGGAGTCGCAAAAACCATCAAGCGCTACAACCAAACTGGCACACATGAGGACCGACCCAGGAAAGGAAGACCAAGAGTCACCTCTGCTTCTGAGGATAAGTTCATCCGAGTCACCAGCCTCAGAAATCGCAAGTTAACAGCAGCTCAGATCAGAGACCAGATGAATGCCACACAGAGTTCTAGCAGCAGACCCATCTCTAGAACAACTGTTAAGAGGAGACTGCGCGAATCAGGCCTTCATGGTCAAATAGCTGTTAGGAAACCACTGCTAAGGAGAGGCAACAAGCAGAAGAGATTTGTTTGGGCCAAGAAACACAAGGAATGGACATTAGACCAGTGGAAATCTGTGCTTTGGTCTGATGAGTCCAAATTTGAGATCTTTGGTTCCAACTGCCATGTCTTTGTGAGACGCAGAAAAGGTGAACGGATGGATTCCACATGCCTGGTTCCCACTGTGAAGCATGGAGGAGGAGGTGTGATGGTGTGGGGGTGTTTTGCTGGAGACACTGTTGAGGATTTATTGAAAATTGAAGGCACACTGAACCAGCATGGCTACCACAGCATCCTGCAGCGACATGCCATCCCATCCGGTTTGCGTTTAGTTGGACGATCATTTATTTTTCAACAGGACAATGACCCCAAACACACCTCCAGGCTGTGTAAGGGCTATTTGACCAAGAAGGAGAGTGATGGAGTGCTGCGGCAGATGACCTGGCCTCCACAGTCACCGGACCTGAACCCAATCGAGATGGTTTGGGGTGAGCTGGACCGCAGAGTGAAGGCAAAGGGGTCAACAAGTGCCAAACACCTCTGGGAACTCCTTCAAGACTGTTGGAAAACCATTTCAGGTGACTACTTCTTGAAGTTCATCGAGAGAATGCCAAGAGTGTGCAAAGCAGTAATCAGAGCAAAGGGTGGCTATTTTGAAGAAACTAGAATATAAAACATGTTTTCAGTTATTTCACCTTTTTTTGTTAAGTACATAACTCCACGTGTTCATTCATAGTTTTGATGCCTTCAGTGAGAATCTACAATGTAAATAGTCATGAAAATAAAGAAAACGCATTGAATGAGAAGGTGTGTCCAAACTTTTGGCCTGTACTGTATATATATATATATATATATATATACATATATATATATTTATGTTTCATGTGTTATTCCATATATATATATATATAAATATATATATATCTGTGTATGTATGTAGATATTTATGTGGTGTAATGGTACACGAATTTCACAGTCCAGTTTGATCCAATATGACACAACATGACATGATCAGAATCAGAATCGATACAATTCGACGATAGGATACGATGCAATGCAATGTGATACGATATGATAGTATATTATACTGGCCAACCAGTCAGAGACCAAGAGCCACAAAAATCACCGTGGTAGTACAAAGAGCCACATCATACATGTGTGCTTACAAACGCACTCCCTCTCTCACACAAACACGAAATGACATAAAATCAAAATCCATACATTTCCAATTTTCAAAGCCAGATTTATTTATCTCACACACAAATGAATAACTATGAATAGAGATACACACAAACAGTCTCTCCCTCTCATACTGTCTTTCTCCATCCCCCCTCCACACCCACAGTCTCTACCTCTCTCATACTCTCTCTACACACATCCACACACAGTCTCTACCTCTCTCATACTCTCTCCACACACATCAACACACAGTCTCTACCTCTCTTATACTCTCTCCACACACATCCACACACAGTCTCCACCTCTCTCATACTCTCTCCACACACAATCTCTTCATCTCATACTCTCTCCACACACATCCACACACAGTCTCTCCCTCTCTCATACTCTCTCCACACACATCCACACACAGTCTCTACCTCTCTCATACTCTCTCCACACACATCCACACACAGTCTCTACCTCTCTCATACTCTCTCCACACACATCCACACAGTCTCTCCCTCTCTCATACTCTCTCCACACACATCCACACAGTCTCTCCCTCTCTCATACTCTCTCCACACACATCCACACACAGTCTCCACCTCTCTCATACTCTCTCCACACACAATCTCTTCATCTCATACTCTCTCCACACACATCCACACACAGTCTCTCCCTCTCTCATACTCTCTCCACACACATCCACACAGTCTCTCCCTCTCTCATACTCTCTCCACACACATCCACAGTCTCTCTCTCTCTCATACTCTCTCCACACACATCCACACAGTCTCTCCCTCTCTCATACTCTCTCCACACACATCCACACAGTCTCTCTCTCTCTCTCATACTCTCTCCACACACATCCACATCTCTCTCTCTCATACTCTCTCCACACACATCCACACAGTCTCTCCCTCTCTCATACTCTCTCCACACACATCCACACAGTCTCTCTCTCTCTCACACACACACACACAAAAACACGCATTTCTTCCCTGCCATTTTTTGTTGTGCAATATTGCCACTGCGCTGTTGTCCTGCATTCCACCCGAACCCCACACCCTCTCACCTGCCCATGCGCACTCCTCTCTCTCTCACTCGCTTCACTTATACTTGTTACATTTCTTAAAGGGCTATACGCACTCATAACAATAAATTGATTTTTTATGAAGGATGGAAGAGCTGCCCGCCGATGGTTTAAATTACAGTTTTTCTCAAATGCTAAAACACAAAAGCCAATCCTCTAAACCAAATGACCAGTTGTCTAAACACATTTACTAAATCTAGCCATCATTTGCCAATATCATAAACACATTTCACATGAAGACACAATTCACAAAACACAATCCTCCGTTCTCATAAATCTAGACACATTTTTCCTTGCTAAAACACAAGTTGCAAAAGAACTCTGCTCATATTCTCAAATGAAAGCTCATGTGATGCAAAATGCTTGCCACAGTCAGCAATATTTGAACACAATGAACACACCTGGCGTCATTCATTACACACAACGACTCAAAATTGAAGACACCTGTTGCTAATGCTGTGACCACATGTATAAAAGCAAGTTCAGAGTGCACAGTTTCCAAACAAACACAATGGATGAAGGCAGAGTCAGGGGAAGACGAATCCGAGTCAGAGGAGGGAGAGGAGCTGGCCATGAAAGAAGAGGAGCAGGCCAACGAGGAAGAGGAGTTCAAATCAGAGGAGGAAGAGGAGCAGGCCAACGAGGAAGAGGAGAAGGTCCAGGAGGGAGAGGAGAAGGTCCAGGAGGAAGAGCAAGACAACCTCGCACCATCATTACAGACGAGATGCGAGCAACAGTCATTGACCATGTCATTGTCCATGGCATGACAATGGCTGAAGCAGGACTAAGAGTCCGTCCAAACCTGAGTAGGTTCACCGTGGCCAACATTATCAGGGCATTCAGACAACACAACAGGTATTGTACTCTATTGCTTTCTTTGTCACAATACAGTTTTACAAGCCTGTGAAAGTAGTCTATTGGTTTCAAATCAGTTGTTATTGTAAAACATGTCAATTGACAACACATGTTTCTGTCTTTAGAGTTGAAAGAATGCCACATAGAGGTGGGAGGGCTGCCATATTTACAGCGGCACAAGAAACCCTCATTGTGGATATGGTTCGTGAGAACAACCTCATCAGACTCGGAAGATCAGAGACAAAGTCATTGCCGATAATGTCAACTTTGAGAGCATTGATGATGTCAGCTTGGCCAATAGACCGAGTTCTCCGGCGCCAAAAGATGCGGATGAAACAGGTCTATAGGGTTCCTTTGAGCGCAACTCTGCGCGACACAAAGACCTATGTTACGAGTATGTGCAAGTAAGTATACATCCATGTTCACAGTACAGTTAGTGGACATACTGTGTTGCTCAGTGGCCTACATTACTTCTGGACAATACTGTGCTACCTGATTGACTGTTGTTCTGAACACCTGTGCACTTTCACATTTTCACAGAGGATATTACAGTTGGACGCGATGGCCAGACCTCATGAGTACCTCTTCCTGGATGAGGCTGGCTTCAACTTGCAGAAACGAAGGCAAAGAGGCCGTAACATCATTGGCCAAAGAGCCATCACTGAGGTTCCTGGCCAACGGGGGGGTAATATTACTCTTTGTGCGGCCATGGGTTCGGAGGGGCTTGTCCACCGGCATGCTGTCCTTGGGTCTTACAACACTCAACGTCTCCTCACCTTTCTAGAGGAGCTAAAAGACATCCTCCTGGACCGCCAACAACACCATCCTGGGCCCGCACATCCCATTTATGTGATCATTTGGGACAATGTCCGCTTCCACAGAACAAACCAAATCAGAGAGTGGTTCACCACCGACAGTAACCAGTTTTTAAACGTCTGTCTGCCACCCTACTCCCCTTTCCTGAACCCTATAGAGGAGTTCTTCTCATCGTAGAGATGGAAGGTTTATGACAGACAACCATACACTAGAGAGAACCTCCTAAGGGCAATGGAGCTGGCCTGTGCTGACATCCCAGTGGAGGCCTTCCAAGGATGGATTCGCCATTCCAGGGGGTTTTTCCCGCGGTGCCTGGCAAGAGAAAATATAGCCTGCGATGTGGATGAAGTGATGTGGCCCGATGCAGCTCAGCGACATGATGCCGCACAGTGACTGTAGTGTGAATAAAGTAAATAAAAAAAACTTCACACCCTGAACATGTTTTCAAGAGTTGTTGTGTGCAATAGATTCTGTTTTTGCATTGAGTTGTGTTACAGTAGTGTACATGCAGTATTTTCTATAGATTTATACTCTTCATATGAAACTCACAAATCTAAATGCCTAATCCTCTACAGAGATCTAAGAAGATCCGTTACTGTAAAGTTTCTAAAAAAATATGCATTGGCAGTTACGAAACAAAGAACCTTCTCACAAATTGAGCATTGTGTTTTCAATTGTTTTGCTGTAGTGTGTAATGATGTGTATAGTGTTTACATTTTTGAAAGCTTCGAGCTGCTCTTTTGGTGTGAAAGTTTGAGTTTTGAAGTGAGAAGGTGTGGTTGTGTTTATGTAGCTTTAGAAAAGGGTGTTGTGTTTAGACATTGGGGAACATAGAGGAAACGTTTGTGAAATGTGTTTTAGCATTTGAGAAAAACTGTAATTGATTGTAGAGCCGCACACTAATAGGCAAAGAGCCGCATTCGGCTCGTGAGCTGCGGGTTGGCCACCCATGCACTATACGATGCCATATGGTTATGTCATGGTGTGGTACATTTTTAGGTACAGTAAAAAGTAGAAATGGCAGCGAAATTTCCTATTTTTAAAATTTGAATGTATAAAAACATAATTTGTGTTTTCATTTTTGTACAAAGCAGGAATTATGGCCTGGCTAAAATGGGCCCATTACTGTAAAGTCTAGGTAACACAAAATCTGTTATTTCTTAGTAAACACATTATACTTGTTAGAAAATACTTAGAAAAAGACTGGGAACTGCATAGTACTGAATTGTGGAATTAGAACATTCAACTGTTTTCAGCATTTCTGTGTCCTACTTTATAAAACTATGTAAGTTGACATTAGAGTATATAGTATCAGTGTTGTGCCCTCATCCACTGTGTGTGAGCAGCGAGTTCACTACATCCCACAAGCTCTCTTGAGGGCTTCAGTACAATATATATATATATATATATATATAAACATTTCTGCTAAATGCCACAGTCAAATAATACAAGCTAAACAGCCTTCACTAACATACCTTTCAGTGTTTCTTTCCAAATGGGCTACCCTGCTTAATGCTGGAAGTGAGCTTTGTGATAACGTTGGCTGAACGAGAGGCTATAGCCACGCGATGGCTCGTATTCCCTGGTTCAGGGGCTTTGTGTAGTGCAACGCAGTGGCTCGTGCTTTGGCTAGGGGGTTGCATATGTTATTGTGCTACTGAGTTAGCTGTTGAAGACAGTTTGTAGCTGCGATGGGGCTCATTCTTTGGCCCGGTGTATTTATATCCACCACTCTCTCCCCATCACCCTCATAATTTACAGCAAAACCGAAGTGGCTTTAAACACCAGGGCTGTAGGTTCTCAGAGGATCTTCTGCTTCTGGTTTCTGCTAAGCTAGCTTAGCATAGCTGCCTCTCAGTGTGTCTGACTGGTGTAGAATGTTGGGGTGGGAAGGGCAGACAGCATGTTGTCTGTTCCTTCCAGTGGGCTGTCTTGTTGAGTGTAGCAACTGTGTTTTATATTAAAAAAAACAGTTTAAGCTGTATATTTCATTTTCCAAACGTAATAGGATCACTCTGTAAATTTCCATTGTTATGCGGATGATACACAGTTGTATTTATCGATGAAGCCAGAAGAAAGTAATCAGTTAACTAAACTTTATAATTGCCTTAAAGACATAAAAACCTGGATGAGCACCAATTTCCTGATGTTAAATTCAGACAAAACTGAAGTTATTGTTCTTGGCCCCAAACAACTCAGAGACTCTTTATCTGATGACATAGTTTCTCTAGATGGCATTGCTCTGGCCTCTAGCACTACCGTAAGAAACCTCGGAGTAACATTTGATCAAGATTTGTCTTTTAATTCTCATTTAAAGCAAACCTCACGGACTGCATTTTTTCATCTGTGTAATATTGCGAAAATTAGGCCTATCCTGACCCGAAAAGATGCAGAAAAATTGGTCCACGCTTTTGTTACCTCTAGGCTGGATTACTGTAACTCCCTAATATCAGGTAGCTCTAGTAAGTCCTTAAAAACTCTCCAGCTAATTCAGAATGCAGCAGCACGTGTACTAACAGGAACTAAGAAACGAGATCATATTTCTCCTGTTTTAGCTTCTCTGCACTGGCTCCCTGTAAAATCCAGAATTGAATTTAAAATCCTACTGTTAACTTATAAAGCTCTAAATGGTCAAGCTCCGTCATATCTTAGAGAGCTCATAGTGCCATATTATCCCACCAGAACACTGCGCTCTGAGAACGCAGGGTTACTCTAAAGTCTCCAAAAGTAGATCAGAAGCCAGAGCCTTCAGCTATCAGGCTCCTCTCCTGTGGAATCATCTTCCTGTTACGGTCCGGGAGGCAGACACTGTCTTCACATTTAAGACTAGACTTAAGACTAGATTTAAGACTTAGGCCTAGTCTGCCGGAGGACCCCCTGTAATACACCGGGCCCCTTCTCTCCTTCTCTCTCTCTCTCTCTCTGCCAGATACTGCCAGATATTAATATATACTTTCAACATATTGTACTGCAGTAGCCAGAACTATAACTATAATATTATTACTTTCAATAATGTTGTTGTAAGCTACTGTCATTACCTGCATCTCTCTCTCTCTCTCTCTGTCTCATTGTGTCATATGGATTACTGTTAATTTGTTATGCTGATCTGTTCTGTATGACATCTATTGCACGTCTGTCCGTCCTGGAAGAGGGATCCCTCCTCAGTTGCTCTTCCTGAGGTTTCTACCGTTATTTTTTTCCCCGTTAAAGGGTTTTTTTGGGGGAGTTTTTCCTTATCCGCTGTGAGGGTCTTAAGGACAGAGGGATGTCGTATGCTGTAAAGCCCTGTGAGGCAAATTGTGATTTGTGATATTGGGCTGTATAAATAAAATTGAATTGAATTGAATTTCATTTCATTTCCTCTTGCAGGTCATTTAACTGACCTGATTGTCTGCCTTGTCCTGTTGGTCTTTCCCAGACAACTCCGTTCCAGTGATGTCCTATTGCTTGATTCCCAGATCTCAGCAAGTAACATGATGTATAATATGACCATTCCAGACAAGTGATGGTCAAACCTCTGATAATTAAACCACAGTTGTAACAAATCAGACTGATCTTTGTTTCTGACCTTTCACTGCAGGTCACTTTATGACCTTAAAATCTTATCATTTACAGCAAAAACTGACAATGAAATAATTTAGTATTTTCATATTTTCACATTACACCCAGTAAACCTGAGGCTGGGCACTATTCCACCACCAGGATAGTGGATATTTTGTGGGTCTCTGTAAATTCTAATTATTCTGTCTTGGATCTCATAAAAGACTTCATGGACCATAAAAACCAAAGTACACACACAGAGTTCAAGCTGGGGAAGGAGGGGCTGGGTGAAAGGGGGTTGTAGATGTTTTCCCCAGGGCCCTCAGCAGGTGGATCCAGCCCTGGATGCAGACACATGCTTGTCTGAAGCAGTCATTCAAAGAGTTTCTGGTACGTGGTGGTCAATGAAGACGAAGGGGAATGGTGAAATATTAATAGAGGCTATTGTGTTCGAGCTTGCTGGCAGCAACTGATTGTCTCCTGTGTGTGTGTGTGTGTGTGTGTGTGTGTGTGTGTGTGTGTGTGTGTGTGTGTGTGTGTGTGTGCGTGTGTGAGAGAGAGAGAAGAGTGGGGGTGTATTTATGTATCTTACAGCACACACATACCATGGCTTTTTTTTTTTTTTCATCCAGCATGGTGCAGCTGGGCTTCCGAGAAGTACATGGCGCCGAGATAGATTTGGTTCAATATGATAGAGTAAACTGATCAGCTTTGAAAGGAATGTGTGTGTGTGTGTGTGTGTGTGTGTGTGTGTGATCATCAGACATTCCCAATCTGCCCTGGAGACAGTGTGTAAAGATGTCTATGATAATTCATCCACTATAAATGAACCTCCATTTATAGATTTTAATGAAATTCTAATTGCCAGCTTAATACACTCCCCTACTTTTATGGAGACATAAGTAATAGGCAAGGGGACATGAAATTATTTTATTCTGATATTTATTACACCCATTTGACTCCTTTGCAATAAAGTTCAAAATTAGATCCAGGCTGAAAATTATCTAACAAATGATATCATTTGAACCATCTAATTAGATGGGACAATCTGACGGAGGAGGTTTAACTCCCATAATGAGATAAAAATATAAAATGTGATCTCTGTTGGGAACGTCTCTGCTGATGTACGTGCAGATAGAGAGGGATGGGATGCTTTTCACAGAAGTTAGTTATAGTTACTGTAAATGTGACGTGACATTAGGTATCTTAGCAACAGGGGTGTCGTAGTATCCAGGGCCCTAATGGGAGGGGGGCCTAAACAGCTTGAAATAAAGTTTTTGTTTTTTGGGGGGGTTGTTGTTTTCTTTTTAAATTTCTAATTGATTAGTGCGACAACTAAATTAAAATTGGCTGAATTTATCAGATGAAAGAGTTAAATTTGTAAAAAAAAAAAAAAAAAAAAAAATTACTAAAAGCTCGCTGAGGCCCCTAGTGACAGATCGTTTTGTTTTTTTTTTGTTTGTTTGTTTGTTTGTTTTTCTTTTTGCCTTCTGGATGGGCATTAAAACTTAAATGGTTGTATTTTGTATTTTACAAAAGTTTTTCAAAGAAAATCACCCAAAATCACACCATTTATGTGGTGTTTTATGTGTTGTTTTATTTTATGATCCTTGGACAGAACGTGTGTGACGAAATTATCAATTATCAAAGGGTAAGTTTTAAAAATCACCAATTTATGGTGCAGGGGGGTCATGTATTTTCTACTAGCCACCCAGGGAGTAAATTTTTGTGGCAAAATTGCAGAATTGTTTTGTCCCCCTCCTGTGCTAAGGTTCATCTCTAATTGCATCTAGTGCTGACAGAGAGGCTGATCTTGCTGTTGGAGCACCAGCATACACTGTCATGTCTTTCCCCAATATAGGCAAATCAGCGTTCCCAAAAAAAAATAGAAGAAAGAAAGAAGGAAAGGGAAAGAGCTGATGGAGCTTAACCATACGAGTAAGGCCCTGAAAAAGGGACTCAACATGACCTTCAGAGAGTCATGTGACAATATAAACGGTGGTTTTCTTAGGGCTCTGGCTCTTTTTTTATTGAAACATAACTGAGGATGTATTCTGTGAGTGCAAACGGTCATGGATAGGTTTTTTCCCTAAACCAGTCTTGCCTTTAGTGAGTGTCTTATATATAATAAAATCCAACTGGGTTATAACCATAGACTACAAAAACTGCAGTCCTTCAAGTAAAAAAGAAATAAATAGATGAACAAAAAATGTTTGTATGAAAATAACAACCGACTAAAATTTGTGTGAGGAATTTGTAAGGTTTTCCAATCCAATTCCAAGGAATTCCAATCTAAGGTGAGACTCTCCAAATAAAAACATAGTTTTTTTCTTTTCATGCACTGTTCAATTGAAAGATTTTTTGCTTCCATAATGTCTCCTTCAAAAATCAAAGGTACTTCAGATGTTTTTAACATATTAAAGTTCTGTTACATTTCTGCTGTTAATTAGATAATTAATATTTTGCATATTTAAACATGAACACATTTCTGAAAATTTGTACTACAAAAAAATAGTGGAATTTTACAAGTAGTTTTCTCAAAATTAGTTTTTTCTCGTACTCTGAGCCAAAAATGTCCACTTCAGTGACACTTACATCGACAAACTTTCTAATGTTATTCCTAAATATTCTAAAATTTCGTTTGTTTTTTTTTACCTTTGATCATTTATCTTTCAATTCAATTTCAATTCAATTTTATTTATAAAGCCCAATATCACAAATCACAATTTGCCTCACAGGGCTTTACAGCATACCACATCCCTCTGTCCTTATGACCCTCACAGCGGATAAGGAAAAACTCCCCAAAAAAACCCTTTAACGGGGGAAAAAAGCCTGATTTATAGAACACTTTATTACTTAAAACATGGTGAAAGTGGCTTTTTTATGGACATTTTGTGGACAAGATTTTATGACTTATGGAGTGACTAAAAGAAATATCTGAATTCCCTCTGAAAAAAAAAAGCTTTGACAACAGTGTATTACAAAATGAAGCAAGTTTATGTTCTGGTAATGTATGCAAAGTAGTGCACATTTAATTATATAATGCCCCATTTGCACATTTTAACATAACATTCGTAAAAACATGAATAAATAAAACATAATATATACATTTTTTTTAAAAAAAACAAAAAACGTCTAACTGCAAGTAATCACCTTGGGAATTTCCATGGTGGTATTGGTTTAAAAATGTAACTTCTTTCCTGGGGTGTCTCACATTAAAGATATAAAAGGTAACATTTTAAACAAAAAGCTTGCTTTTTTGTAGTTAATCTGTTTATTGTTATTATTTTAATGTATTGTATTGTTGAATATTGAGGTCACTCACTTTTCTGTACGTGAGCTGTGCTTCATAAACTCACCGCCGTTTGCTTCAATATATTTTTATTCATTACTTGCTGTTCAAGGAGAGCACCAACATTATTCAGTTTTTTCTGTCTCAGTGTCTAGAAGTTTCTTCTTATCCACTACAACAACTTTACTTCCATCCATTGTGTCAACAGCAGCAACCTTGAATGAAAATTGATTTACCTAATAGCTTTCAAAGCCTCTAAAATGCATCTAAATCACGGTCAGAGCTCTGTGTGCTATCCATCATTGTGACGACCATGCCATCAGTTCATTTTATTTGGTTTGGATGAAAATAATGTGGATGCCCAGAATGCAGACACTGTGCACAGTGATTTAAAAACTAATTAAGAATCTACTGTGTTTCTTTGCATCAGCGCACCAGCTGATTAGTGCTGCTGGTTCAGGCCAACTTTGTCATTTCTATATTGTATGTGTCTGGGGGTAGTGTTGAAGTCACCTGCAACTAGCTTCGTTCAGCTTGTGAAGGAACACAGGCCGGCACATACCGATGCATTAATCTCACAAATTGAATTTTGACATAAATGTAAAATGACTCATCAAAAAGGCTCTTGATTGAATTTTATGTTCACTTGTGGGTGAGGAAAGATGCAGCATGAGCAAACTATGCCATATTCAATGTAATTGCCACCGATAATAGCCAACAATAGCCTATAAAGTTTTACAATTATTGTTCATCCTTTTGACTGTCTGAGGCTTCAACTACTAAAACAATATATTTGAGAGGTATTACGATGATGATGATCATCTGGATGATGACTCATTTGGCAGTGAAGTGCCAAAACAACACATGACAGTATTTAGACCACAGATTCTGTAGTGTTATCACAATATAGGTCAAGCTTAAAGATCAGTTTAGTTTTATTCTACACTGTAAATTCTCCAACCTTTATTTTCTTCACTGGCAGAGGGAATCAGGGTTTATTTTTAATTCCCCCGCTGCCCAGTAAACTCAGAACTTCCTCCATATATAATGTATATAGATCTAATTCCACCAGTACATCAAAAATCATGCCAGTCATTTATGTAGCAATTTATTTTTCTTAGCTATTTATTTATTTTTACCCAAAACAAGGTTAAGATGCCCTGAATGTTACTTCATTTCTACAAAATGTTCACATTAAGAGTCTTGCAGCCTTAGGAAGGCTTGTAATGTGAAAATACATCAGGAAACATTGAGTTTTTTTGGCGATAGCATCACATTAGCCAGAGGTACTGCAAAGAAGTCATAACTGGAAGTCTCATTAGTTCCTTTAAAGATATAAATCTTTAGGATAGAGAAAATTAGTAAAGTTTTCTTTTTAAGAAAAGCTGGGAAGTTATCTAAAACAACAAGTTTTTAATCAAACAAATATGAGGAAATGATACATTTGTTCGGAACTACTGTCAACAGTGGATTACTCCACACTTCATGCTCTAGTGAGTATTTGTGGTAGCAGGATGGTGTATGTAGGATTGATTAAAAGTGAACAGTCTTGTCAGAAGAAGAAAACGTTGGCATTGTATGTTTCTGTAGACCATGGATATGTTACATTTGCACGCTTATGACATAGTTCAGATAGCATGTAGGCCATATCAACCAATCGCCAGAAAGAAGGCTGACATACTACGTTTCTGCAAACCATGGATATGTTACATTTGCATGTAATAATGTAGATATCAAGTGATCAAGTTTGTGGTTAGGTTTAGGCACAAAAGCACTCGGGTATGATTAGCAATAAAAGATGCTTAAAAGACCTGGTTTTGGTGGCACAATCCCAGCTGGAAATGCAGTGATGTCTCTTTAAATAAAACCACTTCTTGTAGCACTATTACTGCTGGAAACACAGTGACGAGTCACTACAAAACACCTACGTTTGGTGTCTGCCAAAAACTGCAGTTGCACTTGAGGCAGGCTCCAGAAGCAAGTCAGGTTCCAGAAGCGAGTCAATTCCCATAGACCCCCATGTTAAAATGCTCAACTTTACAGCAGAAATAAACATGTTTACAGCCTGGTACCAAAAAAACGGTTGTGGTCTCTATCGCTAATTTCCCCTTTCATGACAACTGTACGGGGGGTGATTTTTTTTATAACTCATCCGTTTAAATTTTATTAAGGCTTAAAGTTGCACACAAGTAAGGGCGTGGTCACTTTGAGTGACAGGTGGCGCCATCGGGTGGCTAACTAGTTGCTGGCTGTCTGCTAGGTGTCATCTCAGCTAATTCACAAGTCACTGAACCTGACCTCTCAGCTGTGTTTGTGCCTTTTGGATATTTTGTTTCGTGAGGGAGCCGGCACCAAGCGGGAGCATGAGTAGGAGCAGCCAACACCACAGGGCTAGCCAAAGTAGCATAGCTTGTTAGCCTCAGCTAACTTAGCAGCTTTGAGCAAAGTGGGCGTGTTTAAGCAACCAGGCTTCATTTGGCCCGCCTCTTTGCCCATTTTTGATTGGCCGGGAATTGGCGGAGTCAGGCACTGCCAAGATGGCGACGGCCAGAGCCACCTACTTTAAGCTTCAAACCCGCTCCTCAGAAACCAATGGGTGACGTCACGGTGACTACGTCCATATTTTTATACAGTCTATGATGGAACCACAATGATATCTCACTAAATCACAGGTTGATTTGTTGTTTGTTGGCCTCAAACAGTGGTCTGCAGTTTAGCAGGCATCACTCGGCGACACGCCATCCACCACTCCCTCCACCTCCGGATGATTAAGTCAGCTCATATACTACCTCAGTGAAGAAATGTTCATAAATTACCTATGAAACATACTGTCACATATTCATGGTTTGCAGAAACATACAATGCCAACATTTTCTTCTGGCAACTAAGCCAGGGGTGTAGCCATCATTTCAGAAGTCATGGGGACAAATTGTTCAGAGGTCTATTGAGTGATTTATCATCCTCTCGCATTCAGTTGCACCTCTCCTTAGCGGCTAAAGAACCACATAACCACAAACAGCCACAGTACAGCATCAGGGGACTGACTTTAGTTCTTTAAAATGATATACTATCAAAATCTAAAGTTTTAGCTGCCAAACTCTTGTTGAGTTGACACAGAATGACCCTCGAGCATCTACAGGGTAAGTAGCCAGATAATTAAGTGCCAAATACCTGCCAGGTTTCTCCTTGTCCCTCTTCTATCTATTGCAATAATATAGATAATTAGATAGGAGTGGGTTTATTCCTAGCACGAAACTAGCTAGCAAGGTATTTAACATAAGTAACAATAACATTAGTGTTCTTCTTAACTAGCTTAATTTGATATATTGGCATCTATTAATTAGTCATCATTTAGCTAACATTATCTACATGCAACAGCATTACTCAACTAACATGGTTTGTTTGGAAGAAACTGTGCAAGGGTTTTTGCTTCTTGCTGGCTGGTTTGCTGAACATAGTTAACACTGTGGCACACGTCTTGTTTGTGCGAATGATTCAGATCACAACATGACAGCATGTGTATGCCGTCTGGCACCGTCTACTCATGGTGCGTTTAAAGACGGCTCGGAAGAACACGTTACCACATGTTAAAAACAAATTGAACGGTTGTAATGGCTGTCAAAAGTGCAGGGGACGGAGGGCACAGATACAGGAAGTGCGGGGGACATGTCACGCGTCCGCTACACCCATGATATAAGCTGAGTGTTTTTGACAACAATGGCGCACAACAGCACAGCGGCAGAGAATATACCCAGCTTTGATGCTTACACATGTACTTGTTAGTATATACATTCATTAATGGTTTTGTGTTTTAAAGGGATTTGCTTTAAACAAATATAATATATAATTTTGCCAGCCTGCACCTGTAAAATAAGGGAAATGGTTCAAAATGAATGAACAAACAAACATATGATGATAACTTTGTTCTCCACCATGACAACTAAACCCACTACATAACCAGCCTGCCCTTCACATTCACTTTCCACCTTAAGACTATCAAGCACGCTACATCCTGCACTGGCACAACGGACCAGTATGAATGTACAGTAATTCCAGATAAGACTGAGCTGGAATTATTCGTCATGCATATCACACAGCTGCATTCATAGCTTGTATTTTTTTTACATAATTGCAGGAATACCTCGAGACGCAGAGCATAAGAAGAGCATAAGAACTGGCAAGAAATCATATTATGAGCACATTCCAGTGTAAAAATGTACAAGTGTATGATTGAATTAGGCTTGTTTTTATTGAGCTGGTAGTTTTCTGATCTGTAAATGAAACAAGGAGAACAAAGGTGGCTTGACTTTTAATAATTATGACAATCTATGAGTCATTTACACATTGGTTAAAATCATCAGTGTATTTCTTATGAGATGAGCAGAATTATGAGAGAGGCATAATTGCTGTAAACAAATGGAACAATCAGCAGAAAGGTTGGCGGCCTCTGCTAATGTGGAGGCAGAGGAAAGGATTACTCACTGTGCTGATGCTCTTAGAGGAAAGACCGAAACCCTAGAGAGCTGAGGGGAGAAGGGAGCAGCAGGGTTTATGGGAAATGTGGTCTGGATTTAGCACTAACCATAAAACTGATGTTGAAGATAGATGTAACTGGTCTCAGTAATTCAGTAATCTTTTATATTGTTGATGGCAGTTAAAGTATGACTATGTTTACTCTGAAAATGATAGATGAGGTTAACCCTCTGAAAGGAGACCTGCCCTGAGCGGCCGTAGCGGGTTGCTGTTTTCATGATCCTGTTTAAAATTGATTGCAAAAAGTTTTTAGAGCTAGAGTATTCATTCTTTTTGCAACAGAAAACTAAGACTTAGATCTTTTGCACCACTGCATTGTCTGTGTGTGATGATGTCATTAAATTATGCTACCAGAAATCCATAAGACAGTAAAAACGCATGGTGATAACACAGTGCTGTCTCGTCATGGTCACAGGAAATGGAGGTTTACATGATCCTGTTTAAAATCGATCTAAAATAAAAACTATAATAGCCAGATTGTTTTTTTTTTCTTTTCTTGCAGCCGAAGGCAAAACCGTCTGTCTTTTGCACCATCACACTGGCTGCTTACAATGATGTCATTACATTATAGTACAAGCAGTCCAAAAGACATCGATAACGCGCAGTGACACCATAGTATTGTCCCGTTATGGGAGATCAGTGTTTATATGATCCTGTTTAAAATCTTTTTGTAATAAAAACTATAACAGCTAGAGTCTTCTTTTTTGTCGCAGCAGAAAGCTAAGATGTCTGTCTTTTGCGCATTCATGCTGTTTGCTTGCAATGACATCATTATATTATACTACAAGTGGTCCAAAAGACAGTGAAATCACGCAGTGATGCCGTTATGGCTACAAGAGATCATTATTTACATGTTCCTATTTAAAACTGATCTAAATTTAATAAAAGATATAATAGCTAGAGCATTTTTTGCAGCTGAAAGCTAAGGTCCATAAGATGGTGAAAATGTGCAGAGGCACCAGAGGAGCAAAGAAGCAGGCCGATAGTGTTGACATTGTGTCATGAATTAAATTTTAAAAAAATTAAAAAAAAACAACAGAAATTCCTATTATCAATTATTATGGTTTGTTGACTTCCATACCCTTTTAGCTATTAGGTTGGTTATACAGATTTTAATGAACCACCAAAAAAAATATGTAGGCACTGAGGAAATATTTCTACTGCAGATGAAACTATCAAAATGGCTTTGCACTCTACGCGAATGAGCATGTTTTTTTTGTTTTTTTAAAGGTGCATGGTTGAATTAGCTTGTGTAGTGTTAAGCAATATTTTGGTCACGTTCCTGCATTTAGAAAGCTTTTGGATCAATACATATTTATGTATATATCTTTTTAAATTCAGTCAAAAAATGTCACATTTTTACAGAATTTCAATAATTTATCACTTATTGTGGTTTATTAACTAACTAGCTTAGGTAGTACAGATTTGAGGGATGTGCAGCATTTGAAAATAATCCAAGAAATGACATCACAATTAGCAAAAATACCAACATATGCACTGGCAGACCATTTCTATGGCAGAGTTCAAAGGGTTAAAAATTCAAACTGAACATGGCCTTATGGAGAACAAAGATCATTTTGGGGACATAAAAGTCATGGCCAGGCACAAAGATTTTTCGCAATAGTTTTTCTGCACAAGAACTTAAGTTAGTGATATAATTCAGTACCTCAGAAAACCAAACTGAAGGGGCACATTCATCAAATCCAAATGGAACAAACTATTACATGTATCTACTTATAATCAGAGAAGTCAGAAGTACAGGGCTTCATGTGACATGGGTAAACAACTGGACAGCACAAGGTTTGTATGATCATACTGAGAGGATGGAGAGTGTTACATAAAGGAGGCAAAACAGCAGATGATCGGGTAAAGACAAGGAGAACGTATCGAGCGGTGAAAAAGAGAAAAGCAGATAAAGGCCTCTCTCCACTGCTGATTCTGTACAAGACCTTGTGTCTTCAGTGTAAGGACAAATCAATAGACCTGATGTGTTCTTTCATGGCACATCCATCTTTACACCTGTATTTACAGGTATGTACAAGGGCTCTTTTTTCCTCTATTCACAACCCAGCGAGGTGAATGATGCCACTGACATTTCTCCAACTGCTCTCAGTATGTGCTTGAACTCCATTGCCCTCCTGCTCTCGTGTGTTGGCCACTACAGTACTATCCCCGGAGCAGTTGAATGTGTTATACTATTCTCAAACCTCATACACGTGGGATATAATTGACAGATTGACTTAAATGAAAACTGAAATTTAAAGTCAGGTATTAAAAAAGGGAAACCAAAAATCAAACGGCAACTGACATCTGTCTGTAAAAATGTATATGTAAATACTAAATGTGCCTGGATAGTGGATATGTACCACAATCTAAGTACATTATTTGGGAAAGCACAAATAATGAGAGAAATAGATGTTTCTTCTGTCTGAAGTTGTTTGTTACTATTCCAACATGTTCTCACTCTGACCTTGTCACATATCAACATTTGATCATGGACTTTCCACATCAAGATATAATGTGCAAGGTACCCTGGGTGCGTTGGTTGTTGATGTTCTGGGACGCTGTATGAACTTCAGCCCGTTACATGTATTGTCTGTTTTTAAAACACACTATGTTTTAACAGGAAATGCACAGTTTGCATACAGTCTCTTTGAAAAAAACGTGCTACGTCTGTGCAAATCCGTAAATTTCTGTTTTTTTTCCTTCAACAACAAACGTATGTGGTTATGTTTAGCCAACACACACTTGTGGTTGGGTTTAGGCATGGACGTCGTTAGACCTGGGCTATAGCCCCGGATCTTTTAAGCCTCCGTATTTTTTTATTTTTTTTACTAATAAAGCACCTCGTTTCCAACTTAAAGTCCACGGCACGGCACGGGAGCACAACAGACAGCAACGCACGCAGCACAGCAGCACAGCAGCACACAACACACTCACTGTCACACCAGCTTACATGGCATATGTACATGGCTATATGTTTGATTTGTTGTTTCTGTAAATCCCTAATGATGTTTAGTATATACACATACAACTGTCCGTTTTATGTTTTTTGATGTATTTCCCACTCCAAACTGACCACATACACACACATCTATATGTGAAGTAAGGGATAATGTATAGTGAGCCGGTGACTGTTGAAAAATAACTCCCGACAGGGGAATGGAACCACGGCGTGCAGTGGCTCACTATACATTATCCCACTTAGAACATGGCTTACTACTTACTTTTTCTAGTTGTTTGTGCCGGTTTGCTCCTGGCGGCCCTGCAGTTTTCTCTTCCTTTCTTTTTTCTTTTGCTGGGGACATGTCATTTTATAGCCAAACATCAAGCATTTTGTCCTCTCCAAAAATGTTAAAAGTGATGTCCTGAGGGGCGTGGGTAGCGTAGTGGATAGTGCCAGCGCCCCATGTACAGAGGCACTGCCTCGCTGCAGGGGCAGCGGGTTCAAATGTGGCCCCCGGACCTTTGCTGCATGTCAGTCCCCACTCTCTCTCTCTCTGTCTCCCCATTTTGCTCTCTGTCATTAAAGACAAAAAGCCCAAAAAAATAATCTTAAAAAAAGTGATGTCCTGAAAATGCTGCATTTTGCCACTCCGATCCTATTTGGCCAGTGTGGACTAACACTAACTGATTTTGATGCTCCTCAGTCTAAGGCCGTTGCTATGGCGTCCCTAGCAACGGAGCAGCAGAGCAGCAGTGATACCGCAAGAAATAAACACCACAGAATTTTGTTGATTGACCAATCAGAATCAAGTATTTAAGAGTGCCATGTTCTGAGCAAATTTACTCTTCTGTGCTTTGGAGGCTCATATCTCCGCAACGGAACGGTCGATTTGAGTGATTGACACTTTGTTTGATTCGTTAGAGCCAATAGAATGACGCTATACCCACCAACACGAGATTGACAGCACCCTAAGCCAATCAGAGTCAGCAGAACACGTTGTGGGGGAGGAATGCAGTCATTGTTATGCCCCCCCCCCAGGTCCTAAAGCCCATCATGTTTGCCCAGATTCATTTGAATGCAGCACAACATGTCGGTCTACCAGAATGTACCGTGTGGCCGAATTATTGTTTCACAGCAAAACAACAACGGTAAGAGAAATTTTACAACTATGGCTGGGCAAAACGATTTCTGTTGTTGTTGTTCTTTGGCCTCTATCTCTCTGATGCTTTGGTGTAGAGTGCTTTGGCATGGTGTCACGGTAGAGCCCGAAATATGATGAGTGGGTATGGAGTTTGATTTGTTGTTATTTATTTAGCTGTTGTTTGAGCTGTGTTTGGGGCATGTAAAAAAGGGTTTATACAGCCTTGTAGCCCAGGTTCTGCTGTTTAATTTGATGTGCAGCATATTCTTCGTGATCAGTGCATTGTTTCACACTGTTTGCAAAGTTGTTCTCAAAGTTTGGGTTTAACAGGTTTTAACCAACAATTTGGGTAACCCAAAAATAGAAGACGATATTTATGGCCCAAGGTGTAGGTTTGGTGAAGTCCAACTAGGGTGACTCTCTGTTGTCTGTTTGACTTTGTCTCACATTTCACAGAAACAGTGAGTCTATATAATGGGAGTAATTTGGGGCTGTTTTTCAGAGCAGTTCACATTGGCCGAGAACCTCTCCAAGCATCCTGGATGCTTGATAGATGCTGTACTTCTTGTAATAAACCTTTTCTTTATGCAAGCAAGATGGTGTCATCGGAGTCTCCTTCATCACCTTCACATCATCGCTATTTAAGAAACAACACATCAAATACCGGCACCCCCCGACAAGGGCCGGGGATAATGTGTCTGGAGAACAAGGAAAGTAAAGGGCGCCCCCTTAACTTTCCTTGTTCTCCAGTCACATTATCTCTGGCTGCTGTCGGGCGCCATTACACAATAATGGTGACCAGCCACATATCATGAAAGGACAGCTTTCACCAGAAGTCACTGCCCAAGTGCTGGTATTCAATGTCTTCGTAATGAGACCAGATTGGTTTGCAACATAGGACTTTGATTTTTTGACCTAGTTATTTAACTTTAACTAAATATACACAGGGCCTCATGCAGCAACATTCTCTTAATTTTTTCTCATTTTTTCCTTTTAATTTTCTGTTAAGAGGAAAAAAACAAGAGAAGTATACTCAAGATGCACCAAAAGTTCTTAACCATCCAAATCTGCTCTGACCCAGGTGCCCTGAATGATGAATCCAACTTGATCACAAGTCACCTATTAGCATAGGTAATGTCCCCGAAACAGTACTTAAGGGCAGATGTTGTGCAGTGTGCAAAGACTCTGGCACATGCCCCAGAATTGGAGAGATGATGCATTCACACACACACACACACACACACACACACACACACACACACTGACTACAAGGAAAAGCAGAAAGTGCTAATATTTGAGAAGGTCGAACAATGAAATATTTGTGCATGCAAAGGTCTCAATTTCGAAAGGAACTAGTAAAAAGTTAAAGTAACATTAAGGTACATCAGAGGGGCCCTGTTTTCAAATCTAGTATATTCTCAATCATTTTTACTTTATTTTAAGCCCACAGGATCAATAAAGATAAGTTAAATGAGATGGTATTTGACTAACTGGCACACAGAAATATTACAGGAGCACTGGTTGTGTTGTCGTTCTTATGACACACACACATTGTACTGGATGGAGGTGACAGAGTGTTGACACACTGAATTGGGAGAAAGAGTCTGGGGAGGAGCAAAACATTTTTTTAAATGTTAATTAATTAATTAATTTTTATTTAGTTTCAATAAACTGATCGATCATTTCTTATTGGCATTGCCTATCACACTGCCAGAGCCCAAACTGATGTATTGAGATTAAAACCAACAATCAAAAACACAAAAGGACTGATGATAATGATGTTAAAAGCAGCAAATTCTCACATTTTAGTAGGTGATTCCAGCTCATTGTTTGGTACAGTATAAATTGGCATGTGTTACCTAAAATACAACTTTGTTCAAAGGATTAAAATTATTTTTCAAGTTATTTTTCCAGCTCTTTTCCACTAGATAGAGCTGATTTGATCCTCCTCTATTATTTGTGGTATACCCCAAGGTTCTATTTTAGGCCCTCTTCTGTTTTCACTAGCTAAGCCTGTACTGTTACAGGCAGCTGTATTTTCCCTTAAAACCAAGTTCATGATCTCCAGTAACTGTTAAATGATGGAGGTTTTCAAATGGCAAACATTTTCTTATTACTTTATTTATTTTCACCATTACACTAATTTACTTATTTTTATTTTAAATACTTAATTGTATATTTAATGGGACTTTAATGTTGAAAAAATATAATTTTCAAAAGCTACATTTCTTTAAAACAGTTATCTTTTAAATAAACAATGAGTGGCAACACAACAAGCGCTATTAATAAGTGATAACTGAGTGGTAAAAGGTTAATGTATTTAGAGACAATTTGAATTTTGAAGAGCAAATGTAGCATCCTGTTGTGTGTGAGTGGCTGAATGTGTTGTGTGTGTTCAGTTTACCACGCACGCTACAGAACATGGTGTGTTTCAGTGTGTTTTGAGTTTCATCTAGTCCTTGTCACCCAGCATGCACCCCCCAGGCGCTCATCTTCCCTTCCACCCCCACTGTATTGGTGTGTATAACCCCAGCCCGCTGGGCGGTGTCTCATGTTGGGAGCCTGGTACTGTTTCCAGCTATCCCCACACTGCTGCTGCAGACAACACGCTGACCCAGATTCCTGCCCCCTCTGTCTGAGCGCGTTCCACCTGTTTGTTTACAACCCCCCTGACATACACACACACACACACACACACACACACACAAACACACAAACACACGCATACACTTACCCACTGTTTCAACAAGAGCAGAATATGAGAACAGAATATTCCTCCTTCACGAAAAAAAAGAAGAATTTGATTTTCTGACAAGATTGTGTAGAAAAATTAAGTGAAAATATATGTGAAAAATATCTTATTAAAACGTGGGTTTTGTATGTTTGTGTGTTTACCAGCAAAATTATATTCAATGAGTCAAGCTTCTGAAAAAATAGCTGCTATATGTTATTTGACATTGAACATCCTTGGATAATGGTGGTCGGGTGGGGTTCAACTTTACTGGGAAAAAAAATGTACACACAAATGAAAAATAATATATATATATATATATATATATATATATATATATATATATTTCACTTGGACAATAATAACAAAATTGTAAACTACAAATCATGTACTGTTGTAATGCTTGCAATATGTTAGTATACCAACATATATCAATTTGTTACCATGGCATGAGTGGTAATACCAGCACTGGTATTGAAAACACTGATATATTTTTTGAAATATATTTTTTTCATCAGGTATATAATGGAATAACACTGAATATATAGTACTAACAACAGTGAATATTCAATTGTTTGTTTAATTCATCCTTTACCATAAAAGGACAAATCAACCATTTGGTTGAGCATGGCTTTGGACAGTAAAAAACCATACTTATTATTCTCAATGATTAAAGCATATATTTAACATTACAGGACAATACATAACATTAAATGTATTGTTAAATAACAATTAATGATGAGAAGTTTTGTTGTTGTTGTTGTTGTTGTTTTCAATTCTAATCACATTAGCTCAGCTTCACTACCTTTGCCATAAGAGGAGAAATGAACCATTTGGATATGACCCCAGACCTTTATTTTTGTATAAAGTCACATAAATCTGTACAGTTAAACCCTTAAACTATTACATGCCAAGCCCTCATGTCTGTGATGACTTTACAATTATGTATAATGTATATATTACATAGAATTATGTACATTTGTATTAACAAGGCAGGAGCAGATGGACTTCAAACAAATGACAGCCACACTCCTGTTGGTTTATTTTGTGAGGGCATATGTTTGCTGCATGCACCTGCAACCTTGTGGCACTTGTGTCAGCTATGATTTGAAACTAAACATTATGGCACTTATTCACTATGGCTTCTCCTCCTCTACTGAGGCTTGGAGTGTACCTCACTTCTTGTTGCTTTGAACAAAAGTGTCTCTTAAATGAATGAATTTTAATGTAAGTGTAAAAACTATATTTTATTTCATATATTTATTTATTTTGGTATTCCAAGTTGTTCTTGGGGCTGTTGTAGCCTAAATTTCTTTAGCCACTCACAGCTTTAAAGGTGAAAGTCGCTTCTTAATTTCAGCTGTACACTCAAAACTTGCAAGCATGCTGGGTTGGAATTATGTATAAAATAAATGTGTAGTGTGCAGTGAGGACACAGGTCTAAGCCTGATCCCCAGTAACACATTGGTTTGATTCAATCACTCATCAGGCAAAGAAAAAAAAGAAACATTTTGCAGTTGTTTTTCAAGCACAGATGTGGAAGGTGGAATTTCAGTTTGCATATTATTACCACCATCGAGGAGGTTATGTTCTCAGTTTGGTTTGTTTGTCAGCAGGATTATGGAAAAACTACCACCTCCATTTTCATGAAACTTGGTGGAATGTAGTATGGGCCAAGGAAGAACCAATCAAATTTCGGAGTGGATCTGAACCATGAGGTGAATATACAAATTATTTTTCTGTTTCGTTAACATTGCAAGATAGGGCATTTGGCCTTGGTGGAGGTCTGCGCTCTCCGAGGATCCCTCTAGTTGCAAAGTGGTCCTGTAAAATTCAATGGTGTTCTTGTTCCATTTTTAGTACATGGGCATGTATGGTCTGCATTTGAAAGTCAACGCTCTTAAGTTTTTTCCCAACAGTCAGAATCACTGTAAGTGCCTCTGCCATTGAGTTAAATAAGTTTCAACACACTAAAATAAAAGTTTTCTTTTCTTTTTTTTTAACTTCACTTGAATATTTACTTGAAAATAAGATGCTGCAGATGACAAGAGCTGGAACTTTTTTAGCTAGAAAACACAATGGGACCATATTATGAAGCCTCACTTAGTCCAAATTCAAAGTAGATAACAATATCATAGAAAATAAACATTCTACACATTTTTCAAAAGTTTTGTCCAGGCGATTTCCAAAAAAGAGGGTAAAATAATTTACTGAATGTGAGATTATGAGTGAAATACTAATCAGCACACGCAAATGTCTATTTAGGAGCTTACTGTACATAAAAAAACATTTCTAGAAAATCCAAATTGATTAGAAAGGCTGTTTTTTCCGTTAAGGCAACATAGGAGCCATTTATTTATCATACCTGTACATTAGAACAGTCCTCATGATGATAAGGGTTTAAAAAAAAAAAACAAACAAAAAAAAAAAACGCCTCTGGAGGTCAGGAGTGTCACTGACTGCAAGACCCATAAGCCTCAGGTGAGGTGGGCCAATCACTGGCTCTTTAAATACCTCTTAACTGAAGGACCACACTTCCTTCCAGTCTAGGCCCTGGTTGGCTATTGAGGCCATAGCAACTGATGCAGAGCTTGGCTTGAGTGAGGTGTCAATGGAATGGTCAGGAGCTCTAATAATAATGTAATAATGGAAATATGTACATTTGAAATGTTGCAACAGCAGTCCATGGATTTCTATTGATGTAATAAAGTGTTAGGACTAAATATTTCACTTGATTTAGACAATCTGGACAACTGGCAGTGTGTGAGACATGAATCAGAGCTGTGTAAACTGTGATTCTGTCAGGATAATATTGATCTGTGGGTTATGATAATGCTTCATAGATTAGGTATAACTGTTTGTTTGTTTTTTGTCTGACAAAAGTGTTTATTGAGCCTGCTGTGGTGGTTGTACCTTGAAATGGTCAGGAGCATAGCTTTTAAATGTTATGTAGTATGCATAAACCACTTAAACAACAACAAATAATGCTCCTGTTTACATATCATAATAATCAAAACAGTTTTGAAGGAAGGATCAAGCAAATAATTGAAAGAGATATGTTCACAAAGGTTGATTATGTATTCTTGTTTTACTAAGGTCATGTATTGCGTTTGTCAGTTTTGCTGAGAAAATTATCTTCCTCTGAAGACCATGTTTAAACACACTGCAGATGGGATTCACAAGAGCCACAAGGAAGGTTGGGAAAAAGTAAGTGGATCAAATAAAAACTGATTATTATAAACAAAACCCTGGTTTGTGTTTATCAAACTGGAATTTGTATTTGAGAATCGATGAACTGTAAAAACCCCCACAGACTTCACTCTCTGTCTCTGTCTTTGAGAGTAATAATAGTTTTTCTCAGGTGGAGTTGAACTGTGGCCAAAGTGAATTGTGTACGTTTTTAAGACTCGTTCACTGTCAAGGATCAGTCCAAGCAACCTGTTCTCATTCCAAGGTCGTCAAATACCGCCCTTGGTCCGTGATTTCCGTGTCAGGCACTGACAAGAAAAGCCATCCTTTGCAGCAGTATGACACACTGCTGGGCGGTGTCAGTTTATATGCTACCAGACAGTGTCAGTTTGAAACACTGCGGGAAAACAATGTAACTATAGGACGGGCAGGTCCAACAAACACTGGACTTTGCCCTAAGAGCCGGTGTTCATGTTCCATGAATGTTGAGGCAAACCATGTTTATTTCTAAACCTAACCACGTGCATTTGTTGCACAAGGAAATAAACATATATACAAGGTGACTGTGGACGTTATGGGTTAATCTAATGAGCAGAAACTGTGAAAACATAAGTGTACTATGAAAGGACACAATGCTTGTAAATTCACTTCATCCCAGAACGTCAACAACAGACTTGGGAGGATATCTAGCATGTCATATGTTGACATCAAAAGTCCACTGAGTGAGCGGTGATATGTGATAAGTTGGGAGTGAAATTACTGTATGTTGAGCTCACCTGCTGTAAACTAGACACTGAATACAGAACGCCATTTGCACAATTAACATTTTTCATCACAAGAGTAAGAGATTGAATGCAACTATCCAAATGAAGATTTTCCTTCATCACAAATACGGATATTGACACTTCAAACTGTGATGATACTCATCATAAGTACATTATCTGTACTAGATAGTCTTTTCATCCGGGTACTTGGCTCAACTCCATTTTTAACTGTCACCTGCTGCCTGAATTTTGTGTTTTTCTTTCCATAAATGATTACATTTCTCCCATAAATTGATGTATAAAAATCACCAGAAAGCAGGAAATTAAGTGTTTAATGTTTGAAATTTCCTGGGGGAGAGCCCCCAGACCACACTCTTCCTATGTGTCCTCCTAGTGTTGAAATGTGTAACCTATGCTCTTATTAGCAGCTGAGGCTATGACCTTTGGGTGCACTGTTTTTTCCTGACCTGCCATTATTATCTCTAATCTTATACCAATCCCCCCAAAACATTGCCAAAAATTGCATGTGTTGATGACCATTTAAAGGAAAAAAAAGTTTTTTCATCACCAACCACGATTCAACACAGAGTGACGCCCTTGGTCTTAGTTATAATCAGCAGGTAAAGAGCTTGTGACCTGAACTTCTCAGAGCACCTCACCTTCTTAACTAAAACTACCTTTTATCAGCTCAGGAGACACTGCAAAGGTCAGACCGCACCCTGCCCTGTCGAATGCTGAGAAGCTTATGCATGCCTTCGTCTCATGCAGACTGGATTACTGCAATGCACTTTCTCTGGCCTCGCTCACAAATCAATAGCAGACTGCAGCTTATTCAAATGCAGCAGCTCACATCCACACTACAACAGGAAAAGTGAAGACATCCCTCTAGTCTCAGCTTCTCTAGTTTTAGGCAACTAATTTCGAAATGTAATCGATGATGTTCAAGCAACGCACGGGTCTGGTTCCTGGTCACATCCTGGACCTTTAGGCCTGAATCAATAGGCACACACACTTACACTTCAGCTTTTCTTGTTCCAAATCTAGGCTAAAGATGGGAGGCTCTGAAACAGCCTAGCCATGAAAATCAGGTTTAACCACAAGTCACTGAGCAGGGACTGACTAACCCATTCCTGAGCCTTTGCTTTGGACTTCAGCTCTGCATGATATCCATTAAAAAAACAAACACTTTAAAATTGCATGAACAAGTGTTCAGATATTTCAGGGGAAAAACAAAAACAAAAGGTGAATTAAATCATTTAACATCCTCTATGGGAATATTTAATTGAGCCAAAAATTGATAGTTTAACAGTAAAATATATTTTTTTTGTCAAATTAACGACCAGGTGAGAACAAATGGGGAAGGAAAAATAAATAAAAATAAACAGGCAGTTTGCTTCATTAAGTGTTTGATCAAAAAAGGGGGATAATTAATGTGGCTCAGTGTGGACTCCTCATTCTCAGAAGTCACGATGTAATCGACACATATACAGAGGGGCAGAAACAGTGTGTGTGGCAGTGGTGGTTGGTAGTGGAATACTGGGTTCAATGTTGTATCCTCCTCCCTGACACCCCTGACCGCCCGCACTGCACATTGCCCGTTCCAGGAAACCCTAGTGCTGAACTGAATAATTGATCAGCGAGTCTCCCTGCTGTCTCTACGTGAGCTCTCTCTGTTGGCCTCTATGTCTGTCTGCCACTTTGTTTGCCCGGCCTTACTGTACATCTTCCCTGCCGCCTCAGTTTGTCTCCACTCTGAGTCTGCCTGTGGAAGGGAAAAGTCTGTTTGTCTCATATCCTGTGTTTATGGTTGTATTGTTAAGCTGGGTGTGGTGGTTGTTTTGCTGTATTTGTTAAAGTTGGACAAGAATTTGTAGCACTTTTTTGTGTAGGAAAAAAGGAAACCACACCTATTGAAGATATCTGACATTAAAAATAATCTCTTAATTTAGACATATTGGTGAAATCAGTGCTTCAGCTTAAAGCCTCTAATTGGGTCTTTACCATAGCCATGGTTGAGTGTGTAGGCCTTTTTCACAGCAGACATTTTAACTCGCCTTAAGGCCCTGACACACCAAGCCGATGGTCGGCCGTCGACCAAAGTCGGGCCGTGGGTGAGTGTCTGTCGGCCTAGTTTTTGCGGTGTGTCCCGTACTGTCGGCACTTCGGCGTTGGCGTCAGTGGCTTTTCGGTCGATTGAGCATGTTGAATCCGCAGCGGAGCTTGTCGGTGAGAGAGATCACTCTGATTGGCTGTTCAGGTTTTATTTCCTCGTCCCTGTAGTGAGTGAATCTGCCTGTAGTGAAACCACGGCTAACCGGTGCTTCCTCCTTAGGCTCCACTTCACTCAGCTGCCCACAGATCCGCTGCTTCTTCCCACTTTAACCTGAATAACAACCGGAGCTAGCTGGGAGCGGCTAGCGGAGCCTTAGCTGCAAGACTAAAGACTAAATTAGCAGCAATGTGTGTCTAACTCTGGATGATGGAGCTGCTGAATGGAGTTTGCAGCAGTTGCTGTTAACAGTTAACTCCACTTGTTAGCCGCTGAACGGCAGTGAAGTGATCAGCCACTGGTTGCCAGACTTCACATCTGATCCCTGTAGGACTCCACTCAGTGCCAGACTGGAGAACATTCATGGGTTGATGCTGTTTGACAGGCAGGTAGGAGGCTCAGTTGTCTGTGAGTGTAGCTGTGCTGTAAGTAAACCGTCTGAACTCAGATCAGTTTTCTCTGACAGAAATGAAAGTCGGGTTTTACTCACAGACTCTGAGATGACATGAGTTTATACCTCCAGACTAACATGTTGCAGTTTAAGAAAGAACTTAGGCTTCTATTAAGTTATTTTTCTTCTTCTTAACAGTGAGATGGATAAGTCAGAGTTTACACTGAACCTGGGTACAAATCCCAGTTGTCTCAGATTAGTTATCGGTGGTGTCAAAGTTTGTGAGAGCATAAATAGAGTTATGCTGAGCTTTTCAAATGATGATCAGAAAGTGTGTGCTCGTAAGTCACCTCTTAAACCTGTCAAACACTGCTGGAGAAATGACAGTTTTTAAGTGTGTAGAAATGATTTGTAGTTGTAGAAAAAATTGCACAAATTAAAATATTTATACAACCTGTCACCCTGATTCTGATTCCTGATACATGATTTAGCCTAGCTGGATAACAAAAACAAAAAAACAAACAAACACACAAACACAAAAAAATGTAGAAAACAGAATGACTAAAAGTTGACTAATATGCCATGAATTTTCGTTGACTAAAACTATGAAGGATAAAAATGACTAAAATGTGACAAAAACTAATAAGCATTTTCGTCTCAATATTAAGACTAAGACTAAAATAGCTGTCGAAATTAACACTGTATGTACTGTTTGGGAGCAGGGTGAATGGAAATAAATCTGCAGTAACACATGGCTGATAGCTTTAGCTTTCAGTCGTTAAACAACAAACAATCCCTTTGAACTGGACAGTCAGACAATGGTTTAGATGGCCCCTAATATTTTGCCATTTTCAACCAGTTTTGTATCATAACAGTGTGGGTATTATGTGCAAATGAAATACGTTACACTTTGCTCCATCTTGCCATTGCCTAGATCTCCTTGCGCATATGCCAGCAAAAATCTGACAGAAGACACATTTTGTGTTATCAAATAGTTGTTGGTTTTCTACCTCTTCAGTAAACATGAATGGCACATTGTTTTTTCTCTGTTTTCTCTATTTATTTTTTAATTGTAAGAAAGCACATCGTTTTTTTTTTTTTTTTAATTTTTTAGGACACACAGTCACAGAAAACTGAAGTTTAGTGTTGTTTTTTTAGCGCTACCTTAAGGACTAAGGTGTGAGTTTGCCACAAGGACACTTTGACTAATAGCCATTTGCATAGGTTTGTGGGTTGTGTCAGCCTGTCTGTGTAAAGTTGGATGTGTTTGGGACTCTGCATGTGTAGGAGACACATAATAGAATAAATATTTAGGTGTAGGTGCTGTGGCACAGTGGAGGCACAGACTGCTGTTGATTATATGGTTTCAATCTCTACACATTCAAGAAAGAGTGATTGCCTGTCAATGACCACACACACACACGCACACGCTTACTCACAAACCTCCACATAGGCTTGAAATGTGATTTATCAAACTTGGCCTGTGCCTTCTTTGCTGTAGCCCTCAGGACTGGAATTGCTTAACAGTTTTTTTTTCTTTTGCAGATGAAGAGCAAAGAGTGATTTGTTGAACTAAAAAAGTGTGAGGAGTCACCTATGTCATCCATTTAATCCCACTGCTGTCTCCCCCTACGGGCACCCATACTGACAGGCTTTTGGGTTTGGGTATGGGAGCTGAGTGCTGTGATTAAGGCAGAGGCGCTGAGAGGCATGAGCCACGGCCAAAGCCATTTCTGTGTTTGGCTGTGGGAATGGAATCAGTGACTTGATGGGCCTCATTTCAACAAGCACAGAGTATTAGGTAAAGATTTTAAATTATGACAGCACACACAATTATTAAGTAAATAACGACATGCACATTTATAAGCCAAACACTCCACATTCCAGCTGTATTCTTGGGACACGTCCTTGGATTCTGGGGCGCCCATCCTTTAACATGGTGCTCATTTTTCCCCTAAAACTGTACAAAACAAACAAAAATAAATAAATAGAAATACAGCAATCTTGCCTAAAATGTTAACAAGCATTTTCCATCTTTAACTTAATTTCTTTTCGAAATGAATTTATCTTTTACTCACTTAAAGCTGCAGTAGGTAGAAAGCCTGGAAACGGTTGATTTTTGAGTCTCATCTGAGTTAGGTTTCGTTTGTCTCCGCCCTGAGCCCCTCCTACCAGACGAGCATGCGAGTATTTTATCCTACTTGGTTCTATTTCTCCCTCTCTGGGAGCCCGGTCCATCCCTCCCTCGTGGCCCCGCACATATACCCCCAAGGCTCAGCTCTCCCTCTCCGCGCAGCAGCCCTCCCCATCCCTCCCTCGCTGACCCGCACATACTCCCGAGCCTCGCTCTCCCTCACCACGCAGCAGCCCGCCCCATCCCTCCCTCGCGGCCCCACACATATATCCCGAGGCTCGGCTCTCCCTCTCCGCGCAGCAGCCCTCCCCATCCCTCCCTTGCGGACCCGCACATACTCCCGAGCCTCGGCTCACCCTCACGCCCTCCGGCTGGGCCCAGCCGCACCTCACTAATAGCCATTTGCGTAGGTTTGTGGGTTGTGTCAGCCTATCTGTGTAAAGCCCTCTGGGGCTCCCGGGAACCGAGTTCTGTCTTCCTTTTTTTGGGTTTAGCCGTGTAGGCAGTTGTAGCCAATGCTGGAATAGCTATTTTACCTGGTGCACTGTTCACCATTGCAGCTTGCTCTCCCCTTCTGCCGGCGGCACGGGAACACGCATATGCAGTAGAACAGCCAATAGGAACGCAGTGGTCTGAGCTGACCTTTGATTGGTTGATGCACATCGGCACAATACTGATTCTTCAGAGGCTGAACACAGAGCCATGGTGAGGTGCAGAAACCTGTCTGTTTGTCTCAGACCACTTGATTTACATTATACTTAGAGGATATTATAAAATTTTTACTCAATTTTACCAAAACAATGTTGCCTACTGGAGCTTTAAGTATCCACAGTAAAAGAAATTTTGAACAGGGCTGCCCAAACCTTTGCATGCCACCATATCTCTATTTGACTGGATAGATTTAAGTGTTTCTCCAGGGATATAAGAATCCCGTTAATGGAACATTTTGAGCTTTAGTTGTGAATCACAGTGCAAAATGAGGAAAAGATAATATTGATTGATTTTGATCTTGTATTTATTGATTTCTTTATGTAATTTTAGATAAACATCATCTGGGTTTTGGCAAGACGGTTCCCTCCCATAATGTGACTTGGCAAGTGAATGGTGTGGACTTCACTTGTATGCAAATGCAATGTTGACTTAGGGTTCACAAGGGACACAAACAGTGGGCTTTTGGGGGAAAGTCCTGTGTAGTTTTGACCCATCCATCCATCCATCCATCCATCCATCCATCCATCCCAACCTCCTCTCTACGCAGACGCAGCTATTTATGCGACATCACCTGACTTCTTCCTTTGTTCCTGTCATAATTAATAAGGCAACTAGAGGTCATTGCTTAACAATAAACGTAAATATGGGTCGTAATTATCTGCTTGCATAGATGACCTATATTGTAGCTTTTTGGAGGAATCCCAAAAATCACAGTTTACTTTGCTTAGCTTTACAGCTATCACACCATTGGTGGAATATATGTTTGATAATAATTGATCAATTCAACTATTATTGGCTACTTGTATAGATATTACCTGCATTGCATTGGATGGCTGGCTGAAGTCAGTGGACTGGTCTGGCCTACCAGGGAGGTTTGAAGTCTGGCCGTACCAGAATGGCATTCTTCGCAAAATTGCGCTCTATGGACACAACAACAAGCTGAGACTGTGATTCAAGTCCTTCGAAGAAGAGTTTAAGGTGACGAGAAGTATTGCAGTATAGAGACTCAACCGATCCAAAGGTGGCCAAAGCCAAGACTGAATATAAGAATGGTAAGAAGTGGAGGCTAGAGGAGGCTGCTCAGTCAAAGTCAGGACTGCATTACAACAGGCCAGTGGGAGAGGCGACAATTGGCAGGGCTGGACTGGGATCCCTTTCCCACATTAACATCACTAAAGCAAAGCAAATGTGTTGCCTAGTCCAGAAATAAGTAAGAGCAACAGTTAAGAATGAGAGATCTTACAGGATGGTGGGAATTATGCAACAAGGATTTTGAGCAAGATGGGAGAACTCACCAGCCCCTCAAACCACACCCTGGGGGGCAAACTCAAATCACCAAAATGTCAATTGTGCTCCAAGTATGGAACCCAGAAGCACATTCTGAGCAGCTGTTCGAGGGCAGTGGGAGAGGAGTGGCACAGTAGGAGGAATGACCAGGTCCTAAGACTCACTGCTGAACCCATTGTTGGGTGGGCCAAGTGTTCCCGCTCCTCCAAGCAAGCTATCACCCTTATCAGAAATGGGAAGCAGCCAAGATCTGCTGCAAAAACATCTGCAGGTACCCTGGCCTGTGTGAAGGCCTGGCAGCTGTTGGTGGACCTTGAGTGGCAAGTAGAGGGCTGCATTGGGACTGGACCCAACGCAAATATTGCGGGAGCGGGCGGTTTGGACTTTGCTGCGGGGGGAACAGAGAGACAAACATGAAAGAAGATGTGCAGTTTATTGTGTTTCACCGGCGACGAGCTGTCATTACGCGCGACAATTACGCACAGCTACATGCTCTTTATAACTCACTGTGAACCTATGTTGCATAATAAAGATTTCCCCCCCTCGTAATTTTTAACTGCCCCCTCAGTAATTTCATTCTGGCGCCAGGCCTGCCTTAACCTCAATCACTGCATTTAAAGGTAGAAAAATAAATAAAATACAGAGGAGGAGAATAGAATATGAAACAGCCTTTATTTCATTAAAAACTAAATGAAAACAACGAAATAGGAGCACTATTCCTGACCAGTGCGTCAAAAGACATGCAGGCCAGGGAAACGAATCAAACAACCCCATGAATCTCTTTATTAATAGCCTATAAAATGACGTGTTTTCTCCTGCGGAACGGGAGAAGACACAAAATCAATGCATCTCTATTATTGTGGGGGCATAAATTCTCAGAGTTTTGCGGGTGCGGGCGGGAGTGGATATACACATTGCGGGAGCGGGCGGGAGTGTAATACACACGTTGCGGTTGTGGGCGGTAATGGTCAGAAATTCAGCGGGAGCGGGCAGGAGCGGGTTGAGGAAAACAGTCCCGCGCAAGGCTCTAGTGGCAAGTTCCCCAACCACATTGTCACTCACAGCTTGAGACCAGATATTGCTCTCCTTTCCGAGTCCACCAAACAAGTTCTGTTGGGGCTAACAGTCCCTTAGGAAGAGGCCTTTGAAATGAAGCTTGCCAAGTAGGAGGGGCTGCTCATTGGTTGTCAGCAAGCTGGATGGACAGCAAGGTGTCTCCCGGTTGAGGCTGAATGCAGAGGCTTTGCACCCTGGACCCTGTGCAGAGACTTCGGTTCGTTGGGCATTGAAGGAGTGAGGGAGAGAAGGAGGAAGAGAAATCCTCAAGATCAGCATCAAATGGGTCACCATGAGGAGTGTGTATAGTGTTAAAAGACCCAAAAAACCCAATGATCCTAGGAAGACTATTGACTATCAATATATCTACTTGCACAGAGTATACTGAGGCAATTAAAGATATACTGGTATTTTTACAATAATGATATAGGGCAAATAATTTATATCATGAAGTAAAGAAAAAGACCTGTCAACTCCTGAGAAACTTTCCTCTCTGCCTGTCTTCACATTGATGGATGGTGTTTAGTCAGACACTGTGCAGCCATGATCTACTGCTAAACAAATCTGTGCAGATTGAGAGATGAGTGAGTCTTGACGCACATGAATGGAGAGAGGGTATTGATATATCATTAATCCCATCTGTGTTTCAACAACTGATGTTGCCTCTCTGGACATCAGCCAATATTTCAACAGAGACTTATTACATTACATTATTACTCCTCCTGCAGCGCTTCCCCACGAGCCACAGTTTGGACAACCATCTCCCTCCAACAGATAAAAAACAGCCATTCTGTATTTTTCATGTTACATGTCATTGTCTTTACACTGAGCCAAAGAGTTCCATAACATTTACAGTACTTTTTATTTACTTTATTAATCCCCCTGAGGGGAAATTCAATGTTTTCACTCTTGCTTGTCAATTACACACAGGTCCGAAATACACACATGCACAAACAGGACCTATACATGCACAAAGTGGAGAGATGTCAGAGTGAGGGGGCTGCCCTTGGTGAGGCGCCCTGAGCAGCTGGGGTGTTCAGTGCCTTGCTCAAGAGCACCTTGGCAGTGCCCAGGAGGTGAACTGGCACCTCTCCAGCCACTAGTCCACGCTCCATATTTTGGTCCGGACTCGAACAGGCAACCCTCCGGTTCCCAACCCAAGTCCCTATGGACTGAGCTACTGCCGCGCCAATGTCAATTCAATTTCAGTTTCAATAAGATACTGTCTTTGCATCGAATGAGTCATATTTCAGGTTTATGAGATTATTTCATTCCTGGTAGTGTTGCAGATCCCATATTATTCATGTTGTGTCAATCACCTTAACTGCAGAAAGAACAAGGCCTTCATGTAGAACATGCTTTATCAGAGACACGCCTGTGATCCTTTATTTTTACTTGTTTTGTAACTATATAGTTCTTCATGTTTTAGTCAGAAGCCACCTTGTTTTCTGACCTGATCCTGTCTTAATTTGCTGACAATACAAACTCAACACTTCCTCCATGGTAACTTGTTGTCATTCGGCAGTGCTAATTCATCAGTACAACAGACTCATACCATAGTCACCACTCAGCTCCTCTCATAATCTCCTCTCTCAAAGAAATATTGTTATCATCCACTAATGGATCCATTTCGCAACAGACATTTTCAGTTGTCATAGTGGGAAAAGCACAGATGTTATTAAAAACATTAATGGCAGTGTGGCAGAGAGCCAATAAGGGGGACCCTGGATAGATTAGCAGGACCCTGAAACTGAAGCAGCGAATGTAATTCAGCCATTATTCACTTTATCTTTTTTTACTCTTGTGCTTTCCCTTTTTCTGACGAATTAAAGTGTTTGCTGTGAAAAAGGCCCATACACTCCATTTGCTTCATATATTTTTGGATCACTATTAAAATCCTTGCGGTCCTGTGAAATCCACCTTATTTCACCAAGAGAGGTAAAAGCTGGTTTTGTTCCAATTTTAGTACATGTACAGTACGTTCTCATTTGAAACGCAACACTCTGAATTGTTTTTCTCCAATGATCAGAATTACTGTAAGTGCTTCTCTCATTGAGTCATGCAAGTTTGAAAACACACTGAAATTAAAATTTTTTATATCTTTGCCTGAATATTTACTTGAAAAAAAAAATGCTACAGAAAACAATAATTAGGAGGTATTAGCTGGAAAACACAATGGGACCATATCAAGAAGCCTCACATGGTCTGAATTCAAAGTACACAGCTCAAAAAAATTAAGGGGGCATTTAAATCACACTTTAGATCTTGATGAACAAATTATTCAAGTTGAAAATCTGTACTGATGTACATTGTATAATTTGTTGAGAACAATATTATGTAACCACGGTCAATGGAAACCAAAATCATCAACCCACTGAGGGCTGGATTCAAAATCACACCAAAAATCAAAGTAAAATATTGAAATCACAGGCTGATCCAATTTGCGCAAATTTTATCACAGCAACTCATAATGTGACTCAGTACTGTGTATAGCCCCTGCTTGCCTATGTGACAACCAGTTTTGTGTCGTATCCTGCCAGAAATTTTTCTGACCAAGTGTTAGAATCGGTATGTAACCTTGAACATCTAATTATAGTAATCATTATGTCAACTTGTCATAAAGACAAAACGAGGTACATTTTTTTGTTAATGTCAAGTCGTTATGACAAAGACATCTTCTGGTAATGTCATCCTGGTTAATGTCAAGTTGTCATTATAAGGACACCCCAAACAAATTTAATGTCAACTTGTCGTGACAAAGGTAACTTCTGGTAATGTGACTTTGATTAATGTCAAGTTGTCATAATCAAGACAACCCAAACAATGTCAACTAGTCATTACAAAAACCAAATGACACTTAATGACAGCAGTTATAAACATTTATGACACGTACATAATGTTTATGACAGGTTTATGACCCTGTCATGTCATAGTTATGACAGTGTTACGTCACCCTTACCTTAAAACTCGGAATATAAGTCACTCTGGATTATAAATCGCAGTCTATTTTTTAAGGTCTCAAACAGGGAAAACAAGGTTTTATATTACTATTTGTTAATAAAAACGTTATACAAGTTATTCCTACACTGTTTCCCTTTATTTTTAATTTGAAACACATTCAAAACACAATAACCTCTAAAGCAGCTTTGGTTACTTTTCAGATTGCAATTTTCCAAACAACCTCTTCAGGAAATAAAATTATGGTATAACAACATTGGTCAGCTTTCAGTGAAAATATAGTATAAAAATAAATAAAATCCTATTGTCTGTCCTGTTTATTGCTTGGGCACTGTTATTTACGTGACAACACCTGAACATAACACACACAGACACACATTGGCTGTTTGTTTCTACCTCTCTCCTCGCTGGAAGTCTCGGACCTCCGGCCGCCCGCCTCCGCGTTGATTAAACGCTGAAAATAAAATAAAAGAGGGAGACAGGTTTTTCCTATTTTATCTTATTTTGTTTTATTTCTCCCTCTCCTCTCGCTAGAAGTGTCGGACCTCCCACCTCCCGCTCCCGTCTCAAACACGGAGGTCTCCCTCTCCGCAGCTGAGCACCCACGGTGCACACCCGGCCTGTTAAATAGCCTGTAACCACTGTGTGACACAAACTCAGTGCTTTGGTCATTGAATAATGTCGGGCTCGGTTCGGGTTTGGACAGAAACATGCTGCCCGTGCCGCACTCTAACACACACACAAACACACAGAAAACTGGACATTATCATCAATTTATAAAAGACCCCCGGACGCCCCGGATGGGACGTGAAAAGTGGACATGTCCAGGCAAAAGTGGACATTTGGTCAGCCTAATGTAGCGCCATCTTGTGGGTCAAATTACCTATGTCAGCATTTACCTTGGTCTATAGGTCGCACCGGTCTATAACCCGCACCCAACTTTTTAGATGACAAAAAAAGGGGAAAAAAAATGTGACTTATACACCAAGTTTTATGGTAAGTCACTTCACCTGACTTCATTAAAAAAACACTGCAGTCAGTGAGGAATGTACCAAACATGTGGCAAAAGCCCAAAGAAGTAAAGCTTCATGTTTATCTTGACTCACAATGAAACAAAGGAAGCAAATACATTAAAAATGTTAACAAAACTCCATACTTTATACAGGCATTCATCACTTTACTCTTTAAACACTCAAAATAAATGAACTAAAAACAAATTACAATAAAAAGACAAAAATGTACAGATAGTGACTCATCAAACTGCAAAAAACTATCAATTGTTCAGTTAACCCTCTTCCATTTAACACTGATGAAGTTAATGCACTGCTCCCATGCCAGAATTATTTGGTCTTTAACACATCATAAGATTACGTCAACAATAAATACAAAGAGCTCAAAGAGCTGTCTTTAAACATATGTCTTGTAAACTTGTGTTTAATGAAACATCTAAAAACCCAAAGATATTGTATTTCTACAGACATAAACTGCTACACTAACCTCACTGCAACAGCTTTATTTTACCACTCGAGAAAAAAAAAAAGAAAGAAAGAAAGAAAGAAAGAAAGAAAGAAGGAAAGAAAAGAAAAAGAAGTGCTATCGTAGTTTAAGCAAGAGCAAGAAAGTCTGTGTGGAGTAGGAGGTAAGTGAGTTGGATGGGTCAAACAAAACTGAACTTTAACTCAGGTAACAGCAGTTTGTGTCCCATGGGAACACAAAAGTCATTATTGTTTTAATGTAACATGACCATATTTACAAACGGTCATTAAGCACTTACATTATGGAACAAACCTTATTTTTAAAAAAACCCCAAAACAAAACATGATTTTTATTCTTAACTTATCCAAGTAGATTTGTTGACCAAACAGTCACCCTTTAACAACATCAACAATGTGTTACAATATGACCGCCAATAGGACCTCATTGTTTTCCCAATTCATTTTCGGCCACTGTTCTTCTCTTTGAGTTAGCTGCTAACTGATATCAGCTACATTTTAAGTCTACCGCTGCAGGTTTCATGCATAACAGATACCCAAATGTCACACCTGTGCTTCCAATGACCCTGTCCTGCGGCTGTCCCGTTACACAGTGGTTGTTTTGGCATTGTTACTACCTTCCCTGCCAGCTTAAAGGAAACAAAACTCTGTACCCCCCATTCTGCGATTTTACCTCTTACACAGAATGGTGAAGCGGCATGAAATTCTCATCTTGAAGAGGCTGTGTAAAAGGGTCTATAGAGACACTACAGGGTGCCCCGTGCATCACTTTGAGACTCAGAGGGATATGACAAAGCTAGGTATCTCACCACTGGGAATGAGAACTGTTTGTTGTTACTGCTGTCCATGACTGCAGTCCATGCTTGGGAAAATACATCTGTGATGTATGCTCCAGAAAAATTGCATCCCAATGAGCAGTAATCCTCCTCCAGCATGCTCTGCGGGCCCTGGCTCATCTCTCAGCTGCCTGGCTATATCCCACAGCCCCTAAGCTGCCTCCAGCAAGCCCAGGCTGTGCTCTGCTCCTCCGCCACAGGACCAGAGGGAGGACGGGAGGTCAGCAGGGTCTGTGCTCAAGGCCAAAGGCCCTCTGTCAGCTGTCCTTAAGTGGGATTTCGTGCACACCACCGCCCCCCCCAACCCCCACTCCAAACGTTCGTTTGCGAGGACTGGATGAATATCATGATGTGCTTCAGCCAATCTCAGCTCAGTAAGACAGGTCTGGTCCCTTTGGACCATCCATTTTAGCAACTAGCTTCTTCAGACTTACAGCACTTTTAAAATAATTACGCCGACATTTTCAGGCTGGGCTCTGCTCCATCATGTTGGGTAATGTAGATTCCCAAGACCATTTCCTCCATTCCTCTCTTGGCACCAGGATCAATACCGTTAGAATGAGAGAAGTGTATAGTATAAATTAAAATCTGTTAAGAGAATTTGTAAAGTGGCCCAGAGGGGTCAACGCACTGCAAATTAAGAAAACACATGCAAATAGACAGAACACAAACAAATGAAGAAACATCTTCAACAATTCTAACACATGCACAGCACTTAGAAAACGTCTTTCCTGACTTGATGACACAGGAGAACATACATTTAAGGACGTGTGCGGCATTTAGAAAAAGTGCTACAAAAAAGCTCACAACACAATGCTAACTGTTTCTAGGGGGCACTAAAAAGTGGTGCACACAGCTGGGATAGGTCTGTCGTTTCCATTGTTTGCAGCTTATGAAGTCACTGAGGTCTACTATCCATTACTGTGATCACATGATTCAGATATTATAATATGAAGCATGTGTGGCATTGGTGTTTCTGTTTGTCGTCATCTTGGTGTAGATGTTTTGTAAATGCTGCATGTGTTGTCTAATTGGTGAATAAGCTGCTTGTCATTGTCCATTAATCTGATTATTTTCTCAATCGATTGTCTATTAATTGTCACACAACAGTAAAAAATGTTCATAACAATTTCCCACAGCCTAAAGAGCCGTCTCGAGATGTTTTGTTTTGTCCAACCCACAGTCCAAAACCCAAATATGTTCAATTTATAATGATGGAAAACAGAAAGTAGCAAATCCTCATATTTGAGACACTGGGACTAAATAATTTTTGGCATTGTTGTTCGAAAATGACTTGAATAATATTATCAAAACTGTTGCCAATTACTTTGGCCAACTGACTAATCCACTTAATCAACTAATCGTCCCAGCTCTCATTAGAACTTTGGAGGATTTAAACTTACATTGGCCAAATCTAATCAGCACAACATGCTAATACACTTGATGTTAAGTAACAGTTCTTAGCAGACCCTGACTGGGAGAAGTGGACAGACTGATAAATCAGTGAGAAATGTCAGTACAAAAATCCAAAAGATATGTTTGTGTTAGGTTAGACACAGTGACACCATTACATAGACTGTTGACCAGAGAACACTGACAAGTTCACTTTTGCTCTTTAAAATGTCCCAATTCACAATTCATGTCCGTTTCCTCAGGATGTAAATTATTCTGAAGAGCATTCCACAATTTGAATAAGTGTGAGTAGTCACAGAATGTCCATAGATATAAAAGTCTCTGACCAAAATGGCTGTGCTTTAAGCCTTTGAACTCTGCAACAGAAATGGTTCAGTACCTACACTGGTATTTTTGTCATTTGTAATGTCATTTCTTGGAGTATCTTCAATTGCTTCATATCCCTTATATCTGTACAACCTTGATATTAACACATGTAAAAATGTTAGGTAAGTCAATTAACCATAATAACCAATTAAAGTATTGAAAATGTATCATAAAAAAATAAAAAGACTGGACATTTTTTATCAGATTTTACTAAATAAAAATGTAAAAATAGTGATGCAAAAAAAACTGAAATGTACAAACATAAAGAAAATATTTTTTAACACTCAATAAGTTATTTAAACCATGTATATTATTAGTTCTTCAGACATGCTTATTTTTGAAGTGAAAAGTCATTGTTCCTCTGGCCCCACTGCACATAGCGCAGTAACATCATTACAAACGTACAATGTTATTACACAAAAGACAGAAATCTTCGCATTCTGCTGAAAAAAGAAAGAATTAATGTTCTTGTTATGCTAGTTTTTGTTTTACATGGATATATACAGGATTATGAAAAACAACAATCTCCTGCTAGGGTGGCACGGTGGTGTGGTGGTTAGCACTCTCGCCTCACAGCAAGAGGGTTGCCGGTTCGATCCCGGGCGTGGGAGCCCTTCTGTGCGGAGTTTGCATGTTCTCCCCATGTCAGCGTGGGTTCTCTCCGGGCACTCTGGCTTCCTCCCACAGTCCAAAGACATGCAGATTGGGGACTAGGTTAATTGATAACTCTAAACTGTCCGTAGGTGTGAATGTGAGCGTGAATGGTTGTCTGTCTCTATGTGTCAGCCCTGTGATAGTCTGGCGACCTGTCCAGGGTGTACCCTGCCTCTCGCCCAATGTCAGCTGGGATAGGCTCCAGCCCCCCCGCGACCCTCAAGAGGATGAAGCAGTTGAAAGAAGATGAACAATCTCCTGCTGCCAGTACACTGTAAAAATGATTACGCTGGTCAAACTTAAAATATTAAGTTCAATTGCTGCCTTAAAAACACAAGTAAACTCAACTTTGAAAAAAGCTTTATTTCAACTTAGGAAATAAAGATAAGTAAAATAAAGATAAGTTATACATGTTGCTTAATTAATGATCATTAATTGTTTGATCTTGATACTCTGAGTTGAAATAACTTAATACGTTACATAATGCATTAAGAAAAACGTACTTTCTCTTGTCAAAGAAACCTACAATTATGTGTTATTTCAACTCATAAAATTCAGTTATACTAGTTGTTAACGCATAAATTTTCATTGTTTGAACCTGATACTCTGAGTTGAAACTACTGACTATATTACATTATCCATTTGAGAAAACTTGCTTTGTCTTGTCAAAGAAACATACAATTACACACCCTTTCAACTCACATTTTTCAGTTTAACTAACTACTATATTCATACCAATTGCCTTTTCAAGTTACGGTAACTCATGTTTTTAAGGCAGCAATTGAACTTAAAATTGCAAATTAAGTAGACTAATGTTTTCAGTTTGTATCCCCTGTCTTGACTAATAATGGCAAGTTCACCAGTTTCCTAAAATATTACACTGAATACACTTACAACTCAATTTCAAACACCTTTATTTGAATTACTCCAACATACAGGTTCGTACAATTTTGGCAGATGGCAAACCTAAAAGCCAGTCTGAGACCATATTTATGCATGTTAATCAACATTGAGTAAATTAGTAAGTCGACCCAATCAGCTCTTACTACAATCAGTCTAACAGATTGAGCTGCTTAAATACTTAATATTATAACACACTTTAATGTGAATTGCACTACATCTTATTTACTTCAACCCTCCTGTCAAGGAAGGAAGGAAGGGATGGAGGAAGGGAAGGAAGGAGGAAAAGGGAAGGAAGGAGGAATAGGGAAGGAAGAAGGGAATAAAGGAAAGAATGAAGGAGGGGAGGCAGGAAGAAAAAAGAAGGAGTGAAGGAAGGAAAGGATGAAGCAAGGGATTAAGGGAAGGAAGGGAGGAAATGAGTGACTAAGGAAGGGAGGGAGGAAGGAAGGGAGGGAGGAAGAAGGGGAAGAAGGGTGGAGGAAAGAAGGAAGGGTGGAGGGGAAGGAAATGAGTGAGGAAGGAAGAAGGGAAGGAGGAAGGAAGGAAAGAAGCAAAGAAGAAAGGAAGGAAAGGAGAAAGGGAGAAAAGAAGGAAGACATTAAGGAAGGAAATAATGCAAGGAAGAAGGAAGGAGAGAGGCTGGAGGAAAGAAGGATGGAAGAAAGTTTAGAGTCAAAATAGATTGGGTCATTTTGACCCGAGGACAACAAAAAAAATAAACATCTGCCAGAGCACAGAACAATCGAAACCATCAAGTGGGTTACTGACAATGCTTTAAATCCTGAGGTTACTGAAACTTTGCAAAGTGCATTTAACATTCATAAAACATGTTTTATGCTAAATAAAACAAGTCTGCCAGAGCAGAGAACATCCGAGACCATCATCTCAGTCAGTCCAACAAATGAAGATGGTCAAGCTCCAAGTTTTCTTCAGTGAATAAAAAAAGAATTATCAGCAAAATTTGCCTGGTGACAATGAGCAAAAAAATGCAAACATTCCAATTTATATATCTTATTCCACTGAAAAGATATAACTTTCGGGGGCTGGTTTGTGTTGTCAGAAAATGAAATGTCAATGAAATGAAAGTCTTGTATCACATCTTAAAACAAAGTTCCCCACATTTTAACATCGCCATTCTGTACTGAACAGTCGAGGTCATTAGCCCTCATTATCAGTCCAATATAATGAAGTGGGACAAGATCAGTGTGTTTTCCTTAGCAATCTCAAAAAGAATAACCTGAGACAGTAATGATTTTTCACAGTACATAAGTTCAGCTCAATCCTGAAGGTTTTGTTTCCACATGAGAAACTGAAGTTGAAAACACGACAGATGTTACAGTTTGTACCTCAAGATTCTGTTTCTCAAATGTACTCAGGCCGAGGCTTGGTCTGGTTTGATCTTCATTACCACTCTCTGAAGAAACTCAGAGGAATACTTCATGGCATCTGGATACTCGAGATTCACACAATAGATGACGCCCATAAGCATGGCAAAGCTGTGTGCTTTAATGTTGTGAAGCACAATGGTCTCCTCAACCACAACTGCCACATTGAAGATCTCGTGTGGAATGGCCCCTTGTTTGCCTTCATAGCCTATCAGGATTCCAAGCTGCAACCCCTTCATGGCTTCATCCACGTTCTCGGCATGAGCCTTGAAAAGCAGAAATAACGTATGACCATTTTCATCCTCAAGTACATCAGCTTTACAAAACCATATCAAAATTAAAGGTTTGGAGAAGCAGAGCATAGTTACAACACAGATGCAGATCGGTAAAGTGTTGAAGATGGGGCCAACAAAACAAGATATTTTAGCCAATTTTAACCACGTAAAAGTCCCACCGTAAAGTAGCAATGTCAGTTCAAGTGCATACCATATTTAAATATTTTTTAAATGAAAAAAATTATCCTTACATCACACATCCTGATGACATTTGATGGATCTTCGCCTGATATGTAGTATGGCAGACCAAGCAGAGCAGCAGCCCTTCTTCTCTTATTTGTGTCCTACAAAACAAAGAAACATGCAGTAAGATGAAAATGTTACAACAAATGGTGCCTAATTTTCTAGTCACCCCCTCTTCCACTTACATCTCTCACAAGGCAGTCCAAAATGTCTTTTAGTGACTGTTTCTTTCTAGGTTCTTGGTTGCTGCGTTATACACTTCCAGCAGTCTTGGGACCAGACCATCAAGTCCTCAAAGAAAAGATTCCAGGAGGTCTACGGTGACAGTCCTCTTGAATTCTGACATAATCTGAGGAGACAGACAGAAAATACTGAACATATTTCTCAATAGGACACAGTACAGTGTCTGACATAACATGATTAAAACCCTTCTGTTGTCCTCAGGTCAAGAAAGGAGGGGAGTAAGGGAAGGAAGGGAGGGAGGGAGGGAGAAAGGAAAGAAGAGCAGAGGAAAGAAGGAAGGGAGGAAGGAAGGAAAGGAGGAAGGAAGGGAGGAAATGAGTGAGGAAGGAAGGGAGGGAGGAAATGAGTGAGGAAGGAAGGAAGTATGGAAGGAAGGGAGGAGGAAGGAAGAAGGGAGGACGGAAGGAAGAAAGGAAATAAGGGCGGGAGAAAGAAGGAAGGGAGGAAGGAAAGGAGTAAGGAAGGGAGGGAGGAAATGAGTGAGGAAGGAAGGAAGGGAGGGAGGGACGAAAGGAGGAAGAAAGGAAGGAAGGAACAGTGGGATTAATTTGACCCCGGAGGACAATAGGAAACTCTTTGTGGAATACAATTGCAGTCATGTGAATACCTGTCTCTCGTGGAACAGAGCTGGCCATCGGGAAATTACTTCAGTGATGAGTGGCTGATCTCCAATGATCTCTATTCTGCGCTGAGAAAACATGGCAACCATCAGATTCTCCAACAGCTGGTGATCAGGATCTCATTTTTGCATTTCAGCCTCCATTATCTGGCGTTTCTCCTCCATGTTTTCAGGACATTGTCCTTCAGGTGGATCAGGACAGTAATTCACCTCACCCTTCTTGGACTTCTTGACACATTTTCCCTTCGAGCCTCTTCCTTTTCGTTTGTTTATGACCACTTCAGGGCATCCTGCTGCACTCAACTTTTGTCGGTAGTTTCCAAGCTTAAATTTCAGGCTGTGAAACCATGAATACCATCCCTTTTCAGACCCTGGCTCTGGCAGACAGAGATGCTTTTCCACCAGTGCTTTGGGTACACTCTCGTAGTGGTCCCTCTCAGGATAAGCAGTAATCTTCGACATACTGCCTGCAAGCATGTCAAGGATATCAGTCTTTAAACCTTTAGGAATCACCATCACAGATTCATCCTTACTGTATCTACAGTTTGAAGTTCTCTCCTTCTCCCCTACTGCCTCTGTCCAATCAGGTAAGTAGACATCACAAACGTCAAGGTCCTGTCTGGATTCACAGATAAAGAGCTGAATCTTGACAGTGTCAGAGCAGTTGAAGCTAGCAGTTAGTCAAAATGACAAACAGTTGCCCAAAATGAGCAACACACTTACAAAAGCTTCAAATTATGCCCTCAGTAATAAACATGTTATTAAATTCATACGAGACTCAATAAAATAAACATCACAAAAACAGAATTTCTGGCAGAGCTGTTGTAACAAAAAACATTAGATTTTACAGGTGTCCATAATAAAAGGACTGAGTGTATATGAGTATGTATGAGATATGTATGTGTATGACTTGAGATTGCACAATTGAAATTTTATCAAAATTGCAATATGACCTACTGCAGTGGTTCTCAAACTTTTTTACATCAAGGACCCCTAAACTGATACAAATTAGACCACGGACCCCCATTTGAAAAATTTTTTGAAACAAACACCAGAGATAAACAAATATTTGTTTTGAGACTGAATAACGTTACTTTCTTAGTCAATGTACGTTCAAATTAGGGAAAATGGCATAAATTTTTGGAAACATTTTAGAGAAATTTCTGGAAAAAAAATAATGTTACTGGAAAAAAGTCATAGAATTTCTAGAAAAAAAAGTGGTAAAATTTTGAGAAAAAGTTGGGGACTCCCTTGAACCCTCTCAAGGATCCCACTTTGAGAACCACTGACCTACTGCAATATACAATACTGCAAGCGTTAATAAGTAATTACTTACAACAGGTTTATTTCAGTAAGAAGGTCTTGGGAGTGACCAGGAGGCAGCCCTGAATGAAGTATTACATCAGTGGCACGTAGTCGTTGAGATCCTCTGGTTTCACCAACAGACACTCAGTCCGATTTTTTTTCACAAGATGGTAACTCCTCAGATGCTCCACATAGTATGCTGTAAAAGGTTCAATAACAAAGCAAACTTGACAAGCCAACACAATGTATATTTCCAAAATCTTCCCAAAGTCCGGCAGTCCACTTGTGCTCCCAGCAGAAAGAATCATTCCCTTTGAATACTTTGTTCCATTTAGGAAGACGTGAGGGGTCAGTCCTACTGTGTCAGCATCACCAAATCTATTCAAGGTGGCTTGTCTGACAGCAGCGTCTGAGACTTCGAGGCACATATCAGACACCTTTGCAGTTTCATTCTCAGGCTTGAAAATGCTTGGCATTTCAAGATAGTGTGCCAACATGAGTTGATGTCTTGAAGTGAGCGTAAGCAGAATGTTTTTAAAGTTGTTGGCATCCCCCACAACTTTTTAAAAGAAAGAATGTTTTGCCTCAAACCTGATTGTCCAACATTCAGTTGGAGGTCCAAACTTTTGAATAAGATGTGGATAATGTTCGACAAAGTGATGTTTGGAATCAACTTTTTTTCAGGGAAAACTGTCTGCAGCAACTGTCTGTGGTCTGATATTTTTGCTTGTAAATAACAAAGTAAGTCTGGAGTGAAACATGGGGTCGACAATAATTCCACCAAGTCTTTGAGCTCAAGGACTAATTCCCATGTTTGATCACCTTCTGGAACACAGTGACCAATGATGAGGGGAAGGAAACGCACAAGACTCCAATTTTCACGTCCATTACCGCCGCGAGTCTTATTCCGCTGGAAAGTTGCTGGAATTTTCTGAGGGTGGCTTGTCTTGTCAGCAAACTTAAAAGGAAAGCCTTGCAGTTCACTATTAAGTTCGTCTAATGTGAAACAGTTCTTAGAAATTAAATCTGCAAGACACAGACTTTGCTCTCTGGGTACAGTGCCTTCCAGCACATCATGTAAAAAGTCAGGTGGAAAGCCTTGGCATGCATGAAAACCTGTCAATCTGTTGACAGGACATTCTCGTTTCACACCATCAATAGACACAAGTTCACTCATAATACATTTACAGCTTCATTGTACAACTCTGGTGTTCGTAAAACAAAATTACCACTTCTAACATCACAAGTCTGTATTACTTCATGATTAGCCAGACAAAACCTACAAAATTTGTCCACATTAAAGGACTCCTGGAACCCACCTAAGGAGTGTGCAGCCAAGTTGTCAGCAGCCACATACAAAATGGTCCCACTTACATTATAAGCAAGTTTCTCAACAAACACACCAACAGTTTCTAGATATTGTATGTCTTTTATCAGTGGCTCCAAAATACTATTATACCCATAAATTTTGATATACTCAGTCTTGCACAGTAAAGCTAGCTAAATTGATGACAGTGATGACTTGTATCTTCTTGGCAAATTGGCAAGAACCCAATACACACCACAAACTTTGTGTTTTTTTCTGGAGGTGCCCAAGGGATTACAAATTTCAAAATTGTCAATGTACAAAGTTATACATAAATTAACATCTTCATGTGAGAGAATCTGATTTCTTTTAAAGTAGTCACCATCCAGACATGATGTGTAATGTCCAGACTGTTCAACTGGTCTGTTTACTCTCAACTCATGCAATACCTCGTCTCTTTTCAGAAGTTCATAAAGTAACTTTAGAACAGGGACATAAACAACAGTATGAGACCTTTTTTGTCTGCTCAAAACATATTCAACAGGTTCAATGACAGTAAAATTATGTCTATAAAATGCCTGCCTTTTAAATTCTGTGCCAAGAGACCCCTCTCTTGAAAGTAAATAAAGTGGGTTGGCACTCTGTAATGCTTCAGTCAATGATGCTGTTAATTCCTCAGATGTGCAATTATGCTCCTCCAAAATATTTTCAACTGTCTGCCTAGTTATTTGTCCTGCACATTCACCAACATCAAATAAGTCATCAACAATTTCTTGAGTTGCTGTCTGTGACACATGAAGGACTGCTTGCAGGTGAAGTAAAAGGGATGCAATCCGCCGCTGAATGGAATTCTGCACAGGCTGAAATTCAGATTCAGACAATAAATCTGATGACACTGAATTGTTCAAGTCTTTCTCTTCATCACTTACAAAGGCTTGACTGTGACATTTAACAACAAGGCCAGGTTTTAAATCAACCAACTTAGCATCATGATGATATCGACTCTTGTGGGTAGTAAAAGTTGAAAATACACTCGACTTAAAAGAGCACCCCTCAAATGGACAATTCACAGTCTCTCGTGCTCTCAAATGTCTCTTTAAATGAAGAAAATATTGCTTTATGTTGGTTGGTGCGGCAAGAGTACAAAGTTCACAGTGTAGTTTAGCAACTGGATTAATATGATTGATTTTGATTGATATGTTTTGAAAAATCTACATGAGACTGGAGCACAATTAGACAGCTGGGGTAAATGCAGCTCAAGCCCGGTCTTCCACGTCCATGTCCACCTTTGTAATGACTCACTATTGTTCTTTCACTGTAAGTGGCAAAACTACAAAACTTACAACTCCACTTCATCCACAGTTGTAGCCAAACTTCATTGAATGGACCAGCAGCACCTAAAACACACAACATACATTATTAGAGTATGGTTTAAAAGCCTTTGTCATGTGAACTAGAAACATGAGCAAAAACATTACAGGGATAGTTCAATTTTTTTGAAGTGGGGTTGTATCAGGTTCTAATAGCCACCAAGTGTATTAGCGACAGTAGACAACTCTCTGCTCTCCCCCAGTACATCATACCAGTGCACAATGCTGGACAGAGATACAGGCAATAAACATAAGTGAACAGTCCCACACGTGACACACACAACAGCGTATTTTCACTGCCTACAAGACGCCCCATCTCAACATAAAGTACCAGTTTAAGTGTACACTATACATAATTTTTTTGCCCATTTACATATCATACAACCACACTTCAAAAAACTGAACTATCCCTTTAAATTGGTTAGGGTTGAAAAGGAGAAAAAGGTGTGAGCATATTAATGGCATTCTATTCTCAAATGACTTTGCTTACTAGCATAACTACATTTCTTTCCTCCTGTTTATCACTGCCAGAAATAGCCAAAATGGCGCCAGTCACCTTCCTCCAGATGTCTCGAGTCGGCATGATAAGGTCAAGTTGAATGCAAAGTCTAACGTCACACAGATAACATTGCTTAATGTTAAAAGAAACAAAATAAAAGTAGTTCAACAGATAATGTTAAGTATCCTCTCAATTTTTCTGGAGCAGCCCATTAGCAACACAGCATGAGTCACGGCTAATTATTAACAAAACGGACGCCCCACGTGCACGTGCACACACACACACACACACACACACACACACACACACACAACGGGCCACGACTAATTACTGACACAGAACCTCGTGCGCAGCCACTAACTCAACTACTAACCACACAGCATGCGCTACGACTAATTGCTAACTAAACGGACACCGCACGCACACACACACGCACACACCACAGGCCACGACTAATTATTGACACAGAGCCTCGTGTGGAGCCGCTAACTCACGGTAACCTTAACGTACACCGGTACCATGTAAAACGTTCACCAAGCGCCATGAATGTGCTTCTGAGGGGGTCAATGTTATAAAACTCTTAATAATTTCTTGCATTTCTTTCTACTGGAAGTTTAAAAAGTAACGTAAGTTAAGGCCTATGGACTATAATTAATGTTAGGCTCGACTATCCTGGGTTTAGAAATGTTACAGACATAAATTAATTTCTTCTGAACCAATTTTCGAATTGGTTTAGATTAATAATGTGATAAATGCAACCACTTACCTTATTTCATTGCTCCTCGCCTGCTTCCCGCCTGCTCCTTGGCTGCCCCTCGTCCGAATGATGCGCTGTACTGCCACCAGACCTGATCCTGACCTTGCTAACAAACAGTAGTCATACGCCATTTTTCCCTTCACCGTTCTCAATCTGCTCAGCTAGTATACCTCTTCTTCTGTTAATAGGCAGCAACCGGGTGGAACCCCTGCTCAAGTTTTTAAAAATATTATATCATAATTATTAGTCCCTTATCAGGTCATGACGAAATTTCAACAAGCACTATTTTTACGGAGCATTAATACTGCTGTCACACCACAGTCATGATCAGTTTCTGAGAGATCCGGTTAACACTGAAAACTCATACTGTTAAGTCATGTTGACACATTGAAATTTCCATTTCACTGAACTGGCTTAAAACCTTGAGTTGGAACACCAATAACTCATTAAATTAAGTTGAAATTTCATAACTCATTGTGTTAATTAGAAGTAAATGATAGACACAAGTTATGATAACTTATTGAGCTTAACAATTTTTACAGTGTATGGGGAAATCCACAGGGAAATAATGGTATAATTACAGTGAAATACTACGATTTAACTGCCATAAGGTAAGGTAACATAAGATCATGACTTGAGGACAGAGAGGACTGTTGCAAAAAGAATCTTTGCTCTAGCTATTATGGGTTTTATTTCTGATTGATATTCAGGATTGTGCAAACAATGACCTCCCATGGTCATCATGGGAAAATACCTGCGTAATTACAGTGAAATATCATGTTTATGCAACAGGTAAAATAAGATAACATAAGGTCATTACGTGATGACCGTGAAAACAAAAACCTTAGCTTTCTGCTGCAAAAAGAATGAATGCTCTAGTTATTGTGGTTTTTATTTCTTATCTATTAAAGCAGAATCATGCAAACAGCAATTTCAGCAGCCGTCCACAGGAGGTCCATTATTAAAGGGTTAAGTTGTACTTCTTCAGTAATTGGTACCTTATAGGTGCAGTGTCAGCACACTGTTTGCAACTCCACATTTATCACCGAAAAAAAAGAGAAAGTGTAAATGATCAACGTAACAACCAACTGCATGTTTCCTGTGGCATGCTAATACAATTGGCAGGTGTACCAAACGGTAGAGAGAAAATAGTGTCTTGATAGAACTGCTCACAACAAGGTCTGTAGATTATTAATTATTGATAAAAACAACTCTACAGGTTAGAGGAGACATTTGTGTTTGTGCAGTGAGCTGTCCCTTTAAAAGTCAAGTGTCTAGGAGAGCTATGGTGGCCAACAGGAAAAATAAATCTACAACATACATAAATATGAGGTGTTTTACAGTGCATTGGTCAGGTGATTACAGCCTTTCAAAACATATGGGATACATACGAATTTGGGGGCATTACTTTCTGTAGGAAAATGTAGACATAGTTTAGAGAACAGCCTGAGAAAAGTTGTGTCTATTGGAATGGACGGGGGATCTGAATTGGTTAATGCAGTGAAACTCTATTAATCTTTCTTTTTTTTTTAATTGTTAATTAATTTAATAATGCAGTTATTAAGAAGCTTTGCCATAAAATAATTGTGTAATGCAAATAACATCCATTTTTTATTTTTTAATGTAAAAGCAATAAATCTGTAAACTAGAAGCAATTGAGGTATATCTGCATGGATTTCCCCTTTGTTGAATTTACAAACGATTGTATGTGCAGAGTGTGTGAGTGAAATCAACACAATCCATAGCCATTACAGAGAAACTGTCGTAATGATAAACAGCTCAGGTAAACAGTGTAGACACATTTAGACTTGACACATTTAGCAACTTGATACATGGACGGTGAATATTGGCCATTGTGGGAGGAAAACTCAATCATGATTGTATCAGTCAGGCACTGAGAAGGAAATAGATGCCTTTGTAACTGTCAGATCACCCAGAAAAATCAAGATAAACACAGAAGAATCTTTATTTCTACAAGCTAAAATTGCATTCATTATAACCTTAAATGCATTTGCTTCTTTCCCTCTAAGTTTTCAATTAAAAGTACAGCATTTCCTCCTGTCAAATAACATAGTGAGGATGTTTAAATGTCCGCACTCTATCTACGTCCGTCACTGCCAACAGGGGGTCGTTCCCTTTGTTCAAGGCTTTCAATCATTCCTAACATTTTTTTTTTAGACATCTTGGAGAGATGTGAAGCAACTGCAGTAGAAACTTAACCCAGTACCAAAAGCTAAGTCAGAAACAATATGTACTCTCCGAAAGATCGTCTTTTGAAGCAGATTGAGGACCTTATGCCAGGTAAAAACCCAAAGCAATAAACAATATATCTACTGAAAGCATCTCGGGAGCCAGACGCACATTGAATGCTTCTATCCCTCCTCTCTCCCATGTCTAATAAATTAAGGAATAAGCGGGGTTAGGGAAGTCAGATCGGTGAGTGCATTAGATTTGATTATTGCCTTTGCCTCTGATGCTGTATTATTGCTTTGGGATCCCCAGAGGAGGACTCTCTGCAACAAAGGTGGAACTTAGAAACTCGGGTCGGTGAAATTGGGCAGCCGCGAAGAAGCCGTGGGAGCAGATGAGGGCAAGGTGAAGGCAGAGGGAGGAAGATACAGGGGCCTTGGAGGAGTTCAGCCTTAATAAGAGCGTCTGGTTTCGTGGGAGACAGAGGGAGGGAGGGAGATTGGGTGAGAGGGAAAGAAGACAAATAGGTTGCGAGGGTGGTTGAGTTGAAAAAGCAGAATCAGTAGCAGCAAGAGGAAAATGATATCTGGATATATAATAATAACCAGGACTGTTTTTAATGTCAGAGGGGAGATAAGGCAGCGCAGCTATTGTTCATGAGAAGGAGAGGATCATCATCACTGTAAATGTGATATAAAAGCACAGTATGAATCCCAATCGATCATAATACGATGTGTCGGAGTAGTGGCCTATTAGTCGTCTTAGTAACCGAAGCCAGTGGAGGCTGCTGGGGCCAGGGCTGCAGTTTCACACCCACAGAGAGTAAATGTCTGATGAGGAGCTGGAAGCCTCCTTAACTCTATCAAGATTGATTGTGTCAGTGATCCTCTTTATCATGCCAGTAAGCAGTGGCACTTTAATACACATACGGTAAGCATCATCGATACCATGTCACTTATGGAATGCTGAGCATGCGAGCAAAGTATCCCTCAAAAATCTTCTTAAACACATTATGGAAAAGGGATCAGAGGATCTTTACAGAGGACAGTTAAGGTAACATGCCTTACACCTGCCTTTGTTTTTCTTTCCTTTGGGCGTTTTCATATTAGGTATGATTGATTCATACTGTGACCAAATATGATTGCGCCCCCTCTCTACTACAGTGTAGAAAAGGGTGCCGCAGACAGACATGGCTGCCCCCAGGACTGTCATCAGCGGGACTTGTGGAGCAGCAAGGTGAAGCCCTGCCCCTGGGTGGGAGCTGCTGCTGATTGGTGCAGAGCTTTTGCTCCCACTGCTGGAGCTCCGACCTCAGGTCGAATGACAACAAAGCCAGACCTGGGTCTATCCATACCGTGTGATACAGAGGCATCAGTGTTAAAAAGACTTTTTCATTAATGGTTAGAAACTCCTTCTTGTCCCTCTTGTTCCACCTCCATGTTTTGGTACAGTTGGTGTCCATACCTGATGCGTACGGTACCAGAGTACATGAACTGTACTCAAGACCACCTTGTCCCATGCGCAGGTACAATGAAGTGTTTACACTCATCGATTAACTGGACTTTGGGGTTAAGTGAACCCAGAAAACCTCTAACAGGATGTGCACAGGGGGCATCCTGTTCAGATGCCTGAACCACATTGACTGATCTCTTACGATGCAAAGGAGCAGTGGATCTACTTCAACCTCCCTCCAGATGTCTGTGCTCCTTAACCTATCTCTAAGGCTGAGCCCAGCCACCCTAGAGAGGAGACTCTTTTTGGCAGCTTGTATCCGTGATCACATTTTTTTGGTCATTACCCAAAGCTCATTTTCAACACCATGTCTCCCAAAACACCAACTACCCTACACCTTTGAGTATCCCCCCCAAAATACCGTTTTAAATATATTGGAGGTAGTGTCAAAATAATTATTATCCAGTATTGATTTTGATGTTTGTTGTGTTATTTGAAGAACTTGCTTAAAAGATCTTTACATACTTTTTGGTTCACTTCTTTGGTTCAGACTGAAATATCTCCATAACTATTTGATAGATTGCCTTGGAACTTTGTACAGACATTTATGGTCTCCATCGGATGAATTATACTATCGTAATCCTGTGACTTTTCCTCTAGCACCAACAACAACTGTTGATGTGTGGATAAATTGTAATAACTTTGGTGATTTTCTGGGTTTTCATTTAGACAACACCATGGTCCATGACCAAATACCTTTAGAACTAATGACATTCCCATCAGCCTCAGCTGTACTTGAAATATATGGCTAGTAAGCAAATATTAGCATACCAGCAAACTAAACTATAAAGAACATGGTCAATAGTTTACCTACTAATATCAACATGTTAGCATTGTTAGCGTGGCCATGTTAGTATGCTAATGTTAGCATATAGCTCAAAGCAGCATTGTGTCTAAGTGCAGCCTCACAGAGCTGCTAGCATGGCTGAAAACTCTTAGGCCCAGTATAAATATATACAGATATTTTTGGAAACAAATATTTTCCTCTACGTTTTGGCCGAAACTGTTTTTTCAATACACCTTTGGGTACAGATTTTTCAAACTTACTTTGTAGCCAGGTGGACCAATTGCTGTATTTCCATCCTCCCACTGTATGAAAATAAAGCCAAAATATCCAGGATATGGCTGCTGTTATCCTGTGCTGGTGATGTCATTTGGAGCCAGAGTCTAAAGAATAGCAGTCCCCATAGTACTGAGTTCCCGCTGACCAACCCAACGCAAGTAGCACCATTGATCGCAAGCTTTCAACTGGTACACAGAGCTGTCAATCACAACGTCAAATGCCCTGTTTTTTATCAATAACTACTTAAAACCAAACCTATAAGAAAAATGAAAACCTACACAACATCAGCAGGATAAGAACTACCTAAAATGACAGAAACCGTCTTTGGGGTAAAAATTTTTTGATGTGAACTTTGATTTTGTTTTTTGTTCAGCCCATGTCCAATCCGTTAACATGGAACTAGGCAGAGTCTATGACCTGTACTAGAGCCAGCCACCAGGAAGTGATCGAGAAATTTTGAGCTTTACTTTTGAGGAGCTGTCATGTCAACCATCTTAACTATACAATGTATGGGGTGGATATGTGAAACAGAGTGTTTGGGAAATGATGACACATCTCAATTTGGGCATGCTCATCATTTTTTTGTGTAATGAGTATATGCAAGAAACAAGACAACAATGGCGGATTACTGGGATGTTCACATTTTGTTAGCACTGCTTGGTCTAATGACTACTTTACACTTAAACTTAGTCTTGCTGCATTACTTCATGGAGGTATGGTTGGTCTAGGTCAGAAACAACAGTTTAGGATCAGGTTCGGTCGCACCAGCAGGTGGTGGGAAAATTCCAAGCGTGGGATTGATGTCAATTAGAAGAGGAAAGAAAACTTTTGCATGTCCACAGCATCACTTGGATCTTTGAGTGAGCTCCTCCATCCTTTTTCTGAAGGTGATTTGATCTTTAGCAGAGGTTTTAAAAAAGAAAGGCTTTAGACTTAACTACCTTTGCAACAAGGGGAAAATGCTGAATGCAAGCGCTTGGAGTTATTTTTGCATTACAGTGTGGATTGAGATATTTTGTAAAATGAAGGTTGAGTGCACAATTTTCAAAGATATTCGCTTATGTGTAGACAGGGCCTTTGGCTTGTTTCTTTAAACCTTGGTTCAGTAACTCCTTCATAGCTCTCTCTCTACTACTGATTTTCTTCCATGTTTCTTTTTGTCTCCTCATCCATTTCTTCTCTGATTGAAAACACAAAAACTCTCGAACCTAACCTTCCACCATGTTCATTTCAGAAATTATGGATCAACAATAGAATGTTGTTTCTCAGTTTACATGGTTAAGGACTTATAGCTACTTAATTAAATCAGGGCATTTTGAAACATTCCAGCATGTTTTACATAATGTATGTCCAAGTGGCTCCAGCCGGTGTTTATGCCTATAACCTGCTATAACCTGAGCGCAGAGGGTGTGTTTGTTTTAACTGCCGCTGAGCACAAGTGGGAGGTTGATGGTAATTTTGATTCTAATTGTCTCCGTGCTCATATGAGAATACACTTTGCCTCATGCAGCAACATTCTCTTAAATTTCTCTTATATGTGCTCTTAATTTTCTGGTAAGAGAAAATATGAAAAGTCAACTACAGATGCACCAAACCCTCCTAACTATCCAAATCTGCTCTGAAACAGGTGTGCTGATTGTCAAATCCCATTTCATCATAAGTAACCTATTAGCATAGATAACAACACCTAAACACTGCCCAAAAATTGAGATGACACCCTAAAATTAATGCCGTTAGAAGAACTTCTACAGTAGTGAAATCTATGTCCAGTTGAATAAACTTAAAGTATGTGTATTTTACAGCGTGCCAGTATTGGTGTTACAGGAAAACCAAAAGCCCAGCAATGACAAAACTTTAGAGATGCTCTAAACGCTTTGGCAACAGCAGAGGCGGAGGAAGTACTCAGTATTAATGAGCGAGTACACCATTATCTGTATCTAACTAAATTGTCATTATCCATATCTGTACTCAGAATGGGTGGGGTTTAATCTAAAGTGGGTGTGGCTTAAACTGGAAATGGGTGGAACCAAACCAGAAGTTGTTATTTTAAGCCTGAAATTAATCAGAAGTTGCTATATTAATCATTTATTAGAAAAAAAAATATTTACAGAACAATCTTAGGAATGAGCTTCAAATCGGTTTTGATCACAAGAGTATGGGTTTGTACAGTTACTCAAATGAAGATTTTCCTCCATCACCAGCACAGATATTGACACATTTTACTTGGTTGATACTCATACTTGTAAAAAGAACATTAGCTGTACCAGATACTTGTTTCATCCAAGTGCTTGGCTCAACCCTAGTTTTCAGATCCTTTACCTAAGTACTAATACTACACTGTAAAAATGCTATGTATGTACAATCTGGAAGAGTGTGTATGTAATTACAAGCTGGAAGCATGAAATGTCTTTTGCATAAAAAAATGACTTTACTCCACAACTTAAATAACGAGTTACTTTACATATTAAGATTTTCGCGCACAAACCTTATAAAATATACATGTGCAGCTGAAATAATTAGTCAAATAAATAAGAAAAATAATTGGCAACTATTTTTATAATTGTTTACAAGCACAATATTTCTTTTTGAAATGTAGTAGAAGTAGAAAAGAGATTGAGATTAAAATACTCAAGTATTTTAAGAGTTCCTCAAATTTGTATTTAAGTACAGTACTTGAGTTAATGTACTTACTGTAAAATTCAATTAATAGCCCAGGCTATTATTTGCTTAAATCGCTAAACTCAACAGGCTGATATTAGGGACACGTGTCCACATGGGTCGGGCCTTTAATTTCCGTCATACAAAATTGTTGCTCAGCAAAGATGAGAAATGTTGTTTATTTGAGCCGTTAAAAATATTAGTTGTACACAAATTACGCTTTGAATAACATTGTTTGCTATGTTATGACACTTGTTTTATGGCACCCGACATACTGACACAACACCATTTTATCTTTGAACAATATTCATAACTTGGATTAATTTTCATGAAAAACCCTTTTGATCCTTTTGATCAGTGGACTAAAGGAATATAAATAACTTAGAGTAATCAAGGAATGGACACATATTCTGACTTTATGACAGCTTCAGAGGAAGGGAGTCACCACTTGTGTTTTTTCATCATTCCAGTATATCTGAGTAAATTACGTTCTTCTATGGTTTCAGTAAAATGAAATGAACCAAGCCAATGATATGTAGTATCTTCATATTGACCAAAGCTTAAATAATTGTTTGCATGTGTGATCTAAACAGTTAACTAATGTTAGCTCAAGTGGGTAGTCAAGAACGTCTGTAAAATTGAACTGCTTGGGAACCAAACCAGGGGTCCGTTTCACAAAGCAGGTTCAACAAACTCTGAGTCTAATACTGAACTCTGAGTTGATCTACTCTGAGATAGAAAACTCTGAGTTTCCGGTTCCAGAACAGCTGATTTGAATCAGTTTGATCAACTCGGAGTAGTTTCACTTGGAGTTAAGCGCGTGCACCACAACTATAAAAAGCCAGCATCAATGGAGCCCCGATTCGACGAGTCACCATGGCAACGCGGAAGAGGGCTGCGTTTTTCACCCCACTAGAATTAGAAATCTTAATGCGCTCATATGGCGAGTTTGCACATGTTTTCAAAAAGAAGTGCAACACCGCTGCAGCTGCAAAAGAGAGGGAGACGGCGTGGGAGTACATTGCTGCTCGGGTCTTGAATGGTAGCCTATTAATTTATTTCATTTAGGTGCAATCCCGTGGGGGAGAAGCGCACTTGGCAGCAGTTAAGGATGAAATATAAAAACACTGTTCAAACAGGTAAGACCTCGGCATAATCTCATGGGGGTACCTCATTTTGATCATGTTTTACATTGTAAAGTAAATATTAAGTGGCTGTTTGACTGTGCAGTTGTTTTATCCCCAACATAATGCTGTTTTCACACACATAAATGTCTTCTCATCTATATAATTTTCTGTTAAATAATTAGCCTAAGCCTTTTTAAACTTACACATACTTCTACTCAGCCAACAGAAAGAAGGCAGATGCCTGTAAAACGAGCACACTTTTCTGACCGCCCTGCATACAGTTGTCTTACTCAAGTGCTCAGCATCTCCGACATTGTACAAAAAACTTCCATTTGCAAAGAAACGCAGCGCAACACACAATATCTGCTGGGATGTGAGAGCATGACTACGATTGGTAATGTTGCAAATTTAAGGACGGATTAGGTTGTGTATGTAGATGATGGACTGTGACGTGAAACGGTACAGCTCAAAAATATAATTGTCTGGAAATGCTAAAACATCTATGCGTGGTCTGATAACCATCTCCCGACGAATATTTAATTCTCTGCGCAGTAATGCTGCACCTTCATCCACGGGATCGTTATCAAAAGGACATGCCATGTTAGTGAAAAAAGTCGACACCTACTGTGCCTAATGGACTTCTAATATACTGACTCTGATTTTTTAAAATGATTTTTTTAAATGACAGATGGCAGAACTAGGCTACGCCAAAACTCGCCTGCTGACTGAATGAATGAGGAAATCAAATGGAGTGTGTGGCTCTGAAAGAGGGCGGAGACAGAGAGAAACTCGAGGTTCATTGAGAAAAACCTGGTCCCGACCAGGTTAGGTTCATAGAGTCTGTTACTACGGTAACTGACCGAGAGCTTAAGTTACCTCTCTCTCTGAAACAGGCTAGAGGTACTCCTCTTTCTCTGGTTTGAGTTACCTCCCTTTTTGAAACGGAAAACTCAGAGTTTCCCTCATTTCAAGGTTAACAGACTCTGAGTTTTCACTAAACCTGCTTTGTGAAACGGACCCCAGGTGTCTAATTAAGACAGGCATTTATTTTTCAAAATATGTATCTACATTCGACTGGTAAAAGGGACTGGGCTTTTAATTGGGACCAGGCTTTTCATTGGCGTTTTATGGTAGTTAAATTCCTCTACGCAGTAGTTGAGATCAGTGGACCAAGTAAAGCAGTATTTCTTTAGCCTTAAAATGTAATAATCTAATCAATAAAATTACTCTAAATAATTCAAAATTCAATTATATGAGATTCATGCATTTTTGTTTTTGTTCCTCAAATACAAAACTTTTTTCCATGTGCTGGGAAACAATTTGTGGACTACCTTGGTAAGAGTGCTCTTGACCAATCATAAAATGTTCTCTTACCTAAGATAGGAGCTAAAATAAGAAAACATTGGTAAAACCCAAAAATTAGTGGGTACTAATTGTGGATACTAACATAAATAAGAGAAAATGTGTTTCTTCCATGAGACCCAGTGTTACAGCCATGAACAAAATAAGAGGTCCTAGAATTTACAAAATATCCCACAATGAGTGTTTACCTTTCACTGCAGCTCTGGTTGTAGCCAAGTTAACGTAGAAGGCCTGTTCTCCCCTGGCCTGCAAAACTAAGCAGAGGTGTTATTTCCGGGTCGTGTGCGGGAATCCAATTTCAACCTCAGAGCCAATCAATATGCTGTTTGCGGCTTAGCCAGGCCTCATTATCTCACGTTGTCTGACAACACTATCCAACGACTTTCATCTTCAGAAGTTATATTGAGTTAAGTCATTATGAACTGTTTGTTGATTTAAGGAGGGCATTTACCTGATACCATCATGTGAAGCAAATGACACCCTGTGATTACTCAATAATGACACGCTGTCATTCTTCAAAGAAACACCTGATATGTTATAATACTGAAGGTATTAAAGGTATGTGCCCCGTGGAAGCATTAGCAAGTGTGCATCCATTAAAGCAGCTAAACAGCGTGTGTTCAAAAAGAATGACACACTCTTTTTCTCACTCCAAACGGATTAAGGAAAAACATCAGTGTCTCCACTAAATGTGGGAAAACGAGCACACGTACTCAGAGATGCACGCATACACACACAAAGACAAACAGAGGAGAATAAAACGATTTGAAATAGAATTATTTCTGGTCCAGTGCACTAAGTAAAAATCAATTCCCCATTATAGAAATAGGATACAGAAAGGAATTAAAACTTAATGAGGTTTTCCAGCTAGAGTCCACCCACTTTTTAACCCTGCACTTGGCAGTGCTGCGAGGCACTATGTCACGGTGTGCATATGCCAGATTGCATACGCACGCCAGGTTGTGTGTGTCGGAATATTCCGTGCGCCCGTGTGTGCGCAAAAAGCTTTCTCTCCTGTGAACGCCAGGCGACAAGATGACAGTAATGCTGCTGCATCCTTCAAAGCTTCCCTTTCCTCGCAGGTATTCAAACTCATTTGTCTCCCCCTCACACCTACACACATATACACACACGCCTCACTCTCTCTGTTGGCAGTATTGATCTCCAGTTGATCCACGGTGACAAAAGACAAAGCTTTTCATGTGACAGGCAATTAGATGGCTGTGGAGCCTGCGGAGCCAAGCCACAGCACGGGCTGGGTAAATACTAACAACATCAGTCCAAACGTTGTTCGGAGATGGAAAGAGTGGAAGAAGACTGAGGAAGAGAAGCTCTACAAACACCTGCCTCCATTTACAGTACCTCCTCCTGGAGTTAGCTGCTTCCCCTCTAACACCTTCTGGTTATACTCACAGCCTTGCAGCATATATTGATTTTTGTATTATTAGCTCTCAAAAGAGACATAAACAGTTGGGGCCCACAGCTCGATCAATCAATCTATCCATCCATCATCCATCTCCTCATAATCTCTGTGATCCTGCCTCAGACACAAACAGTGTAAAAAAGCTGTAGTCCCAAACACACATCAGAAGAAGAGCAGCTTCTGGTACATACTACACCTGAAGAAAATAATCACCTACAGAACCACTTGATGATATTTAGACACACAAATATATGTGTGTATATGTATATATGTATATATACATATATATATATATATATGAAGTATGTTTTAATATATGTCTTTTTGTTTTTTCAGAAAAACAGTCAGTCTGTAGTAGGGGTACCACCCCTAGATGGGGGTGCATTGGAGAGCATTATACCCCTTTTCACCCAAATTTGTGTGTGTATTGCCCCCTGTTTTTTAAATAGGGGAAACTCCACTAAAACAGGCGAAAAACTCAGTGCAGACTAATCTGGATCAACATTCAAGTGCTGCTTGAGTGGCAATGGAAGGTAATTTCTAGTGAGGCATCACTGCGTCTCACCACCTAAAGGGCTAAAATTAGCGCATTTACCCAGGTGTTGTATGTTCATCACTGTCAATTTGAGCTGTAGCCATTAATTACTGGTGACTACCGCAGAGTAATTGTAGTGGTTATTCTTGGTTCTATATAACCACTGTGGTGGCTGAGAAAAACATGCCTGACTGGACACATCCAAAAAAAATCCAGTGTCCGCAGTAAAAACTTCCAAAAAATAATCAGTATTTATTATTTAAAAAAAATAATAATAATAAATGCTCAGAGGGTGTAAATTTAAGTTTACTAGGGATTTTATAAAAAAAAAAAAATAAAGCAACAACAGTTTGCCCATACCATATTCTTTTATTATTTATTTATTATTACTGTTAGTGAACTTGTTCTTGTTTGTAACAGATTTCCCTAGAGTGCTGAATGTGCTAGGTCCAGCACTGCACAGTTCAGTGCAGTGCAAATGGAGATAATGATGCACATTTTGAGGGCTACATGTATTGGAATAAATGCTTAAACCAAATGTAAACCATGGATTTGTTATAAGAACTGGCTCCCAAATGTAAAGATGGTGTTCAGGCACTTGAAGGCTGTAGCTCAGTGGTTGACCAGTGCAATACATTTTTGGTAGAAACACACCCTGAACGAACAAAAACATGAAGATGATTGTGTTTGTTGTGGCAGTTTGTGGCAGTTAACAGCTGCCTTGAAAATAAGAATATCCCCATTATAGAAACACTGTTGTACGTTATATGTAACATTTGCTGATTGCACTCAAAGGTTGCATTGTGAGAGTAGCAGCAGTAGTAAAAACAGCCACTTCACTTGTTTGGAAACCAGTGGAAGTGCACTTGGCTGTGTGCTGCTCTGCAGGGCGGCTGCTTTCTTTCTGTACCTAGATCCACTGGATATTTGGCAGCTTGATGACAGCCTGTCAACATCCGGTAGGTTTCACATCGGCAGGCCAAACGGATACAACAGCTTGGCATTTCATTTCTATTTAATGAGCGAGATGGGGAACAAGCTGTGTACAAGGGCTGTGAAAAAGATCCCTCCTAGCTATCATTCCCTGTCTTATCTTAATGAATCAGTAGATTATCTCCAGTTATGACACCATCACTTCTGTTATCTTAATCCATCGATGCCCCATGGACCTCCCTGCTATACTCACACTGTTTACAATTAACAATCTGATATAATCTCATCCAAACTTGTGAGAGCATGAGCCACGAGACATGTGGGTGCAATTCCTGAGTCCTAAACTGCTCCTTTCTCAACAAGGCTGCTTCTTCTTCTTTTTTTTTCTTCCATGAGGAGAAATGCACCACAAAACGGACTTTAGATTTACTACTATTGATTAAAGGATGGTATACCAAATAGATGTGGCTGTAAACAAATTATTGCGGTGTCGCAAGGAGTTATGGATCCCTGCATCAGATTATTTAAACCCCTAAAAGGTTAGAATGATGATTATGATAAATTGTGCTTAGCTGGATAGATAATCTATTCTTAATTATGATGAAATTGAATATGTTTGGAAGGCATTACATGCTGGCCCGTGGCCTTATAAGATGCTATTAATGGAGGGAGAGCGAATGAAAGGGTTTTGTTTTGTCGGGAAACAGGTCGACAGCCTTTCAAACATTGTTAGATGTGATGGGCCATGATCCACACAGAGAGCAGCTTCTGCCCACCGCTGATAAATGGAAATTCTGAGGATTAGTTTTATCCCTGTGGGCAATGCCATCCAATTCACTGTGATCATATATATATGTATATGTATATGTATGTATATATATATATATATATATATATTTATATTTGTGTGGGATAATTGTTATGCAGTGAGGGTGTTGTAGCCTATAATGCACCTAACACCAACCAACAAAATGACTCTTGTATGCCACTACATTATTCTCACTTGTATTATAATAAATCTAAAGTAGTATTTGTTACAAAAAAATCATACGCATCCAAGTGTAGATAGTATGTGTGTGTGTGTGTGTGTGTGTGTGTGGTATTTTTTGCTAGCACAGTCAGGTTCAGTTGTCTTTTTTATTTACAAAACATTGAAGATAATTTTGTTTCCTGCAGTAATTAATTCTGACTTGATGTTATCCATCCATCAGGAAATGGGGAAGTGACCCTTAGGAAATGGATGTATTATTTAATCTCAGACCTGTACGAATATTTGCTAATTTGATTTACAGTGAAACTGACCTTTGACCCTTTTGATATAAAATGTCATCACTTATCGTCCTTTTGTCATAATTAGCATATGGCCAAAAATGTATTGAGAGGTCTGTGAATGACCTTGACCTTTGACCACCAAATTCTAATCAGTTTATCGTTGAGTCCAAGTGGATGTTTGTGCCAAATTTGAGGAAATGTCCTTAAGTCTTTTTTTTTTCCCAGATCTTTTTATTGGGATTCCTCAATAGCTTGACATACAATGTAATCAAATAGTATGAAAGGAGATATGGCTATACAGCAGCATGTCAACTACTCCTCTAAACCTAGTCCCACCCACCCACAAACCCATCCACTTCAGGTCCAAACCAGACTGGGATAAGCGACGCTCACAATACAGACACACACACACACACACACACACACACACAGAGCAGGTACTTGGAATGGAGTCAGTAAAAATGAGTGGCATTTTAACGTAAAACAAACAAAGATTCATGCGACAGAAAGAGTGTTTATGATATAAAACATCCTTTGGGAGTGCCATCTTAATTTTAAGTACTGCACATCTTGCATTAATGCAAAGCATAGTGAAAATATCGTCATTGTTTCATTTCATAATACGAACTCAACTGAAATCATATTTACTTTCCTTGATAGAGACCTGAAAATCTGTGATAAACTCTTTCCACCTTTATTTTCCACCACGTACACATCCAACTCGTAACATATTGCTGCTTGGTCAGTACAGTTTATGTGTACACACACACACACACACACACACACACACACACACACACACACACAGACACACATACACACACACAGAGTCTTGCCAGGTTGTCAACATGTGATGTGAGGTAATCAGTGAGAAAGCACATGACACAATAAGTTTTGACAAGCAAACGGGAACATGTGGTAAAGCTTGTTAATCAGCCAACTGTGTTTCTTTATTCTCTGTCACCTCAATCTAGTTTTGACACACATTTGTGGAAATAACATCTGAGCCTTGAGCCTCATAGTGGAAGATTCCCATGGCATCAGTTGACTGATAACGCTGTGTCACTAGGACACATGCTGTCAACTTCTGTGGTGCACACTGACTGGAAAATGTCATACTGTATAATACAGAACACTTACAGAGTACAGACATCAAAGTTGGAACCAGACAGTGAATAACACTGTTTGCCCTGAGCTGCTTCAAGCCCACACAGTCATGTGTTTAAAGAGTGTTTAAAGAAAATTTAACAGCTGCCTTGAAACAGGTGTTTTCAGACTTACAGTACAATTGCCTACACTGCAAAGTGACCCAAATAAGAAGGACGGACTCATCAAGAAGAGGGCCTAAAAGAGTGTTTGAATATATGACTTCACATTTGTGTAACTAACATTAGCTCGAGCCTCACGTTAGCTAGAGCCTCGAATCACCATGTGTCCTATGCCCCACTCCCTGCAGCTACAGAGGGAGCGTGCAGCAGCTCCGGAAATGGACCCAGTCAGTGGCCACAGCAACCCAAATCCAGGTAGGACAGCCCCAGTTCTTTGCTGGATCAGCTAACTTTCTGTTGCTGCCATTACACAGGCTAAACATGGTGCTGCTGTGACACCAGGTGCTGGGGAGTTTGAGCTGGCCAAATTTCAGCAGCTACAACCAACAACCAAAGTTCCTGAGCTGCTGTCTGCTCTCCTCCTGGCAAAGAAGCAGACAGTGGTGGGGAGTGAGGTGGAGGGATGATGGGATGGGTTGGCTAGCAGCAGAGAGAGAGAGAGAGAGAGAGAGGCAAGGAGAGGCTGAGCAAATGTTGTGTGCATAACTACCATGAAATAAGATTAAACAAATCAGTATATGGAGAAGCAGGGTTACTGTATGAAGCAGTCATTTTATTTCTGGAACTGCTTAGTACAGGGTTGCGTGGAGGCGGGGGGGGAGATAGGTGGGATAGGTGGCTGCCTATCCCAGCTGTCACTGGGTGAGAGGCAGGGTACACCCTGGACAGGTCGCTGGACTATCACAGGGCTGACACATAGGAACAGAAAACCATTCATGCTCACATTTACACCATCGGGCAAGCTGGTAATTTGGACTGTGGGAGGAAGCCTGAGAACCCACAGAAAACCCAATATCACCCAGTGAACTCTTGTAGCCCATTCATAGTAGCTTTTCTCCTCTCATTGTAGACCTCATCCCTCTGTATTTACAACCTCCAGTAAGAAAATCATGCACAACCTGGACCTCCTATTTTATTTCCACTTTTCTTTTCTTTCTTAAGGTAGGGTACAATGAATACTTCATCATTTCATTAATTCAGGTACACGGTTCAATTATTATTGTTGTTCAATTGTTACTGAATATAAATGCACGCTTAATCCAGAAAATGAAGCAAACTGCACAGTTTCTAACACCGTCAGAATACTATTTTGAATTCAGATTTTTGTGTGTGTGTGAAAAAACAGATAGTAGCTCTGTGTTAAGCCCTGAGTAGAGGGCACAGTCTCTGCAAATTTATATATAATATTAAGAATTTATCTCAAAGTAATATGTAACCTAATTTCTCAAGCCTGTTACACTAGCTGAGAGGACGCAGAGGGAGCAATTTCAGAAATGACAAGCAGTTCTGTGTATGATGGATGGAGAGAGCGTGAAAGACACAACTACCAAACAAGAATAACAACAGAGGAAAATACCAAGCAAAGGTCTCCACACAGAGAGAGAGAGAGAGAAAGCTGCAGGATTAATGGTGTTTGCAAATCATTGATGTTATTGTGTCAGTTTTGAATATATGTGTGTGTGCAAGTATACATTCTGAGTGGGTGTCTGTCTGTGACAGCTGGGACACATATTAGTGTGTATATTTACCCGTTACACATGTGCATGTGTTTGTGAGTGCACATCAGAGCATGAGCGTGCACATACTCAAAGCATGAAATAATTTGTGATCAACATCAAAGTGAGTCTTTATTTTTCTTATCTGTTGCCTACAGGCCTCTAATTATACATTCATGCCTTCCTGCACTGAGCAGCAAACTTGGGAATTCAATTTTCTCTCTGCATAGCAACACGCACGTTGCCATTGAGATGGAGAGGATGTGTTTGGGAAATAAAAGAATGCATTGCTCCATTCTATGGAAATTAACTCACAGCTGGATGAAGAATGGCATTCCCTTGATGTGGAGAGATGCCGCATGAGAGAGAACCTGTACCCCCAGAGGCGACGCCTCGCTCAAGGACAGCAACAAAACCAGAACGACAGCAACCTGATCGACTGAACCTGACAAGAGCTTCAAGTTAAGCCCCTGCACATGGGGCATAATCACACTCACTCACTCACACACACTCACACACACACGCACACACACACACACACACACACACACACACACACACACACACACACACACACACACACACACACACACACACAGCAGGTACTTGGAATGGAGTCAGTAAAAATGAGTGGCATTTTAACGTAAAACAAACAAATAAAGATTCATGTGACAGAAAGAGTGTTTATGATATAAAACATCCTTTGGGAGTGCCATCTTAATTTTAAGTACTGCACATCTTGCATTAATGCAAAGCATAGTGAAAATACCGTCATTGTTTCATTTCATATTACGAACTCAACTGAAATCATATTTACTTTCCTTGATAGAGACCTGAAAATCTGTGATAAACTCTTTCCACCTTTATTTTCCACCACGCACACATCCAACTCATAACATATTGCTGCTTGGTCAGTACGGTTTATGTGTACATATTATGCACTAGGTATTCTCCTGCATTTCTTGTTCCGCAACAGTGTTTCAATGTATGTCAAGCAACAAAAGCATGTGGTTAGCTTTAGAAAAAAACATCATGGTGGCAAAAGGTGGCTTTTGTTATTGGTGTCACAGGCTGGTGAGTCTTGAAAGGATCATGTGTTTGGCTGTGTGTGTGCACAAGTGTTTGAGTGGGTGCATTTGTCTGTCTGCAGCTAGTCTAGCAAACTACTGATCCAGTCAGCCTAATATTTGACCTGCACTTTTATAAGTGTTTACTCAAGGACCTCTTGTGGTAGCTGAGATTCATAATTGTTGAAAAAACTGTTTTTTTTTTGGCTGCTGGCTCATTACTCCTCTTAACCCAATGGTGGGGGCAGAACACTGGGCATTTTTCCTTATTATTTGTGCTTCTGTCGATATTAAGTAAATAGGCTTTGCAAGTGGCCGTCTCCAGGGCTTAAAATTAAAGCCAATGTGGAAATGCCAAAAAGTCAGTCCCCATAGACCCCCATGTTAAAATGTCCAACTTTACAGCAGAAATAAAAATGTTTACAGCCTGGTACAAAAAAGGGTTTTAGTCTCAATATCTAATTTTAACAACTGGACATCCGTTTAGATTTTATTAAGGCTTAAAGTGATGGCCCTGGCCGCTCTAAGTGATAGGTTGTCTTCAATGCGTCACCTCAGGTTCTCAGTGAGATTCACCCCTCGCTCCTCCATAGCTCCACTCTATCATCCAAACATGGTCAGTTCTGCAAGAAACCAAGACGGCAACAGCCGAAATGCCAAACTTAAGACTTCAAAACCGCATTCCACAAACCAATGGGTAAAATCATGTTAGCTATATCCATTATGTTTTTCAGTCTAGTGGTTCTTGGTCTGGTTCAGTTGTGTTTATTGTTGTTGTTTCCTACTTTGTCATGCTGAAGCGTACAAAGAAAGTAAATAATATTCAAACTCCAGTTACGAACAACATGGATTAAAGATCTGTCTGTGATTTAAAGAAACACATTCATCCCCATAATTATATTGTATCCTTGTTTTACGTACAGTGCCTGTTAGCAGTAGAAATCAATCTCTGTTTCATGGCGCCGTGAAAAAAACAGACGACGCATGCATTTTTAGTAACTTCTCTGGCGCTTCTGAAACACGCATGCCTAATGAAATTACAAGAATTGTCCAGAGTGGTCGTCATCAGCCTCAACAGAGGCTGATGTTTTTCTACTTTATTTATTCGTTTTTTTACGCGAAAAACTGGCATTGCTTTTTTCAGCCCTGAGGAGTGTTTGCAGTCTTCATCTGAGGCTGCATAATGCCCCAACAGCCTTCACCCAGAGCACAGCATGTATGTAGCCTCGGAGGTGAAACCGTGGGACAAAAAAAAAAAAAAATGTATCCACTTCCGCCCACAAAGCTTATTGCTGTCAGGGGGACAAAGTAACATGTCTGTTACTAAGTGCCTAAACTAACCTCCCATATGGCAGGCTAACTTGATATTAATCCCTGGTCCCAGGCTAATTTTCAAACATTACCACCTTTCGACCACTCTGAAACACTTTGGCAGTGCCTCATCTCATTGCACCATGGACATAAATCACCATAGCTTGCACATTTACTTTAGTCACCCACCAACCCAGGTATTCACATAAACAAAGAGCATACTATGAAGCCTAAACTGAGATTACTGATTATTTGCTGCTGTAGATATCAACAAAATCACGTTTAGAATTATCATTTCAAAACCATGGTTGCAAACTTTGCAAATCTTTTTTTTTTTTTTTTTTAAGATATTTTTTCGGGCATTTGTAAGCCTTTAATCAATAGGACAGATGAGCGTGAAGGGGGGAGAGAGAGAGGGAGTGACATGCTGCAAAGGGCCACAGGCTGGAGTCGAACCCGGGCCACTGGAGCGACAGCCTTATACATGGGGCGCCTGCTCTACCACTAAGCCACCGACGCCCCAGACTTTGCAAATCTAACCCACAGGGCTTTAATTGAAGTCAGTTCACACCAAAAATCCACAATGAGACACACCTGTTTTAGAACGTTGCAGAGAAAAGTTGCAGTGGTTCGAACTGGCCGGTCTCAGCTATGCAGACTTTGTCACTCTTTACATTACATCACCTGACTTCCTCATTTGCTCCCATTACAATTAATGTAGCCACAACATTTTTTGACTCAGTAACTCACTTGATTTCCCCACTAATGACTGTGCCAATATATCTCTTAAAAGCATCTGACAAAGCTAATGAAGCCTCGGCACACTCCCACAGCCTGCCAGTGAAAATCTATTGGCACTGACAGAAGCCTGCACACTTATGATTCTTGTCCTTGCCTTTCTGTCTCCTCAGTCATGTCATTTGAGAACTGTGAGGAGGAGAACACATGTTATAATTAAATCCTGCTTGAATAATTTTGTTGGAAAGTTTAGACACGTTCTTGTCTATCTGGACAAAGATGTGATTCTGGCACACAACATAGTATCTTATTTCAGGAGCGTCCCTGTGTTCCCCGGGTTCTATGTTCCCCGGGTCCTATGTTCCCTGCTTTGTATGGGACCCCGAAAGGGTCCTATGTTCCCCGCTTTGTATGGGACCGGGGAACATAGAACCCTTTTTAATAATAAGGGTTCTATGTTCCCCGCTTTTCCCCAGAAGGACCCGGGGAACATAGGCCCTTTTTTTTAAAAAAAGGGTCCTAAGCCCTAACCCTAACCCCTTTTTCTCAAAAGGGTTCTATGTTCCCCGGCAACAGCGGGGAACATAGAACCCTTTATCTTAAAAAGAGTTCTATGTTCCCCAACATATTTCCTTTTGGGGAAAGCGGGGAACATAGGACCTTTTTTTTTTTTTTTTTAGGGATGACCCCTCTTATTTCAGTGGGTATATCCGATTTTAAAATAGTTTGTTGTTTGTTAATGATGTAATGACGAAATATCATTAATGTGGGTTTCAATGGAGAGTCTTAGTTTATCATTCATAATGATGAAATTGTTAGTTGATATGCTTTATACCTTCACAAACAAACTTGCCAACCCTTCCGTTTTTCCTTGGCAGCGCATTCTTATTACAATTCATAAAATACCACCACTTTGTCAGTGGACTTCCACATTTAAATATGAAGCACTGGGTATCCTTCTGCATGTGTTGTTGATGTTCTGGGACAGTTTGTTTATGTTTGTAGCGCTCTTAGCCCACAAAACAGTTTTTAAAGTTATGCCTCAGACAGTGGCTGGTGAATGAAGCAAAGGGACTGACATTGATGCAGATTACAACAGTTATTAGGATAAAATCAACAACAATGACGATAATATTGAAGATATAGACCCAGACTATGAACTGCCTGCTGACCCGCCAACCAAGGCTCAGTGGTTGAGATACATATTTGACAAGGAGGACAAGGAGAGGGAGGATTTGGTGAGTTTGCTTGTTTCCAAGATGACTGGAAAACTAGAAATTATCACCACGCTAAGAGAGCCAGTATCGCCGCAAGCCTGATTGTCCTGCCTGAGGACGCAAGCCCGTTACAGGCATTGTCCACAGTTTTAACTGAGGAGCTGTGGTTGACAAATTTATATGTGGGGCAAAGCAGGAGTGAAACTCCTTCCAGCAGCAAGTGGACACCTGTTACTTTGACAGAAATGAAAACTTTCACTGGGCCATATGTAATATAAATTAGAATAGAACAGAATAGAGTAGAATAGACTTTATTATCATTGTACAGGGTACAACGAAATTATGATGCAGTGATGCAGTACTTTATATTTTTGAATTTTCATTCTTTAAAAGTCACCAGAATAAAGGATACTAGGGGTGTAACGGTACACAAAAATCACGGTTCGGTTCAAATATATATAAAATCCTGCTTTTTCACAGTTTGAATGAAAATAGAAATATAAAAGTGAAAAATAAAACCCTGCTGTTTTTTTTTTTAACATTTTTTGAATGAAATATATAAATATACATTTCTGCTTTAACAGTTTTACTCAATTAAAATGAAAAGTATAGTGCAGCTGGTCAGCTTTAAAGCCTGCTCAGATTCAGTTTTACTAGGAACTTACTTAGCTTTCCCACTTTGTTAAAGTGCAGTAAACAAAACATGCTTGTATCTAAAGTGCAGCTTAAACAATTTTACTCAACTCCAATTGCGCTGATTATTTCTTTAGCGCGATGGTCAGGGAAACGCTCTTTCTTTTTAAACGACGACGATATCCTAGTTTGCACCAGATTGCTTTTTCTAATCGTCGTTCAAACTCAGGTGGTGTCACTTTAGATGCGATAGCATGTTAGACATGTTTCCAAGTACATACCCGACCGCTGTTCCGCAGTGTCGGCACGCTGCTTTTGTCTTGTCAACTTGTTTATTTCCATCTTTGTATTTTACCCTGAAATCAAAGTGTTCCCGAACGGAGGACTTAAGGTTTGCGGGTGGGTCTTCAGGTTCGTCAGGCTCACTTGCCATGTTGTCAAAATGCGAGAATGCACTGCACAAAGTGAAAGCGGAGATTTACGGGACTTGGTCACTCAATTATGTCCGTCGGGGAACTAGATATTTTAAATGGTTTGGCTCGCAAAAACGGAATTAAAATAAAACAAAATAAAATAAAATAATATCCTGTGCCCAATAATTCGGTACAGGGTCGTCGTGTACCGAACAGTTCGACACAAATACATGTACCGTTACGGCCCTAAAGGATACAAAGTCTCTGAATCTCTTTTTTGGGGGCGTGAGGACTCTCCCCTTTGGTTTTGATGTTCTGTCTATATTTGAGGTCTCAAGGTTGGAAAGAATGCTCACAAGAAACACTGCAAACGCATACACTGTATACTTTTGTTACAAGATTTATGTCGCTCCATGACTGACCTCTAGAGACTGAAATAGTTGAATCCTAAAGCACTTATGTTTTAAATGAACTAGTCTGTAGGATGCAGGGCTCCAGGAAGTGCATTGGGCTTTGAAGCTAGTTTTTGTAGTCGCCAAACAGTGGTACTGCAATTTCCGGGGTCTGTCATATTGTTCCTTGCAGCCCCAAAATACTTTTTCCCATTGACATACATGGCAAAAGAGACTTTTGTAAAGTAGTGAATATATATTTCTTTTAAATGTTACAACTCACACAAAATTGCTCGTTTCACTATCGGGATTTAATCCATTTGGTAGGATAACATTTTGAAAGTCTGGAAGAGCTACAAGATAAAATAATTTTATACCCATTCAAGTAAGCAGAGTGCTAAACTGGAAGCTGTTTGGCTGGCAAAATTAGGAACCTGGTCGCAAGTGGCAAGTCTCAACTGCGCCTCCTCCATGAGCCACACAGTGTGGAAGAAGTCGCGATAATCCCCAAAGAATACTAATTTTACATATGTGACAGTTGAACCTTTTTGGCTTCATGCGACACTGAGCAACTCTCATAGGGGCCCCATGTTCATCACTTTATTCATTTGTCTTGATACATTCAGGAGGATGTAGGATGTGTCACCTGAACACATCTAAAGGCTAAGGTATTTACAGCAGTTGTGACTGTTAAAGTAAAAGTAGTAATGACCTTTCCATGTCAAGGTAATCTCAGTCCACAGAAATGTTAAATTGTGTGGGAGCTGTGAATAGCATTTGCTATGAAGGAGGTGACATTTTATCACAATAGCCAAGGACACATTCAGGCTCTCCCTCTTTACATTATTGTATAGCACTGAATGTGCATATTTATTTCTATCACGTCACAAGATACATGGCACAGGTACGGCAACTTGGCCTTGACAAGAGATTAAAATATTCACATAATTGCTTTGTCTTACTAAACAGTTTAGTGTGAGCAGCGCTGAGGGTGAGTCCTCAGAGCTGAGCCCATTTAGTATGCACCACAGCACTTCTGCCTCTCTGCAGCACAAACAAAATAATCATCCTTGGCATCATAAACATATATGTGTTGTAATCCATGTTCACTGGAAATTGTAATACCTTTTATGACTGTACAAACAAAATGCCTCTCATTACTTTCCAAACATCACCTAGAGACTTTACCTTAAAAAGATGCCGCTGGATGATGGGACTGCATTCATCTCAACAACAACATTGTATTAGGTTTCCATGTAATAAAGAGATTTTTTCTCATTACAGCTTCTCTCGTGAGATCCTGTCCCGTTATTACCCGTACTATCTAGATCCTTCCTTCATTGATCTTTTCATATTAAAGTCAGATCTGTTGTTGTTATATTGAGTAATTTTCTCATCAGATCCCTTTTGGTTATAAAGTATTTTCTTATCATGACTGCTGTATACCGGATTTCTGTAAAATGGAGAAAAGACTGGAGAATAATGGGAAGGAGATCAACACTAGTGACGGGAACAGCAAAACCCATGGGTGACGTCTTGAGTTACAGATTAAAAGGGACAGTGGGTGGGTTCTGCGGGGGTGTATTCAGGTGCTCACTCAGAAGATAGGAGGTTGTAAAACATGAGATAGACAAAGACACCCTGAGTAAACTCTGACTTGACCTATTTCACAGTGTTTGAATACGCTAAAGGCTTTTTCTTTTTCTTTTTAAGTCAACATACAAATGCACATGTACTGTACACTTTTGAATTGTACAGTAGGTTTCTACTGCACATCATGTCACATAAACATAAACTGAAGTGAAGACTTGATAAAGTTATGTCCCAAGTACAACATTTTCAGTGGATACTGTTTTTTATTTAATTCAAGGGTTAATGCAACTACATTGTCTCATTCATGTAGGGGTATCAAGTCATGGAGATTATTTTGGTTTTATTTTTCCAGGAACTGAGATATCTGTGTTACATTTCTGCAAGATAAATAGACTAAAAGAAAGATAAATATAGATTCAGGCTGTTTTTAGAAACAGTTCATATGTTTGTTATGCCGGGGCGTCGGTAGGGTAATGGATAGTGCCGGCACCCCCTGCACAGAGGCAATGCCTCGCTACAGCGGCCGCGGGTTCCATTCCAGCCTGTGGCCCTTTGCTGCGTGTCACTCCCCACTCTCTTTCTCTCCATTTCACATACTGTCCTGTCCATAAAAGGCAAATAGCCCATAAAAATAATCTTTTTTTAAAAAAAAGAAAAAGTAATGCATCCAAATGCATACATCTCATGAATTTTGAAAGGCAGCAATCATGTGACCAATGGGCTGACGGAAGTAAACAAGGAAGCAGTCCCAAGCTGTCTTGTGAGGAAACAGGTTGGGGTGGTGGATGGGTCACAAAAATGCAGACCCTGGAAACCCATGTTCCGAACCGTGTGAACTTTGAGTCAATTCAAGGTACGTCCTAACCCTAACCGCAGCAACTTTACTTGCCTAAACCAAACCTCCATAACTTAACGTTAATTACGTAATGCCAGGTTCAGACTACACAGTATCAGCCTGGTTAAAGCCAACACGGCGTCCTGTGGTGTTGGCTCAGATTGTGAACGATAATGAGTGTCATACATGATAATCCATCATTTTATCTCATGTAGTGTATCATAGTGGATCTCAACAGCTGCCAGGTTTGGGATGGCTCACGACATCCCATCAAAAAAGTCTGGCATGTTTGATTTTCTTTTTGTCTTCCGTCACAGCCACCAGTTTGACCAACAGAAACACAGAGCAATCTTTATGGCAACAACACCCCATCCTTTTTTATTTTCCCCATGACAGATGAACAAAGGAAAAAAATGATGTGAGTACTGCCCTTAGCATCAAGCTAGTAAAGAATGTTAATTCTTCATAATGATGAAGGATTTTAAGGAATAAAATTCACAAATAGTAGCAGGGCTTTTATCGACCACAACAGAGTACCAGCTTCATTTGAAACAGACTCCATTAGAAACGGGCCTGTATTTATTATAAGCATGTATTTTATTCTTAATCCGCTCCCTTTTGCCCTGTTAAAGTTAATGTGTCATGCAGTCACTTCAAACCCAACACTTCCTGTATCCATTAAAAATTAAAAGCTCCTTATAAGTTCAGCTGAGAGTACTCTTTTATTCCCTAAAAAGGCTTTTATTGTGAAACATTTGCAGAACTTGTTGTGGTGGATTCAGTGACTTGCAGAGTCTGCATGCGGTACTTCAGATGTAGCTCCTGCCAACTGGTGGCACATTTTACGTTACAACAATAACATTTTGGCTGGAATATGAATAGACACAGTGACAGAAATAATAGTAATAACAGAAAAATAGCAAAACAATAATCCAATGACATCAGGAACATCATGAAAGACAACCAGGGATGACTGGTAGTGGACCAACATGTAGTCCATCATGTCTGTTGGCCAAGTAATGGCAAGATTGTATGACTCTAAAAAGGAAAAAATGATCCGCACACCGATAGAGCTCCCATTAATCCATTTATTTTCTGTCAAGTGACGTTTCGAGCAATGCAGGCTCTTCCTCAGACTTGTAATAAGATACAACCAGAAACGCCATCTTTAAATACCCACTATGGTCAGTGAGATGAATCACAGCTGTGTGCAAACCAGACATATAAAAAATGAAAAAATACAAAGATGTATTCATATAAATACAGTAGTCCAGCATAAACATGAAGAGTGACCTTGAGTACACACATAGGACAGTACACATATATGTAAAAAACGTAACCCTACATAAATATGAAAGTTCACATCACACAGTACAAAACCAGCAAATACATAATAGCCCAAAAAGTCCATACTTGCATAGAAAATATAGAGACATATTATCCAATATATATATATATATATATATACAATTTACATAATTTATACATACCCCAAAGTAGAAGTAATCACAATCAAGGACTCAGGCTTAAAGCCGTCATACTGTACTACCTATAAGAGGCGCCTCTTATGTAAACTTTTAGTCAGGGAAATAGAAACACCTTATACTGCACTCAGATTATAGATGAAAAACAGTCAAGGTAGAACCACATGAAAAAACACAGTACACAAATCACAGAAAAGGTCTGATGTCAAATTCTTCATTGAGCCCTTCAGGAGCCTCAAGTGCCTAACGTATGTATCCAAAATAATTCCCTTTTAAGTAGCAAGGTGTTTATGCCCCCCCGCGTGGATGTTTGACAGTTTCTATTCCAACGTATTTAAGAGTAGAAATATTGTGTTTTTCTTTAGAGAAATAATAATAATAATAAATCAATTTTATATAGCGCCTTTCAAGAAACCCAAGGTCGCTTCACAATTGCAAACAACCACAAAATCACACAGACAACCACAAAATCACAATGACATGAACAAACAGAAAACACAACTAGCTGGCGAAAGCCAGCAGGAAAATGTGCCTCTTTAGCTGAGATTTAAAAGAGTCCAGAGTTGGTGCCTGGCGAATCTCCAGCAGAAGCGAGTTCCAGAGGGTGGGAGCTGCCACACTGAAGGCCCTGCTCCCAAAGGCTGAAATGCCACGGGACTAGAAGCTACATTATTCCTAATGTTGCTGCGGTGTTCTGTTATGCGGGTTTTCAGAGGTCTTGTAGTTTTCCCAATGTAAGACAGTCCACATGGGCATTTTAACATGTATATGACATTATAAGTTGAACATGTGATGATACCACTGATTAAATTTTGGTTTCCTGTAGGAGGATGATAAAATGAATTGGTTTTATGAGTGAAATGGCACTGCTGACAGCGACCACATGGATAATTACCAGAGGGTATATCACTCAGGATTAATGGGAGCTCTATCAGTGTGCGGATCATTTTTTCCTTTTTTGATGCATGTTAGAAGTTTATGATCCAGCAACCTTTCAATATTTATTTGGGATGTGCGTGTTATTATCTTTTTTTCTAAGATTGTATGACTTTAAAATCGCCTAATCTGACATAGTGACTGTTAAAAGAGAAATATCATGTTGTCTGAACCTGGCATAACTGTATGATAAGGATGTAACATAATTTGTGGGGTGCTAATTCATAGGATATCTTACAAACTGTTGCGTCTGAATTTTAGTAGAGCATCAAATGAACCATTTGATGAGGATATTGTGCTAGATTTAGCTTGCTCACCAACCTGATAAACAGTTCCAGTAGCATCAGTGGCTGTGACACACAGCTTATGGAGGCAAATGCCACTCAAGAGGATTGGGATGGGTGATGCTGAGGATGGCTACCATGTCTCGAGTTCCCCCTTAACTTATTTTGTTGTTAATTGTTGACTTTTACTCTACACGGGTACCACACAAATGATCCCTCTGGTGCCACCATAAGTTGTCCCTACTCATTATATTTTAACATTTTGCATTGAATTTTGACACAAGGGATCAGCTGGTTTAGGTTTAGGCAACAAAATTACTTGGTTAGGGTTAGGAAACATTGTAGTTGATGTTAGTTACCTCAGTCGAATGACAAGACAAACAACTCACAGCATGTCCTAATAGAAAGCAATTGTCTATCATGCTGTATCCTGTTACACTGGACGCTCTCTGTCCACTGAATTGGTTTAACATAGAACTCTGTTACACCATGTAAACAAACCACTTACCTCCATAAAAAAAGGGTTGCGAACTTATTTCCTTATTATTCCTAATCACAACAGTATTATTGCAAGTATAGATATCATTGTAGTAGCTACCATACTATATTATTACCACCAACCGCACTTTGTAAAATCAGTTAGCTTACTAGCAAGCTCCGCTGGGCATCCAACACAACAGTACTTACCAGAAATGTCAGCTCTCTGGTGATCTCTCTCAAGCCAGATGCCAACCTTTTGAAATGTAGAGGCATCATACAGATAACTCCTCATTTCAACTGTTCTCATCTATTGCAGCGCTCGAAAAGCAAGCCAATGGGAATAAAATAGAAATGGGGTGTCTGACAAAAGTTCAGCCAGAAACGGTGTACTGCGTCATGCTGAGTCCCTTGTGGGAAGTTGGGACATTCCAATAGAAAACAATGCAGTAAAACTGATTTAGTTACTGATACTGGCTTGTGTCACATCCAGTTATAACACAGTGTCATATTACAGACTACTGATGTTACAAAAAGTGTTAGCTTCACACAGCGTTTCACACAGGACACACACTCAGGTCTCCTGGGTCAAAGTCCTGTGCTTGTTGGATCCATCCACCTCCCCCTCCACCCATCATAAGCAGATATTCTCTCTCTTGATACTACGTCTCTTGCTATTAATGTCTAATAATGACTCTGATTGGTTTACATAACAGCCAGTAGAAAGCCTGGTGCATACAGATGCTGAGGTGTGCACTGTGCATCCGTATCTAGCAAGAAGGCCACTAACCAAGCATTGTTTCTTTGACACCCTGGGAGTGAAACTAGGCTGAGAATAATAGAGAACAACCTCTGAACATTAGATCGTTGATAGACAACACTTTTCTCCTCAGTCAATGAACAATAGGGAATATCCATGGCTTTAAAACTTTTGTACATTCATTGATACCATCTCAACTCTTGAATGGATACGCACACAAAAGATGAGTATAAAGAAAGAGTGTAAATAATGGAGAGTGACGAACCATGCTTTAAACAGAATATGAATAGGGGCCACAAGAGCCAGTCGTGAGTGTTTACTGACATTAAGAGGTTCATTTTATGCCGGTTGCCTGCTAGTTTCAGAGTTGAACCTACTATACTAGTGTTAAATCTTTTTTTATAAAATCGGGGAGATTTTTCTGTTTGAAATCAACAGGTTTGTAACACACAGTAACTGTCGCTATTTGAATGGATGAATGAGTGTCATTGTTACAGGGGTATAAGCACCGTGTTACTATGACCTTTTTGGTTTACTTTTATACTGAAGAAAAGGTCTGAACATAATGGTAAGGAGGTACAATCTTCACTAATGAACACTCACTGTCATTCATCAGTCCATTATTTAAACCCGCCCTTTTGTTCGAGACCACAAGAAGCTGGAGTCTATCCCAGCATTACTAATGCAAATAGTACATCCTGAGCACATTGTCATTACCATGCTGGCACACACAGGGACTAACACATTCACACCTACAGACAATTTAAAGTTTCCACTTAACCTACTTGAATAAATGTAGGAGGAACCACCCAGTCCTACCTATGGCATGATTGTTTACATTTACATGTTATTATTATTTTCACAAGCACATTTGCAGATGACGTACTTATACTGTGAGATGGAGAAAATGTCATTATGGAGAGAAGATGGGAAAGCAGCTTGTGACAAGAGTGAAATTAACTCTCAGTTGGTATTCATTGTTGGTTCTTTCATAATTGTACATCCCTTTCAGTTGCTTCAGCCTTCATGCATCTGTTGCCATCTGATTCAAAGCTCTTCAGGTTTGATCAGTTAAAACACACTAATAAGAATGATCTCATCATGCAATGTGGGTTTCACCCCCTAAGAGGAATTTCCTCAGCTTCATGACAGGCATTGTTCCTGTTTTGACCTCTGGCTCAGGGAACACATACTAGTGGTTGTAGTTGTAGTATGTCCCTCTACATGGTCCATTCTTCAAACTGAATTAATTAAATAGCTCTAAGCAGCTCCTCTGTCTGCATGGACCTCAGAGACAACCATTCTTCCCAATTAGCTACGTCTAATTAACACTGGCCAGAATTAGAACCAGTGTCTGAACTTTAGCCTTAAACACATCCATCTTGTTACATTTTCCTGAATGGGAAAAGCGATGAGGAAATGGAAATCAATAAGTGCCACTAATCAATCCTACCGCAGGTATGAAGCACATGCACACACACGTGTGGGTCATTGCCTTCAGAATATGCTTGTGAATCTCCTTCAGGTAACAGCGGACTATATAATCAAATATGACAAAAGAGGTTTTGTCCCTTCAGCAGTAAAATTTAGCAAGGCATAACTCATCCTCTAAATATATCTTAAGAATTTTTCTTGGAATTTCCTATAGCTGTTGGCTAAAGTTTTTGGACTTATTAACAAGAGAAAACATATATCTCTGAGAGGCATGCTAACATTTAATAATTACAATAAACACAAAGTACAGCTGAGTGTAAAGCCCAGTTCAGATTAATAATTCGCGATGAGATGAAACCGCTTTAGAACATTGCAGAGAAAAGTTGCAGTGATTTGAAGTGGTCATCTGAGCTCAACTCAAGCCGGCTGATGGTCTCATCTGCAACTCGGCTTGGCTCGTGAAGCTCGTGGCTCGTCGGCTGGTGAAGTCCGCTGGTCAAGTCAGAATGACCACAGATGGTATGTTCGCTTGCTCCAGCAGGTGCTCTGTCCCTGCCCTCTACTTGGTTGCTACTGCTGCTTGCTGTATGTGGCTTTGCCTCCTCATACTCACACATTCTCATTGACTTACTAATTGGTGCTGCTTACTTGTGTTAATGTGGTATATTGATTATGAATACACTCCATGTGATGCTTGTTTTGTTTGTTTTTTTACTGTTCAACACTACTACTAATGCAGCTGTAGCCAGTATGTCACTATTGCTATCCCCATGTATATTTCAAGAGGCTACAAATTATATTCAGCTAAAAAATAAGCCTGAAAAGCTGGAAATCAGAACGCAAGTACTGAGAGTTGTTGCATAGAGATGTCTCATCTAGTTGCACTGTAATATTGCTGAACGGCGCAAGTAGCGCAACTGTTTTAACTGTTCTTGTCGCAAATCTTTGGTCTGAACTGGGCTTGATAGGGATGTCACTTTGCAGGAATTTGGTCATGACACTAATATTTTGTCCTGATGATGATAATGGAGAATTAAAATCAGAATATCACCAAAGGTGTTACAACTTATTCTGAAGGAACCAGGCTGTTGTCATGCACTGTACATACTTTTACCTTTGAAAAGTAACGCAACAAAATTTGTACATATCCCACATAACCATGAGCTAGAAATTCATGCATAACCCATGTGTTTTGGAAGGCTGCAATACATGGCCAATGTGCTGACGGGAGTAAAAAAGGAAGTGGATGCAAGCAGTCCCGGTAGAAGGCAGATTGGATGTGTCACAAAACACAGGACTTTCCTTCGGGACTTTCCCCAGGATATCAGTGTTCAAAATGTAAGAACTTTTTTTCATTTTAAGGTACATCGTCAACTTTTTGTTTTTCCCCCAAACGTTTATTACACATTTTTATTCCCATTATTATTTATTATGAACCTATGAACCGTTGTACTAGGATATATTGAGGTAACATGAGGTCCATGGCAATCCATCTAATAGTCTTCACAATACTTCAATCAAAGCCAATATTGTCAATCCCATGGAGGCACCAGAGGAAAAGTCAAGAGATCAACAAAGTAATCAGGCTTTATTCTCTGGGAACAAGTGTGTTTGCAGATAATGTTGTGCCACTCCACCTAGTCTTCTTCTTCTTCTTTTTTTTTTTTTTTTCTTCCGTAAGCTGGTTTTAGGGGCCAGAAGAAAGGTCAGGGGATCAGCAGTATCATTAGTATTCATCTTCTGGGGACCATGGATACAATTCCCAAACTTCATGGCAATCCATCCAGTAGTTGTGACATGTCAGGTTCACCTCTGGATTCATCCTCTGGGAAACATCAATGCATATACAAAATTAACATAACCTTAACCTTAACCTTAAGTAACATTAACCTCCATCTCTTGGTCATCGGTTGGTAAATCTCAGCCTCAGCTGGTTCTTTTGCTTTAGTTTTTTGTTTTTTTGCGGGAGGCTCCACAATATCTGGTCAGCATCGCCACATGATACATTTTCTTACTTCTTCTTTTTCTACGGGGGTTCAGAGCATGGAGGTACATTAACAGGTTCGTTCGAGATGAGCCAGGCCTGTGCGTTCGATCACCGACGATCGGCGCACAATGCATGCCGGTTAGTTTTGTGTCCAACTTCATCCTGTGACGTATTACAAAAGTGGACTGTGATAAAACCGCAAGAGCAAGGGGGCCACAGTTTTTAGAGCCAGGTGTTACAGTTGCTTTCCACGGACTGCACCGCCTGGCTCTCACCTGATCTAACAGCTGATTGGTTTAGATGTCGACTCAACAAGATGACGTTTTAGATAAACTTTTCATTTTTGTTGAATTTTAGAGATTAAGATTGTATTTGTCTGATCTGAAGGTTTATTCTGTGAACAGAAAACATGTTGTGTGACTGATGAACTTTAGTCTTCAGAGACTAAATACATTCATCATAAACTATACAGAGTCTACTGTATATTAACACTGGACTTTTTTAATTATTGAAGTATTTAGCAACACAGAGACTTGTGGTCAGTGGGATGTGAGGATTCTTAAACTAACATCTGTACAGATGTGAAGCCCTGACTGTATCTGACTGATCTTTAATGAAAGCTGTTGTCTTGTATTTTCTTTCCTCTGAAAATATGAACCTTATAGTCAAGCTGGCTGTGCTTCTCTCTGGTCATGCTGCGGCTAACACTCCGCTAGCCTCACAGCTGCGCCTCGCCAACGAGCCTAACAACAGCTATCCACCTCGGTGCGCTGTGATAACGTCATGACTGACGTCTCTGCCTGAAATACACATTACTCTGCCAGGAAACCAGCCGATACCAGCATTGTTCTCCAGTAACAAAAAATGCATTTTTTGCTGGTAAAAAAATAACTCGCCAGAGAATTTACCAGCCAGAGACAAAATCTACCTGTAACTGGCGAGTGGCGAGTCATTGTCACACTTTTATTTTATTGTCTGTGTTGTACCTTGTTTGTGGTGTGTGTTTTTTTTTTTTTAAATGGACTGTTAGTCTGACAATAAAAATGAACTGATGTTTTTTGCTGTTTTTCTCCATGTACAGGAAAGACAGCTCTGCATTTTAACACCGCACCAAGAAGAACTAAAATCTTTCATGTAGGTCCCTGACACAAAATCTGATTAGATGGGGGTTGTGGCCCTAATCTCTCTTTATCTCTGGGTCTGTGAACACATATACCATAAAACACAGCTCCAGTGCGCCTTTCAAAGAAAGACCAACAACAGAAAACAACACCAAACACAATTATGAAGACGGCAAGCTATATAAAAGAGTCATAAAACTGAAGTAGTCAAAAACAACAATAAAAGGTCATTAGATAAAAGCCGGTCAATAAAAAACAATGGTTTACAGCCACTGCCTTAAATCATACAGTAACATTTTTACTGGATGAGCAAGTCAAATAAGGAGACCTGTGATAGAAGGAGAGTCAGCAATGCCTTCACATTTTACTGTGACTTTGGGAGGCTGTGGCTCAGAGGTAGAGCGGGTTGTCCACCAATCGAAAGATCAGCGGTTCGATCCCGGGCTCCTCCAGGCTGCATGTCGAAGTATCCTTGAGCAAGATACTGAACCCCAAATTGCTCCCGATGGCTGTTCCATTGGTGTGTGAGTGTGTTAAAACTGAGTAGCAGGTGGCACCTTGTATGGCAGCCTCGGCCACCAGTGTATGAATGTGTGTGTGAATGGGTGAATGTGACTCGTAGTGTAAAAAGCGCTTTGAGTGGTCACTAGATGACTAGAAAGGGGCTATACAAATGCAGGTCCATCCATCACAAGAACCACCACACTCTTAGTTAAACGACATCAGTTTCAGTACAGAAGCAACAACAACCAGGTTTGTCTTTTGCATACTGTCATTACATCTCACAAATTTTCAGTTTTAACGTTAACCAACCAATCCTACTGAGTGCATGCATAATACAGTTTAAACACACATAATAGAATCTGTAACTCAAAGGCTTTTAACACAAAGTGTTTCTTTAATCAATCATTCTTAAAAGTTCCAGCATGTTCCTCTGGCTTTCTTAAAATGGGTTATGGCAGCATTTGAACACCTCATCTTTTTTGCCAGCTTACAACAGCAATTATTTTTCAAGTTGCATTCAACAGCAGCATACCCCATTAGTCTTTATATTTTATAATTCAGCAAAACGTCAGACAGATTGTGTTTAATGCAAATGTTTTAAAAAAGTATGTCTTCTACAATATCTGTGCATGGTAAATACAGTATGGTTAAGATTAGAGTGAGAAAGGACATGGTAAAAGCAAATTAACAATAGTTAAGTTACAGCTGATGGGGAGCTTTGTTGTTTTCAACCAGCTCTGTATCATTGCAGTGTGTGCAGGTAAGTGTTATTGGCTTTCCTCCGTGCTGCTAGTGCCTGGAGCTCTCCAACCAAACATCATCAAAATTGCCCAGGGTGACTCGAAACACATCATGGTGGACACACAACATATCTCCTGGTGGATTTTTTCCGTTGACACAGATAGGAGTATGTGAACATACAGTTAAGGACATAATTGATAATAATAATTACAGTAAATATTCATGGATTTAATCTCACTTCTGAAGGTTGCTACTGAGCTCTTGACCCTACTATTCCTATGACTGGCGTGTTCTCATTGGCTTAATTGGTTGGGTTGGTTATGTTTAGGCATAAGGATTGAGACTAGTTAGGTTAGGGTGGGAATACCAGGCAGTGTCCTGCACGGGTCCAATTTTCAAGATCCGCCCCACCCCGACCCGGGGACGTACAAAACCGCACCCGAACCGCAAACCCGCGCATCAGGCCAATTAGTACCGCAACCCGGTCCGACCCATTGAAACACGACCCGCAGCCCGACCCGTAACCCGGATTTAAAGTAATCATTCTGGGTCATATTGGCTAAATACTGAACAGCATATTGCCACAGTTAAGGTGCCAGTGAGTAAACAACGACCTGAATGAAGCAGCTCTCACAATAAAAACCTGACTTCAGCTCCATCATCAACCCTCTGTGTTCTTCTCCCATACGAGTGTAAAAGCACTCGTTTGTTACGTTTAATGCTTTTAAACTTTTAATCTATGTAAAGGAACTTTACATGTGTAATAATAGACTTACTTTCTGTCCAGAGCGACGTTCAACAGTTACGAGCCGTCACGTGTTTTTAGAATCCATCGAGGAGAGAAGTAATCCATCAGGGAAACACTTCAGAAACATTATAAAGTGATAGTTGTACGTTTTATCCACTTATTTCTCAAATACCTAAATAATTAATTATTGACCGTTGCGAAATAGCGGAGGCGATCCTCAGAGAGTAAATAATGACCAAGATAGTTATCTGTAGTTTACCGAACTAATGACTGATGTGTTTATCTAAAACCCGCGATCCAACCCTCATGTTATTTTTTCCACCCAGATCCGAACTTGGGAAATTTTTTTTTTTTTTTTTTTTTTAAAAAAACACCTCAAATCAGCCGTTGGGTCCCCGCGGGTACCCGACCCAGTGCAGGACTCTGATACCAGGGTAAGCCAATCAGAGGCAGAGTAGGGCTGGTAATGACTTTGCCATAATTAAAAGGGCCCAATGGGGTCAGTCTAGATAATTATTAGCCACATGCTTCTGATTTGGATACTGTGTATTTTTATTTTATTTTAAACTGCCTTTTGTAGCAATGTGCATTTGTTTTTGGGATTTCGGGCTGTCAAACAAATAAGCTTTTGGTACCAGGAAACGTTTTTGGGACAAAGGGGCTTCAGAATCAGGAGCTGTCAGAACAATGGTATGGCACCAGCTGGATGCTGGCCTTCAGCACCTGGCCTTCAGCAGCTGGGTCCCCGCAGACCCCAGAGGTATACTTTTTGTCATATCTTGAAGGTGCTGTTTTGTGTTTCTGTTGTAATTAGTCCTTTTAAAAACACAAATACATTGGGGTCCTGGGGCCCCAGTCAAAAGCACTAATTTTCGCCCGTCCAGTTTTAATCAATGGAACTATTTATTGAGTTCATGTTCACCATGGTTCCTAAAAAAGTACCACACACTAACAGGGGGGTTGGGGCACTCTGTCAGTCATTTTGAAGGAGACAGCAATAAATTCATCATCTAGATAGGGAACTTCCCAGACTGGAAGTTTTCAGAACGTGGCCAACGTTGCTGGATCTACCTGAGACGGCTGGGACATGCCCTAGTCATGCCACACATGAAGGGGAGAGCTGATGCAGCCACACTCTAACCCCCAATACGAGGAGCAATGGCCATCATGGGAGTGAGGAAAACTCCACCTGCTGCTATGGACATTCAACATTTGGTTGGAAAATCTACTCAGAAAAGGTGCTGCATTTGCTCCAGAAGTACAGACAGGAAGGCAGCAAATGTTTGCTCCTCCTGTCACATTCCAGTATGCCCCGGGCACAGCATGAGCCAAACTGTGTGCTATTACTGCCTGTAGTGTGCAGTGTTCATGACTTCCATGGCAACAGCGTTTATTTATGGTACTGTTCGAACTGAAAATTTGAAATTTGAATTACAGTAGTTCAACATAGTAGTAGTTACAGTAGTTCCAACTGGCACAGACAAAAGGCAGCAGATGGACTAAATACAGGAGGAGGGGTAATGAGGGACAGGTGAAACCAATCAGGGCGGAGCAGGAAATCACACAGGAGGGAAACACACAGGGGCAGGAAGTGAAGTACCTGAAATGTGTCAAAATAAAACAGGAAATACTAATAAAACTGAAAACAAGGAAACATGACCTTGATGGGGACTTCAGGGTGTAACAACAAGAGAGGGATCTTTGTGTTCCCTCTTGTTTTGTAATCTACTGTCCAGGGGCACTGGCATTAAACGTGAACCCATACCATCAACTTACCCCTAAAAGGGGTCCGTGCGAGGTTGATGCCGTGCAAGTGTTGTAAGAGCAGGTTTTGAATTAAAAAGCTGGCTTGGGCTCCTCACCAATTTGCATTCAGCATCTCGTTTTTCATCCTTGACTCTTTGCTGGCTTACTCAGAGATCACAGTTCTCTGTGAGAATTTGAGATTCAAGTTAACATTTGCTTCAATTACAAGGATGACGAGGATTAGATTTACCAAAATATTCTGGTCAATGTTATGACTTGGTGAACTAGATAGTTCTAGATAGTAGATTTAGTAGATGTTGAGATGTGTGAAGGCTGACAGTGAATTCACTCTCACTCACCTGAATCAATAGGTCATTCAATTTCACATGAGCTGCTGGCTTCAAAAGAGCCATTCTGTAGTGGTTCTGAGAGTTAAAATTGAGTCAATGCTTTGCTATATTCAAGGCATGACTGAAATTTTCATCATCATCTGTGTGCAACATCTGTATGCACACAGACTGTGTTACATAGATTAAGGGCAAACAAATAAATAAATTAATAAATGTCAAGTATGTGCATAACATAATGTAGAAAAGGGCTTTCAGGCATTGCATTCACGTTAATATTAGTACAAAAACTTAAACAAATAATAATATGAGATCATGAAATCAGAACTATTTCAAAAAAATTAATCAGCTGACAAAAATGTTAAGTTGAAGACTGAAAAAAATGCTTATTAATAGGGTTATGTGTACATATTTCCAGACATAAAAAGTGTTTGTGGTAACTTATTATTTGGGCCTTTGTTTCTTCCTTATTTTAGTTTGGTATAAACATTTTTGGATACTATTTTAAGTGCAAAAGAGGGTCATTTATTCAGGACTACAGGACTAGGACTACAGATGGAAGTTAGCTTCTCTGCTAAATCTGGTGCGGGGGGGGGGCTAGGGTCCATGCCTCCCGTGAACTGCTAACACCACAAATAGAATTTAATTTGGGTACCATCATCCAATATACTCATTAAGTTATTTTTAGTACTATGTTTTAACAATGCTGCGCTACCCTACGATTGAATTTGCTGCAGTTGCTGTAAGGGTAAACAACTAATCTAATGCTAATGGTAAGTAACGTAATGAAGAACTTCAATTAATTAGCTCATCCATGCACACGATTTCTGCCTCAGTCACGTCAGATTGATTTTGGTGGTTGTCTAACAAGGAAGCCAAAAGACTCCCATGATCCCACATTATTTCATGATGTAATCAAATGCTGTCTTTTGTTCTTGTGTGATGATGAGACCCCTAGCAGCAGAAATTACATACTGTTTATAAAAGGTAAAAGTCATACAACTTATTTTTAGTGATGTCACCATGTCCCCCGATCTAAGCATTTGACTTAGGAAGTAAAAGATTTCTGGTACTGATAGGAATGACAAAATCATGACAATTTATCACAGCCAGCTTGTAATAAACGAGAGTTTTAAGCTTTAAGTGCAAAAGGCTTCAAGTCTCGGAAAAAATAGCTTTTTAAAAAAAAAAAAAAAAAAAAAAACACTGTTGGTGAAATAATGCATCCTCTTCTACATTGTGTTCTCCAACATTCTGTGTTCTTTGCATTTTTCCTCTTCTTTTAAGGCAGTGTGGCCCTAGAGTCCCTGCCCCCACTCTGTACCCTAACAAGCAGGGGCTAATCCCATGTAAAGCTCTCAGTCTAGTGATGCCCCTGGACACAACAGACACACTTTTATAATTGGCAGACCTTGATTAATGCATGAGTACACTCTGCCTCCAGAGGAGCTCAGTGGATCTATCAAAACTCAAAACGTTCTTCCAGCCATATGCAACTCTTGTTAACCCACCATCACACAGGCTGGCTGAGTGAATTGAGGAGGACTGCAGTTAAAGTGTGTGTCACTGGAGTGTGTTGCTGTTTGGAGTCAGTGATGCAGCCCTGAGTGGCAGCAGCTACAGACACATCAGAATTAACTCTGAAGATCCTCCAAGAGGACGTCTGGGATTTTGAAAACTAAGTGGAAGAGCATTGACCACAGACACAAAAAAACTGCCTGGTTTAACTCATTTACATACATGTTTTTCTCCATGGAAGTGAATTTAGAGTAACAAAACTTGCATCATTATTTTTACTGATGGTCTTAAGATGGAGTTAGTCCAGCCCGTTCTCACTCACCTACCACCGATTTGTCAGTGATTTCAGCATCAGAGACTGATGCACAGAGACACCACAAACTGTGCGTGTCAACGTCGCCAGCAACTAATAAATAATATAAAGAGCAGCACAGTTCTCAGAGCAGCCAGGAGGAAAGGTGGATGGGTTTATTAAACTCCGAACTTTCTCCTGGAAGTCCACTTTTTAGCTCTTATGTGAGACGTAAACCAAACCATGATGTTTTTTGCTAAATCTAACCACATTCTTTTGTTGCCTAAACCTAATTAATCAAACTAAACACAAAGCATTATACCTCTCTTTTTTTTTTTTAAATGGACCTGCATTTGTAAAGCGCCTTTCTAGTCATCTGACAACTCAAAGCACTTTTTACACTACGAGTCACGTCCACCCACACATTCATACACTGGTGGCCAAGGCTATCATACAAGGTGCCACCTGCTACTCAGTTTTAACACACTCACACACCAATGGAACAGCCATTGGGAGCAATTTGGAGTTCAGTATCTTGCTCAAGGATACTTCGACATGCAGACTGGAGGATTGAACCGCTGATCTCTCCATTGGTGGACGACCCGCTCTACCTCTGAGCCGCAGCCGCCCTTTATGCACATAATGAAAAGAAACAACGGTTACGATATCAGAGCCCCAGTTCTGTTAGCACAGGTGGAGCCCTCTACTGGACTCTTTTGATAATACTTCTCCTTCAGTTGGAAGAGTAGTATTAATCAAAGAGTAATAGTAAAGGGCCCAGTAAAGGGCACAGCCTGTGTGAGACAGAACTGTAAAAATGCAACTGTGAAAATGCAAATGTATTTTCAAAAGACACAGAATGCATGTATAATGTAAATTAACGCCTTCCATGAGTGTCCAAAACTGATGTAGGGACGTACCTAGAGAGTCATATTTTGACGTGTATGTCGGTATGTTTACTGACAAAGTGATGATATTTGAGGAGTTAGGATTAGAATGTGATGGTTAATCTGTCAATCTTCATCCACTGATGAAGACCATGAAATGTGGTTGAAAGACCTCCAAAAAGGCTTTCAAGTAGAGTTTAGATTATGTTGTCAAACAAGTATTCCTGAGATCATGAATGAATGTTACATATAAACAAAGCACATCTTTATCTGGAGAAATTTGCAAGTAAATACTTCTTGAGACTATAAAAATGAGGCCAATTTAAAACACAAATAGATTGTATATAAAAAACAAAAAACAACAACCATGTATGTGGGTATGTGGAATGGGACTCCAACTGTGAATCACACTTAAAGGTGTGGCTGAAAGCGCTTGGAAAAGAATTATGATGTGTCAAACCACTTCTGTTAAGGTCAAGAGTTAACTTCTATACTCAAGATTTCATGACTTTAAAAGAAAACATATCTCTACAGTGTGAACCTGTTTTATCCTTGGTGATCATGGAGCAAGCAACAACCTCCAGTACTGAAAAATTAGGCCAATATGGAAGAGCTAAAAACAAGAGAAATAAACAAGAGAAATAAACATGTTTACAGCCTGGTACAAAAATCTGTTTTGGTCTCTATAGTTAATTTCAACATTCAACTGTGGTGGGGGGGGGGGGGGATTTATCTATAACTCACCAATTTTAATGTTATTATAGCTTGAAGTTATGCATAATTAAGGGTGTTTTTGTGACAGGTTGTCTGCTGGGCGTCACTTCAGGCACTCTGTCAGAACCTTCTTATCAAAATCTGGTCACTTCTGGCTTCAAAAATACAAGACGGTGATGGCCAAAGTGTCAAACTTGAGGCTTCAAAACAAGAGTCCACAAACCAGTTTGAAACATCAAAGAGGCTACATCCATTATTTTTTATACAATCTATGTGGCTGAAAGTACAGTTTGGTCCATTTTAAATCTTTCACTCAATCCATCAAGAAGGTGAAAGTGAGCAAGCAGGACTGTATCCAAGTAAAATTTGTTCACTGTGCAGAACACTGGCCATTAATGTAAAGAAAAATATTAAAAGTTACGAGATGTTTCATATCATATAAAACTACTATTTTTGTTACAAAGAACCACTGAGGAACAGTGCTGTTCCTGGGTACAGGGAGTCGGGGTCTAGAGAAAGTGAAGGTGGTGTAGTGATTCTTAGCAGTGCCACTGGCTGTCTACTTGGGAAGGGTGTGTGTATGGGTCCTTGCATGTGTGTGTGTGTGTGTGTGGGGGGGGGGGGGGGGGGGGGGGGGTGTCCTGATGGATGGATGGATGGATGGCAGGGTGACAGTGAACAGATGGAGGCTCTGATGGATTGCAACGACATTAAACGTGAAAGAGGAGCAGGGCCCTCGGTCAGAATGCAGGAGACGCAGCGGCTCTGCACGCCTCGTCATTCTCTCATTTCAACTCTGCCGCTTTATTGGCATGACTGTTTATCAGAGGCACCGTGGAAAAAGCAGAGCACTGAATGTCAACTGTCAAAACAACAAGTTTGTACATTCACACCACTTCCCCCTGTCCATGACTCTTCTCTCTGTCTTATTCCCTTGTTCCTGTCAGATTTTCTTTTCTCATTCCAACTTGGAGGCACACATTCTGATTAGACCTTCAAGGTTTATTGTTTGTTTTTTGTTTTTTTTTTGGTCATAGTGTATGTTTTATGCATGATGGTACAGAATACACTGACAGGAATTTTAAAGTCCTTCAAACGAAAGGACATAATTGGCTGTTTCCCAGTGGGGAAAATGATGCACATTAGCATTTTACAAATTGCTATTATGAAAATGACTTACATGACCCCTTCTTGATCTGACACTTCTCAGGTTATATCTTGTTTTTGTTTAGGCACACCTTCATGGTCATGGTTAGGGAAAGATAAAGGTGTTAGTTAAAACAACTACTTTGTTAAGGTTAGGAAAGGTCATAATTTGGGTAGATACAATTACATTTATAAAAGTTATGCAGGGGTTAGACTACATGATATTGTTGTTTTAAGAGAGGGTCACTGGGTCAGATTAGGGATGACAGAGTCACAAATATTGTCAGTGTGCTACTGTAAATTTGGTGGAACTCTTGCTTTCATGTTCCCTCTGACACAAGTGCCACAAGACTGTAGTTTGTTTTTTTCGTTTGTTTGTTTGTTTGTTTGCTTGTTTTTTAAAGAGAGATAGAGAGAGAGAAAGAGCATATTAGGTGCAATGTGATCACACAGAAATATGTAAAATAACCATGACCTCTGAACACTGCATTACGTGGTGGCAGCACATTTAGGCACTAAACTGCTTGGTCAGATTTAGAAAAGGAAGTACCGTAAAACTTGGTGTATAAGTCGCACTTTTTTCCCCTTTTTTTTTCATCTAAAAAGTTGGGTGCGGGTTATAGACCAGTGCGACCTATAGACCAAGGTAAATGCTGACATAGGTAATTTGACCCACAAGATGGCGCTACGTTAGGCTGACCAAACGTCCTCTTTTGCCCGGACATGTCCACTTTTCACGTCCCTTCCGGGACTGATGATAATGTCCAGTTTTCCGTGTGTTTGTGTGTGTGTGTGTGTGTGTGTGTGTTAGAGTGCGGTACGGGCCGCATATTTCTGTCCGAACCCGAACCGAGCCCGACAATATTTAATGACCAAAGCACTGAGTTTGTGTCACACAGTGGTTACAGGCTATTTAATAGGCCGGGCGTGCGCCGTGGGTGCTCAGCTGCGGAGAGGGAGACCTCCGTGTTTGAGACAGGAGCAGGAGGCGAGAGGTCCGACGCTTCTAGCGAGAGGAGAGGGAGAAATAAAACAAAATAAGATAAAATAGGAAAAACCTGTCTCCCTCTTTTATTTTATTTTCAGCGTTTAATCAAGGCGGAGGCGGGCGGCTGGAGGTCCGAGGGTTCCAGCGAGGAGAGAGGTAGAAACAAACAGCCAATGTGTGTCTGTGTGTGTTATGTTCAGGTGTTGTCACGTAAATAACAGTGCCCAAGCAATAAACAGGACAGACAATAGGATTTTATTTATTTTTACACTACATTTTCACTGAAAGCTGAGCGATGTTGTTATACCGTAATTTTATTTCCTGAAGAGGTTGTTTGGAAAATTGCAATCTGAAAAGTAACCAAAGCTGCTTTAGAGGTTATTGTGTTTTAAATGTGTTTCAAATTAAAAATAAAGGGAAACAGTGTAGGAATAACTTGTATAACGTTTTTATTAACAAATAGTAATATAAAACCTTGTTTTCCCTGTTTGAGACCTTAAAAAATAGACTGCGACTTATATGCCAGTGCGACTTATATTCCGAGTTTTACGGTATTTTCTGGTTAAATAACTGTTCGTTACGTAAGGAATGTAAATACGTCATAAAGTGATGTAAGTATGTAAAGAATGTTATTTTTTAATTGAATTTCAGACAGGAAAGTCCAGTGTTTGCTTGCCCATCCAACACCCCTCCCTAATCCAACTTTCTCGCTCTCTCTACTACCTATGGAGTCGTAACAACCAGTCCTATAACCGGTCCTTTGATTTGTGTATCCAACGCAACAAAGACTTTTCATTGGTTCTGCCTGTGGTGCCGGCAGTAATATCAACATGCCATCACTGCATAATGTGGTGGTAAGAGGTCATGGTCATTTTCTGTATTTCTATAAGACCAGGTCTTTACGTGAGTAAGCCTGAAGAGGTAGGTCCTCAAGCAAAGACAGAAAGGGATTCTGCTGACTGAACTGAGTTATTTTAACTAATTCAACCACTAAGGGAGCACACCGCAGGAGAGTTTGGATTAAGATTTCCTGCCTTGCAGTGACAGCAGGACTAGCCATCAGTCACTGGCAGATCCAAGTGAATGAGAAGGCTCATAACCCCGACTGAGAGAGTTGAGGTCGTGGTTGCCATGCTAGAGCCATGATTATTGGCTTGAGTGCAAGCAGTAACAGAGAGCCGATGTAGAGTAGCTAAAAAATCTGGCTACTGAATAAGGATGATGTGAGATTATCCACTCCTGAAACAGTTCCAGTGGGCATGCTGGCTGAGATGGAGATGTGGCCAGGACCAGGATGTGATGCAGCCACATCCATTATATAGTGATGTTACTCTTTAATAGGACGTTGACTGGTTGGTGAACTGTCTCTGGTGCTAGGGTTGACTCCTAATTTCAAACCAATGCTACTCTTATAACAGGAAACTCTTTGCACATGCTAAATGATTTTCCTTCTTCTCTTTATTTCTAAAAGTCATCAAATTAAGTTAGAGGAGGCAAAAATAGGGTGTCGTGCTAATGTTCCAAGGACTCAAAATTTTGAAGCCAGAGTAGTCCGAATTGTCCAATGTCCCATTGTCTTACAGCCTGGTATCCCAGAAACAAACATGTACTGCTCTGAAGGGCATTTTCTCCAAAAATAGGCTATATACTCTCCCAAAGAGAGGAACATGGCTCTGACTGGCTTGCCCTGATATTCTTTCCCTAACCTCAAACAATCTCTCTCCTCATGCTTTACTTTACCAACCCAACCAACTAAGGCAACAAGCTCTTGCCTATCAGAGGCAGATACGGAAGGTCATGCCTTGGCCATAGAAGGAATGTTTGATTATTTCATTCTGCGCAATAATGTAGTGCCTCTAATTGGGCTAGAGTGTAGTAAATGGCTCTTCAGAGTATTAGATGTTTGTTTTCAAACAATTACAGGCCACTGGATAAATGGGCATTCAGACCAGTCGTACATTTTTCAGACTATTGGAGCTTTGGAGTTATGAGCCATCGAAACAATGAACAGTCCCCAAAATAATGTCACGGTGAATGCAATAACAGATGCAGCTGTTGCCCCTTATGATCACTTTCTTTCCAATCCCCCGTGTGTTGGGTGGGTCATTATCTGGATGATATTGTACAGTTTGATGCCAGCAATGGGAAACCTTCACTCCCATGTTTAAAGGAATATTTAGTTGAGGTTAGAGAATAATTGTGTCACACTATGTTTTGCTGTGCTCTTAACAGTCAACACTAGAGGCTTCAGGTTGCATGTTAGTTTAACATCAGAACACACTGTATTTAACCATTTGGACAGACACTGTCATTGTTCTTGGTGGACATTCTTGAAGTTTGGTTAGGACATAAAACTATGTTGTACAGAACACAAAACTTCTGAACAAGCCTCTTCATGTAGGCCATTTTGAAAGCCTGAAGTGGGCCATTAGTTGCCATTAGTTGCCATCACACAGGGTCAATTACAAATGTCGGCCTTACGCCAAACAACTTTCAAAGCAATGTCACTGTTGGAGACAAAAAAAATGATGTAAAAAAAAAAAATCATGAAAGTTTTACCTCAGTTGTGCGGGCTCCCGTGATTCTGATTGTGTAAGGTAGTCATAAAATTCAGTTGGAGCTGTCTTAAGTTAGCCTTTTTCTTGTCTTGACATTCCAACAAAATCAAACATGTTTAATATTATTGTAAGTTTTTAGTCTTGGTGCATGCAAATGCTTAAGTTCAATGATGTAAATACTGTCAACAGCCAATAGCTGTGCTTTCTCCAGCACCAAACAAGAAGCACCAAACTAGGTAGACAGTAAACATGGAGGGGACTCTGGGAAGCTGCAATAATGTGATTAACTCTTGGTTCTCTTGGACTGTGGAAAAGGAGGATGAACTGGTGAGTTTTAGAGTGAACAGGGGTTGGTGTCAAAATCGTGCATGTATCTGATCCAACAACCAGTGCTTGTTTTGGTGAATAATCTTAACTTCTGAAGCGGTTCACCTCAGCGCTGCTAACCAGTGGGGGCTGCTAAGGAGTTTAGGTGACAAATTGCAAAATTTTAAGTTTTTATGGAAAGACAGTTTATCTTTATGTATTATACTGATGCTGAATTGACAAGAACACTGTTGACATATGACACCTTTTGTCTTGTGTTTCTACAGTTGTGTTTTTGCGATATATAAGGAATTGTAAAATGAAAATATCTTACTGTGAAACTTCAAATAATAGCCCGGGCTATTATTTACTTAAATCACTGAAATCAACAGGCCTATATTTGGGACAGGCCTTTAATTCCTTTCACACAAAACTGTTGCTCAGCAAAGAAGGGGAAATACAGTCAAATTGCTCTTCTAAACCAGTATGAATAATACTTAAGTTAGGCTTCAGATTATATATAAATTATGAATCATTTATTTGTTCTAGTTTCAACAGACAGTGCATCAAAGAGAGAGATTTACGGCACTCAGTGGTTATGGCACCCGGCATACAAACGCAACATCACTTTATCCTGTTAAAACAATACTCACAACTTGGATTGATTTTTATGAAAATCCCTATTGATTCATATAATCTGAGAACCCTTACGGACTAAAGGAATATGAATAAATTACAGAGTAATCAGGGAATGGACATAATTTGACGTAGCCAACAGCCCCGTTTTATACATCCAAAGAACTTTAAAAAACTTTATAAAAAAAATGAAATGCTTCGCAACCAGAACAAGTGTACAATTGAGACAGGCCTTTATTTGTCAAAATGTGTAGCCACACTGTGCTAGTAAAGAGGACTAGGTGTTTAATTGGGTCTAGGCCTTTAATTGAAGTTTTACAGTATTTCTTAGAGGAAGTCTGGAATAATAGTTTCCACTAGGAGCAGGATGGATAATTACCCTGCAAGATCCCCAGTATTTCAAAATCTTAGTCTGTGACTAAAAACTCACATTTACCTCAGATGTGTCAGACTTTAGTCTTTTAAAAGTATTTTCAAAGTGTTATAGTGTATGGTAGGCATTAAATGCCACTGTGTGTGTTTTCCTAAAAACAAATAACAGAACAACAAATTAAACAGCTAACACTTTCTGCTAGAATCTTTGTTTGGACCAAGGAATGGAGACGCACCATGAAATGGGTTAAAATTTTGTTTCATGATATTGAGTTTCATTTCATTTTTAAAGCACCTTGAGGCAATTGTGAAAAAGCAATATACTGTAGAAATTGTGCTTGAATATAATGAATATGGAAGGAAATGAGAGCTGGAGACAGACCTTGACACACATCTATTTCTGTGTGCATGTGTTTGTGAGTCCTCTTGCCATCTGTTGACAGAGATGCTACGTTCCATACTGATCACCCGCCTCATAATCACCTCATCAGTCACAGTTCCTCAGCGTCAGCACTGCAAACACACACGTGCACACACACATACCCACAAATGCTGAAATATCAGAGAATAACGGACCTACAGATATGTTTATGAGTGACTTCAGTTCCTCGACAGGTTTTACATAACACTTAGTCACTGCCAGTACACTTGGCTGGCAGATTAGCAGGTTGATTAGCACTCTTGGGTTTGTTACTCAAAGCAGAAATGTGCGGCTAATCCCTTGTCACTCATTTTTCAGGTGAAATTAATATATGATTTATTGCTCCATCAGTAAGAGTAATTGGTTACCGTATCAACTATTGTGGTTACACTATTTTTCCATTCCACTCCCATATTTGTAATTGTTTACTCTCCTCCTCTACAAGCAGGATCAGTCAGCCTGCTCTCCTGTGAATTATCAGGAGCCCAAACAGCATTGATGTCCAATATTCCTGTTGTGCTTCTGCTGGATGAAAAGAAACAAAATAAATAATAAATCACTAGAAAATGTTCCAACGGGGTGAAAAACATGAGCTTTCAGACGATCAGACACGTTGGAAACAGTTTAGTCAAACTTATCTGGAAATGAAAACAAAGGCAAACAGTAAAGTGATTACCTAAACTGTTCTTTGTAAACATCCATCACAGTTTACAGATCCACTTCCTGCTTCGACTTTGAGCTAGCGTACTTGCCATAGTTGAACAGATAAAATGTTTTGTTTCGTGCTATCTGGTTATTTGGGACATTACCGGCACACACTTATTGCAAGACTGATTCTATGATGACAAGTACTTTGTTGGAGGCCTTGTCTTTCAGCTACCAGGTTTTTTTTTGGATGGTTGGATGTTGTTTTTTTTTGTTTGTTTTGGTTTTTTGCCTTCCTGTTAGTTTGAACTGTATTGTTTCATCCTCTCTCAATTGCAACCCTTGGTGTTGAGGTGTTACAACTACTAGTGTCCAGTGCTACTGATTATAGCTAAGTACACTCTGGGGTACTCCCTGTCAGGAGTTCTACACAACCTTTTTGTGATGTGCTTTATCACCATCAGTTGGATGGGGCAATGACTCATTACTAGATAAATTTATCTAGATGATTTATGCCAACATCTTGATTTTTGGTCAAGTTGGGGTTTTGTTTGATTTGAAATAAACAAAGTATTTGCCTTCAGAACATATAGTTTTTATCACCAAATTCAGACAATAAATACAATTCTGGGGCCGGTTGCACCAACTGGTCTTAAGCTAAGTCGGTCGTAACTTGGCGTTCTAAGTCCAACCTAATAGTTCGCCGGTTGCACTAGCAGGGCTTAAGCCTTCTTCTCACTAAGACCGGGCGTAAATCTTACACCTAGTCAAGAGCAGGTGTAAGGTCATTATCAAGCTGTGCTCATGCGCTCTAGAGCACAGCGAGCGCAACTTGATTATGGCACATCTCATCCACCGTCTGTATACGAGCGGGCATTTAGACGGGAGAGAGTAATTAGGGACAGAAGCAATTGGACATAGCCTATATAATGACGAGGAGCTGATTGAGAGGTTTCATTTCGGTAGGAGAAATCTGTTTGAACTTACTGAAGAGCTGTCACCGGATTTACGGTTCGTGTTGGGCTGCAACGCAGCAATACCACCGGCCTTCCCACCAGGCAGGGGAATCCTCCCCAAATACGTCAACAATGATGTCACTGTAAATTGAGGAGGATTCCCCTGCCTGGTGGGAAGGCCGGTGGTATTGCTGCGTTGCAATACCACCGGCCTTCCCACCAGGCAGCAATACCACCGGCCTTCCCACCAGGCAGGGGAATCCTCCCCAAATACGTCAACAATGATGACCCCGGCCAGTTGGATAATTTTTTTTTTGAGGAGATGTATTTTTTGCCTTGCTGAGAAGATAATTCCACTTCTTCCTCATGTCAGCCTCTGTATGAAGGCAGCCAGAGTCTCAACACGTATTGATGTGCCCCGTTATCTCTGCCCATACCGACTGTTTTTTCTTATTTGTGATACATCTCTGTGCTGGCTGTACAGCTTGATTAATTTTCTAATTTCAGTGTTAGTAAAGTTTGTTGTTGATCCTTCATGTTTTCTCCAAATCTTAAACTGTAAATAAACTGTCAACACAGATGAGAGGGGCTGTCAACTGTCAATTGTCATCTCTCAAGCACACAGGGTGATTCAGCGGCTTGTCATTTAGCATCACCGCGCTCCTCTAGGCAAGCCGCATGGGGCATTCCGGGGGCATTCACATGGACGTGCACAGCTAAAACCAGCGTAGCTAAGACCAGGTGTAAGCCCTGTTGGTGCAACCGGCGTAAGTCCACTTCTTAAGACTGGTCTTAACAAAGACCGTCTTAGGAGTTACGACCAGGCGTAGTAAAGACCAGTTGGTGCAACCGGCCCCTGAAGCTTTTAAAAACATGATGACACCCTAGCGGGATGAAAGGTGTATAGTAAAATAGGTAAGGTCCGGGACATGGACGTCGTTAGACCTGGGCTATAGCCCCGGATCTTTTGGGCTCAGCCCCAGATCTTTTAAGCCTCCCTTTTTGTTTTTTGTTTTTTTACTAATAAAGCACCTCGTTTCCAACTTAAAGTCCACGGCACGGCACGGGAGCACAACAGACAGCAATGCAGGCAGCACAGCAGCACACAACACATAACACACTCACTGTCACACCAGCTTACATGGCATATGTACATGACTATATGTTTGATTTGTTGTTTCTGTAAATCCCTAATGATGTTTAGTATATACACATACAACTGTCCGTTTTATGTTTTTTGATGTATTTCCCACTCCAAACTGACCACATACACACACATCTATATGTGAAGTAAGGGATAATGTATAGTGAGCCGGTGACTGTTGAAAAATAACTCCCGACAGGGGAATGGAACCACGGCGTGCAGTGGCTCACTATACATTATCCCACTTAGAACATGGCTTACTACTTACTTTTTCTAGTTGTTTGTGCCAGTTTGCTCCTGACAGCCCTGCAATTTTCTCTTCCTTCCTCTTTTTTTTTTTTTGCTGGGGACATGTCATTTTTTTTTTAGCCAAACATCAAGCATTTTGTCCTCTCCAAAAATGTTAAAAGTGATGTCCTGAAAATGCTGCATTTTGCCACTCCGATCCTATTTGGCCAGTGTGGACTAACACTAACTGATTTTGATGCTCCTCAGTCTAAGGCCGTTGTTATGGCGTCCCTAGCAACGGAGCAGCAGAGCAGCAGTGATACCTCAAGAAATAAACACCACAGAATTTTGTTGATTGACCAATCAGAATCAAGTATTTAAGAGTGCCGTGTTCTCAGCCAATTTACTCATCTGTGCTTTGGAGGCTCATATCTCCGCAACGGAACGGTCGATTTGAGTGACAGACACTTCGTTTGATTCGGTAGAGCCAATAGAATGACTCTATACCCACCAACACGAGATTGACAGCACTGTAAGCCAATCAGAGTCAGCAGAACGCGTTGTGGGGGAGGTGCCGGCTGCTAGGTCACTGTTATGCTCCCCCCGGGTCCTAAAGCCCATCCAGTTCGCCCAGATTCATTTGAATGCAGCATAACACGTTGGTTCTATGGGAACGTATCGTGTGGCTGAATTAACATTTCACGGCAAAACAACAACGGTAAGAGAAATTTTACAACTATGGCTCGGCGAAACAATTTCTGTTGTTCTTTGGCCTCTATCTCTCTGATGCTTTGGTGTAGAGTGCTTTGGCACATATGTGTAGAAAGAGCAGTGTCTCTGCTTTCATTTGAGATGAATGGTGTGTGTTTTGCATAACGTGGCGTCGCGGTAGAGCCCGAAATATTATGAGTGGGTATGGAGTTTGATTTGTTGTTATTTATTTAGCTGTTGTTTGAGCTGTGTTTGGGGCATGTAAAAAGGGTTTATACAGCCTTGTAGCCCAGGTTCTGCTGTTTAATTTGATGTGCAGCATATTCTTCGTGATTAGTGCATCACACTGTTTGCAAAGTTGTTCTCAAAGGCTCCCAGTTGGGGGACTTTCGGGGTTTTAACCAACAATTTGGGTAACCCAGTAATAGACGAGCGTTCATTCTTTGTCAAAATACGTTAAAATCATGTGGAATTATTCCAAATTTTTCAGGGGAGAAACCCCCAAACCCCTGGGTAAAGGACTGTTCCCACTTCAGGGCTAAAGCCCCAGATGTTTTCATCTCCTAGCAACGCCCCTGGTCTGGGACAAGCAGCAATCTTCAGTGCTGAAAAATGAAGGTAACATGCAAGTGCCAAAAACTGCAGTTCTTTGAATGACCGCTTGAGGCTGGCTCCAGAAGCCATTCAATCCCCTCTGGCCCTCATGTTAAAATGCCCAACTTTATAACATAACTAAACATTCCATTCTCATTCTCGAAATTGTCAAATACCACCGTTTTACAGTGAATTTGGCGTCAGATACCGATGCCAAAAGCACCTTTCATTGTGGTATGGTAAACCTGATATTTTGAAATAAACATGTTTACAGCCTGGTACAAAAAAAAGGCTGTACGGGGGTGATATATATATATATATATTTATTACATGGCTCTATTAAATGCTGTATTCTGATTGGTCAGTCACGGCATTCAGCAGTCTGATATTACTGTGTAATGACCGTTCACAGTTGCTATGTAGCCCAGCGTTGCTAGAGACGCTGTCCTGCAACACTGCAGCTGTCAAACAACTTCCGAGGGAAAAAACAAACAGAAGTGGCTGATTTTAACATTTCTTTTAACTTATTTGGAGAGTAGCTACAAGGATTTTGAGGAATGGGATGCCCCTGAAGAATAAGAATACAGACTTTCTCTGCCAAAAACAAAAGAACACGGATTTGAATACACACTTGGCAGTCATGCTTAATGACATTTTACACGAGTTTTATGCCTCAGTTCAGTCCACTAAGCCTGGGTGAGTACAAAACTTTCACCAAAAGTTGTCGAATCCGGTCGGTTTTAATGCACTTCGCAGAGGCAAACAACATTATTTATTTAACTGATAATTAGCTGTGTAATAAGCGGGATAATGTATAATGAGCCGGTGAATACTGGGAAAACAACTCCCTTCAGGGGAATAGAACCCTGTCTATTCCCCTGTCGGGAGTTATTTTCACAGTATTCACCGGCTCATTATACATTATCCCTTACATATATATGTATGCAGCCACTTCTGGCTCCAAAGAAACAAGATGGCTACAGCCAAAGTGATGAACTATAAGCTTCAAAACAGGAGTCCACAAACCAATGAGTGACGTCATGGTAACTGTCCATTATTTTTACAGTTTATGGTCCTTAGCCATAGGTTTTCATCTGATTTGAAATAGGTAAAGACTTGACTTTCAGTATTAAAACCTCCCAAAACCCACCAGTTCACCACCAGCGGCCTGCTTGAGCTAGTTCTATGCGGCTTAGTATTGGGCTTAAAAATATGAATGTTAAAGGTAAACTTCTGTCAATATGAACATGCTACATATTGTTAGCTGGGTTAGATTCACCACAGTTTAATCATTAAGTTAATTTGACAGAAAGCATTTTCATCAAAGTACAATTCACTTAGATTTATTAGCGATATAAACAGGAGAGATGAAAAAAAGTGTTGTCTCCCTACTTTGAAGCACTCATAAAGTCCAAATACATGTCCATTCCTAATTTATTGATTATTCTAAAGATTATTTTTGTGTTACTCAGTTAATATAACAATTGATTTACTTAAAACTTGTCTCATTAATAATTCATTATTCATTATTCATCATTCATTAATTTCATTGATAATAGAGGCACATTTTAAAATTAGCCAAATTTCCACTTAAGTGCTTACATTCAGAAGAACTGCTGTGACACAAATGTTAATTGAAAAACTATAATCATAGTCATCCTGGAGAATCAGTATTTTATTTCAGTACTTGACTTAAAACTTAAAATGGTTGTGACATGGATTATTACTGAAGTTATATGCACTTCAGACAACCACTGGCAATTGTAATTTTTGCGTCAGTGTGGGGCAAAGAAAATAACAGAAATGACTGGCACACTGTAATATTTGTTTTAGTTGCTTTCTCACTCATAAAACGGCTGAATCACAATGTAAGGGGATGCATGGTGTAATGTTAGTAGCCGTGCATAAAGTTCAAGTAATTACAACAAACAGAAACATGTTCCGCATGCTGATCATCCTGGTATATCATGCCTGAGTGGGGACAAAAATTAAATAGAACTTTGCTGTCTGCTGCTGTCTTGATAAAGCACTCTGCGATCCTTTAGCTACAAGTGTCCGTGCATAGTAGTTGTATTGCTGTGATATGTCATTTACAATTTGTGGTAAAGTTTGGGGGGTTTTTTGGGTTTTTTTTGTAGCTGTAGCTTGTTCTCTAGAGGAATCCTTGCTTTCATCAGGTGCAGCTCACTATACTGTGACATTCTAATGCATGTTTTGCAATTCTACGTACCTCCGTAATCAATGATGTTGATAATGCCAATGAATCACCTCATCCAAGTTGTGAATATCGTCATGTGAAGTACATTGCTAACTACATGCTAACTTCATTCATCAAACACATTGCAGTTCTTGCGATATAGTATTTTCTTGTCCTCCTCCACCGTGTTGTTGGGTATGCTTGTTTTTTACTGCCTGGCTACATAATAAAGGTGAAGCTTTTCAGGTGTATTTTTCACTCCAGGACAGCCAATGCAGTATAGCATGTGCTCCCAGTTTGAAAGGCCAATGGGCTCTGTCATGTATCTTCGCTGTCACCACACTGCAAACTTTGAAGGCCTTTTCTCAAAATCATGGCTTGGTTCCAGTCATTATAAAATGTTATGAATTTTGCTTGGATTTGGGGGACAAAAACAACACTGATATCAATACAAAGCTTAAAATATACTTCTTACAACAGTATAAGTTACTGAATGTGGTCAGTGTGACTTAAAATGATAGAGCAAATCACATTTACAGTCATTGACACCCATTCTTAGCCCACTGACAATTATTTACCACTTTAGGGAATACGACGCCTACATTATTTGAGTGCAACACATCCTGTACTTCATTATAGGTCATAGTGCCTCACAGTTGTCACTAGTTTTGGCCCATGCTCCCTGACATCTTCCATGTCCGTGTACCAAGAACTGCCGCCCACATAGCAAGAGTTTTGAAGAGGGTACTTGTGATTTGGTCCTTTCACCTTTTACCCTGCTACTTTCAAAAAGTCCAGTAACTCCACAGTCTTGGCTGTGTTCAGCCATCCCTCACTAAAGCTATGATCCTGCTTCTATATGTAGCCTCACATTACAGATGGAACGGGGGCTCCAGTTTTGCTGCAGGGGCAGTTTTTCTATCTCTCTGGTCACTGAATGTAGTTTCCTGTAGTTGCCTGTAATCTGTCATTGTGAGCTGTATCTGTCCTCGTAAAATTAAAATCTACATACAGCATAGTGATACATGCTGAGGTATGCCTGGCACTTACCCAATCATGGCAGCTGAATTTTAAGCATATGTACATCTAATTTTCTCCAGAAGCTATGCAGACAAAATGAAATTTCCATAAAATTTGTAAGCAAACATTTTCTCCCACCACATTGATGTATTGAACTGCTTATTGAGTTTGAAACACTTTTTAAGGGCAGCTGAAAGGAAAGAATGCATGCTGACCATGAAAACACAGATGACATTACCACTACTCCGAGAGGAAGGGAGAGGCAGAGAGTAACGAGGGAAAAAAGGAGAGAGAAGACATGTAAATATCGCAGGACCCTGAACCCTCTGTGAAATGAGTCATTTTCTCTTTTAATACCCCTTCTGTTTTTCCATCAAGATGACAGTGTCATCAAAACCTCAGCACATTCAATTTATGTCCAATAACTTTTCGAACAGTGGCAGAGAAACACATTAACACGAAACGTTTAATTGAATCTGCTCAAATCTAATTCAGCCGGTTTGCTTGGCAGGGTGGATAGAAGTCAATATTTGCTCGGCGGCTTGGCAAAGATGTCTCAATTTCCTTTCCTTTTCGCCTCGTGACATAGCTGATGAAGAAATGGGAAGGTGAAAAGCTGCCGTCAATGGGAGATGTGATGAGTGATGCTCCATCCTCTTAATCACAGTATTGGAGAGGATAGTGGAATCTTAACTGTTTTCTCATTTTTCGCCCTGAGCACTGCCGCCTACTCTCAACCTAAGAAACTCCTGACACCTCTCCTCAGCATAATGAGAGAAGAGAGGATGAAGAGAGACGGGATGAGGTACGGACGGAGAGGTGAGGTTGGGTCGAGGCAGATGGAGACAGTGTCTGCAGCTTGACAATTAATAGACGGCCATTGGACTCCTACACGCTTGGCTTGTGAGGTCAGCTTTCCTCTACTGAAGCTAGACTCTCATTAGGCCAGACTGGCGGCTGACTACAAACACCAACCAACACACTGCTGGGAATTGTGCTGCATTCTAATGGATTGAGTAAATACCATGGCAATTAAAGGTGAAAAAATGATGTATATTCAGGATAACGACTCAGTGGCCAAATGCTAAGACGTCTGGCTTTTAATACTTAGTTTTTTAGACAAAAATTCTAATTGGAATCTTACACACACTACTAATTAGATGTCACGAGGCAAAAATACACAGTCAACAGGAGCCAAGCTTGGTGTCAGGCAAACTTTTGACACACTACATGTTCAGGTCTACCTTTTTATATATGTTTTTTTATTTATACAAAGGAGCTTGTTTGGTAAAAGCAATCAAACTAAACTTTTTCTCTGCATTTTCAGTATCTAATATTTAACCTGCAGCTACATGTTGGATGCTCAGTGAAACATAAAACAAAGAAAGCACTCAGATACATTTCCACCAACGTGGAATGGGTTCTGTTCCAGTTCCAACACCTTATTTTGAACCAGTCAGAGCATTTTGACGAAAAATAAATTGGTCAAAACCCAGAAAGTTGGTTCTCAGCTGAAAACAAAAAATAGCATATTCATAATGACATAGCGTAGGCGTGTCACATTCTAGATTTGGAACAGAGGATAGAGAAGGCAACAATGGAAAAGTCACATGAGAATTGTCAAAAAAAAAAAAAAAAATGTGTAGTGATCTAATTAATCCTGTAGTTGGCCCATGCATGTTTTTTGGATAAAAACAAATATCTGTGATAACAGAACAAAAGTTTGCAGGTAACCATGCACTCCACCATTTTGCTAATGTTGTTTACTTTCATTGTGCATTTTGCAATGCCCTCCATTGATGAAGAGTCCTTGATTACAGTGGTTTGCTAGATGGCACTAAAGGTTCCAAGAATCGTGAACAAAACCGGTTCAAGAACCAGAATTAATTTGGTTGAAAAGAGGTAAGAGTGATAAGGACTAGGGATGCAGGATAATATTGGCACATAACCGGTATTGACTGGTATTGGCTGTGAAATGATATATCGGAATCTGCCAACATGCTGATAATATCGGTACATTATCTGTATCGGCCAATATCGGCTTCAAAATGAACTATCAGAATCAGCCAACATGCTTTTTCTTATTTTGCACAATGAATGAAGATTACATGAGATTAAAAGCTTTTTATTTCATGTCTCCATCTGCTGGTGGGCAATCACAATAAGAGTATGCATGCATAATACAATGTCACTTCTACTACAGAAGAGACTTGATGATCAATAAGTTAGGTGGGGAATTGATATTGGTATCAGATATTGATATCAGCATATTGGATATCGGCAAAAAAAATCTAGTATTGTGCATTCCTAGTAAGAACCAAAGAGAATGCGTGCCCTAATGTGCCTTAGGTCCAGATGTTCAGAAGGGTTCTGACTGAATATTGGCTCAAAATTTGAGCAAATGTGAGACTGAAAAAAAAAAAAAAAAAAAAAGATCTCAAAATCAGATTCAGTCAAGTAGCTCAGCTTTGGTTTGAGTCTAGATCAAACCTTTAGTATGTGCTGTTCACAAATTTACATATCCTAGGATAGAAAAGGAAAGGCCGGCCTTTCTTTATCTATGACTGGCCAGTACTTGTTGCCTTCCTTTGTTGGATTGGTTATGTTCCGCATAAGGAGTGAGATTGGTTAGGGTTAGGGTAAGAATGTCAGGGTAAGCTAATTGGAGGCAGAGTAAGTGGGTGGGGCGGCTCATTCCTTCACTATCCTAGTGTAGCAGGGTGAGATGCTCATCCCCACCCTTAATGAGAGAGTGTGCTTCCTTACTCTCATCTCCACTTTGTAGCCAATCACCGCATGACCTGCACAGGTAATGTAGCAGTAGCTGCCTGTACACATCTGGAAATTTGGCCGTTTGCCTCACAATTTAATTAGATGGTTTGTTTGTATGTAGCTTCTTGCATTGCTGTCTCGGGCTGACGCTAATGACGCGTGCCGTTCCCCTGAGCTGTCTGGCTGTCCTCCTCCCGCTGCTGCACAATGCGAGCTCTCCTCCACTCTCGCTCAGGTGATCAAACACCACCTGATCAGTAAGTCAGCCTGATGGCAATTGTGGTCACTCTCAAGTTCAGCCTTAAGTGAGATTTTAATTTGGTTTATTTGGGTGCAGGTACTACACAACGGAGGCAGCGTTAAAGATCACTGCTGTTTTGCCTTGCTCTGCTTTGTGCCTCTCCTGACTTGCTCGTCTGCGGCTGCTGTTGCACGCTGCTTTGCGTAACTGGGCTTTGCTTGGTTTAATGTCTGCTGTGCCTGGCGCTAACTGCTTCACCCTTCTTCGGTGGCGCATACCCAAGATGCTAAATAGAAGGCCCTTATTTTAGACCGGTTCCATACGCAACTGCTCTGGTCTTAAAGTGTGTGTGCGTGCGTGCGTGTGTGTGTGTGTGTGTGTGTGTATTGTGTATTGTAAGTTGTATTGTGTTAACTTAATTTCTGTGGCTGGTGACTTATATTATTTCATTCCTGATTTTTGTGAATTTTTGATTTCTTTATGAATATCCATTTGTGGTATTTCAATTTATTTTGTTACTAACTGGTTTTTTTTGGCAGTTTATATTTGTGTATGGGGGGGGGGAGGGGGGGGGGGAGTGGGGGGGTTGGGGGTTTAATTTGTAATCTTTTGGCTGCCAACCTTACAAGTTTTGTTTATTTAAGGTTTGTTTTTGTTTGTTTTGCTTGTTTTTGTTTATGGTCATTTCTGAGTACAACCCCATTAATTTTATTTCCCTCTTCCCTCTTCAGTTGCTGAGAGCCAAAGGTGGTGGTCCTGGTGTCCTGGGTGTTGGCTTCCCCTCTTTCTTTTGGTGTGCTGTGCGTCCCCTGGTCCTGGCTTTCCCTTCACTAAAGTGTGTGTGTGCGTGTGGCTGTCACGTGTGATTGGGGTGACCTTAATTTTGTTGGATCTCTCACACCCTTGTCGACCCATCTCCCTGCCGGTAAGCCTCGGTACTGAAAGGTCCCCCTTTCCTTACATCCCTGTGTGGACAGTGTGTCTAGTGTGTTTTAGCGACATATTTTGTAATAAAGCATTGATTTTTCTAAACTTGGAAACAAGTCTCCTGCCTCACTGTAGAGCGAACCTGAGTGCCTTATTTGGGGTTTTGTAGATCTAACTATCTCCTTGGGCGAAACTCCCAGGATGGCGTTGTCCGGTTTGTCCTGGTAGACTAATTAATATTAATATTCACCATTAACTTGGTAACCTAAACTTCCCTCCATCCCTCCTGTTGCCACTAAATCCATCTCTTCAAATAAAAATATAAAATGACCCCAAACTGGCTACTCTACCCATTGATCTTTACAAAGTTAGTAGCCTACATTGTAATATGCAGTCCGATTGTAACCGAATCTGGATAACCGAGGACTGGTTATCCAGATTTGGCAATCTTGAAAAGTCTCTATCTGGATCAGGTTGATCCAATCCAGGATTTCAAAATTTGGATCATGCTGATCCAGGTTAAACTATTTCAGCAACTGAGGGTGACTGAAACTGAGATGATCTTCCAGCAAATTACACTGAGAATTACAAAGAGACAACTCCCCCATGCAGTCCCACTAGGTTCCTACATTCGACAAACACATCATCATCACACTCACCCGCTATTCATAAACCCAGCCTTAATCCCTCAACCCTCAATCTTCCATCCCCTCACCCCTCAACCCTCATCCCTTCATTCTGCAGTCTTCATCCCTTGACCCTCATTCTGTCATCCATAACCTTTTGTTGGGATTCACAGGACCACAAATGATTTGTCATCTGTGAAAAAAATATATATACTCGACATGTGAAGGTTTTTCTCTGCATGCTCTTTGTTCTTCAGACAAAGAGAGTTATTTCTCTCAGTGAGACCAGTTGTCAAACTTGATTGGACAGGACTTTACAGTGACATGCCCCCCTGTGATGTCACCAAGCAAACTTCAGGAAAGTTGTGCTCTCTCAGACAAGTCTTTCTCTTGCTCGTGAGCTGTCGACCAGCTCACACCACCTTTGGCTCCTGGGCCTTTGACTGACCTAGACAGACCTCTTTCTCCTGGGCTGCCAACAAGCTCAGACCATTGCTCACAGACTCTCTTAACCTGCACCAGAGAAGTTAGATTTGCAAGCACAAGGTTTGCAACTAACTTCCCAGCAACAACGAGAACCAAGTTGAGTTAGCACCCCAGCGTCTAACTCTGCAAAGACCCTGAGCGACCAGCTTCCTTGGATCTGCACCTTGGGAACAAGGACACAACAAAGACTGCTTCTAAAACCACAGCTCTTTCCAGCCTTCCTCTTCCAGCTAACAAAAGCAGCACACCACAAAGCGATTCTTTCTTCCATCCATTCAAGGATCGGTAATGTAACAACTGGGCATAGCTTTATCACAGCTGTACAGGCTAAGCAAGACTGTTTAACTTGTTGTATGTGATTTAATGTTGTTTCTTGAGTAATTGTGATTGTTTGCAGTTAGGTCATTGGTTAGTTGGGTTTGCCAAAGCTAAGTGTTTAGATTGCTGCTGTCCACAGACAACGTCTTGCAACATCTTGCATGCAACTAAACATCCTCTGCATTGCAACACATATCACATTCTCATAGACTCATTTACAAATAGACTTTCAACAGAGCTATACCCAAAGAGGCAACTCAAAGTTTCCGCTTCTCTTCCTTTGTCTTTGTCCCCCGATCTGAAGCCAGCTTTGATTCGGCCATCTTGTAGGTCTCTGTTGTCAGCCATTTTGTTTTGTAGGCCAAACGGCCCTTTGATTACCACATCTGCCTCAGCCATCAATAATTATTATTAATAATTATAAATTATTTCCAATAGCCAATTTGATACTTTAGTTGGAGATCTATTACAAGGTCAGACCGTGTTAAGGCTTAAGTCCCAACAAATGGTGCCGCCATGTTACATAGCACCGGTGCCTAGATCACAACACATAGTATCCCCTCTTTTATAGTATCACCAGAATCATGTTGTTACCAACATAACTGATGCCTCCATACAACGCCAAAAATTGTTGTTCCCAACATAAATTGTCCCCCCTTGCCCAGAATTGTTCCCAACACTTTCATCGATTCTTCTCTCGACCGTCATTGCTCAACCCTTCGACCCTCATCCCTTCATGACTCATCCATTCGTCCCTCAACCCTTCACCCCTCATCCATTCGACCCTCAACTCTCATCCATTCATCCCTAACCCTTTACACTTTCCTGCCAACCCATAATCCATCATATGCATAAAACATTTGAAATCTTTATCTTATTGGTGTGGTTTTTGTTAGTGAAGTGACTGCTCATGCGTAAGGGTGTGGGTTGTTTGGGTTGAAACTTAGTAGTATAGTCCTGAAAGGAGAAGTGTAAGCAAAAATTGTAAGCAGAGATAAACTGTAAAAATGTATAATTCTGAGTCCTTTTCGCACAACTCATCCATAGGGTAAAATACTGGATAGCGTGACAACAGTTAAGCAACCAGATGGTGGTGACATCATTAAGGATATCACATTATGACAACCAATGTCTCATAAATGCATGGGAAAGCTAACTGAATGGGTTCTAATTGTGTAACTTTTATATTATTACAAATATATTGTTATCGTTGAATTGACAGTTAAGGACATTCTCAAAAGCAGCAGGTGACAATGTATGTATCAAGGCTGAGTTGAAGCTGCAATACTATTAATGATAATGCCTCCAGTTAAATTAGTTTTTATAGGTAAAGAGGATGCAAAAGCATAGATTTCAAGTTGAGGAGAAAACATTCTGTCATTATGTAAATCACCTTTAGAGTTAAATCAGTTGGAGGAGCATCAACTAGCTGTGTGAAAATCAAATGTTGTCCTGCAGTAACATGGAGTACCCATCCACTATGAGAAAGCTCAGCATTTTTTTCTTCATCTGCTCTTCTCATGTTCACACTCATTGTGTTTTATTCACTGCCCATACAGATATTTGTAAAACTGCAAGTTAGTTTTACAAAACTGATTTAAAACTGAGACCAATCAACAATGTTCTCTCTATAAGATGGTGATTTTTACTGACATTTGGTCTCCACAGTGGTCAGATTTGGTGGTTAGCATACATGAACTTGTGTGCTACTTGCACTGCCAAATGATAGTTCAAAACCTTTTTCTCTAAAACTCTATCATGGTTAGCCAGTACTGACATGCCTCAACCATGATTTTTACCTCACTGGTTTATCTCACAAATTTTTATCCATCTCTACGCCTCCATAAGTATACTGTTTGTGAAGAGCAGTGTTGCCAAATCGAAGGCTATGTAGACGCAGAGCTGTGAGCAGAATAGCAGCACAGAACAGGAAACTTGATCTTTGACATGATGAATGATTTCCACAGAGCGATAAAAAGATGAAGAGATGAAGACACAAATATAATTAGAGCTTAGCTTTGTCCAAAGCTACAAAAAATACACTTAGCAAAATTAGCCAGAGTTTTATTTTTAAGTTGCCAGCCACTGCCAGCATTTTTGATCATATTCACTAATCTTTCAAGACCCACAGAATAATTTGCTTTATACGTAGTCATAAAGCAAATTATTCTGCGGGTATATACAAACAGTATATACACAGGAAAATAAATAAGAAACCTTCTGTTTTTAAATACTAAAAACATTTTATTCTATTTTATTCCATTTCTTTTTTATCAACACTTGAATTTGTTCATTTTCGTTAAAAAAAAGAAAAAAACATTGCAGACAAAAAGCTGAGAAAAATGCATTTTTGTCAGACAGTAATTTTCAAGAATAAAATAAATTTCTCAGTTACATTTTTTATTTTTTCTCAATTCCCTATGTCAGTTTGAATTGTTAAGTGAAAATAATAATAGTAATAATAATAACAACAATAATCTAAGGTTTTCTTTAACATGGTCCTAATCCTCCTTGTATCTTAGACACTAAAGCGTTGGAGAATATGGTCCAGGTAGAAAAATACCAAAGTTTCCCTTTAAAGATTATAACGGTATCATAAGGTAACTATATGCTGGAAAATGCAGCTGAGATGACTGATGGAGTTGTAATAAAATGGGTTGAGTATGACTAACAAGAAAAGTAATATTAAAATACTTCTTGTGACACTGCAGCGACTGTCTGTTTTAATTGCGCTACTCTCCCTGAACTCTTTTTACTGAACTCATTCTCTTCCCCTTGCCTCTGCTTTTGTCTTTTCCCTGACACATACGCTTTTCCACTGTTTCCCTTGCTGCCTTTCTCTCTCGTCATCCCTATATCTCCGGGGAAACGGCAGAAAACAAAACAAAAAAGTCTTTCCATAGCAGTGCCACCCCCCACACTCCAGGCTGCCACACTTTAACACATGACAACAAAGAGCCAATGCATTCTGAAAGTGTCCGTCAATGAAAACAGCTTTAAATTGCCTGTGTGTGTGTGTGTGTGTGTGTGTGTGTGTGTGTGTGTGTGTGTGTATGTGTGTGTGTCTGTCTGTCTGCCAGTCTGCCTCCTAGCTTAATTGCATGGGTGGGTGGGTATGGACAGATGAACCTTAGAAGATGAGAAAATGAAAGGAAAATGGGTTTATTTGGGGGCCCAGCTAAAACCCATATTATTCAAAACTGCAGACACAGAGCAGCAATCTATCAGATGAGGTTTTCAGATGAGTTTTCTTATTTGAAGACTTTGACCATTAAACAAAAGCTCCTTTTCTATGTGTTTTTGACTGATGGACTTGCATGTTCAGAAAGCCTTTAACTTGTAGGAAACCTCAAATCTCAACGTTGTTACTTATGCTCACAATGACCCTGATAAAGGATCAAAGTCATTCATGGGTAATACATAAAATGATGTATTGTGCCAAGTAATCACACACTGTAAATGGTTTACCACAGTGATGCTGCAGTTTACAGTCTGGCAGTGTAATATTGTACAAATACCAGATGATGCATTATTGCTAGAAAAATGACTTTTCCCTGACTAAACATAGTGAATCAATGTTTTTATTGGCCAGCTGTCCTTTCGTAGGACAATCAAGAGATCACGCTTTAACAGGAAACACAAGTCATTTGTATGAGCTTTAACTGAACTGAATGGGAGAGGAAAATAATCCCAGAAAGGAAGTGTTAAGCACTGAACGACCATCCATCCATATTCAGCTGCTTATCCAGGGCCAGGTCGCAGGAGCAGCAGGGTGAACAAGGTATTCCAGACGCTTCTCTCCCCAGGAAAGTGTTTGAACTCTTCCTGGGGGAGGCATTCCCAGACCAGATGAGATATAGTATCCCTCCAGTGTGTTCTCCTCTAATGGTAGGCACCCAGGAGCCATCCTGATCAGATGCCTGAACCATGTCAATTGGCCCCTTTTGATGCACAGAAGAAGCGGCTCTACGCTGAGCTCCCTCTGGATGTCTGAGCTCTTCACCCCATCTCTAAGGCTGAGCCCAGCCACACATGGAGGAAATTTCATTTTGCCTGCTTGTGTCGGTAATCTCATTTTTTTGGTCACTACCCAAAGCTCATGACCATAGGTGAAGGTCGAAGCCAAGACAGACTGGTAAATTGAGAGCTTTGCCTTCCGGCTCAGCTCCCTCTTTGACACCAGCATCACTGCTGACGGTGCACCAAACTGCATGTCCATCTCAAGCTCCATTTTACCCTCACTATTGAATAAGACCCCAAGATACTTGACCTCCTTTGCCTGGGGCAGCTACTCCCTCCCAACCCAGGGGGGGGCAATCCACCATTTTCCGGCTTACAACAATGGCCTCAGATTTGGAGGTGCTAACTCTCATCCTGACAGCTTCACACGTGACCACCCTAATGTGTGTTGTAGGTCATAGTGTGATGAAGCAAAGAAAACCACATAATTTGCAAAAAGCAGAGAATTCTGAAGCCTCCAAAGTGGACACTCTCCTCTAGGGATGTTCCTGGCGACTGAATGAAAATTTTGATTAAGACTAGTCGACTAGTCTCAAAAAAGGTCTCAGCACAGTGTACTCAGACTCAACATATTCCATTAACTTCCTGAAGTCTTCACCTTCAACAAAGTTAAGTGGAAGCATATCTTGCGAGGTCACTGTCATGATGGGCTGCGTTATGTTCTCAGACTGGGTGGTCTGAGTGTGACATCCAAATGCTTGAGCTGAATGTGGTTGCACATTGCTCCAGTTGAGTGATTATATGGCATTTTTTTCTGACACAGCCTACATGCTACCTTGTTTTGATTTTCTGGATGGCCCTTAGAAGTCTATGGCTGTGCTAGCAGCTATGTAAGGTTATATTTTTGGCACAGTGGTGGTTTAAGTTAAACATAATGCATGCTCACATTATGAGCAGTGACAATGCTAACATGCTGAGTGCAGTGATATAGCATTTACTATCTAAGTTGAGTGTGTTATGCTAACATTAGCAAGTCCTATTGTCTCTCTCTGCCTTGTGTGAATGTTGTCTTTATCTCTTTGTCTCTGCTTTGCTTGAGTTTTGTTTTGTATGTGTTTGTGCAGTCTGTCCTTTTCCAGGTCTACATGTTGGTCATGTGGCTCAGGTCTGTTTGGCAACACCTGAAGTTAGATCCCTCTCCTTCTTATGTTTACGTATATCTTTAGTTTTGTTATTCTGATTGTCTAAACTGTAATTTTCCTATGTTGGTCTATTCTGTACACATAGCATCTATTGCAAGTCTGCCCATCCAGGGAGAGAGAGCCCTCCTGTTTTGCTCTTCCCAAGGTTTCTCCATTTTTGGATGGATGCACTGAGAGCAGACAAGTGTTGGCAATTGGAGCGAAGAGGAAATTAGCAGTAAAGTTGTCAAGTGGTAGTGAGTGTACAGCATGCATTTCAGTGTGACCATGGATACATGCTGCTTCTCCTCAAGAGATAAGGATACCATGTCTTGCTTTCCAGGCTGCTGGGTTAAGTGAAGGTGGTTAACCCCGAGGAGAGCATTAACTTCGGTCCTAGAGGCAAAACAAAGTCCCTCCTGTGCTTCCCCACCACAGTTTGAACTGCTCACACCTGGTGAAGAATGCCCAGCAAAGGCTTTTGTTCTTCAAGAAACTGAAAGAAGCTGAACTCTCCTCTCAGCTCCTTGTGAACTGTTAGTGCATATGGTATACCAGCTGCACAGCACAGAACAGAAAGGACTTGGCCCAGGTTGTAAAAACAGCCCAGAGGATCACAGGAGCTGCACTCCCAGACCTGGATGCTGTGTATGCTGGACACCTGAAGAGCCACCAGCATCAGCACTGACAGAACCCACCCAGGATACTGCCTATTTGTCCCCCTACCATCAGGGAAACGCTACTGAGCAATCAGGTGTCAGACTAACAGACTGAGGGACAGCTTTTTCTCCAGAGCGGTAGCCTCCATCACCCCCACACCCTAAATGTCTGAATCCATTCAGTAGATGATTTAACCCAAAACCAGAAATGTCAACCTCATAGTGGAATAAAGGAAAAGTCCTGATGTCATGACAGTTAGCAGAGATATATGTACATAACAGATGTTGAGATATTTAACAGGAAACATGAGAATTTATTAGGATTTATCCTCTGGGCAACATGGATATCTGAACCAAATTAAATTAGTTGTTTATTTTTTGAGATATTCACTAAAAGCCAAATATATGAACCTTGTGGTGGCACAAAATGAAGGGGATTTCCAAAGTCAGTAAGATTCATTTTCTGGGATGAATGAAATTTGTCCGTCCAAAATTTTTCAGTCCAGACCAAAGTGGTAGACCAACTGAAAGACACTGCTATCCTTAGAGGCATGCAACTAGCATGGCTAACAAGTTCAATGCTATTTTTTTTTTCTTCACACAGATCTTTTGGTCAAGGAACTGCTCAAACTACAGACTGCCAAGGGAAAAAAAAACAAAAAAAATCCTCATCCATCCAAAAATCTACCCATTGTGTTAGAGCTAGATAGTAATTAAGTCAGATTTTATTTATATGGCCCATTTTACTTTACTGGATACAGATACAGAAGAATAAGAAACAGAAATAAGCAGCTTTAAACAGAAAAGACACATATACAAATAAAGAGCACGTAAATAAATTACACTGCCCATAAAGTGAAGGCAAGTTGGTAGACATGGGTTGTACAAAGCTTTTTGAAGCAGTTCATGAACTCAGCTGATCTGACAGAGGGGTGGGAGCTTAAAGGGAGCGGGGGATGAGTAACAGACCTTCGTCAGATGATCTGAGTGGCCTAGACGTGGCATAAGGATGTAAGGTTCGGAGATGTATGAGGTAGGAATACCCATACACATATATTCTGTACCTTGAGAAGAGCAAATGAAAGGATTTGGGATCTACGGTTGGATTTGGCTAACAGCCTGGCTGCAGCGTTTTGCACCAGTTGCAGGCGGGAAAAGGCTGCTTAGCAGACTAGCTCTTATTTGTGTTTGTCTGCACATATACCTGGTACAAAGTTGGTATACAAACTTGTTTTGTAAAAACAATCACACAAACTATTTCTCTCTATTTTTTCTTTTTTGTAATAACTTTAACCAGCAGCTCCATGATAGATGTTTTGTAAAACACAGAGCACATGGAGCAATATGTCATGAACGTGCAAATGTGGTATTTAGTTGGAATTACGCCAGTATTTCCCTGTAATGGTCCTGAGAGATCACTTTTTCCATAATCCTGTTTATACTGATCTAAATTAAAAACTATAATAGAGAGAGCATCATTTTTTGCAACAGAAGGCTTAGGCCTCTGCCTTCCCCATCATCAAGTCATTACCTTATGTTACCCTACAGGCTTTGCAAAGGTAGTATTTCACCGTCAACTTGTTTATTTCCATCTTCGTATTTTACCCTGAAACCAAAGTGTTCCCAAACGGAGGACTTAAGGTTTGTGGGTGGGTCTTCAGGTTTGTCAGGCTCACTTGCCATGTTGTCAAAATGCGAGAATGCGCTGCACAAAGTGAAGGCGGAGATTTATGGTCGGACTCAGTCCATCACTCAATTGTGTCCGTCGGGGAACTGGATATTTTAAATGGTTCGGAACCGAAAGTCGTGTACCGAACAGTTCAACACAAATACATGTACCGTTACGGCCCTAACTCTGTTCATAAAAATGAACATATCTCTAAAACAAAATAATGTAGGCTACATAGTTCAAATAATTTATGGAGTGTTGGGAAAGAAATGTATATTTCTACATTTAAAAATCTTTTGGATCATTATGTTTTGTTTTTATTTCTTTTTAAATCTGATGAAAAAACAAGTCTGATTTTTGTATTTTTTTTATGAAGCATTTGAAGATGCTCCAACAAATGCCATCACAATAAGTGAAAATACTAATGAAGGCCCTGGTGGACCATTTCAATTGCAGAGGGTTAAATTTGTAACTTTTTATCAGAGATCTGTGCACGGAGTGTGGAAGATACAATGTCATGAATCTCATGTTTACATGCATGCATTCATGAACAACTCTTTAGCCCATCTCTGCTGCTTCTTCACGTGTGTCGTGATGTCAGTTCAAAATACAGAACAATTGCAAATTGCTGCATGACAAATAAGAAATATTTCTCCAGGTCATCACCCTTCATGTGTGACTGACAGGCTCATTACTTGGTTAGACTCAACAGAATGGCAACTTGCCAACAGAGCTGTAAGCTTGTGTTGAGGCATTAAGGTGTTTTTGTTGTTGTTGTTTTCTTCATTGGATGCCAAAAGAGATGTATGTATGTATGTGTCTGTTTATCTCTCTATGTCTGAATCAAATGCAAAGACTCCTGCTGTGAGATGGCAGCCATATTAAATGGCTTCCTGTGCTGAATCAGTTTGGTGCAGGCAACATAATGATCATTCTATTTTTAATCTGTATTCATGCTCTGCTCACAGTTCGGTAAACTGACCATTCTGTAGTTTGTCACTTTTAAGAGGCCTTTGTAATATTTCCATCTAAAGAAATGCCTCAATCATAGAGACCTGGGTTCACTCCACAGTTGCCATGTGTCTAGCTTGACCTCCTTGGCATGAAATTGATGATGGGAAACATGGCGGAGACAATGGGGCCCTGGGCACAGATATGCATACGGACCCACCACCTCTCTTATAAAGAAGCAAGACACACATACTTTGTGAAGGTTTTGCATCTCTGTGTAGTAATTTCGCATCTTTTTGGGGGTTTGCATCTCCTTATGGCTGTTTTGTGTGTCTTTGAGGTAATTTTGTATCTTACTGTCATTTTCTGTCTCTTTGTGGTCATTTTGAGTCTCTTCCTGGCTGGTACGTGTTAATTTGACATTTTGCAAATGAAGGCCAGGGGGCCCCTGACACTTTGGGCCCCTAGGCCCATTCACTAGGTTGACTGGGTAGGTATTCGTTATGAAAATTTGGTATTCGATATTTGTTTTTTTAATTTACTCTTTTTTTGTTTTTTTTTTACTTTTTTTGGTGCTAAATGTAGTCTTTTTGTTGTTGGTAAATGTAGCCTATCAATAAAAATCAAAATTTTTAAATTGCATTGTTAAAATGTGAAAATATAGTATAGCCTACCAATGGATCAATGCCAAGTTTTACCACTTTATCACTATTCCCTCTAACTTATAGCTGTTTTTTCGTTATCTTTTGAATTTAATATGAATTATGGAACCATTTTCGTCAACGTTTGTTTCCCCCATTTTGTACAATAAATTATTGTTTAAAGTTTCAACAAGTTTCTTTTGGAGTGCGTGACACAAGTGTGTTTTGAAAACAACCGCGGACTGTCACCTGCTCAATGCATCAGTACCTTCGGATGCCATGACAGTAATAGCCAATAATGTCAAAATATCATTTCCAGACCGATTTAACAGACGATCACTGCTGCGGGTCCCACGGGTTACGGGTCGACCCGCACATCACTACTCAGCTCAGTCTATAAGGCTGTACACACAACAGTAAGGCTATAGACATTATATTCTATTCAGGCTGGCAGAACCAGCAGCGCATCAGCTCTACAGTGCACAGCACTGCTGATTAACCATTTTATTGCAGCACAGAGTGTCTGCCAGCAACCAATTACTTGCAGAGGCTTCCTACAACTTGCTTCAACGGTTCCGATTTAATCAGAAGAAAAATTAAACAGGATGACTAGCCAATGTGAAAATCAAAAGAAAGCATTAGGGATGTATCAGCCGCCGATATTAGCAAAAAACATGCATCGGATCGGACTGCATGGAAAAATGCCGATCCAAGAACTCCAATCCAGTTTTTCATAGAGTCTGATCCAGGTTTTCTGGCCTGCCCAGCACGCCGCAATTCAAGCAGTCCATTCCAGTGATCCACTCCAGCACTTACTATCAATCCACCAGGCCAGCATGCAGACGGCAGACACACAGGAAGGGTAGGAAGAGTAGCGGTCAACTTAGTTAACTATATTTTCTGCTCTGTTTTTTTGAAAATGATATTTTTATTTGGTTTACACTCTTACTGTTTAAGTAAAGAGCACTGATGGCACTGTTTTGGGCACATTTAGTGAAATTGGAGCCATGGATGGACTATTGCTTGTTTAAACAGTTGTACAATATTGTGTGCCTGTGCACCAGGCTGGCACTGACTACTAAAATAACTTAAAAGGCTGCATTGTTTGTTAAATGTCAACAATGTCTTGTGGTGTTAATCTTTTTTTTATTTATTAGGGGGCCAAAGCAGCCAAAGCAAACCAGCTATATTTTTTATTTAATGTTAATGTTCAAATTTAAAGTTTGTTTATTTAACCCTGTTAACAATAAACAGGTCAGTTTCTCATACCAACTGTTGTGGATCATTCCAACTAAGAGTTGTAAAAACAGCCCAGAGAATCTAGTTTACGGTAGAGAGTAATATTGCTTGATCAAACCTTTTCTAACATGACTGACAACAAAATAAGTGAATATGTATAATACGCGCTTGGATCGGATCGGTATCGGCTCAAGGCTGTAATATCAGTATCAGATCAGAAGTGAAAAGCTGGATCGGAACATCCCTAGAAAGCATAGAGTAATGTACTGAAGGAACACTGTTTTGCCATCACATCTTTTTGTGGTGTGAGAGCAAAGATCCAGTCGCTGCTATGCAAAACTCCGCAATACAATTAGGTCAGAAAAAAACCCGGAGTCCATCCGCCCCCCCTGCCTGCAATGCAATTATATCCCAATATGCAAATTAGCTTGGTGGAACTAGTGGACTGGCCAACTAACATGATGTGTCCCAGGTCAACGAAAGTGAAACTCACAAGAGACCAGCATAATGTGCTAGCCTAGTTGTCAGAAGAATTTTTTTTCATTGTACATTTCTGCAAACCACAAAATCATTACATTCTCACATGTCATGTCATCCATGTAATATCAACATTTCTAAAGTACCATAAACAGTGCTCTCCAAAAGTATTGGAACTGTGAGTCAAATTCGTTTACTTTTGTTGTAGACTGAAAACATTTGGGTTTGACATCAAAAGATGAATATGAGACAAGAGATCAACATTTCAGCTTTTATTTCCAGGTATTTACATCTGGATCTGATACACAACTTAGAAGATAGCATTATTTGTAATGGAACACAAAATTTTTAGGTGAGCAAAAGTATTGGAACATATAAACTTAAAATAGATTAAAGTGAATGAGACTTAATATTTAGTTGCAAATCCTTTGCTTTCAATAACTGCATCAAGCCTGTGACCCACTGACATCACTAAACTTTTGCATTCTTCTTTTGTGATGCTTTTCCAGGCTTTCACCGCAGCCTCTTTCAGTTGTTGTTTGTTTTGGGGGGTTACTCCCTTCAGTCTCCTCTTCAACAGGTAAAATGCATGCTCTATTGGGTTCAAGTCTGGAGACTGACTTGGCCAGTCTAAAACCTTCCACTTCTTGCCCCTGATGAACTCCTTTGTTGTTTTGGCAGTGTGTTTTGGGTCGTTATCTTGCTGCATGATGAAGGATCTCCCAATCAGTTTGGTTGCATCTTTCTTTAAATTAGCAGACAAAATGTTTCTGTAGACTTCTGAGTTCATTTTGCTGCTGCCATCATGTGTTACATCATCAATGAAGATGAAAGAGCCCGTCCCAGAAGAAGCCATGCAAGCCCAAGCCATGACATTACCTCCACCATGTTTCACAGATGAGCTTGTATGTTTGGGATCATGAGCAGATCCTTTCTTTCTCCAAACTTTCGCCTTTCCGTCTTTCTTTGTCTCATCAGTCCATAAAACTTTTTCCCAGAATTTTTGAGGCTCATCTCTGTACCTTTTGGCAAATTCCAGCCTGGCCTTCCTATTCTTCTTGCTAATGAGTGGTTTGCATCTTCTGGTGTAGCCTCTGTACTTTTGTTCATGAAGTCTTCTGCAAACAGTAGATTGTGATACTTTCACTCCTGCCCTCTGGAGGTTGTTGCTGATGTCACTAACAGTTGTTTTAGGGTCTTTCTTTACAGCTCTCACAATGTTTCTGTCATCAACTGCTGATGTTTTCCTTGGTCTACCTGTTCGACGTCTGTTGCTTAGTACACCAGTGGTTTCTTTCTTCTTCAGGACATTCCAAATGGTTGTACTGGCTATGGCCAATCTTTGTGCAATGGCTCTGATTGATTGTCCATCTTCTCGCAGATTCACAATTGCTTCTTTTTCAACCATAGACAGCTCTCTGGTTTTCATGTTGGTTCCACCTCTAAATGCAGTCTGCACAGGCAAAATCTATCATACCTAATCTGAAACTGAGCTCAGACATTCAGTGCTATTTATTGTTTGAATAATCAATGTAATTGGGAGACACCTGGGCAACAAAACACACCTGTCAGTGACATGTTCCAATACTTTTTCTCTCATGAAAAATGGGTGGGTTCAAACAAAAGGTGCTATCTTCTAAGTTGTGTATCAGATCCAGATGTAAATACCTAGAAATAAAAGCTGAAATGTTGATCTCTTGTCCCATATTCATCTTTTGATGTCAAACCCAAATATTTTCAGTCTACAACAAAAATAAAGGAATTGGCCTCACTGTTCCAATACTTTTGGAGGGCACTGTAGAAGACGGCTTTGTCATTGGGAGGTGGGGGGGATGGCATGACACTTAGGCGGGACGCCTGCCAAGCTGCAAACCACTGCAGAGGACTGTTTGAGACAAGTTGTTTTTGGTGAGTCATTGCTGTTTCCAGCTGCTTTTTAGCCTCCAGATGTGGATGTTTTATAGTGACCCATCACTGTTTTCCAGCAGGGATATTGGCATGGAAAGCTGTTGTTTTTTTCCCCAAGACATTGCTGCAATTCCTGCCAGAATAGTAGTATGAAAAGAAGCTGTTTTTTTTACCAGTTGCTAATATTATTCCACGTGGTTTACACACAAGGGTTTAACTGCAGTCTAACAGTGGATTTCTACAGTGTAGGTTTAAAATGTATTATTTGGCCACTTATAACACCACAGCAACACAAGACTTTTGAATTGTACATGATCATTACAATGACAATACGATGATGATAATTATGTTCCCCACAGTAATTGTTTAAGTTTACAGTATTTTATTTACTTTGGATACACATTACTTATAAATGTATTTGCATTTATTGGCTTGAGATCCACTTAATTACAATATGTTTCATTTCTAGTTAGAAGATCACTACTGTGCAATCATCTTTTTTTCACAGTTGTATTTGCTGTATGAGAGCTGTGGGAGGAGAGAAGGTGGTTTGCAATGGAGATGTCTTTGTTTTTGGAACCAGTGCTGAAAACTTGTACAAGAGAAAACCAGCAGCCAAAGCTCACCAATCACAGCTCTTGTAGTCCATGTGATAACTCAGTAGCTGCCGCATTACATTTTTGATGAGGCACACATCAGTTCCAGTCAGCTTATAGTGTAGCTACATGCAACTAGAAATCCAGCCAGTGGAGAAGACTGCTAGCACTAGTGCTAGCTTGGCTGCCACTTTTGTTTATGTTCCTCTCATATCTCAAACTGCAGCAGTTGCTTGATGTGATGTATGAGCTCCACTTATATTCTCTTCGCATAGGAATGGCTGGTCTGTAGTTTCTTAACTGGCAGCTTGAGGTAACAGGAAGAGGTGGTGTTAGGTGATCATGATGAGCAATTAAGTCTCACTCTGACCTCATCACATATCGACTCTGGTCATGGACTTCCACATCGCAATATGACTTGCAAGGTACCCTAGGTATGTTATTTATATTGTTGTCCCACCATATTTCCCTCTGACACCGCTGGGTGCCATTAAACAATAACAGTGACCAGTCGTGTATCGTGGCCTGCCAGAATTCATAGACCAGGTGCTGGTGTTTGACGACTTTGGACTGAGACCAGATTGGGATGAGAGCCTGACCAACTAGAGATGTGGTCTGGGCACACGTGTCACATTCAACTGCAACTGTCTTACATTAAGTGGCAACCTCAAGGGTTAAACAATTAAGCCGATGCGGAAGTGCTAAAAACTGCAGTTTCTGTATATATACATATATACATATATATAGGGATGTCCCGATCTGATATTCGGATCGGTATCGGCCGCCGATATTAGCAAAACATGGGCATCGGCATCGGATCGGACTGCATGGAAAAATGCCGATCCAAGAACTCCACTCCAGGTTTTCTGGCCAGCCCAGAGCTCCGCGATTCAAGCAGTCCATTCCAGCAATCCGCTCCCGCTCTTACTATCAATCCACCAGGCCAGCATGCAGACGGTAGCCAAAACTCAAGGCTGTAATATCGGTATCAGATCGGAAGTGAAAAAGCTGGATCGGGACATCCCTATATATATATATATACACATATACACACACACACACACACACACACACACATATATATGTGTATATATATATATATATATATATATATATATATATATATATATAAATATAAAACATATAATGACTACATAGAGGGGTTAATATAACCCACCCATTTCAAAGGCTTAATGTTAGACATAATCAAGGGTGTGGTGTTTTTAGTGACAAGCTGTCTGTATATATTGTGCTCAGGCTCTCTCAGTCAACCCCAGAGGAACCCCTCACTGTTCCACCCTCTTGTCCAAATATTGGGTGCATTCCAAATTGCATACTTTTTTTACTTTTAATATGTACTGCAGCTGCCCTTAAAAAGTACGTACTATTGCATGCAGTATGCACACAATCGGGACATACTACTTTCTGATAACATTACGCCCTGAACTTTGAACATTTTGCTTTTTGTTAATCTATAACGTTGGAAATAACACAAACGCCACTCACCAAGTTCTCCAGAGATGGAGATCAACCAAGTGTGTGTGTGTGTGTGTAGTCTAATTTTAAAGTTATGAGTGCACAGATTGTAGATTCCAACATATTACATTTGTGACAGTGAAATTACATCTGCATTTCTCTATCATTGTTATTTTTATAGGTATGCCCAGTTGTTGTTTGTAATTTTTTGAATATTTTGTTCACGTAAACAATCAATGTTCCTATTATTACTATTCTACTGGTCAGTCACTTGAATGCGCTGTCATCCGTCATTGCGACTTCTGACAGCTGTCAATCAGCTCCTTTTCTGGCATACTATTTAGTATTGTAGTATGGATATAGTCACTTCTGGTTCCAAAGATCTAAGATGGCAATGGCCAAAATGCCAAACTCAAGGCTCCAAAACATTAATCAGCAAACTAATGGGTGATGTCAAGGAGGCTACCCCACTATTATTTATACAATCTATGGTTCACATCTGCATCACCATGTATTTTTGCTTAACCAGATTAAATATCCAGATACAGATCAAACATAATACCAGATGTAAAAAGGGTACAAGAGGGTCCTTTAGTGAATTTGGCAACACCCTTCCCAAGAATTGGGAGATGCAGGTACTTAGCAATGAGCACAAGAGTACATGCGGCTATAGAACTACCAAACAACTTAGGAATGTCTCATAAATTTAAAGTGAAAACCTTGAATTTGATGCTGAAAAAGACGCTCAGAACCATTGGATGAGGGATGGGTAGGTTGATGGATGAACGTATGATTGAATAGATGGTGGATACAGAGATGGATGACTTAGACACATGGAATGCTGTACCGTAAACTAGATTCTCTTTTATCACGTTTACTGTGTGTCTTAGTATGCACTCATATATTTCCTTGTCATGTTACACTGTATCATGACCACATACACTCATTTCTCATCCCCCCTCTGTCTCAGTCCACTGCTCTCCCCTGTTAGACCTCTTTATCTGGTCACTTTTGAGATCTAATACATTACAAATAACTCCCTCTTTAAATTGTAATGTGTGATGTAATTTTGTGGGATACTCTGATTCAGCTGTGTAGCTTCATCCATTTCTGTCACATTTGATTACTTTGCCTATAAAATCCATAAAATGGGTACTCAGACAAACAGTTTAGTACAATTTGTGGGTTGAATTTGTCATCATTATAGCATAAAGCTAAACTCTATTGATCCCTGTGGGGACATTGGGTTGTTATAGTAGTAGATAATAACAGGATACAGCAAAAATTGCAATACACTCCAAGCAAGAATAAGGGAAAATGTACCACAGTACCTAAGGCCTCACAGTTTTACATGTCAGACAATGAATTCCTAAGTAATGGTTCTTCCCTGGTGAAAATGTTATGGGAGAAGGATTTGTGAGAAGAGGTTTAATAACACAAATGGTAGAAAAACCCTGGCATAGTTTGGTAGATATGTAAAAGTAGCACTAGGGAACCTAGTACCTCTCAGGCACTACAGAATGAAAGTGACTGATGATAAATGAAACAGGAAGTGGCAGTTATTATGCAAAGAAGAAGTAAAGAATCCTGCACTCTTGGATATTCCACTAACTTTTAAAAATTTGTTATTGGTTGGTCGGCCATCATCATTAGTACTTATAGTCCACAGAGTCAGAGTTTGGTCCATTAAGACCAAAACCTAATGCCACAAAAATAGCGTCTTTTCATCCACAGCTAGCCTTATCAATAAGGCCCAGGACTTCCATTGACATGGACTCTTATCCCCCCCATTGACTCCATACACTACAAGTGGTCACTACAGTGGACAGCTATTCAAAAGCCATGTTCTTGCATATGCATGGGTTTTGTAGTCAGTCACTACAGTGGACCCAGCACCTTATGTCATACAGCAGACAAAGTTAGTGACTAACCAATAAAGAAAGTGATTCTCAGGAGCTGATGAAAGTAATTCAGGTAAGCAGGCAATTATTTGCCAATACGTTAGTCATAGCAACTTCATAAGGAAACAATATGTGATGACTGACAGATTGCAAACATCTCTCAAAGCACAGTTGTTTTTCTGTCCAACACTCATAGATGAAGCTGAAATATGTCAAAGCCAGAGCACCAGAATATTAAATATTGAGAAAGAGCACCGCAGTCGAACACCGCAGTCATAAAAATGCCCACACCACAGCGTCCCATGTGATTATGGCCTCTCCAAGAACCCAAGCATTTACCACTTCCAGCAAAAAATGAAAAAATAAAAAATAGAATTAAAAAAAAAAAAAAACATGGAAATGAGCAGAACACCACAGCTTGTATGTAGGATGCCATCCAGGAGCGGAGGAGGAAGAAGAGCACGGAGAATGCATGAAGGGAGAGCAAAAGTGGGAAAGAGATAGAGTGAATATGGGCAAACATATATAAAAAGTAAACAAAACAGCAGAGAACTAAATTTACAAATTAAGAAAAATTACAATTTTGAGTATGTTACCTCATTAATTTTATATGCAAGTTTAGCATCTCTCTGTTTTACAACACCAGCATACTAAATATATTTCATATGGCAGGACAGACTGCAAAACATTCTGACTATGTAAACACCTAGTGTTTTTATTCCTTTTGCTTGTATTTACATATCAGAGAATTAAATTGCTTACTTGGAAATGTCACATGATTAATGTCTGGAAACATTTGATTATCACAGTCGAGGTGCAATGCCCATAACATTAGCATGGAAGACAAACAAGTCTGACTGTATCTTTATGCTTTGTTCACAAAGAGCAATAGCCGTAAGCAAGTACAGGAAGGACAGAAGGAGGGAGAGAAGGATCTTGAAACTTTAGCATGTTCTGTTTCAAAGACCCTCTATTGTGGAAATGTCATCCTATTTTTATGTAGTGAGGACTGAATAGACCTTGAAAAACAAGCCCATTCTCCTTCCTAGGGCAGTTCATTGCTACGCTTTAGGCCCGGGCCGTTGGTGCGTGTCTCCACCGCAGGAACCACCCCCGAAGGACAGAGTTCCGGAACTTTTACAGGGCCTAAACAAGTCCCTGCCTCGGAGTAAGTACTCACAACAACCCCGAAAAACTCCTGGCTGGGGCTTGGGGTTTACTTGGTGCTGATTGTATATACTCAAGGCAGAATGTGACGTCAACAGAAAGCAACAAAATAGCCGGCATTTTTAAAACTCAGCAGACGAGAGTTAGCTCGTTCATAGCATCCACCGGCATGTAAACAAACTCAAGAACCGGTCTGTGAAAAACATATTTTTTTCCGGCAGATATCTTAGTTACAACATGATTGAGCTAGCAAAGCAGTTTTGTGTTGCTATGTGTGGTATTTATTCAGTTATGGGAAATCATGATGTCTAGAAAGCATCAGCTGACAGGGACAGCTAAGAGCAGCAGCAAAGCTAACATCAGGACGTCATCTGTTAAAAGCCTGTCGGATACGACATGAAACTACTCCAGTTAGCACAATCATGTAGTAACTAAGACATCTGCTGGAATTTTTTTTTTTTTTTTTCACGGGCCACTTTGTGAGTTTAGTGAGTTATTACAGACACCGCTATCGGCTAACGGCTAACGGCTAACAGCATCCCTACGCCACTACATTGTCCCGGTCAAAATGGTCGCGCAACGATTACATCACATCCAGAGCCCGGTAACTTTACAGGAACCTTCCTCCTACTCTGCTCTCTCTCAGTGGAGACACGGCGGTTGAGAGGGCCAAGCGAGAGGACGTTCCTGTAGTAGTTCCTGCCCCCCAAATAGTACCAGGAACTTCTTCAGTGGAAACGGGCCTATTGTCACGCCCCTTGGCGTATGATATCAATGACAAAGGCACCCTTGAGGAATTAATCCAAAAAAGTAAAGGCATGGTGCCTGTCTTGTGTTACATTATTTGCTAATATATCACTTCTAACAATTTTGTCCGGTGATAATATGCCATAACTGTGCCTATTTTTTATTTTTTTTGGCTTGCTTTGCACCCTAGCCATAGGTCAATCGGTTATACCAACAACATTTGGCAACTATTTTGATAACTGATTAATCTTTTTACGCAAAAACGTTTCTTCAGTGTAAGGATTTGCTATTTTTTTTTTTTTTTTACAAGACTGTAAACTATCTTTGGGTTTGGGTCTGTTCAAAGTATTCTCATAGAATGGTTCATATGATATCCTACGAAAAATGCATGGAACAGTTTAGATGATAGCCTATAAATTTGCACCCAACTAATGACGTTACGTCCATAACATACAGTAACATAACTAATGTAAAATTATGACGGTAAGGTTTAGGCAATAAAAGTTACTAACCTTAGGGTTAGGGTTAGAGTCATACATTAAAATGACTCAAAATTCACGCAAATTTCACATCCCAATACATGACTCCTTGGGAAGGTCCCGGGCGAAAGTCCTTTCTGTTGTGACTCATCCACCACCCCAACCTGCCTCCTTACGTGTGCTCAGGACTGCTTCCTTGATTACTGCCATCAGCACATTGGTCACGTGATTGCAGCACGTGATTGCAATATGTGGGTTATGTAATCAATATGTAAGGGAGCTGCTGCTGGGGAGAAGGTTGAGCCTGTGACTGCAAGATCCTATGAGACCAGTGCAAGCTCCAAAATGGTGGTGCCTGGCTGCTAGATTCCAAACATAACTTCCACTTCTCTCTCAGGAAAAAACCCTTTTCTGCACTTTACAATTTGGATTATCAGATCCTTCCAACCTGGAAGACCTGGAAGATAACATCAACGAGTGCTTCAACTGACTCAACTGACTATGAGCAACATACAGACCGTGATCAGGACCGCATGTCATCCACACCACACAACAAGACATTCAGAGGATCCGACTCCTTTCATGACTCCCTGGACAAAACACTGCTTTGCTGAAGTCAGTAAAATTCTCATTTCCAGAAACATATATAAATAATCTCTCTGGACTAGATGCACAAATAGGACTAATTTAGGTACTGCACAAGGAATTCCAACATCTCCGCAGAGGCCTGAAATTCAGAAAACAATAAAGAGACACACTGACTAAAGAACACAAAGTCACGCAGCATGAGAGACAATCTCGTTTTTTGTGGCATTCCTGACTGCACACAGGATGACAACCCCTAACAGCTGATAAAGGACTTCATGACCAATCACCTCAAAATCTCCCCGCACTTTATAATAGACACTACATTCCACCAAGTTCACTGTATAGGACCTAAACACACCGCAAACAAACACCCCTGTCCCATTGTGGCAAAATCTGAACACTTCAAACAAACTACAGGTACAACCTCATGTCAGGCAACTTAAAGGCATGGACTATGGGCTCATCGATCAGTTCCCCGGAGAAATACTGAACAGATGCAAAATCCTACTCCCACTGTGAAAACAACACATGCAGCAAGGAAAAAAAATGCATCATTTCAGTCACCAAACTCTGCATTGGTGGCTTTTTCTTTTCCTTTTTGGGCTTCAGGAAGAACAGTATTCTGTGTCTGAAGAATTTTCCAAAACCAAACACGTAAGAGTTTAACTGATTAAACAGTGTGTTCATCCGTCTTTATATAAGCTGTAAATGTCAACATGTTTAGCTAACTACCTTACTATCCACTGTTGTAACTTAGTGTTTTAGTCCATCAACTGAGGCTGCTAATTTTCTGGCTGAAACAAGCAACTTCAGTCTTAAGGCTGTCCACACTAAGAACGATAACTATAACAATAACGTAGGGCTGGGCGATATGGCCTAAAAAAAAAATCTCAGGTTTTTTTCACAAAAAATCCGATTCAAGATTTAAATCGATTTTTTTTCCCCCTCCTAGTTAAAAAAAAAATTGCGGCCTGGTAGCACATACCTGGAGTCCAAAACTTTCAGCATGTGAATAAACCCTGGCTTTTCCACGGTAGCCTATATATGGGCACCATATCTCTTGCAATATACATGGCGACTGCATCTGTGATCGCTTTCCACCGGACCCCTTTCTTATCATATGGCAGTGTTTCCCCTGCCATCATATTGGATCACAACAGAAGTCATTTAAGGTTACCTTTCCTATAGAACAGGTCTATACCTTGTCCTTTTATTAAACAAACTAAATAGCCTTATGTTACAGGCTGAGCCTGATGTGTGTGGCTTGTGTGTGTCTGTGTGTGGAGCTGTGTATGTGTGTAGTTGATGTAGGAGGTATGAGACCTTAGTGTGCCGGGTGTGGTGTGTGACGTCAGACGGATGCGCCCCAGGAAGAAAGTGAGGCATGTGCTCTGTTGTTTACATCGAGCAGCCACAGTGAAGGAGCCTCAGTTCTGCATGCTGTTTTTGAGTTATTTCCCTCTATGTAAAAGTCAGACACTGATGACAGAGGCTGTGCATCATCCCTGCAGCGCTGAAAATAAAGTGCCGTTCTTTAACGCAGACGAAGTCCCGTTGTTTATGTGTTGTTGCCACAACGAGCTAACACAAGCTAAAGGAGCTAATGGTCTTCGGAGGTCCCTTTACTATGGTTCAGGGGTCTGCCAGCTTGGCGTTGGTAACACTTATTCATCTTATTTACACAACGGCATGGCATTTCTGTCCCTACACGGTGTGCGTCTAAAATCCTCCTCTGCTCTCTGTGTCGCGCACGGTGGAGTTCGGCCCTGATGCGCGCACACACACACACACAGGTGAGCACACAGACACATACACAGGTGTGCACACAAAGCGCAGAAGAACTCGTTCCCTTTCTTGAGAAGGAGTTCTTCCCCACTCACTGCCATGTTGTTTGTGTGTCAAGCGCGCGGGGGGGAGGTGTGAGCCCACTTTGAACTACGGGAGCCCAGCGTGGAGTGGCGGTGGTGGATTTTAAATAGAAACTCGATTTTCATTAAAACAAATCGGCCTAAACTACAAATTCGAATTAATCGATAAAATCGATTTATCGCCCAGCCCTACAATAACGATGTGAGCATTCATACTGATAGATGATAACGTTCTGTAAACAGTGCTAGCACATGCTGTGCACTCCAGTTGCCTTTTCAATTCAGATGGATTTTGATCGGTCGACTGCATTTCCATCATTTATCAAATCACTCTGGAAGTGATCCAGTCGATATCATTTATCACTGTTTTGTGGTTTTAGTTGTGGTTTGATCTAACTTTCAGAACCATATATTTATAGTTATGTTCTTGGTGTGGACGGCCTTTTACTCTTTTGGCACAATATAATGTATGTAGCCATGAAGCATCAGCATTAAGATGCCTCTTCAGGGTTTTTGTTGTACCAAAGTCAACAAGTACTAGAAAAGAGAAGCTTCCCTCTGTCTGCCTTTGTCTGAAATCAAGGATCCATAGCAGTCGTAGGCAAGTATGGGGGGAGAAGTTCGACTGCTATTCGAGTTGCCTTTTAAATCCACATCTTTTCACATTACCCATGGAGGCTCACATTACTGTGATCTGTACATGAACCACTGAATCAGGTTGGCTAATCTGGTTTCATGTAACTCACATAAGCTAAAACTACCATTCCAAGGTGCCGATCCTAAATTGGCCTATAGACCCAATTAGTTGCGCTTGTACCATGCTGCCTTCTGCCTAACACTAAAGACCAGTATGACCAGTATTAAGCCTCCATCAATAGTTAGTAAAATATCAGCCAGCCTGATGGGTAAGCTTACTGTTTATGGATCTCATCCTCATAACCTGGCATTGAACTCTAATAGAATGTGCAACCAGACAAAGTAAATGTTGCTTTTTATCTGTAAACACAATCCTTAAATATAAACTGTACATTAAAAGGATTTCAAATGAAGTGGGAGGGCTCTTTTAATTCATGGTATTGACACACTCATTTATGACAGGCTGTAACGATTAACACTGACGGTGATCCAGGCCGCTTTGATGGCTCTCATTCATGTTACACTAATGTAGACTTTATCACCACTATAGCCACTCTGACCTTTGAACCTCCTCTTTCAGCGACAGTGCACATTTGCAAATGGATGACTTGGCCCGGTTTCCGCGGCACAATCGCCGGCATTTCAATCAGAGCTCACTTTGAAGATTTTTTTCTTGATATTTTTTTTTTTATCCATTCAGTCTTTGAAATGTGTTTGAAATGAATATCCCCCTTTGTTACTTTGATCTAGTCTCTCTGCAGTATTGGCTATTGTTACAGCCAATTGTGCCATCCATTCACAGCTATACACTTCTGTGAGTAGCCAAGCCTTGATGAGGATGAGAGTGATTGCTTGGCAAAGCCACACACACACACACACACACACACACACACACACACACACACACGCACACACACACACACACACACAGGTTTCCTTTTGTCACATTGTCTTTCACAGACACACACACACACAGACAAAAGTTAAAACATGCATGAACACACACTCATGCACCTACAAACTCATGTTCAATTACTGTATTTCATGTTATCCATTTGTATAGCAGTCGTTACAGTAATGGCTGTCATGTTGAGTCTGTTCAATTAAAAGCCACATAAAAGCATCATCATTTTCTATTCACTGTCTGTTAACAGTGCCATCAAGGACAGACTCACATACCCACCCACCCACACATGAACATACTACATGAATTCATACCTGCAATGAAAGAAAGAAACCTGTAAGACAAAGAATAGTCCACCTTGTGAATCCGAGATTATTTTGTTTCTTTTACACTAAGGGGAACATGCACAATATTTGTGTCCAGTGACACAGCAATGTTGAAATTCTTACATTCTCAAATTTCAAAAATTTAAAGCTTATATAGTATACCAGGGAAGTTTATATATTTCAACAACTAAAATGGGTGTAACATATCTACTGTCTAGCACCTTGTCAGTGGCTAGTCTTGAGTCTCCCTAGCTGGTTAGCTTTGGATGCAAAATCCAAAAAAGTCTTGTAATGAAACTGAGAGTAGTAGTAGTGTATTGTGATCCCTTCACTTTTTCCCTAGCACCACTCTATTTTTTGTTTTGTTTTTGATCAACCAAACTAGTGATATCCCCATGAGCCTAAGCTTTTCTGTTTTGTGCTACTTGCAACTGTATGTATGCTAAAATGCCAATCTGATACGGTAAACATTATACCTGCTAAACATCATTATGTTAGTTTTGTCATACTCAGCAAGGCAACATAATCATGAAGAAAAAAAAGTACTACCTTGCCTAAGCACTGCCTGGCTGTAGACTCTGTTGTTGTTACTTTGTAAATAGCCACCTCACCTGACAGGGTGGAACATGGGGCTTTCCTTTCTGGGGTAAGTTATGGTAGAGAATATAAATGAATATATAATTATAAGAAATACTTTACACAAAATGAGATTCTGCTTTATAGGCCCTGATGCTTCCCAATGGAACACACCATACTGAGTCACAGAATACAAATATATCAGACATTTTCATAAAATCAAGTATGAAAAGTTCAAGCACTTCATGTATTATGAATACTGAATATTGAATGAAGAAGAATGCACTATTAAAGACTACAAATCAATCAGTGTGCTCCAGTCTTTTATTTCTCTGAAGTTTGCTGTCCTTGATCTGAAAAGCACCTGATTCAGCTGCACAATGCTGGAGGATGTGTGGAGAATGATTTCCATCTGCCTTTGATGATCAGAGTTTAAGTTAGATATTCTAGTAATGAGGCAAGATCAAACAAATCAGATTCCAATTTAGATACAGATCAATATTAGTCTAAGCCCGGCATGTGTCTTTCTGCTGCTACACATTTTGTTTGGTTTTAGATATTACTGCAGTTCTATAATAAACGGGCAACCTGCCAGGGTGTACCCTGCCTCTCACAAAAAGCATGCTGGGATAGGCTCCAGCACGTTGTGATGCTGAACAGGATGAGCAGTGTAGAAATTATAGGTTTGGATGGATGGAGGGACCACAGCATGGATGCCCCTGAGTTTTACTTGATAGCAGCATGTGCCCAAGATGTTACACAGACACCTATAGTTGAAGGTGTGGTGAAAGGAGCAGGCAGCCAAATGAAATGACAGCGGTGTGACTGTGAGGAAACACTGATGATACACGAGTTCCTGCAACTGCTGCATTCACACTCAAAACTCCCATCTGAATAGTGTGGAATTAGCATATTAATGGAAGGTCGAAGTCAAAGATATTCTTAACGCTGTGAAAATGTTTAATTACAATTTTTGTTAAAAATGCTCATTTATCATGAAGGAGGACATAATGTGCAATTTATAGGGATGGGTAAGGAACTCCGGTATTGAACGAGCCCCGGGGCTACATTCTTCAGTATTGATAAGCTCTGACCTTATCAGTACTTGAGCAGTCGCGTTTTTTTTTTTTTTTTTTTAACAAGATAAACGTTATCTTGCACATTTATCTCACCAACTCCGTCAATTATCCGTCATTGTATCATGATTTTCGCTATTCTCCCTGAAGACGAAAGATCTATGTCGCTCACCCTGCCTGCCTGCTGTGTGTGAGTGGAGAGAAGGGGACGGGGCTGTTGTTCCAGTGACACACACACACACACGCAAACAAGACAGCGCACACACCAACTCAAGCTCGTAGCTTACCTTTAGATAGATAACGATGGCGGAGAGAGCCAAACGGTCAGAAGTGTGGTGATGCAGACACAGTGCATGACGGCAACGCAAGTAATTTGTCAATTTGTCACCTTGCGAAAGTGCATCATATTCAGACGTACAGGGTTTGACTGCCCTAGCACAGCTAGTTCATTTACGTCCAGTCCAGGTTTGTAATATTATGCTAACAGCCAACACGAAACGAGCCGTTCACATTACTCTTTGTGGCAGGTAACGGTCCAAAACCTCACCGCACTTTAGGGACTGTTCTTTACTTGTGGAGGGACTGCTAGTAGTAGAGTAGTAGTACCGTTAAAATCTTAACGATACCCATCCCTAGCAATTTATTTCGCTACATTTACCAGATTGTAATAGTTACTAGTTAGTTCGCAGATAAATTATTATTATCCTGAGTTGCACCACATAACTTCTCCTAAAAACTAGGGATGGGTCACGATTTTCGAATTTCGAATAGTCGTTTTATTTTTGAAAAATCAATTTTTTTAATGTGACTATTACTATTCGCCGTCTTATTCCCCCCCCCCCCCCCCCCCCTCCTTTATTTGACATGCAATTCAGCTTCTAACTGCATGAGGGCAGTATAGGATTGCTACAGCGGAGTGAGACGGGCTACCAGCTAGTTTGCTGCTCTTGTACAAAAAACAGGAGAAACATGCAGAGACTACTACTCCACGAGGAATGTCCGCAATCATTCAGGCTTTCATAGTCGAGCGCACTTCCACATTGTAGTTTCCTGTAAAAATGTCCGTGATTTTATTAGCTGAAGATAACTTATAATATCAATATCAATGTTTCAGAGAGAGAGAGACAGAAAGAGAAAAAGAGAGACAGAGACAGACCGACACAGAAACAACATTCAAACATGTGGTTTATCAGAATCAAACACTTTCGTATTTCACATCCAAACGGGGGGTGGAGGGATGTCTCTCACCCCCTCCCCCTGCTGCTGAAAAAAATCCTAGTGGAAACACTTTCCTCTATTGCAGTTTGAAGCTATTTGACTTCGGGGTCAAAGCCCGGGGCAGAAACTGTGGTGCATGAGCAGAGCACCTCAGCCAGTTTGGATCCAATTAACTGTATACATGCAGGAGTAATTCGACTCCCAATCACATTATCTGGGTGTGTTACCCCCAGTTTCCACCAGATGCGTGTGGGTTGCGTCTGCGCTCCAGAACGGCAGCGGAGCTGATACACTGCAATTCTAGTCAATGTGTGTGTTTCCACCGGCTGCGGCTGTGCTGTGTTACGGCTCCGTCACAGCTGCAGTGCTCCGGAGCCCTCCGCAACAGATACGCAGGACTTCTATTTTTGCCACACACCGGAGCACAACGCAGCAATTCAGCACAGAGCAGATCGTGCGGGGCAGGAAGTCGTGCACAGAAACAAAATAAAACATCCAGTTAATTTTCAAAATAAAATACACAGTGTTCACGGTGGATCTATTTCCCTGCACTACACCTTGAAAACTACATAATGGGCAGAGGCAGGCCTGAAGTCAACAGGTCAGAGGTTTTCAGACGTCATTTCACCCCACTGACACCATGGACGAGGAGATATTAATCATGGAGGTGCACCAAGATGTCTTCCTACTACTCTTCTGGTTTTGTGGTTCTGTTTATAGAAACTACATCTTGTTATATCACGCGATAATGCGTCAATTCGTGAGATCTCTTGGGTCCTTGTGACTCCCGCTGTCCAGCTACACCGCTTTGCACAGCAAACGCAGCCGGTGGGTGTTGACGGACAGCGGAGCATGCAGCTGAGACTTTGAGAAATTTGATTATTAGGATTTTAGTGGGACTAGCATGTTTATATGTCATTTACATGTAATTTGCAAAGGTACGTGAGATAGGGGAGTAAAAAAGTAAAACTTGAGATAAAAAAAGTATGAAATGAAAACTGTACCATGACACCAGTGAGTTGTATTTACTGCCAAAGAGGCAAATATGGTAAATCTTGTTCATGTATAACATCATCTCTCCTCCAGCACCTATCAGGCTAATACTAATAGTGTGAATCATTATTAATAAAATTTCGTAACTCACTACATTATTTTTTATATCACCCCACTACTGACTCGAAATACAACATCACATAAGCAGATTCATTAGGGGCTGGAAATATTCCCATTACTTGTCAGGAGAAAAGATGACTAGAACATTGTTGCTCCAGGTAGTGGTACAAAGACTCGCTATGAAAAACATCCTAAATCTCTGTTACATCAACAGCACAACAGTGTTAAGCTTCAGGAAATACACCCCACCAAAGGTGAGCCCTCCTCAGCCATAGAGAATGGCTGTAGCCCTCCACTGGCTAAACAACCAAAACTGGATTTTTATCGCAGACAGCTGCAGGCTACAAGCAAAAAAGAACTAATAACACAAGGTGAAATGTTGCGTATCTCCACAATTGACTCTCCATCTTTCAGACAGATCCTTGTGAAAATACCACACACAGGCAACAGAAAAAAACAAAACAAGTTGCAAGCTATTTAGCCTTAGCTGCATTTACCAGAGATTACCCTGACATTAACACAGAGGCACACAAAAACAAGTCTGAATTTTGAGGAGAAAGGACTCTATTCCTACTAATGTTGTGGGGTGTAACATTAAAGCAATTTAATGAGTAGTATAACAAATTACTGTTAGTGGGGAATTATAAATAAAGCAATAACATTGCTTTAGTAAATTATGTGTACAGCATAACAACAAACAAAAATAAAATCACTATCCTCTTGAATATCTCTCTGGACCCTGGAATCAGTCAGCCCATTCTCCTCACCTGCTCGTCAAATACACATGTTTTGTCACACCCCTTAGCGTGATATATCAAAGCCAAGGGCATCCTTTAGTGTCTTTATAAGACACACTAGGCTTTCAACCAGGCACAAATTACTGCTTTCTTCCCTCCCTCTCGATTTGCAAGTACAGCACCCTGAATCAGAGCAATTCAAAAGCCCTCAGGTAGTTGAATGCCTCTGGGACAGACCCATTTATAGCAACCCACTGGATCCGTGGCGTGTGCGATCCGGCCGAGGCGCGGGTGCCGGAGCTAATAGCAGCCATTCAAGAAGCTGCTCCACCAGCCGCGGCCTAGAAGCGGCTCGGCGCTCCGCTCCGCTAAAATTACGCGCCGGGTCTGTTTCTGACGGCGCGTCAATTTGCACAGACCAAATGAGTCAAACAGGAAGTCAGGCGCAGAAAAGACGAGAGTATCCAGTCGATTTTCAAAATAAAAGACCAATGAAAACTCCGGATCGTATTTCACATCACTACACAAACATGATGTGACAGGCATGAGTCAAATGAAAAGGAAAAAGTTTTCAGAGCTTACCTCAATGGTGCTGTATGTTGCCGTGCAGGCTCAGAGTTGTCTTAAATACAGCCACACAATTCTCTACTGATGTGTTCTGGGTGTTTTCAAGAATGCTCACGAAGTGGATGTCAGTATTCCTCAATATTCCGCTTAGAAATGCGGTCTGCTCTATCAACTCAGGCTCACATTAGCGCTAGGAGAGCGACGTCTGTGGTGAGGCCGGGGAGGGGGAGGGAGGGGGGAGCCGAAGAATTCCCAGTAGGAGCTCCAGCCGGTGCGCTACAGAGTGACGTTCATTTACCGGAGGCATTTTATATCTGGCCAATTTTTGGAGACTGTGGCCGGGCAAATTAGTCAATGTATGGGAAACACTAAACACTAGAAAACTCAGGCCCTTTTCCTTCTTGTGTGGTGTATTCTGTATGATTCACTGGGTGCGCCTCTTTAAGTGGTCCGACCGGCAACCTGTTGAGACGATTTAGTTCCGCGTTCCCCCTCCAGCTCCTCGGCGGGGGGGCCACAGGTGGGGCCGGACTCGGAGTTACGGGGGCACTGGCCCCTGCTGGCCCCCGCCTAAAACTGCCATTGCTTTCAACCAACACAAATGCAAACCCATGTGGAGCAATACTTGATGCAGAGTGCAACTGATATAGTGTGAAAAGTAGGTGTGGGAATATCTAGGCACCTCACGATTCGATTCAATTCCGATTCTGAGGGCAACGATTCTAGATTCTAAAACGAGGCAATTAAAAAATTTACACTTGATATTGAAAAACATTATTGTAATAAAGCTGGGAATACATATCCAGTGCATACAAACTCTATTACTTACTGTGGTTGAGATGACTACACTCCACCAGTCTCCTCCGGTCCATCCTCCTCATCCACAAATCTCAACGGGACTCTCCTGTCCCTCGTCGACCTCCCCGACATCTCTCCTCCAGTATTTACAAAACTATAACTGACTATAACTATCTATGAACTATAAAAACACCAACTATTGCAAAAAAGACGAACGATTGCAAAACTACGACCTATGGTGAAAACACGACGAAAACATGGCAAAAAACAAAAACATGGCATAAAAAAACCTCAAAGGCTCTCAAAAAACCACAAACATTATTATTCACAACACTAAATATTATTTACAAAGAAAACGCCACCCACACTTCACTAAAACTCCGCTGAAACACCGCTAAATCACTCCTACTTGCACTCTCCTCGTCAGCTGTCATTCTCCTCCTGCTGTGCTCACTTCCCTCCCGTCCTTCACAGGTAATGACGTCACTACCGTAATGTACCGTATATCACTGGAAAGCTCCGCTTCTCAGCTTTCACAATCCGTTGGAATTACGTCGATGGCGTGAATGGTCGAGGAGTACTGGTAATTTGAAAAATAAATATAAAAATAAAATTAAAATCGATTATGAGTTTTCCAAATCGATGCTTGCATCGTTCAAGACAGAATCTCGATGCATCTAAAAATCGACTTTTTTTCATGACAGTTTGTGTGTTCAATATTGTTTTAAGGTAAGGTTGTGTAACTTATATAGCTGTTGCCCACTGATGTCACTCATGTGAAATATTTACATCATGTTACGTTATGTAACAAAGACTTTTTTTTTTTTATCCCAAAACATGATATTTGTTGCTGCTGTAGTAGTAGTATTTTTGTTGCTAAAACGTTACCACTTTGATTCAACAGCATTAACCATATGTTACAATGTGTTTCAGCTGTGTGTCACACAGAGGTGCCAAAGGCTGTCCCGTGCATCGCTATAAGACGCTGAAGGGCTTTACAGTGTTGGTATGGTAAGTGTTGGCATTTCACAACCTGAGAATAAGTACGAGTTGAAACAGCAGTTTGACAAAAAATTAATGAATAAATTAAAAAAAGAAACTTAAATCTAGGTCCCCTTGCTAGCTTTTTTACACATATGGTCTTCTTTTGTGGAGGACGCTTGATCATTTTAATCATTTATTAACAATGAAACTCTTAATAAAGAAGTGGGTCAGCATTATTGTTCCATCACTGGTAATCACCGAGATATGATGAAATGTTTTGAAATGTTTTAGTTTAATAAAAATTCAGAAATTTTGTACATTTGACGACTAGTCAAACAAGCCTTGTCTGAAATTAGATAGCACACGTGGGCAAAAGTTATTCATCAGTGATGCACAATACAGGATCCTCTGGAAAATGTTAAATTATTTGTCACAGTGTAAGTAACGTCAGACACAAGTTAACATTTACCACGGATAGAAAGCAAGATGAATCAGTGAGCAGCTTTCAGCACTGATGATGCCAAGTCAAGCACATACATACACACACCCACGCACCAACCCAAAAACTCTCTCACACACACGCACATGCGCGCACACACACACACGCACACACACACGCACGTGGCTGGTTATCACATAATCATACAGATCTGTTAGTCGTTCCAAGGCAGCTCTGTACTTGTGTGGATATTTTGCTGCATCCGAATGTGTTCTTGCTGCTGTCGGAGCCCTCTCATTTGTAAAGCAAATGGTCTTCAAAGAAGCTGATGAGCAGTGTGATGAACGAGATTGTCTCCCAAAATTGCTGAGTGATAAAATATGCCAGAAGCAGATAAGGTGTGTGCGGTGATGGTGGGTGGGGGTGTCATCTCATCTGTGCTAAGCAGAGACAGTGTTAAACAAATGAACCTTGATAGTTTATAGCCTGATTCAGTCCAAAACCAATAAAGATTGTATCATAAAAGAGGCATTTTTTCCTACTGCCATATTTCTAAAATATATTTATTTATGAATAGTATGTGTATCAGAATTATAGCTGTCTAGCAGGCTGATATTGAATCTTTCATTAAGCACATACCAGCCAGTAGGACCATCCCCCTCTCATAAGATGGCTATGATGCAGGCTGATTGATTACATTTTAATTCTAACATTAATCAGGAGCAGACGGCTTGTCTATGGGAACACATTAACCTAGTGTAACACTGTGATGTGATTAAGTATGTACGAATATACAATTATTAGGTGAGTGAGCCTGAAGGCCTTATAAACTCTGCTCAACTGAGGACAAGTGCAGACCAAGTGGTGAGAATCCATTTACACGCTGCATCAGAGTGGATATTATTTCTGTCTTTTTTAAAATGAATACATATTTCAGCGGCGCACTTCATTAATGTTACACATCAAAATTAGTTTATCAGTAATAAGGCAAAGGCATACTGATCAGCCTGTAAAAACAGTTATATCATGTCTTCTGTGGCTCTGGAGGAGCATTACCAAGTCTGAGAAGATAAGTAGGTTGGAGTTGGAGATGTCAAATGTTAAACAGAAATGCTTTGTTATAAACTGGAGGTGTGGGGTTAAAGAGATGAGTTTGAGAGGTTGAACAAGAAGAATTCAGTTTTTTGAAGTGGATCTGTATGATGAGTGTATTAAATACAGTAGATATGGTTGAGAGGTTGAGAGAGATGGTTGGCACACTCCCTGTTTGGAGGAACAGATGGGACTAGCACCCCAGAAGCTCAGCAATGCATTACTGCAAATAAGGGTAAGCAGAAAAATCTCATCTCAAGTCGTCACATATCGCGTTTTGTTAGTGGTCTTTCACAACTACATTATACGTGCTAGGTATCCTCCTGTGTCAGCTGTTAATATTCCAGGATGTCGCATCCAACCCTGACTGTCAACATAAACATGGACAGGTTTAGGCAACAAAAGAACGTGGTTAGGTTTCCAAAAAAGCATCATAGTCTGATGATACATTCATACAGGAAATGAACACCGGGCTCCTGGGTTAACTTGGTAGGTTAACTTAGAAACACTCTAGGTGATACAGAGACAGAGTAATGGGCCTCTGAAGTCAGTAAAAAATTGAAGATTTTGCCTAAAATAAAATAAAAAATGTATTTCAGGATGAATAACTGTGGCTTCATCTGTGCAGGTAAATGACACTATGAGGCTGTAGGCACACTATCAATGAGCACTTGTTTCAAATTTGAAGAAGATTGCTCAAAGTATGACCATTCTACAGTGTTTTCCATGAAAAGATCCAGGCGGAGCTCCAAAGGACAAGTCGGTCACTCCGCTTCAAAACAGTACTATCAGTGATCAAACAACACTCAGCCAGTTTCAAACATTGTACCTTATTGAAATCAGGTGTGATTAGGATAGCTGATGTTGTTTATGACACAGAAACACCATAAAATATCACCAAATAAAGCCATATGAAATGTGAAAGTTATGATCCCACTTTCTAGGTGGTATATCTCAGCCCAAAACAGTGGTAGGAGTGAGACTCTTACCTTTCATAAACCAGCTACGTGTCCACTAACTAGAAGATCACGAGTAATCCTTTAACTTTTCCCGTCGAAAAACAGCATGACATGACTTGTCACCACTCATCGCGATTTTGTGTGTTTAGGCTGCTCTGGTGCGAAATACATAATAAAAAAAGAAAAACGATGTTATTTTTGAAAAGTCGAGAGCTTCCTGAATCCGGCAATATCAAACATCACTTGGTTTGATGACATAATGCGCCTGGAATATACCATTTAAAAGAGGAGGAGGGGAGCAAGGATGTCGGTGTCCTAGTGGAGGTTAAAGTCTGGGGTTTGTTGAACCCATCCATCACCGCTCCTGCCCACCCAACTTTCCAGCTCCTTACATTATGTCGTTACCAACAGTGCTTCAACCTGACACCTTCCAGTGGTGTGTCATAATGCTGCAACAGGTGCTGTCCGGCCAACAGGTGGTGTAACATATAACAGCAAAAGTTTATGTCTGAGCACGTTACACACTGACACTGCCTGGAAGCCTATCATACCACCGCAAATGTTGGCTTGAAATCACTGACAAAGCAGCTGTATCCAGCTGATTAGCTCCACTAAACAAAACTTTACTTCTCCAACAATTTCTAAGATATTGGTGCTTGTGTTTTTTCAGGCTGTTCAAATAAAGATATGAAAACAGCTGTGGCAATATACATTAAATATGGACATAAACACTCCAGCTGAAACATTGAGACAATTCAGCCTTTGCAGTAAAAGTTTCTCTCAAGAGAATGATGTACACTGCTGTACCAACTATTAAAAACTACACTTAATACCTACAAATGAATGAAAGGATACACCAAACAACCAGTAAAGTGTGAAGTGCTGGTATCTGCTGATTCAGAAAGATCCTGAGATTGTGTTGTAACCACATCCAGGAAGCAGTAGCTTTCTGAGTCCGTAAGCATGCAGCTACAGCTTACGCAGTTAGCTTGTTCTCTTTCTGGGGCTCCAGTTTCCACAGAAGTTTCCTCTTTCTTTTTCAGCCCAATCTATCTCCCTTCCCTCCGCCAAAGTTCTTCCTCTCTATACTCTGTTTTATTAAGGTATCCCTTTGTCTTGCCCTCCACAAACCACTGAAAGTTTGACCCGAACAGCTGACCTGAGGTTTAATACAGTACACAGCACAGTTGAGCATTTTTGTCTAGGAATATAGAGGTTGTATGGTTGGAAAATGTGGCACCAAAGGAAAGAGCTGTTTCACAGCAAGGTAAAGCGGAGAAAATATTGTAAATATAGCATTCGGTTAGACTAATATTGATTTCTTTTTTTTTAGGTGGTAGAGTATGTTTTGCTGAAAATCTCCATCCACAGCAATGCATAGCTGAGCTTCTGGGGTGCTAGTTCCACCTGTTTCTGTATGCAATACACTAAATATGGATAAGTATCTCATACAGCCACACTTCAAAAAATCCAAACTATCCCTTTAGGATGCATTATGGGTAATGTCGGATGCAAAGCTAGGATGTCTCGACTTCTGCTGCCTCATCATTCATTTATTCATTAATTTCTATTTATGTTGTCATGCCTTTGTTGAATAGAAAACAAACAAAAGAAACACAAAAGATACACAAATTAAAAACAAAAAAACAACCTCCCCAAATGAAGTGCTCATACAAGAAACTAGCAAACATTTACACAATATCTAGATAAAGAGCCCTCTTTCTTTTCTCCCAGGCTTTCTCCAGATAACTGGCTCATTTGCATGTTTCAAATGTGAACAGATATCTCAGTCTTTGTTTTCTACTGCTCTTTTTATTGTACAGCGCAGTGCTTTAAGATAAAAATGATTTTGTAAATATGGAAGATTCACAAAGTGAAACTCATTTTCTACATTGTTAAAACAGCACAATGAATATATTGGCTTTTTTTCTTCTAGATAATAATATACCATCCAGTTTCAACAGTCAAAGGTAAAATACCTAGCTGCTGAACACGTAGAGATTTTTTTGCTTTTTAGACAAATCATAGACAAAATAATTCTCTGTACGATATTCAGTTTTTATCATCTGAAGTGTGCAGTTTTGATTTAGTCCATAAATGCTCAGCCCACCGTCCTTTTTCCTTGGCAAACGTAGATTCTCTAAACAAACCAATGCGGAGCTTTTCCATGTTAAAAAATGACCATTCTTTTCCTTGTGATTCTCTAACTTGCAGAATACCAAATCAATGGAGCAGAGCCTCAGACTCTTATGTATTTTGTTTAAATTTCACCAAAATTTAATTTTTTTCTTTTTTGAAAGATGCGCCAGTTAGAGTGGCAGCAGTCTGAGTAGATCCTGTTTTTAAGTTATGTTTGAGTGTGGTTTTTTTTTTTTCTTTTTTAATGATTGTTAACTTTTCCAATGTGATGAATAAAGTTGTGTACACAAGGGACGATCTTCTGGCTGTGAGAGGATCCATTTACCGAGTTAAACACCGACTACCCACCCGGCTGAGGAAGCCTCATGCAGAGCAGGAGGTAAGCTAAAGGCTAGGAGGTGGAGATACAAGCCTTTCCTGCCGTTGGTCCTTATGGGGAATGTAAACTCACTATCAAACAAGTGTGACGAACTGCTGGTATTGGTGAGGAGCCGAAGACTCTACAGGGAGTGTAGTCTCATTTGCTTCACGGAGACGTGGCTGAATGACAACGTGCCTGACTCCTGTGTGAATCTGCCTGGCTTCTCAACTGTGTGAGTGGACAGGGACGCGGAGGCGAGTGGCAAAAACAGATGTGAGGGACTGATCCTGCTTGTGAACAATAAATGGTGTCATCCTAGACATGTCACAGTGAAGGACAAGATCTGCTGTCAGGATACTGAACTGTTGGCAGTCGGTCTTGGACTGTATTATGTACCATGGGAGTTTTCACACATTGTTGCCATTATTGTTTACATTCCATTGCGGGCAGCAACGGCAGTGGCATGTGACATCATCCATGAAACTGGATTTGTTTCATGGAAAAGCCAAGGACGCCTACAGTGCCTCTGCCCTACCACCTCTTGGCAGATCAGATCATAATCTGGTCTCTCTCCAGCCTACATTCAAACCCTGTGTATTAAAGTTACCACTCACTCAGTCAGGAAGTGGTCCCCAGAGACCAGTGAATGTATACAGACTGGACTGTACTACTGGAGCCATGGGACAACAACATGGACATGGACAGTAGGGTGGATATTCTAACAGATTATATGAACTTCTGTAGGGACACTGTGATGCCAGTAAAGACTGTATGCTGCTTCCCCAACAATAAACCCTGGTCAGCAATAATATCAAGCAGTTCCTCAACCAGAAAAAGCTGGCGTTCAAGCAAGGGGACAAGGAGAGGCTCAGGGAGATTCAGTGTAAGCTGAAGGGACTGAGGCAAAGGTGGGCTACAAAAGAAAGGTGGAGAGTAAGCTGCAGCAGAACAACATCAGAGAGGTGTGGAAGGGAATGAGGAACATCACAGAAAGACGAATAGCCAGGTTATTGATGGTGATGTGCACGGTTAGCCTTTGCTGTAAAACCTACAGTTTATTACTTTAAAATGCCCAGTAAAATACCTTAAAAACATTGAACAGTATAAAACTGTAACATGCATTGCATCATGGGAGTTTTATTATAAACTAGAGTATATTACTGTATAATTTCAATAATGTGGTAGGATACTGTTCTCTTATGGAATGCAGATGGGTCCACAAAACAAAAACAGTTATTTACTTGATAACTTACAGTAAACTACACTCTGTGTATTCTCTGGTGAGGTACTGTAGTTTGGATTAGGCGGGACAAGCATCTAAAAGCTGTTTGCCAGACGCCATTAACTTTAAACAAAAGAAGAGGACGAAGAAGACGGCGGGACAATTACAAATCAGTGATCAGCCTTGGTGGAGAGAGGCCACTCCGTTGCGGTAAGTTCAAATGTACAAGTTTAACATCTTGATTAAACCTGACCTGATCTAATATTTGCTTTTAGCATAACACTAATCTTACTCTGAATTATGTTAGCGAGCCTGAGATGTCCAGACAGTCATAAACACTCCTTGCCGACCAACCTTAGCTAACATTATGTAACTGTTCTTTTATTAAAATGTCTTTTAATAAGTGCGTGTGTGTGCGCGCACGCGTGCGTGTCGGGACGTATTCAGCGTAATGACGTGGTTGGCCGCGCGTGCCTGCGTTTCAAGGCTGGAGGTAAGTCGTAGCTGTGTCACTCTCTGGTGATAAATGTTCATAAAAGTTATTTGTGAATATTTGAATGCGGCCAAAATGCTGTATGCTGCTCTGTGTAATGTCCGACTCGTCCTGTGTGAGTCATGCAGAGACTTGAGTCCGTTAAATTAAGTTTTACTTTCGTCCTAGCGTTAGCGGTTAGCATGCTAAGTTAGCCTGCTTGCTGCTTTCGTCCCCATAGACATAATATGGCCGTCCCTCGCGCCCACTCTGCTCAGAAGAGCCATGCCATACACGTTTCTTGTCAGGTGAAGGGTGATTTATAATCTTGTGTGTGCGTCTGTAACATTATTTTAATTCAATACCAGTGTGAAAGCCTTAACTAAGTGACATGTTAATTAAAATGCTAGTAAAATATCTTAAAAAAAAGTCCATTGCTGTATGATTTCAAAAATGCGGTAGGATACTGTTCTCTCAGAACGGTTGATTAATTACAGTAAACTACACTTTGTGCATTTTCTAGTAAGGTACCGTTGTTGCTAACAGTTGTTAACCAGATTATTTACAGTAAACAACAGTTTGTGTATTTTATAGTAAAGTACCACAGTTTGGTTTAGGCGGGACAAGTGATGCACCTAAAAGCTGTTTGCCAGTGGTTATTAGAGAGAGAACGAGAGAGCCAACACGTCCTCAGCCCCACGGTGTGTGTTGATGAGTACTAAAATACTTCCAGGTATTTCGGTGATGTGCAGTATTATTAGAATGTGATTAGCTTACATATGACTCATTCTCTAATGGGTAGCAGAGCTTAGTAAAAAAAAAAAAAAAGAAAGAAACCGCAATTTGTGGCAGAAATATCAAGGTATTGAAAGGTTTTTTTTTAATAAACATAAATAGACATGGGTTATTGAAAGTGATTGATTTTTTGAATGGTAATTTGTGTAAGAATTAAATTGAAGTGCTTTTGATATTTTAAGTGTTGCAGCCAAGTCTATATGTTGCTTTATACATCTGTTTGTTTGTCTGGTTGTTTGTAGCATCAGGAGTCAGGAAAGACATTCCAAGGAACGGGGTGGGTACCAGGCTCCAAGAGAGTCAGGCAGAGAGAAGAACCTTGAGGGTGGCCATGTGCTCTGCTGGGCTGTCTAACTTTGTAAAGTTTTGTGAAAGAAGGAATATAAATTGGAAGCGCTATTGATATTTTTAAGTGGCACAGCCAATTATATACAGTATGTTGCTTAACGTGTGTGTCTGTTTGTTTGTCTGACTGTTTGTAGCATCAGGAGGCAGGACGTGACCTTCCAGAGAAGCAGGCTTGTACCAGTCTCCAGAAAAATCCAGGCGGGAGAGTGGAACCTTTAGACTGGCTACGAGCCTCTGGCACTGGGCACTGGGCTGTCTAACCAGAGCATCAGATTACGGTAAGTTCAAATGAAACATCTTGATTAAACCTGACCTGTTTTAACATTTGCTTAGCATAATGTTAACAGTACTCTGAATGATGTTAGTTAGCCTGAGATGTTATTTCAGGCAGTCACAAACTAGGGATAGGCATGAGTACTCAATTTGGACGTCAGTATTCGTTTGATTATATTCTTTATTTTCTTTTTTATTTGTGTGTGTGTGTGTGTATCTATCTATCTATATATGTATATGTATCTATAGACGTATTCAGTGAGCGATTTGTGTATGCCGCCATCTTGCGGCGGTGCCATTGCTGCAGTAACATGTGTCAGTCATCAGTTCATTATGTTGTCATTGTGAACTGGCTCTCTACAATGACAGCATCATGTATAGCTGGATTGATGATGTTAGGTAGTGGCCTCTGGTAACTGATGAAGGTATCTTAAATGAGTACCGATATTAATATAGAAATTAATCATTTGTTTGAGCGATAAGCAGGGAAGATTAGAGTAATAGGGAGATAATAGACTGTATCATTAAACACTGTGTAATATAACGTTAGCATACTTTACGTGTGCTGACGTTAGCAAGCTAGCAGCGTGACATTTAATTGCCAGTTATATATGTTGCTTAATGTGTGTGTGTGTTTGTCTGGCTGTTTGTAGCATCAGGAGGCAGGACGTGACCTTCCAGAGAAGCAGGCTCGTACCAGGCTCCAGAAAAATCCAGGCGGGAGTGGAACCTTAAGACTGGCCACGAGCCTCTGGCACTGGGCACTGGGCTGTCTAACCAGAGCATCAGATTACGGTAAGTTCAAATGTACAAATGAAATGTCTTGAATTAAGCCGCATGAATCATTTTCTTTATTTTCTGAGCCAACTAGATGGCGCTTTTTGTTCAACAAAAGGTTTAAAACACACCAGATTTTCATTCTTTTAGCCTCTCTCTTTAAACCAAGAGCACCATCTAGTGGGCTCAGAAATGTATGTGTGTGTGCGTGTGTATATATATATATATATATACACACGCACACACATACATATATATGTATTTGCTTAGCATAACGTTAACAACACTCTGAATGATGTTAGTTAGCCTGATATGGTGTAAGACAACTATCAAAAAGATGTGTGCATAATTTTAACCATTCATATTCGTAATGTTTAACATTTGTATGTCAATAAAATTGTTGTACACAAAATTCTGCTGTCATATACGTGAGTCTGTGAAGTTGTTCGGGTTAGGATTGTTTTTATGTGAGTATGAATCTAAAAGCTGTGAGTGCAAAGTCTTGTGAATCCAACTCTAATTTCTACGGCTACGAAGTCCTCACTGGGAACATGATTTCAAGTTTGTGGATACAAGTAGAAAAGTGTTGAAATTAAGTCACTGAGGTCACAGGCAGGTCACAGGGGAAAGTAATCGAAACACGATTCCTCGGAGTGGAAGTAGGTTAAGCTGACTCTCCACCAGTAGATGGCAGTATGAGTACTTAAATGTATGCCTGGTTTGTCTCTTTGTGAACTGTTGGCTTATTTTCCAGGTTATTGATGCAGATGTATTTAATACCATTTATTTAATTTGATATTTAATGTTTATGGTTTATTTACAACCTAGATATAGATAGCATGTATTTACTTTTCATTTCAGAACCACACATACGCCTACCTGTATGGAAGAATGAGCGTGTGTTGATAGTGTGGCAGAAATTAAAATGAAAAATAAACGAAAAATATTCTATTACTTTCCCCTGTGACCTGCCTGTGACCTCAGTGACATAATTTCAACACATGTTACTTCTGTAACATTATTTTAATTCAATACCAGTGTGAAAGCCTTGACTAAGTGACATGTTAATTAAAATGCTAGTAAAATATCTTAAAAAAAATTGAACGGTATAAGGCTAACATACACATACACATCATGGAAATTTTATTATAAACTAGAGTCCATTGCTGTATGATTTCAAAAATGCGGTAGGATACTGTTCTCTCAGAACGGTTGATTAATTACAGTAAACTACACTTTGTGCATTTTCTAGTAAGGTACCGTTGTTGATAACAGTTGTTAACCAGATTATTTACAGTAAACAACAGTTTGTATATTTTATAGTAAAGTACCACAGTTTGGTTTAGGCGGGACAAGTGATGCACCTAAAAGCTGTTTGCCAGTGGTTATTAGAGAGAGAATGAGAGAGCCAACACGATAGATAGCATGTATTTACTTTTCATTTCAGAACCACACATACGCCTACCTGTATGGAAGAATGAGCGTGTGTTGAACGAAAAATATTCTATTACTTTCCCCTGGGACCTGCCTGTGACCTCAGTGACGTAATTTCAACACTTTTCTACTAGTACCAACAAGCTTGAATGCGTCTTCCCAGCGAGGACTTCGTATATATATATATATATATATATATGTATGTATATATGTGTGTGTGTGTGTATATATATATATATATATATATATATATGTATATATGTATGTATGTATGTATGTATATATGTGTGTGTGTATATATATATATATATATATATATATATATATATATATATAAATTGGAAGCACTATTGATATTTTTAAGCTGCCAGTTATATATGTTGCTTAATGTGTGTGTCTGTTTGTTTGTCTGGCTGTTTGTAGCATCAGGAGGCAGGACGTGACCTTCCAGAGAAGCAGGCGTGTACCAGGCTCCAGAAAAATCCAGGCGGGAGAGTGGAACCTTTAGACTGGCCACGAGCCTCTGGCACTGGGCACTGGGCTGTCTAACCAGAGATCCACGGTACATTTAGCCACAGTAAAACATACTTTCCTCAACAATCGAGCATCAGATTCAAAACAGATTAGATTACACCACTGAAATCTGTGTGTGCTTGCTAACTGAAGCAGTCTTCAGCCAGTCAGTGGCATTCTCAGCCCTTCGAAGTTAGCAGTAGGTAGTTAGTTCAAAGATGCAGTAATGTACCGGTGCAAATTTTGTGGTCTTCACACCCAAAACTTTAAGAAGTTTTGTGTGCATGTGAAAACACACAAACATGTGGCAAACTATAGATTTGCATGTGGGGTCGATGAGTGCCCAAGCACTTTTAAAACGTTTTCCGCTGTAAGGTCACACATGTACAGGAATCACAGGGATTATAATCCACCGAGTGCAGAGCGGGTTCAGTACAGGGGTAACGTGACCTGTCAGGTTTCTGGTTGTACATATGTGGCAGATAGTTTTTCTTTGTTATGCTTGCACCTCAGATTTCACATCAGAGATGGAAAGAAGATTTCCTGTCCCTTTGAAGGCTGTTCCAATAAGTTCAGTGTTAGATCGTCTTTTTCTTCCCATGTGTCAAGGAAACATAAGCAGATATCCTCAGCAAAGCAGACAAGTCAGGATGAAATTGACAGTGCCCCAGCCCCAAATGAGATTGAGCCTCCATCCATAAATGATCACGAAGAAGATGTTGGTTTTGGCCAAGACACAATGTTAAACAATTTGGCTCTGTTTTATTTGAAAATGCAGGCCAAAATTCTTTTGCCTGCCAGCACTATACAGTGCATTATAGAAGAATTTCAAGATGTCCACAGCTGTGGAATGAGAGAAGTTCTTGCAAAACTGCAAGAGAAACTGGCAGTGTTAAACATACCCCAAACTGAGATTGATACAATAATCAACGAACTCTTACAGGATGACAAATTAGCGACATACAACGAAGGAGTGTTGAGATCAGATAAAACGAGAAAGTCGTTTTTCAAAAAAAACTTTAACTATGTCGAGCCCACTCAGGTGTACCTGGGAACTGATGATCACGGCAGAGAACGATTTTGTCAATATGTCCCTGTTAAGGAAACATTAAAATCGCTGCTTAAACAGTCCACAGTGAGAGAGCAGTACATCCAGTCAAAAATGCACAGTATTGACATGGTTTTAGAGGATGTGAAAGATGGCAAAAATGTGAAAGAAAACACTCTTTTAAAAGAGTCTCCCTCCTCAATCTCACTTATCCTCTACCAAGATTCATTTGAAGTGGTGAATCCACTAGGTGCAGGTAAAAAGAAACATAAAATCCTGGCAGTTTACATGACTATGGGGGAGATCTTACCACACAACCGATCATCGGTTGATCCAATGCAACTTGTGTTGCTTTGCACAGAGAATGATTTCAAGTTATTTGGACAGGACAAAGTGTTCTCAAATCTTCTTGCTGACCTTAAGGATTTAGAGGATACAGGTTTTCAGTCTGAAGATGGCGGTACTCTTAAAGCAACCTTGATTGCCATTTCTGGCGACAATCTCGGCTCCCACTGCATTGGTGGCTTCACCGAAAATTTCAGCAGCAGTAAACATTTCTGTAGGTATTGTTTGATTGAAAGAGCTGTGTTTGTACAAACACCTCTTATCCTTGGCCCTAAACGAACAGTCACAGATTACAACCAGAGTGTTCAGCAGCTGTCCACCACTGATGAAAATGTAGTACATGGCATAAAATTTGATTCCGTTTTTAACTCCTTGAAAAGTTTTCATGTGTGTGGTGGTCTCCCACCATGTCTGGGCCATGACCTATTTGAAGGCGTTGTGTCAAATGACTTGGCGCTTTTTATCAAGCATTTGGTAAAAGTTGAGAAGCATTTTACATATGACAAACTGAATAGGTCCATCTTTAAGTTTAAACACTTGGGAAGTGATTCTCACAATAAGCCAGCTGTGGTAAAAGAAGATGGGAAAAGACTCGGGGGCTCTGCAGCACAGAATTGGTGTTTACTGCGACTTCTACCAGTATATATTGGTGATAGCATTAAAAACCCAATGGATTCACAGGTCTGGCAGTTGTGTCTTCAGTTAAGAGACATTGTGGAGCTCATTTGTGCTCCCAAAATTAATCATGATCAGGTTGCATACCTAAAGGTAATGATAGAGGAATATGTGTGTCTGAGAGGTGCCACGTTCCCTCTTCATCCTCTGAAGCCAAAGCACCACTATTTGTTGCACTATCCGGACCTCATCCTGCACTTTGGTCCACTGATTCGTTTGTGGACCTTAAGGTTTGAGAGTAAGCACTCATATTTCAAGGAGTGTGCCAGGAAATTACACAACTTCATACACCTGTGCAAAACATTGGCAGAAAGGCATCAGTTGCTTCAGTCTTACCTTTGTAGTGGCCAGTTGTTTCCTCCGACAGTTCAGGCTGTCAGTGAAGCAAATGTATATGATGAGAGCTTATATAATGATCTCATTCAGAAAGCAGTAAGGACAAGCAGCTTCACAAGGCAAAGTACTTCAGAGGCATCGGCAGTGATATACAAAGGAACCAAATATAGCAAAGGCCTTGTTGTTGTCATGGACCACACTGACCGTGGTTACGTATTTGGGAAAATATCACAAATTCTCCTGAATCGCACACAAGTGCAGTTTGTTGTCGAAGTGCATCAGTCAGTGCGTTTGGTTGAGCTTGGACTTCACTGTCTACCAGATTCTGAGAAAAATATCTGTGCGTCAGTGCTGACAGTGTATGTGACTACTATCCACTTCCAGTATATCAGGTGTCAGGCCTCTCAGTTGTTTCCCTGCACCACTCAGTGTGTTTTTCATAAAGTTCCCAAACAATCACATACCACCATTGTGGTGAAGAGTTAAAACATATGACTAAATATGACTGTGACAATTATCACTATAACCTACAGTACATTTTGAAGAATGTAACATTACATATAAGAAAAGGGGTTTATTTAAGTACAGATTTATTTAACACTGTGGTTACAACATTTCAATAAATCCAGTGATTTATTTATTCTTACATTTCTTTCATTTTCCCCTTTCTCTCATGTACTAGAGTTTGGGAACCACTGACTAAAACCATATCAGGTATGGATGACGAAAGCCTTCCGCAAAAAATTGGGAAAGCCTTGCCTGAATTGGACTTTGCACAGCTGAATACATTGCTCAAGTACCTTAGAGAAGAACTTGGAGTGGTTACAGAATCTGACCTTCAGTATGTGGAGAGGGATGATATACAGCCCCTTTTAACTCCAATACAGACCCGCAGGCTTCTCAAGGCTTGCAGGGGAACGGGTAAGGAATACATGAAAATTAGTCAAAACATCAAACATGAAATGTGTGGAATCTTGTAATAACTTAAGGGTCATGATTGCTGTTATTCCATATTGATTTCTTTACATGATTGCGTTGCTATGTACAGTATGTTTCTTTTATATTTTGGAGTAGTTGGATTCTGAATGTCTTCTTGTTTCTCTTTAAGAATCAAATGGACACATGAACACAGATTCAACAGGAGCTCCCTGGAACTTGTTACAGTCACCAGTTCACTCCTTTCATCACAAAGTTCCACTAGTCCTGTCCTCTCTGCCAGCTCACCCCTTGACATACAACCACAGGCTGGTCCCAGTTCTTGGATCACCAGATTTGTTGTTCCATGGGAGAAGATGTCTCCTGCACTTTCACTAGCCATCTCGATGGGAAAGAGGGCTGACCCTAGAGACAGAATTGCAATGGTGAGAACTGTGGTTGAGGCCATGCAAGTCCACTGCCCAAACCCAAACAGAGCTGCATGTGCTGAAATAGCCAAAGCAATTGTGTCAAAGCATCCAAGAACGTTTGGAGATATAACGGAGGAAGGAGAACTGCTGGGGAGTGGATACCATTCTCTGCTTGAACAGCTGAAAAGAAGAGTTGAGCATGTCAACCGCAACTGTGATAGCCATCGAATCCAGCCCAAGAGGACACCAAATGATGACAGCAATGCCAACAGAAGAGTGAGATCCAAAGTAGACAGCTATGGTTGTATAAATTGGCAACCAAAGGATCTTCCTGAAGGAGAGACATCAGACTCATTGGAGAGTAAGCGAGTGACCCTGGTAGAGCTGTTCGGATCTATGGGCCCAAGAGCTGGAACTGACAGAAGTGGATGAGTTCATGAGGCTAACATACATTTACCAACGGTACATGATAAATTCATGTCCCCCTCCCCCCTTGCACCTTCTTGAGGAACACTGGCCTTTTCTTTTCACAAAAAGAGGGCTATGCACCCACTTCCTCACACTGACTGGCATTGATATTGATGATCGTCTTGGTGAAGCTCTTGTCACAAAGGGCAGGAGGATTGTGAGTTTCTTCCAAAGCCAAAAACTGAAGTGGGGAAATGAGATCCAAGCTTTGCTGAAGGAAATGGAGAGTGCCACCTCAGAGAGAAACCAGGACCTAACTGCCATAGCAGCAGTTCTTCTCGCGATGAAGTACTTCCATGAGACGGAGGACTCCATCTTCATCTTGGCAGACGTAAGTATTAGTTAAGTGTACACAAAGTGATTTTATTTTTATCTGTAGAAAATGGTACTCTAGAGTAGGGCTGGGCGATGTAGCCAAAAGAAAATTATTATAAATAATTCATATTGGTTGAAAACTATATCAGTATTTATTGATATAGTTTTCAACCAATATGAAATATTTTATAATTACTGAAAACATTTAATGACCTATTTTTAATAATGATCATGAGAAAAACGGTTGAATTCAGCCACTTTATTTTGAACCACCTTATTTATTAAGGCATACATTTTCACACAATAATTAAAGTAAAACCTACTAAACTGATCTGACATCGGTGATATTCCATTATTAAGGGCAAAGTGAGCTTGTTTAGGACCTGTTTTTTCCATTATATTGATGAGTGTATATTGATGATATATATTGATTTATTGTCCAGCCCTACTCCAGAGATATATTTATAATGTATGAAAAATAGCTAAGGTGACTTACTGCAAGATCTGTTCCTTTTCTGTTTTGCAGGCAACTGCAACCAAGATATCTATTGAAGCAGAGAAGGATTTGCCTGCTACACCGCGGCTCATCATGCTTGGTAAGTTAAACATTTGTATTTAGTGGATAAGAATGCTTACGCATGTGTATGTTCTGTTATGCTTGTTAAGTATCAAAGTCAACGTCCATCTGGCAAAAGCTATGAAATTGAAGAGCCACACAGTGGTGTTATTTTATGCTTATTGGTAGCAACATCATGAGTCAAAACATTTTTATAAAATTCATTTATACAAGTATTATGTGAAACTTGAAGCCTCCAGTGCACATTACACTTGTTTAAAGGTGAAAATTGGACCAGGATTAGTCCAATATTCAAGTTACACATAATTTGTGATGTCACAAATTATGCTCTGAGGAACCTGCATTTTATGTATTGTTATTGTATCAAACTCTGCACATACATTATTCTCCACAGTGAAGCTCAAACATTCAACTGTAGGAAAAAGAGCTAAAATGTACATACTGAACAAAACTATAAACACAATACTTTTGTTTTTGCTACCAGTTTTTACAAGTTTTTTTTTCAACAACTTTTTGTCTCAAATTTAATTCACAAATTACTGTGAATCTGTGTCAAGAGAGCACTCCTTTGACCAGATAACCCATCCATGTAGCATGCTGACCGCAGTAATGTCCACCAGGAGGTCTCTGTCTCTCCCTTTGACAGAAATAAGCCTTTGTGTGTATAGAATGTCTTAGATTTTTTTATTGCAACTTGTGAAAAATGCAAGCAAATACAAAGTGCTGTGTTGGTGTATATTTTTTTCTTCATATTTTGTTTCATATCATTTTTTTAAACTTGTGTTTGTATATTTCAGGCAGGACACTGTCTGCTGACCAGTGGATGGTCAGCATTGAGGAAAAAGTGGCATATACACTGGAGCACCAACACAGTTTTGCTGCTGCCATGGCTGTGTATTTCGGTTGCTTCTACATCTACAACATTGAGTACGAGGAGTCGGCTTGCGCAACACTGGAGTTGATCCAAAGGTGAGCATGGGATAATGACATGGGAAGAACTAAAATGCGCTTCAGCCAAGCTCACAAGGGCAAGTCTTCTTGGTGTTAGTAAGGCAAGGCAATCATGTTAAAGGAAAACTTTAGAAGCCTGAGTCCAAGGACATGACATGAAGGAAAATGAATTTGAATTTATTGTGTGACTTTTGTTTCATCAAGACTCTTGACTCTGATGAAGACACACCTCTGCGTCAAAACGTTAGTTGCACAATAAATTAATATTTTGCCTTTATTCCATGTGGTGTCTTTGGACTCAGGGTTCCAAAGTTTTCCTTTCACATGAGCATGGTATATCTTTTATGAATCTTGAAACTCTTGCTGTACTATTATGTGTACAATGTACTGTAGTTTTAAGTGGTTCAGATTTTTTAATTATTTGAACTTGATTCCTTGTGGTGTTCTGTTGTGGAGTACTAGGACACATGTATTGTATCAGTTGAGAAAAAAAGCAAAATCAATGAAGTGGGTCAAGAAATATTTGAAGAACTAATTTATTGTTTTGTTTTTTGTCTTAAAGATTCTTTGTGAGAATAAACCCAGAGGAGGGAAGCAAATGCACGGCTAAAGTTGGCACAAGCAGGAGGACAGGAGCGGTGGTGAAAAGAAAGACGTCAGCTATGAATTCTCGCGTCACAACCTTTCTCCGACGCCTCACAGAATTCGAATGGAAGACCTCGAACTAGGTAAGTATACTGTACACACACACACACACACACACACACACTTGAATACTATCTATAAATTTCATAGGTAGGAACTAGGGATGGGCATCAATTTTCGATTATCAATGATTGATTGTTAAGGCTTTTGATCGATCACAAATAATTTTGATCAATAGTTGCGGCAGGACCTCGTAGTCATGGCGGCTCACCAGGTGGGGGGTCTCGTAGTCATGGCGACTTGCCAGGCCTACAAGACCCCCCACCTGGTGAGCCGCCATGACTACGAGACCCCCCGCTGGACCTATGCCAGGCAAAAAATCATAAACAGACGGAGGCTCTCATCGCTCTCCAAAGCCTCGGCGGCTTCCCCTTCCCGGCCTCTGAAAAAACTATGCCATTGAAAGATGGAGGTTTTGCTGAAAACTGAAGCCTGTAACCTCTGGCTGGTTACGGTTGTAAACACCCAGGGGTGAACTGCGCATGCGTGCCATTCTTCCTCTTTGGCCTGGGGGGTTGAAGCTTAAAACCGGGCAGCTGCGCTCTCCTGCAGCGACAGTCTGCACTGCACTCTTTGTTTCTCTTTTGAAATACTCGCTTATCGATTAATCGATAATTGTTTATTTTTTTGATGATCGAATAATGAATTTTGATCATTTGCCCATCCCTAGTAGGAACACTGCCAACCATCTCACACATTCTGAAATGTGTGGTTGTTAAGAACAATCTTCATCTATACAGTGATGCGACCTTGTTAACAGGGGAAATATGTCTGTCTAAATCATATTGAACACCAGACAAAATCTTCAAAACAAATTAAAGGGATAGTGCACAGAAAAATTAAAATTCAGCCATTATCTACTCACCCATATGCTGAGGAGGCAGGTGAAGTTTTAGAGTCCTCACAATACAAATGATGGTTTTTCCAAACAACTTTTTATGTGATTTTTAAACATATCTTCTCCATCTAACTCTCTCCTTCATTTACATCAGAAAGACACTCTCCACTGAAGTCTGTCCAACATCCTGCTAACCACCCCCCCCCAATCACCAAACGAAGGTCTGTGGCCTCCCCTGCCCCTTGCCCCATTGTTTGAGGTATTTTTCAACCTCTCCGAGTTTGTTAGAGCAGAGATGCATCTGTAAATGTTGTATGTTTTTAAAGTTATGTTGACTTTTGTATTGTTCATATTGTATGACACTATGAATTTTATTGTTGTACTATTTCAGTACAGTTAATTCAGTACAACTGTTCTTAGTGAAACTGAATTGTACTGTTTTTTTGTTAATGTTTTTAAATAAAAAAAATTGAATTTACTGCATATCACTGTAAATATTTTTTTCTACAGTAATCTACAGGCCACGGCATTTCAATAATATACATCGATATTTTCAGTAATACATTTCTTACTGTAAAACTGTATAACAGTAAGGATACTGTAAGGATTTAGTGACACAGTAACTTATTGGCAGCACTGTTGCCTACTTAATACTGTAGCAACTGTTTACTGTAACTTACTGGGAGCATGATTACCTGCTTACTACTGTAAGCAGCCGTTTACAGTAACATACTGGCAGCACTGTTGCCTGCTTAATACTGTAGCAGCTGTTTACTGTAACTTACTGGGAGCACGATTACCTGCTTACTACTGTAAGCAGCCGTTTACAGTAACATACTGGCAGCACTGTTGCCTGCTTAATACTGTAGCAGCTGTTTACTGTAACTACTGTAACAGTCGTTTACAACATTAAGCAGGCAACGGTGCTGCCAGTATGTTACTGTAAAAAAGCAAGGAAAAGGCTAACAGTGTGGACAAAGCCAACAACTTCAACCTGTTCTTCAACAGGTTTGATGGAGGGGGCAGTGTTCACCCTACCCCTGCATCCATGCCCCCTTCCACAGTGTCACCTTCTGCTGCTGCTCCTGCTCCTGCTCCACTGTCACCTGGAAGTAGCCCCTCCCCCACTACTGCAACTACAGCTACAACACCTCTACCACCCACAGCCAACGACTACTATCCTTTAAAGCAGGCGAGGTGAGGGTGGAGCTCAGGACACTGCGTACAGGGAAAAGCTGCGGGCCCAGATGCAGTGTGTCCAAGGCTCCTGAAAGACTGTGCAGCCCAGCTTGTGGAGACCCTTCAGTGGCTCTTTAACAGGAGTCTTCAAACAGACAAAGTCTCGGTGCAGTGGAATACATCTTGTCTGATACCAGTGCCCAAAGTGGGGCGCCCGGCCAAGTTAAATGACTTCCAACCAGTGGCCTTAACATCACACATTATAAAGACCCTGGAGTGCCTGGTCAGACCCCTGAAGTCAGAGGTCACCGATGATGTGGACCCCCTCCAGTTTGCCTATCACGAGCACATAGGAGTGGAAGATGTGGTTTTTCACATGCTTCATGGGGCCTGTATGGTGGTGGATTTCAGAAGAAAGAGGTCACCCCATCAACCAGTCTCCATACAGGGGGAGGACAAATATCTGGGGGTCCTCTTGGATTATAAGTTGGACTGGTCCTCTAATACTGACGCCCTCGACAGGAAGGGGCAGAGCCACCTGTTCTTCCTGTGGACACTGAGGTCCTTTGATGTGTGTGGAGATGTTGACCATGTTCTATCACACAGTAGTGGCCAGTGCACTTCTTTATGCTGCAGTGTGCTGGGGAGGCAGCTTGACAGACAAAAATACCAAGCGACTGGACAAGCTGGTTAAAAAAGCTGGCTCAGTGCTCAGCAGGACAGGAGACTGGACCCACTAAGACCTGTGGTGGAGAGGGCCACATTGAACAAACTTAAAGTTATAATAGACAATAGCAGACACCCACTCCACAGCCTCCTGGAGTGGCAGGGGAGCGGCTGCAGCAGTTGGCTCATCTCACCACGTTGCAGGACAGAGTGTTTCAGGAGAGCCTTCGTCCCCACGGCAATAAGAGTGTTTCCTCCTGAATCCAGTCACACACACACACACACACACACACACACACACACACACACACACACAAACATCACATGAGCTACAACTGGCTGGACTGTGTAATGGACAGTTTTATCTTAATTTAATGTCTATTTGTGCACTTATTTTATTTTAATGTATTTTATTTTGTGTCTATTTCATTATGAGCTGCTGGACAGCTGAATTTCTCTTCGGGGATAATAAAGTTTGTTCTATTCTATTCTATTCTAAATTGATAATACACTATCTAACAAATTGTCATTTTCAGTTTGAAAATAGATAAATATAATAATGTTACGCACCAATACTCCAAAGCAAATTCCTCTATCTTAAAACCTACTTGGCAATAAACTGGATCCTAAATCTCATTAACATTCAAAATGTCTCTTTGTAGAAACCACTGTTGACACCTTCATTCATATTTAAGGATAATATTTGTGATATTAATTGGCCATGGCAGACATTTTGGCTTGTCACACCAGGGAGAGCAAATGTGTATCTAATAACATTAATCAGAGCTCTGTTTTATTTAGATGGGCCATTAAGGCCGTGCTCAGACTGATAACAGCACTACATTAAAACATGTACCTCTGTTATATATTTACTCTAAATAAGACCATTGCATTTGAACAGCAGGCTTTTCTGATGTTCAACAATACACATCAACTCTGGAGCTCAGTGATTTACACTTATCTTGTTTGTTTACATGTAATCTGTACATAAGCAGAGATTCAAAAATTATAGGTTTAATGGAGTGTTGTTTGGGAACTTTGTTTTTCTTTTTGGAATAAAAAAATGTACCTACTGTGTGCAGCTTCCTGAGGGTCTTCTTGTTACAATGAGGTTGCCAGGTTTATTACCATTGTGTCTGTACAGAGACCACAGCCTGAACCTGTGCTCACTGACTGTAACTGGCAACCCACGCTACAGCTGGAGACACTGCACAGAAATACTGGGAAGGACACTGTTGTTAGTGAAGAAGTAGTTCCATCATGTAACTTTCCCTTAAACTGCTAATTGTCATTCTAATACACACACACACACACACACACACACACACACACATATATATATATATATTGTGTAGTTGTTGTTTTTTTACAAAACTGTAAAGTTTGCTCTCTATGCCTGCCTGAAAGGTATGCAACCAAAATACTGTATGTAAAGTGCAGATACTAGGAATGGGCATGACTGGTGTACTTGATCTGGACATTAGTATTTGTTCAACGTACAGGGTAATCACTGCCCAACCTCCCACATGTAAAGACGGCTTTTCTATTTTTTTTTTTTTTTTTTTTAAAGTTTAAAATCTTATTTCAATCCAGAGTTGGGTGCAACATACTCCTTCACTTAGCACCTCTTTGCCCACTGTTGCTCTCTCTCTGTTTATTGTGAGACACCAGGAGACTACTGTTGCAGGACTGCGAGCTTCACACCAATTAAGAGTTGAGAGTCAGCCTGCACACACACACACACACACACACGGCTCGCTGTTGGATGTTAGCCGATGCTACTGTGTTAGCTTGTGCTAGCCAGGAATAGGTTGAAAGGCCCTGGAGAACAAATGTTTGCTCATTTTTCTTTTAATAGGCTAATAGAAGCCTGGGTGTTCATTAACTACATTTCAAATTGCACTTGTTTCTGTTGTTGGCCAATTTACAGTTATCTTCCTATGCATTTTTTGTTTTTGAATACTCAAGTACCCTGTAATAATTTAAAGGGAAATTTCGGTTTATTTCAACTTGTCTCCTATCGTCCTAAATTTGTTTCAAGTGACTAGTGACGAAAAATAATAGTTAGCATGTTAGCTGTTATCCTAGATACAGCCGGGGCGCATGGTAGCGTCAGACCTGTTAAAACGTAAGTGAACGGGCAACCTTTAAGTGCAAAGTTAGTCCACTAAACAAGCTTTTTTTTCCACAAAGACCGCCTCATATTGTTAGGATAAATGTCAGAGAACATATAGAAAACGACATGTAAACGTGTTGTCTTACCTTACCAGTGTGCTGCCATGTTTGTTTACCATTTAGCTCTGCTTTCCAAAGCACAGCCAAAATATATCTCGCCAGCTCTAGATAAAGCCCAGCTGGATACTAACGTTACTCCAGGTGGAGGTGTCTCGTCCTCGGTCACATCCAGACCTTGAAAATAAGGCTGCAACTGGTCCCATTCCTTGCAGCAGAGGCATTCCTCTTCTGTGGGCACTGGGGCACAGCATTCACAAGTACACCACAAATCTCCAGAGCTATGCAGCCTTGCAGCAGCCATTCATCCTCTCTCGTCCTCTACCTGTTGTACCTCTCTCTCTCCTCCTCCGTTCTTCAATTTCACAAAGCTCTTCGTTAGTGTATCCTTCCAGCTGTTGCTGCTTGTTCAGGCACGCTATGAGATCGCTGCTTGTTCTCGCGATATTTCGGCCAAGCTTTGGAAAGCAGAGCTAGAGGGATAAACAAACATGGCACCACACCGGTAAGGTAAGACAACACATTTACATGTCGTTTGCTATATGTTCTCTGACATTTATCCTAACGATATGAGGCGGTCTTTGTGGAGAAAAAGCTTGTTTAGAGGACTAACTTTGCACTTGAAGGTTGCCCTTTCACTTACGTTTTGACAGGTCTGACGCTACGGCTGTATCTAGGCTAACGGCTAACATGCTAACTATTATTTTTCGTCACTAGTCACTTGAAACAAATTTAGGACGATAGGAGACAGGTTGAAATAAACCGAAATTTCCCTTTAATGTGAGTACTTGAATATGGAAGTTAGTTAAAATGCCCATCCCCAGCAGATACTGTGGCAGCAAATTAGTGTCAGTGTTATTTACATGTGTCCTCTGTCACCTGTTATCTAAGGAAAATTTAAGCAATGTAAATCGGGATCACTTGAGCTCTTTCAAATATATAAAGTAACAACACTAATAGTCTACAGTCATGCCAGCAGCTATGTGTAATTGTAGTGCTCTCAGCTAAATTCTAACATCAGCATACTCGCTCACATGCTCACAACATTACTGCTAACATGCTGATGTTTATGATGTTTAATATGTTTATTCAGCATATTACCATGCTAGCACTTGCCAATTAGTCCTAAACCCAGTGTATAGCAGAGGCTGATGGGAAAGTTATTTGGTCATGAACTAAAATACTGGACAAACTGGAGATAACTGTAAGTGGATCACCAAAGTCATAATCCTTCCAATATCCTTACAGAACAATTTGTATGATATCCTACAAAAATGCACACACAAAACAGTTCATATAATATCCGACAGATTAGCGCTCCAGATTACTATGTTACCAGGGTTACAGAGGTTACATTAACAGAGGTTTAGGCAAATGAAGTTACTGTGGTTAGATTTAGCAAAAGAAAAGGTGATGATGTATCTTAAATTGACTCAAAGTTCACACCGTTCTGATCACTGGTCTCGTGGGCAAAGTCCCAGGAAAAGTCTATGTTTTTGTGACCCACCCACCACCCCAACCTGCCTCCTTACAAGACCGCTAGGACCTCTTCCTTGTCTACTCCTTTAAGTGCATTCGTCACATGATTGTAGCCTTCCAAAATATGTGGGTTATGCATGGATTACTGGCTCATGATTACATGGGATAAGTACAAATTTGGATGCATTACTTTTTGTAGGAAAACATACAAACAGTTTATGAGAACGGCCTAAATAAAAACATTGACCTGCTGGTGGCACTAGAGGAAAAGTCAGATGATTCCTGAAGTCAACAGGACTCATTGTCTAAGAACCAGGAATGTCTGGTGCAAATGTCATGGGAATCCATCCAACAGCTGCTCAGATATTTTAGTGTAAACCAAAGTTTTGGAATGATAATAAATGTCAACATGACTAAATTTGATTCTGCAACATTTCTTGTTATGTATATGAGCTCTTTTGGAAGACAAAAAAACAAGACTAAAACAACAGGTGAACAATCATATCAATTTACATTTTTTCCGTAGTTGTTCCTACACCTTATCCTTAAGTCTACCTTTTTTTTCTCCACAGCTGTCTATCTTACCTGTCAGCTATCTATTGGTCTTTTTCCTCTAGACATCCATCCAACTATCTTTATCTTTCCTGACCTCTCGCAGAATCTCCTTCATCCCTGACAGCAGTGGATGTACGAGAGACACCTTCTCTAAATCATACTTTAGATGGAGTCTGTCTCCTTATCATTCATGTCAGTGCAGCAGATAGAACTAAGGGGATGACGTGACTACAGGTCATGGGGCAGGATATAAAGCCAATGGGAAGCAGTGGATTACAGGACTGAGGAATATACAATGTTACTGTGGTACTGTAGGTTCAAAACCTCCTTATGACCTTTTTTAACGGAACTGTCTGTGTTTATCCCACACAACATTCACTTTATCCTATTGATCCACCACAACCAGGTGTGTGCTCAGTACAGGATACACTTTTTAAATTAAACTTATCCATGTCATTGATGGAGGCTAGAGCACAATACCTGAGGTCGCTGTACCTGGTGCTACAGCCAGTTGGCTGCTGATGGGAGGCTTGTATGGAGCTATATTGGGGCCAAATATTTTGTACTTGAAAAAATAAAATTGGAAACTGAAAATTCACAAAAATGTACAAAAAGTTTTTTTCAGGTTAAATATAATTATGATTCACTCTGGTAATTCTTTTGAATAAATTATTTATTTTCATTTTTCACATTTAGATATTTGAGATCCTATTTCTTTCAGTTTTATCTTTTCAGATTCAGATCTCATTTTTTACAGTTTCAAATCTTTTTTTCACTTTCAGACTTTTGGCCCTGATCTTGCATGGGGGGTGTGGCATCAACTGAGAGGGGTGTGGAATCTTGACAGACAGCTTAACAAAAAGGCTAGGGATCTTCCCCTATCATGTTGCCTTCAGGGAACGTAGGAACTAAAACAATTCACCTTAACACTTTGGCCTCTAGTTTCGCAGACCGGGCGAGGCGGGGGCGCAGCGCACCTGCGCTTCGCCAACTGGGTGTGGCCAGGAGGATTTTGCAAGTTTGACATATCGTGCGCCTGGCGCAGCTACTCCTCTTTCCCACCTCCATCCCTCCTACCTGCACAAGTCGGAAAGAGGGAGTGGAGAAGGCGTGGAGTGGGTTTTACACACATCACACCAATCAAATGAGCCCCTCTCCTCGTCCTTAAATGCGCCGCGCAAAGGCGTAATGAGAGTTTACTCAATTCGCCATGGCAGAAGAGAGCAGCAGTGTCAGACGGCCAAACTTCTCCCAGGAGGAAACTGATGTTTTGGTCCGGGAGGTCCAAGCTCGCAGTGTCCGAATATACGGAACTGCGAGCAGACCTCCACTGGCTGATGATGCAAAGGTAGCCTGGGAGGAGGTCACCACAATTGTAAATCATTGTTGCGTTTCTCTTGTGCGCGCGTGCTCTCTCTCTTTCTCTCTCGCAGTCTCACTCTGTTTCTTTTCTTTTGACTTTTCTAAGATGACAGATGCTGAATATATACTCCCTATCTGATGCTGTGGCTGTTTGTGGTTGGCTGAGAGGGATGTGAACTCATTAGTTTGCAGCTGTGTTAATCAAATCAGGTTGGGTTTCCATTACGCGTGCCAAACGGTGCCAATCCCCTTTGATCTGACATCAGATGTGACGGGACAGTCGATATAGAGATACATTTATGTGCTGATTGCAGATAGTTGCATTGAATAGTGGTTTCTGTGGGTATTTATTGCATTGTTAATGTGCCTGATATTCTGGAAACCTGCCTGTGAGGTTTTGGTGACGTGTGCACACTGTCCGCCAGTCAGCCAAACTTCCACTTACACCAACTGCGCTCCACGTGCACTGACAGTAGACGTGGTTTCAGCTGGCAAGCTTTTAGCGCACCTTCGGCGAAGCCTTTTGGCACGAAACTGTCACTGCACCAAGCTGGATCTGTCGACACCTCCCCCTGCTGCGCCACCACACCCATCTCAGCGCACCTCGGTCTGCCAAACTACCAAACTGAGCGCGTCTCGGGTTGCGCTGCTCGAAACTAGCTCTGTTTTATATAGCTTTGAAATTTGCATCACCTGGCCTTTTCTAACGATGATTGTGAACAAGCCATAGCCCTAACAAGCTAATTATGGTCTGAGACTGTCTTGGGGTGCCCAAACTTTTGCATGGCACTCCTTTCATTTTGTTCACTCTAAAATTGTACAAAACAAATGTTTAAAATGTTGAAAAGCAAGTTTCACCTTTAACTAATGGCTTTTGGAGATAAGTTCATCTTCTACTCAACTCAACTTTTCAACAGTAAAAGAAGGGTGCCCAAACTTTAGCATGCCACTGTAATGGTTTTGGTCCTGATTGACCACACCCTCCTGGCAGATGAGAGTGTTTCCAAGAGTTTGTGTACGGGGTTGGAGGCACAATCTTTCCTGCTTGCCTCAGGGTCCTGGAGGCGTGCAGGTCCTATTGTTAGAATTTACAAATTCTTTTAAATGTTTCTACTCTGATGCTTTAGAGCACGGTAAAGTTACTGTCAATGAAACCCAACAGTTCATTTACATATGTTTCACATTAAAAGACTCAAGGGGCACAGTAATTTAGCTCATATCTGGCTTCATTTAAAATCTCCAAGCAGCATTGTTTCATAGACAATAGATTAAGAGCAATGGTAAAAAAAAAATGCAACAAGTGTAATTTGTGAATGAATCCAGTATTTATGTAAGAGACAGTGAGAGCAGCCGAGTGCCGTGAAAATTTATATTATGCTAAATTTCACAGGTATGCTTGATTTGCTGAGATTATCCTATATTTAGCTCTCCTTGTTTTAATCCGACCTCTATTAGCAATCAGCCTTTATCTCTTTCTGCAAGTGTGACATGAATTGTGTCTTTTTGGAATACACTTCCGTTTACACAGGACATGTACAGCTTCTGCTTGTTGGATGCATAGCCTACAGTCTTTTTCTAAATAAAGATATAACGTCCATGAAACAGCTTGTATGTAGTTCATGCCATTGTGCAACAAAGCACATGGTTTGGTTAAAAAAAAATCATCACAGTTTGGCCCAACATGCCCAACATGGATGTTCACTAATCAGAAGATCAGCAGTTTGATCCCTGGCTCCTCCAGCTCACATGTCGAAGTATCCTTGGCCAAGATGCTGAGCCCCAATATGCTCCCAATGGCTGTTCCATTGGTGTGTGAATAGTTACTGAGCGCTACACAAGTATCCAAGCATGCTCCTGGGTGAAAGTCTTGGGTTTGTTGGATCCATCCACTTTCCCTCCTGCCCGCCCAGTGAGACTATATTACGTTCTTACTGGAGGTGTTTTAAACTGACGCCATCTGGCATCATATTAAACTTATGTCACCCAGTGGCAGTTTCTGACAAATTAGGAATGAGAATGGACTGACTAATTCTGAGCGGGCCCCATTCCTGCAGCACAGATCAGGTGAATTTTAACATCTTTCATAGTGAAGATATTTATTATTTCAGACACACAATGACATTTAACAGACCACTCCTGTGTACTGGAGTTTATTGAATAAATTTTAAACTGCTGAACCTTTTAAATATTACAAACTATAAAGAGTTACAAGCACTGTGTTTGACTCATCATGCAGGATTTCATGATCAAAAAAAGCCCACCTGCTTACTCATATCAGAATTTTACATAAGTATACTGTGAAGATAGATATAAAAAATAGTTATTACCAAATTACAGGACAGCACGGTGGTGTGGTGGTTAGCACTCTCGCCTCACAGCAAGAGGGTTGCCGGTTCGATCCCGGGCGTGGGAGCCCTTCTGTGCGGAGTTTGCATGTTCTCCCCGTGTCAGCGTGGGTTCTCTCCGGGCACTCCGGCTTCCTCCCACAGTCCAAAGACATGCAGATTGGGGACTAGGTTAACTGATAACTCTAAATTGTCCATAGGTGTGAATGTGAGTGTGAATGGTTGTTTGTCTCTATGTGTCAGCCCTGCGATAGTCTGGCGACCTGTCCAGGGTGTACCCTGCCTCTCGCCCGATGTCAGCTGGGATAGGCTCCAGCCCCCCCGCGACCCTCAAGAGGGTCAAGCGGTTAGAAGATGAATGAATGAAGGACCAAATTACAGATGTGTTTTCTTACAGGTGGATATACATGCACACATCTTTTGGCATATCCCACACTGCCCTCTCAAAGTCCAGATCACAAGACTCGACAAGCTCCCTGTGTCGAACTTCTTCTCAGATATATTGAAATCAATTTCACTTTTGGGGGAGTTTTGCGATGGTCACCAGTAGATCAAGAAATTAATTAATCAAGTTTAATAGCAGTGGCTACATCAGGCTCACTTGGTTATATGGACCGAGAACAATGGTGAGGTCAACAAGGATGAAGCAGGCCTGCATGACTGTGAAGACAGTGGTCGACTGAAAGAATACATTACAGCTGGGGTAGACACCACGGACTGTATCAATAATGAACGTAGCTACTGTGACACCACCCATTGGTTTGTGGACTCTTCGTTTTGAAGCCTCGTTCTGCACTTTGGTCTTTTAAAAGTGTATTTAAAAGTTTTAAATATCCTATTGCATTTGACAACACCATTCAGTTCACGTAACCCCACGTGGGAGCACCTAGCCCTCAACAGCCAATCAGGGATACGCAGGCCACGTTCAGCCTGTCTGTCTTGGAGGTGAAGTCCAGGCGCGGTTCTTTTCCGGTCCCTTCTGATTTCAGCCACGGGAGTGAGGGCGGTACTTAAACTGTGATAAAAGAGAGATAAAGCCAGCTGACTTAACTACTGCGAGTCCGGAGCCAAGTGACTCAACAACAGGAGACAAGTTACTTATCGGATAAAAGGATGCTCGTTAACACTTACCATCATCATCCATGCTAATGCTAGCTCGGTGTCTCACAGGCTAACCTCCTACCTTCCATCTTGTGAGCCGTTGCAAGCCCTGACGTCGACGTGCTCAGCTTTGAACACAGAGCAACGGTGCTGCTCTGATGCTATTTTTCTGTTGTTGCTCAGTGTGCTAAAGAAAGCAGTGGTGGCGTTACAGTCTATGGGAGTGAACTAAGGTGAATAATGGTGCAATGTTTTTGAACATGTGACTGCAGACAGCACTGAGTATATTGTGTCTATTATTTTATGCCGATGTATATTCAAAAGGAAAGTTTGTTTTGTTTTGCTATTGCCAATTTCAAAAGAACTAATCTGATATATGATGAGAGTAAAATTATTTTTTATTTTGTAAATGCAAATTAATGAAGGAATTTATTTTATTTCAACCGTGAGTTCATAGTAACTTGGAGAGTAATTTTTGGTGCAGTTTCACCATTGCATTAGTAGGTCTATAGTGTAGGAAGAGTAATTAAGCACACTTTTTAAATACCTCTGAAAACAAACTCAATATTATGGAAGCGAATCGTGACCAATATTTAAATTAAAATGCATTTGCAGAAATGCGTTTCATTTTAAGAATGTGGCTGCATTATTTGACTCATAAATAACATTAATCATCAATCATCCTATTTGCATTTTAATTTTCTTCTTCAAGACTGCTCATTCTTTCACTTAATTAAAATGAAAAAGAAAAAGTCATTTGAGATTTAATTTTCAAAATATGCCCCAGCAAATAGATACCAAAATTCAATTTGAAATGTAAAATTTGAAAATTAAAATGCATTTGCAGAAATGCTTCTTTATTTTAAGAATGTGGCTGCATTAATTGACTCATAAATAAAATTAATAATCAATTTTGCATCCACCTGGGCAGCTAATTCTAACAGTGTTTGCACAATCTCAGGAAGCGCCATGATCTGTGATGCGTCCATATATCAAATATGCACACCGCCCCCTACCGAATTAGATGGGTAGCACGGTCAGCACGGAGCTGAAGAAGAGCGGCTCCTGACGTCACTCTCCTGCGCCGCTCAGATTGCCAAATCGTTTTCGAATTATGGGCACTATTTTGCAGGGCAGGCCACGAACATGAAATAGCAATGTCTTCTTTGTTTTCTTTTTGATTATGGCATAAAATGTGCAGTCTTGAAGAAGAAAATGCAAATGCAAATAGGTTGATAGATTATTAATTTTATTTATGAGTGAAATAATGCAGCCACATTCTTAAAATGAAAAAGCATTTCTGCAAATGCATTTTAATTTGAATATTGGTCACGATTCGCTTCCATACCATAGGTGTATTTCCACTTTATGTTATTCTGGTTTTGATAAGTTATAAAAAATATCATCTCAGTAATGTTAATGGTTACTAACCATGATAAGTCTTATTGAAACACTGTTCACATGAACAGAAAAACATGTGAGTTCTTGAATGTTCAGTCCTCATATTTGAACTTTGACATACTTGAATGTTGTACACCTAAAACTGAAGATTTAAGATTTGATTAGATTGAAGATTTATGTATGAGGTTTGATTCAATATTTTCCACTGTGACATTTAAACCTTTAATGATGCATCTGAGAATAGAGTGTAATAGATACATGTAACCTTGTCTCCAGGTTTTTTTGAGTGGACGGAAGTCCAAGGATCAGGACGAGATCCTGATTGTGTCAGATGGCGAGCTGAAGAACTTTGAAGAAGAAACACAGAGAAGCAGATACACACGTACACACTCACACACACACACATCCACATTCCACTTCCATGAACCTTTAAAATTAGGTGCACCTGCAACAACTTTCAGTTTCATAAGGGCCCCAACGAACAATCTTATTTCATTTTTTGTGTGCACACTTTTTGCTTCTGGTAATTTGGGTCATTCATTTGTATTTTTGTAAATTGGCCATTTTTCTTTATTTACTGTAAAAATATAAGAGTGGCTATTCAAACTTAAATCCTGTGCCTGACTTATTATTGTTGCTCAACTTCTTGGCTCTTACTAGTCTACCTTGTTATTATACTGAAATCCACTTTTATATCACTAAATTGGTTACACTAACTTTTGGAGCCAGCCTTAAGTGGCCACTCAAGGAACTGCAGTTTTTGGCACTTCAATGTTTTCAGCACAAGAGGTTGCTGTTTGTTAGATGCGTCTTTAGTGTTAACATCAGATGAGAGACAGAGAGAGACCACTGTGCACCCTGTAGCTTGAGCATCAGGTGAGAGAGAGTCCATAGTTTTAGTTTTTTTTTTCTTTGTTTTGTTTTTTTATCATGTTGACAGGCAGGTACAGGACCTGTTTGGACAGTGATTAATTGGAGACTTCCCTGTGACTAAGTCATTTGGTAAGTCCCCTATCATGTACAAAGCTGTTTAGCACAGGCCACAAATGTTATTTGAGATTCAGTAGTCTCTTACATCAGAATTGATGGTTATCATGTTTACATTCTCACTGACTTTGTGATAGAGAGCAATTCTCAGGCTGACAATGCCCAGATTCAACACATTCTCGCTCCAACCTCATCACATATTGACATTTGGTCATGTACTTTCCCAGGGTTCTCATGCGTCCTGGAAAATCTGGAAAATGATTGACCAATTTTCCAGTCATGGAAAACATATGGAAAATGAGAAAAAAAGTAAAATGTCCTGGAAAATTATTTCTCCTCCCTCTGCTTCTCTCTACCTTGTGAGTTAACGCCAACGGGTTAAAAAATTTTGCGCGTACATGTCTGTTCTCAGCTGTCAAAATTGAGCTACAGCGCTTCTCTGCTTCTAGCCGGCAGAGCGTCCCACGTGACCCTACCAGCCAATCAAATTTGCAAGTTCCAACAGAGCAGTCCCGTTACCCAGTGTTTCCATTTGACTTTGTAGCTAGATTTATCGACTTCTCAGACTCCAGTAGGACTTATTTTTTCCAAAGAAGCACCACAAACTAGTGACTTTCAGCTCAGGAGTATTGCTGTATTGCTGTTTATGGAGTGTGAAGTTTTTCTCTCCTCTCTCTGTCTCCTCTGTTGAGTGACAGACGGAGGAGCAGCAGAGAGCTGTAGTGAGCGTGTCGTTTAATATTGTTGGCTGTGCGCTGTGAGATGAAACATCCCTGATTTTAGGGGAGTTCTAACTGCCTCTGTGTACACTGCGCTGACGTGTGTGCGCTTGCGCGAGGCCGTGTGACATGGGCACCGCCTTCACGTGTGTTCACATGCTTTTGCTGGTCTCGCGCATAAGTGCGCACACGTGAGCGTGATGCACATAGAGGCAGTCAGAGCTACAGGCTACAATGAGGCTAAAAAAAAGAGTTCAAATGACGTTTTTCCAAACAACTTTTTATGTCGGGGCTTTAGGACACTTGGATCACTACAGACGAGCAGTATGGAGATATTTTGTGGTTTCAATTACGTATTCTTGGATATTTTAATCTGGGGCACGGTCAGCCATTAGGAGTGCAGTTGTGCTGCTACCCACTAGGGCCGTACGATTGCCTCTAAATTTCATATTGTGGATTGTCATTGCTCTAGATTGCCAATACACAATTAAAATATTAATAATTAGGTTTATGTCCTTGGCACGTGGGGGGTTACGGCCTTGGCACGTGTCTTACATCGATCACTACCACGTTATTTTAATATTTTGCATCACATGCAAAAGTGAGCGTCTCTGGCTTGTCAGTGCAGCAGTGTTGCTCCGCCTCACTTCAAGTTGCTGTCATTAACTTTTAACCTGCAAAGGCGGCAGTGCCGCAACATTGTAGGAATTTATGAAAGCCCTTGTGAACATTTCAATAGTTACACATTAAAACAATATTTCTTTGCAATTATTCTATTGAACAACCCCGAAGCATGCGCAAACGGGCTGTGTCACTTCGGCACCCTCTGCTGAGAAGAGAGAGGGGAGAGGAGATGGATTGGAGGTCTGTTTGTAAACGGGGCTTCTCTGACAGTCATGTATTTCCCCAAAAAACATCTCTTAATGCACGGTAGAGCGCCTTTTTTTTTTTCTTCTCAAAATCGCCTTGATATCCAGCAAATCGCCTGGCAACCCTCCAATCGCCAATATTCGATTTGATCGCTGATCGTCCCAGGCCAACTACCCACTTCTCCCTCGGATATCTGTAAGTGCTGTGAGCACTCTAAAACTTCACCAGAGCCTCCCTCGGCATATGGGTGAGTAGATAATGGCTGAATTTTCATTTTTGGATGCACTATTCCTTTAATCTTGTTTCTTAGAAGACTAGAGTAACCTAAAATGACTGTACTGGAACAAGAAAATGCAGTTTAGCATCTAACCAAGGTGTTAAAACACTAGGCCCCTTCTATGGCAGCCTTGGCCATCAGTGTATGGGTGAATGTGACTTGTAGTGTAAAAGTGCTTTGAGTGGTCAGATGACTAGAAAGGTGCTATAGAAATGTAGGTCCATTTACCATTTACGGCATCACTTTGATACGATACATATGAAACGCACAAATGTAATGCATCAGTGGTTTGCAGAAACATACAATGCCAACCACCTGCCAAACTTACATGATATGACTGTTTGAGTATCCCTCTCAAAAGCAACTGATGTCGAATTGTGAAGGAGCAGATATTTTATTTGTGGTTGTCCTGACATTGGCCTTTCAAGACTTGATTTTCAAATAAATTCTGGAGCCACGTGTATTGACAGATTTATTCAGAGAAAAGCCTCCTCTAAAGCACTATTGTGTATACATATATGATCAATACTACTAAATGCAGATGGTCTGTGAATTGGCTGGATTTAAGCCACAGTAGTTGTTGTGGTACATACCTCAATAGTTCTTTGTACATTCAGAGTAGCACCAGGGTCGACAGTGGAGGCATTATTATTGATTCAGTGTGAGACTTAACTTAGAGAGCATGCAGCATCACGTTGTCCACAAATAAAGGTTGTGGTATGTGACACAGTAAAATCAATTGAAGACACAATATTATACAGTGCAGCTGTGGCAGGAGGGCGTTGCTGTAACATCATGACAAGGAGAACCACAGCAGGTATCACTGGAATAAATGCCTGGTTTAAAGGTACTCAAATGTGTGACTTTGTAAGTACATGGGTGTTAACTGTGTCCAGGTAATTTTATCATCATTCCTGGTTTATGAGGGAAAAAAAGTCTGACAATGCTTTTCTACCTTGACATCCTGTTTAAATAGTCTAATTAGGGTCTCAGTATCTTTTAAAGAAAATACTTGTTGGGTTGTGTTAAAGAATCTAAAGAGAGAGTAAATGCTTTTCCTTTTTTTCTTCTTCTTCTTTTTTTTTTTTTTTTAAAAAAAAAGACTTTTTGGGGGTATTCTATGCCTTTATTATCACAATAACAACAGAAAGATGACAGGAAATGAGGAGAGATAGATTGGGAATGATAGAAGTGCCAGACCGGACGTGAACTGGTCTGTATGAAGCTTCTTCCTGTAGTCTTGTGTTCACAGTGAGTTTGGCAGGTTTGGTGCCATTGTTATAGAGCAGAGACCAAAACCTGTGCTCACTGAGCAGCTGCACCATAGCCGGAGACACTGCAGTGCAGTTTGCAAGTGCAAGTGCTGTTGGGATGGATAAACTGTCATTTGTCAAAAAAAACGTTCCAGCCCATAAATACAATCCACAACAGACATGAGATTTATAACAGTCTCCCCATCTAATTGACAGAGATGTGGAAGGAGTTTAAAACATTGATCAGTGATTGTGCAGCACATAAACTGTTCAGTCAGGTGGCAGACTAAAGGGAAATGATGGGTGGAATCAGATGATCCGATCAACAAACCATCAAACACGCATCCTGTGCACACTGCAGGTCACAGAAGATGAAGTCTTCTTTCATTTTTTGGCCTTTTCCCATATCGACAAATCTTAATAATATTCTGTACACCTGAATCTCTTAGATGGAGAAAACAAAGCACTGCTGTGCATCCATGGATGATAGAAAACACACACACATAAGAGAGAAGGGAGAAGGATGAGTGGTGAGGGGAGGAAGGAGAGGAAAAATCCATGGCCTTTGGAGTGGGGACTGTGGTACATGTGGGCCATATTAATGAAAGGGCATTTATCACCATTAGGGCAGTGATGGACGCTGACGCAACTGTCCTTCCCTATGGAAAGAAGACTCCCCCCACAAGGTCTTAAGTGGAGAGAGGAGAGGGAAAAGGGATGAGAAGGAGGGATGGAGTACAATTGTACATGCTGCCATTCTTCACAGCAATAATTACCTTTTATTAATCAAAGACACACATCACACAATCACTAGCAGTGTTTCCCTGGAGTCATCACCCTCTCTCTCTCTCTCTCTCTCTCTCTCTCTCTCTTTCTGTTGCATTTTTTCTAAACCCTTTTTCTCACCAAAATTAGTGCCTGTATGCAGGTTTACACACAAAACACTGCTAAAAATAGGCGACAGACTCGTGACAGACTAGTGATAACTGCTTCTGATGATGTCAGAGTATCAGGGTTATCCCAACCTGTGATGGGAGGCTACACACTCATAACAGAAGCTCAAATTGTAAACTGGGCATGGAGTTTTAAAGATGAAGGTGTTTATGAGGCACTGGGGATCTAATGATGCTACCAAGTTGCGTTAAGGGAAAAGTGAGATCCAGACTTTTATTCCCGGCAGTGTATGTAGCCACCAAACCATGTATTTTAAGCCAAAATATAATGGGTTCCATCCTAACCCGAAATAAGTGTTTTTGTGTGTTAACCTAACCACGTATAAACCACAGTGTTGTCACAACATAAAATTGAAAATTGAAACATAAAGAAACAAAGTGTTGCTACATATGAAACGTACAAATGTAACATAAAACATACCAATGGTTTGTAGAAATGTACAATGCCAACATTTATTCTAGCAGCTGGGTTGCTTGATGAAAATGTTCTACAAAATTGCTGTACTTGTCCTTTGGCTATGTTTTAGGCAGCACATTTTCACTTCAACCTCATCACATATCCTCACTTGGTGATGGACTTTCCACATTGACATATGATGTGCAAGGTAGCCTGGGTGTGTCTGTTGTTGATGTTCTGGGATGACGTGTCAACTTCTGCCTGTTACATGCATTGTCTGTTTTGAAAATACACTTTCGTTTTCAAAGGAAATGTACAGTTTGCATACAGTACCTTTCAAAATAAATGCACGACATTGGTACAGCACCGTGAATTTATGTTTTTTTCCTTCAACAAGAAATGCATGTGGTTATGTCTAGCCAACACACGCATGTGGTTGAGTTTAGAAAAAAAAGATGGGTTTACAATCTTATGGGAAGCAAACACCGGCCTCTCAAATGAAACTCAGTGATTATTGGATACATCCTGCCTCCTCCTACCTGCCCCACTCAGACTTTCCACTGTCCAAGCATGGGCTTTGGCCCGTTTCAGCGATGCGTCAGCGTCACCGCCATCTTGGGGAGGTCACTGCCGGCTGGCTTGTCCGTCATAATCCAAGTGCCCTGAAGCCGCGGCATGCAAAATTGACTTGAAAAGACATAATTTACTCCACTTTTATAGCATCATTTCTCACCGTGGTCAGTCAGCCTGCCCTGCTGTGTTTACATGGCAACTCGCGCGAGACTCGAGAACTAGTACCACCACTAGCCATCAACTAGTCTCATGTGAGTTGCCATGTAGATACAGCACTCCGAGCTGTTATCCTCCGATACCCTGAACAAGTTTTGTGGATTAAAAACTACACTGGACTTCTTGTCGGCATGAGGGTCAATAAGTCAGAAACATGCCGATAATCTATTGTGAAAAATAAAAAAGAATAAAAGAAAATATATTAATGATCTGAATCTTGTAAATTATAAAATATGCAGAGACAGAGCTCTACATTTGATTAGAACAGAGCAAAGAAAAGTAATTGCTTTCTGGCCAGCGCAGAGAAATGTGCTTCTGTTGTAAATGGAGACTGCTAGTACAACCACTGACATATGGGGGCGCTTCTTCGTCCAGTGTGAGCCTTGTGTTCGACTTTGATTAAGTTAAAAATGTCCCCACTTTGTAGATTGAAAAATACTACAAGATAGGCTTGCAATCGAGTATTTAACCCCTTTCCTGCTGCACAAAAAACCCACTAATGCCTGCTAAAATCTGGCTTTTGTATGTAATGGGGAAAGGTACAATTGGCATTCACCCCTGGATCACATTACTCCGCAGTAGTTGCGGATATTTATCTGCTCCGGCTCCAATTGGCAGTTAGAGAAATACAACACCCAGTGAATGGAGACAACAGAGACAACAGCTGGGAGCAGAACTGCTTGTCGACCAGCGTGTAGAAATGCGCGTCTGATGTGAACGGAAGTGCTCCAGCTCGTGCGAGAATTTTGGTGCGCTGCGCTTCGCAGCACTTACACGTATGCAGTATGGCCTATGCAGTGCGTTCAGTGCAGCGGCCCAGGCCAACGCCCACTTGCGAAGAGGACAGCTGCGGTGGTGTTTTTTTTTTTTCCACAATCGAATATCAATTTTCACATTCAAAGGTCCATTTTTTTTTCAAATTCGAATTTAAATTCAAATTTAGAATATTCGTTGACAGCCCTAGTGAATGCACTAATTTTAGCCCCTTTATTGGCAAGTTGCAACAACGTGCCAATGATAAATACCATCTGTCTCCACCTGAAAGCACTAAGACATCATTCCAAATAAGTCTGCAGCGAGTTTAAAAGTGAGACTGAATAAATAAAGAGGTATATAAAATGAAGTGACCACTGTAACATTTCCACAGGCCTCCATGCTGCTTTCTTCTAATTAATAACCTGTTTTCCTGTCTGTCTGTGCAGCCTGTCAGGAGGGCACCCATCTTTTAACCTCCCCTAGCCAAGGGATTGTGACATCTAGTCCTAAACTGAACTTGGATGCACACTACTACTACGGTCTAGTTGCTACATTTTTAAAACTCCAAACCTCACCTGAGTGCCGTCTGGGTACATGCCCAGAAACGTGCAAAACACTTACAAGAAAATAAGAAAACCAGGCAGGGAGCAGAGTCTCTGCAGATAAATGCACCACCACACACTAAAAGTGCTGATTGAGTGACGGCTGAGGGAGATTATTTCTGTATGAGTCTATACATTGTTTTTTAGGAAAATCATGCATAGTCAACCTTTAACCTAAAATACTCCATGGGTAATGGAATATCTTCACAACATATCTAAACTGCAGGTCCTTCCAACACAGGCCAGTGTCATTCATACTCATCTACATTCCTGCAACACACTCTCTTTATAAAGTCAAGCCAACATTCTTCACAATTCCCTTTTTCCAATATCTGTCTCTGTCTGGCAGAGCTTTAATAACATTTGGAGATATATGCTGGCCCAGGAGAGGGAGGAGCGCTGAGGCAATAGATACTTTCAGAATTGGAATTGAGATGTATTATTCACAGGCTTTGCTATAGGTTTTAAGATATTGCAGTTAATCTTAATATCAACTGGCCTCAACTTCATTACCCCACATTGCTTTCAGATGTGATTTCTTCTGGCATCTTGTATGAAAACATTTGTCCTTAAGCACCAACAGCTTTTCGTCCTTTTTTTCCACTCCGATTTTAGAATGGTGCATCTCATCTTGAGGCCTCAGAGATCTCAATTTGCACACAAAGAACGGTGTCCTTCACAAAATGTGGATTTAAGAAAGCTTTCTCATTTTAACCATGGACACTTGAAACTGAGAGATTAGATGAAGTATAATGTCTGCAGAATACTGTTTAACATGTTCTGTGTCACAATCATAGATGGTTGTAATAATTAAAGAACTAATTTGTTCCGAGTCTGTGAGTGGGCGTAGGGAATTTTAAATATACAGTATATTTCAAGGCTCCATGTTATTTTATCAGAGTTACACAAGATGATATTGGGAGCACATAAATTAGAGCTGGTGCCCTTGCTTTGGTTAATCCATGCCCTCATTTTCATAATTTTGTGCAAACTAATTGAGCGAATGAATTAATTAACAGGCCTGAAAGTTAATGAAATGTGTACACACTTTTTAAAGATTTCCATTTTGCAGCTACAGCCAGTTACTAAAGCACTTGATTGTGTTGATTCATTTTGTTTACTGCACACAACTTTTGACAACATTAAAACATTTGCATTTGCAAATGATGTGAACACTATATTAGTTCAAGTCAGTCTCTGTGACCACGATAGTAAATGTCCTTAAAACAGACTTGTGGAAGATTTGCAGGCTGATTTGGGGCAGGTTCAAGCAGTGGAGGGGTCCAGGCATGGCATGTAATCATACTGGAGTTTAAATTCCCATTTAAACAATTCCATAGGAAATGGACAGGAAAATCAGCTTAGAAAAGTCAACATGAAACTAAGGATCGGCCAACAAGGCAATGCATCCTCATTTCGCAGTTTGTATGATATCCTGTGAAAATTCAAGCACAGTGGTTGGTATCATATCTTACAAATTAGCACCCGATGAATTAACGTAATTCTACAGAGGTCAGATTTACGGAAGTAACGTACCTTAAAATGACTCTACTTTCCTGAGGAGACTGGTGTTCGGAAGTTTAAGCCCCGTGTTTTGTGTCACTGTAACGGATCGCTGGGACCGCTTCCTTTTTTACTCCTGTCTTCACATTGGTCATGAAATTGCAGCCTTCTAAAGGTGGGTTATGCATGGGCTAGTAGCTAATGTTGGTTAATGAGGGTACTTGGCCAAGGAAAGCAAACAGATACCCTTTTTCCACCAAAATTAGGGGGGGGTTCAGCGCAGGAAAATCTGCTAAAATTGGTGATAGACTTATTTTCAATTGCCTGACGTACACAGTAGAGTGTGCCTTCCTTTTATTTTTACTGGTATATCACGTTTACGTTTGTGTGCTACAAACAGGTTAATAAACAACAGAAAACAGCATGGAGGCCAGTCAAATGGTGTTACGGTGGTTCTATCTCACACAGGCTCCACCCTCTACTAGACTCTATGGGTAACACTTTTCCAGTTACAAGCACACATTGTGTGCCATGCCAACCGGCATCTTGATTGGCTGGCACAGTTACTGCAAATGTCAGTGTGCAAATGTGTGCTTGTGATTGGAGGATTATTATCCATAAAGTCCAGTAGAGTTTGGAGCCTGTGTGAATAGAACACAGGTTACAATATTGTAACCTTTGTTACAATATTTGTTGTAATGGTCTAGGTTACAATATTGTAAATTTTGTCACTTCTTTTATATATCTGTATCTTACGTAGTCTCTCTATCAAGTTCGATTCTAACCGATCTGAAACAAAGTTTGAGCTTTGCTTGGACGAAGACAAATGGTATGGTGTGGCAGCTTGTCACTGCATCGTGTCACAAAAGGGGCTAAAGTTACTGTATCTACCTGGGTGTCAGGTTTTCATCATTACCAACTGGAGCTGGAGCCAATAAATACCATGACTACTGCATAGTTTGACCCTTGAATGCCAACCTTTCTCATTAAATGTAAAAGCCAGATGTTAGTGGGTGTTAGTGGGGTTTTCATCCAGTGGTAACGGGGCTTAAGCCTGAAGCTAACATGGCATTATTAGGGCTAAGTTACTGGCAGTCCAACATCAGCTAACAGGGTCAGCAGTTAGTGGGGTTACCTGCAAGGTCATGAAATTAATCAGATTGGGTACGTCCCAAGTCCCTTAAATTTACTGCTAACCACCTAACCTAGCCACCTTACCTAACTGTTTAGTCCCTCCCACTTAGGAAAACATGCAAGGAGTTAGGAGTGAGGAGCGAGGATTGCTGATAAGAGACATGAGACGGCCTTACTCTGAAGCGTCACGTAAAGCAACGTCCTTTTCTGATGACAGCGGCACAGCTGGATCTGCTGCATAATGGAGCCAGTGTTTGGCGTCACACACTTTTGCATGTATTACCATTGTTATTGAGTCATTTGCCGAAGTTTGTTGCAATTAAGGAACGGTCTGTAGCCCTGCCACTGTCACTGTGATGAGCATCATTATCATTATTATTATCATCATCATTATTATCACTATTATTAAATCCACTCGCTATCATTCAACAAGTCAGCTGCTGAATGAATAAGACATATCAGACCTGTCAGTCTACCTCAATCAATCAATTTTATTTATCAAGCCCAATATCACAAATCACAATTTGCCTCACAGGGCTTTACAGCATACGACATCCCTCTGTCCTTATGACCCTCACAGCTGATCAGGAAAAACTCCCCAAAAAAACCCTTTAACGGGGAAAAAATGGTAGAAACCTCAGGAAGAGCAACTGAGGAGGGATCCCTCTTCCAGGACGGACAGACGTGCAATAGATGTCGTACAGAACAGATCGACATGATAAATTAACAGTAATCCGTACGACACAATGAGACAGAAAGAGAGACAGAGAGAGAGAGAGAGAGATGCAGGACAGACGGTAATGACAGTAGCTTACAACAACATTAATGAAAGTAATAATATTAATTAATATTAATATTAATAATTAATATTACCTACAGGCTATTAAACATTATTCCACTCTCATGACATGCAGGACAATTAATGATGGGCAAATGTGTGTGTGTGTGTGTGTGTGTGTGTGTGTGTGTGTCTGTGTGTCTGTGTGTGTCTGTCTGCGTGGTGTTATATCAACACGTGTGGTTCTGGACATGAGCAGCTGCACATTTAACAGCCACACATCACCGACAGTCCGCTGAACAACGCAACGGGTTGTGAATGAAATAAACTTAATTACAACATGACAGTCTTGCACGAAATATCATTAACGTTACTCTTTGTAGTCACGTAGGCATGTGAATTACAGCGTGTCATTGCAAAGAATGCATGTAACGGGTACACTTAAGCTGTTTCTCCGCCATCTCGTTCAAATGAGACAGATGTAGGGGACGGGTATTTATACGTCATGGCCTCAAGCTGAAAAGACTTCCTGTTAGGAACCTCTCGTGTCACCTTACTCATCGCACCTAACAGATCCCTCCTAACGCCTAACGCGTAACTCCTTACTGTCAGGAATAAGAGACATGAGACGGCCTTAAAGATGGCGGACCTCGAACGACTTCCGGTTCAAGTAAGGAGTTAGGAGTTAGCAGTATAAAATAAGAGACTTGGGACGTACCCATTGCCATAGAGTGCTCTGGGAATGAGTCCTAAAACCCAGTTCCTTAATTTCTTCACTCCCAGTGCCCTCGTCTTAAAGTCAGTGGGGTTTTTTTTTAAATGGGTTTTTGGTTAGATCCCTGAAGTAAGGTCTGTGGTTAACACAAGCTGAAGAGTCGTTCACGTTTTGTTCTACGGCAAAATTCGTCAGTAAATACCCCTCTCATGAATTTTGAAGCTTTGTGTGTCTTACGAAAGGTAATGGCTAACAAATGGCTAAATGAGACTACAGATTGCACACTGAACACAGCCAGTCATGGGGCTGTAGTGTACTTTGTTTGTAGCCTTACGGCGATTGCATTAAGGCCTCAACAATCATAAAAGTGGTGTTAATGTGTGAAGATGATCTTCTTTTTTTTCGATATTTTTTTTCGATAGGACAGATGAGTGTGAAGGGGGAGAGAGAGAGGGAGTGACATGCAGCAAAGGGCCACAGGCTGGAGTCAAACCTGGGCCGCTGCGGCAACAGCCTTGTACATGGGGCGCCTGCTCTACCACTAAGCTACTGACACCCCTGTGAAGATGATCTTGGTGAACAAAACGTGCAAGTATGATAAAAATGTGTTTGCCTCTGGGCTTATTTTCTGCAATAATCCAACTGAAAAATCCCTTCCTGTTTTTGACGAGGAAACCAGGGCGATGCTGCCTTCCTCATCAGCCAGAAGAAAAACGTCATCCCTGCAGCACTCTATTAGACTACATAGAATGAAGGACACCAGCCTGCCATTCTACTGGTTTGTCACCTGGTAACCCCTCTTAGTTTATTTATCTCTTCTTTTTTTTCTGTGTATGCAGGTACTCAGTGGAAAATTACAATAAATTAATCTTGATCTTGAATTTCATTCAGTTGTATTCTCTTTATTTATACCATCATTTTTTTATGTGTCTCAGCCTCTGGGATGTTACAAATGTGATCAAAGTATATCATTTTCATTTTGTTAATTATAATAGAATTAGACAGAAACCAGAAATAATTTAAACAAATAAACAGAATATATTTGACAGAAGTTCTGTGTTGTAACAAAGCCTGGGCCGACCATCTGGCATTGCTGGGAAATACCAGTCGTCTCGTGACTGAGCTGGACTGCCCCTGGCAAAAAGTCATTTATTGACAACATTGTTTTCAAAGATAACAGGAATTTTCATCTTTATCATGTGTCACATCTATCATCATACTTCATCATCATACCGAGCCTGTGGTGGGATATGACACAACATGTGGGCAACAAACAGTGTGTGCACAAATGACAAATGTATTGGCTACTCTTTAGTAGTGGCATTGTTTCATATTTCACTTTTATTTCACTGTCCGTCAAAGGTCAGAGGTCTATTTTTAGGACCTCCACCAAGCCAAAGCTGAAGGGTGTTCCAGGGCCCCTGACTCTCAGAGCTCAGGAAGGCCTCAGGTTGTCTGTTAGGCAATTGCTTTGTGGTAATTTGATAGATTACCAATGTGTTTATTTGTATGCACCATTAAATCACAATCAGTCGTTGAAACTATAAAGAACTAAAGGTCACTCCTGAAATGTTTATTCAGACTTAAGGCACTGTCTTATTCAGGGGCCCTTATTTTAATACTAAACAGAAAAACATTGGGTTCTAGACTGGGGTAGTGTATTTGGCTGTATTTGAGCTTGATGGGGGCTGTGGCTTATTGTTGGCCCCCTAGCAGGCTCATCCAGCCCAGCACAGACCTCCTAAAATACTTTTTTGCAGTTAAATATTGCTCAGAACTGAAATGTTGAAACAGCAGGTGTCGGGTCCAGAGCCACAGGGTTAATACAGGCAGTTCTGGGGTCCTTAAGGGAGCTCTGGGGAATGTGGAGGGGACCCCCAGGAAAATTTGAGCCTGTTTAAGACTGACTTTTGTTTCTCTGTTTAACCTCTACTTTGTCCACATATAGTGTGGACTGTTCCTCATCATTAAGTCATTAATAACAAACTCTTAGAAATAATAGCAGTGGTATGCATTTTTAATGCAACTAATTCCCAAAAATGTGAAAGTCAGAGGACTCTTAATTCACCAAGACAAATCACAACTAAAAGTTTCTGCTGCTGGCAGTCTGCCTCATAATCGGGTAAATGCTTTTAAAAAGATTTAATGACATCAATCATGAAAATATATCACCTCAAATGTGAGCATATTATTATGAGAGCAGAGCTAGCCTGTACCCACCTCCTCCATAAAACTCCCATTTCACTGTAGGGCCGTTCTTTTTGGCCTTCTTCATTGATAATGACAGATCAGATTCCACTGCAGGATGAAGTGAGGGGGATTGCTCAGTTCTCCTTCAACAACGCTGAGGACCACCCAATCCAACCAGCCCCTCTGTCATTACTCAGCGATGCTGCAAGTACATGAATTATCTTTTTATTCCACTGGGCTTCTTAAAGTAATACCTGATGCTGTGCATTTTAATCACAATAGGCCTTCACTCTAACAAACAGTCTTTCAGCACCAAAATTCCCTTCAAAAAACTGTGAGTTTGCCAAATCAAGAAGGGCACTTCTTTTAAAGAGAGTGATGTTGAGATATTTTGATGAAATATAAACTGTGACCATAAGTTTGCACCCCTGTACTGCTGAAGCTTCACACTAATGCAGTTTTGGGTTGGAAAAGGCTCAGTGGTCAGGCTAATCAACTCTTTAGCTACTGTAAGCACCTTAAGTACCCATTTAGGACTTTTTTATCCACTGCATTGGAGATCGTACTGAATGATTTCAGTTAGAAAACTTAGGGAAGAGGCTGTGAGCTGCTGTTTATCAGACGTAGGGAAGTTAACCCTGTGTACATTTGCTATATCAAGTTGTTAGTCCTTGTACCTTAAGGATTTTTGAGGTTGTTGTACTCAAGTCCCAAGTTAAGTCCCTAGTAAAGAAGGTGTTAAAGTCCAAGTTGAGTTCAAAGTCTCTTGATCGACATCGACTACTGGAGTGAATTATTTGCGTTGACGCGTCAGTTCAAACAAAAAATTGGTGACGTGCAGCTGCTGTGTTATTGTGCTATGGCCTATTTAAGTGCTGGAATTTGTTATTTATGTGACAACGCCTGAATGCAACACAGGCTCCGCTCCACTGACTGTGTGTACAGTGCTGTGCTGCGGGTTCGGACCGGGCTTGGTTATAATTGTCTCACTCGGGTCGGAAAATGCAGCCAGAAACACGCTCTAGTGTGCTCACCTGTGTCTGTGTGTGTGTGTGTGTGTGTGTGTGTGTGTGTGTGTGCACACGTGTTTGTGTGTGTCTATGCGCATCGGGGCCGAACTCCACCATGCGCGATACAGAGAGCAGAGAACTGTAAACGTGTGACCATGTAGAGACAGAAATTACCTAAGATAAATAACACAAGGCTAATTAGTTTGTTTAATAAAAGGACAAGGTATAGACCTGTAAAGTAACCTTAAATGACTTCTGCTGTGATCTTGAGCTATATAGAAAATAAAATCAAATTAACTTGATCTTCAAGGAGGGGCGGGGCACTCCCCTAATATAATGGTAGGGGAAACACTGATATTTCAATAAATGTTAATGTTAATAAGAAATAGGAAAATAATCGATAATCGAAAAATAATCGTTAAACTAATTGAAAAATGAATCATTAGATTAGTCGATTAATGGAAATAATAATTGCTGTATTAATCGCTAGAAAAATAGGGACAGCCCTACTTTATGTCATTCACTAACTGTAGCAGCATGAGTTTTAAATTGCTTATTTTAATAAACTGTTCTAAGAATTTAGAGCATCTCATTCACAATAACAGCATCCCCCAGCACAGCTAATGTTTCAGTGTATTGTTGGATGTGGAAGGGAAAGTTCTGCCATTGTGTTTTCTCTTGTTTGTGTGTCTGTGTCTGTGTGTGTGTGTGTGTGTGTGTGTGTGTGTGTGTGTGTGGCTCAGGAGGTTCCCCTGCTGCTGAAGCATGGCTCTGTAATGTGTTTACCTTCTTGTGTTTTCATTGCCTGCAGAGACACATTATCTTACAGAGTAGCTGCCACACATGCATGCTTACAAATCTGGGGACAAAATGTGTTTGCATGACTGTGCGGGCCCCTACAGTATACACACAGACTCATGCATGTGTGCCCATGCCCGGCCAAGCCGACACATTGTTAGTGTTTAAGACTGTCAAGATGGAAAACAAAGAGGTTAAAATATTCTAGCTCTGACCAACATCAAGAATTTTGGGAGAACAGCATGAAAATAAAAAGGACTGTGCTGAGGAGTGAAGAAAGGAATAAGGCCTGCTACACAATTTATTTGAATACATTTCTTGCTTTTACCCTGATAGTTTAATAAGTCTAGTCCTGTTTCTGTTTTCAGGCTTCAGAAAGTCTAGGCCATGACAGGAGATTTTGGCCAATCACAGGTCATGTCAGAGAGAGGATGCACGTCCTTTTGGTGAAAGCTTGATTCAATGGCAGAGAACCCTGCAGACAAAGTTGCTATTTAAGCATAGGTAACAACAGCCTACACTGCAAAGCAACCCAACATGCATCGATATTGTTGAGGCATTTTAGAGATAAAGTTGCAAATAGTTTAGCATTTTGCTAACCAGAGCCAAAGGCTCACAGCTGTGGTTCCAAATTAGCAAGATCCTCGAATCACAGTGTGTCCCCCACCTCACTCTCCACCACTAAAGACCACCTCACCAGGAGGAGGGCAGGCAGCAGCTGTGGAGACTGACCCCCGGTCAGTGGCCACAGCAACCCAAATCTCCAGCGCCAGGGGACCAGACAGCCCTGACCCCCCTGTCAGATTAGTAAACTTTCTGTTACTGCTGTTACACAGGTTAGACCCAGAAATTCTGCTGGGATATCAGGTGCTAGTGGGGTTGCACTGACTGAATTTGAGCCACTATATCCAATGACCAAATGTCTGTGTCCAGAGCTGCTCAGGCCCCCAGGAAGTGTGCTGAACGTTGAAGCCAGTTTTCATAGTGGCCAAGCAATGGTACTGCAACTTCTAAGGTCCATCACATGATGCCACTGGGCCCAAAAATACTTTTTCTCATAGACTTACATTGTGAAAGAGACATCTGTAAATCACTGGATACATCTTTTTGAGCATCATAACCTCAGCAAAATGATTTGTTCCACTATCAGGATTTAATCCATTTGGTCCGATAACATTTGGAAAGTCTAAAAGAGCTGCAAGATTTAATGATTTCATCCCCATTCAAGTTAGCAGGGTGCTAAACTAGAAGTCAGCAGCTTAGCTCCGCTGAAGCCCCCATAAGTCCCTAGCGCGCCTGTTCTATGGGGCCAATGATGCTAAAGCTGCGCCAATCATCCAGGTAATTTCATACCCAGGAAAAGGAGCTTTTTTAGCTTCATGCACCACTGCACAACTTTCATAAGAATGAACCCACCACCAGTGCTATATCCAAGTCTCTTGATAAATACACCCATGTAGCTGCTGCCTACTGTTCTCCCAGGGAAGCAGTCCACAGCAGCAGGAAGCGAGGCAGAGGGACGATAGTTCGGATAGCAGTTATTCTTGTCTCATTTCTGATAAATCTAAGAGAGAGGAGGAAGAAGGGGCTGAGCAAATGAGCTGTGTGCAACTGTACAATAAGGCTTTAATAAATCAATGTATGGGAAACACTGCATTGCCCCCTGAAGCATGTGCATATGCCAGTGGTCATTTAGTGGGAGGGGCTCAGGACAAAGAGGGGAGAGCTGCAGATGGAGGGTGCTTTTGCAAATTCTGCCTTTTTTTTTCCTTTTCCAGATTTATACCCACCCCATTTAAAAAAAACATTTGAGATAAAGGCCAAGTTTAAGATCTTGGTGTTTAATAGGCTAATTTAAATCAGACAAACAGAATCATAGGTCTGATGCCTTCATCTTGTCAGGACCATTAAACAACTGCAGCTCATTCAGAACAAGAGTTACAATAAGAACCAGCAGAACTGAGCCCATAACTCAACACAAGTCCAGCTGATCTCTTTGATCTTGAGGACATTTTATGCTATTCATCTTATTTTATTCACCTCTAAATTATGACTTTGCTTGTCATTGTTGTTTCAAATGTTCTGAGGCATTTCTTTGTTTTGTGTAAAATGTTTCAAAGGTGCTATGGGAATTAATTTCCCTTGCCTTACCCAAAATTATTGGACACAAGTCAATATGTAGACTGAGAGAAGACCACACGAGCAGGAATTAAAGTCTGCTGCCGGTTAGAAGAGCCAGTCCATGTATATTGTCATCACATATTGTTGTATGCGGTAAAACACTAACACTTTTTATCTCAAATAGTGTCACCAAAACAAAAATGCGCAACTGTGAGCTGTGTTTAGTTTCAGTGAGAGGGTGGTGGGAGGAAGCTGAAGATTTGGAGGCACGAGTGGGTGCATTACGCAAATCACACACTGCATGTTCTAAAAGCTTGGTTCTTAATTTACAGACTACATATCAACATGAGATAACACTTCGCTACAACACAAACAGGCACAACACATACAGACTTGTGATTTAACAGTGGGTGCACAGGCAAACTGTAAATGACATGAAACATAAGACAGTTCATACAACAAAGGAAGCCAGGACTATAAAAGAATATGTCTGAGTTTGACTCATGGCACTTTTAATAGGGTCCAATGGCACTCGACCTTAACTCACCAAATGTAATTATCTTAAATGGAGAAACCTGCAAGAGAAATTGGACAGAGTGTAATGAAAAAGAGGCCAGATTTAGGGAGTAATTAGCAGCTCGAGCCACGGCATTACTAATATGGAGCAATAATTTCAGAAGATAGAGCCTACCGTGGGGTGTGTGAGGCAGAAGCTGCTTTTGATAAGGTCAACAGTGACAGCATTGTGAGGCTTTCTGAGGCGTTCTAATTAGGAAAAGGCTAGCTGATGCAGGGAGATGGGTTGGTCACTTCAGGAGACACATGAATGGTGGATTTTACTGGACCCTGCAAATTAAACTCACCATGACAATGCTCAAAAAGACCATGGTTGTCTTTTGGTACAGCCTTCTCTTTGTTCTAATGGTTTCCACTTGGTGCAGAGAAACTTGTCTCTTTGTATTGTTGCACTGTGTAGAGTAAATGAAAACAAGCTACATGGTGAAAGGTCACCTGTGCTGATGCACAATCTTATAGACTGTCTTGGTGCACCCTGGTGCAGGGTTACGATGGGAAACAAAAGTAGAGAATACTTTGAGTTTTACAGTTGGGTTCGGTCTACACCTAAACATGTTTTAAGATATAATTGGACATCCAACTAACAGAAACAAATGAACAGCTAAGCAGGGCCAAAGAACCTGTCAGGAGAGACCAGCATACATGTAACTCCATTAGTTACTTTCTTTTAGCTCTGTGTCAAGGTTAACTTATTGTTATTTTACACAGGGTTGCACAAGAAAATACAGTCGTAGTCCCTTTATGCTGCACAAGAAGCAGGAGGATGAGGTGGAACTGAGGAGTCTCTGCAGGCTGACGAAAGAAGCTGCTCTGTAGTCTGGCAATACAGCAGAGCGCCCAACCCCATATGATTCTGCACAGTTTTTGTTCAAGCCCAACCCAAACCTGAACCTAGGCAGCAGTTTTGGGCCTGACATCTAAGGGCTGCTTTGACTCCTTGCACCTCTTCATCTTCTTCTCTTCTTTCTGTTATTTTAGGAGTCTGTTGTCGACTCTGCCTCTTGTGCATGACAGGTTCGGCAGAGCAAGCTTCACTCCTCTAGTGTGCAGGGAGGTCCATGGATGTACACTGCATGTTAGACACATCTCTCCCACTGTGGAGGTAGCAGAGGTAAACATTGCCAACCAAGTCACCTTGCAAAACCTGTTTCTCTCAGTCCAACGCACCTTGCTATTTTTGCAAGAGAACTGCCAGTTTCATGCATCTGCTGTGTGGTGTGTTTTCAGTTTAAATCAAATTCTAAATCTCAACATTTTTAATAGTCATAATGGGTTGATGGCATGTGCAGCACACCCATACACATGACATTACATAGACGGGGGGAAAAAAAGGGAAACTGGCACAAAACCAGCCCAGTTGGTCCAGGAGCTTCACCTAAATGATGGTCATTTCCAGGCATATTTTAGGATGACTCGGGGGGCAGTTTCACAACCTTCTGTCTATTGTCTTCTCATATAGCTCCGGGTATGCAGCCACTACTGCCACTCCTCCATTCTTTACCAACTGTAAACTTGTTGTGACCACCACAGAAGGCCCGCCTCTCAAATCATCTGATTGGACAATGGAAAAAAGTTGAGATGACGTTTTTTTAACTCAAGGAGTTCAGAGTGCTCCGGCAAAAAACAAACAAACAGACACCTAGAGCACAAAAATGTGAGGCACATTGCGATGCAAAAACAAAGAGCAAAAAGCTTCATTGTCATTAAAAACAATTACAAAAAGCCACCTCAGGCTACTAAATCACTTTCTGTGTGATGGAGGCCTGAGATGTGCACTTTAAATGTAAATAAATTGCCAGAGTACATGAAAAAACATCAGAAAAGAGCTTGTTTAGCATAAAATTCTTCAGGGGGAGGATCTGCTCTGACCCCCTACTGAGGTCAGGTCTAAGCCCCAGATGTCCTCAAATCCCAAAACACCGACAACCATTTAGTTTTAGATAAAGACATAAAACAGTTGACGTTAGGGCATACAGTCCTAAAGGTTAATTCACATTACCAATCAACATCAGCAGAACCAATTTTGCCCTTTTCAGTTTCCTTTAAAAACGTAGTCGTTTTTGTGCTTTTTCCACCAGGATGGAGATGTCTGATGCCCATGTCAAGTTGTTTGTGATGCTGATTCCCAGGAACTTAAAACTGTTCACTTGCTCCCTCTGAGCTACGCTAATGTTGACAGGGGCATGTGTCTTTGCGTCCTTTTTACCAAAATCCATGATCAGCTCCTTGGCTCCTATGTTAAAAATATAAGAAATGACTTCACTTGCTGGTTGGCACATGCTCTAAGTACACGGGCAGGGACGTTATCAGGTTTAGCAGCTTTACTCGAATTCACTCTCACCAGGGTTTTTCTTCCATCCACTGCAGAGACTCACAGTGGCCAGTGCTCTGGAGGCAAGGCAGACTTGACAGCTAACTCTTTGTTGAGGAGATCAAAGCAAGCATGAAAGGTGTTAAGCTCATGTGGCAACGTGGCCTCACATATAATGGGGGTGCTCCTACTTTTGTAGCTTGTGATAGTCTGGATCACCTGCCACATGTCTTCTGTGTTGTTGTTGCTGGTATTGAGGTTTCTCTCCAGTCCATAGTGATGCCTCCGATTTGCCTGCTTGATGCCAGCTTTCAGTCTCTCTCTGGGGGTGTTGTCTTCTTCTTTGTCACCTGACCCAAAGCTTTGTTTGCTCTGGATAGGGCCCTCACCTCTCCATTTATCCAGGCTTGCTGCTTAGGGGATGATTATATTGTCTTTGTGATCGCCAGATACTCTACACATTTGCTGATGCATGATGTCACTGATGATGTATATTCCTCAAAGTACTCAATTCACTCCTGGGTGGCATCTCTGAACATGTGCCAGTTTGTGCACTCAAAACAATCCTGTGGAGCTGCACCTCCTGAGAAAAAAATACCTGACTCTAAAGCTGCTAAATGCTCCACTATGTTCACCAGTTAGTCTCTAACTGTGTCTGTCTCCTCTTTGGTGAGGAGCAGGTAGTGTGCAGTGGGACTGTAGAGCTTTTTCACTGAAAACAGCTGCCTGCTGCCTCTAAAAGTTTGACAAGAGCTGTGAGAGTGAACCAAACAGCAAAGGTGCAGGCCATAAAACCAAATCAATCCGCTGAAAGATGCTGAAATGCTCCTTAGAGATGGGGAAACTTAATTTTTACAACTTCCACATTGTCATTTTTTACATTGTTGATGGGATTTACCCAAATATTGGGATGAAACGAGTGTCCGGTACAGATAATGCTCTTTTTATGAGTATGAGTATCATCCAAGTTAAAAGTGTCAATAACCGTACTTGTGATGGACTATTCTGATTCGTGTAGCTATGATCAATCTCTTAAAGGGTCTTTTAGTATAACTATATGCCGAACAAGACTGTTTAAGGCAAACAAACAATATAATTAATTCCTATGAACTGAAAACACTATAATAGCAAAAGCTATGGTTACACCTATACTCTGTAAATCAAGGGTTATGCTACAGTAACATTACCTAACCAGCGATATTGCGGTTCTAGCAATGTTTCACCTGACAGCACCCACCTGTTACTCAAAGCAGCCATGGCCTTAATTACGCATGACTTTAAGCATTAATAACATTTAAAAATGTGAGTTATATAAAAATTCACCTCTATACAGTTGTTATGAACAGGAAAATAAGCTATGGAGACCACAGCTGTTTTATGTACCAGGCTGAAAACATGTTTATTTCTGCTGTAAAGGTGGGCATTTTAACATTGGGAACTATGGGGACTGGCTGGTTTTTCAAGCGAGCCTCAAGTGGCCATTAGAGGAACTGCAGTATTTGGCATTTCCATGCTAGCTTCATTTTTCAGCCCCTGACATTGCCGCTTGCCTCACATACCAACCACTAAAAAGATCTAATCTTGACTATGTTTAAAACGCTCCTTGTAGGGTTGTTAAAATGAGAAATGTACAGTACAGGCCAAAAGTTTGGACACACCTCCTCATTCAATGCGTTTTCTTTATTTTCATGACTATTCACATTGTAGATTCTCACTGAAGGCATCAAAACTATGAATGAACACATGTGGAGTTATGTACTTAACAAAAAAAGGTGAAATAACTGAAAACATGTTTTATATTCTAGTTTCTTCAAAATAGCCACCCTTTGCTCTGATTACTGCTTTGCACACTCTTGGCATTCTCTCGATGAGCTTCAAGAGGTAGTCACCTGAAATGGTTTTCCAACAGTCTTGAAGGAGTTCCCAGAGGTGTTTAGCACTTGTTAGCCCCTTTGCCTTCACTCTGCGGTCCAGCTCACCCCAAACCATCTCGATTGGGTTCAGGTCCGGTGACTGTGGAGGCCAGGTCATCTGCCGCAGCACTCCATCACTCTCCTTCTTGGTCAAATAGCCCTTACACAGCCTGGAGGTGTGTTTGGGGTCATTGTCCTGTTGAAAAATAAATGATCGCCCAACTAAACGCAAACCGGATGGGATGGCATGTCGCTGCAGGATGCTGTGGTAGCCATGCTGGTTCAGTGTGCCTTCAATTTTGAATAAATCCCCAACAGTGTCACCAGCAAAACACCCCCACACCATCACACCTCCTCCTCCATGCTTCACACTGGGAACCAGGCATGTGGAATCCATCCGTTCACCTTTTCTGCGTCTCACAAAGACACGGCGGTTGGAACCAAAGATCTCAAATTTGGACTCATTAGACCAAAGCACAGATTTCCACTGGTCTAATGTCCATTCCTTGTGTTTCTTGGCCCAAACAAATCTCTTCTGCTTGTTGCCTCTCCTTAGCAGTGGTTTCCTAGCAGCTATTTGACCATGAAAGCCTGATTCGCGCAGTCTCCTCTTAACAGTTGTTCTAGAGATGGGTCTGCTGCTACAACTCTGTGTGGCATTCATCTGGTCTCTGATCTGAGCTGCTGTTAACTTGCGATTTCTGAGGCTGGTGACTCGGATGAACTTATCCTCAGAAGCAGAGGTGACTCTTGGTCTTCCTTTCCTGGGTCGGTCCTCATGTGTGCCAGTTTCGTTGTAGCGCTTAATGGTTTTTGCGACTCCACTTGGGGACACATTTAAAGTTTTTGCAATTTTCCGGACTGACTGACCTTCATTTCTTAAAGTAATGATGGCCACTCGTTTTTCTTTAGTTAGCTGATTGGTTCTTGCCATAATATGAATTTTAACAGTTGTCCAATAGGGCTGTCGGCTGTGTATTAACCTGACTTCTGCACAACACAACTGATGGTCCCAACCCCATTGATAAAGCAAGAAATTCCACTAATTAACCCTGATAAGGCACACCTGTGAAGTGGAAACCATTTCAGGTGACTACCTCTTGAAGCTCATGGAGAGAATGCCAAGAGTGTGCAAAGCAGTAATCAGAGCAAAGGGTGGCTATTTTGAAGAAACTAGAATATAAAACATGTTTTCAGTTATTTCACCTTTTTTTATTAAGTACATAACTCCACATGTGTTCATTCATAGTTTTGATGCCTTCAGTGAGAATCTACAATGTAAATAGTCATGAAAATAAAGAAAACGCATTGAATGAGAAGGTGTGTCCAAACTTTTGGCCTGTACTGTATATGTGAGCAACACAGGATGTGTGTTTGCATACACATGTCTGTTGTCTGAAATTTGTGAAGATGTCTCAGCATTCCCATAGTTACAACACGAGTCGATATGATATTGCCATCCTGGCCTTTTCTTATGATGTCAACCGCTCCACGCCTCAGCTGGACTATGACATTCTTTAATGACCACCACACACACAAACACACACACACACACACACACACACACACACACACACACACACACACACACACACACACACGTCTTCTCTCTAATGAGCCTGCATACTTCTAATGTATGTGACACATGAATCCACAGCCATGCATAAACTTAAAACAACCCCATGCATGCCTGAACACATAAACATACACATGTGCCCAGAGACAGAGAGGGAGGGGAGAGAGACTGACATTTAAGAAGCTTCTCCCCAGTCCTCATTATTCTGGCTCCCAGGCGGCCAGCAGGGGGATAAAAAGCTAATGGTTAATACTCAAGAGGACATAGTGATAGACTTATTTAACAAGGAAGCTGTTTAATAACACATTCACAGCATCAGCTTTGGGGCCGACACTGTGTGTGTGTGTGTGTGTGTGTGTGTGTGTGTGTGTGTGCGTGTGCGTGTGTGTCTTTTTCTGTGTCTGTGTGCGTGCATGCATGCGTGTGTGTGCATGTCTGCTTGTATGTGTGGTGTATGTGCCAGGGAAATTTCCTGTCTAGTAGAAATGTGAGTACCCTCAGGGTAAAGGCACTTCCTGCTGTAAAGATTTAGGATTTTGTAGCTGTAACAATTTTGTACGCTGTATCTTTTATGTGCTGCCCAAATGCTATGTGATAATAATGCTATAAAAATGTATCATACTACACCAGATATTGGATAGTTTTTTTCACTGGTCAGTCATAGGTGCTGGGCTGCACATTAAGCTGTAGTTGAGGCTCCAAGGTAATTTCGAATAATGACTCACATGTTAGTTGTGGTCCTACTTTGGTCAGGAACTTCAAACAGATAAAACCAAAGACATAACACATCAGGGGCTCCGGTGCATAATTAGAAAACCTGTAATTTTGCAAAGCAACTTTTAAAATGAATTGATTTCAAAGAGTGCATTTATTTTAGTGCCTTTCAGGGGAGCCAAGAACACTTTACACATATGGAGGCAGATAAAACAAATAACACAAGAACAGAAAATAATAGTTTCAGTGTTTGCAAAGAATAAAAGAATTAACTAAGTCCATAAGGCCTTGGTGTACAAGTTGGAAGGACCCTGGATGTTTGTTTCAAATGAAACCATGGAATATGTATTGTGAGACTGGACTTTGTGTTGCTATATTTACTGAAAAAAAACCCTTTAAAGATTAGCATTATTAAACAAAATAACTTGCATACTTTTTATCATTAATAGTTTAAATTTCACCAGCATGACACAGAGCATAGCACCACTATGAATAATTGAGAATAGGGTGAATATTTTGCGAAAAAAAGTCATTACATTTCAAGGAAAGAAAAATAATAATCAAATTCTTAAAATCTATTAGGTAGTTTAAAAAAGAGATGCATTTTTTGAGAATAACGTAAAAAAAAAAAATACAACTTGTTGCATTTTGAGAAAAACGGTTTCTTTATTCTGGGAATAAAATTTAGAATTAGTGACAAACATAATATTTTGAGGAAAAGGGTGTCAGACAGACATCTTTTTCAGACAGTGCATCAGAGAGAAAGTGTTACAGCACTCGAGGATTACCGCACCCAGCATACCGACAAAACACTACTGCGTCCTGTTAAAACAACACTCACAACTTGGATTAATTTTTTATGAAAAACCCTTTTGATTCTTTTGATCTGAGGACCCTTATGGACTAAAAGAATATGAGTAACTTATAGGGTTATCAAGGAATGGACACATAATTTGAGGTAGCCAACAACCTGCTTTTACTCATCTGAAGAACAGTCCTTTATTTGTCAAAATGTGTAGCCACGGGCGGCACGGTGATGTAGTGGTTAGCGCTGTCGCCTCACAGCAAGAGGGTTCCTGGTTTGATCCTGGGTGTAGAAACCCTTCTAATCAATCAATCAACCAATCAACCAACCAATCAATCAATCAAATTTATAAAGCCCAATATCACAAATCACAATTTGTCTCACAGGGCTTTATAGCATACGACATCCCTCTGTCCTTAGGACCCTCGCAGCGGATAAGGAAAAACTCCCCAAAAAAACCCTTTAACAGGGAAAAAAAACGGTAGAAACCTCGGGAAGAGCAACTGAGGAGGGATCCCTCTTCCAGGACGGACAGACGTGCAGTAGATGTCGTACAGAACAGATCAGCATAATAAATTAACAGTAATCCGTATGACACAATGAGACAGAGAGAGAGAGAGAGAGAGAGAGAGAGAGAGATGCAGGTAATGACAGTAGCTTACAACAACATTATTGAAAGTAATAATATTATAGTTATAGTTCTGGCTACTGCGGTACAATATGTTGAAAGTATGTATTAATATCTGGCAGTATACATGTGTGACAATAGTCATATGTGTATAATAACAGTAGAAGTATGACTAATGACTAATGATGGCAGCAGCAGCAGCAGGAGGCATCTGGCAGGACCACGGCAGCTTCTGTGCCCTTCTGTGCGGAGTTTGCATGTCTCCCCATGTCAGCGTGGGTTTTCTCCGGGTACTCCAGCTTCCTCCCACAGTCCAAAATCTAAATCTAATCTAAATTGTCCGTAGGTGTGAATGGTTGTTTGTCTCTACATGTCAGCCCTGCGATAGTCTGGCGACCTGTCCAGGGTGTACCCTGCCTCTCACTGGGATAGGCTCCAGGCCCCCCTGCAGTTAGAAAATGGATGGATGGATGTGTAGCCATGCTAGGCTAGTAAAAGGGATTGGGCATTTCATTGGCTTTTAATTGAAGTTTTACTGAATTCTGTCGATGACATTTTGTTTTCAAAGCAACCTTTTTTTCCTATTAAGCTTAGCAAAGGGTCAGTCAGTAAGACTCTATTCACGCTCTCACTTCATTCAGAAATCTCTTCCTCACTCCAGCTTCTACTCTATCAGCTGACTATGGGCGTCACTATAAATTAATCCAACCAGATTTTGCCACAACCTCCCTGAGCCAACCATATTGTTGTTGTCAGGTTTGAAACTGTTCTCTCCTCTGCTGCTGTCAAGGAAGTGATCCTCCTTTACCCCATTCACATCCAGTCTTCAGTACATCCACTTCTACTCATCCCACCATCTTTATCCCTCAGTCATCTCTCTCCCTACCTGTCTAACATCCATATTTTGAGATTTTGCTGCATTTCATGCCAGGCTTGTGCCATGTAAAAAATCTGTTATTTTAAGGCAGATCATTGTCCCTTCCTAACCATAACCAAGTGTTGTTTTTTATTTGTTTGTTTGGCTTAACCTAACCCAACACATTGTCACTCCAACCTCCTCACATATCGATGTTTGGTCAACAACAACTAACACACATGGTTACATTTTGACAACACACGCTCATGGTTGGGTTTAGGCAAAAAAGCATGTGGTTGAGTATAGGAAAAAAAGAATAAGGTTTGGCTTCATACCAAAAGTGAACACTGGCCTCCCTGGTGAAAGTTGGTAGTTGTTGGACCCATCCATCATATCTCCCGCCTACCCTACTCAGACTTTCACCCCCTCAACTTACATTGTTGTCCAGTCATGCCCCCCCCCAATGCTGCTGGGTGCCAGTACAGAATAACGTTAGCTGGTTGTGTATCATGCCAACATGAAAGAACAGCTTTTTTCATTGGTGTCTGAAGCTGAAAGTCACCGACAAAGCACCAGTATTCGACAATTTTGGGGTGAGAATGGGTTGCCTGACCACATGTTAACCATAGTATTGTTGAAGAGTAAAGAAACATAAATGTTCAATATACCCACTACACAATAACTATTGTAACTAACTGTGGTTTGTAGAAACGTACAATGCCAAAATATTTCCTGGCAACTGGGTTGATATTCACTTATAAAGATTCTCACTTTGGTCTATTTTACTCCCAACAGCTTCATTCAGAGAGTCCAAGATGCCAAAAAAATCCCATTGAATGACTGATGAATCTTACAGTGGATTGTAACACTCTGTTTCTCATCCTACATGCCACACCACACTGTAAGCAGTGACAGACAGACCAGTCATTTTGCCAGTCCTCTTTAGTTTGGTTTCTTCAACTGTTTGCTGGCTCCTTCGCCACCTCTGATCTGCTTCTGTGTACTGCAGAGACGACCTCGCCTCCCGTCCAGGACGTTTCCTATGTGAACACTTTATGTCTCTACTTCTTTTCAGCAGCTCTGTCTGTGCAGTCTCTTTTTTTCATCTGATGTCCCTCCAATTTACCACCCAACCATGTCTGGCAACTGTTGTGATTTGTATGGTGCCGCAGAGCAACACAAATGTCAAAACAGTGACACCCGAGCCGCACCTAATGCCTGGAGAGAGGTTTGCTGTTTGGCAGAGAAGCAGAGGAGGAAGGTGAGAAGGCAGGAGAGAGGAGAGAAGAAAGATGTGAAGAGAAAGAGAGGGAGAGAGAGGGGTCTCTTCTTAAGGCTGGAGGTGAATATGAACCATGGTAACTCAACATCATATTTGTCTGTATTCTCATAGCTGTGGTGTTCCTGTGATGCACTTACACTGAAGGTACCAGAGATCACCTGTCAATCAAACAGCATGGCTGGCTTTGTGACTGCATGTGTTTTTCTTGTTTGTAAATGTGAGTTTCTGTTGGTGGAAACTAGCTACTTTTTGTATCATCTGTATTATTTTTATAATTTGACGAGAGGTCCACTGATGTAACCACAGCTGTTTCCAGTCACCTCTCTGTCAGCTCTGCTAAATTGGTGCTAAATTTGTGTTAAAATTAGGCTTCCATGTTGATTTTGCAAGTTCGGGTTGTGTTTTTTGTGGTTTGCTTTGTACGGTGGTGGCATGTGGCTGATGCTGATATGACAGAGCAGAGGACTCTGGGTAGAGGAGAGGAGGTGTGTGCTGTACGGTGAATTAAAAACTGGCTTGATGGTGAGATTGGGAGGTGCTGTCCTGTTCCTCCTGTGGATCACTGCTATACAAAGTTCAGAGCCGGCTGCAGATCAGAGCTGCCTGTGTTCGGGAGGAGCAGCAATGCAACCGTCTTGTTGGGGTCAGGATGTGTGGGCAGTTAAATCATTCCACAGCCAGAAACCATGGATCACCAGAACCATCCAGAAACATGGACAATTATGAAGCAGCAGCCAAAAAAGTGAGGGGATGCAAAAAAGAAAGACTAAATTTCACTGCACAAGTTAAAGCAACTGATTAGCGTTGTACCTTGTATAATTCCAAGTGACAAATAAATGATTGATTGTATAAACCAAAGACTTCTTGACCTCTCCTGTCATGTTTGTTTTACATCTATTGATTGGTTGTATGCTGTTATATAATCTCTAGCAAAAGATATCTGCATATGTATGCAGAATTTAGGCAATGAGCTAAGCTTTTGGTATTGAAAGTGTTCTAATTTTTCTTTGTAGTCCCTTTGTAGTCCAAGTAGTATTGACCAATCATGTTTGAGTGACAGGTTAACAGTATGAAAAGGCCCCAAAACGCGTTGTCAGAACCCCTTGACTATCGTTTTTTTTCTTCTTTTTTTCTTTTTTTGAGTGAGAAGAATTGATCTCATGCTACAAATCTGATGAAATGGGCCCCAGATTTATCATAATAATAGGTACATCATAATTAAAGGTACATTACCAACAGTTTGCTTGACAATGTTCAGCCTTTTCTCACAAATTTTTCTACTAAACATAATCCACCCAAATTTGTACAAATCACATGTATTTTGAAAGGCTGCGATCACATGACCAATGCACTGATGGCTGTAAACAAGGAAGTAGGGCTGTCCCAAATGATTATTTTTCTTGCAATTAATCTAGCAATTATTTTTTTGATTAACTGACTAATCTAACGGTTCATTTTTTGATTTGTCTAACGATTATTTTTTCGATTATCAATTATTTTTCTATTATTTGATTAATGAGGCAATTTAAACAATATGAATACCAAAACATTTCTTATTAACATTAACATTTATTGAAACATCAGTGTTTCCCCTACCATTGTATAAGGGGGGCAACCCGCGCCCCCAACAGCACTGTGTACACACTACACAGTCAATGGAGCAGAGCCAGGCGTTGTCATGTAAATAACAAATTCCAGCACTTGAATAGGCCATAGCACAATAGCACAGCACTGCTACCATTTTTTTTGTTTGAACCGTAGTCGATGCGTGCCCCAGCCCTACAAGGAAGCAGTCTTGAGTTATTTTGGAAGGCTGCGATCACATGACCAATGCGCTGAGTAGACAAGGAAGAGGTCCCATAGACATATATACATAGACGCCGCATCGACTGCCTGAGCGCGTCCTCGCCGGCCGCCATTTTGGATGGGTCTCGCTTCGCCTCCACAGTGCATTCACTTCTATTGAGAAGGAGCTGTATGCACAAGTAAAATAGAATAACTCACTGAATTTTCAACTGATTTTCACGCAGTTTGGTTTGTTACAAACGGCACACATGTAGTTATGATACAGGATGCTTTCGTACATTAAAAATGCAGGATTTCATGCTTTAATACTTTCTGCAGATAGCAACAGCATGTTATTTAGGTCACAACACAGTGCTTTTATTCACCTCAACCCCAGAGTGGGATCTATATCTATCTATATCTATCTATCTATCTATCTATCTATCTATCTATCTATCTATATATATACACACACACACACACACACACACACACACACACACACAGTATTTATATACACTATATACACAGTATTTATATACTATACACCTCAACCCCAGAGTGGGATATCTATCTATCTATGTATATATATATATATATATATATATATATATATACACACAGTATATAAATACTGTGTTAATTTATAAAAACTGAATACACACACTAAATCAGACCCCCTCACCGACTGTAGAGACAAGACACTTGCATAGAACTAATTATTTTAACAATCATTAATTGTGGAAAAAGAAAGAGACGACTGGTTGCTCTGTATAATCAAATGTAGACAAAACCTTGTGTCAGGTGCTCTTGGCAAACAGGAAACAACAGGATCCACAGGAAGGTAATCGAGGCACCCCAGAAAATATAAAAAAAAACGAGGAAGCAAATATCAAAAAACCTTTATTGTAGTGGCTAAATCATTAAAAGAGCCAACATGTTTCAACCACTGCAGGTCTTTGTCAGGGCTTTCAGAACATGCAACAGAGGTATTGCGCCACCCATATAGTAGCAGGAGCCAATAGGAGGCCATCACATGACCCAAATAATGACATGGCAGGTGAGACAAATAAAAACAATAATGAAAAAATAGCAAGTTAATAAAAATACAGATTGACATGAGATGAGATAAGATACCTGGAAAAAAATAAATGTAAATGTATATACATGTGAGAAAAATGGTGAAACCTGTAGAGAACATGACAATTCATTAAAAAAAAAACATGTAAAATCTATATCCTCCTCGAGACCAGAATACTTTCCCTAATTGTAACACTATATTAGGATATACTAGATGTCATTTAATGGCAGAACAAATACATTCTTGTCAACCTTGACCAATACCACATATTGGATATGGAGAAACAAAATGCATTGGCAGTGTCTGGTTGTGTGTAATGGGGAACTAATTATCTTGCAGTAAGGCTGCTTTAAACCTTTGATGACATTGTCACAGAACATTTGTATTAATGCACTGTTTTTATTGCCAGCACAGAGAAAATGATTATGAGAAGAATGAATCAATGGTTTGTTTTGTTTTCTATGAGAAGTCAGTTAATGCATGGTAAATTTGGTCTGATCCTGGCTCAAAAGTATTTAAGTATCCAGTTTTAGATGTATTTGGAGCATCCTCTGTGAGCTGTTGGAAGTGTTGCCCTGGTAACAGCAGTGTCTTTATATATTGTTAATGTTTTTATAAATAGTTCTTCTTGGATTTGGTGGACCGGAAATTAATATCACTGCATGGAAGTGCTGTTGTGACTGTATATTCATCTAGGCGGCAGAAACCTTTATTGTTTTGTCTCTCCATTACAGGCACAAACATGGGCTTGAAACATTTGCACCCACCATCTGCATGTACGTCTGTACAATTGTGAACGCTATGAGAGATGATATCTCAAATGGCAAAGAAGTAAAAGAAAAATGGTTAAATGATATTCTTAGTTCTTCAGTTCTCTGAGAACACTTTACTATTCATGTCCTCAAAGAGCATCTGTTGTTGCTTTGGTTTCATCTACTGCATGCAGTGAACTGTCTTAATGAGCTTATGTGTTGTGTGCACCAAATTATTCTATAAATTAAAAGGTGTTGAAAGTAATGTCAAACTTGCACAATAGATGTAGGTGAGGACATGCTCGACTCAGACGCACCATGAATTTAAAGTAGTGCATGGCTTTAATGAGCATGTTTTTTTTTGTTTGTTTTTTTTCCACAGCGGTAATGTAACACTGTTGTTAGTTTTTTAACCCCTTCACGCATACAACTATTTAAAAGCAATTTTCTTGTATTTGCATGGGTTTTGATGCTATAGTTTTATACCAGCCACTACAATTTAGCCTTGTGCATCATGCAATACACTGCCCCCTACTGGCCAGGAATTATACGTGCAACACAAATCTCTCAAAACCAAGATCGTTGATGGAATGCAGAAATGCGCAGCTCATCTTATTCTTACACCACTTATTTCACTATTGGTGTGGGTCACTGTAATGAAATGATGGGTGATAAGAATGATGTTAGAACTATGAAACCTTTTTGAGATTTCTGAAGTGCTTGGAGGCTTTTCTGTAAAAAGCCATTTTGATTTTGGTTTTCATTTATAATGCCTTGTGCAATAACCTAAATATGAGTCATTTGTACTTTATATCTCCATAGAAGAATTTTGTTTTTTATTTTTCAATGACTAGAGCTAGGTCTTGTCCTGTGTTGTATTGTGTTTTGTTTATTGTTGTTGTGGTTGGTGTTGTTGTTGTGGTGGTGGCAGGATGGTTTCAATGATTATGTACTGTCATGTATGTAGTACTGTTTTTGGTGTGGACCCCAGGAAGAATAGCTGCTGTTTTGGCTGCAGCTAATGGGGATCCTAATAAATGAAATGAAATAAATGAAATCTTGCCATCCTTCGATAATTGGGAGCCCCTTGTACTTACTGTACATAAAATTTGGTAACATCAAGTAACATTAAAGGAGTAATTTAGTTGTTTAAAATTCCAAGTATCAAAATTATGTTCAGGCAGCATGGTGGTGCCGTGGTTAGCACTGTCGTCTCACTGCAAGATGGTTCTGGGTTTCAGACCACTTGCCAGCTGGGGAGTTTGCATGGTCTTCTGTGACAGCATGGTTTTTCTCGGGGTTCTCCGGCTTCCTCCCACAATCCAAAAACATGCAGGTTAGGTTAACTGGTGATACTAAATTGCCTGTAAGTGTGAATGTGAGCATAAATGGTTGTCTGTCTCTATGTGTCAGCCCTGTAAGAGTCATCCAGTATGAACAGGGATATGCTCCAGCAACACCATGACCCTTGACCCTTTAAACTCTGCCATATAAACAGTCTGCCAGTGCATATGTAGGTATTTTGTAAAAAATTATCAGATTTTTAAGATCTGTACAACCTAAGCTAAAACATTATGTTATTCAGTATACCATGACTATTGATAAAGTATTGAAATTGCCATAAATTAAAAAATACAAAACAAAAACAAAACAAATTGATCCAAAAAGACCTGCCTCTCTGGTGCCACCACACTTTATAACTGTCTTTAGGACTGCTTGTAGCATAAAGCTTTAGCTTTCTGTTGAGGAAGAAAAAAAAAAAGAAAAAAAAAAGCTGTCATAGTGTTTATTTTTGATCGATTTTAAACAGGATCATGTCATTACTACGTTTTTTCCAACCTGGTGTAACTTTGCTGAAAACCGGCACTTGGTCAGTGGCTTCTGCTGTTAGACACAGACAAAAAATGCCGGTGCCCGGCAGCATCAGGGGGAAACGCAGTGGGGCTACAATGAAAGTTAAGGCGGCGAAAGTTCGAGTATGATTGACCGGAGGAGTGTTTCATCCGCGTGGCTGGTGTTTGCTTCCTCTGTAGTTGTAAAGCCAAACCATGTTCTTTTATCCTAAACCCAACCACGTGCTTTTGTTGACTTAACCCAACCCTGTGCGTGCAACCCCTTGGCAAACATAACCATGTGTGTCTGTTGTTGAAGAAAAAAAAGCCAATTCTCAGTGTTATAACAACATAGTGCATTTGTTTTGAAAGAGACTATATGTAAACTGTACATTTCCTGTGAAAAAGGAAGCGTATTTTGAAAACACACAATGCATGTAAAAGGCTAAAATTGACATGGCGTCCCAGAACATCAACAGCCAACGCACCCAGGGTACCTTGCACGTCACATCTCCACATGGCAAGTCCATGACCAAACACTGATATGAGACGAGTTCTGAGTGAGAACGTGTTGGGTTTCCCTGTCTTTTGGATCACAATAGCATGAAGTAATGACTTCATTGCAAGCAGACAATGTGATGATGCGAAAGACAGAAGTCTTAGCTTTCTGTTGCAAAAAGAGTGAAAGTTCTAGCTCTTATAGTTATTTATTTTTAGAATGCTTTTTAACAAGATCATGAAAACAACAACCCCCTGCAGACGCCTGTGGGAGCTCCATTTTCAGAGAGTTAAAGGTTTATTAGTATTTAACATGTCACGCCTTTGAATTGCACCAAATTTACAATGCACATCCTTGGAACCCAGGAAATACACCTGGCACGTGTGAAGTAGATATGATGTACGGTTCTTGAGATATGTGAAGGACATACAAATGTAAATACAGACCAACAGAGATTCCTTGCTTTACAGTTAGTGTATATTAAGAGTGTGCATGCCCTGAAAGTGTGAGAGATTCAGTCTGGCACTCTGCAAAGTGCAGTTGATGAGTACTGGCCAGAAGGGTGTGGAGGGGGGCGATAATGATCAAGACCTTGTTGCTGAGGAAGCATTTCAGCATGAATAGGACAGGGAGATAGAGGTCATCAGAAATCATTTAACATAAAACCAGACTGAATAAAATCACAGCGGTCAGGGGCACTTTGATTTTTCATAATGGGAAAGGAAATGGGCCATTCAGTCACCTCAAATCACTCTAAACACGCTGCATTAAGAAAACACATTTTTCACTCTTGTAAAAATGTCTCACTGTTTGGATGCCAACATTATTTTCAATCAATAGAGCAGTGATGCTTGTGAAATGACATTTTGATTATGGCACAACATAATAGGAGCATTTTCATAAGTGCAATTGTACATTTTGTAATTTTGAATAGCGGAAATTATGAGTGGCACAGAAAAGGCTCAAATGGAAAGGTGCAGTAAGTTATAGCTGCAGCAATTTATTGATTAACATACTGCAAACAAAGAGCTCCTGAGTGGGCCTGATATTGTATCAGAGAATGAGTGCTTCACCATGAGATGCAGCACTACCTCAAAACTGTCACAGCGACTGCAGGATAGAAGCTAATGATGATCAAGATGTCCTGTATTGTTTGATGAAATGCTGCTTTTCATGTGACATATCACATATACTTCTCTATATGTATAGTCAGTCAGCATAAGTCAATACAGTACATTTTTTTTAAAAGACTAAAAAAGAGAAAAAAATATATGAATATATGAAATTGAAAATTAAAAAATGAGTGTGAGACTTGAGAATTTTTTTCCCATTTACTGACACTAGCATAATCACTATCATACCTCCTGCCACTTGAGACAAATATATATTTTTTTTTTAAAAATTATTATATTTCATGAAGAAACATCAAAATTATGAGAAGAAGAAGAAAAAAACATGGTTGTGTTTTATTCTACTTTGGGTAGTGGTATCTGAAAAACTAAAGCCCTTTTGAAATCCAAATTCCACCTAGAGAATTATAGAGACACAACTCTGCAGTTCCCTACCAGCTTTTCAGGCTCTCTCAGCTCATTGCTTCAGTTGTACAACCCCCAACTTTACTGTTTTGGTTCAATGTCAGAGTTGTTGTTGACTGAAGTGAAAAAGCTTTAAAAAAACCCCACTGTACCCTATCTGCTCCACAGCCAACAGCAGACAGACACAATTAGAGACAAATTGGTGAACATAGTGGAGCATTTAGCAGCTGAAGAGACAGATACTTTTCAGGAGTCGATGGAGACAAAATCAGGTCTTATAGAGAGTGAATATTGGATGTAGATATATCAAAGATAGATAAATCATCATGGCTCCAAATAAATGCTTCAGTTGTTGTATGTATTGCGGTTTGACCAGCTGAGTTGCAGGTGACACCAGCACCTTGAGCTGAGCTCAGACCAGCCAGTTCACTCCGCTGCAACTTTTCTCTTCAACATTTTTAAAAGTTTTTGTCTTCTTGTGAATATTTGGTCTGAGCTGGACATTAAGAATGTGGTCACACAGTACAGATTGTATTTACACCTGCTGAGATCTGATCACAGTGCCAGCCTGACCACCCCAACCATGGTCTGGCTAAATCATTTGCATTTAATCCCCATTGCATTCTGCATGCACTTACATTTTACATTGCATACATTTTAAAATATTCAAACAGATTGCATTTGTAAATGTGGATTCTCTTTCTCTCTCTCTCTCTCTCTCTCTCTCTCTCTCTCTCTCTCTCCCTCCCTCTCCCTCCCTCTCTCTCTCTCTCTCTCTCTCTCTCTCCCTCCCTCTCTCTCTCTCTCTCTCTCTCTCTCTCTCACTCTCTCATGGCCTTGGTTGCTCCTAGCCTTCGGTTCTAGCTTCCTCGCTAAGTGTCCGAAGCATTTGTGCAGTGACTAAACCATCTAAAGGCGGTCCATTAATTACCGACACACTGGTCTCCCATGGCTCTGAGAAACCAGGCTGTGAGGGATGGAGGGAAAGACAGAGGGAGGGGTGAGGAGGGAGAGAGAGGGCAGAATCCCAGTGTGGGACACCAGAGATATTCCTGCTGGTCTTTTCAGCTCAGACCAACATGGAATCTAATCTTAACTCTTTACTATCTGTGGCAGCTAACTGAGCTCAGAATATATGAGTGTGCTGTCAGTCATCAGTTTTTAAGACTTTATTCATGTCACAGTCCTGCATTCTTCTATTTTGAGATTTTATTTTTTATTTAATCAATTTAACTTCGAGTATATTTACATAGATGCAGAGAAGTTACATTGTATTATGAATACATTCATACAAAGTCATTTTCATTTCACATTCATTAATTTACCTGTGGTGCCGTATATTCTCAAATATTCTCATTTACTGACCTAAACTGCTGAACGAACAAGTCCTCCATACTATTAGAGACAGCCCTCCTTCTCCTGTTAAATACTGTAGAGGAATCATATTTGAGTAAGAAGCCTCCCTGTTGTCTGATCCTCTCTCATTTTAATTTCTTGCTGATGCTGTTTGCTGTTAACGCATACTCAACATTTCCTTCATGTTTACCTGTTCTCTTGATAAATTGAGTATAATGTACATTTCTGCAGCATTAATTCCATCAGCACAACAGCAGAGTCATGTCATACTTATAACTCTGTAGCTCCCACTTTTTCTTATCCGACTGTTTTCATTCATTCGTTATTTCCTGCTGCTTCCACTTTGCCTTTTTTTCACAGGTACCTTCAAAAAAACATGCAGGTGCATGCACAGGTGCTTCACATTAATGTAAAGGCCTCCCAGTGTCCCAGATGGCATAATAGAGTGCAAAAACTCAATTCTAAGTGAGTAGGACACTGTTATATTTAGATTTGAACTCTAGTCTGACTTGTTTTGAATATGTGTTTTCTATTGCTGACTATGTAAGGCAGTTCGACTTAATTAAATGTCACCTCCCTTGGCTTAATTAGCAGTTTTATCTTATTTGGAGCTATGTTTAACTGGTTACAAGAGACATATCTGCTACAGGAGCTCCACTATGCTTTGACACTAATTTAAGCTCTCTACTTTCAGGACAACATCTTACTTCAAGTCTTTTAGCTTGCGTAAAGTTATGTTGTCAACTTTATTTTGAGTTGAAATGTCTAATTTCAAGTTTCAGACTTTTGTTCACTAGGGCTGTAGTCAACCAAAGAAAATCTTGGTCAACTAAAGTTGCACATAATCTTCAACTAATCAATTAGTCCCCCCCCATGCTAATGTTATTAGCACAAGTCTATTGCATTTTACATTGTATAAATTAGCCTAGCGTCTAGCGATCTTTTGCTCTTCTCATATGAGACCAGGGACAACAGCAACATTTAACAAAGGTAACGGCACATAATTTGGCTCCATTACAACTCACAGCATTCACCGACAAAACAACCGTCTTACACTAAATACGTTTTCCATGCAAATACAACATGCTAACGTTATTAGCGGCAGCTTATGGCATTTTACATTGTATACATTAGCCTAGCGACGAGCGGAGATTTCCTCTGCTCATATGAAGCCAGGATAAATCCGAAGTAGAAATCCCTGAAGGATAAATCACACACAGGACTTAAAATGCTATTTTAGTGGAGGCTTTACTGTCTTCGCAATTCATTGTTTCTTATCTGTGAAATACAAGTAAATACAAGCTTCTTTTCCACTGAGGGAAATGGTGTCAGCTTACAGAAACAGACAGGAGGTCTGCGTCACCGCAACGCTGAGCGTCAGGGTTGGCGAGTTCAACTTTGTGTCAACAATGGGGGTGTTTTGAAAACACTCACAGGTAACTTAGCCTGTCCCCCCGCCACAGGAAATAATGGATTAATCCTGGAAAGCTGCTGATGTAGCACTTTTCTCCATATGAAAGTAACACAGCGATTATTCATCTAATGAGAATTTGGTCGGACGAGAGCATAGCGATGATCGATTAGTCGACCAGGAGACTACAGCCCTATTGTTCACATAACTTCATGTTTTTTAACCTGTCACATTGATACAAATAGTGCTTCAGATGTTTTATGTCCAATTCAGTACAGTACAAACCTGTAGACCTAAGACCCCTCTCTGATGGACATAAAGGGAGCCCATTCAGAACCCTGGTTAACTTTCCCCTTTCCTGTTATACTTACATATGCCATGTATTTGGCTTGTCTGACGCATACCGGCAGGACAGGAGCAATGTTGACTGACAATTTTGTCATTCTCTGTCTCAATGCAAACAATGTCAGGATCTCCCATTTGTATTGAGACGGGATGCCTCCATTTGCTTTGTTTTGCCTTAATCACTAATGGTAAGTATTTGGTAAGGGCTATTTTCACCCTATTGCAAATATCAACATATTGTTATTTGTACCTGGGTAAAATTAGAAGCAAATGCTATTTGTACCCTGGTGTATATAGCAGTGTATGCTATTTACACGCACCCGGGTGCAAATAGCAATGTCACCTAGGTGAGCTACATAGCTATCTATCCTACCATAACAATGCAACCATGCCAAGTGTCTTTTCTTTAAGCAGTTTTATGGTGCGTAGACACTACACACGTCGCCATTGTGAGCATTTTGACTTCTGCGGTGGTGTGTCTGTGTCACTCTGCAGTTACACCTCCAAAACACTAGTTGGCAGTGGAGGTTTCTGTGAAGCGCTGTAAAGTTTAGTTGATTCAAAACACACCCAAAACACACGTTAAACATGGCTTAGTAGAGATGATTTGAAACACAAGTACACAAATCAGCTTCACTATAACTCGCAGGATTCACAGACAAACACTTGTGTTAATCTGGACACATTTTCCCCACAAATACAACATGTTAACGTTGTTAGTGCCAGCCTATGGCATTTTACATTGTATAAATTAGCCTAGCAGCTAGTGATCTTCCTCTCTTCTTATATAAAACCAGGGACAGTAGTGACATCTAACAAAGGTAACGGCACACAGTTTTGCTCCATTGCAACTCACAAAGTTCACTGACAAAACAACTGTCATGTACTAAACACTTTTTCCAAACAAATATAGCATGCTAACATTATTAGCACAAACCTATGGCATTTTACATTGTATAGATGAGCCTAGTGGCCAGCGATCTTTCCCTCTTCATATAAAACCAGGGACAACAGCAACATTTAACAAAGGTAACGGCACACAAATTGGCTCTATTACAACTCACAAGGTTCACCGACAAAACATACTAAATGCGTGTTCCAAACAAATACAAAATGCTAACGTTATTAGCACAAACCTATGGCATTTTACATTGTATACATTAGCCTAGCGACGAGCAGAGATTTCCTCTGCTCATATGAAACCTGGATAAATCCTGAAGTATAAATCTCTGAAGGATAAATCACACACAAGACTTAAAATGCTATTTTAGTGGAGGCTTTACTGTCTTCACAATTTATTGTTTCTTATCTGTAAAATAAGAGTAAATAAAAGCTTCGTATCCACTGAGGGAAATGGTGTCATTAGGCTATACAGAAACAGACACTAGGTCTGCGTCAGTTAGGTTTTTTTGTACGCGTAAAGTTTGTTGTCACATGTCATACAAGGGTGAAAATAGCCCAGCTGAGAGGCCAAGGCTATTTATACTAGGGTGCAAATAGTCACTCCGTAAATATTTCCCTTCATCTCATATTGGAGTCCTTACCATCTGCTTCTTGAAGCTATATTGCCTGAAGCCCAAAAACTATCTAATAAACACTGCGGCATCAGGCTAAACAGGATAAATGGCATTGCCAAATGCTTCTTTTACTCAAGCTTGTGTAACCTATTGCAACAGTGGAGAGATAGCATCATCTCAGAGTAGGTGTCTGGTCATATTTGCAGTGATGTACTATTAACCTCCTGCTGAACATTATTTATATCTGGACCTATCAGTTAACATAGGGAAATGCTGCAGATACGCAGGTTCACACTCAGCCAATAAGCTCAGACAAAGTATAATCTTGAATACAACCATTTGCTCAACTTGTGCACAGAGGAGTTAAATATGATGAAACTTGTTTCTTCTTGCATTTCCTCGGAAGAAACTCACCCTACTTTACAATAAACAGTGTAAAAGTGGATTGCAAGGTCATCACACTTAGACTCCAAAAATCCTTGATGAGAAACTTTCTTTCTTTGAACAATCAGTACAATCTTAAAACTAAACACAACATAATGTGATTTTTTTTTTTTTTTTTACAGTTTGTAGAGATGCTTTTTGTTTTTTCAGTGTACAGAACAAACCAGAAATCACACTGCTCAGAAACTTGGCCCTGAATTGTGCACTGCAGCAAGACTTTATCACTGAGCTCATGTGGATCATGTGCAGCTGCAGTCTGTTCCTGAGGTGTGAATTAGATTTTGCTGGAATGTGCTCTCGTTTGTGAAATGGGACACTTTGAAAATGCCACAGACTTCCCACCCTTGATGCTCTCGTACATTTAAGTGTGAAAATCTGATGCGGCACTTACGTATTATTTTTATTTTTTAATGTTTCCATATTTTTAGATGATCGCAAGCGCTTGATCACCTTTAGATAGGCTGTGGTGTTACTGGGCGTCTTTGGGTGTCAAAGGCGAAGAGTTTGTCCTCAGCTTGTTTTAGGCTGTGATAGCACAGTCAGGATTATTGAAGGGAAAACACAGGCAGCAGGCTGCAGAGGGGAGAGAGGCGCTCGCTTTTATTAGCTTTGCTATTGATCATGCTTACAATAAGATAACACAGGCAAGGGAAAATGGAATATGATACGTCCCGCTGCATTCGGAGCCATTTCCACAGTCACAGTGCAGCAGTTCATATATTTAGTCTCAACCACAGCAGGGCTGGACAGACCTTTTGATAGACAAGGAGGCAAATTCTAACACACAGCATGTGCATATCTAGAATATGCTCACAAAATGAATCTGCATTAATACACTTTACAGCCAAAAGTATGTGGAAAGCTTAACAAAGTTTGTGCAAACTCCACACAGAAGGGCTCCCCCATCCCGGGGTTCTAAACCCCCCCGCTGCGACTTTGAACCAGGAACCCTCTTGCTGTGAGGCAACAATGCTAACCACTGCACCACTGTGCCATAATGACAACAGTATTTAATAAAAAGCCAATCAAATGTCAATGTGGCAACGGGCAATGAACCTCAATTCGGATCACATCTGTGCCATACACTTGCATTGTCAAAGGCTTTGAGCATGCAATCGCACTCTGTAAAAATTGACATGAGCATAGGGCTATCCCTGCATAACAGCCTCTTAAGTCAAGCACAATTAAAACATCATTTTAAAACAATTCTATCAGCTGCTGCTAAATTGATTGAATGCTAAATAACAGCAGCAACCAAGAACTTTTTTTTTGTCATGTGTTAATCCAGAAACTAGGTGCACAGTTAGAAGCACATGCCTGTGTAACATATCACTATGCTGCAGCATTTCCATTTCCATTCACATACAGATGTGCTATGGTTGGAAAAAAATACTTTTCAATCATATATCGACAAAAGATGAATCATCAGCTTTTGTAAATTGACCTTTTGCCAATGCAAAACATTTGAACACTATTTTATTCTTGAATTCATGACTCCAGTCTGTTTGAGCTATGTATTTTTCCCCCTGTGAGGTAATGGTGGAATATCTGCAGTACAGCTAGAAGAGTGTGATAGCAGAAAATGTTTCATCTATTTGAAATGTCAATACTAAATGTCAGGTTTTGTTGTCAGTCCCTCACAATTAAAGAGCAAACTGCTTCTTTCTGGAGATGTCACTTTGCACCGATGTTAACAATCATACAGAGAGAGATCCATCACAGAGGAGTGAGAGCAGCTTTGTCACTGACAACAGTCTCAATAGATCAGAATGTCAGAGGCAACACATTCTCACTCCGACCTCGTCACATATCACGGCTTGGTCATGGATTTTCCACATTGACGGAAGACGTGCAAGGTAGCCGAACACGGTGTCAACTTCAGCCTGCATGCATTGTGTCTTTTCAAAATACACTTCTTTTTCACAGGAAATCAACAGTTTGCATACAGTCTCTTTCAGAGAATAAACATACTACTTAGGCACCATTCTGCAATTTTTATTTATTTTTTTCCCTTCAACAAACACATGTCGTTACATTTAGCCAAATCATGGACATGCTTAGCTTTAGGCAACAAAAGCATGTGGTTAGGTTTCGAAAAACATAACAGGATTTAGCTTTACATTCAATATCCTGCAAGTGAACACTTGCCTCCTGCGTGATAGTCAGTGACTGTTGGACGCATTCACCACCCCTTTCACCCCCCTACTTAAACTTGTAACTACCTTAACTTATGTTGTTGTCCAGCTGTGTTAACCCCTGACACCATTGGGCACCGGTACACACCAGTTTTCGGCAGCGTCTCACAGGGAAGTCACTGTCCAAGTGCTGGAATTCAGCGGCTTCGGAATGAGACCGAGTTGTTTGAGCCTGTGCCTGGTGGTCCTGATTTTTTGGACATTATACTCAAATGTGTTTATAATACTCTGGTATTGAGCAAGATGCCAGATTGAATAAGACACAAAATGTGTTGGATCTCCTTGCAGTCATTTTGTGTTTCTTTGCATCCTTTTGTGGTCATTTTACATCTTTTTTGTGTCTCTGGTTGTATTGTACATTAACTGTCATTTTGCATCTCTTTTGTTCTGGCATAAAGATTCTCAAAACACATAGGATTGGACATTTGAGGGTTTACTCATAAGAAAGCCAAAGAATTGGTACATCATGACAATTTATAGCGTGTGACAAACAAGCAGTATCAGTTCATAAACAAGCTTTCCCATACACACACTGAAAGGTGTTTCCTGTCACTTCAGCTCCTGTGTTCTGTCATTGAGATTCCAGTTCTGGGAACCTGAAAGCCTGCTTCCTCCCACCTTCCCAAATTTGAGTCAAGTCAAGGTATCATACACTAAACTTTGTATCTCTTTGCAGCTGTTAAGCACCTCTTAGTCACTTTTTGTCTCTTTAAGGTAATTTTGCATCTTGTTGTGGTTGTTTTGCATTTGCATTTTGTCCCAGAGCAGGACAACAGCAAAAATCTTGTCTTTTATCCCCTTTGAACTAAAATGACTTGCTAGTCCTCTGTTTTTAATAAATGGTGAGCTGTCTGCCTCCAACATGCCGAACAGCACTGGAGAAACACTGATTTGTCATGTGAAACTGGTTTATTCAATGTTTTCACCAGTTTTAATCACTTAGTCAGTTTGCTTTGGAGAGGGGGAGACCTCTAATTCAGCACCTGGTAGAACCTCCTGAACAAGAACACGGAAGGAATTCTAACCAGGGGAAGTTTCAGCTGTTTGCAATCTGCAGTCCTCACCGATAGATGCCACTAAATCCCCTTAAATCATACACACTTCACCTTCAAAGTACATGCACACCTGAGAGCTAATGCTGGCTCCCACAAAACTCCCCTAAATGCAATACCAGTCTTCATGTATACGTTTACATTAATGAAGATAAAATATTCATTTAATGCATCGATACAGCTATCATTAATCTTGTTGTTTACACCTGTTCTTTTTCTACTGTGACGTGTCAAAATGTAGAAAGCACTCAATAGAACGTGCATGAGCAGCATGGTAGACAGTGGAGGCTGGATCAGGAATTATAGATTGGCTGACATGTCCCGTTTAGCCAGACACAATACAGCAGAGACTCTTTTTTTTCAGCCGCTGCTGCTATATGCTCGTATAGCTCATTGTTTGATTGATAATCCTTTGCCTGGGCTCTGTTGTGTAGTATTCTGGGAAATGTGTGGAAATAACTGGCTGTGTCCCAGCTGTGTAAATGGAGCCAATGATTTTGGTCTCTCCCCAACTTGCTGGTTTGTCAGACAGCTGAGAATCTCCAGAGGGAGGAAAATAAATATGTGTGGAAGTGTTTGAAAGCGTCTGATCAGCACTGGAATCGCCTGGCACTTCACCAGGGTCACTGTTCACTGCTGACACATCACTACGCTCCCTCACACATGAAATGTGAGGGTGCGTGCATGTGTGTGTGTGTGTGTGTGTGCGTGCGTGCGCGTCTCCACACTGGACCGACTGGACCAACACAGCTCTGAAATCTCAGCAGACATCCTTTCCTTTTCTTGCCTTGCCTTGCCCTTCCCATCCAATGTCCTTCTTTCCTTTCCTTTCCTTTCCTTTTCTTGCCTTGCCTTGCCCTTCCCATCCAATGTCCTTCTTTCCTTTCCTTTCCTTTCCTTTTCTTGCCTTGCCTTGCCCTTCCCATCCAATGTCCTTCTTTTCTTTCCTTTCCTTGCCTTGCCTTGCCCTTCCCATCCAATGTCCTTCTTTCCTTTCCTTTCCTTTCCTTTCCTTTCCTTTCCTTTCCTTTCCTTTCCTTTCCTTTCCTTTCCCTATCTTCCCTTTTATTTTCTTTCACTCCTTCCCCTTGTTTTTCCCTTCCCTGCCCCTTCCATTTCCTCTTTACCCCTCTCTGTCTTTTCTTTTATTTTCCCTCATTTTTTCTCCACTCCATCTTTATTTTCATCTCCTGTCATTTTCATTCTTTTTTTCTCTCTCTCTCTCTTCTTTTTCCTTTCCTTTCCTTTCCTTACCTCTCCTTCTTTTCTTTTATTTCCCTTCCATTCTTTCACCTCTTTTTTCCTTTTCTTTCCTGCCCATTTCATTGCTTTGCTGTTTTCTTCCCTCCTAGTTTCCTTCCCTCTTCCCCCTCCCCTGTTTGTTTCTTCTCTTCTCCATGTCTTTGTTCTGTCCCTCAATTCTATTGTTCCCCTCTCCTTGTTTTTGTCCCTCTCCATTTCTTCTCTTCCTCCTTTCTTTTCATTTCATTTCCATGTTTCTTTTTCTGTCGTGCCTTCCTTTTCTCATTCCCCTCTCTTCCTTTTCTCTTCTCCTCTCCCTGTCATTTCCTTTCCACTCATCTTTTTTCTTTAATTCTCTTTCTGTTCCTTCTCTCTTCTCCCGCCCCATTTCTTCAGCCCTGTCATTTTGTCTTCTCTCTTTTCTTCAGTTCGCCTCTCCTCCTTCCTTATCCTCTCCTCTGCCTGTCCTTTTCTCCATTCTTATCTTCTTTCCTTTTCATCTCTTCATTTTTTTCTCCTCTGCCCTCTCCTGCATGATCTTCATCACACTCCTCTCATCCCACATTTTCTGTAATTCTTCCTCTCCCCTTTCCTTCTCTCATTTCTCCTCCCACTTGTCTTCTCTCTTTTTCTTATTTCATTTTCTTCTAATCTTTTATTCTCCTGCTGCTTCCCTTTTCATCAGATCTAATACATTTCTTATTCCATCTTCTTTCCTTCATTTTTCCACTATCTCTTTTTCCCGTCCGTAGCCCTTCACCCCCTTTCCTTTCGTCCCCTAGTTTTTTCCTTCCTCTGTTTTCTGTCCAAATCTCCCTCATGTATCCTCTTCTACTTCTTCTCCATTCTTGCCCTCTTTTATAATGCCATTTTCTCTTTTTCTCTTCTAATCTCATTGATCTTCTTGTTCTATAATTGTATTTTCCTTTGACTCAGACATTTATTCTACCTCCTCCTCTCCTTTATTTCTACTCTTTTTGTTGCTGTAGCCAATGCTTTCTATTTTTCGTCTGATCAATTTCTTTCTATTCCTCCCCTTCCTCTGCTCTCCTACTTTCCCCCTTCTCTCTTTTCCCCTCTTTTATTCCTCTCCTGCTCACTCCTTCCCTGTTATCTCATTTTGTCATCCCCTTTCCTCCCCATTATCTTCTCCTTCTCTCCTCCTCTCTGATCTCCTCTTCTCCCATTTCTTTCTTCATCTATCCTTTTTTCTCCTCTCCTCTCCTCTCCTCTCCTCTCTCCATCTCCGGGGCCACCTGCCAGAGGCTGCTGTTTGACCTGGATCACGGCGGTGCTCAGGGGCCCCTCGGCGCCTCACTATCGCCAGAAAACGAGTCGCTCATCTGCGACAGGGGCCGGCCTCCATCGATCCCTCCACGGCCCCGGCCTTCACGCTCAGCAAATCTAACATTTGTAGTGTTCATGAAGCTAGTGATGTCTCTGAGGTATATACACCAAAGACTGCTGCGGCCCTCACACCTGCTCTATATCCACCTTCATGCCCACATTTATTCCTCTTCATCTCCTCTCCTTTCAACTCCTTCTCATTTGTTTTTGCTTCACCTCCTCTGTTTTCCGTTTATCTCTGTGCGTTTGCTCCCTCTAGGTTTATTGATGTGGGCTTTAAATTAAATCAAATTAAAATTCACATATCGACGAGTCTGTTTCTTCAGGCCTCTGTAACATAATGGATTAAACGCAGCCTGTTTGATTACATATTTATTGTAGGATTGGTCAATATTGCTCTGGATGTGGGAATCCCACAACACATTGATTCTAATGAGATATTTTCAGTATTTTTCCTCTTCTTTTTAGTATATAATCGATATCCCAGGAGGCTCAAGCTGTGTCAAACACAGAAGCAGGCTACCGGCAGCTGCAATCCATAATAAATGCATATTGGCCTTCAAAAGCCAAACATGTCAGGCCCTTCCACCCTCACTGAGGTCTGGAGTCAGGCTGTTCAGTCAGTAAACAGTGGATGTTATTTAACCGCTTCTGCAGATAGACTGACCTTTAGTTAATTTACTGGCATGGACTCAAACTCATTCAAATAAAGAGGCACCTTGCATTAAGATGTGCTTTATACCTATGTTGTATCTAAGTATGATTTTACTTGAGTACATTTCCATCTGGTACTAAAACACGTCTTCATTGTCCACATAGAGATCCAATCACTCTGTCTAGTTCTCAGAACCTTCCTGTCGTTCATCCTTGTTGAATGTATGAATGTTGCCCATAAATGGCTCGGCTGCATATGAAGTTTCACTTGTATACTTTTCGTTGGACCAAATTGAAACAGACACTTCCACAAGTGTCTTGAATATCAATAAGCCAATTCTTGTGTTTTTTGCTAGCAGCTTACCTAGCTAACTGGCCAACATGTTTTCATCGCAACTTGTCACATGTCACTGCTTTGTCACGGGCCCCGGGGCCGAATTATTAAAGACCGTAGTATTGATAAGCTCAGACGTTTACGGTTCTGCTGTCAGTATTGGAGAAATTCAGAAGATATATTTCTTGGTCATTTAGGTTTCATATATGTTATCTTGTACAGTTTTTATCTCTCCAACGCCGTTTCTAATTTGCAATAAGATTAAGACATTAATCACTGTTGCACTTTTGCTATTCAATCCAGAGGAGAGTCCTCTGTGTCGGAGCCTCACAGCCTGCTGCGTTTGTGAGGGGTGGGGCCAGCTCTGCCACTCTGTGTCACACACACACAGAGGCCCTGCTCTCAGTGACAGTGGCGGTGTGAGCAAAGCGCTCCAAAGTTTGGTTATACTTCACAAGAGTTGATGCTTACACTGCTTATAGGCAAAAGTTCAACAACATCTGCATGTAAGGGCAGAAATATGACCAACCTTTGGAAACATCTAGTAAAAGTGCATCACATATGGGTGGAGAAAGGCACCGTTTTCGATCGCCTAGCTCATAGTTCATCTCCTGTTACCACATCCACCTCAGATATTATATAGTCTTTCATAGTAACTTATTCAGGTTTCTGAGGTTACTACCAGTTTTTTGGGGAGTTTTTCCTTATCTGCCGTGAGGGTGTAACTGTGTGCTGTAAAGCCCTCTGAGGCAAAGTGTAATTTGTGTCATTAGGCTTTATAAATTAAATTATAAATATAATTTGAATTCAAAACAATGCTGTAGCAGAATGTTTATTTATATACTGTACTTGCATACTTGGAAACAAAGCAATGTTAATTCTGATCTTAATTTGTTTAATTTCAGACAAAATTGTTGTCTGACAATATTGTTCTCGGTCCTAAACACCTCAGAAACTCTGTCTGAATATATAGTCTCTCTGGATGGCATTGTACTGGCCTCTAGCACTACCGTAGGAAACTTCAGTCATATTTGATGAAGATAGGTCTTTTAACTCCCATATGAAACAAACTTGAAGGACTGCTTTTTTTCACCTGCGTAACAGTGCAAAAAAATAGTCACTTCCTGTCTCAAAAAGATACAGACAAACTTCAACACATTTGTTACATTTATTGGCTGAGAGGCTAAATTATTGCAATTCTAATTACTAGGTTGCTTTGATAAGTCCAGAATTGAATTGAATATCTGTCTTCTTATTTACAAAGCTCTAAATGGTCAGGCTCCATCATATCTTACAGTGTGTTCACACCGGGCGCGAGGCTAATTTCTTGCGCGATAAGATTACATACAAAGTCAATGTAAAGACGCAAATAGACGCGAATTTGTGCCGGCGGCGCGAATGATGCGAATGACGCAACACGAATGGAGCAAACACGCGAAATTCGCGTCATTCGCCTCTTCACGCAAGTTCAAAATATTGAACTCGAGCAAAATATTCGTTTGATGCTGTGTTGGGGCAGCCTATCAGCGTTGAGATTTTCCTGTTATCACCGATGTCACTGACGTCACTGACGTGCGACTGGGATGCTCGCCCTCACTGCAGGTGTCTGGGTTATGGAGTGAGGAGGTCGGTCTGCCTGGTAAGTTTTGAAAATTGATTCCAACTATCGGCTGTACGTTTCTATCAACAAAGTTAGCACTAGCATTAGCCCCAGTTAGCACAACCGATGTAGCTTGCTTTCCGGCCGGCATACTTGTCTGATTTACTAGCGGTGTGAACACACTGTTACTTGCGCGAATGACTCATGTGAATGTCGCGAGTAAAAACAAATATTCCAGCGGTCAAACTCGCGCGAGTAGAGCGAGGCGAATATTTTACTCGCGCCCGGTGTGAACACACTGTTAGAGAGCTCATAGTGCCATATTATCCCACCAGAACACTGCGCTCTGAGAATGCAGGGTTACTCGTGGTCCCTAAAGTTACCAAAAGTAGCCAGAGCCTTCAGCTATCAGGCTCCTCTCCTGTGGAATCATCTTCCTGTTGTAGTACAGGAGGCAGACACTGTCTCCACATTTAAGACTAGACTGAGGACTTTCCTTTTTAATAAAGCTTATAGTTAGGGCTGGCTCAGACTTGTTTTAGACCAGCCCCTAGCTGGCATAGGCCTAATCTGCCAGAGGACTTTCTGTGATACACTGAGCCCCTTCTCCCCTTCTCTCTCTCCCTAGCAGATTCTGAAATGTTGGTTCTTCTTCATTTGCTGACATTCATGTGCTATTATTGCATGTCACTAACTTGGCATCCTCTTCAGAGCCTTTGTGCGCCACTGTCTCGAAGGTTCCATTGACTCGCAGCTACGCCTGGATTGTGGGTCGTGGTTGTGCTGCTGCCGTGGTCCTGCCTGATGCCTATGGCTACTGTTATTATTATTATTAGTCATACTTCTACTATTATTATACATGTTTGATTATTATTGTCTCAATAAGAGCACTGTTACAGTACCAGATCAATAAGCAGTATTGGTAAGAAGAGTAGTATTGTTAAAATCTTAGCAATACCCATCCGTATATGTCACCTTTTTGTTTGTGGACTTCCTTTTTGAAGCCACAAGTTTGTTATTTTGGCCACTGGCATCATGAATTTTTTGAGTTTGTAGTGACCATAATTGGACGAGAGGGTGGAGCTGTGGAGGAGAGAAGGGTGGATCTGAGTGACTGTGACTGTGGTGACACCTCATTGACAGCCAGCCATACATTATGCATAACTTTAAGCTTCACTTAAATGTAAACAGCATAGTTATGTAAGAATTCACCCCCCATACAGTTGTCATAAAAGGGGTACAAAAATGTTTTTTGTGCCAGGCTGTAAACATGTTTATTTCTGCTGTTAAGTTATTTGTGTTTTACATCATTGTCTACAGGGATTGACTGGTTTTTGGAGCCAGCCTCAAATGGCCGTTCAAGGAACTGCAGTTTTTGGCTTTTATGCATTGGCTTCATTTTTCAGTCCTGGAGGTTGTCGCTTACTCAAATTACATGACTAAGCTCTAGTTTTAGTTTCAGTGCACATTCTTCTTTCAATGTTCATATTCCTAAATTGTGTTTAATACTGTGCTTACAAAAGGAGTGACACAGCCAACCTGGAGGGATGTTGGTTCATCAGGCACAACAATCAATTTTTACCTTTTTCCTGCTTTATCCAGCTCTGAAAGATTAGGACACTGATGAAGCTGTTACCTAATTCACTGGTTGGCATACAGTAGGTGTGGTAACAGGCTGACTGGCTGGCTGCTGGGACTTGTTGGCTTGCAGAGTGTGTGACTGTTAGAACTGCTGCAGTGACCACACACAGCAGCTCTGTCTTGGTGGTGGATTTACTGCTCCGTCAGCCAGCTGCTTCATAATCATCTCCCTCCACAGCTCTGTCTCTCTCATTGCCTTTCTCTTTGTGGCCTTCATTAGCATCCAGCACTCAGCGCCTCCCTCTCTTTCTCTAGTGTCGTTTCACTCACATTTCATTTAAATGCTTCAGTTCAATTCACTTTTTCAAAGCACTCTTGAAAAGGAAGTGTCACTTTCAACACATCTGCCACAAAAACAAACAGTTGTGTTCTTAACATTATGTGTACGTTTCCCTTCCTTTTTCATAGTATGGATGCTCATTCTTGACCTTGAAGGCCACTTAATAGCTTCTAGAGCTCTTAAAAAGCTTGTATCAGCAAATATCTCATAAAACAACTACAATATTTAGCTTACCTTCAAAAATGTATGCTCTCGCATGACCAATTCTATATATCTATGCCTCATTTGCACTGCTTATTTTATGAATATCGTGCCACCTGACAGGAATTTGCATCTAATCTCATCTTTATATTGACTTAATATGTAATATGTAATTAATATATAATTCCCTCTCATTTTTATGTCTACACCAGAGTTGCTTGATTACTACTTTGATTACTTTTTGCAGTAACGAGTAACCTAACACATTAGTTTGCTGTTTGAGTAATCAGATACTTGTGTACATTTTCTACAAGACATCAGTTACTTCTGTCACTTTTAGAACGCTGGTCCTTCAGCTCCGAAACAGCAACGGCTGTCATTTGGTTCTGATAACGGAGATAAAGTTAAACCTATCAGTCCGAAAGAAGTCAAGAAGCTTGTGGCTCGCTATGTGGTAGAAGAAATGCTGCCGTTGTCTACAGTGGAGTCTGAAAAAAGGTGGAGGAGGACTCGCTGACAGACATGTCAGACTCAGGAGGACTTGCATTATGCCTGGTACACGCTACATGACTTTTTTGCCCGTTCTGAAAGTCACTATGTCACATTACACAATTGTGGAGTCATAAAAACGTGCCATGACTTGGCCGACAGACATGACACACTACACGATGGTACTCACGAATTATCCCTGGTCGTCTTTCACAATGTGTGTGATGTCATCAGGTTATTCTAGTCCTATTTTTATTACTTTTACTATTATTTGAGTCACTGTGTCTGTTCATGTGCCAGCTGAAATGTTGTTGTAGTCACCTAAAAGCATCAGCAGATGGCAGGAGCTACATTTGAAGTATCATAGGCAAACATTCAAGCTACTGTATCCTCCACAACCAAAGTTCTTACAAATATTTCACAGTAAAAGCCTATTTAAAAAATGAAGGGATTCTCTCAGCTGAGGTTATAAGGGGCTTTTAATTTGAAGGAGAATCAGGAAGTGTTGAGTTTGAAATGATGATGTAACGTGTTAACTTTATAAAGACAACGGGACCGGATATAAAGTAAATATATAAACACGCAGCGGGATTAATAAATAACGGACCGTCTATAATGTAGTCTGTTTCAAATGAAGCTGGGAGCCTCTGCAGTTGTGGTGAGTAAAAGCCCCGCCGCTATTTGTTAATGTTATTACTTTATGTCCGACCGTGAGGATGTACCATTGTTTGCTAGCTTGATGCTAATGACAGTAACGTTAACTCAGCGGGTTGACAAAGTGCCTCTGCTGTTTCACACCATCATTTCCCCCTTTTACTCTGTGTGGTAACATCCCTAGAGGAAATATTAAAAACGCTGGGGTGTTGTTGTCATACAGTTGTTTACGGCAGCAGATTGTTCTGTGTTTCTACTGGTCAAAGTGACGGCTGTGATGGGAGAACTGGATCTCAGTGAAGGGCAAGTGGTCCATGTTACAAACCCAGCTCGTTAGGGAAAAGGGAAGTAACACACAACCCGATGGATGGATTGCAAATTAAAGGTGTATTTATTTATAAAGACAAATGGAAATTAATAACAAAGCCAACAGAAAAGGGCCGCCAGGTGCTGTCAAATTAATAAATAAATATAACAAAAAAAGGACTCCTTAAAATAAAATGGAGCTATCTATCTAATGTCTAACATAAATCGTGAACAACAACAAATTAAGCAATCCTAAAACAAAACCTAACTGACTGCTCTAGTGAAGTGGTGAAAACAAAAATACAAATGACCAGCACCCCTAAACCTAGTGTTACTAAACAATGTGACAAAATCCTAACAGTGAGTGCAGGTGATCAAAATCAGTGGTGAAACTTACCCCTGGCCCAAATCTGGGTAATACACAACTCAAAACTAACGCTCACACTATACAGAAAGCCTGAACCACACGAATCAAGCTTCTAAGGTGTCTGCCACTGGCCACAGGGCACACCAGCCTTTTATATCCTTCCTCCGCGCTGTCACTCTCTGATTGGTGGAGCCCCGCACCAAGCCGCCGCACCAATCAGCCGCTGGGGAATCCACCCAGGTGCGGGAAGGACACGCCCGCTGGAGATGCGCCGCTGCAACACAGCAGGATAGCACACACACACGCAAAGTGGAGAACAGTGCCAGCGGCTCAAGGCCGTAACAGTCCACAACTTTAATTTTGGAGACAAAAAAATGTAGGCTTAGCGCCCTGTGGTCCATTGCCCAATAGGAAATGTAGAATACTCAAAAGTACTTAAAAAGTGCTTGAGCTACTTTACTCAGGCAGTAACGCAGTAAAGTAACTGGTTACTTTTTAAAAAAAGTAATGCAGTAAAGTACTTTGATTACTTTTAAAGTAACCCTTACCCAACTCTGGTCTACACCATAATGGCTCGTTACAGCAGTGTATGCCTGTCATACCAGAGAAAAAAAAAAAAAAAATCAGTACTATTATGTCATAATATGAAAACTTTATTGTGATAACGTTTTTCATACTATAACAACATATTTTCACATAATTCTGACATAGAAACTTATCAAGTTATAACAAGAGACTTTCCTTGTAATACTTATCTTGTTATAGCCTGAAACATTTAACGTCATAACATGATAACATATTGTTATCACATGAAACTTCTATTTAATTGAGGAAATAGTGTGCATAGAATAGATCAATGGGAGAATATGGCTCATTTACACGATCTGACATGATCTGACATGATCTACAAGTTCTACCTCAGTTCTACCAACTCATTTTCATCCCAACTCATCAAATGATGTCGCTTTGTCAGTGGACCTATAGGTGAAAATATAATGTGCTAGGTATCCTCCTGTGTCTGTCAGTTCTGGATGTTCAGGGACATTGTGTCAGTTGATGCTTGTTACATGCACTGTGTCTTTTCAATATATATATAATATAATACATTTCTGTTTCCTCAGGTTATATGCAGTTTCTGCTTGTTACATGCATGCAGACTAGGGGTGTGCCATAATAATGTTATCATTTCTAATATGAAATGAAAAATTTACATCGTGATAGCTGCAGTGTTTTAACTTGTTGACATAGTGACGTTATACTGTTACCCACGGCAACAACAAGCATGGCTGAGAGAGAAGTTATTACAGACTCTGCAGTGGTTCCAAAAAGAGCAGCAGCTTCAGTAGTGTGGAATAAACTCTGGCATCATTATGCCTGGGCGTAGTTATGGTATCATAACAGCCTGTCACGGGCTACAGTGTGATGATTAGAGGAGAAATGGCAGAAAGATACGATACACCCTTCCTACCCAAGGGGCGGCACTAACTTAAGCATATTAAATGCCGCCACACGCAATTGGATAGCACGATAGCCAATCAGAGCAAAAAACAAGGTGACGTATTCATTGCACTAAGCCCCATTTATTTGCCGACCAGTGGGGCTAACTGATATATTATGCTTTTGCTGTATCCCGTCGGCAAAACAGCAAAAATGTTCTTCCTGGAAGCGAGGGCTTCTAGGGCAGTATTCTGTTCCTCTCTCAAGGAAAAAGATAAGTGTAGTTGGCTTAGCGTTTCTTCAAAAGCTAAACTGAATGGACACGGTCCTTCGGTAGCTGCCATCTTGGCCTGTTTACTTTCCTCCTACGGCGCAGTGCTGTTGTCATCATGTTATGCCCGCCCAGAGCGGTCAGATATACTGATAGACCGATCTGATTGGTCTGATTGGTCCGATTGGCGATTACCCGGGCTCTGGTGGTCGGGGTCAGATTCCTGTGCAGTGCAAATTCGAATTTGCTAGGTGTGGGGCATCTGGATTTCCAGGTTAGTTTAAATATTAAATATTTTTTATCGTCAAGAATATTGTTATCACAAAAATACCCTTGAAATATTATGATATTATTTTAGGGCCATATTGCCCACCCCTAATACAGTTTTTTTTTTATTTTATTTTATTTTATTTTTTTTTTTTAATAAACTTTAAACTTATGTAAAACACTTTGTTTTTAGGTTTATTTCCTTAGATATAGGCAACAAAAGTCTGTGGATAGTTTAAATAGTTAGATAGTTTAATAGCTAAAAATAACTATGGTTGTAACTAATGTAATGTAGTGTTGCATGACATACGTCATGTGACATTAGTCACTACCCTAACATGTTACACATACTAGCACAGTACCTTAAAATAACTCCACTGACTCTTGGTTTCACACTGGAAATGAACAGCACACTCCTAGGTGAAAGTTTGGAGTATGTTTGACCCACCCACCTCCCCTGCTGCTGCCCTATACGGATTTTCTTGCTCTTTATACTATGGTAGTTGCTGCCGGTGTTACAAACTGCCACCAGCTGGTGCATTTTATACCACTGCAAAGGGTGCCTCTATGACTCTGTGTCTGATGCAGACCGTATTTCGTGAGTTTGGTTGTTGCCCGCTGCTTCAACAACTGCCGCTGCCCGTTGGTTATCATTTTGTGGATCATTGTCTGACACCAAGATCACTGACAAAGCAGCAGTATTCAATGAGCTGGGAGTGAGAACAGGCCAGTTCTGCTGCTGTTACTTAACACACTTAATGTATACATTCATTAAGAAGGATTTTAAAATGCACAGGCTCTACAGACTGAAGACCAAGTCCAACCCTGCATAATTTCTCACTGATCAGCTGTAAGGAGCTTTCCCCGGTCCGTCTCCTCCACACTTGGGGCACTTTGGGTGTGGCCAGGAGGATTTTGCAAGTTTGGCACACCGTGCGCCTGGCGCAGCTACTCGTCTGTCCCACCTCCGTCCCTCCTACCTGCGCAAGTCGGAAAGAGGGAGGAGAGAAGGCTTGGAGTGGGTTTTACACACATCACACCAATCAAATGAGCCCCTCTCCTCGCCCTTAAATGCGCCGCACGAAGGCGTAATGAGAGTTTACTCAATTTGCCATGGCAGAAGAGAGCAGCAGGGTCAGATGGCCAAACTTCTCCCAGGAGGAACCTGATGTTTTGGTCCGGGAGGTCCAAGCTCGCAGTGTCCGAATATACGGAACTGCGAGCAGACCTCCACGGGCTGATGATGCAAAGGTAGCCTGGGAGGAGGTCACCACAATTGTAAATCAATGTTGCGTTTCTCTCGTGCGCGCTCTCTCTTTCTCTCTCGCAGTCTCACTCTGTTTCTTTTCTTTTGACTTTTCTAAGATGACAGATGCTGAATATATACTCCCTATCTGATGCTGTGGCTGTTTGTGGTTGGCTGAGAGGGATGTGAACTCATTGGTTGCAGCTGTGTTAATCAAATCAGGTTGGGTTTCCATTACGCGTGCCAAACGTGCCAAACGGTGCCAATCCCCTTTGATCTGACATCAGATGTGACGGGACAGTCGATATAGAGATACATTTATGTGCTGATTGCAGATAGTTGCATTGAATAGTGGTTTCTGTGGCTATTTATTGCATTGTTAATGTGCCTGACATTCTGGAAAACTGCCTGTGAGGTTTTGGTGACGTGTGCGCACTGTCCGCCGGTCAGCCAAACTGCAGCTTACACCGGCTGCACTCCACCTGCGCTGACAGTAGACCTGGTTTCAGCTGGCGAACTTTTAGCGCACCTTCGGCGAAGCCTTTTGGCACGAAACTGTCACTGCACCAAGCCGGATCTGTCGACACCTCCCCCTCCTGCGCCACCACACCCATCTCAGCGCACCTCGGTCTGCCAAGCTACCAAACTGAGCGCGCCTCGGGTTGCGCTGCTCGAAACTAGCTCTGCGCGGGGTTTGCCACCCTGCGCTGCGCCGGGAAACTAGAGCCCTTTGACTTATTTCCACCCAGCCGACAGTGGGACTTAGATTCATTGTGCCGACAGTGGCTTGGAAAACCGCCCATAACCGTGTCAGACGGGGGAGAGGGAAGGCGGCTGGAGTTCCTCCAACATTTGCGGTTAGATTATCATATATTTTTATTGACAAAAATATAGGCTGCTTTGGCTGATTTTTTTTTTTTTTTTTATGCGCACATGTGCCCCTAAATATTTTTTACAGTTCGCACACACGTATTTTTAGTCGAGTGAAACGCTCGCACTGTCGAGTGCTGGATCTGACAGCCTGAGCACATCGGCAAAACGCTACAGCATTTGAGATATTATTTATATCATGAGAAGTTAATACTTTCGGCAGCCTAAATCTTTTATTTAGAAACTATGGCGGGTCAAATTAAACTATGACGGGCTGCCATAGTTTCGTTTATTAATGGGAAACACTGCAGTTTACAACCTGAGTACACATAACAGGGAGTCCACCCAGGCCATGCACCAGGATGAAGTGAGTGATGGGGAAGGTTTAAAATTGCAAAGAGGCTTTTTTTCGACAAAGTTAAAATAATCAAAGTAACTTCAAAATAGGCTAAATAACTACAGCATAAGCCACTGTTTCAAAATCAAAGAATACACTTATTAATCAGGTCACTCACATAATGCTGCACTAGCAGAGCGCTAAATATTTTTTGAACTTATGAACGCTTCTCTGTCAAAATCAGCAGGGAGGTGCGAGGAAACAGCTGTTTGCAGCTCGCAGCTATCTGAGACAGAGAGAAAAAGATGCAAGCTGCAAACAGCTGTTTCTACACACCTCCCTGCTGATTTTTAGAGAAAGTGTTCATAAGTTTGAAAAGTATTTAGCACTCTGTGTTCCTCTCTGAGTGATCTGATTAATAAATGTATTTCAAGTTAGGGCAGTTTTATTTATGTAGCCCAGTATCACAAAACCCAAAGTGCCACTGAGGGCTTTACAAACTGTAGAACATACGACACCCACTGTCCTCAGACCCTTGCTTCAGATAAGGAAAAACACTTTAATGGGGAAGAAATGGAAAAAAAACGGGAAAAGAAAGAGCAGCTACAGAGGAAACTGTCTCCCTCTACAAACACACACACAATTGACATTGTGTGTACAGAATATTCTAACTTAATAAAATTACAGTATAGTCAAAATGATGTTCACTGTAAACATGTATGAAAAGATTAATCTGATTTTGAAACAGGAGCCTTAAGTTGTATCTTTTTGAAGCTATTGCATGATAAATCAATTCATTTATTTTGTGAAAAGAAATGACCCCCTTGCAATTTTTAACAGCACCCTCCGTTATTTCAGCCTGGCGCCTGGCCTGGGTGGACTCCACATGATATGTATTCCTGTTGTGAACTATATCCATGGAGCCTTCTCGTCCCTGATAGATGAGAGATGATGCTACCTCCAGAGGGTCTGAATATATTCTAAGTACATATTTTCATATGTTTTCTGTGTAAAAATTCTTAATTTATGAAGTCACACAGTTGCCAGATAATTGTAACGGGGCAAAAGTACAACATTTTCCTCTGAGATGTAGTGGAGCAGAAGTATGAAGTTGCATAGCAGGAAGATACTAAAGTAAAGTACAAGTACCTCAAATGTGTACTTAAAGTTGGGGTAGGCAAAAATAAAATAAAAAAAAAAATTAAAAAAAGGGCAAAAAAAAACCCCGAATTTGGAAATACACCCTCCTCATGCAGCTCTCCCATCTCTGTCCTAAGCCCCTCCCACTACACTGTATCCCAGTGCTTCTCATATATCAATGCATTTAATCTCATTTTATTTTAGAGTGGCACACAGCACAAGTTTTCTCAGACTCTTCTTGCCCACTCTCTCTCTCTCTGTTTGTCAGACCACAAATGAGACAACAATTCCTAGCTAACCACCCCATTGTCCCTCTGCTCACTTCCCGCTGCCGTGAACTGCTTCGCCAGGTGGAGATCGGGCAGCAGGTCCGGAGACTGACCTTTGACCGGTGGCTGTAGCGGCTTCAATGTGGCCAACACAAACTTCCTTGTACCGGATGTAACAACAGGCCTAACCTGTTTAATGGCACCAACAAAAGTTTGCCGATCTGGAGGGGAGTCAGGGTTGTCTGGTCCCCCTGAGCTGGGGTTTGCGCTGGCTGGTTTTGGGATGCTGTGGTCACTGACTATTGGTTTGTCTCCAGAGTTGCTGCCCACTCCCCTCCCAGTGAGCTGGTCTGTAGAGGCGGGGAGCATGGTGGTGGACACATTGTGATTCATGCTAATTTAGCTACATAAACATGAACTTGAAGATGCAGCCGTGAGCCTTTGGCTCTGGTTAGCAGAAGGCTAATCTGTTAGCAACATTTTCTCTCCTCCTCTTAAACACTTTGCATGTTTTATTTCATTAAAATTCAGACTCTCTTTTGGACTCTTTTTGACAAGTCTGTCGTCCTTTCTTGGGTTGCTTTCCAGTGTAGACAGTTGTTGCCAATGCTGGAATAGCATCTTTCTCTGAAGGATTATCCACCATTGAATTAGGCTTTAACTGAAGGGATGTGCACATGCACCTACATTTGTAGCAGCCAATAGGAACACCCTCTCTCTTACATGACCTGTGATTGGCCAAAGCATTGCGTCATGGGCTAGATTTTCAAAAGCCTGAAAACAGAGCCAAGAGGAGGTGCCAAAGTCTAGTTTTTCTCTCAGACCACTTGAATTACAATATGATCAAAGTTTATTGACTGTTTTTTTTCCAGTGATGCCAAAATTAAACTGTCCACCCAGGCTTTGAGTACAGTACTTGAGTTAATATATTGATCTTGGTCCATACCTAAGTTACATTATAACAACAAAATCAACAAAAACAACAAGTACAATGGCACTTGAGGTTTTTTTTTTTTTTTCAAGCTCAAGAATGAACATTCAAGCCCAAGTAATGCGGGGATTATAAAATCACCATATTATTTGACCTTGAATGTTCAAAGTTATGTTGAATAGCTCACTGTTTCTGTTCTTAAACTCAACTCACACTTTTCATTCAGGACCTGTCAGTGGACCTGCATTTTAGCCATAGAAATAAACTTCATTTCTATTCTATTAAGACTGATTTCTTTTTATGATTGTGTGCATGTGAATCATCAAATAAATGTATAACACAAAAAGAATTTCAGCAGAGTTACTCCTCAGAACAAAAGTGGAGAAAAAAAGGAAGAATTTCAAAGTAAACCCAGCAACATTACTGTGAAACTGTAAGGGTATAAAACAAGTGGAAACAGAAGTATGCAGCATGTCTGACGGGAGAACGACTCCTGCTTTTTAACAGGAAGACAACTCGTACTTTTTATGCCCCTCTATGTGTAAAAGCAGTCAGAGGCTATTTCATTTACAGTCCCCATAACACATGTCACCACTGCCGATTTGGCTTCAGCGTTTCCATGGCAATAACAAATCCTTGAGGCCTCTCGGAGCACGGCAAGTATCGATCCGCTGATATTACATGTAAACCTCTGAGGCTCGGCCCTAATTCACAGGTCATTGTTTGAGTGACTGAAAGAGTGAGAAAAACAGTGTGGGATGGACTGGTAAGCAGTAAAAAAAAAAAGATGTGTGTGTGTGTGTGTGTGTGTGTGTGTGTGTCTGTGGGGGGGGCAGTCATGTGGGAATCAGGGGAAACAAGAAGAAGACAGAGAGAAAGAAAGGAGAGGATGAAAAATCTGTGTTTTTATTCAGCTTTTCTGCCTTCATGTCTGGCTAAGCAATCTGCTGGTGCTGCCCTCCACATCCATCATTGTTATAGCCAGTGAGGAGAATGTCGGACTCAGGGCTGCCGCACGCGCGTGTGTGGGCATGCCTGAGTGCTTGTGTGCATCCATGTGTATGTGAGCGTGCATGTCTGCTCACACACACACATACACTCCTCTCTCTCAGTAGAAGAGTAGAGGCTGTATATCTCCTGTGCTTACAGGTACCTCAGTTTCTCACAGCTCTGCCAGAGGCACTGGAGCCTGACTGAAAGGGAAAAAGTCCGGCCAAGCACGCTGTAAAGGAACATTCTGGTATTACCGTTTTTCTCGATTGTTTACACACTGACACGGGTACTTCAGACATGACCACTGCCTGTAACTCATGTACCAACACCCTGAACCAATCATGCTAAAATACAAACACATTTCCTGCTTTTCACTGAGACTGCAGTTCTAAACCACACCACTTTTTTTTAACACTACACACAATTATCCACACAATTTTCTGTCTAAAATCTCTTGTCTTCACATGGAGCACCCTGCTGTTCAAAATGCTTACATTAATCTTAAATTTCCTACTATGCATTAAACTAGACGGCTGCATCCTTTTACCAAAACTTGGCTAAATCCTGCCATTCAACCAGGTGACTTTTTATCAAGACGCCGATGTGACAGAGCAGAGGACTCTGACGAGAGACAGAGAGGAGGTGTGTGCTTTACGATGAATGAGGACTGGTGTTGCAGTGGGAATGTGAGGTGCAGTCCTGTTCCTGCTCGCCCTGCACCACAAGGGGGAATAAACACTCTGGATCACTGCTATACTCCGTTCAGATGTGGCTGCAGAGCAACATTGCTGCCTGTGTTTGGGAGGAGGGACCACGCGGCCGGCCATCTTGTTGAAGATATATAAACAAACTACCAGGTATGCCCCGAGTGATGCCAAAGATGGAGCCAATCAGAGTCTGAAGTATGTTCCCGGACATCACCGTCAATGACATCAACGAACAGACTGAGTCTGTGGTTAATTCAGTTTGTAAAATAACAGAAGCAACTGGATCTACAACTACAGTTAAATCATTCCACAACCAGAAACCTTGGATTACCAGGTTACCAGGTTGCACAAGGTGGGATGTTTGTAGTATTTTGGACAAATACTGTCGTCCACCACACCCACCTCACCAGATCAACTCTGTTCACCTGTGCCTCATTACACTCTGCCACTATTTACACTCCAGTTGCACAGACTATCATTGCCAGAATGTTCTTTGTCATTCCTGTGCAAGACTCTCCAGCGTTCACTCCTAGACTGATTCCTTGTTGCCGACCCCGCCTGTCACCGACTCTCCTGCTTTGCCTGCCTCCCAGTAAACACCTCAGCCTTCTGTACCTGATCATGAGCTCTGCTTCTACGTTCCTGGTGTCTGTTCACCTGTTCCCCTTTGGCTGTGAGTTTTTCCCTGACTACTATACAATGTGAGTTTACCTGCTCAGCTGTCTGTGTTTTCCTAAGCTGTGGAGTGATTCGCCATGTGGCTGGGGCTTGGGTTCCAACCATATCCGTTACTATAGTTACACACACACACACACACACATACATACATACATACATATACATATATATATATATATATATATATATATATAATATTTACTTGCCATTATGCATACACATTTTTACATCTCTTTATACATTCATTTGTACTTGTCATTTTGTTTTTACTTGCATGACTTTTTTTTTCTAAATTAATTAGCGTTGTTAGAGGGAGCCAGAAACTTGAGATTTTCATTTCTAATTACTATTTCTCTGTAATGTAGTGCATCTGATAAATGAAGACCTTGACCTTGAAGGTGTCAGCAGGGTGGCTTGTCTATATGTACTGTAAGAAAAAAAAATCTGTTTGGAAGTGCATAACGCAAGTGACCTTCAATTATGCAGAACTCTACAGCAAGTCTGTCACATCTATTTATTTTTGACAAATCAGCATCATGTTAAAGGTTAAACGCAAAGCTGCTATTGGTATCTGTATATGTTAATGTAACAAAAATACCTGTATTTGTGGACACTGTCAAATCTGTTTCATTTTTGCTTGCATCAAACTACTTGTTTGTTTTACCAGTTATACTCCTCATATATACGTATTCATCTCTATTTAACTCTCTCTCTCATATATATGTATATATAATGTGTGTGTCTAACCATGCACTTAAATTCATATAATATGCAAGCAAGATTGCATGATATTTCTTAAATAAACCATAAATACAAATTGGATGTTGTGTATATAGTGGGAATAGGAATAGGTCCAGTAAAGTTGGTCTGAAATATCTATGGTGAGGAATGAAAAAAAAAAAAAAAAAAAAATTCTAGGAAAAAAAAACAAACAAACTGAAATTGTGCTTGCAATAGGAGATGTCTATTTTCTCAAATGATAGAGCTATTGGGAGACATCAGAAAAGCTCCCCTGGCCTTGGCCTGGATTACTTTTGATCCAGATCAAAACAGCTGAATCTGATTGTTTTGAGTCTTGATCTCATGAAATTTAATATGACTTGTACACAATTTAAGGATGTGTAAAAACTGAACACACACAGCAATTATGCTGTGTTTCATTTACTTAAGAAGCCGTATTTTGGAGCTGGGAATGACACGTGTGTGTGGTGGGGGGTGAGGTTGTTATTGGGAGCTGCATAACCCACAGAGGTCTCTTCCTCTCCAGAACAAACAGGCCAGGCAATTTAAACCAGTAATAGCAATGATAAAAGCACTTTCACACTAGCTACAAATCTATGTATTTCCAATGCAGTTTGGCATGTTGCTGTAGGTGGCTCATCCAACACATGCTAATATGTGGTCACCTTTTTTTCTCCAATAGCATAAAATCCAGATGTTGAGGCGGAAGCCAAATTATCCACTTACGTCTCTTCCATCCCAAAACAAACGGACCAGGTGATTTAAACCACTAGAAACATTGAATAAAGAAGTTTCATGTACAAATCAGTGTAACTCCTATGTGGAGCCAGTGTTTGGTTTGTTCTTTCTGGGCTACTGTTGAAACATGGCAGTACAACATGGCAATTGCCATAAATACAGACCTGCTCCCTATGTAGATATAAACAGCTCATTTTAAGGAAAAGAAAACGCAACAATTCTTGTTTGCAGGTGATTATACACTAAAGAAATGTCTGCCAATATATTCCCCAAAATCCTACACAACGGACTTCTTAACCCAAAAATGACTACCAGACAGATGTGTAACAGCAGCTGAAATAACTAGAGCTTACTACACCGTGCAGTAGTACCAGTCACACAGCTCACTGTGGTACTGAGCTAGCACTGGTCAGAGACTGCAAATAATAATGTAATAACCTGATAGATATCAGTTATATTTTCCTTTCTTTCTGTCCTTAAAAAGGTGTAATTATTTCGAGTTATTAATAGGATACCTGATTAATATTCAGTTTAAGTTAAAATGCATTAATAGGTTATAGTTAAAAATATGTGCCTTAAAATGTATTTCATTGTTCCGTGTTTTCAAAGGTTAAAAGGTCATTTTGGTTATGTTTGAGGAGTAATGACCCCAGAGAATGTGGTATTTCTGGTTCACCTGCGGAAAAAGGGAAGAAAAAGGAAGCATGCTGCTGATGAGCAGAGAGGTTAATGGCGTGGCGCAGTTATTCAGGGCCACGTGAGACTGAATACAGACTATGTTATGTTTATCACTTTTATTCCCTAAGGTTGGACTGAGAACAGTTGCCAGATACCTCGCGCTCAAGTGAGTGAGTTAGACTGTTTGCCGCAAGACCGAGTGTGGTTTCTTTGCTGCAAGTGAGTTAGCCAAGTTAGCTTAGCCACCGCCATTGAGAGTCTCTACTCGCGTTTTCCCCTTTATGTATGTCAAAGGAGATCGCAGGACCTGCGGAGCTTCAGTGGACATCGCGGGTGTGTGTCAGGTGTCGTGGATGGACTTTCTCTTGCTGCTGGGTGAGGCTGAGGACTGCACTGCTCATCACTGCCGTGCCGCAACAGTCAGAGAGACACACAAGGGAGTTATTCCTGTTGGCCATACGGAGGTACTGTTGCACTGTTTCTTCATGAGCTCCATTTTAAAGCGCGCCAACAAAACGAAATGCAAGCTTGCTGGAGAAAAAAAAACAACTATCCAAACAAAGAGTGCACTCAAAAAGTTTGAACAGACTAAAGACCACTTGGGGTATTTTCTTTTATTTTCATTAAAGGGTTTCTGTGTTTTTGTGCGTTTGAAATGTGTTAATACATCTCTAACAAAAAGGCAATATACTGTGTTTGTGTCATTTCATGATGCTTACTTTAATAAGGTAGCCTAATTGATATATTTCATTTGCATTTTATTTAGAAAGAAACCTATGAGTATTCCCATCAGCCTCTAATTAATAATTTGTGAAAGTGAGAGTCATAGCTTACCCTAGACAGTGTATTTACATGGAGATGTCTCTTTCATCATATGATAACAGATTTGAGTGTAAAGAGATTTAATACTTTATTTAGCAAAACATAAAGTAATTAAATACTTAACGAGCCAGTGGTGAAAGGGTAACAATAAAAAAATAAATTAAAAAAAGTCATTTGGTCATGCAAAAGCAATGTCTTTTGTTACAGATGTGCTTGCACCTGCCTCTGTAGAGAACTGTTGGATAAACATTTAAAAAATAAAAAAACTATCAGTGGTTCCACTCCAAGTGACAAAAACATACACACATTTTTTTTGTTGGTTCAGATGCTTCCAATCATGGTACTACAAAACAACAGCGAGAACCACAGAGAACCATCAATTTTACATCAAGTGTAAAATTAAAGTAAAGAACAACTTCAGATACAGTTGTATGGCATACTTGAACAAACAGTATAAAGTCAAGAAGAACATCTAAGGTATGATAAACTTTGTTTGGAATCTACTAGGAGAGAATACTGTGGGCCTCCAGTGTGGTGTTAGATTTTCATACTAAGCTGGTGCTTTTCTTGTGTTTCAGCCAGGTGCTCTCCATGGTGCTGGAAGTGCACAGCCTCTGTGGGCCTGCCTGCAGTTCTTGTGGACAAAACTAAAAAGAATAAAAAAATGTGTTTGAATTTTAGTTTTTGTTCCCTCCTGACTGAGTTTGATTTGTATTAATCTGGTTTTAATTCCATCTTTTATTTTGTTTTGGGCCAATTTTTTAATGAAATGCATTTTTTCTTTTCATGAAATGCGAAATTTGGGTTGGGAGGATGAACTGAAAGCACTGAAGAGAAACAGTGCATACCCTACAGGCTTGCCTGCAGTTCTTGTGCTAATGGACAAAACTAAAAAAGATTTGAATTTTAGTTTTTGTTCCTTTTTGACTGATTTTGAGTTGTATTATTTATTTTTTATATATAACTTTTTTATTTTTTATTTTTAACTAAATATCTTATTTTGTGCCAGTATTTTTCAATGAAATGCAGATAAAATAAAATGCAGAATTTCTGAAGCATGAATTGAAACTTAAACTGAATAATACCTGCTGCTTTGGGTTAAAGGTATATTATGCAGGATTGCCGGTTACTGGTTGTAAACATGCTTACCAGCAAAAGCCAAAGTAAAGCCAACCCCAGAGCCAACCTACTTCTGTAGACGTCTACACAGTGCATATAATGACTTTGTTTGTTTGTTTTTAGGAAAATCCTGCATAGTATATCTTTAAGTATATGGTTCTACTTCAGTATAATGTATGGTTCAGTACATGGTTCTACTACAAACATCTGAATAATTTAAGTTTTATGGCATTTGGAAAGCACAATAATGCCATGTGTTCATATCTGTTCTGTAAAATCTCTTTATATAGACAGGGCTGCTTAAAGTATGTGAGCAATTCTGTTTGATTCCCCATAAATCCCCAAATTCCGTTTTTTCCCGTTTTTACATTTTTTGGACTTCTATTTTTGACTGTTTACTCTTATTTATCCACCAAATGAGTGTGTTTTTAATGCTAATGAATAAAATACACAAATAGACATAACCTTGCATTTATTTAAACACAAAATTGCACACAGTACACTTTGAAGGTGTAACTGCAGAGTGACACAGACACACCACCGCACCGCACAAGCATAAATGTTCATACAGTAGACAGCATATCTGTGACCACTGCCCAGACATCATTCAGGTCCAAATTGCTGTTGTGGAAGGAGGCTAGTACGGCTTGGCAAACCGTTGAATAGTTGCATCTATCCATGAAGATGACATCCACCAGGAAATATTGGTTTTCAATTCCTGTGATGAAAGAAAATGTATTATTATTATTTTACTGTATATTTCTAATCTACAGTCAGAAGGCAGACAGTGGGTGGGGTCACGTGTTATTCTAATCCTTTTTAATTAAAATATTAATAATTTTAGTTTCCCCTCTGTAATCAGTATTTCTTTGAGTCTGATGCATCACAGCTATTAATCTTTATTTATTTTGGATAAACTTTATTTTAGTTATCCCATTACGATGTTATATACATATTGCAGTAAAAGTTAAAAACATAATGATTCAAAACAACAAATTGACAGGTATACAGTTTTGTTTTGACCTATTAATCACTAGGGGATGTCGTTATGTCATACTTTGCATGCACACAATTTACTAGCAGATTGTGAAATAAAGAGTGAAAGCTAGGCTGCTCAGTTAACGTCAACTTACCAATGACAATGTTTAGGACGCTGCAGTCCCTGGCATCAGTTGTCTCATCCACGACAACGGAAAACTTTTTCCCATGGATCTTCTGGAGCACACAGGAGATGTGTTGCTCAAACACTTGAGGAATGTGAATTTGGCGAAGGCTGCTGACATTTTCAGGTAGCGCTCCTCCCTGTTTGCAGTGCTACATTACAAACGGACAGAGTTTTGCCATCTTTTCTAATAGTATGTCGGCTTCAGCACACACAGCCACAAAATCCTCAACAAACTGTCTGTAGGCTCATGGTTACCTGCTTGTTAGCAGGTGTAAGGGTCCAGTCAACAGTATGTTGACATAATTTACACAATAGCATATGGCCTGACACGTAGTAGTCATTCAGGAACTGTTCGGCTCTAAATTTTGGCGTTAGTGTGGAGTTCCTTAGTGTTTTTAGCAGACGGAGATTGCAGCGGCCGCTTCGACATGCTGAATTGTTTTGGAAGGGGAGTTGCTGTGGCATAACGTTACTGGGTGTGCAATGCATTAGCGGTCCCCCGGGGTAAATTTCCCCGTTCCTCTTCCCCACGAAAACAGTATTTTAGTGAAATTATTTCAATTTCCGCGAGATAATAGTAAATTCTGTGTTTATTGGTCAATTCTGTGATTCTGTCCGCGATTCCGGGATTGCGGAAATCATAGGGCCCTACAACTGGTTTATGTCTCTTCGGTAAAAATTTCCCATGGCTCCATTTCACCACTGAACTGTTAGTGCTGTTGTTTACTTCCACTTGCTTCCCCATTCTTCTTGCCTTGCATACATAAGCAGTCTGATGTATGTGTGTTGTTGAACAAGGCAGAGGTGGAGGAAATTGGCTTAATGGTACCACAGACCAATAAGCCAGTCATCAATAAGAGAACAACAGCTGGGATGTTGCCTTGCAGTTAGGGTTAGGGTTAGAGTGCAGAGGTCCCAGGGGTCTTTATAAAATTTTCACAGATTTTGGGGGCATCTCTAGAGGACAGAATTACAGAATTTTCTCTGAAAAATGAGAACCAATTTCCATTTTAATGACACTAAAATTGGGACCAGGATCAACACATGTAATTTACTGACTAGATTAGATTAAGATTAGATTAAGAACCCTCTATGAAAATGGTTAAGAATGTGTGTGTCATTTATACCTTGCTAGGAACTCGTGCCAATTACTCTTTTTCCATCAAATTAGCTGTGCTTCTTGAACTGGTTCCATTCAGGTCTCTTGGAACCTTGGTGCAATGTGGCAAACCATACTATGTAGCACACCATACACATCCTTTAGGATGTGTCATCAGCAGGAGGTGTTGGACATGCAATGGAAGTTCTCAGTAGTGGCAAGATTGCAGACATTATTGATTACCTGTGAGCTTTTGTTTCATATTTGTTTTCATCCAAAAAAACAGGCATGGACCAAGTACTACAAGAAAAGAAGACATATAAGACTATTACTCTGTTTCTATAAGTGTGGGACAATGTATGTCCTCCTCCACCCCACCACCACCACAGCCCAGGGTATTGACTGACTCAGGTGGCCACAGCCTTCAGCACCATCACTCAATAACTCAGTTGCACAATCACTCACATGCTCAATATATTTTACATATGGATGACAAGATACTGGAAAACCCAACATAAAGTGTTTAAGTAAGGTGTTGGACCACCATGAACCTCACGAACAGCTTCAGAGCTCAATGGCATGAATTCTATTTCCACCTGAATTGCTGTGTCTAATTGTATCTGGATAATTTCTCTGGGTAACAGATGAAGTCATGTGATGCATGTGTTAATGGACACACAAATGCCCACTGCAATCAAAATGGGATCAAATCCACACACCCCAGTAGTGTTCTAGCACATTTCCCCCCTTTTCCACCAACATGGAATGGGTTTTGTTACGGTTCCTGCAGCAAATTTTGAACTATTTGAAGGCTTTTCACCAAAAATGAATTTGTTCGAAACCCCAAAAAGTTGGGTCCCAGCTAGAATCAAAATATATCAGGTTTTCCTCAACCTGAAGTGTGAATCGTGACATCAGCGGGTGTTTTATACAGCTTGGAAAAGAGAGGATGAAGTCTTGAATGTAGTAATCTTTTATGTCTTCTTTTCTTGTGGTAATTGGTCAATGCTTGTTTTTGGATGAAAACAAATCACAGGTAATTAATGCTGTCCACCATCTTGCTACTACTGAGTACTTACGTTGTGCATTGTCCAACACCACTTTATTACAGTGATTCCTGTCAAAACTAGTGGAAACGCAGACTGGTTTGCTACAAAATACCAAGGTTCCAAAAAACCTGAATGAAACCAGTTCAAGAACCAGAGCAAATTTGGGGGAAAAGGTGTAATTGGGATGAGTTCTAATGATAATGATGCAGACATTCTTAACCATTTTCATAGAGGGTTCTTAATCTAATCATAATCTAATCTAGGTAGTAAATTACATGTATTGATCCTGGTCCCACTTTAAGTTCTCAGTGTTAATTAAAATGGAAATTGGTTTTCATTTTTCAGAGAAAAATCAAACCTTACCCTAACTACAAGGCAGTGTCTCAACTGTTGTTCCGTTGTTGATGACTGGCTTATTAGTCTGTGGTACCCTTGGGCCAATCCCTCCACTTCTGCCTCCTTCAAAAACATGCCTGCATCAGACTGCTTATATATTTTTAAGGCAAGAAGAATGAGGAAGCAAGTGGAAGTAAACAACAGCACTAAAAGTTCAATGGTGAAATGGAGCCATGTGAAAGTTTTACCAAAGAGACATAAACCAGATGATTCTTTGGCAAGTTCTGAAATGTTCCCATTCCTCTCCCAGTACACACAAACAGTGAGATACACTGTGTGCTTTATTTTTAACACTTGTTGTTGTTGTTGTTGTTGTTGTTAAAAACCATTACATTTAATCAGATGTTACCATAACCTGTGTGTATTTGTTGCAAGTTTATTAAGTGTAAATCACAAAGAAATCAGCAACTTAATTGTCACACAAATCTGACACATTCAATTTCAAAATCAAATTCCGACCTTGGCCCATTTTTTCATTTCCTAGAAATGAAGACAAATCATGATCAAAACATTCAAAATTACAGTAAACACCTGTCTTTTTTAAAGAGCCACTGATGGAAGTAGCTAACAAATGTGCCATCTTGCCTCTATCTCATCTCTGTTGAAAGTTGAACATGTGCAGTGCTGATCGGGCACTGATATGGCTTTGAAATTGGTCTTCCCATCTGCTTATTGTAGATGTTTCCACAGTGCCCACAACACTGTAGGAGATAAGCAGAAACTCCTGCAAAGATGTGAGTGCTACTCACATGAATATGTAAACGCTCATTTCCTATGGATTTCTTTGGTTGTCTCAAATTGTGAAGTGACCCTTACCTTGCATAATGTAATGGTCCCTTGAGAGCTCCCCTTGACTTGGGATGTGCCATGTTTGTAAATGAATTTACTAGCTCTGTCTGCTTAATTTGCATGTTGAGATGTGATCACAATGAAGGAACAAGAGAGGTAATGAGAATGCTTATTAATACCCAGTGATCGGATTATTATCCAGATAACATTTGCAGATACAGATCACATGTTAATACCAGGTGGAGATGGTGTGCCTCTCCTGATTGAAATACTAGATTCAGGATAAGAGAGGTTTATTGCCAGGTAGGTTTTTACATATAAAGAATATGCCTTGGTGTTTTGGTGCATAACCAAAATGTCAACCATAATTGTTCCAGCCTGCCTTTTGGTCCTGGGGGCGAAGAGGTCCTGGAGGGATGGTAGATTGCAGCCAGTCACCATCTTAGCAGAGCAAATGGTATCATCTTTGATGCTGGCAAATTGAACTTCTTAAGCTGCCACAGGAAGTACATCCTCAGCTGTGTTTTTTTTTGGTCTGGCTCCCACTTGAGGTCCTGTGTGATGGTGGAGCACAGGATATTAAATGACTGCACAGTGTTGGCTTGGGAGCAGGTGGTGCTGGGCTCTTTCTAAAATCCACAATCATCTCCATTGTCTTTGAAGTGTTGCACTCTAGGTTGCTCAGTCTGCACCAGGCCACCAGATAGTCAATCTCCCAACTGTAGGCAGACTCATCCCCATTAGAGATGAGTCCAATGAAGGTGGTGTTCTCTGTAGATTTTGACTGATGGATGACTGGGGGTGCTGCTGATGTTGAGGAGAAGAGCGTAGAGCAAAAAACAAAGCCTTGAAAAGGAACTGGCTGTGATGGTCAGGGGGCCTGAGATGTGCTTCACATGCTGCCTCCCGTCAGACAGGAAGTCTGTGGTTCACCTGAAGGTGGAGTTGGGCCGACACAAGTGGGAGAGCTTGCCCTGCAACAGAGCTGATGATGGTGCTGAAGGCAGAGTGTAAGTCCAAACTTACAGATGTCAGTTTCGCTTTCGAAAGGCTGACACCCATTAACTGGTTACTAACAGGAGCTAACATTTACTTGCTAGTGGCGCTGTTCATTTGGCCATTACAGCTGTTAACAGCGTTCAGTTGGCAGAACAGATTGCTGTAGTAACATTTAGGGATGCACCGAAATGAAAATTTGTGGCCGAAGCCGAATAATATTAAACGCTTGGCCGAATACCGAGTACCGAATGCCGTTGTTTAGTTTTTCATTAGTTTTTGCAGATGACCCCCCTTCAGATTAGTGTTGTCACGGTACCAAAATTGGGACCCACAGTATGATACCAGTGAAAGTATCACGGTTCTGAGTTGTATCAGGATACCACAGCAAAAATGAGGCAGATGTGCCTTTTGTCATTTATAAAAAGATAAATCACTTTTCTATAATACATCAATGATATTCCAATGGAATAAATTACTTATTGACTTATTCATACTTCAAAAACAGCATCAATAAGTGATTAACATAGGGGGGATCAAAATAAAATAAATTAATAAAATAAAAATCAACCAGCCACCCTCCTCCCCTGACAAGTAAAGAACAGTCCCTCCATAAGTAAAGAACAGTCCCTAAAGTGCGGTGAGGTTTGTGGACACAAAGAGAGAAATGTGAACGGCTCGTTTCTCCTCTGATACGCCACATACTGTGTGCCGCCATTGCTCAGCTGTTCAGGTACTTTTGGGCAGTCATGACAACAAGTTATTCACCTGGAGCCGGACTCCTCCGTCGCCGGTAAGCCGTTATAATGTGCTGCTGTATTTGACAGGAATACGTAATCCTGTCCGTGTCTGTGACCCCCGTTCAGCCCACAACCGACGGGATTCGCCATTTCGTTTCTGCTGCTGGTTGAAATCTGTAGTCACACAGCGTGCTGAATGATTTATTTTGCCTGCACAAAACTATTTTTAGTCACGAGTGCGTTGACGGACGGAATAAAATATCGCCACACTGCCGACATTTTAATCCATCCGTCACCGCATGCTGTTTGATTGCGTTATCAAAACACGCCGCTATTATTCGGCCTTGCTTTTCACTTATTCCACCGAATGTGTGTTTTTTTGCAATATTCGGCCGAATATATTCGGTTACCGAATATTCGGTGCATCCCTAGTAACACTATGCCAAAACTCAGGTCTGTCCTCATTTTGCCTCTGTGAGTAAGCTGCTTCATTTTGAAATGAAAAACGGTCTAAGCATTGTTACAGTGTCAGCACCACTAGCCATGCTGACACTGCTAACAGTGCTAACATAGTCAACAATGCAAAATTGAGCTGCCTACTTACCGGGATTAACTGGGCAACATATTCTTATAGAATGGTTTACATGATATCCTATGAAAAATGCATGCACAACATTTTGTATGATAGCCTACGAATTTGCATCTTAAGAATGTCATTCCAACCTAAGAGTATAGTTAATACGTTAATTAATGGAGGTTAATTACGGAGGTTAGGTTTAGGAAAAGAAACATGGTGAGGATGTACCTTAGAATGACTCAAGTTCACTCAAACTTCTCATGGATCCAAACATGCAACTCTAGGGAAAGTCCTGCACAGAAGTTTTGTTTTTGTGACCCATTCATCACCCCAACCAGCCTCCTTACAAGTGCTCAGGACTGCTCCCTTGCTTACTGCCATAAGCACATTAGTCATGGAATTGCAGCCTTTCAAAATACATAGGATATGTACAAATTTGGGTGCAAAGTTTTCGTAGAAAAACATGAAAAATTTGTGGGAACACTGAGCTGGGAGGCAGAGGGTGGGATAGTTTTGACTGTAAGACTCTTGGGTTTGGGATGGCATTACTGGTGGTAATGGCCAAAGGAGTGATGTTGCTAATGCTAGCTAGCAGATCCCTAGTAAACTAAAGAGTAGCAAAATTACCCATTAACCAGTTAACCGAATAAATCATTGACATCCCTATCCAAACTATTTGTTACTTTTATTTATCTTTGTTAATGAGCGAGAGGTGATGAGAAACTAAAAGTTGATGAGTATCTCGTCCAACTTCTGGCAACGTCTTTAGCTCCATGTAAGGCCGAGCTGTGTAGGATGACACTTCAAGGCTTATGTTGACCTTAACAGTGTGTGTGTTCCTCTGTTTTTCATCACTCCTTTGAGAGTGTGTGGTTTAGGTCTCAACCTGCCACACAAAATCGCACACATAGAAACACACAGACACACACAAACACACACGCTCACACACACGGACCTGTTTAGATTTCCCATATCTGCTGTCACTCTGAGTCAAACCAACCACCCGCTGTATCTCTATTTGTGACAGATCTGCATGCAGTTCACTCATGTATCCAGCCTGGTAAGGTGGATGTGTTTGTGTGTGTGCCTTGAATACATATACATACTGTACATGTGCTTATACATACCACTAGGCCTACTCCACTGTGTAGGATGGATGTGTTGTGCAGACACAAGGTGGCTGTATTTCTGTTCTGTGGATATTTGTTGTCTCCAAAATTGTGCTTTGTCACATTTTATCTGTTTTTGCACATATAAACTTTTACCTGGACACATAAATGTTTTGTTACTCACTGTAGGCCACAGCACAGTGTATATATGTTTCTATTCCATGTAGTGTGTTCAGTTTAACTTTCTTTACTGTTGTGAGATTACATTTTATTTTCTGTTCATTTCAGGATTTGTTATTTGGTTTGTTATTTGTTATTTTGGTTTTCCTGCTTCATATTAGAGTGTTTATTGTAAAAGCCTATTGGTTTTGGTTTTAGCTTTAGTTAAACTAGAATAAATACATGCAGCAATAACTTCTACATTTTTAGGTCTTTAGTAGGTAAGGTCTGAAGGTAAACTGACAACTGCGACCAGATAAACAGGAAAGAAAGAAATACGGGAAAAAATAGATTCATTCTAATCGTTGTTGTATGATGTGTGTCTGTGTGTGCAAAGAAAGCTACATCTGACATGGGTGTGGAGTCAGAGTCAGGTGATTCTGACTTGAACCTAACTCTAATTTTACAATGATATTCTATGTAGCAATAATTCTTAACAGTTAACATTCAAGCATGAATCAAAGCTCATCACTCCCGGTAACATAGATTTTATACTGTAAATACAGTAGCTTTAAACCCAGATCAGATCAACGATTTGTGACAAGACAAAACCATTTTAGAGCGCTGCAGAGAAAAGTTGCAGAGGTGTGAACTGGCTGGTCTGAGCTGCAATTCTGCTGGTCAAATTGCTGGCGGCTGGTTTTAGAATGTAAAGCACATCACCTGTTTCAGCAGCTAATCAGCTTGTAGTGAAGTCCGCTGGTCAAGTTAAAATGACTGCAGAAGGCGTGTTTGCCTGCTGCGGCAGGGGCTCCATCCCATCAGAGCCCTGTATTTCCTTCCTCACGGTGTGCTGGTGTTGGACAGTGGGTTGCTGCTGCTGCTCACTGTAGGTGCTTATGCCCCCTCGCACACACACACATTCTCGTTGACTGATTAATTGGCGCTGGATATTTTAATTATTGTGTCATGTTTATTATGAAGTTTCATTACTACTACAGATGCAACTGTAGCCAGTATCTCCCTATCACTATCCTCATTCATACTTGAAGAAGCTACAAATCAAATACAGGCACAAAATAAACCTGAAAAGCTGGAAATCAAACTGGAAGTACATAGAGTTGTTGCATATAGATGATATACCATCCTATCTAGCGGCAGTAGCTCAGTCCATAGGGACTTGGGTTGGGAACCGGAGGGTCGCTTGTTCGAGTCCCTGTCCGGACCAAAATATGGAGCGTGGACTGGTGGCTGGAGAGGTGTCATTTCACCTCCTGGGCACTGCCGAGGTGCCCTTGAGCAAGGCACCGAACCCCCCAACCGCTTGGGGCGCCTCACCAAGGACAGCCCCCTCACTCTGACATCTCTCCACTTTGTGCATGTATAGGTCCTGTTTGTGCATATGTGTGTGTCTTTCGGACCTGTGTGTCATTGACAAGCAAGAGTGAAAACATTGAATTTCCCCTCAGGGGGATTAATAAAGTGAATAAACTTAAACTTATCTAGTTGCACTGGTGTGAACCGGCAGGTTTTTAAAATGTTGTAGAACAGAGCATTGCAAGTAGTTGCTTGTTTAAACTTGTCGTGCCATGAATCTTTGGTCTGACCTGGGCTTCAAGTGAAGTTTAGCCCAATTACTCCCACACTGGGAGTCCAGTGTGGAAGTGCTAAAAACTGCAGCTCCTCAAATGACCACTTGAGGCTGGCTCCAAGAACAAGTCAATCCCCTAATGTGGCCAAACTTTGGAATTCTAAGTTATGGGTCCGTCACATGATGCTAATGGGCCCCAAAACACTTTCTTCCCATAGACTTACATTGTGGAACGGATGTTTTGTAAATCAGTGGATAAATGAGTATTTGCACTCATGAGTGTTGAGTGTTCCAACCTCCAGGAAATGACCTGTTTTAATGTGATCCCGAAAGTTAGTTGCTAGGCACCCGTAAGCCTCTAGTACACTTGCCCTATGGTATACCATGAAAAAGGAGCTTTTTCATTGGAATGAAGGGCTCTTCTGGCTCAAAGATGGTGACAGCCAAAATGTTGACTTCAAGGCTTCTAAGTGGGAGTCCACAAACCAGTGGGTGATGTCACAATGGTTCCATCCCAGGGCTGCACGCTTACTTTTTTAAGTGGTAGCACTGGTGCTAGCAAGTTAAAAATTTTAGTAGCACAAAGAAAAATTTAGTAGCACACCTGGGTGGACAGTTAGTTAACATGTTTATTGTGAAATTCAGATATGATGAACATCAACATTGTTGAATGTTTCCAATGCACATCAGTCTGTGCCGATCCGAATGAGATCTTGTTCTTAAACTTGAGACACAAACTGTGGCCTCTCCTTATAGTTTGGCCGCCTGGAACGTTCAGATGAGGCACGGCAAGGCAAGGCAAGTTTATTTGTATAGCACAATTCAACACAAGGTAATTCAAAGTGCTTTACAGAGACATTAAAAGCAACAAGACACAATTTAAAACAATAAAAACAGTCGATCAAAAATGGAAATAGAAATTGAGAATGATAGTGATAATAATAAAATACAGTAACATAAAATAAAAACAGGTTCAATACATTGAACAGTCAGGATAAGAAAAGAAGTAGAATAATAAAAGGCATAAATCAGCAGTGTGTAGTTAAAAAGTACAGGCAGTAGAATACAGCAGGTAAGTATTTAATCTAAGAGTCACTTCAGTAAACAATAGTGTTTTTAGCCCTGATTTAAAGGAGCTGACAGTTTGAGCAGACCTCAGATCTACAGGAAGTTTGTTCCACAGGTGAGGAGCATAATAACTGAATGCTGCCTCACCTTGCTTGGTTCTTGTTCTTGGAACACACAACAAACCTGTTCCAGATGACCTAAGGGCCGAAATCCAGACTGAAATGTGTTAAAAAGATTGTTTTGCATCATAAAAGTATGGATTTGCTGAAAGACAACCCTTTCAATGATTTTCCCCAAAAATGGCAGATTTGATATTGGCCTATAGTTACTAATTGTTGTGGCGTCCAGATTTGATTTGAGATGAGGAAAGCCAATGGATTGCAGAATTTGTTGGGTTGAATGTTTCCAATGGACCTCCCTCAGTGCTTATCCGCATGAGATCTTCTGTGGTGGAGACATGAAGACTGCTCCAGACAGAATTTTTATTTTTATTCTGGGCGGAGAAACCTCTCTCACATTGGGCAGAGGAGATTGGAAGCAGCAGCATGATTGCAACCAAGTGCAGGATGTTCTGTAAAACAGCAACTATATGTAAGTTCTGTTTGAATATATTAAACTAATTCTAGAGATATTATTATTGACATACCTCAGAGTCATGTTTGTATGGCTCTTTTGTCAGAAGAGTCTGCCACAGAGCTAGGTAGCTCTTGTCGCTGAAGGTGCTGGCAACCAGGACCTTCAGATTCTGCCACTCCTCCTGCACTTTGTTAGCGTTGCACCCTCCTCTATGAAAATAAATGTGATGTGGGGGAGTGAGAAGCGTGAATATAAGGAGAGGTAGTTATTGAGGTAAGTAACTCCTTAATGTGTGAGTTTAAATCAATCTACTCACTTTTTAAGAATGTCACCAAAATGCTTCAGGAGGACATCAACCTCTTCAATGCCGTAGTCCAGCAGCTGGATTTGATTTTCAGGCCAGGCATCGTGGTTGAACACCCTGAAGCAACTGACTGCATTGGAAGCTTGATCTTCAGATCCACTGAGCAAACAGCTAAAGCGAGACTTGAGTTCTCCAACAGCTATATCCACAGCTGTTATAACATGTTTGCTGTTCAATGCAAGGTTGGCACCATCTCCTTTCACCTCCATTCCCTGAAGAAATGTAGTACAAATATAAACAATATTAATATCATTTTTTAATATTATGTGGAATCCCTCACTCAATAATACTATCAAAATATTACAAAAGATTCATTACTGAAGCAAAGCATTTTAAATATTAATATATTTACTGTCAGAATGCCATACAGCCCTGCCATTCCTTCCTCACAAACCTGAAATTTGAATTTCCCTGTTGCTTTCTGGGTGCATGCAGTGAACCTCTCTAACATTCCACCTCTTTTTGGCCTCACTTTCATGCCCTCCAACTCAATCACTGTTCTCTGATGTGGCTTTTGGGAGAATCAGGTCATTTTTTTTAAGAGTGCAGCTAAGTCTTCGTAGCTTATGGAACATATCAGCCAAAAAATGGCTGAATGCACAAAAGTGTGCACGCTCCATCTCGCTCTTGACCTAAAGAGCAAGCAATTAAGAGTTAAGTCTGAATTTAAATTGAATTATTTTTACAATAATTTGTCTGTGAACACAGTATTTAAAACATGAAATAATAGAAATAAAAATAAAATAGTTTACTTTTCTTGCCCTCCCTTGCACATCAGCAGAGGTAGCAGAGGCAGCAAGGTGATCCATGTGTTGCAATGTGGCTGCATACTGGCCACTGTCCTCAGCAAGAGCCCCTGTCTTGGATGGCTTGAGCAGAACATGCAAGGCTCGCTGAATATGTGGAACCCAGCGTGTTCTTTTCACACTCGATGGGTTACAAATGTCACTCCAAGTTCCGTTCCCAAGGCCTGCAACTCTCGCCGTGACTTCGGGCTGTAGTGGTAGGTCTTCCACACAAGGTGCAGCAAATCATACACCTTGGCCACCATAGGCTCCTTTTTCTGGAGGGTAAGGACTACAAGCTCTAATCTAAATATCAGTTAAAAAGAGAAAAGGTGAGGAAAAATGATGTGAGGAAGCAGGAACAGTATAAGACTAACACAGAGAATTACACCTACCTGTGAGCCATGCAGTGAAAAGGAATCACATGATCCCCAATTTCTCTTTTTAAAAGAGAAATAACTCCTCTCTGGTGCCCCATATTAACTGCGGCTCCATCAGCTCCAAATCCAATCAGCTTCTCAATCCAGCCGTTGGTGTCTACACCCAGTTCATCAAATGCTGCTTTTGTAGCCTCCAGTATGCCTTAAATTAATTGATATATTACATTTTTTAAAATCCATTAAGGTTTTACAAGAGAAACAGTGAAAATGAACACTTACAGGTGAGACACCTCAGGTGAATAGGGTAAATTTTTTTACTTATTGATATCACCCTGAAACTTGCCCAGTTGATTACTTTAAGACAAATTGTCTACTAAAATATACGCTAATTAGCATATAGCAGCATACATTTCCAGAACAGAAATCTGAACATTGGATAAAGCCTGGTTCAAAACTCTTGTTTCATTGTGTTGACATATTAGAGCCAAAGGTATTTACAGAGGGAATTTTGGATATTTATTTTTATTGCTCCATAAATCTGAAAATACTGTCAACGGTCATTTATCAATTTCCCCCGTGTTTTTAGTAATAAAATGTTGTATAAACTGCCATTTTATCCTGTTCACCTGTAGTGTGTCACCCTCCAGGAAAACAATATACGTGACAAAAGGGAGTATCAGCAAGGGGCATGTCAGGTAACTTTATATAAATATAATACTGACATTTACTAACCTTTTGCATGAGTGTGCTGTACTTCTTGCTGTCCGACAAGTTTATTCACTGGTTTCCCATCTTCAATGAGCCGAACGTACACCACCTCACACTCTTTTGTAGAAACGTCCGTGCCTCCATCAGTCATAATGGACAGATAATGCATGTGCTTCACTTTAGTCACCTGCCTCCATACAGTATTTACAAAACATTGCTTTTTTGGCCTGATCGTAAACAAGCCAAGGAAAGTCTTTTAACCACTGCGGGTTGAATCGATAAGTTTTTGGAAGGTTATCCGAGGAGACTGTCCTGTCTGATGACGAAGAGATGAGTGTTGAAAGTTCAGACTGTAGCTGTTCTGTAGCGACAGATGACTCCTCCAAACGACGTCTTTTTTCTTGATTGTTGTCATTGTGGCTGGTTGAGGTTACGGTAACTACCGAAAAGTAACTTTTCATTTTGATGCTCCTTCATTCATGTTGTTGTTAGCTGGCGTAGTTTGTAACAGACTGTAGAAAAAATTGTTTGTCGCGGTTTCCCGGTAAAGTTCAGCGAAGGCGGGGTCGTTTACCAGGAAATGTAGTTTTTTAGTAGTTGAATTGAAATGACAGTATACACGTAGAACTACAACTCCCATGAAGCAGTTTTCCAACAACGGACGGGTACTTGTATAGGTCAAGAGCCAGTAATATTAGTTTTTCCCACTTTTTTTTAGACATGATGCCAGCGCAACTGATTAGCACATATGCGAGTGGATACATATTTCTCTTCGCACAGAATGATTTTTATTTGCAAATGCGACGAAAACTGTCGCACTGTACAGCCCTGCATCCATTATTATATGATGTTGCCACAGAAACGGCGATGGCATGTGGATGAGACTGATGTAACTTTTGACCTACATAAAAGAATGAATTTCTAATCTTTCTGTGATTGTTGTAAAATATGTTAAGTTAACTTTAACTACTGCAGCATGTACATCAACTGACAATGACATAAGGGGTATGGATACATCACTTAAGAGTGAATGAATAGGGAATAGGGCAGAACAGTAAAAGAACTTGGCTGACGTGGACACAGTGTGGAGCTAAATGAATCAAGTGAATTAAAATGGCAATTCTTTATTGCCCTATATTCCACATTCTAACCACAATCTTATTTAAAATAAATTAAAGCAGGAATCTGAACCTACATCTAGCTCCAACTGGCTCCTTACCACCAAGGGGCTTTCTCACCCTTTATTCTATACAAGGTCATTTGGTCCTCACGGTAACAGACTACAAATCACACACTCACACACACACACGACTATAGTCTCAGTGGAAGAGCAGGGTGGCCCGCAGTCTCAGAGGGTTTGAGCAGGCCATTGTTTGCAATAGATTAAATATTGAACTGGAACTTTATGTAAGTATTTACATTTCTGGAGCTGGCTCAGCCTCCAGGGCAGCCAAACAGTCGCTAAATCATATTCAATTTACCAGGATAATTGCATGGATTGTTTTCCCTCCCCTTCCAACCTTCCCGTCTCCATCCATCCCCTTCAAAGAGCTGTGTCGTGCCTCTGGGAGCCCAGGGGGGGCCACCGGGCCCTCTGTCCCCTTTTTTGGCAATTTCATGCGCTGTCGGACAAAAAAGACTTGACATATTTAAACATTTGCCTTGTGTAAATGTTGAGTGTGGAACACCAGCGAAAAGGGCCATTATTTTGATTTGTGCCAGGCTAGGTGGAGGCAGCAGGAGGGGTGGGGGGGTGGGGGTTCGTCTCTGGAGGCAAATAAAGCAGCAGTCATCTTCTCGGCATGTGGCTGTGGTATCACTGTAAGCGAACAGGAGCTTTACTGGATGTTTGCACAGCGAGATGAGAGCTAAAGCACAATGTAAAATAAACAAGGGAAATCCTCTGGGAGCATGTGGTAGCTAGACCCGGCTCTGCACGCCTTTCTGCTGGATTTAAACCAGAGTGCCTGTCACCATTAGTCCTCATTCAAAACAAGAGACAGAGGCAGATACAGAGACAGACAGAGGCTGAGTAACAGATATAAAACTGCTAACGGAGAAAAAACAGGTGAGAGTGTCAAAGACTGAGACATGGGGAAGTAGGCTGAGCGTGAAAATGACAGAGAACAGAGAGAAAGATGGAGGATACCAGAGACAAACTTGGAAGGAAGGAGAATCAGAGCGAGAGGCAACAACAAAGCAGCTTTCCCCCATTGAGCTAGACAACAGTATGAGTAATAAAATTGACACACGGCTGTCTGTGCTGGTTGCGATGGCCCCTGACGCACTGGCAGCCATCCAACACAAACCACAAGTAAAGGAAATGCGCAAGAAACAAAACAAGCCAACAACAGCACCGGAGCTGCTCTTCTCCCTGATTCTGCCAACTGCAAACATGATGCACAAATAACCTCCCCCGCCACACTACCAGACAGCATGTGAATTAAGTTTTTCGACAAGGTATTACTTTTTTCTTTGTTAACCTGTCGTACTGTACAGTCAACAGTGAGCATATTGGCTTTTTGCCTTACCTCTCTGAGGGGAAATAAAAGCAGCGCAGAACACAAAGGAATAGCTTTTAGATGGATGATTGTGATGCAATTTCCAAATTGTGCCCATGACATGCTCAAAAAAAGCCTTTTTATGCTTGCCAGAGCAACAAGCATCTCCATATGCCGATGTGTTTAGAAGCCTCTAGTATTTTTATTATTGAACTGTCATGTCATGAGATGCCTGTGTTGAAAATCCTTTATGGACCAGCTCCTGTCTGTAGTGTTCCTTCTGCTCCTAGTTTACACTGCAGCTGTAGTAGAAAAATGAGATTTCTGTTTCACAGCTGAATAAACTAAAAGCTATTATGAAGCTTCCTGAGCAGCCCCTAGAGCCCGCAATGTTCATTACACCCTGTAATACCAAGGTGTTTGATGGAATTACCAATAAGGTGATGACTGTACTTCAACAAAGTGGTAAAGGTCAGAATTCATACCCTATCCTTAAGCTATGGTAAGGTTTGCACATGTATTGTAGAAAGAAGCAATTTTACAAACAAAGCATTGGTCGTGAAAAGATGTTATTGTAGGTAATTTCCAGCATGTTCTCATCCCAGCAGTATTGCTGCTTGGTCTATGGACTTTCACATCTACAGATCCTCCTGCATCTGTAATTAACATTCTGGGACACCTTGTCCATTCCTGTTTGTTACATGCATTGTGTCTTTTCAAAAGACACTTCCGTTTTCACAGGATATGTACAGTTTCTGCTTATTATATGCATACAGTCTTTTTCAAAATATATACCAAAATGACACCAAAATCGCTGACACAAGGCGGTATTTGTCAAGTTGGGAATGAGAACAGGCCGTAATTTCCCTCTTTCAAAATCGTCCAACATTTATATTTGTTAGAATTGTTGTTTTCAGTGTTGGGCTTGTTACTCAGAAAATATGATTTATTCCTCATTACTCTTTACAAAAGTAATATTATTATTTTACTTTTAACTTTCTGCCAACAAAAATTCATTATGTAATTTGTTACATTACTTTGTCGTAACTCTCCACAAATCTGGTAACAATGTCCCTTCTTAAAATTCAGACTTTTCACGTGTCTTTCATAAGCGCAGCTTCAGTTAGATAGTTTGCAGATACCTTTTTATCTGGAGATCTCCTGTTACCTGTGATGGCTATTTTCCCAAGGATCTGTCCAACAGATGGATAGTCAATTGCAGAGACCGGATACATTTCATCCACTACATATCAGGCATAAGCTTTATGAGTTCTTTGTGACTTGTAGCCCACAGCTGTCCATGATAAAAATCCAGTTTTGGTTGTTTAGCCAGTGTAGGGCCACAGTCATCCTCCATGGTCTTGGAGGGCTTGCCTTTGGTGGGGTGTATTTCCCTGAGCTCCACGTCTTGTGTTGTCAGCTGTAGTATGTGTTTCAAGAGATTTGAAGTAGTGTTTTTTCACATTGGAAAGAGTCTTGGTACCACTACCTGAGACAACACAGGCTATCCTAATACACTGGGCATACGTTTTTGTTCTTTTTTTTTCCCCCTACGAAAAGTAATGCACCAAAATTATTACATATCCCACTTAATGATGAGCCAGTAATTTATGCATAACCCACGTATTTTGGAAGGCTGTGATCATATGAACAATACACTGACAGGAATTAAGAAGGAAGTCGTTTGAATGGTCTAGTTAGCAGGCAGGTTGGGGTAGGGGTCATAAAACACGGTACTTTGCCCAGGAGACTGATGTTTAGAACCATGTGAACTTTGAGTCATTTCAAGATTCGTGCTCACCATGTTTCTTTTCCTAAACTTAACTTAACTAGCCTTTACGTTAAGGGCGTAATGTCATTCATGGGTCACTAATTTGCAGGATAGCATATAAACTGTTCTGTGAGGCTACACTGAACAACGTTCTTGTCATCTTTTGTCCCAACAAAAACAAAGTGATTGGAATATTTTCAGCTGCTGAATGTAAGCACTTCGATCTTTCAAGCTCACTTGCTACTCTGTGACGTGCAGGTGCGACTATCACGAAAATGAATCCGGGATCGTGATTGATGGTGAATTTTAAATCAGTAGTGGTATGACAACAACGGTAGGTTGTAATGGGATATTTGTTTTTGGGATAACTGTAATATTATCACCAAAATTTTATTGGGAGTTTGTTACATCACCTGTTACTGAGCAGGTAATGTTATTACTGTAATGTCCAGCGCTGGTGCGCATATGTTTTCATGCACGCACCCCTAAGCAAAAAATGTTCCCTTGTGCATGGTTATACCTGTTCTAATTGGAAGGCTGGGAGAGAAGCAGGCAGTTATAGCTGCCACCTGGCTGCATCCCGCTGGCTCCATGATCTCTCACTAAGAACTCTCTATCTATTGTGTGTCTCTGTAGTCTCAATGTGATGAATTGTGACAAATACGGATATCGGGAAAAACTTGAAGACTGCCTTTCCTTGAAGGCATTCATAGTGTAGCACTCTGTTGTACAAAACCTGAGGGACAACAATTAAATACACTGCCCGCTTTCATACCTCTGTACAGCTGGCCAAACACTTCACGCAATTTGTGTGGAGAGGCGACATTGTCATTCAAGGGAAAAAAAATATTTTCCGGTTAACATGAATGTACTGGGCAAATTTTATGGCGGCCAATCAGATCACAGTTACAAGAGCTGACATTACGGCTTTAGTGTGAAGCTTAAGAATCATGCTAAAATGGAAAGGGCTCATCCTCTGGTGATCATTTATGAATTAATCAGTTGGGGACCATAAATAATTACACAAACATGTATGGTAATCTAGTCAGAATTTAACAAGTGGACTACAGTCTTTGATGAACAGATGGACAAATCAACAGACCAATCCAACAAGTTCTTTAACTGAAACAGCAAATGCACAGTGTGACTTGTAAGCATTTATACTCGTATTGGTAGGACAATGTTTGGCAGTGCTTTACTGCTACAGAAAGAAAAAATACTTCAAAATACACACTATAGCACAACACCACAACTGTCACATCTAATCTTTAATTAAAGACACTTTCAAACAATGTCTTCAGATTTATTATTTGCAGTTCTTTGCATTGCCAATCCATTTAGTTGCATTGGGATTAAAGGAAAGACTTCAAAAACCGTAAAGCACAGAACTAACATTTCAACAACAATCCCTGTATTTGAAAGACAAGATTTCCCCCAATGGTATGCACTTATACTGTATACACCACACCACAGAGAGAATGAGGAGAGAAGGATGAGAGAAATGAAAAGGTGGGGTCAGCTCCTCCCTCTCCTGGCTGTTTCTCCTCAGCCTCACTACATGAGAGAGGACAAATTGATTTTGTATTTCCCAGCAATGTGCATACATTTCCCTTTGGAAACAGGTCACAGTAAGGGGAAGGCTTCCCTGCTCTTAAAATACCACTGAACTGCTGTGCCTCATGAATAGAAAAATCAACATATGGATGGATACATGGTATGTGTGGGATATATGACCATATATATTTTATATTTTTATTTATTTTCATCCGTGATAGATTGATGGATAGATGTATGTAGATACCCATCTCTCCAATTAAATCAAAGGATAAGGAAAGGATAGGTATCCATACAGGCATTCATCCATCTGTTAGTCTATCATCCATATTCAATAGTTGGACTGATAGATGTCTATTGATTGCGTAACATAGATCCATCAAAAAATTAATCTTGCACTCCACCCCTATTTTGTAGCAAAAACGCCTAAAATGACATACCCAAATTAAAATGATTGTAGCCTCTGAACCGCTCTGACTGCATGCATGCATGAGGTCTTGCCAGAAAGAAAACTCCCTGAAGTTTCTTGTGAAAGTGTCAGAAACACTCTAGGTGATACAGAGACAGAGTAATGGGCCTCTGAAGTCAGTAAAAAATTGAAGATTTTGCCTAAAATAAAATAAAAAATGTTTTTCAGGATGAATAACTGTGGCTTCATCTGTGCAGGTAAATGACACTATGAGGCTGTAGGCACACTATCAGTGAACACTTGTTTCAAATTTGAAGAAGAAAACACAAAGTATGACCATTCTACAGTGTTTTTTTACATGAAAAGATCCAGGCGGAGCTCCAAAGGATGAGCTGGTCTTGTGCCTTCAAAAATGTACTGGCAATGATCAAACAATACTCAGCCAGCTTCAAACAATGTACCGTATTGAAATCAGGCGTCATTGTGATAGTTGAAGTTGTTTTTGACACAGAAACACCATTAAATATCACCAAATAAAGCCACATGAAACATGAAAGTTGTGATCCCACATAAACACACAGACACGTGTGTGCACTTACAGGTTAGCACAGTAGAGCGCGGCTTGAGCCGCATTTACCTGACCGAAAACGACCCGAGTCCGACGGAGTTTGTTACCTGACATAGTTATTGTTATGGACAGTGTGTAACATGCTGCTCGCACAGCAGCGCAGCACATTTATGGAGCAGAGCCTGTATTGCGTTCAGGTGGTGTCACGTAAATAACAAATTCCAGCACTTAAATAGGCCATAGCACAACACAGCAGCATGTCAAGTGGGCCGAACCCGCTCCTGCCACCCCCCCACATGTCGTGACAAAGTGCCGCCCTGGGCAAACGCCCATTTGGCCCATATCAGGATCCGCTACTGATGGCATGACTTGTTACCACTAATCGCAATTTACATAAGAAATAATAGAAAAACTATGTTATTTTTGAAAAGTCGAGAGCTTCCTGAATCCGGCAATACCAAATATCACATGGTTTGATGACGTATTGCTTCTGCGAGGACATCGGCACCCTTGCGGAATTAGAGAGGAGAGTTAGAGAACACTTAATTGTCACAGTATAACACCAAGTCACCTAAACTTCATGGATATCAATTTGTTCATTTAGGAAGCACAAGTAATTGTGAATCAGTTTCACTTGCTTTGGTGCAAATGAAAGTGACAACAGGTGCAATGGAGAGGAAAAAGCGAGACAACCCCGCAAAAGGGATTAGTTTTGCATGCTACTGGTGTGCATGTTTCTGACCAAACTGTCAGAAACAGATTCCATGAGGGTGGCAAGAGGGCCCCACATCCTCTAGTGGGACCTGTGCATACAGGCCAGCACCATGCAGCTTGATTGGCATTCCGCAGAGAACACCAGAATTGCAGGTCAGCCACTGGCGCCCCGTTCTCTTCACAGATAAGAGCAGGCTCACACTGAGCACATGTGCCATGTGTGAAAGAGTCTGGAGACGCTACAGTGAATGTTATGCTGCCTGCAACATCATTCAGCATGATCGGTTTGGCAGTGGGTCAGTGATGCTCTGGGTAGGCGTATCCTTGGAGGGTTCCAGAGACCTCCATGTCATAGCCAACAGTACCCTGACTGCTGTTAGGTAATGAAATCCTCAGAGGGATTGTCAGACCTCATGCTGGTGCAGTGGGCCCTGGGGTCCTCCTGGTGCAGGACAGTGCCTGGCCTCATGTGGCCAGAGTGTGTAGGCAGTTCCTGGATGACGAAGGCACTGATGCCATGGACTGGCCCTCTCATTCCTCGGACCTGAATCCAATTGAGCACTTATGGGACGTTATGTATCGGTGCATCTAATGCCGCCAAGTACCGCCACAGACGGTCCAGGAGCTCAATGATGCCATGATCCAGGTCTGGGATGAGATCCCCCAGGACACCATCTCATCAGGAGCATGCCCAGACATTGTCGGGCGTGCATATAGGCACGTGGGACCATACACACTACTGAGTGACATTATGGGTTGCTGTCATAAAATTCACTCAAGTTGGCCTGTGATTTAATTTTTTACTTTGATTTTCGGTGTGATTTTGAATCCAGCCCTCAGTGGGCAGATGATTTTGGTTTTCATTGACCGTTGTTACGTCATTTTGTTGTCAACAAATTATACAATGTACACAAATAAAGATTTGTAAATTGAATAATTCATTCATCAAGATCCGATATATGATCTCAGTGATCTGTTAATCTTTTCAAAGCAGTATGTATCAAAGCCTTTTATGTCCAACTGATGATAAATACACAGACCACCAAAAATTGGATCAGTTTACCCGAAAACAATACTGGTGGAATAAATCACCAGAATGCAGAAATTCAGATTAAATGTCACCATTCATTGGAGCACAGCCAGTCAGTACATGTGTTGAGTAGATTTAGTGCCATATATTGGTTAGGAGAGGAATTAAGAGGGTGTGGGGGCATCTTACTCCATCTTCCCCATCTTTTAACTTTGAAAATTACACTTTACATGAGACTGAGGCACTGTAATGCCTGAGTGTAAACAAGTCAGTGTAACAGCCCCCAAGACTTGTTTCACTTACTTTCACTAAGCAACTATTTACCTCTAAAGTGGGACTTTGGCAACAATTTCAGAGTTTCAATTGTAAGTGAAGAAAACATGAGCTACATCTGTGGCTTTAATATCACTGTACAGCTGCCAATAAACTCATTTTGCTCCATCGCCTTTTATGCGATTCAGAAGTCAGCCTTGAAGCAGTATTGGTATTATCGGTAAATATCATTCAAACCCAGCCAATTAAAAGGAGGGGGAGATTGAGATTCAGCTATGAACACAGAACAAATAGCTTGGCCTCTGTGTGACTTGCAAAAAAGCTTGAATTGACACAGAGACAGAGTGAGAAACCTCCTTTATACATCTCTAAAAGCTCAGTGATGGAAAAGTTTTGAGTGCTGCCAAATGCAGACTGCATTGGAGGAATGGAGTAGGGAGGGAGGGGGACTCTGTGATTGAGCTATTATACTCCCAGAGTGCAGTTCAGTTTTGATGAATGGGACCGAAGCAGTGGGGAGTAGAGGCGTAGTTGTGTAGGGATGGGTCAGGGGCTGGGTTAGGAATGGAGTTTGAAGGTGGTGGATGCAAAATGTGATGCATAAGTGTGTGTGCTCAGTGCACATGCTCACAGGTCTATAGTGAATTCCCTGTGGAGTGAGAGCCAATCTGGGCTTCAGGCCTTGAGTTATTGATCTGCTCCTGGAAGCCCATCATTCACTCCTCTTATAGCCACCACCACCAACCCCATCCTTCTCCTTCAGCTCTCTCCATACCCTTCTGTATACCTGCTGGGGAGCTGCAGAGACATACACGTCAAGGTGTTAAAGGGACAGATCTGATTTCTTTTAATGTTTGTTGTATGAGGTAATTATCCTCAGACAGTGTAAAGCCTACAGGAGATGGTAGTCAGCATGCCCCATGTTGAAAGAGGTACGAGTACCACCACAGAAGCTATGCATTGTAAGTATTGAATACATATACATACATTTTTTATCCACCTAAAAAGGCCCTAATTTAAAAAAGAAAAATAAATAAATAAACAATATCCATTTAGGTGTATGCTATATTTAGAATATTAACCAAAAAAAATCCTTGCTGTCAGACTGCTTATGGGTTAGCCATATTAATATTAATTTTCCTTTTCTATCTTTTTTTTCTCTTTACTCTTTTCTTGTCAATCTGTATCCTTTATTATGTTTTATATTTTATTGCTTTGTAAAGTGCCTTGAAATGCCCTGGTGTGTGGAATGTGCTATAAAAATAAAGCTGCCTTGCCTTGCCTATTATTTCAACCTTTGCACCCTCCTCATTAGTCCTCCATCATACGCTTTGGAACAAATGACTGTTGCTTTCATCTTTTCTCAGAAAGACTATATATATTCTTAAGGGTTGTGTATCTGGCATTCAGAGTATTATTAATTATTAATAATATAGCAGCGAATCACTATTTGCTATGTAAAGATGTTATAGAGCAGTGGCTTCCTAAACAAAGAAAGAAGTCACGCTATTGAGCTTCTCTGTGGTTTGTCATGGTTACCATCTGGTCTGGCCGTGCATGCATGTTAGTGCATACGTGTATCACACTGGTTAGCATCATGGCAGTTTAAGAGCGGCAGAATGGTGTTGTCGCAGAGGCGTAGTGCCTGTCCTCTGTTTCCCCCCTGGTTACCACTGTTACCCAGGGGGGTAGTAGCTCAGTCACCTTCATAAAATTTTGATTGAAATGAAAATTGGGTTCGCAATATTTTAAATGGCAAACAAGGTTGGAAGTTCACATTGTGTGAATGTTAACGTACAGCATTTAACAGAAGTTCAGTTTTGTTCGCCAAACCTTACTACTGAATGTTGTTATTTTATGTCAAGATGACGTTGGCATGAGATGTTATGAAAGTGTTGAATTTTGGTTGAATTTTGAACACCCGATGTCACAACCAGATATCAATGTCTAACGGCAATGATGGCCAGATGGGATGTTGAGAACTGTGTGCAGACAACCAATATGCTCTAAATTTCGCATAGAGCCACTTAAGTTGAAAACTTCACTCAGAGTAAAACCTCTCAGTGTGCACCCAGAGTGAGCTTGCCACTCTGTTCACCTCCTTTTCATAATGCACACATTTGTTCTGCCTCAATTTTTGTCTGTGGTCTGTCTGAATATAAAGCAAAAATGGAACACAGCAGTATGAATGTGACATCAATGTTGTCTGCAGGGGTGCTAGAATGAAAGTAATGAAAAGAAATAAAAGGAGCAGGATGAGCAGGTGAGTTAAGAGGAGAGCTGACGGGTGCTGGTAAGCCCAGCCAAATCAGGCCTTTTTCTCTTATGGGAATGGCCGATTGCCTCATTGCTTTATCAGCCAGGCCTTAAAAAGAAAGAGGCTGTCTCTGTACGCCAGCATGCAGCGAAGCATTCCCTCTCCACTGGGTCTGATTGCAGTGCCTAGAGTGGAGGGAGAGAACAGAAGATGGACTAGATAAGGAGATGTAATAGTGGAGGGGAGAGAGCAAATGAACACTTTTATGGCCCTCCATGAGCTTGCCAGCAAGTGTGTGTATGTGTGTGTGCCTGTGTGCAGATGTCTGGATGTCCACCGCAGTACAATTATACAGAGCGAAGATGTATCACTTTATGAACTAGGAGGGCACCCGGAGAGCGCAGACCTCCGCCAAGGCCAAATGCCCTACTTCGCAATGTTAACGAAAGTGAAAAAGAATTTGTGTATACGCCCCCTGATTCGGATCCGCTCCAAATATTAATGAGTCCTTCCTTGGCTGATACTACATCCTTGCACCAAGTTTCAAGAAAATTGGGCCAGTCGTTTTTCCATAATCCTGCTGACAAACAGACAAACCAACCAACCAATAAACAAACAAACAAAAAAAAAAACTAACCTCCTCTGTGGATTTAGTAAGGCCACAAAACAAAATGAAATCATTTAAAGCCTTTCATGAGATGCCTCCATACTGTTCATAAGATTAAAAAGACTGAAAATAAGGTTATATGTTGAGGCACATCAATGCACATTTCCTTTCACAAAAATGCACACACATTAACACCAAAAGAGGACAATCTGTTTGGTCTACCAGCAAATATGTTTTCAGAGCGGATCAGAGGTAAATGTTGGCCTTTAAGTCTGAAGACTCTCCAGGGGGCATGTTTGTCGACCACATCAATGAATTCAGAGGAGAAAAACAAAACAAGTGTTCTGAATATTTGCTATCAATTGGAATCCATCCCAGTTAATAGCAATTAGATCATTTATGAATATGTCCAGATTCATTTTTCATACTGTCTAATCAAATTATGTGGTGATTTGGGTATTTTTGTCTTCCAAACATCATAAATTATTGAATGCTTGCTGAAGCAGTCGGGCAAAACATCAGCCTCCTTTGCTGATGTGAGACAAGTATCCAGTCAAGTAGAGACTCCCAAATGGGGGTGACTCTGGTGGGTTCATTAACTGGTTTTACCCATATCATGGGTACATTTATGTATTCCCATGCAAGATTACTTTAATGAAAAGACACTGAAATGTGTTGGAAGAACAGCACAGAGATTTAGATTGTATTTAGGGAAAGCAATTGTGGGCGGCACGGTGGTGTGGTGGTTAGCACTCTCGCCTCACAGCAAGAGGGTTGCCGGTTCGATCCCGGGCGTGGGAGCCCTTCTGTCCCGTGTCAGCGTGGGTTCTCTCCGGGCACTCCAGCTTCCTCCCACAGTCCAAAGACATGCAGATTGGGGACTAGGTTAATTGGTGACTCTAAATTGTCCATAGGTGTGAATGTGAGTGTGAATGGTTGTTTGTCTCTATGTGTCAGCCCTGCGATAGTCTGGCGACCTGTCCAGGGTGTACCCTGCCTCTCGCCCGATGTCAGCTGGGATAGGCTCCAGCCCCCCCCTGCGACCCTCAAGAGGATGAAGCGGTTAGAAGATGAATTAATGAATGAATGAAAGCAATTGTGTATCAGTGGAAAAGAAAAGGGTAATTCACATGAAATGTGACGGATGTTGCAGTGACCTGACTCATGGTTCCGTTCAGCCCAGTGAATGAAAACTCCGGCTGAGTGTGAACTGTCTTTTTGTTGTGAAGTAAAAAAAAAACTGATGAAGTAGCCTATATTGCACAACAACTGGGAGACTGAGTCATCATATCAATCAAATCTGTGGTCAGTGTACAAATAGATTAAATAACATGGCAAGAACATATGAACCTTACATTACATTATTCAGATGAATTCTGATTTTATGGATTACTCATTGTTTCTCCTCAATATGTCCAAATGCAAACTTCTGCTGCTGTTTCTCTATGATGCACGATGCAACTTGACTTAATCAAGGGGTTATCGCTATTGCAGGGTAAAACTGCAGTCTTTCTAATGGCCAGTAGGGTGTGAGTTGGTGGTTTCAAAAAGAAATCTGATTGTGTACAAGGCTATGACAACATCAACCTTCTTTTCATTTTTTTCTTTTCATTTTTTATTACCTCAGTAAAAACAAACAAACAAACAAAATATATCATTCAAACTCAACAGAAACAAACAAACAAAAAAACCCCACCAAAAACATTTTGGTTAGTCCCATCTGGCCACCAATCTTGTTAGACGTTGACATTTAATTGACTTTAGGTTGTGACGTCGGGTGACTAAAATTCAATGTCAGGACAACATCTGATGGCAATGTCAAATGGACGTAGATCATGTTTATATTTCATGTTGGCTTGATGCTGTGTTGCCAAGTAACGATAGTCCAACTTCTTCCAAACGTCTCATGCCAACAACACCTTGACACAGAATAATGACATTTAGCTGTGAGGTATGAAAAACAAAACCCAACATTTGCAAAATCTTATAATGTTAATGTCCACAAAACATGTTCTAGCATTTGTTGTTGAAGGAAAACAACGTCAATTTGCGGTGTTGTACCTATGTAGTGCCTATGTAGACTGTATGCAAACTGTACATTTATTGTGAACAGGCTTAAGTTGACATACCATCCCAGAACGTCAACAACCAAAGCACCCAGGGTACCTTGCATGTCATATCTCGACATGGAAAGTCAATGACTAAACGTCCATATGTGACAAGGTCAGAGTATGAATGTGTTGACATTGACGTTCATTGTCAGCATCTACCACCAAAGCCATGGCAGTATCCCACAGCCACTTGCTATTATGTGAACAAACTGCTGCCACCACCTAAGGAAGTCCCATTTGTTGCACAAGGCCATGAGATATTCCTGTGAGCTTCAGAAAACGCAAACCTTGAGTTTTTCATCACTATAGCCACTGTACAACCTGCAAGTAGCCACCAGTTTGCCACTTTATGGTGTGACTGGCGGAAATACAGTCAATAAAAGCCCAGTATGAAAAGCCAATTTGTTAGTAAACCAGTATCTAGGTATACACTATCTGTTAAAGTAAAAAGCTACATCACACTAAGAAACATTTGACATAAATAAATAATTGAAACAAGTTGTGCTTTACCCATTAAAGAAGTGCCTTTGTGACCATGCATAATATTAGTCTTAACACCCCCATAACTAAAATTGGCTTCAGTGTATGTTGGAAGGGTTCAGGGTCATATGAGCTAAACATGGTCAGTTTAGTCTTTGGTGGATATTGGTTTCAAAAATTGCTCAATAACATGAAAATAAGACAGAGAAGAGTTCCTTCAGATGTTCATGTCTGTCTCATGAGAACATTTTGGTTTCACTCTCTTGCAGTTAAATGAATCCCAGTCTGGATTAGCACTTTTATTTGGCTGAACTAAGGACTTTAACCTGGCCCATTAAAGCTGAGGCAGTATTTAGTGCATTTGACCTTTGACCTTGAATCAGACACAGGCCTAGACGAACGCTATTAAAGAACAACAACAAAGAGCTGATTCTGCAAGGCTCCTCTTCTTTAGGGAGGGAAGGAAAGTTTAATTAGGAGAATTAGGAGAACATGAGGACATGGGAAGCTACATCAAAGCAATGCAGAGGTCATTAGCATGAAGTTAGCTGGAGAGCGTTTACCAGCAGCCTTTGCCTGCTGCTGTCTTTATGTTACCTTTGTTTTACAGACCTCCACTCTTTTAACCAGTTGGTTACTGGAATGTGTTTTGAATGTGTTTAGATTACAGTACATCTGTATCTTGTGTGCTGGTATGCTTATGGTCATGCAGCCCCCAGCCAATAGCAGGGCGCAGGCAAGGTCTGGACTTTAGAAATTGGTCGTGACCAGGTAGTAGCACACCATGCATCTATACAGAAGCTAGAAAAATCATAGACGCAAAGGCGAAAAAACACATGATGACGCATGATGAAGAGCAATGCAAATTTAGCCTGTTATTTGAACAGGAAGGTTAGGTAAGTTAGCTTGCTAAAGTATCGGCTTTTCCATCATAAAGTCTGTTAACATTAGCTACAATATCTATCATACCAGACTAAGTAAGGCTGTAGCAAAAACCTCTGAGTTTACTGAAGTTAGCAAGGGTGTGGTTTGATGATGTGAATTCTTAATTTGTAAGGCAGTGTTTTGCCTTCTCTCAAACTGTATACACTGTAGACTGGTTCTCATGCTAAGCTGCAACAACATGGCTGATGTGGAAGCAAAAGGTCCCTTTTTGTTTTTTTTGTTTTTTTCTCACCACTCAGTGTTGTCTTTGGTTGACACACACACACAAAAAAAAAAAAAAAAAAAAAAGACATGCAACATCAAGGCATCAAAGCAAGACTGGAGTACCAAGGCAGGCAACTGTTTGTTTGCACAAGGTAAGTTTGCTTAGTGGTATTTAAACACAAATACTATATAATCTCACAGATAAATAAATAAATGATAAATGAAATGACCAACCTCTTAACACCACATTAAGTCATGGTGGTGCTTAATAGAAGTGTAGGCTATGTTAGTTAGCATTTTGCTAACATTTGCTAACATAAAATGAGACTGCAAAGATTTTATCTGTCCATGAAGATTATGTCCCCCAGCCAAATCTTTTAGCAAACTTGAAAATTTGGGTTTCTTTACAACATTTTTAACTAGTCCATAGGTACAAGCACCACGGGGAAGGGGAAAGTTGACTTAGGTTCTGCCATTTTCCAAGCTTGCATAATTGTTATTGAAGCAAAGAGTGAAAAGGAGTGGGACTTTGGAAGGGCTAATTGACTTTCCATTGGCACTGTTACAGTGGTGCTAGCACTTATAATTAACACAATGGGTGCCACCACCACATAATGCGGCACTAAGATGCTGAGGTCATTTCACACATTTTTGTGAGACCAGGTTGCAAATACACAAACAAATGAAGGTAATAAAATGCATGGCCATGGCATCCAGACTTTTGACGAGAATGCAGCATGAGAATATTTAAGAGTATTTATATGTACATACATATTGACTATCATCAGCCTCAGTCCAGGAATGCTTTTGCAGACGCTATCAGTAGAAGCCTGCTCTGCACCCCCCCCCCATCACCCCCTTCATCTTCATTTAAAATGCTGCCGCTCCTTTATCGGCAGTTGCTCCATCACGTAAACGGCATCCTGCTGTAGTACCAGAGCAGTCCGACTGAAGAGCTGCCATTACCCCCACTCACTCTCCACAGATTAATTACACGCCGCAGCCATCTCCCTCACACATCCAAACACTTACACTGTACTGCACTGCTTCGGATGACTAAACTACCTGCTTTCTTGCCATTAAAAAGACAGAGAGCGATAGAGACGGAGAGTAAAGGTGATTCATACTGCTTATTTTACAGTACGCGTTGGCATTTATATAAGTGGTGTAAGTTATGTAAATGGTATTACCAGAGCTTGTGTCACAGGGAGAAAGTAGTTTCTTATATTGCCTATCATTCTATTAAATGCTCTTGTTATTTGACTTCAACGTCAGCACAGTGGAAGGAAATAATTCAGTTTACAGTTGACAATTACTGGCTCCAGAATCCTTAAATTGCCTCTAAATATAAAGATTCTCATCATTTCCAGCAGGAGCAGCAGTAAATATGCATATAGATAAGCTGGTAATTGTATACCTGCAGTAGAGATAATCACTGCAATATGATGAAAAGAGCCTCTTCTGTGATAACCTTACAGGGACTTTTTAACCGCGCTGAATGTGTGGATGAATCTGTTGACCCTCAGTCTCATCGTCTAGCACCGTAACTTCCCATCAAAATGATGAATGGCGCAACAATGCTCCCAGCAGTCATTTATGAGAAGAGACAACAAACAAAGATGAGAGGGAGAAAGAGAAAAAAAAAAGTTTGTCGTCAAGCTTGGTCGGATGAAGCAGCGGTCGAGTTCCCCTGTCCTCCAGCGATACGGAGCGTGACTGTCGGGCACTCCCTTGGTGCTATTTAACATCAAGGGTCATTAACGGTACAAATGCTGGGGTGACTGTGGAGACATCTCCATCACTGACCTTCCTGTGAGCTTCCTGTCATCTCCATCTGATATGATGCCAAGTGATAGCATCCCGTCACCTGATTAAGTCAGACCTCCAACCCAAAGAGAAAGAAATAGAAAAAAGAAAAAAAGGCCTCTCAAAGACAGACTTAAAAGGAGATGCCCCCAAGCTTAGTGGAGATGGTATTAGGAAGCGCTGCTTAATTACGAGAGCAAACCTTGCGGATGGCCTCGAGATATTCATTTTAGGAATTAATTTGGCACATAAAGAGATCATCAAATCTAAACAGCCCTATGGCGTAGGAGGTCTTATCCACACAGCAGGCGGATATTAGCCCAGGCTTTTCATTTCAACACTTTTTGGTGATAGATATCAGTCCAGAAAATCAAAGACTGATCATAGCAACCCTGGCTTCATTATAGACTTAATGCTTTTTGCATACACTCCAGGGCCAAAAGTATGTGGACAACCTAAAACCCAGTATTTGATTTCTGAACTTTAAACCATCAGCATTAACCATTGCCATAACAGCCTCCTTTCCCCCGGGAAGGCTTTTCCTCCATATTTTGGGCCCAAAGTTAGTTCTTGATGAACTCGTCTAAGTTTTGATGAGGATTGTGTGATAGGTACGATAATCCAAAACAAGTGACTACTAAATATGCTGATGAAGATGATGAAGCATGATCAAACAGGCTGTTCTCATGTACTATTCTTAAGATTTCATATGAAAAGTAATGCACCAAAATTCGTGCATATCCCATATAATAATGACTTAGTAATTGATACATAACCCACAGAGTTTGGGAGGTTGTGATCATGTGACCAATGCACTAATGGGAGTAAAGAAGAAGGCGGTCCCAAGCGGTCTGGTGAGGAGGCAGGTTGGGGTGGTGGCATACAGCATAGTATTTTCCCCCACGACCTTCTACTAGGAGACTGGTGTTTGGAGCTGTGTGAACTCCAAGCAACCTTTGACTCATTTTAAGATATATTTTCTTAGGCCTAACCACGGTGACTTTACTTGCCTATACCTAACCTCAGTGACTTAATAAATCACATAACCTTTTCGTTAAGGATGCAACTTCATTTGTAGGGCGCTAATTTGTGGGATATTATACACAGTGTTGTGTGTGCATTTTTGTAGGATATTGAACAAACTGTTGAATAATGCGTTAGATCAAAAGCTCCATAACAGCTACTTTATGGATTTTGTGGTTAAATTGTTGGTAACACTTCATTTGGATAGTCTAGAAAAGTGTTTTTACAGAACATTATGATGTCACCATGAAGTTGACCTTTGACCTGCTGGACATACAGTGTCCTCACTTCATCATTATATCCTATTCGACATTTGTGTGAAATTTCATGATAATTAGCATATGAATTCTTGAGTTATGTCCACAAACATGTTTTGTGAGCTCACAGTGACCCTGATCTTTGACCGTTGACCACCAAATTCTAATCAATTCTTTCTTGAATCCAAGTGAGTGTTTGTGCCAACTTTGAAGAAAATCCCTCAAGACCTTCTTGAGATATAGCGTTCACGAGAAGGGAACAAGGTCACAGTGACCTTGACCTTTGATCACCAAAATCTAATCAGTCCATAGTTTATACATTTGTGCCATGTTTGAAGAAATTATCTCATGGTGTTCTTGGTATATTGTGTTTACAAGAATGAGACAGATGTGCCCACAATGACCCCGGCCTTTGACCTATGACCACCAAAATGTTATCACTTCATTAGTGAGTCCAAGTGGATGTCTGTGCGAAATTTTGAGAAATTCACTCAAGGCATTCTTGAGATACTGTGTGCTCGAGAATGGAACAGATGGACAACCTGGAAAGTAATGCCTCCATTCACAGCTATCATGGGCAGAGGCATTAAAAAACACTTAAATTCAGAAATTAGTCCAAAACCTAGAACTGTCTCAGAAAAGGATGTTTCACTGTTTCGACTTAGCCAGCATCCATTTTTTCCAGCTGTTACGTGAAACTATTCAGAGAAAGGGCAGATTTAATGTTGTCTGGGATTTTATTCCACTCCCCTCATGTAAAATCTTGTAGGCCATAATAACTTTTTAGTGCTGAAGTCTACCTTCAACAGGGAGCCTACTCAGCGCTATAAAACGGTTTGGAATAATATGCGTTATTGTACAGAGATTAAGGACGCCCTCATCAGTTTGTTCTGGGCTACTTTAAGTTTTTCTTTTGTTCTTTTAGTTATACCACTGTAACAGGTTATACAGGTATAATCATATTGGTATTAAACTAATGTTGTAGCTAATGTCCTCATGATTTTCTTATGGGGGGAACCTGGATATTCTTTCCAGATCCTCTGTCTTGAATGGACCTTATGACAGAGAGGGACACAGATTCACTGATCATCCATTGTTCCAGTTTACATCTAAGACAGATAACAAAACACTTTACGTGTACCAATGTTTCTATACATTTAATAAAGTGATCCTGTTTTAATGTGGTTATATACTTTTGCATCGTCTTTCTATGAAAAAATATACTGTACTGCTTTCAATGGGAGGGGGAGGAGGGAAGAGACTCTACTTCCTTCAGTGGCTCAAAGTTTGATGGTTGCTGAGACATAATCACCAGTTTACCAGGAAAAAGCACAAAAAGTGCCCAGGTTACACGCACAATGCTTGTTTATTTTTACTGACAGCCCGTCACAGTGATTGTGTGTGTTGCTGTATCTGACTGTACTGTCTGTACTCTGACAGCTAACTGTGCTCTTGTATCTCTCAGATTGGTGCACTGTCGCTCGAGACCGTGATTGACTGCTTAGTTCAACGCTCAGTCAGAATCAGGATGGCTGGTTTAAATGTTCTAAAAATAAAGTAGACTATATTCTGCATCCTGGAACCTGATGCAAAAGCAAGGGACATATTAAACATTGCTTAGTCATAAGGAAACTGCCTGTGAGTTAGCACCATCAGAGACAAAGAGACACATTGACACCTGTAGTCTGTCTTTAGGTTTGGAAAGGTCTAGGAGATTGTTTGAGGAATCCCTTTATCCAGAGCTCATACTGTCTGTAATCTCACAGTGGAGATCCATCTTTTCTCTGATAGGTGCTCATGATATGCCATGGTAACACTTTTGAACTCTGAGTTCATACACTAAATTTAATCTTTATTTTGTCACAGGACTACATGATCATAAAATAGAAATTTAATGGATGTCTCAGTCTGTGGTGTGGGAGTATAGATCTTTACAGAAATGTTCTGAAAACATGAAAAGCCCTTAAACCAGTTTACGTGGATGAGGAAGCAGTAGTACCCAACCCATAAAACTTTAGGAAAATATCCCATTGTTTCATTACTGGCCCTTAAGTACGATGGTCATTGGTAGTGGGGATGCCCAGCCCAACTGCAGCATTTTCTTTATTACAAAGTAAAACAGATGACTGAGAAATTAATTGCATTTTGTAAATGGACCTGTACTTGTATAGCGCCTTTCTAGTCTTCTGACCACTCAGAGCGCTTTTTACACTACTGAGTCACGTTCACCCATTCACACACACATTTTATAATAATAATGAACTGCTCTATTCATCCTCTCTTTCCAACCTGTACTGTATGACAGGCCTAATGTGACAGAAAACCTGCTATTTTTTCATTCCAGCTTGGAACCAACTTTTAGGGTTCTACACCAATTACTTTTTGTTGAAATTGCTCCACATGGTTCCAAATTAGGTGCAGGAACCGAAACAGAACCCATTCTGTGTTTGTGGAAATGGGGAATTAAAGTTCAGGAATGACTGTGGTTTTGGTTAGAAGAAACCAACAGTAACTCATGGTAGAAAACAGGAAGTACTTTGCTCATACAAAAGTCAAGACCCCTAAAAGCTTTTGTCAGATTAGCATAAACATAGGCCATTTAAGCATTTGAATGAACAACAAATACTGCTGTTTATCCAGAGAGGATAGTCTCAGTTTTGATCCCCTTTAGCCACAAGATCATAAATAGGGCTGAGGCTAAATCAGGACAAACAGACACCAAAAGTATGTGGATGAGGGGCCCACATCAGTTGGCCACAGAGTGTCATTGCCACGCTATTTTTACCTTTCAACATCAACAAATTAGTCAATAAACTCAACAAGCTCCATCACAGTGTTCTGTATTTCCACTCCAGCTTCCTTCACAGAGAACCTAGACATCAATGAGTGTGGACTGGTTAAAGAAAAAAGTGCAGGAGCATTTTTCAGTGCCTTTCCCTGTGGATAGCAAAAGCATTTGCTAATATCATGTGGACATCTTTCCTGACCTTTTCCTTTGGCCTCACTTGGCTCTCCTCTGCATACCTGATTTGGCTTTGGACTGAATGAAAAGAGGCCAGGGGGAAACACATAATCTGCCTTTAAGAGTATGCTAATATCCACGCACAGCACTCATGTGTGCACCTCTTCCTATTATTGTGACCTTGTTCAGAGACAGGTAGATGGAGAAAGAAAGGGAGGGATGTAGAGGGACTAAAAGAGGGTCAGATGGAAAAGATTATGAACTGTCACAGCAATTTTGTCTCCTAGAAATTACATTTATATACAGCTTATTTGAAATAGTGTTGGAGGGAAAGATAATGCAGAGCAAATGACTTTTCTTTTAACATAATGAGGAAACATTGCTAATTAAGATACCTGGTTAAGTTTCAATAGTGTCGATACTGAGAGGAAGAGAGGCCAAAGTGAAGGGAAAGTGCTTAAAGTGTCATTAGAAAGATTTGTTTTCCTTGTTCCTTGTTGATCCGTCAATGCTATTAAAACCATGTGTACTGACCCTAAATGATATGTACACACCTTTTTTGAGTAAAGAGACCGAGCAACAATTATCCAATTTATCTGAAGAAAAAACAAACAGTAATGCAAATAATTATACCAGAATGCACAGTACCAGTACAAACAACTCACAGTAAATTATACCAATATGTACAGTATCAGTACAAACAACAGTAGACACAGTGGAATTATACCAATATGCATGTAAACAGTCCCGATTCTAGAATAAACCGTACCGTATGGAAAGGATGCGGCCGGTTGGAGCTCAAATTGAATGGGAAACAAAGTCCAGTGTTCACTTAGCTGGGTGTAACTTAGCTGGGCGATGTCCGTCAATAGCTGCCTCCATGAGAAGAGACCAGAAGGAAAGGAGGGGGGTATCACTGTCCGAGGGCTGCTGTAGAATGGCAACGAGGATGTCAGCCGACCAACACTAGCTACCTGGTCCCTGGTTGCGGTGATTTGTGATGCTGGCCAGCTAGGAGTTAACTAGCAGCCAGTACAGTACAGTCCTCTCTCGGCTAGCTAACATTTAGCCGTGTTACTTACTGATCCATTAGAAAGAAAGCTAGCTAGACACTGGTGTTGAAGCCTCTTTGGTCATGGAGCTCCCTCCATCTCTTGAACGCCTGACTGAGGTTTACTATATGCCAAGTGGGGGAGCCAGGCAACGAACAAAAGATCTTCTGATTGGTGGACTACCTAGATCCACCTCCACCTGGCTCTATCTTGGAGCCACAGCCACCCCAAAGTGTATTTTGAACAGACACAATGCATGTAACAAGCAGGAATCAGCAAGTGGCCCCTGAACAGCTCATATTTTGATGTGTAGGTCTGCTGAGAATGCGGCAGTATTTGACAAGTTGGGATGTGATCGTGTTGGTTTGTCTATATAAGTAGTTTGGTGGTCATTTTGTTGTTCAGGAAACTGACTTTATCACACAGTGACACAATTACTGATTTTCTCCTCTGCATTCATAAGTGTTAGCTTTTGTTTATTTATACCAGAAAGAAATTCAGGATGAATGGACTTTAAACTCATTTGGTAACATAAAAACAAAATGACTGTAAATCTGAGACAGTAAAAGATTTCACTTCAGGTTAACCACCATTTCAAGCCAAATAATATATCCTAGCGAGTATTATAGATAAATACTATGCTGTATTTTTATTTATTGTGTTGTTGATCTATATTTTCAGCCTTTTTGTAAATATTTTTTCACATGCATATTTTCAGTCACAAATTATGCCAGTCACTTCTGCTTACACTGTTTAAGAGGGATTTCTTTCCTTACAAATATTTGCTTTTTTTTTTTTTTTTACCATGCACTGAACATCCATGTGCTCCAGTGAACCTGCAGGTAACACTGAAGCAGTTTGAGATGTGTAAATGTGCACTGTGCCTGGACTTTAGTTGACTTTCTCTGGATAAATAGGTTTAAAAGTCAGAATGCTTTTGACCACTTTCTTACCAACAGCAAACAAAAACAACAAAGAAACTGCTCCAAGAAATATTGTGATGAACTCTGCTGGAAGACAAAGTCAAGAAAAGATGACCAGCACACACACTGAGAATGTTCAGTGACAGAATGCAAGACTACAGGGAGCCACAGTAGGAAGGTGTCAGTGTGTGCATGCGTGCATGTGTGTGTATGTGTGTATGTGTTGCACCTGACGCTTAGCAACCTGCTCCTGACTAATCTGGCTGACCAGTGACAGAGCCCATATCATTCACTGATGTAACACCTGTAGTCAGTACCAACGTAAGCAGACTTCACACACTCTAACACACACACACACACACACACACAGACATCCCTCGAAGCTGTGGTCATTGCTGTGTACATGCATGATTCACCATGTTAGTGATATTTTTGATATCCTGCTGCTTTCACAAGATTACCAGCTTATCCAAGCCTGGCTGTGGGCAGGGTGTGTGCGTGTGTTTGTGTGTGTAGGAGGGTGTGGAGTATGTCCTCAGGCAAACTGCATGGTCTACCACAGATGTAGTCCAATAACAAGTCTCTGTGAGTCATGACTCTGAGACGCTGACACTCTGTATCCTGTTAGAAGTCACCACAGCTTTGCTGACACAAGCTGGTGTTTCACAGTTGTGTCTGAACCACCTCAGGATCCGACTGGACCTCATGGGACTCAGCCTGGGTTCAGGTGACTTTCCAATGTTTTGCACCAATTTTGATTAAATGTATACTATGTAAGTCTCTGCCGCCAGGCGTCTCAATTAAAACTATAACAAAAGACGGAGCGATGCCATCCTTGCAGTTATTGTATATCTCCCAGTTACGATTCTCCAGTATTCATTGCTCAGGAGGTTTTTACCATGAGCCAAGGCATCCTCAGAGGTATCTTCCTCTCCAAAACAAGCAAACAAACATGGTAATTTAAAAACAGTGAATAAAGCAGTTTCACGCTAATAATCTGTTTCAGTGAAGCTGTTTGGCTCGTCGCAAAGTTGCTGCTAGCCCAGCTCCTGCTAGTATGCCCTCATCTCTTTTCTCTGATAACTTAAGATCCAAATGTTCAAGAGGTTTTTACCAGGAGCCGAAGTATCCTTTGAGGTCTCCCCCTCTCCAGAACAAACAGACCAGATTAAAACTGGTGAAAACATTGAATAAAGCAGTTCCACAGTAAAAATCAGTGTTTCTCCCATGCTGTTCAGCACAGCAGGGGCTGGACCCGAGCTGCCGCTTATGTTTGTCCAGCTTGTTTTTTGGATAACTTAAGATGTAGATGTTCGATAACTAAAATCCTCCATTAAGTTACAGCATATAAACCATCAAGATCTAAAAAGTGTATCCTAAAATAGTGGTTTAAAACTGGAAGTTCATTTATGAAAGCTTCAGGCAAACAACCACAACTGTGACGTATGCATGCACACAGGGGATATGGTACCACTGGCTGGCGACGGTGAACAAATGACACGGCCCATGTCTTTGATTAAATTTACAGATTTCTCTGGGTTTGAACATTGTTAGAAAAATATGGGATAATGTAAGAACACAACTCAACAAAATATAGAGCATTGGTCTAGTTGTTTCCAGATATTTTTATGTTAAAGTTGTGTATTTAACCTCTAAGCTTAGCCTCAAAAATATAGTTGGAAAGTAAGATTTTTATTTTTTTTCCCGCATTAGTGAATTACTATGTTCACAAATTTAGGCTTTATTTTGCGCTGTAGAAGCCCAGCAACCTTTGAGTTTACTCTAAAGTTAAGAGATGCTTTCAGTCACTTCCTCCAGCCTTCTTTTATGGAATGGAACTTGATCAAGGGTAAGTATGAACTTTGGTAAGTCCACAACTCCCCTATAAAACAGAGCAGACAAAGCAGATTGAAGGAGGTTGGTAGGGATCAGGAGGTTGAAAGACATCAAGACAATTTCTTGACTTCAGGGTATGCCAGCGATCACTTGGTCTGCTTGTAAATACACAGCACTGAGCAATCTTATCAGCCAGGTAGTTTCATGTCTGAACTTATATTGCTGAGTTATTTGATATACAAATGTACAGACATCAGTGAGATGTGATCTGAGAAACATTCTGTGCCAAAGCGGATGTCTCAGGTACATTAGGTTAATGGATCAGCTCTCAGATCTTCCATCATATTATGAAATCCAACATGCACAGGGAGAAAGATTGTATTTCTTGTCCTGTTTCTTTTGAAACTAGGAGGACACTCAGAGAGTGCAGACCTCCACCAAGGCAAAATGGCCTACCTCTCAATGTTGAAGGATGCAATAAACAGCATTCAAAGCATTAATATAGCAGCAAACAACTATTTGCTATGTACATGCGTATGTACATATACTATGTAAAGATATAGTAGAGTAATGAGACCTGAGTATGAAGTCACGCTCCCTCTGTGTTTGTCGTAATCCAAGCTCTGTTCCTTGTTTCAGTAGCGGTGCGACAGTTAGCGCTGATAAGGCTGTCCCAATCCACACTCGACAAAATCCTCTGCCCAATACCACATAGAGCTGCCCCCGACAAAGAGTTTTCCTAGTCCACCAATAGTCGTCATTTAGGGCCACTAGTTGACTGGTCGCCAGCATGTTTACGATTTTAATTTAATTTATTAGCTGTAGATTTGGGGCAGGGCAACACAATGGTTTGAGTTCACGGTCTGAGGAAGAATAGCATGAGTAACATTGTAAACAGAGAAATACAAAACTGTACAATGAACCTTATTCATATAGGCCTATATTTTATCTACAAGTGTACGTCACACACTGAGCGAGCCACCTGTTACTCTATCAGCAAAACAGTAATGATTGTGCTAAGTGGCTAATGGGCATGTAGCTACTTCCATGTTTCAGATGATACGTCATGTTTGTAGTTGACCAATGAAGATGAGTTTACATATCACCTTGGGTTTGTCCTTCACCTTCTCAAAATGATCCCACACTTTGGATTCCCTTCCCAACACACATCTGCCCTGTGTAATAACCGCAGATACCAACCCTGTAAATTAAGTGACACATGTCTGACTGTTGAGCGTGGCTACTTACTGTGTATGTCCTTTCAAATTAAATTCCCACGTAATCCAGTCATATAGGTTTTGGTTTATTTTGATAAGGCTAATAAGTTTCATGTTTTAATTTTTTTTTTTTTTTTTTTCTGCAATTAAGTGACCGATGAAATCTCAGAGACTAATGACCTTTCTGGTTGACTAACATTTGGTCAACTATTAGGGGGCAGCCCTAACACCACAAGTGTGAAATAACCCAGATTAACTGTTAGCTCTGTCATGACTTTTGCAGTTGTTTACACTGCACTACTAGCCACCCTTTAGGCTCAGCCACATCCATATTTGCTTGTAACGTCTGAGGTGAGAGCCCTGTGCAGGCAATCCTGGCCCAAACACAAGTGTTTATTAGTATTATTGCAATATTGTTTCAAATTGGTTACATTTGCGTTCAACCGATAGGTGTATGTAACATAGTTAATGAGGTCTTTGTTAAATCCAGCTAAATTAGATTTCAGTGACATTATGTGTGCCCTCTTTACGTTCATTTTGCAGGTCTAAGAAATATCTATGCTTTAAATTCAAATTATATTCAGTTTGAGGGAGTGACAGTGCCACCTGCTGTCAAAACTCAGTATCTGCGTGAAGAAGTAAATAATGGAGGATTATGGGTAACCTTCTCAAAAAGCACATAGAACTTGAGCTGGCTTTATCTGTTTGTACATTTATTGTTTGTCGTTAAGTATGTCATGTTTTTATGAAGTTAAATAGACATTTGTATGATTTTTTCCGCTTTTAAACATTATCTGTATGCTGTTAGCTAACACTAGCGTGGGGTTTTCCATAATATACACGCAGGTACTGTATATGTATAAGGTTAGGCTTAATCTCCTATGAAACTGAAAATGTAAGTAGCCTACTTACATAACAGTTTAATGTTTTGCTCCTTGAGTTTCGGTTTCTCTTGCTTGATTTGCTCTCTAGTTGAAATGATTTGTAATGGCCTTCCACAGAGGAGGAGACAGTGTGTTTGGCTGCTGTCTGTTGAGTGCATTACCCTCCCAATGAGCCTGTGAAGAAGTACACTGTGTTTGTTTGCAGATACCTTCTCAAAAAACATATGTCACACCCACTTGACCTGCTGAAAATGCTAAATGCTTCAAAAAGTCAAACTTGCCAGAGACATGTTGATCCAAGTCTGTTAACTAGTCTGTTTGCCACAAAATTGCAACAGCCAAAGATGACAGCCAAAGAAGGCTGAAGAACTGACAATCACACCATCCACAGTGATCACAATCACCAGGAGATCTGCTGGTTAGCATTCTAACCAAAGGCTGCCCTCACAAATAATGTCTACATAAAAACCACCGAGTCGAACTATTAAAAAATAATGTATCTAGGTTGTTTATTAGTTAATGTCTCAGTCGATGTGACTGTGTATTGACACCAAATTAGTTGGTAGATTTATTTCCAAATTCAGCTCTCTGTTAGGCTTGACTAAACTGTTAAACCTTCAAAGTTCTACCCAGTTCAGTCTAACCTGATACTTACATCATTCCAGATGGTTATCTTGTCGAAGTTGACAATCATGCTCTCACCATCAGTTGGCTGAGAGGCATTACAGACGCCGCAAATGGACTCCAACCACTAACGGTTTGCAGTTTGACATTCAAAAATGTTGTCCGAGGTGTCACAGAGCACATTGTAGATGTTGTCAAGGTAGGTGAGAGACATCATTAAAGTTCTGATATGCTGGTCTTTCTGTTAGGGCCTAATGAGGCATCCTGGATGCAGCATTTGGCGTTCTTCCACTAAGGTTTGTGTACAAGATAAGACCAGTTGTTATACTATAGCTTATTTTTGCTACCAATGCCTCAATTCTGTCAAGGTTGGGCAATTATAGGTAAGTACAGCAGAGGCTAATGAGAATGTCATTAAGGTGTAATCCACATGTACACGGGCATTAAATGTAGATTTTTCTTTGCGTTTTGGTCTTTTGTCCACATACATACTGCATTTGAGGTTACTAAAAATGGACCTTGTACACCTTTATCTCCTCTCTGAGGCATCATAAATGAGGCATCATTTCATGCAATGTCTGCATTTGGCCAAAATAGTCCTAGTTCTAACCAAGCGTCAACCTCTGAGGTTTAAAAATGAAGGCAATACCCAAGTTCAAAAAACTGCATTTCTTTGAATGGCCACTTGAATCTGGCTCCAGAAGTGAGTCAGTCCCTATAGACCCCCATGTTAAAATGCCCAAATTTACAGCAAAAATAAACATGTTTATAGCCTGGTACAAAAAAGGGTTTTGGTCTTTGAATTGCCATCCATTTTTTTTAAACAGTCTGTGGTTCTTACCTTGCTAACAGGACTTTTTTTATGTGTTACACATAAATGTTCAGATACTCTTCCACTACACTGCGGAACAGAGGCATTAGAGTACACTATGCCACATAATCCAACATTCCCACAACACAGACCCGATGACCAGTGTCACCACTTTTGGTTTCTGATTGGCCAATAGCTTCTTCTTTTCATGATTGCCGCCTGTTGGTTTGGCTTGCACTTGACAGCATTTCAGTTGGAGATTTTTTAAAACAGTGCTTGTGTAGATGTTTTTTTTTTTTTAAACAAATGAGTGAAAATCACTGTTTTCAAAAACACATGTGGACTGTGCCTGATTTTGCAGGCTTCATGTCACAAACCAATATATTGCACAAATTGAAATTTTGACCTGGTGATGGCGTGAGATGACAAGTCAGGGGATCATCAATCATCAGGATTCATCTGGAACCATGGATGTCCTTACCAAATTTGTGCCAATACATCAAGATAAATCACTGAATACAATAAATAAATAAATGAAAATAAATAAAAAAAAGTTGCCATCCAGGTGGAACATTGGAATTTTTACTCTGGAAACCATGAATGTTTGTGACAAATTTCCCTGACTGACCTCCAGACATGCACAATCCTAGTAGGCATTAAAAAACAGAAGTCAAATTCAAGCTGTACCTCAGTATTTTCAGGGTGTAGCTCTGTTAGTAAATGGTGTGGTAGAGTGAGAAGAACTTCTTTCCTTATGTGTTAGTAACAGCTGTTTGCTAAGCACTGGCGTGCCCCACAGATGACTTTAGACAGAAGTTAAAGACTGAGGCAAATCAATATTGTGCCTATGTGACTGATTCAGCTGTTACCACACAAGTTCCCACCAAGACTTCACCCCCGCCATCTTCCACTACCCCACAGCACAACAAGCAGCCAGTGTCAATAGCTGTCGGCTTGGCTTGTACCGTTCCCCAAACATTCCTTTGATCTGAGCGGAAAGCAGAATGCTAATCAGGGTGACAAAGAAAAGGGACTCCTGGTGGGAATGCTGCTAACTTTGATGAAACTTTCATGGTTGTTCCATGTGTCTGAGTGGAGTTCAGCAGCAGCAGAGGCAGCAGCAGCAGCAGAGATTGCGTGGCTGACTTGTGGTTGTTATGCCAACAAAACAAAACCCTGAATGCTGGTTTAGTGTTCACTTGCTCCCCAGCTTGCCCAGATGGCACTTTGTTTGTCTCGAAGATGTCATCCAGTATATGGAAGCAATGTGGGGCTTATTACAACACAGCTGTCTAATTAACACCACGCACTCATGTACACTAGTTCCCCCCCTCTGCGACTTTGAACCCTTTAGTACATCTGCTTATAAAGCCTTGTGTCATGTACAGTAGCTTCTTATCCTTTAATGTCTTTTCAGATGAAGGCTTAGCCTGCTTTGGTGTTGTGTTTTTAATCTCAACATGGACTTAGATTAACTAATAATGGAAAAAAACACATCTCCCTATAGATTTTTTTTTTTGATGTCCCAACAGTATTCCTTTTTTCCCACAAGTTATCCCTCCTCTCAAATTTCCTCTTTTCTTTTTCCTTCCCTCCTTCCTCCCCCTCATTCTTCTTGTCCTTACCATTCCTTAACATTTTCTCCACGTTCTTTCCATCTCTAATCCTCTATTCCATACCAATTTCTTTTCTGTCCTAACCCCTTTTCAACAAAGCCTCCATTCTTTCCTAGCTTCCATCTTTCCTACCAGTCTCACATATTTTTCTTATTCGTCTCCTTTCCTTGCTGGTAGGGCTGTCGACTGATGTATAGAACCCCCTCCCTGCATGCTTTCTGATGTTAGAATTTAAGGGGGCTGTATCAAACTACTTTTGTAATATTCTGAAACACGTAATCCTACAAGTATGCCCATTGTACCCAGCACTTTGGCAGAAGTGCATGACAGTTTTTCAGTCTCCACACCGCTATCTGCAATTTTTTTGCATGCTTTTGAGAAAAGACTGTTCCAAAGTGTGTGCCCTTAACACACTTCATCGTTTCTCTGACCTCTGACTGCTGCCTTTGCGCCCTGCCTTCAAGTGTGGCTGCTTAGGACAGCTATAAAGCCTTTGGTCTTTCCACAAACTTTGAGGAAGGCAAACAGCATTTTGTCTTCTCCTGGTCATGTGCTTGCAGGTGAATTTTCTAAGTTGCACTCAGGTCGCCGCTATGTCTCACCTGTCTGTAAGACTAACCGTTTTCATACACAAATAAACATTTTATTCTCTTATTCCATTCCTTTTTTTTTTTTATCAACGCTTGAATTTGTGCATTTTCATAAAAAAAATCAGGAAAATGTCATTTTTAACTATATAATCAATTTTACGTTTACATTTTTTTTTCTCATTTTCTTTTGCCAATTTGAATTGTGTAAGTAACAACAACCACAATAATAATAATATTAATAATAATACTAATAATATTCTGTTTGAGGTATAGGGGAAGATGTTGTCACGTTGAGTGTCAGTGCTGTTGTCTCCCTCGCCTTTGTGCTTGTCCTGTCCATGTGTCACTGTCACCATCATGGCAATTCTGTTCGTCCCATCAAACTTGTTAGCATCTTCATCCAAATCAGATTCAGAATGTTGATCAAAATGAAGTCTGAGTCCATCAACATCTCCACAGCTTGTGCAACGATAAACTTTCCGTGCAGTTTACAAGATGCTACATCTCCTCTGTAAACATCATCTTCTTCCAGTTTACAGCAGATCTTCTTCTTCTTGTGTCTAAAAAAAAAGTCCCACTTAAAAAAAAAAAAAAAAATCTATATCGGTGTAAATGTATGGTATATTAAGAATATTTTCAACTGAAGCCGTTATAGTGCTTGATTTGAAGCCATTTTCCATCGAGAAAAACAGTAATTTAACATGACAGAACACAGGATCTGCTGGTCTACCGCTGCCTCAGTCAGTTTGTTTGTTTGTGTTGTTGTGTAACTTAAACATTTAAAAGGGTTCGTTCAGATTCACAATAAGCACACAATAACACACACAAACTAACTGATCGAGGTAGGAGTAGACCAGCAGTTCCTGTGTTCAGCAAGCTTAAATTACTGATTTTCTCAGTGTAGTCTGGTGGCTTTCACAAAATCACAGATTGGGAAATTAAACTATTAATTGCCTCTGGGTTAGAAAGAGCTGTCAGCCAGTACGTTTACATGGACAGTTTAATTCCACTTTTAATCGGAATGAAAGGCCATTCATGGTCATGTAAATGGTCATTCCGGTTGAAGATTAAATCCGATTAAAGGGGGTGGTTTATTCTGTTTGTCATTCCGAATGAAAGAATTTTGTGTGCATGTATACACTCATTCCTCTTTATGTTCATTACAGTCTTTCTGCGCATGCTCGTTTCCTTGCCCTTCTGGCGCGATGACGTATATGGTGTATATAACGGGCTGCATAGCAACGGGCTGAGATAGAGCAGTGGGACTCATTGCACTCACCGGTTTCCATTTGCCACAGCACGGTCCTCTGTCTCCCTTCTTCGACCTTCTGCCTCCCTTCTCCTCCTCAACAGACGAAGCATTAGCAGAACAAGGTTGTTGTTGTACTGCTGCTTTAAGACTATAAGCAAAACACGCCTGAAAAAGGCACTAAGAACGGCATCGTCAAGCATCTTGTTATCCAGAGCGAGGACTACAGTGTTGCCTTCCAGTAAATGTAAACACGTAACATCCACCCCGCCCCCTATCCAATCAGAAACCTTCCCTGCCCCAAACCTTGCGCAGACCTGAATAAAGGCGATTGAACTGATCTCCTGTATAAACCCTCATTCGGAAGGACTATTTCCCATGTAAACTACCTGGAAAAACTTTAATTCCGAATGATTTCATTCAGATTTATTTCATTCCGAATGAGAAGCCATCATGTAACCGTAGCCAGTGTCAAAGTAAAGCTGTCAAAATATTCTTAGTATAGTATACACTTAAACTGTTATTGACTCTTCAGGTGGCTAAAATTCATTTTGCTGTTGCCTGCATCTACAGCAGTACACCTCTTTGGCTTCCATGGCAGTACACTACAGCTACCTACTGTAGGTAATACACTGATTATAGTACGTCATACAACCCCACTTCAGAAGATTCAAACTATCCCATTAACACACAATTTGTTTCATGCACACTCTGGCTTTTATTCTTTTTTTTTTTTCTTGGGACCTGTTCTCCCTTCCTTGCTTACTAATCTTTTATCAATCCTTCCACAAGTCTTCAGCCTTCATTTGCCCAAGTGTGTTTGTGTGTCTGTATTAACATCCCTGGCGTCCTGCCAGTTCTCCGAGTTGTGTTTCGGGTCCCCGCGGTTAGCCGATCAAACATCCCACAGGTCAAGAGGGAGGAATGATATTGGTGTAACGCACTGTCATCATGCTGGGCCATCTTCCCCCTGGGCGAACACTGCTCTCATTCAGTGAGTAAGAGTGTGTGTGTTTGTGTGGATGCCAAATAGAAAATTCAAGCTGATTTGATTGGGCCTCTATGCCTTTGATGTTAACCATGATAACAAGTGCCAATTACAGGGACTCCCGTTTAGACAAAACCAGCATGTCAGCTGCATTTGCACTGACGTCAGATCATGACAAGAGGACAGATTATGGCATGTCTGTTCCCCTGCAGTATTTACGGATGAGTCCATTTCCTCTAACGCTAATACAACATTCTAATTGTTCCCTGCAAGCTCTGGGTTCTTTCTCTGCTCAAATCCAAAACCATGTGTGACAGAGTTTAGGGCTAAAAGCGATTCCTAATTGAAGAAGCTGCTATGTTATGTAAGAAAGACAGTTCAGTAATTGGGTTAACTTTAGTAGTCAAGTTCTCTCCAGTGCGTCACGCTTCATCATTGAGCCGGCAGGGCCCAAGTCCATAAAGTAAACCACTCGGCAAGCATTAGACCATATTAAGAAAGATTAAGGCCACCATTTCGATGCTTAAACTGAGGGGATGCCCGCATGCCCTAGTATTCATTTCTAATGACTGATTTTCTGTTTTGTTGGCAAAAAGGATTAGTCAAATGTTTCCACTCTGTTTCGCTCCTACCTTCAATCGTGCCATCACCCCCACCCCCACCCCCCCTCCCCTTTAAATCGCAGCTGTGATTGGTCCTTTTCCCCTCACAGATGCTGCCAAGAGATAGCTGTCCAGTTGTGAATATGCTCAAAGACATGAAAATCCTGAGCACTACTAATCTGCTAGCTCTGAATCTCTTCTCTGCTCTCTTTTTTTGCCCCCCTGTCTCTCTGCAGTCTTTTCAGTTTTCTCTTTGCTTGCTTCATGCAAGTGAAGTGAAAGGGATGGCATGATGTTTAGTGAATTATTCAGATCCAGGGAGCAAAAGCTGAGGCTGCTGCAGCTCACCAGGCCTGGCCCTTTGACTGGATCCCCCCAGGGATATGCTGAAACCAGCATGACCCTCCTCTCTGCCATACACTGACGCACACGGGCTTTCACAGTCAAACACAGGGACAGACGGACACACTCACAGGCACATGCATACATGGAGGGGCAGGGGAGCTACAGCATATTTGCAAAGCAAAACTGCATGTTAAAGTGTAAGTGGTAATGTGTTATAAAAATGCATTATGTTCATTCTGCATTTGCACATCTGCAAATGGCTATGTAAATTTAGCAGACAAATATGGTTGGATGAAAGTCTGAAGTCCTGGCGGTGCATTTAGCGGACATTAGTGGACCTAAAAACTGGTGGCACTACAGAAGAAGTCAATAGGGTTTATCCTCTGGGGAACATCAGAGTATCCATAAAATGTCATGATAATCATGTTACATTAGGCACGACATAGTGTGTAAGTACACAAGAAGGTGTAACAGTGTTATTAGTGAAAAAGCCAAAAATTTCCAACATAAAAATCGGTTGTCCTATACATAGAGAGATCAACAGCTAAATTCATGGCAATGTCGCCTTTAGCATTGTTTGTTGTGGAGTGATAGTTTAGCCAAAGGGTGGCACAAAAGGAACAGTTTTGTAATGATTAAAATGGTCACCCCAGAACGTGAAAAAAGTCAGTCATTTGCCCTTTTACATTTTATTGTCCTCACGGTGCTAGATACAAAGTGTAGCAAATGGAAAGGGGTTATCCTTTGGCAATTGTGAATGTGTTCTGTAAATTCTATGGCAAGCTATCGAATAAGATTGTGACACTTCTGAAGTGCAAGTAGAAGTTTGGCATGGCACTTTTGTAAGAGGACAGGCCACAGTACCATCAAAATAGAAGAGTTTATCCTCAGGGGCATATGGATATTCACAGCAATTATTGTATGCACCCTGGTCTCACTCCTAAGGCATCAAAATATGCCATTTGGGCAGTGTCCCTGGTGGTGAGGGAGGGTGGACAGTAGGGCTGGATGATTATGGCAAAAATAATAATCACGATTATTTTGATTGATATTGAAATCACGATTAATAAACACGATTATTCATTGATTTCAAAACTCCACCAAAACTCAACTTTAATTATAACTTAAAAGAACAGCCAGAAATAAATTAGTAACAAGTAAACAAGTAAAAAAACAATGAAAAAATGAAAATAATAATAGTAAATTAAAATAATAATAGAAATAAAAACAATAAATAAAAATAAATACTAGGGCTGACCCAAGTTCGATAGCACAGGATTCGATTGGGAAAAAAACCCCTGAATATTCAGCCTTTTTTTTTTCTCCCGTTGTTTTGGGGGGGACATGGAACGCAACACCATCTCCGACAAGGAAATATAAAAACCAGACATGCAATGAATGGAGACCTATTATCCTGCTTGAACACAGACAGCTAAATTCTTTCAACAATGTGACTCAAAATAATGATAAAATAGATTTTATTGATGTAAAATAATATGCTGATGGTGACATTTTCCACCGGTCTGGTGTCAGTGACACGTGCTGCTCTGCGACGCGCACCTGTCTGCTTGCGCTGCAGTGTGCACCGAGGGTTTTAATTTTTAGTGTTAAATCAAAAGTTAAACACTACTTATCAGCAACCAGAAGTGTTTTTTCATTTGTGAATATTTTTATCTTAATTCTAGGGTTGCAAGAAACTACCTTTTCGCCATAATTTGTAACTTATTAATTTTTTGGAGTTTGGAGTCTGCCTTAGGGGGCAGACACGACAGCGTGACAATGACAAATGACTGAAGATGTCCTACCTTTCTTCTCAACCAAAGGCTGCCTTTCTGCCATGTTCTCAATCGCTCGCTCCACATATTATTGATCCACACACGTTACACGCTTGCTGCTGCTGCACATAACACAGGTGCATTCACGGTGCTTACATACACACCGCGCCGTGCGGCGCATTAATAGTTTTTCTTCGATTATAATGTTTTTATGATTGTGAGAAGCCAAAATCGAAATCATGATTAAAATTCAATTAATCGTCCAGCCCTAGTAGACGGGTCCAATAAGCACAGGTCTTTGACCTAGGAGACCAGTGTTAGTGCTCTGTGTGAAACTTCAAGTCAATGTTGTTACATTAGTTGTTGCCACGTGAGTTAGTCACATCAACCACAACCTATTTCTAACCTAACCAAGTGGTTTTGTTGCCTAAACCTATCTGCCGACCCCGTTTTAGTCCTGTAAGTAAACTCTTGAAACTTACTGCTTACTAATTCTGTATCAAGGTCTGCCAATCCCCTGCATCAAGATACAATGCAAGAGGCTGCCCCTGATATTATAAAGTAATGCCAGGGACTGCCCATGTGCCAAAATATGCCAAGTAGGGATGAGATCACATTGTGTAATAAGGACGTTGGTATCTTATGTGTTAAAAGGAACAGTGGATTTAGGGGGATCTACTGGCAGAAATGGAATAAAATATTCAAAATGTATTAGACATTTTGACGCTCAAAGTCAAAACTGAAGAAACAACATACAAAACTGCCATCACAAATGGAGTCACAACTCAGTCATGACCGGAAAATCTCATTACCACCACTGAGAGACAGAGAGCGAAAGAATGGCTGAGTAGTGCCATTACACAGAACCTATCATATCTGAAGGAAGCTGACAGCTCCCTGGCCAAACCATGCCAGGGTCGATGCTGCAGTGTTGAAATTATACTTTTTCTGTGATCAGGATTGATGCTGTAACATAACAGTGATTAAGGAATGGTAAATTAGGAATAGGGTCCCCCATCAGTATTCCTTATCTCCCAATAATCCTTCAGCTGCTGAAAGTGCATTAATTCATTTAACAGGTTCATTAAACAAATTCATCCATCTTGCCAAATACATCATTGATGGTTCATTATTCACTTGTGTTATCTGGTAATCATCAGCTCGCCTTTTATTACATTGATTCACTTGTGTGTCTATTATTGATTAGAACTGTGTATGTTATTGGTAGTTAGGGTTATTTAATCTCTGGTTTATGGTTAATGGATGGTAAATGGATTGCATTTATACAGTGCTTTTCTAGTCTTATTGACCACTCACAGCGCTTTATGCTACAGGCATTATTAACCCATTCACACACATTCATGCACTGGTGGCCAAGGCTACCTTACAAGGTCCGACCTGCTCATTAGATAATCATCCATGCACACTCACAGAGCAATCTGGGGTTCAGTATCTTGTCCAAGGACATCTTGACATGCTAGGAATTGAACCATCGACCTTCCAATTGGTAGACAACCACTGTACCTTCTGAGCCACTGCCAAACTTGATTACGTGTTGTGTGTATGTAAAGTATTCATTGTACAACGAGTTCAAGAACTCTAGTAACCTTTCAATTATTGACTAAATAAATAAATTAATAAATTTAATCAAATTAAGGCCAATAATGTTTCCCATTTAAAAATGGTGGTGCCCAAGGGTATTGATTTATTTATTGATTTTGTGTCCAAGCACACACCCTCATGGCAATGGCACTCCCTGATGGCAATGATTTTAAAGATGTGAATGGGCCAGCCCAGTGTCAATTGAGAAAATAAGGCAATGGGCTGATCTACCTGTTTTATGGGGTGGTCCGACAGAAATTAAAAAAAATAAAAATAAAGACACCTATGTCAGCCCAAAAGGCGCGTCACCCTACCAAGAAAGACTGGTATGCCAGATGTCCAATTCAGCCCTGTTCAGTTTCGAAGGAACTACTGTGTGTGTTTGCAATCTCAACTAAAAGTCCAATTTGAGGCTTTTTAGGAGTTATTTTTTGAGACATTATCTGAACAGCAACAAGATATTTTGCATGTCCAGTCATCCAACAACCTACCTGAGAGGTTTCTTTGTACTACAGCAGTGTCACCCTACTTTCACCTTTACTTCTGATAGACAGCAGTCATTATTCAGACAATCACAAGAGCTCGATTTTTAAGGTCATTTTAAGCAACCCTGTCTCCTAGAAACTATGCTTATATTCTACTTATTGGAAACAGCAAATATGTTTTGAAGTAAGCATAATGCCTGCCAAATTGGTTATTATTAATATAATAAGGCCATGGTTTTAATGAATGTATCTGCAAAGTCGCAATAATGTTAGAACCCAACGCATCTGAAAAACAACACATTTAAATTATTCTTCCAACAATATCTGCTGGTGGCAACAAAAGCAAAATTGAGGTTTTTATGGGTTTGTTCAGACAACTCAAAGCTTTTAGTTAATGTTAGAGAAAGGTGGTGGTTTGGGTGAGTGGGGACTTGAAGCATGAGTCAGCATGCAGTTTCTCTTTGCATATTTTCACAAAACCACCAAAATACTGTCTTTTCCAAACTTTAAGCAGGTATTGTGTTGAGTGTGAAAGTTTATTCTTGACTTTGAAATAGTAGTTTGACAATAGAAAAAAAAAACAGATATTTTTGGAGCTTTCCACTTCTGGAGAACCAAAGTTCCTGTACTTTTACCATCATGAGATGCAGCTGGAAGCTCCTAACAGAGCTATGTCAAACTGATCAAAGTGCTTTAGTCACTTAAACCTTACCACACACACAACACAAGACACAAATCCCAGTCTCAATGTGCGACCACCCCCTATGACTTCTGTGCGGTTGAATAATGAAACACTTCCTGCCTGGATGATGCCTTTGAACATAGTCCAGGCAGCAACTTTGTTTCCTTCATTTGGCAAAACTACTAAGTGATGTCATTTTTAAAAGAGCTCTATAGAGCATTCCGAGTATAGCAGCAAACCACTATTTGCTTTGTGAAAATATAATAAAGTATGGTGGCCTGAGCAGAGAATAATGCCACCCTACCTGTGTGTGTCTTGTAATCTGAGCTTCTCTCTGGTTTGTTGTGGTGGCTGGTCTGGCTGCTGATGTATGTTATTGCATTTGAGTCCCTGTGTATGCAACATATCTTCATAGAATGGTTTCTGTGACCTTGGATGAAAATGAACAGTACACACAGCATTTTCTATGATATCCTACGAATTAGTGCCCCACGAATGACGTTATCTCTTTAATGTAAAGTTGTGTAATTAGCGTAAAGTTACAGAGGCTAGCTTTAGGTTAGTAAAGTAAAGGCTAAAACACATGGGCAGCAAACGCCGTGCGTCAATTAATACGCCCTATTGTTTGCAATGTACAACCCCACACCGGCAGCAGCTGTTCTATTTCCAGCCTCATTGCCACAAGAATTAAATGCATTTTTCCCCCACTCTCTCTCTGCTTGTACATATAAGTTCCCATAGCAGCTCTTTTTCTCTGCTCCTATGGCAGCTCGAATTCTCTCCTTACCACTGATGTATGACTAGAACGCTGTAGGTGCTGCTGTGTTTTGTGTGTGAAGAAAAATGGATGAGGAAAGACTCATTGATGAGGTCAAGAAATATCCCAACCTAAACAACCCACAATCCCGTCATTAAAGACCATGGCCAAAAAGATATTGCCTGGTGAGTCACAGTTCTGGAGATCGGCTCTTTAAGTGAGATATCAAGTTTAATTAGGGGCTATCCACACATGACTTAAAGCTAATGCAGATGTGGAGGAAGTACAGATCTTTTAGTAAAAGTAGAAATAATTGCGTAGTTGTTTGTTGACAAGCTTCAGCGCCACGCGTCCAGTTTGTGCTAGGGGTGGCATTTGACGCACATCGCATGACGTGCCGTGCTGCAGCAGTGTGTTTTCAGCTTGACTGTGGTTAGAATTAGAAAAAGAAACATGGCGAGGACGTATCTTAAAACGACTGAATGAACACTGGTCTCCTGGGGAAAGTCCTTTGTTTTGTGATCCATTTGCCACCCAAACCTGTCTCCTAACTTGACCACTGGGGACAGCTTCCATTTTTACTCCCATCAGCACATTGGTCATGTGGTCACGGCCTTCCCAAGTACAAATGACTGACTCATTATCTGCAATATGTAGAAATTATGGTGCATTACTTTTTATTGGAAAACATATGAGCAGTGCATGAGAACAACCTTGTGTTTGTAACATTGTACAGCACAGTAATGGACTGTGGAAGTGTAGAGCCTACCTTCTGGACCCCCCTCCTCAGGTTAACCATTAGCTCTAACAACACTGCTGCCCTTGTTAGCACTTGATGTGCCATTGGCACAATTAGCTGTTGGCTTAGCCACCATGTTGAGAGCCCTGTGTAGACAACCACTACATCACAGTAATGCACTGAATATATAGAGTTCCTCCAAGAGACAGAGTTGTTCTAAATGTTAGAACAAACAAGTTTTTACCTGGTGAGGACAGTCTCTTTTGTTGACGAGTCTGACTTTTGCAAGGCTTGACAAGTAATTGTGCAGGTCTGACAACTACTTGAAGTGGATTTCATCTAACATAAGGCATTAACTTGTTGTGTGGGATGGCCTTGTTCAGTTTGTCTGAACCCCTCAACCCAGATTGCATGCAAAATAAGTAAGATAAAGTATCCAGAAAAAAATGGTTGCACAGTACATTTCTGCTAACCACAAATGCGTTACCTTTGTATGTGTTGTACGTATCATGTCAAACAACAGTTCCTATGATATCCAACGAATTACTATCCCATGAATGTCATCACGTAATTAATGTAAAGTTACAGAGGGTTAGGTTTAGGGAATATGAACATGGTGAAGACGTACCTTGTAATGACTCAAAGTCCACATGGTTCTGAACACCAGTCTCCTGGGGGAAAGTCCTGTGTTTTGTGACCCTAATCTGACTCCTTACTGGACTGATCCTGATTGCTTCCTTGTTTACTTCTGTCGGTGCACTGGTTATGTGATCGTTGCCTTACAAAATACGTGGGTTATGAATGAATATGTGACACATGATTAGACTTAATCACTTCATCTGAACAGCCTGTATAGTGACATAGTATGTGAGCCGACTTTGTTATCTGGAGGTGGAGGGGATGGTGGATTGCTGTGTTTCCAGCGGCTTTTTGGCAGCTAAGTTTCTTCCTGCATCTGCTGTTGACATTGCAGGATGCCACAACCAACACTAGAACGTGAACAAAAACACATGGTAAGGCTTAGAAAAAACATCATGGTTTGGCTCTACATTCATATGAGAAGTGAAGACTGGGCTCCTGGGTGAATGTCTCGGGTTTGTTGAACCCATTCACCACCCCTCCTGCCCATCCTATAGGGACTTTTCAGCTCCTTATATTACGTCACTATTGGCAGCGTTTCAACCTGACACCATCCAGCAGCATATCATAGCGCTGAGATAGGTGCCATCTGATCACAGTATGAACTAATGCTGCATGTCCTTGTATCAAACTGCCACAACATGTGCTGTCCAGCTGACTGGCGAGATATCTTAACACTGAAGGGTTCAGTCCAGCCACGTTACAAACTGATGCCACCCCACAGCGTTTCATACTGTCACGAAAGGTGGCTTTTGGCGACAGATGTCTGACAGTGACATCACTGACAAAGCAGTGTTGTTTGAGAAGTATGGAATCAGAATGAGCTGCTTAACCACAATGTTGTTGAAACATAAAGACAGTTTCAACGTAACTGCTACATAATAACGCACAAATGTAACATATCTGTGGTTTGCTGAAACACACAACGCCAACATTTCTTTCTGGGGATTGAGTTGGACAAACATCTGAATGGATGTGAGATTGTTTCAACGGGAGTTAATAGGTTAATGGTGGTTAATGTTTCATGTTCCTCCTCTTGATATTACATGCCAGGGTCAGTGTGAGGCTCATGAATTAATTTCTGCAGCTTTTAGAGGGAAAAAAAATGTAGTTTGACAAAAATTTTACTGAGTTATTACCCTTAAACTTAGAGTTTTAAGTATTTTGATGCATTTTCCTTTGTAATTCTACTCTCCTGTGAATGAATGAAAGCAGTGGAGTGTGCACATGTGAAGAAGACCTTTAATAATAACATATTAATGAGAGCAAGAGCGGCCTCTGACTGACACGCTGTTTACCTTGTGTTTTCTCTAATGCACTGGCGCCCTGCTCTCCCCTCCAACGTACCCGCAGGCAGGACTTAGTTCACACACACACACACACACACACACACACACACACACACACACACACACACACACAGGCACACATACCAAGGTAGAGTGTCTGAATCAGTATGAATGAATGACAGGGATAGATAAACAAGCTTTTTGAAAAAAACCCAGAAGCCTCTCTTGAGGGTCAAGAACAGCAAGAGAGGAGAAGCTGATAGAAAAGATTTACAAAGACTCTTGAATAAGCTTGAATTGCATCTCTAATTATATTGATGGTAAAAGGAAAAGCAGAGTTATAAGCTCAGTAAACGCACAAAAACTCTGCTGGCACAGGCTGGAGTCAATAAGTAAATCTGCCGGAGTGAGTTTCCCCTTGCATATTTTTATCTCCTTTTACTTTCTCTTCCCCTTCCCTTCCTCTCTGACTCCCCCAACCCAGCTCCATCCCCTCCTCTCACTGTGTAAGTGTGTGTGTGTGTGTGTGTGTGTGTGTGTGTGTGTGTGTGTGTGTGTGGAGTCAGGCTGCAGGCACTTTTCTTCTACGACATTACAAATGAGCTCCAGTGCTCGGCCCAAAAGCTCCCTTTTAATCTTTTGCCCTAAGAAGGATGACAACATTTATAAGTAGACAGAGTTGGACAGGGCAAAAAAAAAAAAAAACCATCTCCTCTTATTGACGCTGCTGAGTTGCACTCGGCCCCTGCAGCTATAATATACACACATGCACCAGAAATTTGTCTCTCCGCGGAGCCGTGGCCCCGTAGCTCCGGGAGATGAAGAGTGGATTCCCCTCTCCGCTGCTGATTTTTCCTCCCTCATTTCTTTATTTGTCTTCCAGGCCGGGACTCTTTCATTTCCTGTTGGCTCTCTAGCGTTATAAAACATGAAAGATGTTTTCTTTAGCTCTTTGCAGAAAATGTGGAGAGATGGTATCTGTGGTGGACGAGGGGGCTACCGGGCAGAGGTTGAGGGGCTGCTGTATGGAACAGTGGGGCCAGAGCCCGGCTTTCCACTGTCAGGGATGTTGAATCCAAAGTCACATATCTCCCTTGGCACCCATGTGAAGGTTTTCAGTGTTTTCTGTCTTCTTGGGTATATCATCTGCTGTGCATCTTCCACTGGGGAGGAATGGCACAGAGGGGAAATCACTTCTTTTAATCAGAATTATAAATCTGACAGCCTGTGGTTGCTATCTGCCTTCACATCGTACACCATACCTCTTCAGCAAGGCCCCAAAGACAGGTTAGATTAGAGAGGAGGCCTATCAGATACACAGCAACCCCAACACAGACATTCTATAAGCTTCAACCCACAAACAGAATCCCAAAGATCCCCCAGAAGCAACTCTGTTGCTGGATTTTACACACCAACACTACAATATTATTAATTTTTACAGTTTGACTTGTCATTGTTGTCCACCTACATATAATATATTAATGGCAGAATTGATTATTATTGCACTGCTTGTCTATGTGGGAGGCCCTCAAAGATTTCTTTTTACTTGGATCCTCTTTAAAATTTGATCATATCTGTTAAGAATGACGGGCAAAATAAAAATAAAACCCTGGTTGGAAAAAAAAAAAACCCACATTATGTCATGTACTGTATAGATTCTAAGAAGACTTTTCTCCAGTTTCACAAAGCTATGCGTTAAAAGAATTTAGACAGATGTTCCCTTTAATCCTGAATTCCATGAAATGTAGAGCAGTTTTTTCTGTTCTTTGAAGCCCAGTTCAGACAAAGGATTTGACAAATAATGCGACAAGATGAAACCATTGCAGCGGTGTGAACTGGCCGGTCTTAGCTGGACTCACCTGCAACTCAGCTTGTCAAATCGCTGGTGACTGGTTTTAGAATGTAAAGCACGTCACCTGTTTCAACAGCCAATCAACTTGTAGTGAAGTTTGCTGGTCAAGTCAAAATGACTGCAGACGGCATGTACACTTGCGTCAGTGTTCGATGATGGGTTGCTGCTGTTCACTGTATGTGCTCAAACAAAGAGCACTCAGGATTTTATCTCAAGGCAGGGAAATCACTAGATTGCCTGAGCAAAAAAGGAGTGTTGAATAAAGATGGTTAAGTTGACTTTAGGTCTTTAGTGTTTGCCAGGCCCCTAGGAATGTCGCTCAGCCTTGCTTAGAATGTTTGGTTTTTTTGGTGGCCACTCGCAGTGTTGCAGCAAAAAAAATAAAAAAAAATCTCCTGCAGCCCAAAAAGCTTTTGCCCCATAGACCACCACTGTAAAAGAGACAACTGTAAAACTGTTGACAGGACTGCAAACAAGATCAATTATGACTCTTTCTGTTATGCATTTTTGATCTATGGAGGTTTTATATTTTTAAAACTTTCCTTGAGCCGAGAAAGATGATCAAAAAAAGTGACATCATAATGTAAAGTCTGTGAGCCAAGTGGGAACTCACAGGTGGGACCAGCGGTAGAAGCAGTGGGCAGCACAGAGCAGAAATAAACCAAGTAGCTAGAAACTTTTTCACATAAGGACAGGGTGAGCAACTCCACTGGAATGAGTAGGTGCCATCATGGCCCCCGGTATCTAGTTATTACCATATACCTATGATGTTCACAGAAAACAAAGAAAAATCCAGCTCTGCAATGCCTTTTGATTATTTCATCAAGATATTTACCAATGTTGCATACCAACATCTATATGTGCATGGTAATAAATGAGGTGAATGAAGATGAATCTTTATTTGTTTTAGGTGGGTGTTTTTATGGGAATGTGGATCTTTCAGTTTGAGGAGTGCCTGTGGTTTCCATGTTCCACATTTTATGCTAAGTGTGTCATGCAGTGTGGAACTGACACTGGTCTGGTCTTAGTCTTGACTTGGTCTCAACCCCTCAAGGTCTTGGTCTTGTTTTGGGCCTATTATATTCCAGCCTTGGTCTTAGTTTAGATGGTCTTGCCTATAATGCTGCTGTCAGGCTATGATCACATATTTAGGGATGGGAAAACCAACATATGGACACACACACACACACACACACACACACACACACAAGCATTTATATAGTAAATGCGCATATTAAGATCATTTGTTCCTATAATTTCTATATTTACATTTTGCAGTTTAAAAAAACTGGAATCACTTCAGGTATCATTTCTTTACAACAGTTAATGCTGAATGCACTTATTGTAAGTCACTTCAGATTAAAGCATCAGCTACATTATGTAGAAACTAGAATTTCTAAAAAAAAAAAAAAAATGTCCATATGTTTCTATGTCTCTTTCAATTCAATAAGCTTTATTGATATTTCATCAGTGTTGCCAAAACACAATTACATTTTGCGACAGTGAATTAAATTAACTGAGATGGAATATAATAGGTTATTAAATTATTAAAGAAACAATTGACAAACGTGCATTAATATAAATTCATAGATATAAATTTTAAAGAAAAAAAGTCATTAAGTGAATGTGTAAATATAAAGGCAGGGTGTGATCTGTGAGGAGATGAACTCCAGTTGTTATAAGTTATTGTGTTGGTTGTTTTAGGCTGTGAGTGCACTGCTTGCTGCATCTATGGCGTTGACACCATTTTCTCCAAGTAGATGTTGCATTTCACTCTGGTCTGAGAGTGTATCAAAATATTGGAGTTTACATTTAATTTTTGGAAAGAACTCTGCTCTGAAGTCTTCATATGTGCTACATTGTAGCAGGAGATGTTGCTCTGTCTCCACCTGTCTCTGTGGACAGAGGTGACACAGTGTGTCTTCTCTAGGCAGCCAGATCTGCCTGTGCCAGCTAATGTCTATGGCCAGGCTGTGATCACTGAGTATGTACATAGTCTGTGTCTTTCCCAGTTTCTGATCTGTCACAGCGGTCAGATAATTTGCCATTGTTTACTGTCTGTTTAGGGCCAAATAGCATTGGAGTTTGTTTATGGTTTTTGTGGTAGGTGTCTGATAATTGATGAAGTTTTCTTTCTCTTTAGCTCTAATTTGGTTGGGCTGGATTGTTTTGGGGTTGTCCTGAGGCCCTTTGCTGTTAAGCAGAATTTATACTTCTGCATAGAATAGACAGTATAACCTACACTGTAGCCTGATGTGCAGCCAGAAATGTAAGTACATTTCACGGCTTCCTGTATATTTTTGTAAGCTGAAAACCATTTCCCTCAGTGGAAATGAAGCTTTTATTTATTTTAATTTCACAGATAAGAAACAATAAATTGTGAAGACAATAAAGCCTCCACAAAAATAGCATTTTAAGTCTTGTGTGCGATTTATCCAGGTTTCATGTGAAAGGTGGAAGTCTTTGCTAGTCGCTAGGCTAATTTATACAGTGTAAAATGCCATAGGCTTGTGCTAATAACATTAGCATGTTGTATTCGTGGAGTGAATGTGTCCAGCAAAAGATAAGCGCTTTGTCTGTGAATCCTGGGAGTTATAATAAAGCCAATTTGTGTACTTCTGTACTGTTTGACATTGTCTCTATTAAGCCATGTTTAATGTGTCTTTTGGATGTGTTTAGAATCAACTAAACATTACAGTACTTCACAGAAACCCCCCCACAGCCTAGTGTTTTGCAGGTGTAACTGCAGAGTCACACAGACACACCACCACAGAAGTATGAATGCTCACAACGGCATAGGCTACAGCGTAGGCTATCAGCTGGCTGAGAAGACTCCTCTCTATGTTCTAGTGTTTGTAGAATTTGATTGCTCTTTTTTGTATTGGAATTTTCTTTGTCTCTGAAAGAGAGAGAGACATACTTTATATATATATATATATATATGTATATATATATATATATATATATATATATATATATAAACACACACACACACACCTTTTTGGTACGTTAATTGCAAAGGAGAAAAAGGAGAAAAACAGAAGTAAAGTTACATAAGGAAGCGCCGCCGAGTGAGGTCATGTTTGGATCCCAGTGCTAGTTTTGACACTGATGAGGTTGAACATACACATTAATATGCATATGACAAATCACAGCTGTATAATTACGAGCTTGCTAGGCATGCAAGGGACCTGAAACAGACAAGAACAAAGAGGACTAACAGCCATTGGTGAAAGATTGAGTTGTATTGTGACTAGAACCAGTGGATAACTGGGCAGGTGTTGGGCAGATGTATCTTGTAATAGCATCTGTTAGAGAGAATTAAAACTTTTGTCTTTGTCTAATACTGACAAGAGTAATGATACATCCAGAAACTAATGTGTAAGGGTCAGCTTGCTAGGTCAGCCAAGCATAGCGAGTTGCCATGATGAAAAATGGTGAAATGCTAAAATAAAAATGACTGACTGTGTAGCAACTGCCCAGATCCACCTCCACCTACCTCTGCAGTGTGCTGTGGCACGATTGGAGAAACAGACTCCCTTGAGTGATGTCAGCTGATGGGGAAAAAAAGAGGTCTGCCATCTTTTAACAGTAAATCATATGTTTAATTTGGAAATCATATTTTGTGTAAATTCAGGAAGAAAAAGAACCTATTGCATGTTCAACTATTTTTTTAATTAAAAATGTGATGATCTTGTCGTTGAGCTTTGCTTTCATCCTGCTTTTTACAGTGGTGTTTTTTTAGGGTGTCCTATGTAAAATTCTAGTTAAAAATCCTCACAGTCCATGTCTGGTGGTGAGTTGGATCAGATGGTTGGAGTAGACTGCCGGACAGACCTGGTAAACCCAAACGTGTAGAGAGGGTGAACTGGGAATGTCTGGCAAGGGACCCTGTCTGTCGGGTCTTCAACTCCCACCTCCGGGAGAATTTCTTGTGCATCCCAGGGGAGATTGGGGACATGGAGTCTGAGTGGGCCATGTTCAAAGCCTCCATTGTGGATGCGGCTGCTAGGATCTGTGGTCAGAAGGTTGTCAGTGCCTGTCGGGACAGCAACCGAAGAACCTGCTGGTGGGCACCAGCGGTGAGGGAGGCCGTCAGGCTGAAGAAGGAGGCCTTTTGGGTCTGGCTGGCCCGGGGGTCTCCTGAAGCAGCAGATAGGTACCGGTTGGCCAGAAGGGCTGCAGCTGTGGTGATCGCTGAAGCAAAAACCTGGAAGTTCAGGGAGGCCATGGAGAAGGACTTTCGGTTGGCCTCAAGGAAGTTCTGGCAGACCGTTAACCGACTCAGGAAGGGAAAGAAGGGCTTGTCTCCGGCTGTGCTCAGCAGAGAGGGAGAACTGTTGACCCAAACTGAGGACATCGTTGGGCAGTGGAAGGAGCACTTTGAGAACCTCCTGAACCCGGCCATCATGTCCACTGAGAACGAGGCAGAGCCTGAAGACTCGGGGGAACTCTTGCCCATATCCCTGGCAGAAGTTGCTGAGGTAGTTAAAAACTCCCCAGTGGCAAGGTGCCAGGTGTGGATGAAATTTGCCCTGAGATGCTGAAGGCTCTGGGCACTGTTGGGCTGTCTTGGCTGACACGCCTGTTCAGTGTCGCGTGGAGGTCAGGTACAATGCCTGCAGAGTGGCAGACCGGGGTGGTAGTCCCCATCTTCAAAAAAGGGGACTGGAGGGTGTGCTCCAACTATCGGGGTATCACACTGCATCCATCCTCTTCATTGACTTCAGCTCAGCCTTCAACACAATCCAACGCCACCAGATGATCAAGAAGCTCCATCACCTCAACATATCTCCACTCCTCATCCGCTGGGTTCACAACTTCCTCTCCAATAGACCACAGGCTGTAAGGATAAGCACAGTCACATCATCAACCGTCATCACCAGCACCGGAGCCCCACAGGGTTGTGTCCTCAGCCCTTTTCTCTACACCCTCTACACAAATGACTGCATCAGCCCCTCACCAATCCACATACTACAAGTATTCAGATGATACTGCCATCCTAGGTCTGTTCAGTGACAATAACTCAATTACTGCCTACCAACTTTCCATCTCTCACTTCACTCAGTGGTGCACCAATAACTTTCTGGAACTGAACGTGTTCAAGACAAAAAAAATGGTCTCGCACGAACAGTAACTAATGACTTGGATCACCCTCTCAACCCACACTTCACACTGCTGCCATCTGGGCACAGATACAGGACCCTGAGGTGGAGACGGACACGCTTCAACAAGAGCTTTGTCCCATCTGCCATCTCTGCACTCAATAACCTCCCCCAGTAACCTTGTATGGACCCAGCCCTCCTGAGTATGATGTATGTGTCGGTTGTTCAATGTCCGGTGGTGTTCGTGTATTGTGTGTGTATTCATATGTTGTTCAGTGTTTGGTGGTGTTTGTGAATGGTGTTTGTTGGCAGTGTTTTGTGTATCCAAATGTTGTGACAGATTGTGAAAACAAATTTCTCCATGGGACAATAAAGGTTACCTATCTATCTATCCCGGGTTTATTCCAGGGTGCTGGAAAGGAGGCTTCGACCGATTGTCGAACCTCAGATTCAGGAGGAGCAATGCGGATTCCATCCTGGCTGTGGAACAGTGGACAAGTTCTTTACCCTTGTAAGGCTGCTGGAGGGGTCTTGTGGGGGGTACTGTGGGAGTATGGGCTTATTTTCTTAGGTTTAGGCAACAAAAGCAAGTGGTTAGGTTTAGAAAAAAAAAAAGGTGAAGGTTTGGTGTTGTTTGACCCAGGCTTGCTGCTACGAGCGATTCGGTCCCTGTATGACCAAAGTGAGAGCTGTGTCCGCATACTCAATGTGAAGTCGACCACCTTTTCCGCCAAGGTTGTCCCTTGTCACCAATCCTGTTTGTGATCTTCATGGACAGGGTCTCGAGGCACAGCCAGGGGGAGGAAGGGGTCCACTTTGGGGACCTCAGAATTGCATCCCTGCTTTTCGCAGATGATGTGGTTGTGCTGGCTTCATCACATCGTGACCTCCAGCGTGCACTGGGGTGTTTTGCAGCCGAGTGTGAAGCAGTTGGGATGACAGTCAGCACCTTCAAGTCTGAGGCCATGGTCCTCTGTCGAAAACTGGTGGTTTGCCCTCTTCGGGTTGGGGGAGAGTTACTGCCTCAAGCGAAGGAGTTCAAGTATCTTGGGGTCTTGTTCACGAGTGAGGGTAGAATGGCGCTTGAGATGGATCGGCTGGTTGGTGCAGCTTCTGCAGTGATGCGGGTGCTGTGCCGGTCTGTTGTGGTGAAGAGGGAGCTGAGCCAGAAAGCAAAGCTTTCAATTTACTGGTCCATCTACGTCCCAACTCTCACCTATGGCCATGGGTAGTGATGGAAAGAATGAGATCGTGGATACAAGCAGTGGAAATGAGTTTCCTCTGTGGGGTGGCTGGGCTCAGCCTTAGAGATAGGGTGACGAACTCGGACATCTGGAGACAGCTCAGAGTAGAGCCACTGCTCCTTCTTGTCGAAAGGGGTCAGTTGAGGTGGCTCAGGATCTGATCAGGATGACTCCTGGGTGCCTCCTGCTGGAGGTGTTCCGGGCACGTCCCACTGGTAGGAGGCCCTGGGGCAGACCCAGAACACGCTGGAGGGATTACATATCTCGTCTGGCCTGGGAATGCCTTGGGGTCCCCCAGGAGGAGCTGGAAAGTGTTGCTGGGGAGAGGGATGTCTGGGTTGCTTTGCTTGGCCTGCTGCCCCCACGACCCAGCCCCGGATAAGCGGATGAAAATGGATGGATGGATGGATGGATGGGTCAGAGGGGTTGGGCTTAGGCACCATAATTACTTGGTCAGATTTAGAAACAAATTGTATTTTCAGTTAAATTTTTTTATATTTGTTACAGGGCAGCACAGTTGGATTTGGGTGCTAAAACTACTTTGTGAGGTTTAGAAAAAGATCCTGTGTTCAGTTTAAATAACTATATTTGTTAAATATGGGGCAGTGGGGTTGGGTTTCAGCACCAAAACTACTTAATTAAGTTAAGAAAATTATCCTATTTTCAGTTAAAATAACTAAGTTTGTTATGTACAGGGTGGCAAGGTTGGATTTAGTCATCAAAACTACTTGGTTAGGTTTAGAAAACATCCTTTTTATCATTTAAATAACATTTGTTACATATGGGGCAGTAAGGTTGAATTTAGTTAATAAAACTACCTGGTTGGGTTTAGAGACAGATTGTATTTTCAGTTAAAATAATGGTTTGTTACATACAGGGCAGCACAGTAGGATTTTGGCACTAAAATTCCTGGTTAGGTTAAAAAAAGATCCTTTATTCAGTTTAAATACTACCTTTGTTACATACAGGGCAGAGGAGCTGAATTTAGGCACAATCAAAATAACTACATTTCAGTCAGACAACTTCTTTTTAAGTGTTTCTTTCAACAGCAGAACATAGTGAGAGTTTAGCGTCTAGACTTCAGCCTCATCGCTCCCAGCAGATATATTTACATGAGATATTGGGGAGTAATGATTAAGTATTTTCCCCCTTAGATGGATCCTACAGGTGGATGCTAGTGTGAAGGTGGTGCTGAAGGAGTGAGCAGCAGTACTGACTCAGGGCAGCAGCAGCATAGACAATGCAAAGGGAGAGGCTGAGAAGATTTTGCGCTTAAATAGACCGTGGAATTGGGAGGTTGTGTTTTGTAGATGACATATGTTTGACCCATCCACCACCCTGACCTCCTGCCGACTCAGAGTTTCTTGATCTCTATACTACTCAGGGTCTTAACCAGGGGTGAAAGTAGTTTTAAATTCTTGCCGGTACTATTACCAAAACCTTCATTGCTTCATATTGTTCACCTCTCCTCGCTTCATGCATTTTTAATAAGCAAAGTCACAAACCAAACAAACAAATGAAAACATTTCAATATTTTACTGTACCTGTATGGAGTAGAAAGAAATTAGAAACACTTAACAAAGTGTATAGTAAAATATTTGTTTTATTGTTTAGGGTGCTGGCATGTATGAAACCTTAATGAACACCTAAAACCATACATGCCATTTTTTCTCTTTTCCTCTTTATCAATTTGTTGTAAAAGACATTGATCAACATCCGCAATAAACTCAATAAACCATTTAAATATTTACTGTTTAAATCACACTGACAGCATTTGAGCCAGCCACAAGAATGTGTGGAATTTTGTTGGTTTCATTTATTGTTTGTCCTCTCCCGGTGCAAGCAGCGTTTTTTGAGGTACATATCCAGTTGTGGAAAAATCAAACGTCCCAGTACAATAAATCAAACGCACCCCAACCGCTGTGTTTCAGAAGTAGACGCACATGGGCAGTCACGTACTGCTGAGAGTGAAATCCCTGATCGTTAGCTCACACGCAGCTTGTTCAAGCTGTTCTCTGTGTTGTTGAAATTAAACAAAATAACATGGAACATATCTGCTTATTATGCTACTGATTTTAATTGGGATATTTTTTTATGAACTGAATGACATTTAACGGAGTCTTGCACGTCTCGAAGGCTGGGCTCATAGGAGACCACCGGACTCTCTCCTAGGGGAGGGGCTGGGGGAGGGAGGGAGATGTACGGACAAGGCTCCGTGACCATCTAGCATGGACACAAAACACAGCACAGATGGTTCAGATGCAATTCGGAACGAATTAAAAGCAATTAATAAACAGACAAAGTGGTGTTTAAAACTGCAGCTATTGCTAGCAGATCTATTTTCTGGCCTAAAGTGCGGCCTTGACTGGCTCTGAATGTGGGCCTTAGCAGGCAGCTGCTTTCTCCTCTCCCTGGTACTGCGTACCGACACTGAATCTTTAAGTGGTACGCAGTACCGAACCATACCCGCTTACTTTCACTCCTGGTCTTAACATTAACCACTGCGCAGGTGACATCAGTGAACCAGGGAATTTGTGTTTGTGACAAAGGATCCTTATTGACTTTCTCTGGTACATTATTTCAAAGCAGTGCATGCCACCAACTTTTTATTCATTGGATTAAAATGTGCTATATCGTGATATGTATCGTTATTGGGATATGAAATTACCCATATCGTGATATGAGATTTTGGTCATATTCCCCAGCCCTAGCCACCACCATGTAATGTGATGTCAAGAGGTCGTGATCATTTCATGTATCTGTGAGGTGAGGTTGTTTGTATCAGCTCTAGTAGAGCCTGAGATCCATTTTTGACACCATAGAGGAAGAATGGAAGCCAAAAAAACTGCACAATACAGCAGCAACATACAGGATCATGCATTAAAAAGTAATCACAAGCATTATTGACAATATGAGAGACCATTGGTTTAAAGTTGTTGAGGGGAAGAAAAAAATAATAATTTTAAAGAAGTAATTTCAAAGTGTAGTGCGGTCTGTTCCATTTATGAGCAGAATCAGACGCGCACCATGAACTCACAAGATTCTAATGTGGTAAACAACTTTAATTAAGCGTCTTCCTCTCTTTTTCATTCCTCTTGTTTGTCTCCACTAAAACATTAAATATATGCTGTACAAATACATTTGATTCTGCTACAAGCCTACAACAAAAGCCACATTGTGCTTATTACTGTGCCGCACATGCAGGTTCTACTCAGATATCACTTCAAACATGCAAATTAATTTGGCTTCTTGATTCCTTGGTGAGCATAACTGAATTGTTACAGAGTGTTTTTGCAGCTCTGGCTGTTAAAACAAGTGCTGAAGCACTTTGCAACTTAATAACTCCCTTTACAATCATGTCTGTGCAAACAGCAGAAGTTGGTGCCATAGCAGTGCGAGCTCCAGAACTGTAATTTTTCTCCTCTCCTTGAGGCCCAATTAAGAGTTTGCTCACAACCCTTAGAGTCCAGTCCACTGATAGAGTAAAGAAACAAAATATTTAGATGATTAATTACCGCTTAACAACAACAAACCATGGACCAACCATCTAGAAATAACATAATTGGGGATGGAGCTTTTAAACAGCTTTATGTGGTGCGCAGTGCGCCCTTCCCTATGATGTTCTGCTGTCTCACTATGAAATATTAATGCACATTGTGTTTTCTCCAGCTGAATGCTCTGTGCTCAAACATTTGCATTAAAGCAGTTATTGCATTTCAGCCGCTTCTAAAGCAAACTGTGATTACTTACTGCTGTTGGGAGGTGAATCAACAAAATGTCTTCGCTGGACCACAGGCGGGATCTGTTTTGCATTGCCAGCATTCTGTTCTGTCTCTGCTTGTCTTTCCCTGAAGTGACAGCAGGTTAATCTAAACCCAGGATTTCTCCCTCACGCACACACAGACACACATATCTTCACACAGTGTTGTTTATTACTCTTAGTGTGTGTGTGTGTGTGTGTGTGTGTATTTGTGTGTGAGACACTCTAGAGAGGCTACAGAGCAGCCAGTCATAATAAGTGAGGATCAAACTCGCCTCTTTGATGAAAGCAGTAATAAAAAATAACGCTTGGCTCAAGTGCTTTTTCTCCTTTGCGACATCGGTGACATTACATTAGTGGACAATGCTCTCTCTGTCACGCACGCCTGCACACACATGCACACACAAACATAAGTAACACAACTGAACAGGGGTGTAGCACTAAATCTGGGCCCTATGCATTAACAGTCTCTGTGGGCCCCCTGCCCTTACACTCTTGACCTTTTAATTTTAAATTTGTAGTTGCTTACAATGTCAGTTTGCTTTCTTTCACTTTTCTTCCCGTCTTTTCTGTTTGTATATATTTTTTTTTTTTTTAATGATGGTTTTTGGAATTTAAATTTCTGTTTCTTGGGGAAAGACAGGATAGTGTACATAGCAGCAAAAGGGACTGTTCTTTACTCATCAGAGGACGGAGGTGGCTGGAGTTTTTGTTTTTAACCTCCCGAAAGCTACAAATATTTTTGGTTGAGTCTCCCTGAGTGACTGACAGGAAATGCATGACCCTCCCTCCACCATAAATTAGTTGTTTGATTTTTAAAACTTACCCTTTGATTTTTGAAATAATTTTTATGTATTTATTTATTTTTTTGTTGATGGAAGGTTTTGTTGCACATGAGGTGTCCAAAGACCATTGGAAATTTAAAAATCCAATAATAATTTCTGTTTTTACAGTTTCTGGCTCCAATAAATGGTGTTATTTTGGCAATTTAGAAAAAAAAACATGCCTTCCAAACCTGCCAGCATATTTTCTTTAATAATCTGCAGTAAAAGAAATACAAATGATAATTATTAAATTTCAATGCCCCTCCTCCAAGCTAAAATAAAAAAGACAGGTCCCTCTCCAGTGCTTACATGTTCATAAATAATGAACAGTCCCTAAAAGGAGGACTAAATCATTTTCACCTTTAATGAGTTTTTTATACAAAGTTCATTTCAACCAATTTATTCTGCAATTTTAATTCATTTATGGCACAGATTACTTAGAAATAAACAAAAAAAAATTGCAAACAAAAACAAATTTTTAATTACAGGCTTTTCAAGTCCCCCACCACCCACCCTGAGTTGGGGCCCTGAGTAATCAGTCCCATTTTCCCCCCACTGTGACGCCCCTGCAACCAAAGCTATCAATGAGGGAACAGCTGGCATGCTGGCATGCGTCGCGACACTGTAGCATGTTGGGAGTGTTGTCCAGGATATGTGTGTGTGTACTCTGAAATCTGCAGAGCATAAACAGATGTTCAAAATGCTGTTGGCATCTCCTGCTGTGTCCCTAACCTCAACACCCCCACCCTCCCCACGTTCCCCCTCCCCCCGCATCTATCTCCCTCTATTTTTATCTATCTCTCTCTATCTCTCCCTGTCGCGCTCTCTCTCTTTATTAACTTTCTTCCTCTCCTTTTCTCTCTCTTTAACACAGTGAAAAAGAGGAACTCATTGCTTATCTCGCTGCCAATGTGAGCGTGTGTCCCCCCACCAACCTCCCACCCCCCCTCGGGGCTTGTTATGGTGTGGCGCACGCCAATGACAGATAACGACTGGGCTAATGAATTTCTAAACTAATCTATATTTGTACACAGTTCACAAGGGGCCAAGCAGGCAGAGGAGAGAGAGAGGGAGAGTGGAGGAGGGGTGGGGGGAGAGGTGGGAGGGGCAGACAGCCAACATTAATGAAAGCGAGAAGGAAGGTGAGGGGAAAGCTAAGCAGGCCGACTAACAGAGGCAAGACAGAGGCTGAGCTCAATAATGGAGGCATCATTTTGGGGTATGGTGAGACGTGCCACCTGCTCCTTCTAAACCGAGTCTAAATGAGTGCTACAGTCACGTAGAAGCTGGCAATGAAATCTGGCCAGCCTCGTCCTAAGGAGCTGCTGACCCACCTAAAGGAGCCTTGTGTGGCTTTTGTCCAGCTGTCTAAGTGCTGTTGCAGGAAGCTTTTGGCATGAAAATGGTCAGGTGTTCCAAATGTTTTCCAAAAATCTTGAGATAGATCCAAGAGAAAGTCCTGTCTCTATGTTGGGACTTTGAGTCGTCAGACCAGCAGGGGATGCTAGAAACTGGGCCTGCTATGAATGTCTCAGTGGGGTCCTACAACAGTAGAACAGCAGTTTAGGCCCAGAAGTTCTCCTCTATTAGCCCTAGGGGAATAACTCTCAGAAAACAGTTTTGTAATGTCTTCTGTTGCTCTGGAACAGCTATGTCAAGAAAATGACTTGAGTGACTTCACCAGGGACTATTGTCAAGGCTTTGGGGACAACTTTCAGCAATAAGTCATTTGACTCGTATCAAGTGATGCCTGTGGCACCTTGAACACATCATACAGACAGAAGAAGTAGTCATGGTACAGTAGTCTAGATGTGACGATCAACAGAAGCAATGCAATAAAATTCCTACTTCTTTTTTGGGAGATTTGGAAGACACTGGAAATTAGGACGGTGGCTTATCCGGATTAGTTATTCCCATTGGCCATTGGCGTCTGATACTAGCTCGTTCTCACTCCCAAGTTGTCAAATATTGCCGTTTGTCAGTGATCTCAGCGTCAGACATGGATGCACAGGTATACCCTTTCCTGCCACCCACTGGCTGTCACAGGTTTTGCAACGCCGCCAGCAACTTCCATAATATTCAGAGCGAGAAATGTCTTATAGGGAGAGTGGGAGGGGAAGTGGATGGGTCAAACAACACCAAACCTTCACCTTTTTTTTCCTAAACTTAATCACTTGCTTTTGTTGCCTAAACCTAAGAAAATAAATCTACTGTATGTTTAACTACATAGTAAGTTCATTTTGACATAGACTGTGCATGTAACTGTACATTTTTAACTCAGATGTAAACCCATCAACGACATGGTAAAAAAAAAACAAAAAAAAAAAACAAGAAAATGCAGGTAGGGTGGAAAGGAGAGGTGGTGAACATGTCACACATACACAGGACTTTTACCCAGGTGACTGCTGTTGACATTAAACTATGTAACATAGTTAATATTACATGACATATGTGATATTAACTATGTAACATAATTAATATCACATGACATATGTGTAACTTTGTATCTGTCTCTGTGAGTGACATACTGATTAACTTACTTCTGTAAGTTCAGTTGTGTAACAAACTTATTTTAGTGCCTGAAACCATGACCATTTTTCTAAACCTAACCAAGCAGTTTTGCTGCCTAAACCTGAAGTCACAGTTTCCTCATTTTTTTTCGACCTGCAGTGATTCAAACATGTGCCGCCACATTTTGACTGTTCATTAGGAGCGCTGCTGGAATATACACCTTTCGTCTGAAAGTGGGGGGCTTACTCTGGGAACACATGGAGCAGCAGAACATCAGGTGCAGTGGAAGTGAAACTTAACCATTTGCTGTGCTGGGTCAAACAAGTTGCCTCTGCAGCAGCTGCTCCTCTCATCTGTCAACCTGATCTGACCAGCTCTGATCGAATAGACTAATTAATTATTCACCCTGCGACTCAAAATTCCACAAACTGCTGATGAGGGAAAAAAAACAACAGCTCATGACGAGTTCTGCCTGCACTACGTTCTCTGATTTTAGAGAGGGGACACAGTCTGACACACAGGCAAGAAGAAAAAAAACATCAAATTTTGCAACCCCTCCGTCATGAGCTACTGCCACAAATATATTCTAATTCTGTGGGAAACATGGAAAGTAGTTTTGGTGGTGACACATCAGTTTCATGTAAACAAAAGTTTATTTTGAAAAGAAAATATAGCATATAAGGAGTAGAAATTGACACAGAAACTGACACATCCGTAACTGACATTTAGAGGAGTACATAGTTTGAAATATAGGCCCACTGACTAAGCTGCCATATTTGACGAGTTAAGAGTGAGAACGTGTTGTACATACAAAAAGGCACTTTAGCCTGTTGTGTGTGATACTCCTCAGTTTATGACATAAAGCCTCTCATACACACTTGGGGCTGAAGTTTAAATGATGAGTAGCCCACGTCTCAAATCACATACTTCCATTACTACACTACAATGTAGTACATCATGTACACTACTTACTTCTCGTGTGGTGCACATATTTCAATGAGGCAGTGTTATCTTAAATCACGCACTGCTGTTTTGCACTTACCTGAAGAGAAGACAGCTTTTTTTAACATCTCTTCTTCTTCATCTTCTTCTTTTTAAACAGTGAATTGCAAAGGGACGGTGGAGCATAATTGCCAACATTTGACCACTATCGCAACCCACACATAAATCAAACTCACGCCACAACGTCAGTGCTGGTTAAAAGCTAAAAGGAAGAGGAGGCCATTAAAAAAAGTGGTGTCTCTTTAGGCAAGTGCAAAATGGCAGTGTGCGATTTAAGATAAGGTAACAGTTTATAATAAGGTACATAAAATTAAAGTAGTTACTGAGGAACTAATGAGGAACTAATGAGTAGTTACTGAGGAACTAAGCTACATAAAATTAGAGTAGTTACTGATGAACTAATGAGGAACTAATGAGTAACTAATGAGGAACGAATGAGTAACTAATGAGTAGTTACTGAGGAACTAAGCTACACAAAATTAGAGTAGTTACTGATGAACTAATGAGGAACTAATGAGTAACTAATGAGGAACGAATGAGTAACTAATGAGTAGTTACTGAGGAACTAAGCTACACAAAATTAGAGTAGTTACTGGGGAACTAATGAGGAACGAACGAGAAACTAATGAGGAACTAATGAGTAACTAATGAGGAACGAATGAGGAACAAATGAGTAGTTACTGAGGAACTAAGGTACACAAAATTAGAGTAGTTACTGGGGAACTAATGAGGAATAAATGAGTAGTTACTGATGAACTAATGAGGAACGAATGAGTAACTAATGAGGAATGAATGAGTAGTTACTGAGGAACTAAGGTACATAAAATTAGAGTAGTTACTGAGGAACGAATGAGGAACGAATGATGAACTAATGAGGAACGAATGATGAACGAATGAGGAACGAATGAGTAGTGACTGAGGAACTAAGGTACACAAAATTAGAGTAGTTACTGGGGAACTAATGAGGAATAAATGAGTAGTTACTGATGAACTAATGAGGAACGAATGAGTAACTAATGAGGAATGAATGAGTAGTTACTGAGGTTTTAGTTCCCCAGTAACTACTCTAATTTTGTGTACCTTAGTTCCTCAGTAACTACTCATTTGTTCCTCATTAGTTCCTCAGTAACTACTCATTAGTTCCTCATTAGTTCCTCAGTAACTACTCCTCTGAAATTTGATCATGAGTTAATGAAGAACTGACCATTAAATAATAGTTAGTTCCTCATTCGTTCCTCAGTAACTACTCTAATTTTGTGTACCTTATTGTAAAGTGTTACCTAAGATAACACTTAATTATTGAAATTAGTGCAGCCAGCAAGCTCTATTCAAAAAGTATTGGTACTTAGTGCAAAAAAATATGTTTAACTTACATCTGTATAACGCGGCAGTTTTCACTATAGCCAGCTCAGGCTCCTTGTTGTCCAAAGCCACCCTGCAGTGGCGGTTCTAGGCCAGTTTCAATGGGGGGGCCAAACTAGGGCCAGTCCTTTTGATACAGGGGCATATACAAGTATGGTCAAATATCTAAGTCTGAACAATAAGATATATATATGTGTAAGGGGGTCCGGGGGCATGCTCCCCCGGGAGAAAATTTTGTATTTGATTTAAAGGCATCAATCTGGTGAATTCTGAGAGCAAAGTTATGGTGGCAGAATATGCCTAGATTTCTACATCTTTGTGCTTTTTATGTGTGAAAAATGTTCCATTTTTACTGATAAAAACACTAGTTGTATGTTATGGTTAAGGGTTACACTTAAAATACGGCCAAGTATTAGTGGTTAAACATTTCAGTAATCAAAAGAAAAATGACTGACGTACTGATCTGCCTCTGGAGGGCTATTTTAATATTTAAAATCATGTGCAGACAAAATATTCTTTTAAAATTCTCACACTCACAAGTACAGTTCCAGATACGCAAAACGAAAGGAAAACAAAAGGTGAGATTCAAATAAATTACACACAAACAGGCACAAATTACTGCTTTCCTCCCGATTTGCAAGTACAGCACCCTGAATCAGAGCATTTCAAAAGCCCTCAGGTAGTTGAATGCCTCTGGAACAGGCCCATTTATAGCAACCCACTGGATCCGTGGCGTGCGCGATCCGGCCGAGGCGCGGGTGCCGGAGCTAATAGCAGCCATTCAAGAAGCTGCTCCACCAGCCGCCTAGTCGGCGGCGCTCCGCTCCGCTAAAATTACGCGCCGGGTCTATTTCTGACGGCGCATCAATTTGCACAGACCAAATGAGTCAAACAGGAAGTCAGGCGCAGAAAAGACGAGAGTATCCAGTTGATTTTCAAAATAAAAGACCCATGAAAACTCCGGATCGTATTTCACATCACTACACAAACATGATGTGACAGGCATGAGTCAAATGAAAAGGAAAAAGTTTTCAGAGCTTACCTCAATGGTGCTGTATGTTGCCGTGCAGGCTCAGAGTTGTCTTAAATACAGCCACACAATTCTCTACTGATGTGTTCTGGGTGTTTTCAAGAATGCTCACGAAGTGGATGTCAGTATTCCTCAATATTCCGCTTAGAAATGCGGTCTGCTCTATCAACTCAGGCTCACATTAGCGCTAGGAGAGCGACGTCTGTGGTGAGGCCGGGGAGGGGGAGGGGGAGGGGGAGGGAGGGGGGAGCCGAAGAATTCCCAGTAGGAGCTCCAGCCGGTGTGCTACAGAGTGACGTTCATTTACCGGAGGCATTTTATATCTGGCCAATTTTTGGAGACTGTGGCCGGGCAAATTAGTCAATGTATGGGAAACACTAAACACTAGAAAACTCAGGCCCTTTTCCTTCTCGTGTGGTGTATTCTGCATGATTCACTGGGTGCGCCTCTTTAAGTGGTCCGACCGGCAACCTGTTGAGACGATTTAGTTCCGCATTCCCCCTTCGACTCCTCGGCGGGGGGGGCACAGGGGGGGCCGGACTCGGAGTTACGGGGGCACTGGCCCCTGCTGGCCCCCGCCTAAAACCGCCATTGCCACCCTGTAAAAACTGAGAAGTTTGTGACAAAGCAGAAGCTACCTCACAAAGATGGCACCCATTGAGGCTGAGAAGTTTTCACCATTCCACACTCAACTTTTGGACCATTTTGAAAATGCCACCAGTACACTACATTTTCCCATACTATGCAGTGCATTTGTGCACTCAAAATATTAAGTGTTTAGTACAGAAGTATGCACAATTTGAGACATACTAGATGTCTTGCAATCATCCCAATCTAAGCTATCAAGTTGCATTATGGAAAATGTAGCATCTATTGTTATGTTACTGTATGGTCAATGAGGGCATTTTCACACCTAAAAAGTCTGAACCAAGGTTCATGCTTTTGTTACATTGTATACATTTGATCCTGTTGGCTGCACATTGCAGTGATGCAAGTCCACTGAAAGATTATACATGACATACCTATGTCCTGTCGTCCTCACCTGCATGAGCTGCATCTTGCGTCCTCTCTCGCTCATCCTCTTAGGAAATAATTTTTAAAAATGTCACAATTTTTGTGAATTAATCCAGCTGACTCTTATAAAGACGTTGGACCAAATGTCAGTGAAACATCTACTCACAAACTCTCCCCATGTGCTGCTGCAGCCCATGTTGTTTTTCCTTTTTCTGCCTCTGACTGTTAACCATTCCTGCTTCAGCTTCCAGACCGTGATGGTGAGGTGTAACAAGGTCGCTACACAGCCCATGTAAACAGATAATAGACCTGTTAAACAGGAGGAATAATGAAGCAGAGGAAACTTGCTGCCGTCCATCTGGTTGTTCTTACCAGAATTCATTAACATATTGTCAAATGCTTTATGTCTCCTAAATAAACACATTTGTCCATAAACAAATAGGGAATAAATCCACATGACACAGCGTCAGTATTATGACTCACTGTGAAGGAATATAAACATTTCTTCATATATAGGCTAACAGTGCCGTACTTACTAACAATCCTGTCGACTGTACTCATTTTAAATCCGCTTCTTTCTATGTTCCCAGGCAAGATATAAGCATTAGCATTCAAAGACTATTTACAGGATTGACCTCAGACCAACATATCTTGTATGAAGAAGACGCATAAAATACTTAAAATATAAGACTAACCAAGCACACGTGAGCTGTAAATATAAAAACTGTAGCCCTACATTAATCAGGCAGCAGAGGTCTGTGGTATAGAAAAGTATTGTCTGCCATTATCCACACTCACTACAAGGCCTTTTACCAGAGGAGTCTAGAGGAGCTCATGAAAACACAACAACCTTCACAGTGCGTCATCAACACAACTGAAAAACATAAAAAATAACACTTTGCTATGCTTGTTTCTATCTTTTGTGTCTTTGTTCACATTACTAATCTGTGAAATAGGAGAAATTTTTATAGACGGTTGAAGTAATAGACATAGCTACCCTGATGTCACCCACTGGTTTGTGGACTTTCATTTTGAAACCTTGAATTCAGCATTTCAGCCACTGCCATTATTGGTTTTTTGAAGCCAAAAGTGACCGTATTTTGGTGAGAGGCTGGCACTGGCAAGCTTATGACAGCTGTGTCCTCAAAACAGTCCCATGTCAGCATGTGTCCTGCTGCCTTTTGCTGTCCGTAGAGAAATTCATATGTCCTGTCCTATTATATGGCAGCTTATCTCGTCCTCTGCTGGAAGGGTAAGGAGCTCCCAGACCAAACTGTTTTCTTAATTTGCCAACTGTTTCAGCTGCTGTTCTTCTTCTTTGAGTTAGCTGCTAACTTCTAATAGGCTACTTATTGAAACTCTCACAGTGAGTTGCAAGTATAAAGGCCCTGTCACACCAAGCCAGACAGTGCTGCTGATGAGCGTCTGTTGCTGTCGTCAGTGTGGTGTGTCCCGCACCATTGGCCCTTGTTGGCGCTAGTTGGCCTTTGTTCTGCAAATTCAGCATGTTGAATCACTGTCGGCACAGCAGTGCCCATCAGTAAATGAAATCACTCTGATTTTAGCGGTTTAGCTCAGTGCATGAGAAGAGAAACTGAAGTGAGGAAAGTAATAAAAGAGCTAAAGTCCACAGGGACTGAGACCAAAACAAACTTGTTATATGAGGTGAGATTATTTTCCTTTAGCCGTTGAGCTCTTTATCAGAAACATTTCCTGATGGTTTGCATGATCGTTCCCAAATGTGTTCTGTTCCTTCAACATTGTATTGCTTCTTCTCATATTAATACAGGGACAACAGCAACATTTAACAAAGGTAATGGTACATAATTTGGCTCCATTACAATTCACAAGGTTCACTGACAACAACTGTCATACTAATCACGCTTTCAAAACAAATACAACATGCTAACGTTATTAGCACAAGACTATGGCATTTTGCCTAGCGACAAGCAGATATTTTCTCTGCTCATATGAAGTCAGGATGAATGCCGAAGTATAAATCCCTGAATGATAAATTACACACAAGACTTAAAATGCTATTTTTGTGGAGGCTTTATTGTTTCTTATCTGTGAAATGAAAGTAAATAAAAGCTTCGTTTCCAGGGAAATGGTTTCAGCTTACAAAAATGTCGCCACAGTGTGTATGGAGTTTTTTTCCTATTTTTATTCAAGAGAGTGGTATATCAATTTGAGAGCATTATTTATTGATTTCATGTTCAGATTTTGTAATATTGTCCCTCAAAACACTGCCCTTGCACTTAAATAGCCTCTGCTTGCACTCATATCTACTCTGTTTCTGCTCAAACTGTGTGCTTGCACTCAGATACAGGGTGTTTCTCAAAGTCAAGGATCCATCCTGCAGAGACAAGACAAGAGTCATCCCAAGCATTCAGTAAACACACATTGAAACAGACTCACAAGTGTCCCCACGTGATCATCATTAACCCTCAGCAGACTGAGGTGGTTTCAGTTACTGTGATCATTTTAACACTCTGTAATGTTGTAGGACAGTTTTAAACACTTGTCAGTATTGTCAGAATCACAAGACTTTTAGGGAGAATATATTTCTGAATCATATTTAAGAGCAAGTGGAGTAATGAAGTAAAGACAACAGCGAAAAAAGTTCTAAATTATCATTAACAGTATGAACTCAGACTCACACACAGAATCATTTTGTCATTTCAAAGTGATGGGGGTTGGGGGGGCACTTAGCGCTCCATCTCTGCTGTGAATGAATCATTTAAAAATTTTGTATCTTATCTTTTCTGCCCTGCTCTTGGATTTTTTTGTGTAACAACCCTGTCAAAATCCCCCAACCAACAGAACACCAGGTTTATTGTTGACCAATGAAATGATCCCTGTCTCCATGCGGGCGCACTTGTTTTAGTTTTAGAGCGTCCCGTCCGGGCGAGCACAAAGTTTGAACAGAGACGGAGTAGATCTAAGCGCAAGCAGAAGCTATTTGAGTGCGAGGGCAGGGTTTTGAGGGACAATATTACAAAATCTGAACGTGAAATCAATAAATAATGCTCTCAAATTGATATATCACTCTCTTGAATAAAGATAGGAAAAAAGCTACAGCATCAAAATGTGAGGGCTGGCTCTGCTGGTTCCCCAGACCAAGCAGTGTTGTCATTTGAATGTATCTGTCAAACCTTGGATGATCCCAGTGATGGTAGTTTTCACTATGGGTGTATTTGATTGCCTTATTCTTTTCAGTTCAAACTACAGTGGAGGTCTTAACAGAAGATTCATTGGAGCCCTGGTGTTTTTACATTAGATTGAGTATGGAGTCAGCTGAAAAATATTGGTGATGTTTTTAATCTCTGCTATTCAAAGAAATGCATTTTATATTGAATTCCAGGTTGTGTCTGGAGCTGACTTCATTTACTTCCCTTACACTGAAAGTATTTATTTTTCCATTGTTGTGCTTTCTCCTGAGTTCCCACTGAGTTGGTTTGAAATCCTTACATGCTGCAAGTACAATTCTCCACTTGGATGCACAACATTAGAAAGCTGATTTATGTTTTGCATTTTCTCGTTGGACTTTTAATTTTAAGTTGGTTTGATGGACAGAACGGCAGGCTCCTACACACACCATCACTGAAGCGTTTGATGGACTGACTAAGCTAAATCTACAGCTGTTATGTTTTAGATTATAACGAGCTCTGGAGGCTCAAACATAACTTTAAAAGAGAGTAAAATAAGCATCCTAGTTTGCCAAGTCTTTTTCAGTGACCCCAGTTTGGGTGGAGTTTTTTGTTTTTCTTCACATTTCTTGTTTCTCTCAGGTGCAGTGTCTTAAATCTGTATACGCCACTGAGAGTTGAGCTGAGGGAGTATGGAAGTATTTGAAAGACAAAAGATCTGACAGAGCGCAAAACAAATTCGAACATTACTCAGTCTGCAAGTCAACATTCGAGAGGGCATAAGCACAGATTTGTAGGAGCAGAATTAGATTTGTGCATGAGGGAGGACATAATTGTGAGCGTAACAGATGATTTTAGCAGCAAGAGGAATTGAGCAACTACATTTGAGTCACTAACAGGGATTCTCATGCTTGTAATGATCAAAGCTGCTCACGCTCACTTTTGACAGTCTGAATCCCCTGGGTGCAAACTCAGACTGAGAGCAGAGAGTCACCTGCTCAGTTTGACCTGAAAGACAAGGGTCACCCTCCCTTTTTCTGTCAAAATAAAAGCTGGGGCAGTGGCATTTTTAACAACCAAATCTAAATATCTAAAAGTGTGGACACCCATGACTAAAATCGCATTCTATTTGTTGGCAAATGATCTTTTAAAACATCATGGCAGCGTAATCAGCGGAGTCAAATTCATTTAAATGTAGTCTCTGATGGCCGTGTTAACTTCTGTTTCTAGTGTGATTTTCTGAACCACATGTAGACTTTATTTAATAATCTTACTATATACAGTAATGACGAAACCTCTGTGTGTGTGGGTGGGTGTGTCTGTTCCATGTTTTTCTCCTCACTGACTTGGTCAATCCATGTGAAATTTGGCACAGTGGTAGAGGGTCATGGGAGGATGGGAATGAAGCAATATTACATCAATTGGCCAAAGGGGGACGCTACAGCAACCTAGTGAAATTGCAAACTTTGAATGGGCATATCTCATGCCCTGTATGTCGTAGAGACATGAAACTTTGCACAGAGATGCCTCTCCTCATGAGGAACAAATTTGCCTCAAGAACCCATAACTTCCGGTTATACAGATTATCTGCCATTTTGAATTTTTTGAAAAACACTTCAAATCGATCTCTTCCTAGGAAGTTTGACCGATCTGCATGAAACTCGGTGAACATAATCTAGGGACCAATATCTAAAGTTCCCTCTATGCAAAAGTTGGAAAACTTACTAAAACTGAGCTTCTATAAGGCAATGAATATTGCGGAGGGCGTGGCTCATCACATAAAGGTGTATAACATCTCAAGGGTTTCACCGATCACCACGCAACTTTGTAGGCATATGACCACACATAATCTGAGGGGACCCATCCATTATTGACCCCATCAAACAAAATGGGGGCGCTAGAGTGCTAATTTCTTATCTAGGCCTAACCACTGTATTGATTTTTACTAAACTTGGTAGATATGTAGAACAGGACGCCTCAAGGTGACTGGAGAAATTCAACTCTAGTTGGCAACTGGGTGGCGCTATAACAACAGAAAAATGCTTAAAAATGGCTAAAATGCGACCGATCACTGTGGCTCCCCCTGTGGCCCAATGTTGGGTTTTTGTTCTAATTTTTGGTATGACTAAGTCATGGTATGGTATGCTGCTGCAACAAGGGCTAGCCGCACCTTTCCCTTGTGAACTACCAGTACGCCCCACTTTTAAGTCAATACAACATATAAACACTTTAACTATCTGCGTTTCAACGTGCTACCTCAACTGCTCATGTACAGTTTTAGCCCACTAACTACCCCACTATTGGCAATGGTACTACTGTACTTTCAATAAAGCAATCGTACTATCAAATTCACAAAAAGTCTGTCTGAATACATTGCTCTTCTTAATGGGTTCAGTTGACTGCAATTTCCTATGACCTGTATCCCAAACACACACCATGTGAAACTGTACGTGGGCAACTGTGCACTCAGTGGGTATGGACTAGTACTTTATTATTATTATTATTATTATTATTATTTGATGTCTTCTTTCTGTGTTTATGAATAATTTTAGCAGGAAATTATCTGAACAATTTATGAATGAGGCTCATTGTCACACAAGTCCAGTGATCCTGATATGAGGTGGTTGGCTTTACTGTGCACTGATCCAACTCCTTGTGGGATTAAAAAAACCTAATGGTTCAAACAGAAAATGATCATTTTAAAAATATCAAAGGCTGTGGCTACATTCAGCATTTTCAGAATGGCTTTGGAACAAACCCAACATTTCAGTATGAATAAACCAGATGATCATACTGAGCCTTTTTTTCCTTATGCTGACTTTGAAAAAGGCATGACCCTGATGTCCAAATGTGGATGTGTCCTGTTGCAGTTAACTTGCTGGTCAAAAATGGTTGGCAAGTGACCTCTTGCAGTCTTAAGCATTCAGAAGCCAAAAGAGCTAGAAAAAATGAAACAGCATGAATAGAATTACACTAAATCTGATACTAGTCTCACAAATCCATGCCTGTGCACTCTCAAACCAACCCAGTTTCACTCCAAAGTTGTCTGACTTCCGGTGTCAGACACAGACAAAAAAAAAACCAAACCATTTTTTTTCATGTTGGCATGTTGCCATTATATTGTTTAATGACACCCAGCCATCAGGGGAAATGCAGCAGAACAACAACGTAAGATGAGGGGGTGAAAGACTGAGAAGGGCAGGAGGGATGGGTAGTGGATGGGTCCAACAACCACTGACTTTTACCCGGGAGGCCGGTGTTTGCTTCCCGTGTCATTGTAAAGCCAAACCCTGTTCTTTTGTTCTAAACCTAAACGTAACCACACACATTTGCTGTTGAAGTCAATTTGGAAATTCTTTTGTGCTCTTTCAAATCATCTGTCATAATAGGCCTACTTCTACTAAACAGTAAGAAGAGGAGGAGGCATAGCTGAAAGGCAGGTCATATTTAAAGACACAGTGAATTAAGAAGACACTATGTTAGCATGCTAATGGTAGCTAATTATTACTTCAGCAGGGGCTGATAGAAAAGCTTTAGTTAATAATGTTCACACATTCAAATTTTGACCTGATGATAGCACAAGGTTAAATGCTATTATAATTCATCCACTGGGGATCATGAATGGTTGTCCTTAAAGGCTCTGTATGTGGCATTCACAGCATTAATATAGCTGCAAACCACTGTTTGCCATAGATAGAGTGGAGAAATGGTGTCCCAAGGAGAGAATGAAGTGATATAACCTCTATGTGTGTTGTAATCTGAGCTACTCTGTGGTTTGTTGTGGTAAGATGGACCGGCAACGTGTGCATGTCAGTGCATGTATATATCCCGCTGGCAAGCTGATTGCTGCCACTTAGCATTGCATTCATGCAGCGGCTACCACTAAAATCAGGACAGCTTTATCTCTCTTTATCGCTCTCCAGTTTCTCCCGTTTAACACCATTAGCTCCTGTTCCTATAAACATGCTGCTAGCATGGGTTACACAATTATTTTTGAGTATTTATACATCAAAATTGTTTGTTTTTTCCTTGCTGTAAAATGATGACATTTTTTGATTGCTCATCCATTACTCTTGGTTGTATGCATACAAAATAATCCAGCCAAATGTGATTTGGGGCAATTACTATCATATTAAACAACAATGTTTTATGTGATGGAGGTGTGTGTTTGAATATTGGCAAAAACTTGATTTTTTTTTAAATTCATTTCTGATCATCCATCACCCTCAGTGAAAGATGTGGGTGGAGGCCAACATTCCTGAAATGATACCCCTTCTGTACATTCAAAATGCATCATATAATAAAAGGTAAAGATCTCATCTGCCACTTCACTGCCTTTAGCAGCAACAATACTTACTTACAGTATAAAGAATGTATAAACTACTCCATCGACCGTCCTGTTGCTCTGCTCCTGATAAGTCTTGAGGCTATAATGTACTTTTTTTTTTAGACAAATAAATCTCATCAGTGACAGCTGGTGCAGGCAGGCTTTCCAAGTGAGGCAGTGCCAATTATCCAATTCAATTATTTCTCTTTTGTGGGCTTCAACAAATAGGTTCAGTTTTGTTTCAGGCAATGTCAAATGAACATGCACAGTCAAAGTGAAAAGAGGAAAAAATGATTTAGAAAAGATAAAGTATAACAGAGTGGTCATTAGTGGAAAGTAAGTGAAAATAAGTGAAAGGTTAATTGTAATAAGCAGTAAATTAACAGCGTTTACAGTAAAGACAGCATAGAAATGTCACTTTTGTGCGCATGTGTATGTAGATCCATAAGAGCAAAAGTGACCGAGAATGGTTCAAACTCAATATGACTTTTATAAGCTAAAAATAATACCCTAAAGGGGGCAAAGTGTTCTATCATGTTGGACTGATCTTAACCTACCAAAGTGCCCTTTTAAATGTTGTTGCCACATGTTGTTGTTTATCATTTGTCTAAAGGAGGAATGCCCTCCCCAATACCAGTTTGGACTACAACATCCAACAGAAGACACCAGTGACAGATCTACTGTGAGTGCCCCTTCTACCCCAGGCCCTGCCCAGGCCCTTTTCACTTCATTGCCATGTCTGGGAATAATGTTTTATGCCCTATTGAGAAGTACTACACTCTTGCCCTTGACCAAGGCAGTGGCCCCAGAGTTGGAGTTGGTCCCTGGGCGCAGGAGACTGGCTGCCCACTCCCCAGTTATAGTAAGGATGGGTCAAATGATAAGGACGAATTTCCTCACGGGGATAAATAAACTCAACTAACTAACCTCCTTTGGCCCTTGCCTGGCCTCACTGGCCCCAGTGCCTGGTTTACTGTAGGCCCAATATACAGCAAGGGCATTTTGCCTCCAAAGACTGCCTTGTTGCCTTGTTTTTCTGGATCAAGCTTCACTCCTTAACATGTCACTAATGTGCACATTCCTCTTTTTAAAAAGGTCATTCTTGTTGTTGTTTATATATTCAAATCATTTTATATTTCATTAAGAAATCCCCATCAGTTTGAAATACTAAAACACTTAAAGACACAAACTATTATTTCTAAATGACCAAATAGTATTTTACAAAAGCCTGCAGGCTATTTCCTTATGAGTTGTTTGCAAAACTGAAACTTGATCCACTACCTCTCTAGAACTTTAACAGCCATAATTTAGCACAGCAAAGCCCCACTGGCCTTTTACCCAGCCTCTGTTTCTGCCATGGCAGTTCCATATTACTTCTTTGGGTTTAGCCTAACTGGGCCACATAGATACAGAACCATCCACCAGGCCCTCAACAGGCAACATTCAGGAGGAGACCTGGGCAGTTCAGATAAAATTAAAGGTTTTTGAGCATGCCCAAGTTGGAGACTTTGGGACTGACCCAGACTATAGGGATTACATGTTCCATCTGATCTCCATGGTTGAGCTGAAGGATGTGACAAGAGAGAAGGATGCCTGGGCTACTTTGCATATCCCACTGTCACTGCAGCTTGGCTGAGGTAGATGGTAATGGATAAATGAATGAAACTCTATTTGTAAAAAAAAAAAAAAAAAAAATCATATTGACATTATAGAAAAAATGCATGCAACTTTTGAGTTACCTTGAAGTGATGGGAGGTACAGTTCTTTTCAAAGATTCTGCTCTTTTGGCTTGGCTTCCTTAGAAGAGCCGGCTCTTACGGCTCCGAAACGGCTCCCAGATGGCTCGTCATTCAGTATCACTCGGAGCCTTCTATTTTAGCCTTAGCAACTATGAATGGTTTGTGTGTTGGTAAGCACACAGTTACTATTGTTCAACATTTTAATCAAACCTTTAAATGAATGACTGGACACAGAACCAGGACGTGCAGTATCTGCAGTTTTCGGCAAGACAGTGGATGCTGCAGCAGAAATACTTGGCTCAAAACAGGACACTTTTCCAGGGTCAGTGGATAAAGGAGAGATAGCTTGCCCTCGCTCCTCCAGCTGCACAGACCAGTGGGCGCTTCTTAAATGCCCATGCAGGTTTGTTGTTGACCCTGCTCTGATGGATATTATCGTTTAGCAAATTCTGCACTCAGCTTTGCAGTATCCAATGTCATTGAAATGCAGCCAGATGCTGCTTTTTTGGGGGGGTTTCACTGGGGTGACCATATTTTGATTTCCAAAAAAGAGGACATTCGGCCGGCCACGACATAGCCTACTTAAATGATACTCACAATTTACTCAAAGATGCCTTATCATTTTAATATATTTAAAATTTATATGTATGGATAGAAAATTCAGTTATATTACAAAATAATATCTCTCAAAGACAGAACTTCAGATAGGCCCCAATAGTAACCGTAACCCTGTAACCGTAACAACTGTGTGACACAAACTCAGTGCTTTGGTCATTAAATAATGTCGGGCTCGGTTCGGGTTCAGACAGAAATATGCTGCCCGTGCTGCACTCTAACACACACACACACAAACACGGAAAACCGGACATTATCATCAGTTTATAAAAACCACCCGGACGCCCCGGACGGGACGTGAAAAGTGGACATTTCCGGGCAAAAGAGGACGTATGGTCAGCCTAGGTTTCGCCCATTTCTGCACTTTTCCCGATGCACTTGCATTTAAATCTGGCTCCCCTGTCTCTCTGACATCCTGCGTGTACGTGGCCGGTACCACTATACTTGCTGTCTTTGGAGCGTCTGTCCCCCTTCCTTCTTTCACATAATGGTATAATCCTAGTCTGTCCTCATATGTGATTGGCCGCACTGTGTGCCCATCAAAATAAAGTCCCGCCCCTGCCTGCATTGATTCTCAGCAGAGCTGAGCAGGAGCCTCTGAAGATTCGGCTCTCCCTGACGGGAGTCAGCTTCTCTCGTTCACTACGAAGAATCAGCTCTAAGAGTCGGGTCGTTCATGAACAACACATCACTATTACCTTGCAAATACATAATATCCCTGTAACCTTGCCTCAAAAGATATCTCTGGAATTTAGTAAAATAAAAGTCTTAATTTTGTCAACATGTTATTCCTACTGAAATCATACTAAATCGAATTCCTCAAAGTCCGACTAACACACCCAATAATTCAATTTTAATTTCAATTCAGTTTTATCAATAAAGCCCAATATCACAAATCACAATTTGCCTCAGAGGGCTTTACAGCACACAGCATCCCTCTGTCCTTTGGACCCTCACATTGGATTGGTAAAAAAAAACTCCTACAAAAAAAAAAACCTTTAATGGGGAGAAAAATGGTAGAAACCTCAGGAAGAGCAACTGAGGACTCGAAAAGTAACCTGGGGTTGTTCTCATTTTCTTCTATTAATGATGAGTAATAGTTTGTTCAGGCATTATGGAGGGCCCTCCTATATGTTTTAAGACTGTCTTCCCAGACTAAATGACATTCTTCCAGCTTGTATAAATGCCACTTCCTTTCATATTTTCGCTAAATTTCTTTTAATTTTCGGGTTTGGGAGTTGTACCACAGAGCTAACTTTCTCTTTTGTGATTGGGAGTCTAAGTACTCCTGCATGTATACAGTCAATTATACAGTCAATCGCACATGCTTCACAGTTTCCGCCCCGGGCTTTGGCCTGAAAGTTGATAACCGTAGCTCGACTTAACTGCATGTAAATGCCCTGGGTGTATCTTGCTCCTGTGTAGGTGAGATGGTGGGGCCTTTTGCATATCTGTGCCCAGGGTCCATTGTCTCATAAGACGACTTCCCCCAGACAAACTCTTCAAACATATTTGAGAGAAAAAAAGGTGAATGACAAAATTATTTACCAAACTGTTTACTGGTCCACTTCCTGTGGGTCAGTTTAACTTGTCCTGCGCAATGAGAGATTATAGCAACTATTTTGGGTGCTTTCAGTCTGACCTCCAAACAAAGTAGTTTAGACTAATTGAGTAAATTGTTGGTTTGGTTACAACATGTCTGGCTGTGCTTGTTTCTCTACTGGTTTTGTCATAGGGATGCTGCAGTGTTCTCAGAGCAGAGGCTGCTGGTAATAAACAAGTATCAAAACTTCCATAGAAAGTTCTGAAACCTCTTGTGCTGGATAATATACCTATCTGCTGTCCATCAGTATGCATAGTGCGGTCCAAATACTCATGCATACTACACACACCTAAATCCTATATCATAATCTTGTCATGACTGCGTATGATGGAGAAACAAAAGGACCCTTCTGTTTGCAGAGAGCCAGTAAAAAAAAACAAAAAAAAACAAGCACCTCTGCAGACAGACAGCCAGCTCTAACACAGCTGGTGAGGAAGGAGCTCTCTCTCACTGGGTGACATCAACAGGGCCCCGGTCCTCTCCATCTCACCTAGCCAGGCCCCCAGCTGGCCAGTGCCACAGAAGGTGCTGCTGCCCGCAGATGTTGTTTACTTGAGGAAAGGACCGAGTCCACCAGGCAGCTCTTTTTGATTTCAGCCAGCAGTGTTTGGCAGATGCTCTGGTCGTGGCTGCAACACACAACAAAACCCTTTTGAAATGCGGATCATGTTCATCCTGTTGAGAGTTGAAATATTTGGAGCTTTTGTTAAACATGTTTGCAGAGCGCTAATGCCCTCAGCTGTAGCTGTGTTTACATGCACAGATGATAACATTCTTAAGTAACCTGGTTTTTGGGTCAACCCATGTAAACTGCAATAATGCAAAGCTAACGAACAATAACGTCCATATTAAAGCGGTTACTGTAGCACAGAATCATAATTGATCCTTTCACTGCTGGTTTTCACCATCTGTGTAAACTCGCAGCATTATGGAAACATTCAGATGTAAACAAGGGAAGCCAAGCAGTACTTATTCCGACTATTGGGACCACCTCTTTCCCCCACAGTTTTTCCAAGACGGAGGAGAAAATATTCTGCGTTACTGATGTTAACATGGAGAGTTAGCAACAAGAGATCAAAGGTTTGCATACAAATGGTAACCAACAAAGGATTTCCTGATGTATGAGGGGTGGTCCAGCCAATACTCATTACTAGGTCGTCAAATACTGATGCTTTGTCACGCCCCTTGGTGTGTGATGTTGATGCCAAAGACACCCTTTATGAGATGCATCAGGGTTTCAACCAACTTTAATCCTGTCTGCAGCATTACTTGATGCTGAAAACAACTGGCATAGAATAAAGTGGGGGGACTGGGTCATACAAAACAAGACTTTTCACCCAGGACACTACACAGCAAGAGGGTTCCACATTCAGGGATCAGGGTTCTGGGTTCGAATACACCAGCCATCTGTAGGGTGTTTACATGGTCTCTGTGGGCTTTCTCTGGATTCTTCAGCTTCCTCCCACAGTCCAAAGACATGCAGGTTAGGTTAAGTGGTGACTCAAGGTTTCCTGTAGGTGTGAATGTGAATTAACTAAAAATCTTAATCTTAAACCTGAAATTAACATGGGCTGAACAGGTGTTACTATATGTATTATTTATCAGTAAACTACTTACAGAACAATTTCAGGATTGAGCCTCAGTTACCCTGATGAGGATTTTCCTACATCACAAGTACGGATATTGCCACACTTAATTCAGATGATACTAGTTCTCATAAAATGTATGTTATCTGTACTAGATACTCGTTTCATCTGAGTGCTCAGCTATACCTGGGTTACAAGCATACTTTTTAATCCAAGTATGACCCCTTTTTGAACCTAACCTAGTAATGTTGTTGCCTAAACCTAATTGCAACAGTTTCACATTAACAATGTGTTACAATATATTTCAGCTGTGAGACACTGAGGGGTGTGACAAATCGTTGGTATTTGATGACCTGGGATTGATAACAGATTGGACATTGTCTGAAATATGCCTGCTCTTACTAACTTTGTTTTGAAGACACCAAGTTATGAATTGATCATACTCAATATTTCCTGTGGAACCAACATTTATGTAGCTTTTACTTCCATTTCACAGCAAGCTGTTATTTGTCTAAAGCTAGTGAAGAAAGACATACAAGTGATATTGTTGCAAATAGGTGACACATTCTGGCCTGATACTAGACAGAATTGTCTTCATTCTGACACTGTGTCCACTCTAACCTATATCTGTGGGGGGGAAATGATTTTCCGCAACTAATCACAAGAGATCAACATATCCGCCTGAATCTAATATCAGTTTAAGTCTATACTGATGCATAGCCATGCCATCATATAACTTTTGCTGGGGTTTAAAGAGTGGGACAGAGTGAAGTAAAAGCAAACTAGAATGCCAGCTGATATTGAAAAGACATGCTGTCGATGTTAAACATCATGACAACAACATGACAATGACGCTAGTCCTGCTCGTGGCCTTGATTAGCCAAATATTAGTCCCCCGCTGTACTCACTGGATTGACTGTTTTTCAATTGAGAAACCTCTGTTTCATGTCTTGATGCTAGATGGAGCAGTCAACTCAGTGGAGTGGGCAGATTCTTTAATTACAGCAAACCTGAGCACTGCCGTATAACCTAAAAACACCTCTGTAATTACATTTTCTGATCTCCATAGTAGTGTTGACACTGCTAAGGAATATACCACACAGAGTAAAGAGTTCATGTGCTTTGATAGTTTTTAGATGACGACAGAGTCAAAAGGTGATGGAGACATCAGTAAAACAGACCATAAACTTTATTATCTTTAGAGCACCAAATATGCATTGACTGTGAATGCATTGTGTCGTGTTGAGTCCTCCCCTGACCCCGCTGGTTATAGGTTGTCCAAACACCTGCAAAGCCAACTTGAAATATTCCTGAATTTAAAGTTAAGCCTTTGGTCTTGATGTACGTAGATGTGACGCAGCCTGCACACGGTGCTAGATGGGGACAAAGGCTTGATGAGCAATGAAAACTCTTTATTGGATTTTAAACAGATTCATTAAGTGGACGAGTCTACCTGTTGTGTGAGCGGCGTCATTCCTGGGGAGGGGAAGCTAAAAAATGAAATTAAGCCGCCAGGTTTCAGATGGTACATTAGCATAACTGTAGCCCTCACCTAAGTGATCCTGGCGTTAACTTGGTAGGCCTGCTTTGCATAAATGCGAATTACGAGAGGGGCTGTGGTAAAAATGTCAGCAAGGATCAGGGAGGGAAGGGGCTGGTGTGTTGGGAGAGCGGATCAAGGCAGTCTTCACGCAAGGTTGAATTAATACCATGGGGCGGCCGTGCAGGCGAGGGATTTTATCTGCTGAACAAGTCGTTAGTGGAAAAGCCTCGGCTCAAGTCCACTGCTCTGTCAGTGACTGGGCTGCAGGGTTGGCTGAATTCTGTACTAATCAGCATTGCATTTACCTTCCCTAAACAGCTTGTTTTTACCTCACAATCTGTTGTCATTACACATATTAATTCTAGCATAACGTGGTGGTGTTTTCCAATGAGACATCAAAGGAACTTTCTATTTATGTGTGGCCTAAAGTATCCAAAAATTCCAATTCGAAACATCACAGTGCAGCCACTGGGTGATCAGCTCTGGTTTACAGTTGGTGCTCCAGTTCATACCAAACATGTTTGATTGGATTGAAGTCAGAATTCTGCAGGTCACTCAAGTCCTTCATCACCAAATTGAGGAAACTGTATTACTGGTCAGTGTTTTTTTCTTTTTAGCATTGCTATGTTTCCACTGGGGATAGTGCCACAAAAAGTGGTTGTTTTTTAATAACTCATTGCTGCATTTACCACCAGGACAGTGCCACAAAAAGTCACTGTGTTTTACTGAGACACTGCTGCATTTCCTGCTGGGTTAGCGCCCTGACGAGTGACTCTTGTTTACAGAGACTTTGCTGCATATACTGTCAGGACAGTGGCAAGGAAACTGGTTGTGTTTTTTTTACCCAGACACTGCTGCATTTCCTGCTGGGACAGTGCTACAAAAAGTTGTTTTCTACGGAGACATTTTTGCGTTTCTTGCGGGAATAGTGCCACAAAAACAGTTGTTTTTTACAAGACATGGCTGTGGTTTCTGCTGGGATAGTGCCACTAAAAGCAGTCGTTTTGTACCGAGACATCGCAACGTTTCCTGCCAGGTTAGTACCGTGAAAAGCAATTATTTTATTCACTGACAGATTGTTGCCTCAAAAAGCAGTTGTCTTTCACAGAGACATTGCTACATTTACAGCCATAATAGTGCTACCACAAGCAGATATTTTAAGCCAAAATATCATCTTTTACTAACCATAACCAAGTGTTTTTGTGCCTAATCCTAACCACACGTTAAGGACAGCTTATGGTTTGCAGAAATGTACATTACCAACATGAGTTCTGGTGATTAGGATGCTTTGTGCATGGGGGCACTGTCATGTCAAAACAGGGAAGGGACAAAGCTGGAAGAACCCTATTGTCTAACACATGACTATATGCTTCAACATTAAGAGTTCCTCTAATCTTCTGAACCTGATTAAAGCAGGTTTCCTCAAAACTTCATCTAAGGTTCAAAGGCTTAACTAGGGGCCAAGTCCAAACAATGGAAGCCATCTCTGACCAGCAGTATACAAAATTATGTGGACGTGCATGTTATTAGTAAGAAAATCAAAGAGCCCTTAGCCTGTAATTACACATTTGGATTCATAATAGAGGAATGACTTTACATTACAGCAGAAACACACACGCATGTTTTATCTAAAAATGTACTGCAGCGTTAATACTCATTAATGCTCATTATACTAATTATGAATCTACTTTTTAAGGAAAACCTGGCTAAATAGAGTTTCCAATAAATAAAAGCAAAATTTGATATTCATGGATTTGGTCATGCTTGTAGTCTTCACTATCTGGAGGTCATGGTTTCCCCCATCATTTCATTTCCCCAATTGCAAAATTGAAAACTTTTTTTTTGTTTGTCTGTTCTCACTGTCATGAACCGAGGCTTTTCATCAGCCATTCCTGCTTCCTCTTCTTTCACTCTATATGAACAGGTAAACCTGCAGCCTTAACCTCAGCAAGCCTTCCTCTTATTTGTCTGCTCAGTGTCGGAGAGAGAGCGACGCTGGGGAGGAGAGAGAAGAAGAGAAGGAAAGAGTGGAGGAGATGGATTAGAGAGGAGGTGAGTGGGGAGAGAGGAGAGAAAGTGGTTTGGTTAGATGAGAGAGAACGGGCAGGAGAGAGAGAGAGAGAGAGAGAGAGATTAGTTATTTCACTCTAATGGCGAAGGAGAGGGACTTCATTAGCCAGGCCTTGACTGATGTGCTCATCAGACGCAGCAGTTGATGCATGATAAAAAGGAGAGGGAGCGAGGGAGGAATATGGAGGAGGGAACAGAAAGAAAGGGAACGAGAGAGGGAGAGAAGAGACTAAAAGAGATGAAGGGAAAGAGAGATGAGGAAGGTGGGTGGGGCGGAGAAAAGAGGAGAGAAGAAAGAGATAGAGAGCAGAGGTAATGACAGAGTGAGGGAGGAAGAAGTAAAGGAGGAATGACTGTGAAGGAGAGAAAGGGGAAAGAAAGGCTTGGCTGATCGTGCACAGAAGCTCAGGGTGAACCCTCTTGTCATAGAGCATACTGTCAGAAACTACAGCTATGGTGAACACGGTTAAGAGGCAAGACAGGGAAAAAAATGAAAAAGGTATGAACTGGATACAATCTTGGAACAAGGCTGTTTATGGACCAAATAAACCCCTTATCTCCTAAAATTTCACACGCAATTTAACCAACACGGGCTGCAAAATGTTGTAACATGGGTGCCGACATTGCAGAGTGCATTACCCTTTGTGGGGGGATGGCATGGAGATCATATCATCAGCATCACTGGCCATTTAAAGATGTGGAAATAGGAAGGAATAGTTTAAAGATTGGCATATGTATTAGTTTTTTTTTCTTTATCTGCTTTTCTTTTTAGAAGGAGATTTTCAGATGGATATCTCATGTCTGTGTGTACGGCTTCTTAGCATAAAAGATGGGAAGCAGGGGGAGACACCTTCAGTGTTAAAATATAACTACACCTCTAAAACTGTCTCATGTACACAATGTACCTTTTTGGTTAATCCAGAGTCAAACAGCAATGTACAATCAATGATAAGCTAGGCTAATTACACTGACTCCATACTCCACACTGTCAATCTTCTCCTGTAACTTGAAAGGCAGGATCTTTCTTAAAAAACAACGTATGGAGTCATACATCAGTTATGACCCACTCTCACTGTGTGCTGCTTGGTCAGTGCCGTTCATGTCTACATATGACGCGCTAGGTATCCTCCTCTGTTTGTCGTTGATATTCAGGGATGGCCTGTCAATTTACGCCTGTGAAATGCATTCTGTCTTTTCAAAGTACACGTCCATTTTCACAGGAAATGTACAGTTTCTGCTCGTTAGATGCATACAGTCTTTTTCAAAATAAACTGTAAGTTTATTTTGAAAAAGACTGTATGCATCTAACGAGCACTGGTAAAACAACTTGTATCTAATATTTTTAATTTCTCTTTGCTATTTGGGATCAGTAGGACCCAAGTATCCAAGCATAAAATACTTAACATTGTACAGTAAATGATAATTAATACCCAGTGTCCTCAAACAAGAAAATAAGAAAGTCCCAATGTTCTCAAACAGAACAACAGTACAGTCTCTATGTCCTCAGATGAGATGACAATAAAGTTTCAACATTCTCAGTTGAGACAACAACTATTGCAAAAACTGGTCAGCTTTGTTGCCATATCAAACTACAAGCATTATCTTACTATATAATGACAAAAACTCTGTCTGTAGGTGTGTCTGTGTGTGTGTTCCACGTTTTCCTCCTCACTGACTTGGTCAATCCATGTGAAATTTGGCACAGTGGTAGAGGGTCATGGGAGGATGCAAATGAAGCAATATTACATCAATTGGCCAAAGGGGGGCGCTATAGCAACTAATTGAAATTACAAACTTTGAATGAGCATATCTCATGCCCCGTATGTCGTAGAGACATGAAACTTTGCACAGAGATGCCTCTCCTCATGAGGAACAAATTTGCCTCAAGAACCCATAACTTCCACATAGATTTTCCGTCATTTGGAATTTTTTGAAAAACATTTAAAATCGATCTCTTCCTAGGAAGTTTGACCGATCTGCATGAAACTCGGTGAACATAATCTAGGGACCAATATCTAAAGTTCCCTCTTGGCAAAAGTTGGAAAACTTACTAAAACTGAGCTTCTATAAGGCAATGAATATTGCGGAGGGCGTGGCTCATCACATAAAGGTGTATAACATCTCAAGGGTTTCACTGATCACCATGCAACTTTGTAGGCATATGACCACACATAATCTGAGGGGACCCCTCCATTATTGACCCCATCAAACAAAATGGGGGCGCTAGAGCGCTAATTTCTTATCTAGGCCTAACCGCCATATGGATTTTTACTAAACTTGGTAGATATGTAGAACAGGACGCCTCAAGGTGACTGGAGAAATTTAACTCTAGTTGGCAACTGGGTGGCGCTATAACAACAGAAAAATGCTTCAAAATGGCTAAAATGTGACCGATCACTGTGGCTCCCCCTGTGGGCCAGTGTTTTTTATTTTCTTCTAATTTTTGGTATGACTAAGTCATGGTATGGTATGCTGTACATAATCACGGAGACTGTCAGTGTGTCATTCTGTCAGTCAGTCATTCTGTCTGTCCCACGTTTTTCTACTCACTGACGTGGTCAATCTATGTGAAACTGCACATAGTCATTGAGGATTGGCATAGGTAGAAGGCGACAAAGCTACCAATGGGTATGGACTAGTTAATCATAAATAAACAAGCTTCAACCATAGAATATGATCAGGTTTTGGACCTTGTCCACTTTTGTGTCAGGATCTATTGCAGACTGACTTGGCAGAGATGGCTACCATCTTGTTGTTACATAGATTAGTGTATTGTGCTCTTACTACCACTAGATGGCACAAAAAAAGTGTCCACGAATGAGGACAACAGGTCTAAATTAAGTAGATTGACGTATAATGTCAAGTAAACCCAATTTGTGACGTCCTCATATGAGGACACAGTGTCTCAGGAGGTTAAGTTTAATTTCCTCGTGGTTAGGTTCAGAAAAAAATAAAATAGAAATAACATCATGGCTTGGCTTAACATTCACATAGGAAGTGAACATTGGGCTCCTGGGTGAAAGTCTGGGTTTTGTTGGACCCATCCTGCCTGCCCTATAGCAGTTTCCAGCACCTTGTATTACATTATCACCAGCAGTGTTTCAAACTGATGCCATCCAGTGGCCTCGGCAACCTCGGCAACAGTTGCCACCCAGCAGCGTATCACAACAGCGCAAAAGGTTCTGACCAACTGAGTTATTAATCGACGCCACCCATCCTTGTGTCATACTGCCACTTCAGGTGTGATCCAGCGGTCTGGTGGCAAAGCATAACACCACAAAAGGTTAGGCCACATTACAAAGCAACGCCGCCAGGTGGCCTGTAATACTGCCACAAAAGGTGGCTTTTGGCATCAGTGTTTGACGCCAAAATCAATGACAAAACGGTGGTATTTGATGATCCACGCTGAAAACCAATCAAAGTAATGACAGGTGCCCTTTTTGCCAAATGAAAGCTGTGCTGTTGTTTTTTAAGTAACACTCCAAAAGAAAGATCCACATCAGCTGCAGCCATCTTAGTTGGTTTTGAAAATGCCACAACGGCATGATGTCATCACCTATTTTGCATAAAGCACGAAGGATCCACAAGTTGTCTCTCACTGTATCAAACCTGCTCCATATTCGATAAAGGTTGCGATCAGCTGGACCTTGGCCAGGCCAGCTAACATATCTCTTTAAACGGGAGAGGGACCAGACACTCTGCCACAGCAAATAAAACAGAAGCTCACAGAATTTACTGGTTCTCAGGCTAGAAGAAAAACAAAAACAAACAAAAAAAACCCAAATAACAATATACTTGGGTGGACAAGTTTTCACTGCAGAAAAAATAGTAAAATGTGAACAGAAACTTCTCAAACCACTCCTGCAGCATAACTGAATCCTCTGCTTTCCATCTATATGCTTCGTACGGTTCACACTTCACACTATTTTCACCAATAACATGGCAAAATTCACTGCTTCCATCTAAACTGTGGAGCTTTAGGCAGGACGCGAACACCCACATAAATCTCTGAGGGTTCACCACCAGATGCAAACCTTTAGTAATTGCTTGGTAAGCCTCAGGAACAGATAGACCAGGTTATTGTTTGGAAACAGTGAGAAACCTGCCAACTTTTGGAACAAAGTATAAGACAAATATGACAAAGATCAACCAAGACCAGAATAATGTTCCTCTTCTGTTTTTCTTATGGTCAGCTAATCCAATAGAGGAGCCAAACAATGTATTAGTTTGGCTCTCATTATTTTCTGACCTCCCTATCCTGTCTATGGCTCCCAGCTCAAAGCCCATTGGTTCCTACTGAAGACATAAATCCTCACAAACCTCTCGCAAATACTGACAGGTTTTTTTTAAAGCTGTAGTTTAATAAAACAGCTGGATACTTGAGTTCTTGTGTCAGACATTACTCAAGCAGGAAGAAACAGAGCATTTTGTTGGGGATTTTCAGCAGCAAATCAATCCACATTTGGTATTCTAGTAAGTATTTGGGACAGCAGGATGGTATTTGTGGGATTAAGTCAAAATAAATTTCATTTTGTGTGTGTTCATGGTACAGAAGTACCGACATAAAAATGTGAGCGCGGTGCACAGAGAGGCAGTCAGAGCTACAGGCTACAATGAGGCTACAAACAGAGTTTAAATGACGCTTTTTCAAACAACTTTTTATGTCTGGGCTTCAGGACACTTGGATCACTACAGACGAGCAGCATGGAGATATTTTGTGGTTTCAATGATGTGTTTTTGGACATTTGAATCTGGGGCGCCGTCAGCCTCCATTAGGTGGAGTTGTGTTGCTACCCCCTCTCCCCTGGGATCTCTGCACGTGATGTGAGGACTCTAAAACTTCACCTGAGCCTCCCTCAGCATATGGGTGAGTAGATAATGGCTGAATTTTCATTTTTGGGTGCACTATCCCTTTAAGTACTCCACTAACTTGAACGGGGGTAACATGATTTAATTGTGCAGCTCTTCTAGACTTTCACGAAACTAAAAACTGCTTTGATGACCAAAAGATTCTATAACTGAATAACGTCATCTATAGGGTGATATGTTTTTGCCTGCCTCAAGATGTAAAATGTTATTTTATATTTTTATTCTTATTATAATCAATTGTCCACTTTTGTTCATTGTTTGTTATCGTGTATGTTTTGTTTTTTCATTATTTTTGCATAGTTTTGTTATGTTTGTCTGGGTGAGGTTTCTTAACATAAGCCTGTAATGGGTTTCTACCTCACCTGCACATGCTATGTATGACTATTTTACTTCTATGTTCTGTTTTCTTATTTCATATGTGCAAATAAATGAAATGAAAATGTTATCCCAATATATGGATTAAATCCTGATTGTGAAATGAGTCATTTTGTGGGGTTAGTGATGTTAAAAAATGTGTATCCATTGATTTACAGCAATCTCTTTGATCATGTAAGTCAGTGGGAAAATATCTTTTTGGGCAGTAGAGCATCATGCGATGGACCCCAGAAACTGCAGTACCACTGTGTCGCCACTACATAAAATGGCTTCAAAGCCTAACACACTTCCTGGGGCCCTGGGACTGATGTGTAGGTATGGTAGACAAGTCGTGTAGCTAGAGGGTGGGTCACATAGCTGTTCCAGCTGCAATTATACCTTCTTCGAGCTGGTGGCTAGCAGTTAATGTTGCTAACAGCAGTGCTAACAACAGCAACAGAGTGGTAGAGCTTACTGTGGTGATCTGGGGGAGAACTTCTGTGATGATACCTTCCCACCACAGTGGGTCAGGACAGCCTCATCATCAGTAATCACCGTAAGAGCACAGTGCAGAGTGGCAGATATTTGCAAGCTGGTGTGATACACACTTAGGGCCTCACATACATAATGCATACACGGCCTGACTGGCTACCAGAAAAACCATACAGAAAAGCTGGGACTGCAGCACACACAGAGGACTCTCTGCTCAGGAACTTACTTTGCTATATGTTTACATAGCAAATAGTGGTGTGCTGCTTTACTAAAGCTCTGAATGTTGCTTACAGTTACCTAAAAATGAACTAAATCCTGCAGTGTTCTACTGAATTGGGTGTAAACACCTTCAAATTAAAAACAAAGTATGCATTTGAACCTCATAATCAGTGCAGCAGTATAAAGCTAACACAGCATTTTTTTTCCAAACAGAGAGCTAAATCTGAATACAAAGACTCCACTGACATTACAATAGAAAATGTTCTTAGCATAGGGCGGAAAATTAAAACTTATGTTGAGAATAAATATGAATTATTAACATAGTTGTTCCTAAAAACGCACCATTTACAATAGCTGGCATTTTTGGTCTTTATTTATATATTTGTTTATTTTTTGCTTATAAAGATTTATATGAACCTTTAAATAGCTGAATTTAGAAACTCTGTTGTGAAAGTGAAAGACTGGTCTCAGTGTATTCACTCCAAACGACATCCCGATGTGCTTTTTGTGGCTAAATGATGCATGATAACATTCTAAGAAATTGCATATTTACATCCCCTCCCAAACGCTGCACTTTGCGCATATCCTCTAAGCATTTTTTTCCACACAAAGCTCTGTGCTGAATGCAACAGGGCCTCTGCTCCTTGTCAGCCTACTGGAGCATATCACTTTGAGAAGTTTACTCCTGCAGCCACTTAGTCAACTTTGTAGATAAGGGCCCGGCGTTATCGCAGGCTCAAACCTCTGCTTCAAATTAAGCTAGTGGCCGTAAACAATATGCAAATCAGATCTGACCCGGTGCCAGCCAGCCACTCTGACTCTCTGAGCATATTCATGAAGTCTCCTTCAAGGCGACGTGCATTACGATTATGAGTTCAAATCACTCGGCGTCGCTCACACACCCCACCCAACCCCACCACAATTCATTTCTACGGACAGCCACAGACCTGCTGTGATTCATGTTTATATCCCTTTTTAGATAATTCAACTGTTTAGCTGGATGATAGCGAGAGAGGCAGAAAGTATAAGAGGAGGTCTTAAATGAGATGTGATTTATGCTGTGTGCAGGAAATGGTTTCGTTAAAGATGTGTGGTCATACTTGTTGGCAAAACTGAACGTTTTATGTAGTGTGTTTGGAAAACTACTGAAGAAGATTATTAAAGACACACAAATACCTCACCACAGTGCCGGTTTCCATCCCAGTTGTCCCTATTTTGCATCCTTTGAACAACCATATACTGTAACTCTCACTGTTGCGATGCTACATCCATTGTACAAAACTTCTATAAACAGAACATTTGCAACAGCTAGTGAGAACAGTCTCTTCCATACACAGTGCCACAGACACAAGCTGGTCAGTAGTCAACAATGACTGAGATCAGTGAGTAGTGTAGTGAGTGATTAATTATGTTTCAAAATAAATGCACAGTGGATGAATACATGTGCGGTCATTGACCATGAATAGTTCTGACAAACTGATTATATCTTTAAAACTTTGTGTCATAATAGAAATACTATAGAAATAATATTTTTGCTTTGTAAATGTTAAAATATTTCTTTTTCTTTTTTTCAACTCAGAGAGACAACCAGGCCTTTACTTAAAACACATATATTTTCGACAGGCCTCAGTTAAGCATGTATATTACAGACAAGCCTTTATTCCTAATTTATTGTGTTTTCAAGTATATCTCACCACAATTTAGTAAGAAGATATACTTTTTTTATCTACTACTGTTTAAATTTGCTGAAAATACCAACTCAACATCACCTCCATGTCTACGTGTTCTTGTAATAATTCAGCATAATGTACACAGTTTGAATTCCATCAGAACAACAGTCATGTGGCACTCACCACTCTCCTGCTCTCACTTTCTCTTCTTTAACAAAAATACTTTTTTCATTTGCTTCTACTTTGCTGCTGTTCTTTAATCACTTTTACTGTCATCACCTTTTTATTTTCCATTAAAAGCCACACAGTGGCTCAAAGGGCATTATCCTCAGCAAGATTTTTAATTTTAAACATCTGCACAACTGCTGAGTCTCATTAGTGGCAATTCAAAGGAGTTGTCTACAACATTCAGAGCATTAATGTAGCAGCATACAAGTATTTATCATCAGTGCTGGGAGTAATGCATTGCAAAAGTAACACACTACAGTAATATGTTACATTTTGGCAGTAACCAAGTAATATAACGCATAACCAACAGGATTTCAGGTACCTTTACAATGTCATATAATGCGTGCGCCACTGGCAAAAATATTCCCAGAAGGTTGTTGTGTGGTGTCATATCATTATATGCTATGTTATAGGCCTAGAAGGGTGCCAGAGATGAGTACATCTGGGAACGTGCATGAGCATGTTCAGTGTGTTTCCATTAATACACCTGCAGTGTCGACATAATATCCCATTGTGAGTTTCATTCAAGGCTGCTAGAAAGCAGCAGGGTGAAAAAACTGACCTCTGGTTTGTTTTTTCCTTGTCCTGATGATCGGCACATCCAGGCGATGTTATGTTGGATGTTTTCACTCTCTCTCCAATGCTGCTGTAGCTGACGGGCACACTGGGAACTAGCAGGTGGGTCCTTCAGCTACCTAGTATTAATTTGTGCTTGTCATAGTGACTTAATTGCACGCCATTCTGTTTGTTGTGCTAAACTTAATGTTTTATGTCATAGGCCCTGAAAAATATTTATCCATATTTCATAATAATCAGACTTTGATCCTCTGCCTGACCCTCCCTGTGTCCAAGGCTAGTCATTTATTTTAAAAGGTTTCAGCTATTTAATGGTTTAAGATCATCATGCCATTATTAATGTAAGCAGGGATTTTAATACAAAGTGGTAATCACTTTATGTGAATGCATGGATGGGTCAGACCTGTGCAGCACTGGATTTGAAATGAACTGTAATAAACTGGAGCTTCTGTGCTTTGATTACCTGCTGTGAAACAACATGACCCCCATCCATTTAAAATGAACATGCATGTAGGTTTTCTGAGCAATTTTTGGTCAAAGTAACGCAAAAGTAGTGTAATAATAACTACATTTATTACTAAATTACTAATATTACTCTACACAGAGAGTAATGTTGTAAAATAACGTATTACTTTCAAATGAAGTTAACTGGTAACATTCCTTTTTTAGATTAACTGCTTGGAGTGGCCTCCTGATTCATGTGCATGCGATTCTTACTGAGTGTATCCCACTAGCTAGCTCATCACCATTGCAATGGTGCTCTTACAGAAGTTACTGCTGATAATGTATGGCGTCATTATGAAAGCATAGCGCCTGCCCTCTGGTTCCCCCTGGCTAACACCTTTAGCTGTCTCAGCACTGTTGGTGGTGTAAGCAATGCTCATGCTGTTAACACAGTTGGCTCTTAGCCCCAAGCTCAGCTACCTCCATGTTGAGAGCCATGTGCAGACAAGCTCTAAATCACAGATACAATGTGAATAGGCGCAGATGTTTTCAATCCCATCTCTGTCAAATTGGTGCTAAATTTATGATTTTAGGCCTATTTTGCAAGTGTTGTTGGTGCTTTTTGTGGTTGGTTTTGGACAGTGGTCACTCATTGGGATGAGGAAATCAACTCACCAGCAAACTCTCAGGACTTCTGCCAGCCGGCCAGGATGTCGTTTCCAAATGTAAACATCAGTAACCACACAGGAAAAGATGTAGAAGACGGGCACCAGCTGAAGGAGCATCCTGTCAGCTATTGTACAAGCATTGGAAAATCAACTCGGTGACCTCTGTGCCACATCAATTCAAAAAAAGGCAATGACAATGCAAAAAAAGGACTAAATTACAAGAACTGTAATATCCTTTGATTCACCAAAACTTTAAAACAAAACATTATTTATCCAGGTGACTTTCTCTATACGCTGATACACTGTCCCATTTTTACTCACCCTGCACCAGAAGAGGAATAAACCCTGAGTATTGTTGCTGAGCACCGTTTAGGGCAGCTGTAGAGTGGAGTTGCTGCCTGTGTTCGAGAGGAGCAACCATGCAGCCGTCTTATTGAGGTTGAGATATGCAATGCCATCAGTGATGCTTGGGATGGAGCCAGTCAGAGTCTGGAGCATGTTCCAGGACACCACCGTCAACGTAACAGATGGCATCAATGAACTCACTGAGTCTGTTGTGGATTTAATTAGTAAAACAACAGAAGCTACTGTACCCAAAACTACAGTTAAATCATTTCACAATAAGAAACTATGGATTACTAGAACTATCCGGAAACATGGACAATTATAAAGCAGCAGCCAACAATGTGAGGTGAGGGAAAAGGGGCTAAATAATAATAAAAAAGCTGAAGGAGGTGATGGAATTTCACTGGAGTTTACTTTGTATGAATTCATGTGACAAATGATTGACTGAATTTTCTATAAATCCTGCTTTCACAGTGCTCAAAAATGGGAATGTAAAATAGCAAAGTAGCAGCAATTGGTGTTAAATAGTCTGTTTGAATACATAATCTGAGCTCAATTTGTCATGGAGGTGGTTTAATAATTACCACATGACCTAAGCACTGTTATTCACAGCTGTTATTTGAGACATTTAAAAAGATAACAATTAAACATATACTATTAGGGTATGTCCAGCTGTATAAATGAATAACCAGAGACACTGATGTAACATGGATGTATTATATTTCCTCGATATTTCTAAACCAACCTTTTCCTGTTACAATCGCCTTGAGGTAAATGTTTGCCATACGACAGGACAGTCTCCCTGGCCATCACATTATCCAGCTGTATAGTATATATTTGACCACAAACACACACACTTATACACACATTTACTCACTCTGCATGATTGTATTTCTGTCCTTAGGGTCTTTTTTCCTTCCTGAGAGCCGTCCTATGGCCCTCGACAAGCCGTTTGTCGAGCCGATGGCTCGACTTAAAGTGAGCCTCCACCTCCGCTGCTCACTGACAACAATAAGAGGGCTGACTGTGACTTGGAATATGATTGGCCTTGTGTATGTTTGTATGTGGTGGGTGTCAACAATGCATTATGTCCAAGTGTGGGAGGGTGTGGATTCATATCAGTAGTTTGTCTGTGTGAGGGCATGATTTGTGATTTTCCACACGGGATTCTGAAAAGCAGCATGAGGGGAATTGGCTGAGAGCTGCTGACAAGTGGTTGTGTTAGCTGAAAGATGGCTGGTGGATGGAGGGGCGACAGTTGGCGGTGCTGGTGTATGTGTTTGTGTGTGTGTGTGTGTGTGTGTGTGTGTGTGTGTGTGTGCTTCTGCAGTAATAGTTGAGTGCTGGTTGGGTTGAGTGTTGTAATTAGAGAAACAGCCTCCAGAGTGTGTTCACTAACAATGTCTGCCATGTGGACCATAATAAGGAACGGACAGAGGGAGATAATCAGATAGAGCAGTGAACAGCCTTACACAGGCTGTACATTAAAGGGTTAGACTGATGAGGCACATATTGATCTTTCATTAACCCCCTGAACCCACATTTTCTCCTTACATTTCCCCTCAAGTCCCTGAAATAAAAAAATAAAAAAAGGTTTACCACAATAACACTATCTGCTAGTTCCCATATTTCAGCTATTTTAAGCTTTAGATGAGTAAATTTTCCAAACCCAAGACACCATTCTTTTAAAAATATATTTTATAGATGTCTTGAGCACCATTTTGTATTATTTTCTCCAAATTAAGACTACTATATCTGGTAACTTGAGGCTCTAAACTGCAATTTGAAGCCTCTGTTTGTGGAATTTATAACATCTACTAATGCGTTCTGAAGGCATAGGTTGTTTGTTGAAAAAATAAAATAATCTTGATGAAGATCGTTGCATGTGGTGCATGTGTTGCTGTCAGCCCATTCATTGCAGCATATCTCTGTCAGATCCCTATAAGTTAGCATGTATGTATCACTGTGTGGACTAATGTAGCTAAGAATGTTAGAATCCAGCACACAAAGTCATTCAATCTCTTGTGCTTTGGTCCAGACTAAAATATCTCAACAATGATTGCTGTGAAATGTAGTATAGATGTTCAGAGGATAAATAATGGCAAGTAGCCTGCTGTTTATGATCCCCTGGACTGGCACAAAGGTTTCCAAAGATGTTAAAAGATCCCTCAGGGTTAGGCCATGTTCAGTACGTCTGTCTGTTTGCCCAAACAAAACGAAGACGTCCCTGTTGTTTTCAGTCTGAATGCCCACTAAATTAATGGTTCCCAACTGGTCCAGCCACAGGGGCCAGATTTCTCCTAAGTCAAGGTCAACACAGTTTAATAAATTCAGCAACACACTTGCACTTGACCATGTCGTCAAGTTAGTTTGCTGTCTTTCCCAAGTAGCTGTCTGTTAGTCATTCACTCTACAGCAAGAAATGGCACTTCAAAATAAAAGCTCTGTGCCAGATATTCAGTGTACTTAACGTTTTGTTTTTTTTTGTTTTTTTTTTACAAATGTGACACATTTTCAGTTAACTTGTGGTCCATTCAGAATGGATCCACAACCAACTTTTGGAAACCACTGCGCTAAATCCTACCTTGATGATCAACTCTTCTATGCCCACATCACATCAAAATGTTTGTTTGTCCAATATTTAATTTATGAAATGCTGTCAGTTAGCATGCTAATACACTAAACTAAATTAGTGACCATTGTTGGGATTCACAGGACCACAGATGTTTTGTCATTTGGTAAAATCTAAACTGGAGATTTAAAGGCTTTTTCCTCTGCATGCTCTTTGTCTTCAAACAAAGAGAGCTATGTGACATCCATCTCCAGGAGGTCTCACCTCACACCTCAGTGAGACACAAGTCTCACAACTTGATTGTACAGTACTGTTACAGTGACATGTGACTCTGATGTCACAGGCATCTGTAGATCTGTGCTCCCTTCCAACAGATCTCTCTCTTCGCCAAAGCTAAGTGTTTAGTTTGCTAATACTGATGACAAACAGATTCTTGCACACAACTAAACAATCTCTGCACTAATCCAGACCGTTTGCAACACAAATCACTTTCACATAGACTCATTAACAAATAGGCTTTCAACAGAGCTACACCCAAACAGGCATCTCAAAGTTCCCGCTTCTTTTCCTTTGTCTTTGTCCTGACCACAGGGTCAGACAAACACTTCCCCCAACCTGAAGCCAGCTTTGATTCGGCCATCTTGTAGTTCCCTGTTGTCAGCCATTTTGTTTTGTGGGCCAAACAGCTCTTTGATCACCACACCCGCCTTTGTCTTTCTTTCTCTTCTTTCTCTCTCTCTCTCTCACACACACACATACACACACACACACACACACACATGGTTCTTATATTGCCAGATTCCAGAGAGTCTCCCCTCTTCATATATGGCAGGATACTGCCAGGAACTTGCTATGCTGAGATAAATGTAGCAATATAATAATTTAGTAACACAGATTTATTTTTTTCATTGATATAAAAATTAATATACAATACAGGGACATAGAAGGACATGGAATGATGGCAAATCTGGTTAGCCCAGATTGTCCTGAAAAAAAAAACAAAATATAGCATGTGTATGTAGCCTTTATAATGACTGTGATATGAGCTTAAAAGTAAAGGCAGTAGAAATACCCAAAAAAGAGGGTCTAGGTACCATGTCCAGAGGTTACTTTTGGTTCCAAAGGTACCATACAGAAAGTCTTTGGTGATAAAGGGGCTTATTTGGCCAAACCCCAGAATTACATCTTGCAGGTCCATCACTTGAAGCTGTGGGGCCCAAAAAGTCTCTCCCCATAGACTTACATCGTGAAAGAGATGTCTATAAATCAGTGGATAAATTTGTCTGACCATCATAACCCCTGCCAAATGATTTGATTCAATATCAGATTTTGATCTTTTCAGTCCGATAATATTTACAAAATCTAGAAGAGCCGCATGATTAAATTTGTCAATCCTCATTCAAGTTCATGGAAGGCTAAACTGCAATGTAGCCATTCAGCTGATGAAGTTTCTATTGTGCTTGCTTTATGGGCACCATGATCTGTGTAATTCTATGCTTGGGAAGTCCAATTTTTTTGCTCTCATGTGCCTCTGAGCATCTTTCATAGGAATGAACGACACCCCGTCTTGAATGCTGTATCCAATTATATAAACATCCATGTCCATTACACTGAGCATGGCCTTCCAGAGCTGTTTCTGGCTTTAGACTCTCAGTCCTTATAAAGGAACACAGGTACACTAGAGCTGTTGACAGAGTTAACTGCTTTATAGTAAAAAACAAAAAGATGACACATTATTTTATTGGAGTTCTGCTTCCACCACATTCCAGTGATGCTTTTCTAACTACTAAAATTACCTACCTTATTTAACAGCAATCTGGACTATTATATTTCTTTGCTAATAGTTCCACCCTGTATGGTGGTGTATGATGGATTACTGTTTGTGCAAAATGGTTTCCTAGAAAGAGACCCTGGTTATTTAACTCTGAGAATCATATCAACCCTGACACTGCTGATGTTTTTGATTGGTTAAAGATTCTGCTCTAGCAGCATGAATCTAAAAATATCTATATCAGCTTTCAAAGACCCACATCTGTCAAATCCAACACAGTAAGACACATACTTGCATACGCACACACAAGACAGTCTTTCATCCCCTGCAGCCATTCATAACAGGGTCAAGGGTACAAACTTTGATGGAGCTATTGTTCGCCTGTTGTCTTCCAGCAGAGCAGAAAAGCCAAAGCATTAAGGTCTTCTGCCAAAGCTGTCTTTTCCTCCAAGGACATGACCAGACCTCATGCCTGCAGGCCTCAACTCAGAGTTCATATAGATTATTCATGAAAGGAAAAAAACATAGAAGAGGGAGGTGAGGACAGCTGAAATCTGGCAACCCCGGACGTCATAAACCCAGATATCACATTCTCCTCTTGTGTTATGGCCTTTGTTAGACTTGAGAATAGAAAAATACTTTCCAGAATTGATTAACCTGAATTAAAAGTTTTGGTGCATTGTTCTTTGCAAGTTGTCACCTGCTGAAATAAAATGTACAAAAAGTCTACTTTTTAATGTCTTTGCAAAAGAAACTAAACTATATGGCATCTGACAAGTGGAGTCAGACTCAGTACAACCTACAGCAGTTCAACTCACTAAGGCAGCATCTAAAATCTGAGATGGTAAGTCTGGGCAGTTGGTCAGTTGAAGAACAAGATCCTAAGAACTTCTGGCCAGATTGCTAAAAAATCTGCAGCAGACTTGTGTCATCCCCAAAATTCAGTTTTGAATCCTTGTGATTTGGTGACCACCCAGTAGTAAACCTGCATCAACCCGGCCTGTTAGGAGACCCAATGCGTCAATCACTCATCTGAACCTGACCCTCAAACAAAAAGCTTAAGTTTCTAGTAATGGCCATTGCTAATAACAGCATACTTTCTCTTGTCACTCCCAGTAAATATCTTAGTATAAAACACGTTTTCTGTTTAAAAAGTACAAATGTGGAAGACAGAAAGTACTCACCCATCTTTTAAGTTGCTATGTCTTAAGTATGATCTCAAGCACAAAGTTGATATACTATGGTTTGCTTACATGAGCACACAACTGATAAGTACAACAGGTTGTTTACATGACATTACAAAAGTGCATATTTAACAAATTCAGTGTGGACATAGAGGCACTTGCTTGCTAGCTAGGGAGGCCCAGGTGTTATGCCTACACATTTTCAAAAAGAAATATTTTAATCAAAATATTATGACCAGAGAGATTAAAATATTTAGAATTTAACAGATTTCCCTGCCCAAAAACAGAATGAAGAAATGCCTGAGTCTAGCAGAGCTGAGGCAAAAAGAAGGTGGAAGGTGGACTATTGTTTCTGTAAGTTATTAGCTTACTCAGAATGCTGCTATGCTATGTCACTTAGTGATCCACCCGCACAAAACCTGTTATTTTTTCTTAGAAGCTTATCTGATCTGCCTGACCCAACTGGTTCACATGAGATAGCTAAATTTTTATTTCCAGATTGCTGTAGGAATTTACTGAACACATTGCAACGGTCAGTTTTTCAGTCATGATTCTGTGAAAACAACAACAACAACAACAACAACAACAACAACAAAAAAAAAACCCACATACAAAACATTTTGGCAACAGCTTTGTAAAAATGAATAATTCTTATTATAAAAATGTTGATGCCCAAACACTGACATACTGTGAGTAAAAATCTGATCAATAAAAAACTATAACTGCAAAAGTCAATGTTAGTGATGAGTCAGCGTTATTGACAAAAATAATATAAAATCCAGACATATTCTCAAATAAAGACTGTTTGGAAAAAGTACTTTAGGTTGATTGCAGTGTTATTGTGATTTGTGAGTGGATTATTACAACTACCAGGACATATAAAGCTTTTCATCTACAATTAAACAGTTTAATTAAACAGTCAAGACACACTATATTTTTGAGTTTTACACTGTTATGTATCTTTCCATAGCCCACGTCATGCTACCCATGTGCAGAAAGCAGTGCTATAGCAAGAGCTTTGTTCCTACAGCCATACAAGGTTTAAATAAGTAACCTCCACTTGGTTTTACAAGTAGTCCAGTTTGTGTGTGTGGAATACTAACCAGTGCCTTTGTCTCTTTTGTATAACTTTTGTGTCATTCTGTATGTCTTACCTGTTTGTGCTTTGTATTCTATATGTGGTAGCCTACTTGTTTTTGCACCTACTGTGAAAAAGAATTTTGTCCTTGAAAACAAATAATCATCCATCCATCCATCCATCCACCCACCCACCCAAAGGCTAATCTAAAAGACAACAAGTCAAATCCTTTTAAAGGGTGCTGGGCTAAGTCAGCTGTAAGTATTTGCTTTACAGCATTTATCAAACAAAAGAAAGTCACACGGTTAACCTAAAACCTTATACCAAATGGTCTGGTATGAAAACATGTACCATTACTGCAAGTGGATCTTTAGCCTTAGTACCTGTACCAGTCATATCATGTTCAATATGCACTTGCATTTGACAGTTTCTGCTATCACCAGCCTAACTTGAAAGAGAAGTGGGTCTATATTTAGCAAAAGATACCTTATTATTGACCATCACAATGCTTTGTTGTGCATAAAATAGGATTAAGTAAGATAAGGTAGTTATTTATGGTAATGTTTATGATCTTAATGTACCCGTGTATTTAAGACATTTCTTTTGGCAGCAAAACAACTGCTGTAACCCAAAAATGAGTAAAATCTGTGACAAATCACTTCTTGGTGAAAAAGTTTTGTTGTCAGTGGATGGGCTACTCTTGAAAATGAGATGGGTCATCTAAATACTGATTCAGGCTCTGAAATGAGCTGAAGTCAAATGACCTGGACTGCACTCAACCCACAGTGAGCAGGGATGGCAAAAAAGACGAGAGTGCATTAATTTAACTGAGGGGCCAATGCACCCTAATGCACCTTTATGGAACTGAGCCCACAGAGACTACAACCCAATAAATCACTGTGGATTCAGGGCCAATCACTGGGTTAGTTACAGTGTCTCCAAATGGAAAACTATCTAACAGAAAACTCTGTCTTTGCAGACAGTGGTGCCAGGCTCAGCTGACCCAACAGCCCAAAAACGTTCCCTGAGTAAAATGATCATCTCTGTTTTTATTATTTCATTATTATCATTATCATCATCATCATCATCATCATCATTATTATTTGTACAATCTCTTTTGTTTGGACATACATCCACATATATCACAATGGTGATGGTGGTGCATGATGATGACAGCACTGGGGCCAGAAGCTACTTTGCTACATATATATTTACTACATACATTTACTTTTTAACTGGAGAACATTTGACCTATGACACAGATGCATTAGACGACATTGTAGAAGAATACACAGGGATTGCATCAAGTGCAGCTGACCTTGAGACGATCACTGCCCATGACATCTTCTGATCACCCAGCAAGGCCAGTTGGACGAAATGCCTCCGAGGGCAGCGCGATTACCCTGGGAAGAGAGGGATAAGGGCCAGACTGGCCCATCTTGGACCTAGGACTGTTCCACTACCCGGCCTGCTTCTGGCTGATTTCCAGCTGCAGGCCTGTGGAATGGATGAAATACAAGTGGTGCTAGCTCCATTTTATCTTGGTGTTCCATACTGACAGAGTGCAGAACTCTGGTGGGATGAGGGGAGGTGAAATCTGTTTGTATTGGTAATGCTTGGTGCTCAAACATAGTCAAAGATAAAGGATAATGTTTCTCTGATGTTAAATTTTTAATATTAAGATTTCAGCCAAGTTGTCCAACCAGAGAATTTGCCAGTGTTTTTGTTGCTGCCATTTAAATTCCTCCTGATGTAAATTTAATAAAAAAGAAAGCACTAACTAACTAACTGTTTTTGTTTTGCTTTATTTTTTGCTCTTTTGTGCAGCATAAAGGGACTACAACTACATTTTGTTACACAACCCTGTGTTGTACAATGACAGACAACCTCTTTGTGAGATTGACACAATCATTGATTCAGTTCAGTTGTTGTGATTCCGGCATCTGGTAGGATCTCTGGCTGCCTCTCTCGTGAGTATATCTAGCTCCCAGCTGAATTAGGAGCACATAAGATTCCCCTAAGAGGAGATTGAAAAATTTGCTGGATGTTATTGCCACAGTAACCCAGATCAGATGGGCCCACTTACACCATCATTTTAATGACACGTATGGAATGTCAATCATTTCATTACAATGGAATCGATGCAATCAGTATATTTGCTTTAGAGGGTTAAGTATATTTGGGCAGTAGTTTTGTTCGAGTTCCACTTTGGGTGAACTCTGATTTGCAAATACCTATTGCTGACCAACTGGAAGCCATCTTGACAATGCTGACCTTTAAGACAATGGAGAACCAGTGTATCTCAAAAGGAGGAAGCTATCAGCTGTGGCATACCATCCAATTTTGTAGAAACCTGCTTTGACACAATATAAACTGCTTCACAAAAGAGTAGGGACATGGTTTGCTGTCAGTAGTGAGACATGAGTGGATAGTAGAAATAAGCTCCAATGAATTTTATTCATACTGTATTATATTACTCTATTGTTGGGTTAGTGACCAAGCTAGCTAGCTTGATACCTGGTAGTCATGGCTGGATTAACTTGCCCCTGGGGCGAAAATCAGCTGTGGGCACGTATCGTGGGTCTTTGCGACTGTATACGGTCTGGTGTCCCAGGTAAGTTTTCCACTTTGCCGAGTTGGTAATCCAGCCCAGCAGGTATTTAGGTAACTTGGTAACTTTTAGTTTTAAGAAAGTAAAGCTGAAAACACACTGGCACTGCCACTGCACACATGGGACATAGCTTGTCAACAGCCACACAAAGTTATCACTACTTTCACTAGAAGATCTGTACTTCCTCCATCCATGCATTAGCTTAAAATCATGTGTGGAGAGTCCCTAATTAAAGTTGATTTCTCACCTAGAGGGAGAGCTGATCTCCAGAGCTATGACTTACCGGGCAATACCTTTTTCGCCATATACTTTTTAATAAGAGGATTACGAGTTGTTTAGCTCAGGATATTTCTCACCTCAACAATGAGTCTCCTCATCTATTCTTTGTCACATATAGGATACAGCAATAGCAATGGAGTTCTCTTTATGCATAAATGTAAGGTTGAGCAGTTGAACTGCCATAGGAGCAGAGAAAAAGAGCTGTTACGGGAGCTGGTATGCACATTCGGCGAGCGAGTGGGGGAAAGATCATTTAATTTGGGGGCGGCAAGGCTGGAAATAGGACAGTGGCATGAAGGAAACACATCTAGCCATCGCTGGTGGTGGGGTTGTACATTGAAAATAATAAGGGCATAACTTGTGATGCACAGCATTTGCCGCAGGTGTGTTTTGGCTTTTAGAATTTTCCTGAATTAAATTGAATTTTCCTGTTTGAGACAATGTTTCAAGTATTCATAAAACTGCTGTCTCATTGACAGTGGTGTCAGCCATTGGGTCTAGTTCAGGAGCAGTTCAGGTGACATTGCTAGCATTCAACAGACCTTAATGGAAAGTATGTTCATAGAATTGATAGCGAGGAAAAGGGGTGCTGCTTTATAGCTATACAGTTCCAGTCAGTCACATGTGAGAGCTGTCTAGTCTTATTCTTTTCACCTCTGAGCTGTAAGTAGTTGTCAAATCCTTGCAGAAGGGAACTTTTACTGTGCTTGTTGAGCATTAAGTGCCATGTTGGATTTACATCCCCATGCATGGAACAACTCATATTGGCTCCTAGTGTTGATTGTTTGCTGTGAAGGACAACACATCAGTCACTGTGATGACACCATACATCATTACACCTCTTTCATGCAGCCATAGTGGCCCCAATCAATTGGTGAAGATAAGAGTGCTGTGGAACATAGCGATGGATTTACAGCGCCATTATGTCAGGAACACTGCAAAGCATCTGTAAAACCAGACAGAGCCTCGCCATTTCTCACCAAACAACACTCAACAACATTCCCTTCACAAGCTGCAGTTTGGTTCCTTTCTTGTTTTCTCTAATTCTCACTTTTCTCAGCATTCTCTCTCACACTGTGTCTCCGTTTCTGCCTCACTGTTTACTTTGACCAACTCTCTCCGCTTCTCTCTTTCTTTTTTTTTGCTTCCTCCATACCTCTATTTTCCAGAGTGCAGTAGTAAACTATGTTGATCAATGAGAATGAGCCATAAATCTAAATGGAAATGCAGCCATTGCCTTTTAGTCTGTAAATGGATGTATTTTCCCAGGTCTCTAAAAGCACAGCCAGGTGAATTATAGGATCCACCGGGCTGTGTTGCTCTGGGAGAGCTGCCTTGCATACTGAGCAGGCTGATAAAATGCCACAGCTACTGGACATATGGCATCACTTGTGGACACTCACACAAAGTGAGAAGCAAATATGACAGCAAGACAATAAACACTTAGTATTGCCAGCTGCCAAAATTTAAAACCTGCACTTAAAACTCACAATGCAGTTAAAGTTTGACAAACATCAAAAACACATATGTTGATTCTGATTAGATTTCCAACCTGTTCTAAAAGCAATCCAAGACACAACTGAGACAACACACTGAGTCTACAGCTGTGCAAGGGTCCCCTAGAATAACATGATCACATTCCTTCTTGTCATATTTTGCTGCTTGGGCAGAAGCCCCGGGCGTTACAAAAATAATGTGGCCTTATGTGTTGTATCTTGATGCAGACGGTGTGGGCCATCAGGTTTAGGCAACAAAACTACTTGATTACCGTTTGGACAACATTACAACTGTTGTTAAAAAATACCCAGCCTTACGGGGTAGTGATATGTGTTAATTATGTGAGGCAACTCACTTAAAGGGTTGGCAATTAGCTTTAGGCAACAAAACTTAATAAGCTATTAGTCAGTTAGATTCAGGTGACAAATTTACTTGATTATGGTTAGAAGAATATTGCAGATGTGGCCAAAAAATAGCGGCTCTGAGTAGAACAAATGCGGAGGTAAGAAGGGATTGGCGTCCTGGTTTAGGCAACAAAACTACTACAACAGTGTTAGGAAAAGATTGTAGATGTCGCTAAAAAAACACCCTGTTCTCAGTGGCAACAAGGTGACAGTAAGGAAGGGCCAGCGGTCAGATTTATGGAATAAAACCTGGTTATGGTTAGGAAAGAATTGTGATTGATGTTAGTCATGTGAGGCAACTCATGTAAAGGGCTTGCGGTTAGCATTTGGCAACAAATTACTTCTTGGCTATGATTAGGAAAAGACTGCAGATGTTGCCAAAAAATCCTTGGCTTTGAGTGGCACAAATGCAGCAGTAAGAAGGGGCCCATGGTTAGGTTTAAGCAACGGAACTACTTGGACAGATTTAGGAAAAGATTGTGGTTGATGTTAGTCATGTGGGGTGACTAACGTAAGAGGTCGGCAGTTAGGCAGACAAAATGACATGGTTAGGGTTAGGTTGTGAGTGTTGCTAAAAAAAACAATACCCGGCTTTGGGTGGCACAAACGCCTCTGAAAAGGCAGTGGTCTGTCACTAAAAAACACCCGGTTTTGAGTGGAACAAATGTTGCAACCATTGTTGTTGCTTGTTGGTCTCGAACTCCGCTGTCCTGGGTCATGTTCCTGTCTTTGTTTGACACATTCAACTTTCCAACCGGTCAACCTGAGCAGATTTTCCCACTCTTTAAACTACGTTTGTACCTCTGAGTGTCTAATAATGACACAAATGGGTTTACATTGGAGTTGGTGGAAAGTCCAGTGGGCTGTGTCCCCAGAGAGGATGGCCAAAAGAGATCATGGGTACATTAACAATGTGTAGGGGCTATCAGTAGAGATGGTGCAATCTATCTGTCCATATATCCATCCAAGTGGAGCGAACCTCTTCCGACTGTGTTTTATTTAAGTATAATTTCATTGTGTCATCCATTGAGCTAGTACATTGTACAGAAGCAGTAAAAAAGTCCTACAACAGCCACTATAATGACACTGGGGACGCTGCCCAGATGGCATATTTTGACTCCTCAGGAATGAAACCAGGGTGGCTATAACAAGTGGTGAGCTAAATGTCACATATCTTAACCTGAGTTTTCAATTTCATAGTGAAAACTGTCTGCTGTTCATATATGGACACCGCATCTCTTGTGTGCCTACACCAGTGCTTCCTGTCTCTCTTTCTCTCTCCCTTCTGGAGGTAACAAAACAGCATTTGAAAAATGGCCAAATGGAAGTGACTTGAAATAATTAGCAAATGAAAACAGTATTTCTGTCAGATAAGAAAAAGTGAGATCAGTAGGCTGGTGAGTATGACATGACAGTTGTACTGATGAATTAGTGCTGAGGAAATACACTGAATGTAACAAGACAACAGGTAAACATGGAGGACACGCTGACTTTATATTAACAGCTAATTAAAAGAGGAGCAGATCAGAAAACAGGGAAGCTTCTAATTAAGATATGAAATATACTTAGAGAACAAGAATCAAAGGGCCGTCTTTTTAAAGCCTGTCAGAAATAAAGGCCCTGTTGTCTGTGCTGTTGAGGTAAATTAAAACATGTTTGACAGACAGACAGATCGACATTATCATCTGCTAGCAGGGCAAAAAAAAAAAAAAAAAAAAAAATCTAGAACACTCTGGTATGCTTTGGAAAAAAGTCAACTATAATCATACTCATCCTCACATCACCAGATGTTTCCAGATGTTGCCTACTGCAGCCAGCAGATTTCACCAAACAGCCACCTGTCTGATGGTGGTGGCTGACTTGGTAATTGGCCAAGAATGATTGACAAGTCGGAGTCACACCTGCTTCAGACTTCAGATAAACAGAGGAATACTGTCTGGCATTGTGCATTTCTGCAAACTGCAAACTGCAAAATACATTTGTATATTTTCCATGGATCATATCAAAATTGCTGCCATGACGTAGTATATGAATTGGGAGGTGCAGGAGATGGTGGGTGTCGTGTCACCAAGACAGGATGCCTGCCAAGCTGCAGACCACTGTTCAAGATCCACAAACAACGAAGTGGTTGGTTTTGAGTGACTCATTGCTATCCCCAGCCCCCAGATGAAAGTGGTTTTTAAGGAAAAGTGGTTTTTAAGGACCTTTTTTTTTTTTTTTTTTTTTTTTGTCAGGGGGATAGTGCCACGAAGAGCAATTGGATTTTTCCAAGACATCACTGGTTTTCCAGCAGGGATTGTGTCCTCAAAGCTGGGTCTTTTCAGTCCAAACACTTTCTTTTCCTAATCATTACCAAGTAGTTAAACCCAACCACACATTAAACACAGTGTTGTTGAAACATAAAGCATCCCCTGAATGATCATGTTCAAATGTTATGTAGCCGTAGTTTGCAGAAACAAACAAACAAGGGAAGCGAACACTGGTCTCCTGGCTGAAAGTTCCCTCCGTCCGCCCAACCCGGACTTTTGTCTTCTTAATTTGTGTTGCTGTCCCGTCGTATTTCCCCCTGATTGCTGGGCGCCGTTAAACAATAACTGCGATCGGCCACGTATCATGCCAACGTGAAAGCACAGCTTTTTACATCTGTGTCTGATTTGGGAAGGCACTGCTCAAGCACTGGTATTCAACAACCTTGAAGTGAGACCAGGTTGTTTGTGAGTGCACAGGCATGAATGTGTAAGAGTAGATTTAGATTTCAAAGCAAAATTCTGTACATGCTCTCTCTTTTTTCCAGCTCTTTTGGCTTCTTAGTACTGCATGAGGCGTATGGAAGCCTATGGAAAAAAGTCTCAGCACAAACCCAGTATTCCAGAACGAATAATCCAAGTGATGGTAAAAGGATCAGTCTAAGGCTATTCTGAATGCTGAATGTAGCCACAGCCCACAGCTGGGCACCATTATAGAATAACTGTGACTGGCTGCATATCATGCCAAGGTGAAAGGATGGCTTTTTTCGTCTTGTGTCTGACGCCGGAAGTCACTGCTCAAGTGCTCAACTTCGGAGTTCGACCAGGTTGATGGATCAAACTGCTGGGAAATGTTGAATACAGTTTGTGAGAAAAATGTGTGGCACTTGAGTCATGATGTTAGTTAGTGGACCCAGATAAGTGTCACAGTACGGTACTCACTATTGCTGTTTTAACTGCTCTGTTGCATTTAAAATTCTGTAATGCAGCACAATTAGAATCTTAGGATTACATGAAGGTGCTTCAATAAAAATCTCCGTGAGTGTGTCGGTGTGTGTGTTGGAATTGAGGCCCCCATTTCTGTGTGTTCTTTGTGTCTCACTGGATTGGCCTGGTACCCTGGGGGTGCCAGCTATCTCACATGCACACACATCTTCATAACACACTACCAATACTGTTCTATAATGCAACAAGATACAAAATGGGTCATGATTTTTGATTTCTTGTATGCATTTGTTATGTGTTAACACTTCTCTTTTTTATTGGATTTGGTGCATTTCTGTTTTGTTTGTTATTTGATACACTGGCTTATGGATTAGTCACGGTTCATGTGAGTATACACACCAGACTCAACCTATCAAAAGTTGAGTGGACTGAAATCGAAATAAAGTCATGGTGGGGGAAAAAAACAAAAAAAAAACAAAGCTTGATGCATCTGGCTGCTCAAAGTCAAACTTCATATTTTAATAATGCAATAATTTGAAAATTATTGCACATCAAGCCACTTTTCATACATGCATAGTCTCAGCATCAATATAATATTAACTCAGTGTAAGTGAACATTATTTATGATTTACAGCCTTTATTTAAAGTATACAATAGAAAATAGTATGTATCAGTCAGTGGTTAGCATTATGATGACATCCTGTTCTATTTTTAAGGAAAGCATTCTACATGTCACACAGCATTAGAAGAGGAGGATTTATGAAGATGTAAAGATGAAGACTTAAGATCAAGAGGCCAAAGATGAAAAAAGGGTGCAGTAGAATCTCTAATACAGGCCTCAGTGCAGGTCTCTCTTTTACTACAGTATCACAGCCAATGGCATGTTAATGACTCCATCGTTATTGCACATGACATCATACCCATGTTATGAAAAGTAGTTTGCAAACACCGCCTCAATCATCATCACGATGTGTGCGATGAGAGGAGCACCTGTCCATCTGCATCGCCGTACGTGTTTTGACAGCACAGTGACAGTCTGAGACACAACCTCTGACAGGGCTGCTGTTTGACTGCTCTCTGAGAGGTGGAGGCCAGTGGCTGAGCAGAAGGTGACAATTTGACTACAACAGCCAAGCACTCAAAAGTCATTAGTACGCAATGGATATCAGATTGTGGCACACCTCCAACATCACAGCACTGACCCCGAGCTGTGGTTAGCTGTGAGGGAGGAGGGGAGGGAGGATGCAGTACAGGAGAGGAGAGTCTGTGGGGGGAGGATCTGTGCAGTATATTATGAGTCAGTATAGGGGCAGTGTTCAGCTCTTATTAATCAACTCCTCTGCCATCTCTGAACCCTTTGATTTTATTTTTACCGTAATGTTTTCATGTCATTTGCTATTAAAGGGTCTAATGTAGCATTTTAGTGCAAAGTTTTACTTTCTCTGTGGACTAAAATGTTTTTGTAGTGGTTTTACTCTTGATGTCTGTACTGTAGCAGTACCTCAGTAGAGTGCCTCGACCACTGACTGTACTGATAAAGGAAATTATCACAGAGAGAGAAAAAGAAAATCAATCACAGTAATGGGTAGAGACTAGGGAGTAGTGATCAAGGTGGGTGTATGGGGACTAGTTGTGTACTGGCAAAACAGTAACCCATTTCCAAACAAATGCACTAATGAAATATCCAGTGATTGTTCGGAGAGCAGATCCTGCTGGACAGTTACTTTTGTTCATAAACAGGATGGCTGCCACCCACTAATGAGCTAGCCAGTTAGCTGTTGTTGAACAGGTGCAGGATGCAGCTAAGGGGTGTGACTGAAGAGGGAAGCTACAGCTTGATAGATGAATTAGATTCACAGTATTTCCTGCCTGGCAAGATGGTGGGGTATAGATATTGATTTTGTCTAGCAGTGGCAGCTGGGCCTAAGGATGGCGGTGTCATTTGATTAGTTCATCAGTCTGCCTGTTCAACATTTGGTTATATAGATGACTTTAGGCTGGATTTTTACTCAGTACACAGGGATGATTTCTAACAGGGCAGGAATTTCACGAGGGCCATGGCTCTCGTGCCCTCCTCATTTGGCCCTGTGCCCTTGAAAAAAAATATCCGCCCTAAGGCCACAGTGGCCTTGATGCCCCGCCCACACTGCCCCAGGTGATTTTGTGGTTTTCTCCTCTGCCTCTTCCCTGTCAACACGGCTTTGACACCTGCGTCTATTGAGAAAAAAAATGTGATGACATTCTGGATTCTTATTGAGCAACATCAAATGAGACGATGCGTACATCACCAGTGGTGGGTTTGTTTCTAGCCTGGCATGAACCGCTCAGACGGGCTGTAATGACAGTTTGACACCAGTCTATCACCGGCCAACCAGGAGACTTCATCAAACTCCTGGGCAGGGATCGGCACCAAGACCCGGTATTAACCAACCCAAGGCAAGTTTAATCAACACCGTAATAACAGCAAGCTCTGCTATTATCGGCGTTACTTTTTAAAGTTTCGGTTTCATGTATCATCATTGTGCAGCGGTGGGGCCGCGGTGCAGATGAAGGGAATATAACTTGGGAACAGCCCATTGTTCCAACCATATTAAACTCATTGTTCCAAAGTCCGTTCCAAAATCATCATGATACCCTGTAGTTAAGGTCTGGTTAGGTTTAGGCACAAAAACCACTTGGTTAGGGTCAGGAAAAGATCATGGTGTGGGTTAAAATGAAAAAGAAAGTGACAAACACATAAGCCGTGAGCCTGCTTCGCCTCAAGCCTTTCCCAGCTGACCCAGAGCCGGTCGCGGCACACCATACACCTACCGCGAGCCGTTCATCACCGCGGACAGTCGGACTAATGGGCTGTCGAACCAATGACATGGACCCATATAACTTCAAGATGACTCTAGTTAACGACAACTACACTTGTTACTGTGGGTAAGTGCGATAAAACCTCTGCCAGCCAAGCCAATACTTTATCAATACATGTGATCAGCATGTAGAAAGCCATATTTCAGTCTGCTCTGTCCGCAGTCTCTCATTCACCACTATTATGATTTATGATCGCGGTTGACACAAGCACATTGTGCTTGCGGTGCTAACAGCAAACTGTTAAAGACAAACTAAAATGAAAGCTGTCTGTATGTAGGCTAACACTTTATCTGAAGATGCACCTGAGGCAGCCGACCTGCAGACAGTGAGTGTCCCAGTAGAGGAGGGACAGAGAGCAGGATGAATGACTGATACTTGTAACTTTCTTCACTCAGTATTGTGATGTCAGGAGGAATATTTATATTCCAGTGAGATATTATTGGGTTTTAAATAGTGACTTTGTTGTTGTAAACATGACTGTTGCTGCCATGGACTGTATAAAACTATATCCTGTGTAACTGACCTATAAGGAAAGCATCAGGAGGTGAGGTGTGTGCATGTGTGTGTGTGTGGAGGAGAGGAGAGAGGGAGATGCTGGTAGAGAGATAGTGTGTGTTATTAGATACTGTTAATGTCACTTATTATGCTTCTGTGCATTGATAGCTCTCTTTTAGTCTGTTTCTGCATCATGTTGAGGGGAGGGCTATGCCTGTATGTATATATAAATAAATATATGTATGCAAAAAAAAAAAAAGTGGATCAGTTGCTCGCTGCTAAAAATGTGGCCCATCAACATGATCTGGTTTTCAAATGTGGCCATATGAAATAGTAATTGAATAGCCCTGCTGTAGTTTGTTTGTTTGTTAGCTATCTAACAAAAATAACTGTAAGCCAGTCTTGTTCAGTGAATCAGTTATCATGTACACTCAAAAAATATTTAGGCCTAATATTTAAGATTGTTTGCTATAAATACATAAACCTGGTTATTCTATATTTAAAACACATTGGGTTTATTAGTGCTGTTAAATAAATCACATTATTACTTATTATACTCATTATTTTACTTGAGCTTGTTTTATTTATTCATTTTACATACATCGTTAGTCCTTAAATTAAATTCATTATGAACGTGGACTTAAAATCATTGTTTTATTTTATGGCCTTGCTGCCCTGGCTTTTGGTCTTCGTGCCCTCAAAAAACTGACAACAAGAAAGGCCAAGTGGCCTTGCCTCTAAAATGACGAAATTCCAGTCCTGATTTCTAATCATTTTAGTGACCTCTATGCCAGGTTCAGACGACATGGTATCGGTCCTTTTATAACCCAATGTAGCTGTCTTACAGTGTCGAGTTTGTAAAAAAACACACTTTATTTTGAAATATGGAAAATTTCTGGCTCAGAGCTTTTATTTTGAAGTCCTATTTCCTGCTGTAGAGTGACTGACTAACCTATAGCTACTTGACAGACACAGCAAACTAGCTTGACAGCATTGCCAAAGTATTACACTGAATGTATTACACTGTGTGGACCTTGAAGTAATGACCAGGAGAAGTCTGGACTCCGTGGCTGGACCATCAAGCTAGCAAAGAATGTTATTTCTTCATTAGCAAAATCAGGATGAATCATCCTGTGGAGACTGTGAATATCTACAACAAATCTGCAAGCCAGCTAAACATCTGATATACAAAGTTGACTACTTGGCCTGAATTGTGGCAATGGTGAAAAAGTCATGGTGTGTCCAGAGTGTAAAAGGTTCATCCTCTGGGAGCAGGAATGTGTTCAGTAAACTTAGAGGTAATCTAGCTAGTGGGCATTGTCAGTCTGTTCACAGCTTTAGTCCCCTGCAAGATGTTGATGACTGCAGTCAACATTGTTCTAAAATTTGGATGAATACTGACTTTGAGATTTGTGCTAAAATGTCTTCTTTAAACGGCCAGTGTGTAAAATGGGTTGAAAACTGTTGAAAACAGTGACATCAGTGGCCAAATTCTAGATTGCAGGGCTCACTCGCTCACCTCTCCCGTCGCGTAAATTACGGTGGCCTCGTAGGGACAAAAAGCCTTGTGCAGGAGTTTTTCAGGAGTAGGTCTATCTAGCGACGAGGTGAATGTTTATTTAGAAATCTAAACCATGTTACGATATTGTAATGAATCACTCACGAGCAGGAGACCAGAGGAGCGTTTGGGAAAAAGGCCCGTTTATTTGAGCACTCCAAAAACTCCGGTAACACTCCAGGGGGTAAAACTCTGACTCTTCTAGCGTAATACACACACTTCATACACACATACTCACTTACAGTACCCAGTGGGGCAGCCCCTCCCCTCTCTGCTCCACCAATCTCCAGTCCGCACACTGACTGACAGCTTACATTGGAATCATCAGTATCTTTTGTTTCATCTGACATACATTTGTTTACTGAAATGACGCTCCCAGCAGGGTCTCAGACATTTAATCACGTTTCTGATATAAAATTGCTTGAGTGTCATTCCTTCAGCACAAAATTGCAGTTCTGGCCTTGACGACCAATATCTGAATGTTTCTGCAAATAAACAGTATGCTATTTTCTGTCCTTTGCTTTCCTTACCTTTCATATTTCTTGCCCTCTGATTTCATCTTTTTCTCATTCCGCCACTGCTCAGCACATAGAGGCCAGGCTCAAGGTGAAAACCCAAGATGCCATATGTCTTCCTGCGACATTGACTTTACAGGAGCAACTAATCACTACAAAGTATCCTCAAAGCCACGTTGACTTGACAACTGAATGACAAACTCTCTGAACCCCATAAAGTCTCCTTTAAGCATTTAATAAACAGTTTATGAAGTCTCATTGATTTCTTAAGTTCTCAAATCCAAAAAATAATCAGCAAGCACAGCATATTGGTGCGCAGGGTGATCAATCTTACTTAAAAGAAAAATTATAAAATAACATGGCAAACAAATTGTAATACAAGTAGGGCCTTTATACATTTGCCTCAGGTTTTTGGCTGAGTTTTTATAACTCCCACAAAGTAGATGTAGTCCTTTAAGGCGGACTGAGGCAGGTTTCATGGCAGCTTTTACAGTCTGCCACTCCTGAAGCTGCTGAGTAAAATCCTCCCACACTACACCAGATTGATTCCTCTGGCTGGCGGAGAAGCTCCAAGATGAATCTCCAACCTTTCCGTGGTGGACGACACTGACTGACCAATATCTGATTTTGATAAAGCCAATGTACCATTCTGACTCTTAAGTGCTGAATCACCAGTGCTGACGTGAGCTAAGTGGAGTCCTTTTCTTTTCAAGAGCTGTTTGCATCGCTCTGTCCCCTTAATCCCTACTGACGGAGGTCATTGCCATACTGGTTCCCGTCGAGCATTGCCACAAAAAGCCCTGTCTCCAAACCTAATGGGGTGCAGATGGGGCTCCACCACCCACACAACAACAGGCGGGTAGCTGTGTGGTGAAAACAACAGAGGCAATGAGAGAAAATGAGGAGGAAAATTGGGAGGATGCAAAGGGAGATACAAAATTAAAGAGGAACAGGAGGGAAAGGGAGACTCGGAAAGCGGATGGCATATGCAGAAATAGAGGTGAAGCGAAGAAGAAAGAGGAAGCAGCGAGAGGATAGAATGAAGAGGATAAATGGAGGGAAATGAAAAAAAGGGGGGAGAGGGGCAGACAGTGGAAGTGGTAATTGGTAGATCCAGACAGCCAGGGTCTGAGGAGAGGCTTACAGGCTTGTCAGAGGGGCTCCTCAGGGTGCTTGGATGCCCCTCGGAGGAAAGCTCATATTCTGTTGCCACTTCCCGGATGGCCGGGCCTCAACCTCCCTAAAAGGGCTCTCAATTAGGAGAGGTGTCTACGGAAAAAATAAAACAGGAAGCTGACAATCGCAGGGGTTGCTCCACAGGGCTTGAGGGAGACAGAAAGAAACTGTTTACTGCAACTACAGTCGCTGCCTTTGGTATGTAAATACCCTGCTGTTCTCTATCCCTGACCCCATCCTCTCTGTCTCACAAACACACATACACTTCAAATCCATCGCTCCACATTCTCTCCCTGCCTCTGCCACCTCCAAAGGGTGTCCAATTTACATTGTTGCATGGGGTGTTAAACATTTCAGAGTACATGCACAAGCAGATACGCTTGTGAGGTGGAAAAGGCTGAGTTTTCACACATTGCCTGTTTTTGAGGCTTTTCCCAGCCAAGCCATGAAATGGGATATTGTGTAGTGCCAAACTCTGTGTGTGTGTGTGTGTGTGTGTGTGTGTGTGTGTGTGTGTGTGTGTGTGTGTGTGTATATGAGTGTGTTACAGAGTCTGCATCTTGATGCAGGCACATAGTCTTATGTTTTCACATCCAAATCTGCAAATGTGCCTTGGCGGGTCCCTGTGAAAATGAATAAATTGCATTTTTATCCTGAATTCAGCATTCCTAATCATTGTCATAAGATGTTAATATCATTAGTGTGTCATGTGTTGACTCCCTGTGTGATCAGTAATGACTGTGACCTTTAATGACTGTATGAATCGCAGAGGCCTGCTGTAGTAACCCATGACTTCCTCACTCACATGATCTCTTTTAATGTAATTAAGGGGAAATTGGATGATAATTTAATAACCTCAATTATTGCCGGAGTCAGAACATCACATTGTGAAAGGCCAAAATACAATATACAGTGTAGCTCAGACCGGAATATAACTTTTTAACATTTTAATGTCAAGGAAACTGGGTTTGTGCATTGATTCATTTGAAGATATGCCTAAATATACTTAAAGGTGTGTATAAGATATTATCTACCCTCTGATGACCTTTACCTTATGTGACTTTTTCATATTGTTGATATGGAAAAGATGACTTATATAGCTTTTGAAAATACTGGATGAAATTGGATTGTTACTCTCAGAAGAAAAAGGGAAAATGAGTAAACCAAAAAGAACATTAAACAGTGTCTGTTTCTTTTATTGTTGCAATAATAATAGCCATCTTTGCACAAACCCCTGTGTAATAAATATTACCAGTGTAATTGTCTGTTTAATTGATGACCCCAGCAACGCTCTCTTGTTCTTGTTCTGTATCTCAAGTTCCCTGCTTATTAAATGTTGAAATTAAAAGTTTTTTCTATGAAAATCCAAGTATCCCCATTTTGCTAAAGCTGTATAAATACAGCAGAAGCTATCTTCAAACATTAGGATGTATTTAGTAAGGATGCACTGATTTATCAACCAAACATCAGTGCTCCACTCTGATTTCATACTTGGTGCATCCCTAGGATTAACTTGTAGAATAATTTAATAGGCTATATTAACTTCAGTATAAATTTTAAATGTACATTGACAGCCAAATTTCTTCTTCTCTGAGCTCCTCTCACTGGTTTGGAGTCAGCAGTAGGCAAGGATTATGTAGTGATATCTTTGCACTGTTCAGGTTGTTGCTATCCTGGTAAGACCCAGGCCCCCAGGATGTACGCTGCACTTTGAAGCCAGTTTTCATAGTGGTCAAATCTTGGTACTGCATTTTCCAGGGTCCATCCTGTAATGCCATTGGGCCCAAACAAACTTCAAACTAAAATCAGTGGATATTTTTTTTTTTTTTTGAGTGTCACAACCCCTGTAAATGACTCATTTATTCATTCAAACTTTAATCCATTCAGTCCGATAACATTTGGAGAGTCTAAAAGATCCACAAAATTAATTATTTAATTTAAGTAAAATTTAAGTTAGTGAGGTGCGAATCCGGAAGTTGGGTGCTTGCCTGCAGTTGGCTGCACTTGGTTGAGCTCGGCAGTCGGAAGTTTCTAGTGTGTCTGCTCTATGGATCCAATGATGTGGGAGCAGTGCCATTCATCTGGGTAATTGACCCTTCGCTAAGTCCTGCCCCCGGACGCAGACTGGCCAATCATGACATAGCATGGAGACGGCTCAGACTAGGGTCCGACAACAACACAGCTGTGCTCCATTGATTCTAATGCAGTCGTTTCAGATTTCCTTCAATTTCAGGCTGGTTTTGTGGATTTGGAGCTAAATGTTGTGCCTGGGGCACGTCGTGTATTAATGATACTCGTTACCTGGAGAGGTTGTAAAAAGATATACGTTTCTCCCGTGTTCCAAAACCAAAATCTAACCCTGGAAAGTGTAGGGTTAGCTAACATTAGCTAGCTACTGAAGATATAGCCTACTGAATGTATACACATGCTGCTTTTGCTTTTTAATGATTATAACAGTGAAACAAAGACAGAACCTAAATAGAGCAATATGGGCTTTATGCACCACTGAGCAACTTTGATAGGAATGAGCAGAGTTGAGCCGCCAATGCTGTATCCTGGTCTCTTAATATATCCATGGTAAGACCATCCTGATGACATGAGCTCAACACTCTGTTGTGCTCTTGGTGGCACAAGGTGGCACCATGTCCAGACTAATGAAACAAACAGAACTAAACAGAATGTTTAGCTCACGACAGCAGATCGTTTTAAGTGTGTTAAACTTTCAATATATAGAAAAGTTATTGTCAAAAAAAAAACAAACATTTTTTTTGTTCACACTGTATTTTACAGTTTCCCAATTCCCTGGTGATTGTCCAAAGGCAAACTGCAATGTTTACATTATCTAGGAATTATGTATGACTATCTATATGTTTCATAACTGGACCAGTCAGCCTAAATCTTTAAACGATCTGTTGCTGCTCTGTTCCTCTCCAGTCTGTGTATGTTTCTGTGTGTGCATCTTGGCAAACATTATCCACCTCTTGGATCTTACTCCAAAACCAACAATTTCTTCTTTATACTTTTCTAAATCCCCAGAGGTTTGTCTAATTATTTCTTTAGCTTTAGTGAAGGAAGGCTATCTGTGCCGGGGCTACAGTGAACACAGACATTCATGTGAAGCTGAAAGAGGTGGAGGGAAAAAAAACAAAACATGTGGACAGGCAGAATCGGATCAAGCTCACCGACTGTTTTCTCCCTTCAGCTTGATCCCTGCTATTCCCCAGCACTGAGCGTCGCTTTCTACAGCCTTATCTTCTCAGCCGCTTGCACCTCGCCGGCGAAATCTCAAATCCCAGCCATACCTAGAGGCAAGGCAGCCAGCGCTAACACGCTAACGTTGCACGCCATTCAACAATGGTTTCCTAGCAACCTCCTCTGCTACCTTCTGAATAAAAACCTGTTTCTGTGGCTGTCCATGAGTGTGTGGCTAATGTGTGCAGGAGTGGATGTGTGTGTGCAACTGTAATTATCCTGAAACAGGTGCAGTAATGAAGTGGTTGTGTAAAACTCCTACAGTTTGTGTGCATAAATCAGTTTTTAACCCAGAGTCTGAAAGTCAAGTTCAGAAAATGATTTTTCTCTGGTTAGATATCTCTTTACTGTGGTGATTGAAAATTAATTGTGAGCACATGTGGTGTTCTTCATGTAGGCATAGGGTGGCTTAAAAGTAATGTCTCGAACAGGAAAAGAAAAACACGGTTGGCACTGGAATATGTGCAAATTTGGCCGTCTCAGCCTAAAAGTTACCATCTGCTTTGAGCAACACTACGAGATGAAGGATGATAATTGACTAAAAAACATTTCTAGGCATCAGTATGACTGGAAACAAAAGAGGCTATTATTAGTTCAGCTTATTTAAATCAAGCCATGAGAGCTGAAGTACTGTCAGGCATATGTATAATAGTTTGTACCACAGCTACCAAGGGAACACTTAAAGCTCCACTAAGGGATATTGTTGATATTAAACAACCTACTTTGACGTTTATGCAACAAGCAACTTCGAGTGAGTCTTAATTATGAGTTTTGCATGTCATGAGCAGAGGCAGAGGTAGTGTGATGTTGTACTAACGGTTGTAACGGTACTCCACTAACTTAGCATTGCAGTCCTATAAGATCTTGGGACTCACGATGGACAGTTTGAAAAAAAGACTGCCATCTATACAGCAAACCAGAGATTTTTATTCAACAAATTTTTCTTCCTTGTCAAAACTTGGCACCTTCTCTCTAGCCCCACATCCCCCGATGTTTTTCATTTTCCAACTAGTATTTAGACCCAACCAGTACTGACTTTACTAACATACATTAACCAACCCAATTGTCAGAAAAAAAGTTGGCCTTGAACATTTCTGCAAGCCACAGACACATGTTACATTTGTATATAATGTAACAGACTAGTCCATACCCATTGGGTACAGCATACCATGTCATGACTTAGTCATACCAAAAATTAGGAAAAACAACAACATTCGGCCACAGGGGGAGCCACAGCGATCGGTCACATTTTAGCCATATTTTTCTGTTGTTATAGCGCCACCCAGTTGCCAATTAGAGTTAAATTTCTCCAGTCACCTTGAGGCGTCGTGTTCTACATATCTACCAAGTTTAGTAAAAGTCGGCGGTTAGGCCTAGATAAGAAATTAGCTCTCTAGCGCCCCCATTTTGTTTGATGGGGTCAGTAATGGAGGGGTCCCCTCAGATTATGTGTGGTCATATGCCTACAAAGTTGTGTGGTGATCGGTGAAACCCTTGAGATGTTATACACCTTTATGTGATGAGCCACGCCCTCCGCAATATTCATTGCCTTATAGAAGCTCAGTTTTAGTAAGTTTTCCAACATTTGCCAAGAGGGAACTTTAGATATTGGTCCCTAGATTATGTTCACCGAGTTTCATGCAGATTGGTCAAACTTCCTAGGAAGTGATCGATTTTAAATGTTTTTCAAAAAATTCAAAATGGTGGAAAATCTGTATAACCAGAAGTTATTGGTTTCTGAGGCAAATTTGTTCCTCATGAGGAGAGGCATCTCTGTGCAAAGTTTCATGTCTCTACGACCTACGGGGCATGAGATATGCCCATTCAAAGTTTGCAATTTCAATCAGTGGCTATAGTGCCCCCCTTTGGCCAATTGATGTAATATTGCTTCATTCCCATCCTCCCATGACCCTCTACCACTGTGCCAAATTTCACATGGATTGACCAAGTCAGTGAGGAGAAAAACGTGGAACAGACACACCCATATACAGACAGAATTTTCATCATTATATAGTAAGATAAGTTGAAACGTTATGTTTCAATGACGCTGTGATTAACATCTGGTTAAGTTTAGGCTCAAAAACTGTCTGCTTATTGTTAGGAGAAGATCAAATTCTGGCCAAGAAATACCTTGTTTTGGTGGCAGAATCCCAGCAGGAAGGGCAGCAATGTTTTTGTTGAAAACAGCCGCTTTCGTGGCACTATTCTCAGTGGAAATACAGTGACAGGGTCCTAACAAACACTCACAATTGTTGGCTAAAAAGCTGTAAAGAATGCCACGATGATTGTTGTTTATTTTTGTCAAATAACACTATAAACTGAATATATTTGGGTAGTAGACTTTTGATCAAATAAGGCAAGACATTTGAAGATGTCACTATGGGCTCTGGAAAGTTTTGATGGACATTTTTCAAATTTTATCAACTAAAATTCAAAGATTTATTGTAATAGCAGATTAATCGATAATGAAAATAATCATTATTTGCAGCCCTGATGCAATTAGCAGTCACTCTTCACCGCATCCATTTTAATTGACTAGTTAGGCAATTCTGATAACATGTTAGCTATAACTATAACAACAATGCAGAATCCCTCTTTTTTCTTGTAAAACATAAAAATATGTTTGATGACTTGGAGGCAGTTACATTTATCCAATCAAATGTGATTTGGGGTGACTAGCTTACCCTGTTCATTTTATAAATCCACACTTGACCATTAGCTTGTGGGTAGCTAGAACAGGTATATCATAGTAAGAAGTGTGTGTTTGGATTTCAGCTATAACCTTTTACAATAAAATATGGTTGAGGTCTAATTTGTCTATTTTTTTGGTCTTAATTTGATTTGATTGTTTTAACCTCAAATAACACAAAATACTACCACTAACCAAACATGCAGGGTCATCGCCCCTAAAAATGTGTTTCAGACCTTAAATATTTTTCCAGAACATTAACTGTTTATCAATAATTGAACAACAATCAAAGTTAAGCCACAGAAGAGTTTAAGACTCAGCTTATCTGCTTCTTCTGGATTGACTGGCTACATAAGCAAACAACCCCATAATTGTCATCATGTTTTGATTCTGACAATACTAAATATTAATTGGTGCACAGAAATATGCGACATCACCATTTCCTGAGTCCTGCCCACTTCAAACCCATCGTTGAGATGGTGCCCTGTTTACTTGTATGAAAGTTGCTCAGTGGTGCATAAAGCCAAAAAAGTTTGAGTTCACAGAAATAAAATTACTCAGATCTTCTGCATCTTGAGGCCCACAGAGTAAGCGCACCAGAGACTTTGCCAGCTGTGTGGCTTACTTCTGCCAGCCAACCACTTCAGGTTTAGCTCTCCATTAACTTGAATGGCTATACGGATCTTCTAGACTTTTCAAATGTTATCAAACCAAGTGGATCAAATCCTGATAGTGAAACTAGTCATTTAAAAAAATGTTTTCAACTACAGACAGCTCTTCCAATTTAATACTATGAGGAAAAGACTTTTGGGTCAATGGCATTATGTGATTGATCCCAAAGAAGACCCCCAGGCCTCCAGGTGCACCAGGCTTTGAAGCCAATTTTTATGGTGGCCAAACAGTGGTACTGCCATTTCTGGGGTTTATCATGTGAGGATCTCGAGGCGCAGCTGGGGGGAGGAAGGGGTCTATTTTGGGGACCTCAGAATTGCATCCCTGCTTTTCGTAGATGTTGTGGTTCTGTTGGTTCCATCACACCGTGACCTCCAGCATGCACTGAAGCCTTTTGCAGCCGAGTGTGAAGCAGTTGGGATGAGAGTCAGCACCTCCAAGTCTGAGGCCATGGTCCTCTGTCGGAAACCGGTGGTTTGTCCTCTCCGGGTTGGGGGAGAGTTACTGCCTCAAGTGAGGGAGTTCAAGTATCTTGGGGTCTTGCTCATGAGTGAGGGTAGAATGGAGCGTGAGATGGATCACCGGGTTGGTGCGGCTTCTGCAGTGATGCGGGCGCTGCGCCGGTCCGTCGTGGTGAAGAGGGAGCTGAGCCAGAAAGCAAAGCTTTCAGTTTATTGGTCCATCTACGTCCCAACCCTCACCTATGGTCATGAACTCTGGGTAGTGACCAAAAGAATGAGATCGCAGATACAAGCGGTGGAAATGAGTTTCCTCCGTGGGGTGGCTGGGCTCAGCCTTAGAGATAGGGTGAGGAGCTCGGACATCCGGAGGGAGCTCGGAGTAGAGCCGTTGCTCCTTCATGTTGAAAGAGGTCAGTTGAGGTGGCTCGGGCATCTGATCAGGATGCCTCCTGGGCACCTCCCGCTGGAGGTGTTCCGGGCTAAGTGGATGAAAATGGATGGATGGATCATGTGATGCCTTATGGCCATAAAAGACTTTCATATGAATGAACGGTGCCCCATCACCAATGCTGCATCTAGTGCTCCATACATCCATGGTTTGGCCACCATGTTAAATTGGCTTTAAAGTCCGGTGCACTTCCTGGGGGCTGCTTCAAACCAATGAGAGGAGCTCAGACCCACAAAAAAAAAAAAAAAAAGTATAAACTGCTTGTGGAAAATTGTGGAAAAAGGTTTAGGCAATGACAATGGTATTTAAAGGTGGAGTCTGGCCTGATGGCCAAACCCAAACCCAAATCCTGACGGCCAGTGGACAGCCAGTCTGCAGAATCAATGTCACAAGTGTGTCAAGTTTAATTTTGAATTCAAACTCTTCAGTTGCTCATAATATTTTATTCAATACTGTGAGTATTTTAATAATACAAATACATTTGTAACTAAAAAAAAAGTTTTTTTTCTTTAATTTTTGAAAGTGCTACTGTTGAAATAATAATAATAACAATAATGAATAGTAATAAAAATGAGGAAACAGTGAGACGTAGAAAAGAGTCAAGAACGAAATAAATATTAACAAAAATGAGCAAAGAAATGAATAACTGCGAAAATAAGCAAGCATTAAACAAATATCAAGTTACAATAGCAGTGAGCAAGGACTTTTTAAAAGCCTGCGTGTTGTGTGTCAGGTGTGGGGCTGAGCTAATTGCTGGTAATTAACACAGTGTTAATAGGCACATCAGGAGCAGCTTTGAGTAGGATTCACTGGGATGATGCGTTGGAGCTGAGCTGCAGCAGCTACTATTCATCAAAGCACTGCAAAGTCACTGCAGGCTGTTGGCTCTTTTACAAAATACTTTCGAAAGTACTTTTTTTTCATCCCTTGACTTTTTGGAGCTCTTGCGAGGGAGGGTTGTTTCTGCTTTGTGTAACAGGGAATTAGGGGCTTTAGTGTGAGCGATAGATGTGGAATTGTAATCCTGGTGTCTGGCTTGTCGGGGAGCCAGAGAGCAAGATTTACGACACCTAAGGGTCTAAATGGTTGGCCTTTGAGATAACTGGATGTGTGTGAGAGTGAATTTACAGCCCTAGGAAGCCCATAGATTTCATGTCTGGACTTGAAACTCTGACCCGGTTGACCTGCTGTGTTTTGAGGAACACAGGTGGGCTCAGTCACACTCAGACCATGTACTACACGTGTGCAATACAGTGTGGATCAAACATGGAGCGATCAACTTGTTTCATTCAATGTGAGGGAGAAAAATATCCACATCACCACCGGAGGTGCAATTAGTTGTATTTTACTGGCACAGAGTGACCATAATATATCAGCAGGGGTTTGCAAATGTTGCTCTTAAATGCTGGTCACTGCTTTGTTACCATTAATGGCTGCTGAGATTTCAAGCTTTCTAAAAAGGCACAGTTAGCCTTGCTGTGTTTGCTGGGATTTCTACAGTTCACAGGACCCAGGACAGTTCTGTGTATTTGCTGGAAATGCTCCACATGCTTAGCCCCCTTGGCTTTGTGTTTGTGCTGGGAATGTCCATGTTCCTGACCTCTTCAACTGCTTGTCTGCTCTGTCTGGTTTTGAGTATGCTGTATGTGCACACTGTGAAAATGACAAAATTAAGTGTACTCAAAACATCAGTAGGTGGACGAACCCCTTACTTTTACTATGTCATTTTTTGTAAAGCTTTGTTTGTTGTCTCTTTTTTAATTTTATGGGTGACAGTAATGTTCTTGAGAGGTTTTCTTTTTATGTATATATATATATATATATATAAATATATATATATATATATATATATATATATATATATATATGTGTGTATATCATGGTATAACATCCCAGTAGTGTTTCTTATGTATTCAAATCAGCATTCCAACTGGAGTCTAAGTGTCCATGTTCTGGCATCAAAATTTTCCCAAGCACTTCTAAAAATGTTTTTCCCTGTGACCTGATGTCGGTTTCTGCATGATGAGATTGCTACATACAGTATAACCCGCCTAATGTGGCTCTCTGTGACAGAACCAAGCCTTCTTTAAGAGTTCTTTATTGATCTTCCATATTAGTTATATTCCTCTAACAGTGTAATGCTGTAGACAGAAGGTTAGTTCGGTTCCGAAAGCAGTAAAGGGGCCTGGTGTCTTTGAAGAGAGCAAGACATCTGTTTCAATTCTTGTTGGAATGGGCTGTCTGACAGCAAAGTAAAGCAGTGAAAATATCATGGCTGAGTACAACCCCACTTTAAGCAATCCAAACTAATCCTTTCAGTTATTATTATTATTATTATTATTATTATTATTATCATCATCACCTACATCACTGCTTTTTGCAAACGGCACAGCGGGCGTTTCTGTTTGAAAAACCTGGAGAAGAAAGCAGATGCAGTCAGCCTTTAAGTCATAGTTTGATTGCTTTTACACAGTGCACTTATTGCATAATTTCCTGTGAGCACAAACCAGCAAATAACAATATAATGTTAAGTAGAAGATGTATAATTGTGACACAGCAGAGCTCACAAAAAGTTACCATTTCTTGTGATGGCTGAACCCCACCAGGCGTCTTAAACCATCTCTGGTTCTGTGTAATTCCTGGGATTGATTATACCAGGCCACTCTGACTGGACATAACTGGGCATATCTGGGTATAGCAGGGCCTTATAATGACTCATTGACTTTTTGTGCGCAGTGTTGCCAACTTAAAAAAGTCAGTGAGTTATCAGTAAGGCCCTACTATACCCAGATATAGCAGGGCCTTACTGATGACTTACTGTCAGGAGCCAAAGGCTGCCTGATCCCTCCCTGGCGAGTTTTCAGACCCCTCTTGCTACTCTATTTCAAAAAGCAATTAGCCGCCGTTATTCCTCTCTCCTACAGCATTACAATTACATGCATATGGCCAATTATGCAAATTAGGTGATGACATCATTTAGCGACTTCTAGCGACTTTTAGGACAGCCAGTAGCTACTTTCCTTACTGAGGAGTTGGCAACAGTGTATGTGTGGGGCGTGTACATTGTTATAGGCCTCTATAACTAACCACTGGCTGAGTGTTGTTAACGCTCAGTGCTCTCAGGCCCACCATGTGCTGAATGAATGGTAATAGGAGCATTAGACTCAAACTTGCTGTGAGTAGTTATTTGGTTGGATAAACTTCCACAGTAGCTAACATTCAGGGATGCAAACAGGTGTATGGTCAAAAAAGAGAGAGCTTGTCGAAGTGAATGTTAAAATACACTAACACTAACTTTTGAAGAATACTGTGTATTCCAAAACAAAACAAATCGACTGGACAACGGTGTTTCCCCCAGGGGCGTTACTGGGAGTTGAAAACATCCGGGGCTTTAGCTTTAGCTTAAGTGGGAACAATTTTTTTCTCCCCCGGGAAAATTTTGAATAATTCCCTCTTAAACACGTGATTTTAACGTATTTTGACAAAGAATTTTGACAAAGAATGAGCACTCGTCTTCTATTATTGGGTTGCCCAAATTGTGGGCTGGCCTGAGAGAACGACTTTGCAAATACAGTCTGAAACAATGCAATGATATTGCACATCAAATTAAACAGCAGAACCTGGGCTACAAGGCTGTATAAACCTTTTTTACATGCCCCAAACACAGATCAAACAACAACTAAATAAATAACAAATCAAACTCCATACAGCACCGATGTGTGGACCCACTCGCCATATTTTGGGCTCTAACTCGACGCCACATTATGCAAAACACACGCCGTTCATCTCAAATGAAAGCCGAGACTCTGCTGTTTCCAAAGCACTCTACACCAAACCATCAGAGAGCTAGAGGCCAAAGAACAACAACAGAAATCGTTTTGCTGAGCTATAGTTGTAAAATTCCTCTTACCTTTGTTGTTTTTTCCGTGAAGTTAATTCTGCCAGTAAAACACGGTACGTCCCAGTAGACCGACATGTTGTGCTGCATTCAAATGAATCCGGGCAAACATGACGGGCTTTAAGACCCAGGGGGGAGCATAACAATGACTACTAAGTAGCCGACATCTCCCCACAGCGCGTTCTGCTGACTCTGATTAGCTTACAGTGCTGTCAATGTCATTTTGGTAGGTATAGCGTCATTCTATTGGCTCTAACGAATCAAACGAGGTGTCAGTCACTCAAATCGACCAAGTCGTTGCGGAGATATGAGCCTCCAAAGCACAGAAGAGAACATCTGTTTCACATGTAGTAGGTGTGTATTGGTCAGTTTGGAGTGGGAAATACATCAAAAAAACATAAAACGGACAGTTGTATGTGTATACCCTAAACATCATTAGGGATTTACAGAAACAAAAAATCAAACATATGATCATGTACATATGCCATGTAAGCTGGTGTGACAGTGAGTGTGTTGTGTGCTGCTGTGCTGCGTGCGTTGTTGTCTGTTGTTGTCTGTTGTGCTCATGTGCCATGCCGTGGACTTTAAGTTGGAAACGAGGTGCTTTATTAGTAAAAAAACAACAAAACAAACTGGAGGCTTTAAAGATCCAGGGCTGCTGATTTTTTTTTTTTTTTTTTTTTCCTGTCGTAGCTCTTCAGAAACTACCGTTATATTATCTGGCGCTACAGACACTTCATATCGATGTCACGCCAAACGCCCCCATTGCTTGGCGTGATGTCAATCTGTTTGCCCTTCCAACACACAAGTCCTGCAAGACTTCATGAGCAAGTAGTTCTCCCCATTGATCTATTCTTGTTTAGTACAAGTAGTGATATAACTGGAGAAAAAAAACACATTTACATTTTTTACATTACTGTATTGAAATATCAGACCGTATCAGACAGAGAGTCATTCAGCAGTGTTGTCAGACTGGAGGACTGCTTTCAAACAGATTCTGCTCCAAAAATAATACGATTTTAATAGATAATAATAGACCATTCTTTGCATTTTTTTCCACCAATAAATGTGGCATTTGTAACAATATAATTATAACAGACAGTGACAGCAGTAGTAGTAGATCTAGCAGTGACAGTAAATAGCCTTTCAATCCTGACGTAGGAGTAAGTAGTCCAAATTGAATTTGATTGTGATCCAGTGTTTGACATTGATTAATTTAAAGTCAGTGTGTTGATGCAAGAATGGAATCATTACACCCCTTTTAGGAAGCCTTGTTCAAGTGGACTTCTTTGTAAAGCCCATTAAAGCATTATATACAGTGCATCTCAATGGCCCAGACAGTGTTAAAATAAATAAATGTTCATATGTGGTAGTGTGCTGTATAAATAAGCAGCAAAGTATGCGTCTGCAGGGGAGGGCCCTGGTAGTGCACTCCGCAACATGGCCCAGTATGATGTTTTTACTGCTGGTTGTGTATGTACTGTATATTGAGCCATACCAGTAACTTGATTTACCTTGGCTAAGCCAGAACCCAGAATATAACCTACATCAGAGATGCTGATCTGCATGAGTCAGACATGGTAAACACATACAAATAAAAGCATCACAGATTGGTAAATGCAGGTAATGTTTGTGACATCATCAGTTTGGCTTGAAGCTGAGTGAGACCAGAGGACAACTCATTCTTAATGAGGTGTATTATACTTGCTGAGGTAGTTAATATTCTATGAGAAGCTCATGTTAATTATGGGAAGGAAGTAATTGTGTTACCTGAAACAGTCAGACCCTCCGGTAACACCGAGGAAACAGATGTTGCTGGTGAGAACTTTTAATTCTGAAGAGATAATAAGCCCAATTCCAGCCTGTTTTTTTTCTACAATATGTTTTTTGTGGGTAAACCCTTGTGTAAGCAAGAAATAGAATGTGTGTCTGGGCATCTTGCCTCTAAGGATTTGCCTCAGGCAATTTATTATGCCAGTGTGTAGAATGTAAGAAAAAGTCTCAGTCCCTGAGTAATTTCCCCTCATTAATGCAGTTACATCTGCTGAAATATCATTGGTTTTATTATTAATGCTTTACAGTTCATCTCAGCACTTTTGATCATGTCCTGATTCAGAAAGGGATATTATTAAATCTTACAAGAGTTACCATCAGATATTACTTTCAAAATTAAATTGATAATGATTGGATTTGGATTGTATAGTCTTAAATGTCCCTGAAGGACACAATCAATACATATCATAAACACGGACAGAAATACACACAGCATACAGTAGATGGCATAACAACGAAATTGCAGTGAACTATTAAAGTCCATCAGTCCTTGTTAAAGTGTGTGTTCAATCGCAGCTAATGATTTGGTTTGATTTGGCCCTCCCAGGGAAAGTGTTCCTCCTCTCTAATGGCAGGAGACAAAACCCTGCATTAAGAGGGCTCCAAGGGTCTGCCAGAATGGCCTTTGAGTGGCTCTAAATTCATAAATATGGCCAAGATCACTCAAACTAGTGCCAATGGTCTTTTGGCAAATACATGATAAAACTGATGCCTTAATAACAATGAACACTAATAACTCTGTCCTTGTCTTTCTACATCTTTGCATACTGTTCTAGGTCAGGCTTGTAAGGGGGATCTGAGCAAGCTGCATGGCTTCAGATTAAATTGTCTCAGGAGTCCACTGGTACTGTTGAGTGACAGTACCGGCCTGCTCTCAATCCAAACTCATCAAATACTGCTACTTTGCCAGTGATGTGGGCATTACCTACCAACACACTTTTTGCAGCAGTGTAATACACACCAGGCAGTGGCATTTGCTGACACAGTGACCAACAAACACTGGACTTAATGCCAGAGCCCACTGTTTGTTTCCCGTGTGAAACCAAATGCTAATAGATTTTTTTTGTTTTTGTTTTTATTTGAATAACAACATAGTGTGTTAGTATGTGTAGCATGTTTTCAGGAAGGAGGGGTGATTTTACAAGACACCATGACTGTCCAAGAGTCTGAGTGCACACCAGGGTACCCTCAATGCACCACAAGTTTCTTAGACATTGGAGGAAAAAGACTGGCAGCGACAGTGATTATGGCAATAACACAAAAATCACATTTGAGTTGGATTCTGCTGATTCCTGCTTAACACTCTGGAGAGGTAACTAAACCATCCATAAGAACGTAAGAGCATTCCTTTAGTATGACCTGCATGGTTTACTGAGGTGGCACAGAGAAAGCTAACAATTCATTCCGGTTCCTGCCTGACACATGTAAGCTCTGCATCAAGCCCAGGGAAAGATGGTCAGCCTCAGAAAGCTTTCTTAATCCCTCACATGCATTCTTTCCAGCAACTCCCCCTGAGCTTTCCCCCTGAAACAGGATATGTTATCTGGTCTAGTAGTAACCCTGCAAAAATACAATCATATTGACATCAACACAGAGGACAGAAAGTGACATAGAAACACACAATAAGAGGAGCAACAGAGGGAAAAAAGCAGGGATTACAAATAGTGCAGTCAGGTGGACTGAGCGTTTTTTGAAGGACAGCTCTAGGGTCACTCCAAAATACTCAACCTCTACAGTTATGAAAGCATTAGTATCATATAAATAGTCAAGTCAGCCTCCTCTGCTCTGTTCCTTTCTGCCATTAGAGAGCATACAAGCTTTATTGAAAACATTAACTTCACTTTGCCATGATCTAAAAGCAAAACATTTCCTCGAACAGGTGAGCAGTGATGGCAGGAATGTAAAAAGTATACAGTCTGTAATACGCATGAACTTAACACACTCGCCATCCCATCTTTTTGCACACCATCAATCCATCATCTAGCCTACATTTTCACACAGCTTCCCTGACACACAGCCCTAAACCAAACCCCAACCCTACACTTTCAAACCAGTGTGTAAAAACACACACACACACACACACACACACACACACACACACACACACACACAGAATTAATCTAAGCTACACTTACATAAATTTAACCAGACATCTTGTTAACTCAAACCTTGACACCCTATTGCAAACCTTTAACCCCAATCCATCTGGCAGCCTCTGCCAGGGCAACCGATGTTATATGGTATTTATAATAATTTTGCTTACAAAGTGACACCCATTTGCTCATAGGCAGCAGCTGTTGTCCCTACACATATGCTACTCAATCTGAAACTTGTAATGCCTCATAGGATGTCAACTGTTTCACATAAATAATACATAAATATGAAAATATAAAACAATATTTAACTAAACAACAAAACATACTACAAACACTACAAATCACATCAGACATTCCAAAGAGTAGATGCAGGACAACCTTGTCCCTTGATCTCGAGGGGCAGCCGGGGGAGGAAGGGGTCCAGTTTGGGGACCTCAAAATTGCATCACTGCTTTTCGCAGATGATGTGGTTGTGTTGGCTCCATCACACCGTGACCTCCAGCATGCACTGGGGTGTTTTGCAGCTGAGTGTGAAGCAGTTGGGATGAGAGTCAGCACTTCCAAGTCTGAGGCCATGGTCCTCTGTCGGAAACCGGTGGTATGCCCTCTCCGGGTTGGAGAGGGCTTGCCTCAAGCAAGGGAGTTCAAGTATCTTGGGGTCTTGTTCACGCGTGAGGGTAGAATGGAGTGTGAGATGGATCGGCGGGTCAGTGCAGCTTCTCCAGTGATGCGGGCGCTGCGCCGGTCTGTCGTGGTGAAGAGGGAGCTGAGCCAGAAAGCAAAGCTTTCAATTTACTGGTCCATCTACGTTCCAACCCTCACCTATAGTCATGAACTCTGGGTAGTGACAGAAAGAATGAGACCGTGGATACAAGCGGTGGAAATGAATTTCCTCCGTGGGGTGGCTGGACTCAGCTTTAGAGACATCCGGAGGGAGCTCGGAGTAGAGCCGCTGCTCCTTTGCGTCGAAAGGGGTCAGTTGAGGTGGCTTGGGCATCTGATCAGGATGCCTCCTGGGCGCCTCCTGCTAGAGGTGTTCCGGGCATGTCCCACTGGTAGGAGGCCCTGGAGCAGACCCAGAACACGCTGGAGGGATTACATATCTCGTCTGGCCTGGGAACACCTTGGGGTCCCCCAGGAGGAGCTGGAAAGTGTTGCTGGGGATAGGGATGTCTGGGGTACTTTGTTTGGCCTGCTGCCCCCGTGACCCGGCCCCGGATAAGCGGATGAAAATGGATGGATGGATGGATGGATGGATGGATGCAGTGAAACAAATTAATCATTCCTATTACATACAGTGTCTGACCAAGGTACATTGAGGCCACTCAGAACCCAAACTCAATAGTTTGACAGATTGAGTTATTCAACCTGTTCAATCAAAGCTGTGGGAGTCTGAATCTATGTGATCACAAAGGGTGACATTCTTCAAATAAAGTATGAGAGGGATGGGACATAATATTGCCTGCCATAAACAACATTCTTTTAGTATACGCAGCTTGAGAAACTCTTAAACCTCAGTTATGCTTTCCTCATGGACATGAGCTGAAGTGGAATTGTGACAAGGAAATGTTAGGTTCTTCTTTACTCTGTGCAGGTATCTCCTCACCCCAAACCAATAGTCTTCTGAACTGCAGTGGGCAGTCTAATGAATACTGATATCTCCGGCATGGCTCTTTCTCCACTGATCTGCATTTAGGTATTTAGAAAATATTGGATGAGCACAGACAGGCAAAAACCCAGCGTACAAAGGGGCGTGATATTACCTTGGCCATGCTGACACTCATGACCTTCACGAAAGCATCAAGCATAAATCAAGCATTGGTAAAAGGATTCCAGACACCTGCAGGTAAAAGGTCTTCCTGTGCCTCTGTTACTCATTTACCACATTTGGACCACCAAAAAAGTTGGTTCCCAGCTTTTTTTTTTCTCAACCTGAAGTGCAAACTGTGATGACATGGCATATCATATTCTACAGGTTGGGAAAAAGTCTTGCATGTAATAGTCTTCTACATCTTTTTATCATTTGCAGCTGGTCCCTGCTTGTTTTCAGAAAAAAAGAAAAAAATCTGCAATAACAGAGCAGAAATTCAACAGTAATCAATGCGATCTGCCATCTTGCTACCACTGTTTATTTCAGTTGTGCATCACGCAATGCCCTCTGTTAATGACATATCCTTGATTACAATGGTCCTGCTCAAAGCTCAAGCAAACACGGGCCTGTTTACCAGATAGCATCAAGGTTCCAAGAGTCCTGAACAGAACCAGTTCAAAAACCAGAGCTAATTTGGTGCAAAATGGGTATCAGTATGGGCCTGATGTATCCAGTACCTTCTTCCTGACCTCAGCAGGGAGAAAAGGCTGGGTACCTGGGTGGTTGGGATCCTTATTGATTCTCCCAGCTTAATTCTTGCAGTGCCTGGTGTAAATGTCCTAAGGCAGGGTAGAGCAATCTCTGGATCATTTCATCTGCATCGTGAAGGGGAACCAGAATATTTCTCCTGTTCCCGGACCTTTTCACTGCTGGACCACCCCGGATCCTGTTACCTTTATCAACAGGTTGCCCTAACCCCAACCATTCAACTTGAATGCTTAACCTATCCACGAGCCCATCTAACATTAACCTAACCAGACTTTGGCATGTGCTGCCTACCAAGATCGAAACACACTTTCTACTACAAACAAACATACACACACACACACACACACACACTTACATGCCAATACAAAAGTTACCAGGAATTTACTCACACTTTTGCATCATCCAGCACACAAACAGATGACACTTCCTACCCACTGCCCCCCTACCCACTGACACACATAATCCTTAAATCTCTGCGATGCATACACCGCCACCCCCATACACACCAGCCAGCCCTTCCCTTCCCCTTCCTCCCCCCATAGCTGCTGCTGCTGCTGCTGTCACATTGCATTTCCCTCCGTGTCATTTTGGCCGGAGCCTCCTATTCAGCGGGGACAAAATGAAGTCTCCTCGGAGATGGAGCGCCCTGCGAGGTGCGAGTGCCAGCGTCTCCTTCTGCCAAAAGCCAGGAAGAGGGGTGGGGGGGAATAACAACCCGCTGACTCTCCTCCATTTTACATTTCCTCTGTGCTCATTTTCTCAAGAGCTCCTCGTCTATTTTGCCAGCCGAACTCGTTCAGAGAGGCCGCCTTGTTAAATAAGGCATGAGTCATCTATGGCGCTCAGCACTGAAACGATGCCGCCCGTTTCAGTGTGACTGTTGTGAGCTGGGAGGCGGTTGTGACTGCGGAGGTCTGTGGAATTAAAAAAAAAAAAAGAAAGAAAAAAGAAATAGGTTAAATAAAAGACAAGACCAAATTAAATATAAATGTCAATGCCTGCCTTTATTCCTTTCTGTGCAATTTTATGAGCTCTGTATTTGCAAAATAAGGCTCACTTTACAGTCAATCAATCAATCAATCAATCAATCAATTTTATTTATACAGCCCAATATCACAAATCACAATTTGCCTCACAGGGCTTTACAGCATACGACATCCCTCTGTCCTTATGACCCTCCCAGCGGATAAGGAAAAACTCCCCAAAAAAACCCCTTTAACGGGGAAAAAAAAAACGGTAGAAACCTCAGGAAGAGCAACTGAGGAGGGATCCCTCTTCCAGGACGGACAGACATGCAATAGATGTCGTACAGAACAGATCAGCATAACAAATTAACAGTAATCCACATGACACAATGAGACAGAGAGAGAGAGAGAGAGAGAGAGAGATGCAGGTAATGACAGTAGCTTACAACAACATTATTGAAAGTAATAATATAGTTATAGTTCTGGCTACTGTGGTACAATATGTTGAAAGTATGTATTAATATCTGGCAGTATACATGTGTGACAATAGTCGTGTATAATAACAGTAGAAGTATGACTAATGACTAATGATGGCAGCAGCAGCAGCAGGAGGCATCTGGCAGGACCACGGCAGCAGCACAACCACACACATCACGCTGTCCAGGCACTGCTGCGATATGATTTAATCTGAGAGACAATGGAGCACAAAGGCTCCGGAGAAGAAGCCGAGTTAGTGACATCCAGAATGGCCGAGTTAGCAAGATGCAGTAATAGAATATGAGAGAGAGAGAGAGAGAGAGAGAGAGAAGAAGAAGAAGAAGAGAAGGTGCCCGGTGTATTATAGGGGGGTCCTCCGGCAGACTAGGCCTAAGTCAGCCTAACTAGGGGCTGGTACAGGGCAAGCCTGAGCCAGCCCTAACTATAAGCTTTATCAAAGAGGAAAGTCTTAAGTCTAGTCTTAAATGTGAAGACGGTGTCTGCCTCCCGGACCATAACAGGAAGATGATTCCACAGGAGAGGAGCCTGATAGCTAAAGGCTCTGGCTCCTGATCTACTTTTGGAGACTTTAGGGACCACGAGTAACCCTGCGTTCTCAGAGCACAGTGTTCTGGTGGGATAATAAGGCACTATGAGCTCTCTAAGATATGACGGAGCTTGACCATTTAGAGCTTTATAAGTTAACAGTAGGATTTTAAATTCAGTTCTGGATTTTACAGGGAGCCAGTGCAGAGAAGCTAAAACAGGAGAAATATGATCTCGTTTCTTAGTTCCTGTTAGTACACGAGCTATGCCTTTTGTGTCTTACTTACTACTAACCAGAGGTGGGTAGTAACTAGTTACATTTACTCAGTTACATTTACTTGAGTAACTTTTTGGATAAATTGTACTTTTCAGAATAGTTTTAATGCAGAAATGGTCGCAAGCAAGAGTCGAACCTGCAACCTCTGTACATGGGGCGCCGGCACTATCCACTACGCTGCCGACACCCCGACAGGTAAGAAATTAAATCAGCAGAGAAAACACATGCTATTGCCTTCACAGTTAGCAGATCTCAACCCAAGTGAAAACCTGTGGAGGATTCTGTAGTCAAATGACAGTGTTCTTCATCGCCAACATCATCAACATACCAAATTAGGGAACATCTTTTGGAAGAATATTTGTCATCCCTACAGTAGAGCTCTGGAGGCTTGGAACAACTAAGACCTTTTTTACTTTTTTTGTGTATTTGTCACCTGGCAACTGCAGCTGTACCACTCAACTCATTGATTCCAAATGGGGGTGAAAGCTTTCAACAACTTTTGTCAAATTTCATTACTCAGAAACCCTATAACATAACACAGCATGTCAATGTTATTTATCGGGATGGAGTTCATCTATGGGAAAGGAAAGGCCCATGACACATTGTGTTTCTGAAATCATTTCAAAAGCCAGTGAATTCATCCGAAAGCATATACTGAAAATATGGCATTTAAATATACAAGCTTCACCTGGCAGTGAACTGCAGTGGAGTGTTTGTCTCCCTAATGTTCATTTGGTATGAAATGGGTGGAAAAGCGACAGTAGCTCATTCCTGTCTTGAAGCCGTGAAGCAAGAAGTCAATGAGATGAAGCTGATTTGATAAATTAGTCTTTTTCACTCATTACTCATATAGTTAACCAAGCACCGAGCACTGCCTCATAGAGATCTCAGCACACACAGCTCAATTCTCACTGAGGCAGACTGGGAGAGCAAAGAAAGATGGAAAAAAAATATTTCTGTGTCTAGAGACCCGTCTCTCCATCCTCTCTATCACAAAATGTTTAACATTGAGCAAGCCAGACTTGCAGCTTCATGTGATTTCCTCTGGGGTTTGCTCTAACATGACCATCCCTGCCCATGGAGTATCTGCCGACTCCACCTCCCTGTCCTCCGTTGTTATTTCCTCGCTATTGCCAACCTGGTAACGTGGCACAATCGCAGCACACTACTTGTTCTTTTGTTGGCTGCAAGAACCAACAGAAAAGCCTTCATGTACTCCCATCACCTGAGGATGTGAAGACCTAGTGGATACTTTTTTTTTTTTTTGACTGAAACGTCCCCACAACAGTTGGTAAACTCTTTCTCAACAAGGGTCAGTACTCAGAAGGATTCACTTCAAAACTGAAGCTGAGGATGGATCAATACCAGCTGTCAATGACCCAACTTCAAACTTGGAAGCTGTAAGTTTTGCCATTTTTATCTTGTTTCACACGTTATTTTGCACGTTAGCCTGTTGAACTTAGCGTTAGCACGTTGCCTGTTCCGTGTTGTGGGCCTACAGGCTGGATCAATAGAGTTAGAGTAACAGTTATGCAATACTGAGAGAGACTGTGTGAATGTTGAGCCTCATTTGAAGCCAGTTAAAAAATGACTGTAGTGGGTTAAACGGTGGAAAGCCAGTAAATAGTGACTGAAAGCACCACAAGACATTTCTCTGCTTACAGTCAAACTTAATTACAGTGTTGACAGATGCCCATATGAATTATACAATGTTGGGATAGTACTCTGCAGTACTCTGAAAGGGTATCAAACATAATCCGTAGCTTTGACAAACATTTGACAGTATAAATATGGCAACTGTCTAAGAAGTAAAATCTAAGTTACTCTGTGAAACATGGACATAATACAGTCTTAGCAGTAGCTGCTGATATGTTAGTTACTTGGCACTTTTTCAACTAGATAAAAAAAAGTTACTTCATAAGATTGTTTGGTTACACTGTAACCTCGGTTCTCTGAGTGAAGAGATTATCTCCCTACCCAATAGTTATATCATAACTATGGGCATTGTTCCCATCTGGGGCACTCTACGTGGAAAATTAATAATCTTTAAGACACACCACTTAATGTGGCACGCATGCACCAGGCTATAAACGCCCCACCTTGCACATGCACCCACTGAATGACACTGATTGGAGTGGGTACCAAGCGGCCTTGAGCCTAGGGAGATAATCTCCTCACTCAGAGAACCAAGGTTACAATGTAACCTAATGTTCTCTATCTTATCAAGATTATCTCCCCACCCAGTAGTTATATCATTACTATGGGAACCCTGTAAGACACACCAGGAGACAGAGCAGATGTAGGTCCACAGGCCCTCCCCTGGTATTTGCATGAGATGTCCCCACCACCAGGTGCATTAGCAACAGACAATACCCTATAAGTGTGTATGTGCAAAAACACCAATAAACTACACAAAAATGTACAACATCTTGCACATTCTACAGTCAGTGACACCACCAGATGCTTTGTGCCACTGTACCAATGCCCAGATGCCAGACGCAACTATAAACATGAACCACCACATGGAAAAGAACAGTGGGCAATGGGCATTGTCAATGGTTGCAAACAGGTCGGAACTGTAAATTAGACCTCTTTCTCATTGTTGAAACAACAGAGGGGTCTGCCTTCAGAGCCTCCCATACTGCCTGAGGGTAAGGAAATCTGGGGGTGTTGTCGCATCAGGACTATGGCGTGGGTGGCCCCTGGCCACTGCCATGTCCTTGGCCCCATTTAGACTTACCACGCTATGCTGCATCCAGCCAGCCCTGCAGATCTTCCTGTCCCCAAGGAGGCTGAGGCTGAAGCTGCTGCCAACCCTGGCCTCGCTTCAAGGCACCTGACACCTCCTTAGCACAGCGACGGGCTTCTTGGCCCTGCTGAATCATCATGGATGCATCAGGCTCAAACAGACATGCCCTATCCTCTGGTTGCAGCATGGACTGTGACAGCCAGAGATGGCGCCTGGCCACCCAAAAACTTGCCATAGCACTGCAAGCCACTTCACCCTGGACTCTCATGAACTTTGGGAGAAGTGAGGAGACAAGTTGTAGTCCGGCTATTTGATCCATACTACACTCCTGCTCCAGCTGGACAACCAGATGGCGCTGGACAGGGACAGTATGGCAGCCGTGTTTGCCTTGCCTTGCCTAGGAGGGACTTTGACGGAGCCACCAAGGCAACCAAAGCCTGATCCATGGGGGCAATGGCCCACAGCCTATCCTCCCCCAATTGTCAACTGTAGCCATATGACAACAGAGCCCCGACCAGCATGTCCCTACCTTCGGTGTTGCAAACTGACTCCTGACCACCTCCTCAAAATCAGAAAGGAGAGACACCAGGAACTGTGTGGGTTGCCCCCTGTTTCATCATCGAAACGGGAAGGGACAGGACCCTGACCAGCTGGCGTGTCAAGCCCCAGAGCCAAAGCGGCCCAGCCAATAATTTTCTGAAGGAGAGATAACTGCTGGTCATGCTCCTTGCAAGGCAACTGCTACCCCTCTGAGACGAACTCATCATCCTCCAGTGACCCAAGATCAAGAATGTCCATCTCCTCAGGGAGGAGGGGCTCCTATTCAACCTAGCCCAGGAGCAGGGAAGTTCCTATGTAACACAGTCTGCTCACCTCCCACTGATACTGTAATAGTGGAGGCGGAGGTGTGCCCTTACGGGTCCCTGTCCCCCACTACCGGACCCGCCCACCTAAGGTGCTTAGCTTGCTGCGGGCCCTGAGAAGGGGCTGGCTGACTTCTGCCAAATGAATGGCAACAGGCCTCCCTTTGCCTAGCAGACATAAAAGAAGCAGTTCACAAATGAAGCTGGATTATCACGAACAGCCACTGCATGCTCAATTCCCAAACATAACACACAGTAGTCATTCTTTACTGGCATATTACATTACACCTGCCGGCTTGCCATCGTCTCGCCCTCTTTTTTTTTCTTTTTCTTTTTTTCTTTTTTGTGGAGAGTGACGGAAATAGTTTCCCCGAGCCAACAGATGTAAGTGTGGCCACAGTATGGATTATTTTCTCTTGACAGCAGACATTGGGATGTGTTTTAATGAGGAAATGGGAAACCTCCACATGTGTGAACAGGAAAAATACAGCTACATCTCGCAATGGCTAACTGTGGAGGTAAGCTGCTCGCCGCCCCCTGACTCATTAGGGTTCGAACAGGCAACTAAACCCCCAAGGAATGTCGTAAGCTGCCCGGTCAGGTTTGAGCTAGCAATAACCTCCTAGCGAGACTCAGCAACCTGCCCCCCGACTAAGTCCGACTAAAGCAAGCTGCTATGCCTCAAGCGTGCGTAAACAGACAGCCACAATACACAGATATGGCACTCCTCTCAACTGTTTCACTCCTTATTGTCAAAAAGAAGAAACGGCATTTAGTTATCCTTCAGAGGGACCTGCACAGCCAGCGTTCCAACCTAAATAAAGGTAAGTCGACAAAATGCTAAACTCATCTCCCATTTTCTGTTTGCTCTCATGTCCACTCCGATAGGTGAAAAACAATGAATCAGTGGGTGCATGCACAAGGTGGGGCTTTTATAGCCTGGCGCATGCGGGCCACATAAAGTGGTGTATCTTAAAGACTGTTAATTTTCCACATTGATTGCCCCAGATGGGCATAATTCCCATAGTTATGAGATACTGGGTGGGAAGATAATCTCGATACGACAGAGAACAGTGATTTCACCGTCAGTTATGGTACAGGATAAAGTCAGCAACATAAATTACTTCCACATCACAGTAAGCGTCCCTGGTCTGATCTTACTAATGTATGTAATAAATGGTGTTCTGTTAAGTCGGGAATAACCAGTGAGTGTTAAGTCTTTGTAACGCGTCTATTTTCTGCAACTCCAGACACAGAACATGCCATGCACTTGAACGACAACCTACTTTCCGGCTGCCAACTCACAGTACTGACTGTCTTAAAATACACATCCCCGTCAGCACACAGTGGGTCTCATTCATGAAACGTGAGCAGAAGGAATTTGTGTGTAAACTGTTCACAGACGGAAATTTACGTGCATGTCCGCATTCATCAATATTTTAGTAGCTTCGATCTTTTCGTAGCTACTAACAAAATCTACTCTTGCTCCTGACCACTCGAAGTGTTTGTGTAAATTTAGTAAAGCACATAAATATTGCTTGTCACTATTGGAAATTACAATTTTAACTCGTATTGCGCTCTGTTATGTACACAATACACAGATGCCTTTGAAACACGTAATCTAAACATGACAAAATATTAAAAATATAACACATTTAGTTAAATTAGTTGGCAATTAGCTGATTTAAGATCCAGATTAGGTTCATAATTGTGAATTATCTATGTAAATCGACTCAATAGATTACACGTTCTTTCTACATGTTGAATGATGATAATAAAAATATCCGTAAGGACAGCCGGATCACAGCCTCTTCAGCCTCGGTGCCTTGGTTCAGCAGGGGCAGCAGGAGCAGCAGGTGGTGGAGCCACAAAGGAGCACGTGCCAGCTAAAAGAATTATTTGAGACAACACGTTTTTAGTTTTTTTGGTGTTTTTTTTGGTGGCTTTTTGATCATTTGGATGAATAAAACTGATTTGAAAAATGTTTAATTTACGTTGTATAAAACATAGCTTTAGGCTATTAAGATTCAAATAGGCTAATTTGAAGACAATGCATACAAAACTGCTGTAGGCTATATGTTATCCCATTTGTTAAAATAAATGTTAAATAGCTCTACGTTCTGACAGCCATCACTGATTTAGAGTTTATCCATTATGCACAAAACATCTCTGGTTTCCCGTTCCCACTTCATTCAAAACCAAACAAATGAATAAAGCTTTTGATAAAGCTTATAGTTAGGGCTGGCTCAGGCTTGCCCTGTACCAGCCCCTAGTTAGGCTGACTTAGGCCTAGTCTGCCGGAGGACCCCCCTATAATACACCGGGCACCTTCTCTCCTTCTCTCTCTCTCTCTCTCTCTCTCTCTCTCTCTCTCGTATTCTATTACTGCATCTTGCTAACTCAGCCATTCTGGATGTCACTAACTCGGCTTCTTCTCCGGAGCCTTTGTGCTCCACTGTCTCTGAGATTAACTCATATCGCAGCGGTGCCTGGACAGCGTGACGTGTGTGGTTGTGCTGCTGCCGTGGTCCTGCCAGATGCCTCCTGCTGCTGCTGCCATCATTAGTCATTAGTCATACTTCTACTGTTATTATACACATATGACTATTGTCACACTTGTATACTGCCAGATATTAATATATACTTTCAACATATTGTACCACAGTAGCCAGAACTATAACTATAATATTATTACTTTCAATAATGTTGTTGTAAGCTACTGTCATTACCTGCATCTCTCTCTCTCTCTCTCTCTCTCTCTTTCTGTCTCATTGTGTCATGTGGATTACTGTTAATTTGTTTTGCTGATCTGTTCTGTACGACATCTACTGCATGTCTGTCCGTCCTGGAAGAGGGATCCCTCCTCAGTTGCTCTTCCTGAGGTTTCTACCGTTTTTTTTTCCCCCATTAAAGGGTTTTTTTGGGGAGTTTTTAATTATCCGCTGGGAGGGTCTTAAGGACAGAGGGATATCGTATGCTGTAAAGCCCTGTGAGGCAAATTGTGATTTGTGATATTGGGCTTTATAAATAAAATTGAATTGAATTGAATCTTCTGTTTGTTTGGTGACTGCTGTATTTTTTGTGTGTGTGCTTATGCGTTTCTTTGCCTCCAGTTTCATATCAAACCATTTACGCTTCACCTCTGACGTGGTTCTTTGTACCACAGAGGCAACATTAACAGCATCTGTTACCTCCCTCCAGGCCTTCCCGTTGCCTGTCCCTGTCACACCACTACTAACTGAAGAAAATAAAATGTTTTTTCTTAAATCCACTTCACCCAAAATTATTTCAGTCTCCTCTTCGGAAAAATTCTTTTTTCTTTCTCTCTCTTTCTTTGCGCCATGACTGACAGGTCGACAGGATGCACCTACACCTCCTTATATGGTGGTCATTGGCTATTCATGGGCGGGGATTTATGCTAATTGCTGATTACTGGGAGCTCGCCGTCACTTTACAATGGATTGGCATTCATGATCATACACACGTGTTTACGATCAAATCTGAGTTTCCTGCAGCGTTCCTGAATCCGGAGTAGGTTTTTAGTAGAGTAGGCTTTTATGTGCAAATCTACACACAGATTTACTAACTTTTCATGAATGAGACCCAGTGTCCTTTCAAAATACACTTCCTTGGCAATGTATAGTCAGGATAACACATGGGGACCTTTCCAGTTGGCCACCGATGTTGTTAGTAGTTGATATTTGCTTTAATTTAGATTGTGACGTTAGGTGACCAAAATTCAATGTCAGGACGTCTAATGCCAAAGCCAATTTAACGAAGAATACTGACAATAGATAATGTTAATATTTTGTTGGTTTTAAGTTGTGCTGTTACATTACCAAATCCAGCATCTCCCAAATGTATCTAGCAACGTCATCTTGATGTAGAATAACAACATTTACTCATAGGGTATAGAGAACAAAAGCCATTGTCTGCAAAATGTCATAATGTTAAAGGCCACACAATGTAAAATTCTAATGTTAGACATTAAAAATATCATCAATCCTCAAGCTCCATTCCAACCCAAGAATCCAATGTCTTTCTGATGTTATATTGATGTCTGGTGTCAGCTGGGTTGCTACAGCAATCACCACACTATTTGATTACTTCCATATGTTTATCAAGTGTCTTTTTACCAGAAATTACCGGAAATCAATTTGTTGTTTTATACTGTACTCTCCACACAACCTGATAGTTACTGTAAGTGTTTTTGTGCACAAAACACACCAATGACTAATTAAGGGACGAAACCCTAAGGGACGATAGCCTTCAGCTATCAGGCTCCTCTCCTGTGGAATCATCTTCCGGTTACGGTCCGGGAGGCAGACACCGTCTCCACATTTGAGACTAGACCTAAGACTTTCCTCTTTGATAAAGCTTATAGTTAGGGCTGGCTCAGGCTTGCCCTGTACCAGCCCCTAGTTAGGCTGACTTAGGCCTAGTCTGCCGGAGGACCCCCCTATAATACACCAGGCACCTTCTCTTCTTCTTCTTCTTCTCTCTCTCTCTCTCTCTCTCTCTCTCTCTCTCTCGTATTCTATTACTGCATCTTGCTAACTCGGCCATTCTGGATGTCACTAATTCGGCTTCTTCTCCGGAGCCTTTGTGCTCCACTGTCTCTCAGATTAACTCACATCGTAGCGGTGCCTGGACAGCGTGACGTGTGTGGTTGTGCTGCTGCCGTGGTCCTGCCAGATGCCTCCTGCTGCTGCCATCATTAGTCATTAGTCATACTTCTACTGTTATTATACACATATGACTATTGTCACACATGTATACTGCCAGATATTAATATATACTTTCAACATATTGTACCGCAGTAGCCAGAACTATAACTATAATATTACTTTCATTAATGTTGTTGTAAGCTACTGTCATTACCTGCATCTCTCTCTCTCTCTCTCTCTCTCTGTCTCTCCCTCTGTCTCATTGTGTCATATGGATTACTGTTAATTTATTATGCTGATCTGTTCTGTACGACATCTATTGCACGTCTGTCCGTCCTGGAAGAGGGATCCCTCCTCAGTTGTTCTTCCTGAGGTTTCTACCGTTTTTTTTCCCTGTTAAAGGGGTTTTTTGGGGAGTTTTTCCTTATCCGTTGTGAGGGTCATAAGGACAGAGGGACGTCGTATGCTGTAAAGCCCTGTGAGGCAAACTGTGATTTGTGATATTGGGCTTTATAAATAAAATTGATTGATTGATTGATTGAACCCATTGCCCCTTACACCTTACTTTGCCCCAAAATTTCTGAGCCATTTAACCAGCAAAGTGGAGTTGGACACGCACTTCCGGCATGTACTTAAGATGATGCACTATAGACTGTTTAAATAGGGCTCAATATGTTTTTGTTTTTATTTATTTTTACATTAAAGCATGTAAACATGTTCTAATAAAAACTCAAAATACAAGTATGAACCTGAAAATATGCATAACATGTTACACTTATTACTATATATATTCTAACAAGGGATGAAATGAAAGTAGTCATCAATGTCAAAGATGTCAAAGAACGGACACGTGGGAGTCTGTCCATTCTTTATTTAATAGTCTGTTTTTACTGTTTGCTTTTCTGTCTTAAGATTTTTTTTCTTTTTGCTTGTTACTTGCATTGTGTCTTTTCAAAATACACTTCTGTTTTCATAGGAAATGTACAGTTTTTGCTTGTTACACACATACTGTCCTTTTCAAAATAACAGAACTTAAGTAAAAAACGTCCTTTTAAGGTTCACCTCCTTAGGTTTAGGTAACAAAAGCACATGGTTAGATTTAGAAAAAAAACCATCATGGATGGTACTAATGTCATGTCACATCACGTGACATGCATCGTGTGACATATGTCACTACTGTAGCATGATACACATACTAGTGCACTACTTTCTTATTAAAATAACTACACTGACTTGGGGTGAAAGTCTGACCACCTGCCTCTGTGCATTGGCATCTGATGCCGAGATCACTGACTAGGCAGCAGTATTTGACAAGTTGAGAAGGAATGAATGTGAGCTGCTTATTTGCGTGTGTGTGTGTGTGTGTGTGTGTGTGTGTGTGTGTGTGTGTGTGTGTGTGTGTGTGTTAAAAGGACGAATTTTCATTATTATAGGTTCTGTATGTAATTCTGGAGAGAGATAGTTGATTGTTAAGTTTAATTCCCAGGGCATCAAATACCAGTGACCTTGTAATAGTTGGAACCGAACAACCAACACTAAGTGTCGGTATTCACAACCTGGTAATGAGACTCAACAATCAACTATCTGTCTCCAGAATTACATATTGCATCTTTAAGTAGTAGTGTGGAGTGGAAAAACCTGCACATTAGCCAGATAAAGTGACCTGCCATTTAGTTTCATTTCATAACTCAGCCTTACACTGTTAGCTGATTTCTTTTGCCCTATTTTGCCCTTACCAATCAGCTGTGACTGACTTGGTGACATCCCTCGATGACATTTTCAGTAGAAGCAGTGGTAGAGGTTGTTAGGAGCAGTTAAATAAGCGTTTGTTACATCTATCACAGAAATCTGTCAGTAAATTCGTCATTTTTCTTTTTTGTAAATTGATTTACAACAGCATGCATGGCTTTTTGTCATTTTGTTCGGAAGGATTCTGTCACAGGAAGATGATGTCCCCATTTTTAATCCTGCCTACAAAACGGTCAGTGAGCACCAAACACCAAACATCTTTGAATCATTGAAAAAAATCTGAGATGTTGGCAGTGATTTAAAGTTCTGGAGCTAGGGTACTAACATCCTGTTATGTAATGAACTTCTTTAAGCGTAAAGACATAAATTGGAGGTGTTCAGATTTCTACATTTGAGACGATAAAGAAGCACATTAAAAGAAAATAACAGCAGTTGTGAGGTTGAGTTCAGTTCATCAGCACGTTCATCAAGCCCTCTCTGATGATATGTGTGATGTACACTACCCACGTGCAGCACACAGCCTGCCTCCATATCTATCACTCATTAACATTCCCTTTACCTCTCCTCCCTGATATTGATTTGACTCCAGAAATTAGCAGCCTTTTTTTTCTTCCACCCACACTCTCCCTTTCTTGCCTTCCATTATCATGGCGCTAACTCGATGCTGCCTCTTTCTCTGTGTTTTATTTTTTTATTTTTTTTTTTTTTTTCCCAGCGCTCACCCGCTGTCTCTGTGGGTTAATGCAGGAACATTGGTATTCTTGTGCTGAACACAGGACAGAAGATGGGATGTGTAGCAGGTCAAGTCTGCCTCGCTTTCATCCTGGTGCCTTTGAATAGATAAAGAGACTAATTGCATTTGCATAATCACACTAAGACAAAGTCACACACGCACACACAGGACTTTGAGCACACACACTTCCCAAGAAAGGTGAGTATGCACCCTCACAGATGAAGATCCAAGACAGAAGTGTTGAGTTACACTCTTCATGAACAAAAACGTTTAACTACACACAGTCCACTGCCAACTGACAGTGATAAGTCACTTCACTAAGAACTACACTGATCAGCCAAAACATTAAAACCACTGGCTGGTGAAGTGAATCACATTGATCAAGTCATGACAATGCAGTGTTCTACTGGGAAACCTTGGGTCCTGGCACTCGTGGATGCCACTTGACACGCTTCACCCAAATACCATTGCAGACCAAGTACCAACAGGGAGGACTGTTGGAGTATTTATTGACGATGATTTTTGGGTGGGTGGAGTTGTTAAGTGGCATCCACATGACTAAAAGAACCTAAAGTTTTCCAGCACAACACTGCATTTTAACAAATTGTTCAAGTTTATTCACCTCAGTAGCCAGTGGTTTCAATGTTTTGGCTGATTGCTGTATTTCTTGCTTCCATGTGGTCAATTTTTTGTTCAGTCCAACACTGCATAGATAAACAATGTATGGCAGTAGCCAGAGGTGTGGACTCGAGTCACATGACTTGGACTCGAGTCAGACTCGAGTCATGAATTTTATGACTTTAGACTCGACTTGACAGAATGTAAAGAGACTTGCAACTCGACTTGGACTTTAACATCAATGACTCGTGACTTTACTTGGACTTGAGCCTTTTGACTTGACAAGACTTGTTACTTTCTCCAAAACCCAAAGATAGTATTAGTTATTAAGGAACGCTCTGTATCTTTCATTGTGTACATGTGTGCGTCTGTGCGTATATGTGCTGTCAGCACAACATCCAATCAAATTAGAGCCACATTGTTTTGATCCGACAGCATCCATCCAATCAAATTGCAGCACAACCAATGAAGAAGAACTGTCTCTGCCAGTTAGAAAAAATGATACCAAAGATAGTTTCGTTTGGGTGTAAAAACTACGGGGTGGTCAACAAAAAACGAATTGCAGTATGCAAAACATGCAGGTCGAAGATTACAGACGGAGACGCAACAACTTCCAACTTCATTTGACATTTGAAGTTGCACAAAGAACGGTAAGTTCTGAATGAAAGCTAATGTTTATTGGCTAAGTAACTTTTCTTTACTGTGTAGTTAGCTAAATCAATGAGGCTGTAAACTCACTGTTAATGTTACATTGCAAACACGGTAAGCAGGGTTGTATGAGGTTCTTATACATAACGTTAGTCAATGTATCACACACAGTAGACGGCGGTCAGCAGCAACGCGTATTTTAGCCAACTACAAAAAGACAAACCTAATAAAATTAAGGTCAGTTTAAATGTACACTATATTAAGAATATGTGTACTGTTTTAGCTTGCTGTCAGACGGACTTTTCTGACAGGAAAACAAAGTTATACTGCTCATTGTTCTCACTCTCCAGCATAGGGCCCTGACAGATAAAAAGCACAACCCTGTTCATTGTTATGTTCATGTATTTGTTATGTTTCTCACATGTACACACACACGTACACATACACACACACACATACACACACACCAGATACACACACACACACACACACACACACACACACACACACACTATGAGATGAGGTAAGTACAGGACAGGACAGAAACTGCTGTGGAACTAGTTAAAATGCATTATACAACAGTTAGTTCTGGCCCTGCAATCTGATTGGTCGAGAGACAGTAAAAGTGATGATATTGGAGTACAACATCATGGTTATTTCACTGTGTATGTATCACTCCACCTCACAGCTGATTGCAATCAACAATCAAATCAAAGCTGACGGTTAGTGTCAGTTAGGTCAGCAGTTGCATTGTAGGCTAATTAATTCATCCACTGTCAAACAGCAGCAGCCTGCGGCCTCGTGCCTATGACCGAATCACAGCCGTGACGATATCACAGTACAACATCACGAGCTCGAGTGTGATATTGCTAAAATATGCCATGGAAATACAATGTTAGCACTTTTGTACAAATAATTACAGTTGCACTTGTTTTTTTTTCAAATGTGTTTATTCTTTAAAGGAGTGGTTTAAAATGAAGAATATTCTTGCAGAATATGAGTTAAATGTTAAAAATGACTGGTTAATAGTGCAATTAGGAAGTGCAGTGTCAGCACTATTTTTTTTCTTCAATTTCAATTGCATAAATGAATACAGATTTTAAAAGCATACATGATCTGTGTAAATATATTATTACTCTGTGGTTAAAAGGACTCGAAAGGACCCAAAACTCAAACTGCAGGACTTGGGAATTGACTTGAGACTTGTCAGTCTTGACTTTGGACTTGACTCGGGACTTGACTCGGGACTTGAGGGCAAAGACTTGAGACTTACTTGTGACTTGCAAAACAATGACTTGGTCCCACCTCTGGCAGTAGCATGTAAGTTTGCTGCTATGACAAAACACTGGAAATACCAAAATTTGACTACTGAGTGTTTTATGGAGCCTGGCTTACAAGCAATGCTTTCATTCACCCACATATGGACGGACGGGTGATTAGGCTAACTACATTTACAATCTTGTCTGTCACTGGGTGAGAAAAATATTTTCCTGTTTCAGTTAACACAACTTCCATAACTGAAGTGCAGTTCCTGAGAGTATGTCACCAGTGACCACTTCAAATTTAGTGTGGATGTGTGGAGCAGCTTTCCTGTCTTTAACCTTCGCCTGTTGGCACAGTACTCAAACAACATTCTTAAAGTAATTGTTGGAAATACATTTATTACCATACTTATTCAACAATATGTCAAAGTATTCCTTTAATGGCATTAGTTTGGGAAGATGTACTGCTTGTAATTGTTTGGCTTGTCAAGCTTTAAAGCACTCAACCTCTTTCTTAAAACCTCTTTCAGTAAATTTCTCCAAAGCCTTCAATTTCCTGTTTTTATATTTGACAAGGACAGGTTGAGGAAATGATAAAATGGTCAATGGACATGCACTTGTATAGCCACTTCCGACCACTCAAAGCACTTTTTCACTACCAGTCACATTTACCCATTCAGACACTGGTGGCCAGGGCTATGTTACAAGGTCCCACCTGCTACTCAGTTTTTAACACACTCACACACCAATGGAAGAGCCATCGCAAGCAATTTGGGTTCAGTATCTTGCTCAAGGATACTTTGACTCGGAAGAAGGAACCGGGGAACCACTGATCTTCTGATTAGTGAACAACCCGCTCTACCTCCTGAACCACAGTCATCCACAATGACTGACAATATGTTATTTGGTCAGTATGATCAGTCACCAGAGTAGAGGGGACATGTGTTTGCAAGCTCCATTAATACATTTTGGCACTTCCTGACCTTTTTTCCTGACTTTTTGCTAGTGTTAGGTATTACAGATTGTAACCAGCTAAATCTTCTCCTGGTTATAATTCTTCAAGCATTCATTGTTCAGGAGGTTTTTACCATGGGCCACATTATCTACAGTTGTCTCATCCTCTCCAAAACCAACAAACTTGGTGCTTAAAAGCTGTAAAAACACCAAGTAAAGCAGTTTCACATAGAAAAAAATGGTGTTTTAACAATATTTATGGTGGCTGATAACTCAGTGGTCTAAGCAAAAATGCAAATTGCCCTATCTAGAACTAGTGTTTATAGCTTCATATTTGTATTTTGGGTTTCTTCTCGAACATGTATGCATGCCTTAATGGTCAAGGAAATACTTTCTTTTCTTCATACTGGAACACCTGTACTCACCCTCTGTCCGCAACGCCTCATTTTAGTGTCTATCTATTTAAGCCCCCATCCCAAAAAAGCTCATTCTGCTCTAACTGGCCAGCATTCCTGGTCTTCTATATTTGTGATCTTGGCATTTCATCTTCATTCATCTTCTAACCGCTTCATCCTCTTGAGGGTCGCGGGGGGGCTGGAGCCTATCCCAGCTACATTGGGCGAGAGGCAGGGTACACCCTGGACAGGTCGCCAGACTATCGCAGGGCTGACACATAGAGACAAACAACCATTTATGCTCACATTCACACCTACGGACAATTTAGAGTTATCAGTTAACCTAGTCCCCAATCTGCATGTCTTTGGACTGTGGGAGGAAGCCGGAGTGCCTGGAGAGAACCCACGCTGACACGGGGAGAACATGCAAACTCCGCACAGAAGAGCTCCCATGCCCGGGATCAAACCGGCAACCCTCTTGCTGTGAGGTGAGAGTGCTAACCACCACACCACCGTGCCGCCGATCTTGGCATTTCGGCATTGTTATTGCAGCTGGGGGAATGAGTATAATGGCACTTTCTACTGTAAACATTCCCCAGTAAAAGCATCTAATCCAAAATCTTCACAACTGGACATGTTCCAGCAGGAATATGCTCCGAAACCAGGGAGTAAATAACAACATCGGCAATCAAAATAACATGTTTCCCCGACATTAGCATGTAGCTACATGTAGTGGTGTACTTGAAGCCAGGGAATTACTGCAATGGAGTATAGCATCACTTTCTACCATTAAAAATCACCAATAAAAGCTTCTAAACCAAAATCTTAACAACTGGACATGTTCCAGCCAGAATACGGCTCTGAAATCAGAGAAAGTAACAAAATGGGCAACCAAGATTACCTGTTTCCTTGACGTTAGCATGTAGTTAGATGTAGCAGTTCACTTGCAGCCAGGGACTTATTGTAGCTGATTATAGTGAAATATTCTCCTTTTAAAAATTACTCATAAAAGCTTCTAAACCAAATATGGATGTTCCAGCAGGAATATGATCAAAAATTGGGGAGAAATTAACATCAGCAACCAAGATTACATGTTTCCCTGATGTTAGCATGCAGCTACATGTAGCTGAGTACCTGCAGTTGCAGAATCACTGTAATGGATTATAGTGGCACTTTTTCTACATTATAAAGCTTGTAGACCAAACAATTGGACATGTTCCAGTTGGAATATGATCTGAAATCAAGGAGATATTAACAGCATTGTCAACAAAAGATTATATGTCTCCTTGATGTTAGCATGTAGTTACACATAGCAATGTACTTGCAGCTAGGGAATCATTGTAACAGAGTATTGCCGCACCTTCTCCCATTAAGAATCCAAATCTGGATATTTTCCGGAATTGGGGAAAAAATAACAAGATGGGCAACCAAGATAACATGATTCCCTGATGTTAGCAAGTAGCTTTATGTAGCAATGTAGGCTACATGATATAAAGTTTGGCAGTATTGTGCCTGTAGCAGATGACCATATTAAGAAATCTGACATGGGCTGATGTCAGGGTGGGAAAAAAATCCAAAAACTGTTGGAAACAGTATTCAGAACAGTCTGCAGCTTTTTGCTCACAGGAATTACTTTTACATAAATGTTGGCCCTGAGCACTGGAACATTATATATAAGACAGAAAATAAGGAAAAGCATCATAGGTCCCGTTTAATTCACTACTGTTTATCTCAAAAACTAATGGCTAGATTTGCATTCAATTTTATTTTAATATTCCTACTATTTGACCCCCTAACCTTTCCCAGAACCTTTCCCACAAGAAATCAAAAACATTTTTTAAATAAATGTAATTCTAGGCAGTGTTAGTCTTAGCAGTCAGGAGGTAAAGTAGCACTGATTGCTCCAGAAATGATTTAAATGTGCCCACAGACTGCTGGCATGTGTAGTTCAGTCTATATAAACACTGAGCATAGCCAGGCTTGTTTTCTCTTCCTAACCTCAATTCACTTCATCAACACACGTCACTCCTCTGAAATGTCAACATGCAACATACACAACTGTTGCCAAGGCTCACACACCATGTGTGTATTTGGCTTTGCAGTCCAGCAGCCGAGCAGCCATTCAGAATCCCACTCTGAACGAATAATGGTCACATTTTCTGCTCTATGTTTTGTTCTGCCGAATTCTATTTTAGGATTTTCTGCTCTGTTTTCTCTGCCCGGCCTGCACTCAGGCTCAGTACAGAGATGTGCAGCAGGAATGTTAAGCAAAAAACACAGCAAACTCCTCATTTAATTATTCAGTCATTCTTCATGAAAGGTCAGTGGAAATTAATTGGGGAGCAGCGCGTGTTGGATTAATTTAAATGTACTTCTTTGTGTAGCCTAACAACTTTGTTCAGTGACCAGTCAAGGTTTTAGCCTGCAAGGCCTGTTATTAAAGCTGCATTTGATGAAAGGCGTGTGCAGGAAAAAAGCTCAGCTGTCATGTCATTAATATTAGTGGACTGACATTTGTTCTTGTTTTATCAAATGGATGGACAGCTACTAGTTTGTGGATATGCAAGGTCTCCACAAAATATAGGTTTGTCTAGAACAATCTAACAAACAATCAGAGGATGTAAATGCTGGAACATTTCAACAGATTTGTCTGTTAGCTGTACATAACACCATCATAAAATGATAAAGATATAAGTCGTCCACCATCCACTTTAATTCTATCCAGCTATTTGGTGAACAAGAACACATGCTTAGCCAATTCACAAACACACTTTTGTCTGAAATATACAGAAATATGTGAATATGGCCTTCTCTTAATGTGAATGCAGGGAATCTAACCAAGTATGGGGGCAGTGACATCAGTCAAAGTCCTGATTCTGACTGAATGAAAGCAAGATGTTACAATGAATACACATGTTGAGGAAAAAGCTCGCCTGACCCGCATATGTACTTATTTATCATACACCTCCAAAGCTTACTGATTAAGATGCCATACGGAATTTGTTTATTCTGTGCACATTGAAGTTAGAAATACAGTCCATGGTTTAAGGCTTTAAGGTGTAATTAAGTTAAGTGTAGTTAAGGTGAGGGCTATTTCTTCTGATGGCCTTGGCCTTGAGGGTCAAAACAAAATGACATTTTAGAAAACATAACAAAATATCAGAAAAAAAGCAAGTTGTTACAACAAATTAATAAATAATTAAAGAAAGAAAGAAAGAAAGAAAGAAAGAAAGAACGTTTCACAAAGCACATTTTTCTAAATGTGTTTTCTGAAATGTTGTGTTTTGCCAAGTGTTGTTTTTTCTGAAATGTAGTGCTTTGTTAAGTTTTATGTTTTGTGAAATACTGTGTTTTATTAAATGTTGTGCTTTCTGTAATGTAGTGTTCTGTAAAATGCATTTTTTGATGTTTGTAAACTGTCATGTTTTGTGAAATGTTGTTTTCTGAAAAACTGTTTTGTGAAATGTTGCAGCATTTTGTGAAATGCCATGTTTTGTAAATTACTGTGTTTTGTAAAATGTCATGCTTTGTGATGTGATTTGTGAAATGTCTTATTTTGTGAAATTTTATGTTTTCTGAAATGTAATGTTTTGTGAATTATGTTTTTGAAATAATGTGTTTTGTGAGATGTATTTTGCAAAATGTTGTGTTTTGTGAAATGTGATGTTTCGTGAAATACTGTGTTTTATGAAATGTTGTTTTCTGTAATGTAGTGTTTTGTGAAATTTCAGCTAGGGGTGCACGATAACTATCGGGACGATAACAGGAAATTATTACGTCATTCCGATAAGTCCGATATCATGACAAATAGCCCCGATAACATAATGAGACCTGAATGGCCTGCAGTGAATGCTGCGTTCAAGTGATGTCGGCATAATCAGAAAAACTCTTTCTGACTGGGAAAATTCAAGAATACCCCATCATGTCGGAAAACAACTGTTAACTTGGTCATAATTTCACACAGATGTGCACACTCTCTCTCTTTCACACACACACACACACACACACACACAGATGCGCACACTCTCTCTCACACTTTGCACGATATACTGGTACCAATGGTAGACCGCAGCACTAAAGCTCCACAGTACATATCAGTGTTTCCGCTACATTCATTTAGCAGCGGCGTGTCGCCGGTGCTAAATTTTTGCCGCCGCTGCTGCTCTTTCAAAACATTTTTGCAAATGCACCACCACTCTGAGACATCTGTGCACTTGCACAGCGCAGCAGCCAGTATAGTGAGGAGAACAGCGGTGAGGGGAGGGGGGAGTGGGGGAAGGCTCCTTAGGGATGCACCGAATATATTTGGCCGAATATTGCAAAAAAACACATTATACAGTACAGTATTCAGTGGAATAAGTGAAAAGCAAGGCCGAATAATAGCAGCATGTTTTGATAATGCAATCAAACAGTGTGCGGTGACGGACAGAGTAAAATGTCAGCAGTGTGGCGATAACAGTAACGGCGAATCCTGCCGGTTGTGGGTTGAACGGGGGTCACAGACACAGACAGGAATACGTATTCCTGTCAAATACGGTGGCGCATTATAACGGCTTACCGGCAAAGAAGTCCGGCTCCAGGTGAATAACTTGTTGTCATGACTGCCCAAAAGTACCTGAACAGCTGAGCCATGGCGGCACACAGTATGTGGCGTATCAGAGGAGAAACGTTAGGGACTGACGACAAGACAAGACAAGTCTAACTTGTTCAGTGCAATCATTTTCTATATATATTTATTTTTTTGAACTTCTGGAATGAACTATTTCAGTTTGTAATCCCGATGCATGTATTTGCATCAGTTCAAGGGGCCTTTATTTTTATATCAGTAAGTAATGCACCTTATTTAAATTGATGTTCATTTGAGATATCAAATAGTTTTTTGTTTGATATCTTTTTGAAAATGTTTGAGATGCTTGCCAATAGTTTTTCATTGGAAAAAATAAATATCTCTTCATTTAAAGAGTCTTGATGTCATGATCTTAGGTATATACATATATATATATATATATATATATATATAATGTATATGTGTGTGTGTGATCAGTTATCGGTATCGGCCTATAGGAGCTGAAAGTTATTGGTTATCGGTATCGGTTTAAAAGAAAAGTTATCGTGCATCCCCAATTTCAGCCTATGTGTAATGTAACTTTTTGTGATGTGTTTTGTGAAATGCCATGTAATGTGAAATACTGTGTTTTGTGATATACATAAATAGTTTTTTCATCCACCATGTACTGTGCACTATGTCAGCTCCACCTGATCTCAGAGAAATATTTGAAATGACCACAGCCTCTTAACACTGCATTTTAAGGATGGAGGCATGTAAAGTGTTAAATTATGTGCTATCACCATGGAAACAATGGAAATGGAAATGTAATATAAATACATCAATAAGCACCACATAACTACATCAGTTATAAAAAAGTGTGCAAGTATCTAACGTTAAAACTCAGTATGGACTTTTTTTCACACTGGTCATGGACAACAGCCTCCTGGGTAAAATCCACCACTCTCACCTCCTCCTTAGTTTTTTTGTACTATCCATAGTATTAAGTTGTCTAGGGATTTGTGAGTCCACCACAGCAAAGGATCCTAAGTGACTTTACATGGACATTGTTTCTGTGATGATGGCACATAATTTTTACACATTGCATGCCACCACCATGTAATGCTGTAGTAACATGCTGGTTTGGTTTGGTTTGGTTTTGGTCTCCATTTAGGTAATATACTACCAAACCTGACAACCTCACTGAGAAAACAAGACTTCAGGAAGACTTCAGATAGTCAACACACCTGTTGACTGTTCATGAGTGCAGTTTGATGAGTATGAAAATGATATGAATGATATGCCAAGGTGTTCACTGTTGCCACATCTTAAATGAACTGGACACCTATAAAAGATTTTGGAGCAACGTGTTAGACAGCTTTTCCTGTGTTGCCCTAATCTTTTACAGGGGCTCTATCACTGTGTGTACGCTCCAGTGCTTGTGTTAGCACTGATGGTGACCAGAGGGGTTCAAATGTCTGAGGCCAGACAGATAAAACCATTCATACATTGGCGTAGAAATGGTCTGGTGAGAATGTGCAGGCATAGTTCAGACCAGTGCATAGAGATTTTTAGAGAACCTCAGTGTGATATCATGAAGGGGAAATAAGACACGGTGCAGATCTAACATATATTCCTATATTATTTAAGGTTGTAAGCCATGTTTGCTAAGCCTGAATGGTTTTCACAGTCTGTAAATCTCCTAATAATTCAGTCAAAGCACTTTTTTACTTTAGTTAATTGCTTTTGTTTGCTCCATTTGATTAATGTTTTTATCTGGTCTGCGTTTGGTTTTCTCTACTGTTTCATTATCTTATTTCTGCGTGGTTATGGTCTTTTCATTTTATTCTTTTACTGGGAGAACCTTGTAAAGTCTGTTTCCATGTGAGTGCTATAAACTAAATCATTATTTCTGACATTTGCTGCTGATGATTGAGATATCACTGCAGATGATGTTTTACAGGTGCATGTGAGATGAATTAATGAGTCTGCGGTGCTATAAATAGCCACAGCAGTGTGTAATGATCGTGTGTGAGGATGGCTGCTCTGTGTCATTGGAGGATCTTAGCTGAAACTGTACTTAACCATTTTATTAATTTATTTATTATAATTTATTTATTTTTTATTAATTTATCTCAAAAACAAACGCACATTGCTCTGAATGGCCACTTCTATGGTGGTACTGTCCCAAACTAGAGCACAAGCCAAAGTCTTTGTACAGAATGATATTATTTGAGCTTCCAAATATGGCAAAGGCAGGACCTGCCCTACTCTGCCTCTGATTGGCCAGCACTCATCGCCATCTTTGGTTGAGTCAGTCAGATTCAGGCATGAAGAGTGAGTCTGGTTAAAATTAGGGTAAATATATCAGAATAAGCCAATCAGAGGCAGAGGCAGACCAAATTACCAGCACCGCATGTACAATCCAAATTTTGGGAGATCCTTATTTATTGTTCATACAATTTTTGTTTTTATTTATGTATTTAGAAATAGGGACAATCTCATCTTACTATATAATGACGAAAACTCTGTCTGTGTGTGTCTGTTCCACGTTTTTCTCCTCACTGACTTGGTCAATCCATGTGAAATTTGGCACAGTGGTAGAGGGTCATGGGAGGATGCGAATGAAGCAATATTACATCAATTGGCCAAAGGGGGGTGCTATAGCAACTGATTGAAATTGCAAACTTTGAATGGGCATATCTCATGCCCCGTATGTCATAGAGACATGAAACTTTGCACAGAGATGCCTCTCCTCATGAGGAACAAATTTGCCTCAAGAACCCATAACTTCCGGTTATATAGATTTTCCACCATTTTGAATTTTTTGAAAAACACTTAAAATCGATCTTTTCTTAGGAAGTTTGACCGATCTGCATGAAACTCGGTGAACATAATCTAGGGACCAATATCTAAAGTTCCCTCTTGGCAAAAGTTGGAAAACTTACTAAAACTGAGCTTCTATAAGGCAATGAATATTGCAGAGGGCGTGGCTCATCACATAAAGGTGTATAACATCTCAAGGGTTTCACTGATCACCACACAACTTTGTAGGCATATGACCACACATAATCTGAGGGGACCCCTCCATTATTGACCCCATCAAACAAAATGGGGGCGCTAGAGAGCTAATTTCTTATCTAGGCCTAGCTGCCATATCGATTTTTACTAAACTTGGTAGATATGTAGAACAGGACGCCTCAAGGTGACTGGAGAAATTTAACTCTAATTGGCAACTGGGTGGCGCTATAACAACAGAAAAATGCTTCAAAATGGCTAAAATGTGACCGATCGCTGTGGCTCCCCCTGTGGCCCAATGTTGGGGGGTTTTTTTCTAATTTTTGGTATGACTAAGTCATGGTGTGGTATGCTGTACATAATCATGGAAACTGTCAGTGTGTCATTCTGTCAGTCAGTCGTTCTGTCTGTCCCACGTTTTTCTACTCACTGACGTGGTCAATCTATGTGAAACTGCACATAGGCACTGAGGACTGGCATAGGTAGAAGGTGACAAAGCTACCAATGGGTATGGACTAGTGCATGTTAATGAACAAATACATTAGTATATGTAAATACATCAGATTGTGGCCCACGGCTAATTTCCATCTGTTATCCCTATGGGCAGGTTGATGTTAAAAAAAATCTAAAGAACAGAAGCGACAAAAGACAAAGTTAAAATTCATAGCAACCACGTAGATACAATACAGAAGACACAAGAGGTGCAAAATGGAGTTTGAGTGGGGGACTGTATGTAATGCGTAAATGGAAGATGAGACTGCAGCAATGCAAAGTCCTGTTCATGACTCTTGTTATGCTGTATAGAAAGGAAGTTTATGTCAAACTTCCTTTGGCAATGAAAATGTGTGCTTCCTATGGTAGTAAAGCTCATTTGAATTAAAGGCAATGCACCTGCATAACACAACAGGGTGTTCTGTTTAAATTTTTGCTACATTTTGTCAGGGTTGAATGCAGCCCCAATGATGTCATCCTGCATCATAATGAACCATGTGCTTCTAGCCTGTTCTTATTCCTAAGTCATCAAATATGGAGCTTTGTCATGCCCCTCAGCGAGTGATATCAATGCCAAAGGCTTGGTGTGTTTATGAGATGTACCAGGCTTTCACCTAACTCCATGTACGTAAATCCATCCATGGCAACACTTGATGCTGAGAGGAACTGAAAAGGTGTATGAGTCAAACAAAACAAAACTTTCCATCAGAAGACTGCAGTCTGTGATCAATATGAAACCAAAAGTCAATGTTGTTTTTAGGTAATTTACACAACTACTGTTAACATTGTTTTAATGTAATATAGGCAATGCAGTTTACATATGATTGTCACACATTTATGTCTCTCACGTCACATATTTACATCACATTACGTCACTGTTAGATAACACTCATACTAATTTTAACACAAAACATTAAGTTTTTTCTAAACCGTACCGAGTTGTTTTGTTGCCTAGACCATTTCACAGTATTAACCACATGCTAAAATGTGTGTCAGCTGTGCGCCGCATAAAGAGCCATGTGCTTCTAACCCATTCACATGCTGTAATATCACATGCTGTAAGATGTGAGGGGGCATCTGTATTTGATGATATTTGATGAATTGAGAACGGGATGATGCTTCTGTTTGGAACAGCCCTTTGTCAGACAGATGGCCTTTAGGTCCAATGAGACATTTTTTGGACGATTGTCACTTCAGAATTATGAGCCCTCAAAACAATAGCATGGCACCAGGCTGGGGGTTTTATGTCACTTAAAGTTGAAGAAGAAGTGACAGGAAATGGGGCAGAGAAGACTACAAGGGTTCCCAAGCGGAAAGCAAATTGGAAACACTGGGATTACACATTAGGAGGCATTTCAACGTCATACACACCTAGGCCATAGAGGTGTCCTGTAAGAGAAAGCCTTTCTTTCAGTCCACAAAGCACATAAAATTGTACTTGAAGAAGAAAATAAGACAAACACAACCACAGGTTTTGTTTTATGTCAGGTTCAGGTCTCAACTTTGGTAGTACCAGTTGGATTTAGCCAGCTCAGGCTCTAACTGCACTGATTCATGTTTGGTACAGGCCTGTGCATAACTCTAGTCTGCACATGATTATAAATATGTTGCAGGGTGTGCATGCATATTCCTGCCATTGTGTGCACACACTTTTCCTTTTGAACAAATACAGTTTTATGCATATAAACTTTAACATGTTTAGACATTATGCCATTTAATATTCGAAAATTCTAACTCATCTTGTCCCCAACATATCATTCAAAGTTACATCACACTTCTGCAGTGTAAGTCTGCAGCAGCCATCTGTAGCACTTAGTACAGATGATGAAAGGTTGCAATTTGGACATTTTTAGTCATGTTCATATCCCGATGCAAACTAAAGGAAAAAAAGCTGGTAGTCTCGTATCATAGCAGGAAGAAAGAAAGCCGGGAGTGACACCAGTGGGAGGGCGTTCTTTGGAATACTTAACCGCTGTGTGAATCCTGAGCACAGCTTCTTCTCAATAAGAAGCATTCATGCACCCATTCAAAGGAAGCTCCACACTGAGCATTCTATAGCTCAGATGCTTTTAGTTCCATGTAGCTGCGCGGTAATTGCTTCAGTACTGTGCAATTAGTCAAATGTATCTTTGCATCTCACTCCTATACCCAGCCATTATCACTTCCCATCCATTATCCTGTTCAGGTAGACTGTGCATGATAAACAGTATAGTTGTCAAACAATCCCACACCTCATCGATGGCTACCTAACTCTGGGAGATTGCCTCATAACAATAACATTACATTTTGTACTGGCAGGGGGAAAAAAATGTAACACCTTCCTTTCCTTCCTCCTCGTCCCCTCTTTCACTCTCTTTCTCCCAGTGAGCTCAGGTTGGGAGAGAGCTCTGATATTTTAAGCCTGTTAACCTATTAAATGATTGATTACCGCATTTAAGTCTGTTTCATTTTTAATCACCGCTCCAATGATGTATTTAATGGGCCTGGAGCTTGATGAAGATGCCTGTTAAATAAGGTGGGTGTTGGGAGGGAGGAGGGGGAAGTCCATAAGCAGTACTTCCTCCACCTTCTCCTCTTCATAATGTCTCAAATACAGTACATGATTTCAGTTATATATGTTTTATCAAGCTTTTTACCAATGGATCCAATAACCTGTCTTACTGTAAAACAATGGGCTCTAATTTCCCGGCGCAGCGCAGGGTGGCTCAGAGTGGCGAACCCCACACAGCGCTAGTTTCGAGCAGCGCAACCCGAGGCACGCTCAGTTTGGTAGTTTGGCAGACCAAGGTGCGCTGAGATGGGTGTGGCGGCGCAGCAGGGGGAGGTGTCGACAGATCCAGCGTGGCACAGTGACAGTTTCGTGCCAAAAGGCTTCACTGAAGTGCGCTAAAAGCTCGCCAGCTGAAACCACATCTACTGTCAGTGCAGGTGGAGTGCAGCCGGTGTAAGCCGAAGTTTGGATGACCGGCGAACAGTGTGAACACTTCACCAAAACCTCACAGGCAGGTTTCCAGAATGTCAGGCACATTAACGATGCAATAAATACCCACAAAACCACTATTCAATGCAACTATCTGCAATCAGCACATAAATGTATCTCTATATCGACTGTCCCGTCACATCTGATGTCAGATCAAAGGGGATTGGCACCGTTTGGCACGTTTGGCACGCGTAATGGAAACCCAACCTGATTTGATTAACACAGCTGCAAACTAATGAAGATGCCTGTTAAATAAGGTGGGTGTTGGGAGGGAGGAGGGGGAAGTCCATAAGCAGTACTTCCTCCACCTTCTCCTCTTCATAATGTCTCAAATACAGTACATGATTTCAGTTATATATGTTTTATCAAGCTTTTTACCAATGGATCCAATAACCTGTCTTACTGTAAAACAATGGGCTAATGGGTAAAACAACAACAATGGGTAAAACCCAACCTGATTTGATTAACACAGCTGCAAACTAATGTGTTCACATCCCTCTCAGCCAATCACAAACAGCCACAGCATCAGATAGGGAGTATATATTCAGCATCTGTCATCTTAGAAAAGTCAAAAGAAAAGAAACAGAGTGAGACTGCGAGAGAGAAAGAGAGAGCGCGCGCACGAGAGAAACGCAACATTGATTTACAATTGTGGTGACCTCCTCCCAGGCTACCTTTGCATCATCAGCCCATGGAGGTCTGCTCGCAGTTCCGTATATTCGGACACTGTGAGCTTGGACCTCCCGGACCAAAACATCAGTTTCCTCCTGGGAGAAGTTTGGCCGTCTGACGCTGCTGCTCTCTTCTGCCATGACGAATTGAGTAAACTCTCATTGGGCTTTGGCGCAGCGCATTTAAGGGCGAGGAGAGGGGCTCATTTGATTGGTGTGAGGTGTGTAAAATCCACTCCACGCCTTCTCTCCTCCCTCTTTCTGACTTGCGCCGGTAGGAGGGACGGAGGTGGGAAAGAGGAGTAACTGCGCGAGGCGCACGGTGTGCCAAACTTGCAAAATCTGCCTGGCCACACCCAGTTGGCGAAGCGCAGGTGTGCTGTGCCCCCGCCTCGCCCGGTCTGCGAAACTAGAGCCCTAAGTCACTCATATTGATGAATAAGAATGGCTTCTAATAGCCAGGTCCATTTTGGATCTGGTTCCAAGTCAGCAAAGGACTCAGAATTGTGGAGGTGTCTTGCATACAAACAAAAGTTATTGTAACATTCATTTATTGTGAGTGTTCTTGGGATCAAACAAAAGTGTTGAATGTCACAATGTCCGTCTCAGTTTTTAATTTATATATTTAGTTTTACTCAGTTTGCCCACTCAGTCCCTCTCTCCAGCTCTTGCTTTCAATTTTTCCCAGTGGCCACTCATGGTATTGCAGCAAATAAATAAATAAATAAATCACTGTGGCTTAAAACGCATTTCCCCCATAGACCACTACTGTAAAAAAGACGTCCGTAAAACTGTTGACAGGACACCTTGAACTGCAAATAAGGTCAATCGTGACTGTTTATTATGCATTAACCATGGGGGGTTTGCGTTTGTTAAACATTCTCCAAGCCCAGGAAGGTGATTTAAAAATCTGTAACAACATGACATTATAAAGTTTATGAGTTAAGTGGGAACTCGCAGGCGGGGGCACTGAGAGAAACACTAATGCCTATATTTAGTGGGTGGTATAATGCAGAAGTAACCGCAGAAGCTAGAATCTTTTCTTGGCATATTCACCAGGAGAGCAACTCTACTGGAATGAATAGGCTCCAGTATATAGTTATTATTATTATATTAGGCCTATATCTCATCCCATCTCACTTCCCTAAACTCGACATTACCATTCACCTGCTCACCTGTTTCCACTTTCCCTCATCAAGCCTGCAGTTAACCAGCCAACATATTTTCAGTCCCAACTCTTGGGAAACCGGGTTGTATGTTTCTGACCTGCTCACCTGTTGTGCCTCCTTTTGATTTGTTTGTTCCGACTGCTATCCTGTTACCAACCTGTACGCCTGCTTTTGATTTTTGCCTCAAGTAAGGCCTCATCCATAAGTACACAGGAGTTTTTGAAAATGGGGTTATTCCTCCCTCGTTCTCAAAATAAAAAAAATAAAATAAGAAAAATTGCCATCCACACAAGCACTGTTTCAAGAAAATCTCCATTCAAATGAAAATGCTAAATCCAAACCAACAGACCAAGCATTATGTTCTCAAAGTTGTCCCACTAACCAGAGGTTCTACCAGGATGGTACCGGCCAGCACATCTGTACTGACATCTCTGTTCCTCAATATAATGGAAGAGTAATTGTACGTTTATGTGTAAACATGTAAAAAGTCGAGTAACCAGTGTTAGAATCAGCTTCTTTTTTTTCGGCCACTTGTGTTACTGCACAAAATGTCACAACATCTGTGATGCCTGACAAAGGAGATAACAGCTAAAACCTTTGTTTTTAGTGTTAACAACTAGATAGGGAAAACAGAGTTTCTGGAAATCTTCACCCTGGAAAGAGTTGAATAAAAGGTACATTTCCAATTATCTAAAATGCAGTTTGCTTTTGGACTAAAGGCCAAAATGAATAGATAAAAACGTTTTAAAAAATACTTGTGTATGTGTGGATGAGGCCAATATCTTCCTTTATCGGACCTGCTTGTCTGGTGTCTATTTGTCTGCATTTGTGTCCTCCCTCATTTGCCACAATTCACTGGACATGACTTTGAAAGTGGCAGATTATGTTGGCTGTTGCTAATTAATGTTAATTCTATAACTATCCCTGACAATAAATACAGCTTTTGTCTTTTATCTCTCCATAAGCCAGTGTTCTCGACCAAAGATTATCCGAGAGAAAAACTACTCTGTTCACCTCTTTCTGCCTTCTCAATTCACAAAAACTCATTATATTTGCTTTCTGGTACACTGCCATATTTAGCATATAAAAGTTCCCACTTCTATTCTGTCCTCTCTACAAAGAATCTTTTTGGGTTTTTTTTCTCATTTTGTCTCTTCATCAGCAAATGTTGAAAACTATGCCTATGATCTGATGAACTAACAGGAGAATGATTTGTATTTGATTGGCAAATTCAATTCAGGATTAATCAGACGTGGAACTAAGTCAAGACGTACAAGTCCCCAATCCAACCCCAAGTCCTTTTGAGCCCTTAATGTGCACCTTACCAAATGCGATGCCATTTTAACAACAGAGTATTATTAAATTCAATTTTCGAAAACCCTGAATACTTAAATTTGTACTTATTTGTTAAAACAAGTTTGTTGGAAGTTGTTGCGCCTCTGTCTATAATTTTCCATCCGCATGTTTTGCGTACTACAATTCATTTTTTGTTGACCACTGCGCAATTTCTGTACAAGACAAAATTATCTTTGACATCATTTTCCCAGCTGGCACTCAGTAATTTAATGTTAGTTCTTCAAGGTTCTCTAATGCAACTTGACTGAATGCTGTGAGATTGGTTCAGACGAATCTGAGGAATAGAGTGTCGACTGACTGGGAATAAATACCATTAATGTTAATAAACTGATTTATGGCACATTTTGAAATACTTTTTCATCTTTGGGGTTGGCAGAAGATATACCTTAAAGTCAAAAGGCTCAAGTCCAAGTCACAATTCATTAGTGTTAAAGTCCAAGTAGCAAGTCATCAAATTTGTCATGCGACTTAGGTCCATACCACTGAGATAATACTTTATAATATGCTAATAAACCCCAGCTCTTGTGAAAACTGAGATTTTCACCCAACTGAACTGGTCCAACTGAACTTCTTTTTGTAGACTAACTTTTAGATTATACATCCAGCAACAAAGAGCAGACAGCCAAAATAGAGACCAGCTGATAAATGTAGCACAGTTGGCATGTTTGCCACAATACTTATATAGTGCAGTGTGTTTTTGGCTTATTCTGCTGTACCAAGTGGCCAAAACATAATAATACTGTTTTCTAGGACTGTGTCAAACATACAGCTGACTAATTCAAACTCATTGTTTTACTAATTGCTGAGAAAAGCCAAGACACACAGCTGCACAAACACCATTTATCTTCAATTATTATTATTCTTTAAGAATTCTAAAATACTTTTAGTGAAAGAGCAGTATTGTGCCAGTGTAATTTAGCAATGAATGCACTCAACATTAGACTCATTGGAATCATTTATTCACATTGCTGTGTCTTCAGTGTTTGAAGGTTGAACTAAATTGAATGTGACCACTGCAGAGCCTTTTAGGGATACGACTCACAAAGAATGAATAGAAGCAGAGGCTGACATTAGGAAACTCTACCCGGCTCTGTTCTCCTCACACATAAACACACGTAGGAGTGCACACATGCTTGCGGACACACAGAGTCCTTGGTGGATAAAAGGGGAGAGGAGAGCCTAATGGTGCATTGCAGGTGTGGTTTCAACAATCCATTTGTCAGAAGAGGCATTCAATTAATGCTGGGAGCCAGTGGGGCCGACATGACCGTCTGTGTGCATTTTCATGGACATTTGGTGGTGTGAGCTCACTTTCTTCAATAGTTTTATGCGTAAATAGTGTGTTTGTGCCTTTGCAAGGGCTGCAGCTCAGATAGGACATTCCCAATAAAATATCCAAGTTTTAAGTGAATTTCTGAAATGTCAAAATGTGAATCAGTGCCTGCCTCCATCAACTACATTTATGTTAAAATATTGTGACATCTTTGATCAAGTCTTGTACATCATACATCGTTTTCATTAGCTGCGATAGTGAGAGAGAGGGGTGACGTGTCAATAACTGCAATTGTATGAGAGAGCAAAGAACGATTCTCCAGGAAAGGATATGGGGGCATGTTCTGTTTAATTTCCACAGCATATATACCTGTTCTTAGTCAAGCTCTTAGCTTTTAGCAGCCAACCCCTTTTGGCTGCCATGGCTGCGACCCAGCCAAAGAAATGAAAAAAAAAAGCAATTACTTGAAAAAAGATTTTGTTCTATAAACTTCATAATAAAGATTACAATGTTTGAGGAGGTCACATCAAGGTACACCATTCAAGGGAAACGTAATGTACATACATGTATCTTTGTAAATGTGGTTATTCTGCACAAAATAAATCATTGGCAATGCCCACACTTTCAGCTTTACATGAAATTATCACTGAAATTGCACTTGTATGGCTTTGTCTAGACTCTATACTGTACGCTCTTGTATTCAGTATTTAAAAACTTTGAGATGTTTTTGAAGTACCAAACAACCTTCTCCTTCTGCTACTACTGCAATATTTGGAGAAGCTCCACAAGATATAAAAATTAGTCACCAGTCAAAAAATAAATAAATAAATAAATAAAAAATATGATAGCTTTTGAATCTCTGTTAGCTGGACAAGTTATGCCGCTTACATGGAAGGAAAAATTCCCTTCTCCCCTTGAGCTATCAATTATTGACCTTATACATAATGTGACATTGGAGAAAATGGAGAATGTGGTCAGAAAATGTATGCAATACGGCAACCTTTTTAACCTATGTCCAAAAAATGGACACCACTAATATTGCAGATTGCTTTGTCTCACTTACAATTTTTGTCACATTGAATTTATTTCTATGTTCTTGTAATTGTTTATGCAATTAATTCTGTTTGATTGCTAAATTTCAAAATAGGGATGGGGCTCTGCTGGAGCACAGACATGTGAGGCGGGACGGGGCATTTTGTATGACTTTGAATATTAATCAAAAGACCTTGAGCGGGGGAAAAAAAAAGCAATTGTAAAGCTTAATCATCATTGCCGTATAAATGACTTACATATGGTTCTACTGAGACCTTGGAGCCTAAACTGCGTATACAGGATCTCAAGGCTCAGTTTAGGGACTTTAGAATTGCATCTTTGCTCTTTGCAGATGATGTGGTCCTGTTGGCTTCATCAAATCGTGACCTCCAGCATGCACTGGGGCAGTTTGAAGCCAGAATGTGAAGAGGTGGGGATGAGAGTCAGCGCCTCCTGTTCTCTGCAAAAAAAAGAGTGGATTACCCCCTCTTGGTTGAGAGAGAGTTACTGCCCCAAGCAAAGGTGTCGAAGTATCTCTGGGTGTTGTTCATGAGTGAGGGTAAAATGAAGCATGAGGTGGATAGGCAGTTTGGGGTGGCATCAGCAGTGATGCAGGCACTGCACTGGACTGTCGTGAAGAGGTAGCTTAGCTAGAAGGCAAAGCTTTTGATTTACTTGTCCATCTACATCCCAACCCTCATCTTTGGTCATGAGCTTTGGTTAGTGACTGAAAGAATGATATCACAGAAACAAGCAAAATGTGTTTCCTTCATAGGGTGGCTGGGCTAAGACTTACAAATAAGCTCAGACACCCGGAGGGAGCTTGGAGTAGAGCCACTGCTCCTATGCATCAAAAGGGGCCAGTTAAGGTGTTTCGGGCATTTCATCAGGATGCTTCCTGGGTGCCTCCTGTTTTACCGGTACATCCAGCTGGCAGAAAGCCCAGGGGCAGACCCAGAAAATGTTGAGGGGATTATATATCTCAGCCTGCTGCTCCCGCAAGCCAGCCCCAGATAAGCTAATGAAAATGAATGGATGGATGGAGTACGGACATCGTCCTAAAAGTTTATCTGTAAATATACACTTTAGAACCTAAGATCATTTATTTCATCTTTAGTCTCTAGATCATGACTTTAGAGCAGAACTCCTTTTCCTTTTTAGATTTATACATGTATACTGTATAGCAATGCAAACCAATAAAACTACCTTTCATAATTGTGCAGACAACAAAATTTACATTTGTCCATCATCAAGGCTCCCATAGATTTTCTAGTGGATTGAGCGAATCAGTGACTGGATGAGCCTGGAGTTACTTAAACCAGTGGTTCTCAAACTGGAGGGGGTGGCATCGATGATCAGAGGAAAAACATAAAGTGAGACAATGTTGAATGAATATGGTCTATGCAGGGAAAATAAACAAATAAGATTTTACATTCAAGCTGACTTTATTTCACTAAAATTCAACATGGGTCTTTGTTACCACCCCAATTATTGTTAATGACTGACCAAAATTGTGGGGTTGAAGGGCATGAACTTTTTTCGGCTTCTGAGAATGTGCATGTCAGAAAGATTTGAGAACCCCTGCCTTGAACTAGGGTGGAAGTCAAAAGGGTCAGATTTTAATAAAGGACATATAAACTAGAAATGTCAAGGTCAGTGCAACAACATCAAGGTGTATTTATTTATTTTTCCAGTGGAATCAGTTTTCGTCAGCCTCGATCACTTGTTGTTCTTTTCAATATGCAGACTTTTCCACCTCAGCAAAGCTTGGGAAAAAAAAAACAAATAAATAAACCTTTTTTTTCCAATATTTCAGCCACATTCCTGGCATTTCTGTTTGGGTTTTTCTTGCACGTTTTCAATATGTGCATAAAAACAGGACAACTTAACAAATGCACCTCTGTCTGTCCCAATAATCGCTGAATTCTCTCTTTGTTTCCATCTCAGTAACATGCTCTCTTTCTGTGCATCCACCTTCCAAGTCCAGCTCAGTAAACAACTTTTATTGGCATGGGTATTTCCACCATAAACAACCTTCCCAGAAGCACTTGAAATTGAAATAGTAGATTGGAGAAAACACACATTCACCCAACTTCAGGATCCTTTTTTGGCAGAGAAAGAAACAGTGAGCGAGCAGGGAGGAGGACGGATGGAGGGAAAGTCTGCCGTGTATCTCCCTGTCCGATTCAGCTGAGAAGATTTTAATGAGCATCCAGTGAAAGCCTCCTTAACAAGAGGAGGGGGGTGAGACAATGAGAGAGGAAGGGAGGAAGGAGAGCAAGGATGGAAGCTTTAATGGTTTGGGAGGCATGTCAATTGAGATGCTGATGATGAGAGGGATTGGTCAAGCAGGGATGACATGATGGGGGGGATGAGAGGGAGAAGACAATTTCTAACTTCTCCCATTGCCTTCCACTCCTCCACTGATCTCTGCATCTTCTATGTACACACACACGACACATACAAGGTGGTTGATAGACCACCAAAACATCCTATTTAAGTAAATTACTCAGTTAATTACTCAGTTAGCAAAAGCAAGAAACAAGACTTAGTGTTAGTGATTTTATTCTCTATGTGTAAAAACTGGTGCAGAACTTCTCAAAATTCATTATTGTATTGATAAATAATTAAAACTATTAAGTTGCAAACTGAATTGTATGTTAAAAACTCAGAAAATAAAATCATGTTTAGGTTGGTATCAGGTAAGTTTACCTTCTCAATGCCCCCCTTTGTAAAAATTCAATTTGACAGCACTGCCTGACTGGCTAATGCTATGATTCTCTGTTGAAAGGGAACATTACTATTTTTGAAATTTAAAAAACAAGTTATTGGAGCACATAGGGATGAAGTCTGTGGTACAGATATGACAGCATTATAGCTGCTATAAAGTGTGATTATTCCAATGGCAGCCATATTGCGCACAGCTTGTGGTTACATGTCCGACTCATGTCAGAACTGCAGAGAGCTGGTTTGAGCTGGGGGACAGAGAAGGTGGGAAGAGGGAAAACCAGATCTTGATAATTGCGTAGAAACTCGCTCAAGAAAAATGAGCATCTACTGGTGTGCTTATTTGAAGGATCCTTGTGGACCAAAGGAGAAATCTCGATGCATAAATTGCAATCTGTCATGTTTATTGTTTGTTTAAAAGTAACATGCTCTCTAAACCCAAGGGAAGGAGTCATTCCTTGACCATCTGAAGTGCAATTATGAAGAGAAATGTGGGTGTTATCATGACAATAAGGAAATGCCACGTGAAACTTTACAACAACTGTCTAGCAACTGGCACTGATTATTTCAGTTCATGTTTGTGCCACAGCACAAAGTGCAACAGGTGGAACATATGGAACATAGTGGAACATATTTACTGTTTACTGTTCCACTGGGTGGTGACTGAAAAATATTCAATTATAACTGTTCAGTCTTATTTGTCTAGGTCACTGTGTAATGGCACTGCACTTTCATGCGACACTTCTCCAATCAGATGCTGCAGATATATCATTTAGTCCCGCTGCCTTCAGAGGGCTGCAGGGATTTAATGAACTTGAGGAAAGGGTTTACACACCGTATTGCACAGGGATTTAAAATCGCTAGTATCATCAAGCTATGATTTGATATAATTTTTCATCCCCATATGATTTCGATTCAATGCGATTCAGAGGCTTGTGATCCATATGAGACAATATCATATGCCCATTTGACACAATCGATTACAGAGGAAACTGACACCTTTCTTTTGTGTTTTGTGTTGAAAAACAATAAATAAATAATGTAAATAACTGTAACTGCTTAAATGCAGTAAAGTTTACTGTACATTTCAAGGCTTTCTAAAATAAATGATCTCATTTTAAGCCCAAACCATGAGTTTTCTCCTGAAAGAGTCAGTTTGACAATGTTACATGTTTCATTCATTTATTATCTGTAACCCTTTACCCTGGCACAGAGTGACGGGGGGGCTGGAGCCTATCCCAAATGACACTGGGTGAGAGGCTATGTACACCCTGGACAGGACTATCACAGGGCTGACAGATGGAGACAGTCAGACATTCATGCTCACATTCACACCTACAGGCAATTTAGAGTTACCAGTTAACCTGCATGTCGTTGGACTGTGGGAGGAAGCTGGAGTGCCCACAGAAAACCCATGCTGATACAGGGAGAACAGGCAAACCCTGGAACCCTAACGCCGGATTTCCACTGGATGCATGTCCGTTGCGAAACGGCAGCGCTGGTTATCTGCTGCGTGCTCCACCGTCCGTCAATACCCACCGGCTGTGTTTGCTGTGCGGAGCGGTGCAGCTCCGCCGGAAGACATCTCGGTGCACTGCCATGATTAATATCTCCTCATCCATGGTGTTCACGGGGTGAAATGACATCTGAAAACCTCTGACCTGTTGACTTCAGGCCTGCCTCTGCCCATTATGTAGTTTTCAAGGTGTAGTGCAGGCAAATGCAGTATATGTTTTATACTGTCATTGACTGCTGACTCCTCACTCCTCTTAACCGTCTGGTAGGGGCCGCAAGTTTTCCAGGAATCAGCTCAGCTAAAAACATCATGCTTTACCATCTGCTGGAAGCCACATTTTGGCCTTTGTTGTGGCTTTAAAACTGACATCCACAGAGAAGTTTGGTTTCATTCTGAACCAGAGCATCTGCAGAATAACTCCATACCCAATATGTTATGATGCACTGAAGTTAAACAAAATACAAGAAGGATGAATCCCCATCTTTGTCACCTTCACTGCCATCTTAACTGTAAGGGAGTCAGGAAGGACAATTTCACTAGGAGCAGCTGTACTGTGCTCTGGCTGCCTGGCTGTGAACCTGGTTTTGTTTCCTTTTTCTGCTTGGCGTAGTACCACACCAGGAGCATTTTAGAAGCGGAGTGTTTTGCCTGCCTGATTTTGTAGACTTTCAGATATTGCTGATTTGGTTATTTATCCTTGATGTTTGTGTTCTATCCTAAGTAAGTAAGTAAGTAGGCAGTTCAGTGGTTTCTTTTTTTCAATTTGGGCAAGTTAATTTAAATAGCACATTTCAGAATCAAAGGAATTTCAAGTCAATTAGTGTTTTAGTTGTTAGAAATACATTCATCCTCATATTTTAACTGTATTTCTGAAACCCATGTAGGAATTGTCTGAAGTGGCTGTGATCAGCTCGGGTGGCCATTCCATATAAGCATGCGGCCGCCTGGCACTTTTCTAGCTATAAAGTGATACTTCTATTCTCACATTCACCATGAATCTTGTGTATTTACGTCCTCTCCTTCACACTCCTGGAGAAAACAGAGTTTTGTAAGTTTGACTTTTGCAAAATTTTTGGCTTGTTCTGAATAAGTACAGCTGTGTGCCAATGGCATGATTTCCGCCTGCTCATCATCTGAACGCCCCGCGCTGCCTTCACCCGCTGGCTTCTTTGTCACCATCTATTCAAAGATGAGCTACGTTGTCCCGCCCCTTAACCGGCTCTCGCCTTTTCACCAACGTGTCCTGTTCTCCTCCCCTTCCTCCCTCTCTCCCTCTTCCTCCTCCACCCCCTCCTTCTTCTGCATCTCCGGTGTTCAGATGTACAGCCGGTGTACAACTCATGTCTCACGGATGACTAAACTCGCAGCAATCCTGACACCACACTCTGCTGAATGAATAGGGAAATATAGGGCAGTGGAGGAGTGGAGCATTCATCCAAGTGCTTTCACCCCCGTCGTTGCAGTGAGCGTATTCGCAGAGAGACGACTTTTTCTTCACCGAAAGTGCACTCTGCACTCGCAAAAAGAATGCTCATCAACTTTAGATGAATAACCACCGGTGAATGCGGTTGGGCTCACAGCGGGGGTAGAAGTGGGGTAAAGGAAGAAACAAAAAAGCCGAGGGTGGAAACACAACAAGGTGGTAGCAGGCAAAGCACTGGGGAGGCATATCTAGATGAAGTAAAGAAATTGGTGTATGGAGCTGCTACGCTTGCGGTCCGACTCCCTGCCTGGCGCTCGGCTTGGCTCTGAAGTGCTCGTTTGTTTCTCAACCTTATCATACCTCCGTTTCCCACCCCTGTGAACACACACAGACACAGAGCAAAGGTACACATGACAGATCCATAAAGAAGCTGGAGAAAAAAATAAATGTTTCTGTGAGAAAGCAAATACAACTTCTCTGAGTTTCCCCAGACTAGAGAGAGTCCGACAATAAGACCACAGTTTTCATGAGACCACTATGCTTTCAATTTATCCTCTGCAACACACACACAAACCCACACACAACAACCCAATGACCTCTCAACCTTAATCATACTGCACAATCCCAACACACACACAAACCCCAGCCCAACCAATCCCCCATGTAACGCACATACACAGCCTCAGGGGCCTCAAACCCAATTAGCCAGGAATGTGAGCTACATATGCGGTAATGGTGGCACTGTGTCACTGTCAGCCATGTGAGCGCTGGACAAACACACCAAACAGGTCAGCAGACCTGCAGGTCGTGAAAATACTCCAGACCACAAAGAGAAGGTGGGTTTGGCAGCCAAACTCACAACAGTGGAGGGAGTTGGGCAGTTAGTGTCTGGAGCTTGGATTCTGTTTTGTGCAATTCTGCTGTGACTGACTTTACACATGGAAGTAGCTTGAGGTAATTTTTCCATGAGGATCTCCCTCATTAGGACTCAGTCATGCAGAACATTGATTATGGTGGCTCAGACAGCATGCTAGTTCTTGTACCTTTGTTTTCTCCCAAACATTTTTCAAACCTTTCTTGTGTCAGGTTTTTTGGGGGACTGCCCATTGTTCTGTTGGCCCATAATTCTGAAGCCCCAGTAGCCTGAAAAATGCCCACTTTGGATGCAAAGCTCATTTGTACAACAGCCTGTTATCCTGAAAACAACCGCCCATCGCCCCAAAGGGATGTTTCTCTTACAGCACTCCCCCAACAGAGGCACATGGCTGATTATTATGCAGTACAATGTGGACTCTGATTGGCTGGTACTCTTGACTTAGTTGGCTGGGTTGGTTAAGTTTAGGCATAAGGAGTGAGATTGGTTAGGGTAAGGATATCAGGATAAGCCATTAGACGCACAGTAGGGTGGGTCATGCCTTTGCCATTGCATGAAGGTCTGATGACTAATTAGCCATGTGCTTCTGTTTGGGAGAGCGTGTAGCCTGTTTTCTGAGAAATGGCCCTTCGGAGCAATGTGCTTTTGTGTTCGGAATAATGGGGTGTCCAACAAATGGGCTTTCAGTCCAGTGGGATATTTTTTGGATTATAACGGCTTCAAAATTATGGGCCATTGAAGCAATGGCATGCCACCATGTCTTGATCCATGAGGTTTTTTTTAGTGATGTCAACTTGTTTCCACATTAACAAAAAAAAAAAAAAAAAAAAATCATCAACCAGAGCAACAAAATGGTAGCCTTCCTTCCAATTCATTGTTGATTTCCAGGGGGATTATCAATGAGCACAGACCAAACTGCCTCTCAATGCAATTAAATAGTCCTGCAACTAATGAGAACAACAAAACGTGACCTACAACCAATCAGAGTAACAAAATTTTGCCTACAACAACCAGAGCAATGAAACATGACCTACAACCAATCAGAACAACAAAACATGACCCACAACCAATCAAAGCAACAAAACATGACCTGCAACTAATCAGAGCAATGAGATTAGACCTACAGCCAATCAGAGGAGCAAAACATGTCCTACAAATGTACAGAGAAATAAAACGTGACCTACAACAGATTAGAGCAACAAAATGTGACCTACAGCATGAGCTACAAAATGTGGGATGTAGCACTGACTTACAAATTGAAGCTGGAGAGTTGCTTGGTCCATTTTCAAGCAGGACTGACATATCAGCCAGGTCATAAACTTTCTAAAATTACAGCTAAACAATACACCAAAATCTGTTTATGAAAACCATTTGATTTTCTTCTTACTTTGCTGTGTTCAGGACGGTCCTTGGCAGAGCTCGCAGCTGAGGTAAAGACTTTATAAAAAGTTTATGACCGCATGCCAGACTGTAAGCAGCACACATCCAAGAAGAAGCTATGAAAATTCTGGACACAGTGCAGAAAAATGCGAAGATAGTGAGACAAAACACTAAGCGCAGTGAATCTGGGATTTACCTTCAGTTTTGCTGGCAATGCTGTTAAAAAAACAGTAACCAAAGATTCTTACATAACATACCTTTGAGTGCAAAGTTGACTGTTCCTTAACAGCTACATTTAAAATCAGCTCCATTTACCAGTTACTTCGCAAATTAACATTTTAACAAACAGAACACATGGTCAGATTATATTGTAAATTACTAAATAAAGCATATTGTAAATTACCAAATAAAACTCCCCAGCGGTATGTATAGTAGTTAAAATAAACTTCATTTACCTCATTAAAATACTGCAAACATTTTAATGCATCGAGATTAATGATTCAGTAAACTAATGCATATAACAATGTAACAATTTCAAAGGAGCCACTGAATAATGAGTACATTTTTTGCTGTTAATATTTCTGTTGTTTTACTTGATCATGATGAATGCTTGTCATGTAGTTGATAGTACTGGTACTTTTACCTAAGGGTCTGGATCCTTTTCCACTACTGCTCATTACCAACAACTCTGTCAAGTTCACAGGCTTACCTCAGAGACAAAACGTTACCTGGAGAGGACAGCAAGAGTGTTTTCTCTCCTTTCTTTCCTTTCTGAGAGTGACTTGGCTGAGCAGTACGAAGCTCAGCAGCAAGTCATAACGGAGCATAAAGAAGCAGAGGGGATGGCATGCAACAAAAGAAGAGAGGCAGAGTTGAAATGACAAGCCCTGAGGATGTGCCTCAGCTCACTCCACCATGGAGAATAGCAGGGATTGGATTTATGTTGTAGTCGAGGCTTAGAGGCTCTGCTGGGGGCTGAGAGGAGCCAGTCTGCTTCTTAAACCTCACAAGGTAATTTTTATAATATTGTGGTCTGAATTAGAAATAATTTTCCCAAAAAAAGCTCTTTGAAGTCGGCTGTGTTGTTATGAGATGGGCTGCATTTCTCCTCTTGGTTTGTCCTGTAGGTTTTGAGCAGATATTACATGCATTTGTTGGATATTATACATGTAAGCCTTAGTTCAAAGGCACCATAGTAAGAGATGAACTGCTAAGGCTAATGCTCTCAAGTAGCAGAGCAACAGAAATCCCATTCACTATACATACAAGTTATCAAGTTATCAAGTTATTGAAGGGACACTCCATAGAAAATCTGTGTTTAACTTACGAGGTGAAATTGGAGAAATAAATCATTTTGTTCAGGTTAGTTGAAATGTTTGTAGCTAATTCGTATTCCCATCCATCCCAGTGAAAATGACACAAATTCAGAGCAATTGTTGAAACATTACAAACGAGTTTTAAAACTTAGTTGATGTTGAAACATCAAATTACATTATGACATGAAACAAACAGAAATTTTGTTTTAGTATCATGATTTTCACATGGTTTTCCATCATTTCAGTTTTGATTAGAGCTATTTTAATGACCTCATCTTGTTGCAAATTATTCTGAAGTGATTTGATGGCACCTAAATGGAGAATCAGCAGCACCAACTGTTAATCTGAACAACCAAGCCCACCCAATGCGTATGCAAATGCCTACTTAGGGCCCCCATGGCCACCAGAAGGCCCCCACGAGAGTTTGAAATGGTTTTTATTTGTTTGTTTGTTTGGTGATAGATTATGTCAACGGTAGCCATACAGAAGTGCAATACTATGTTAAAGCACTATCTAGCCAATATTACTGGTTTAATCAATTCCCGCTGCCTCCATCAGAGCTGGTGTCACGCATGTGTACCGTAATGGACGGCACAGTCAATCAGTGTTAGGTTAGAGTCCTCTTCTCTGTGTCGATGGAGGAAGCAGCAAAACAGTAATGTTGCACAAAAGGACAGGACTTTCTGTAGCAAAGAAAAGAGAAGCTCGGTCTAATCCCCAGGCTGTCAAATACGGATGCTTTGTCATGCCCCTCAGCGTGTGAACCCAAAGGCACTCTCTACTAACTATCCATCAGTCCATCCATTTTCATTCTCTTATTCAGGGCCAGGTCGCGGGGGCAGCAGGCCAAGTAAGGCCCAGCAACACTTTCCAGCTCTTTCTGGAGGACCCCAAGGCGTTCCCAGGCCAGATGAGATATGTAATCTGTCCAGCGTGTTCTCTTTCTACCCAAGGGCCCCTTACCAGTGGGATGTGCCCACAACAACTGTAACAGGAGGTGCCCGGAGGGCATCCTAATCAGATGCCCGAACCACCTCAACTGGCCCCTTTCGACGCGAAGGAGCAGCCCCTCTGCTCTGCACTCCCTCTGGATGTCTATACTCCTCACCCTATCTCTAAGGCTGAGCCCAGCCACCCCACTGAGGAAACTCAGGCCACTTTTATCTGCTATCTCATTCTTTCGGTCACTACCCAAAGCTCATGGCCATAGGTGAGGGTGTAGATGGACCAGTAAATTGAAAGCTTTGCCTTCCAGCTCACCTCTTTCTTCATCACAATGGTCCGACGCAGCGCCCTCATCACTGCACATGCAGCACTAAACCTTTCCTAACTAACTAAAATGTAAAAACCCATGCCCTGTTAAAACCGAAAGTCCCCCAACTTTGAAAGCGACTTTGCAAACACAGTGTGAAACAATGCACTGATCACGAAGAATATAGTGATGTTGCACATCAAATTAAACAGCAGAACCTGGGCTACAAGGCTGTAAAAACACAGCTCAAACAACAACCTAATAAACAACAACTAATCCAACTCCATACAGCACTGATGTCCGACCCACTCGCCAAAGCACTCTGTCCCAAAGCATCAGAGAGCTAGAGGCCAAAGAACAACAACAGAAATCGTTTCGCCGAGCTATAGTTGTAATATTTCTCTTGCCGTTGTTGTTTTTGCTGTGAAAAGCTCATTCTGCTGATAAATCACGCTACATTCCTGTTGACCAACATGTTGTCCTGCAATCAAATGAATCCGGGCGAAACATGACGGCCTTCAGGTTCCGGGGATAAGCATAACAATGACCACTCATGGCAGCTTACATCTCCCCCACAATGGCGTTCTGCTGACTCTGATTGGCTTACAGTGCTGTCAATGTCATTCTGGTGGGTATAGCGTCATTCTATTGGCTCTAACAAATCAAACGAGGTGTCAATCACTCAAATCGACCAAGCCGCGCGGAGATATGAGCCTCCAAAGCACAGAAGAGAACATCTGCTTCACATGTAGTAGGTGTGTATTGGTCAGTTTGGAGTGGGAGATAGATGAAAAAAACAAAACGGACAGTTGTATGTGTATACCCTAAACATCATTAGGGATTTACAGAAACAAAAAATGAAAGATATAGGATTGTACATGACAAAAATCACATGCAAACATGGAGCAATTTTGGAGAGCTCGTCTGAATTTTCTGTACTAAAACCTCTCTAATATTGTTCTGCTTCACTTTATCAGAATCAACCTTTGCGGAGTTAATGTTCACATACTGTACTATGATGTGATAGAGGTTTAGAGTTGCAGCTGCATCATTTTTTTTTAAGGCGAACCTAAAAATGTTTCATTTGTGCTGTGTGCAATCTTCATTTACTCTTCACATATAACACATATACTGATATTTACACATCTTAACAAATCTCACAAGTGTTCCCTTTACCATGACACCAAAAGTATTCAAATAGACCTTGGGGTTGCAGAGATATACTCATTTCATTATGGGTATGCAATTTTCCAGCAGAGGCCTATAAAATAGGCTTAGGGATAAAAAAAATTGTTTTAAACAATGGTTGGTCAGCATGACACAGTTGTTCCATGGGTGTCATAGAGGATAAATTCCACCGGCCTTGGTGACTGACTCTAATAAAGTCACGTAATTCCAGATAACTGAAGAAATCTATTCATCAATCTGTATTTCTGTTTAAACTGTTCAAAAGACAGATTCCTTCCTTATAGCAATGCTCAAGATGACTACTGCCCTTCTCACACCATAATCTGAAGTTACTGTTCTCAAAGATCTTTCGTAATAGTTAATTTCTCCATTAAGGGGTTTTAGGGAGAGGATTCCTTCTTGTTTAAGCAGTTCATACAGTTTATACTAAATCTGAACTGACTGGATGATTAAAGGGTTATCTGTTGCAGTTTTAATTGACTTTTTATCCCATTTATACAGCAAATCTGTTGATGTCTCCTCACTCTTCTATATTTGTTTCAGTGTTGAGCCATGAAGGGAGCAAACATCTGTGCCAAAAATCTGGATTAGGTAGCATAGTAATATATTTGAAAGTTAGGCAACTTAAGCTCTCCCTCATCATAATTTAGAGTTAAATTGTCCATGTTGACTCTTGGAGTCTCTTCAGTTCTCTTCAGTTTGTTGAGAGAAGAATAAAAAACATTGATGGGACTTGGTTTGGAAGTGACTTAAACATAGGAATCTAGGCAGGGTAATTAATTCTATGACATTGATTCTACGTGGAAGGTGAGTGGTAAATCTGTCCATTTTGTCAAATCCTCCCTTATCTTTTATAACAAGTTGGCTAGATTGAGTTTGTAAAGATTTTTAAGGTAAACCCATAGAGACCACAAAATGAACTCCTGTAATTTTAAATGATTCTGCAGATGGAAAAGGGAGCTTTCAGGGTTAGTTATACCCCCTTACCACCAAAAGTAAAATGTGTATGTGGGCTTTTAAACAGGTAAATGGTAGAGTGGAGCATGGGGGACAATGGAAACTTTATGGTGGTTACTTATTTTTATATATCTTATTCAGTCTTTCTTTCAAACTCGGTGCAGACGAATTTGTATCAATGTTTGAGTGCTGCTTGGGTGGTCATTGCATCTCAGTAAAAGGGCTAAAATAAGTGCATTTGCCTGGGTATTGTGTTCCTTTCAATTCAACACAATTGTATTTATAAAACCCAATATTACAAATCACACTTTGCCTCAGAAGGCTTTACAGCATACAGCATACAGCATCCCTCTGTTGTTTGGACCCTCACAGCGGATAAGGAAAAACACTCAAAATAAAACCCTATCATGGGGTAAAGAAATGGAAGAAACCTCAGGAAGAGCAACTGAGGAGGAACACGTCTTCCAGGACGTACAGGAGTGCAATAGATGTCGTACAGAACAGATCAACATAATACATTTGCAGCAATCCATATCACAAAATGATAGATAAAGAGAGACAGAGAGAGAAATTGAGACAGAGAGAGACCTAGAGAGACAGAGCCAATCAGATAAATAGCCATGTCTACTGCAGAGTCATTTCACCCGGATGTGAATGCTGATTAAAACCTTTCCCGATGCATGGAAAAGCCAGACGTTAATGGGTGTTAGCAGTTTTTTGTGCAGTAGAAAAGGGGCCTAGATATAGGATAATGTCATCAGCAAAATATGATATCTCATGCATATCAGGGCCAACCTCAAAGCCACCCCTGTTAAGGTTGCCTTTAATGGCCTCAGCAAATGATTCTATGGCGAGTACAAAAAGGGCCCACAGAGATGACAAGGATTGCTGATGAGTTTGCTACCTCTTAAGATTAAAAACTGCTGAAGGGTAAAAAGATGCCAGGTTGACCTTGGTCAACAGCACCACAGCTACCACAAATAATATTGATAACACACGTGTTAGATTAACAGTGGGTTTAGGAATGATCAAGAACTGACAATAGTAAATAGTATTGGTAGTGCCAAGGTAGTTGGATGCCTCCACTCAAATTCAGCTTAGGACTTCATTAAGGCTTCAGTGAGCTTACTACTCACTGCTAGTACAGTATGAGAGTGAATGTGAAACTGCTGGTGTTGATAAAGGCATGGATTGTTTAAAAGAGTTTATAAAGATTTTTGTGGTATGAAGAGAAGTTTATGGAATTCTGACCTCAACATTTGTCTTTCCTAATGTGATACATAATAACTCACCAGAGGAGAATTCCTAGTTGAAAGACTTGCTGCATGACGACTGACAGATAAATCGTGTTCAGGTTTAAAACACACACACACACACACACACACACACACACACACACACACACACAGAAACACATGCACACTCACACACCCTGGTGGCTGGCCTGTGTAAGCGGCTGGTGTCGAGGGGAGCAGATTACATATAATAGAGTCCTATGGGCAGCACAGCCTCCCTGTGATATAGTGGATGGGCCTGTCAGTTTGACAGACAGCTTATGGTACTGTGGCTGGATGGGTGCAGAGAGGAGGAAAGGTGGGGAAGGGAGGAGGCACAGGAAGAGAGTGATGGATGCCACCCCTCTCTGGGCCATAAGGAATGAGTGATCCCCACATATCTATCACCTGACGAGAGGGATGGGGGGATGGGAGGAGAGAGAGAGAGAGAAACACAGGCAGGCACATTCATCCCTGGCCGGTCCCCACCCGCCCAGCCAGTGGGGAGCTGAGGGGTAAATCTAGTGCGCCTTATTTTGCTGATTGCCCTTCTGACAAGATAAAGAGCTTGGTAGCCCCGGGGGACGTCCTGAGCTGTCCCTGGGCCAATCACAGAGCAGTCAGCAGGCGTAAATCTGGTGGAACACACATACACACATGCTAGCTGGCAGTGCTATTTTGATGGATTTATGTCAGCGTACAGACACACATCTCAACCCATGATGAAACACACTGCAAAAGAGCAGGAAACTTCTACTTTAAATGATCATGTAAAAATAACCAGGTTGTTTGAGGAACCATGGTTCTCTGAAGTCTATCAACTGTCAAACAATGAAAGAAGAGAGATAAATCATTAAACTCCAAAGAGCCCTTTATAGTTCAACTGAGCTAACAGACTCCCTGCTAAGCATCTAGATCGCATTAAACTCACTAAAACACACAATCTCCAAAACTTTGTTAGTCTTACAGAACTTACTCAGAAGAGAAAATACAAATCTGAAAAACCATCATCTTCTGAATATGACTTCATGAATGTCTCTTTACTTTGGCACGTTGAATCCCCAGTGTGATGCACATGAGTGAGTCCAGAACTGACATTTTATGTCCAGTCTATGTAAACTACTTAAAACCCTCTGAATGGCTTCTTTCACACCTAATGTGTTTGCTAAGGTTGAAATGAACTCCAGTGAGTTTGCTTGTTTGGTTTGTCTCGACTGGTGTGAAAGCTGTCAGTCAAACTCTGGTGTGGAACAAAGTATGTGAGGAGAACGGCCACATACTGAGACTAATAACTTTTTTTTCCCCTTCTGACACACTTAAAAACAAAAAGAAATGTAAAGACAGTTATATAAGCTGATGAATGCTGGAACTTGGTGAACATCAGTCGGGCACTGATGTTGCCAGGTGTGGCATAGCACCCCAGAAGAGACCTATACAAAAACCTGTGCTCCCTGACCATCCTGTATCTGGATATCCATGTTATGTTTGGGAGCACCTTAAAACAGGTATTTAAATATTTACATTAGAACAGATAACAACAGTAACATAGGCAATTTAATGGAACAGATTTTAGAACTAAAGAAAAAATATAAAAAGCATGACATATTTACCAGGAAGATATGCATGAATACATGGTATAAACTGCATGTATTATATGCTAGGGTTGAGCTGAATACTCTGATGAAACAAGTATCTGGTATGGACAGGGTTGGGAGGGTTACCTTAAAATGCATTTCACTACAGATTACTGAATACAAACCCTTACATTTCATTTGTAACATAATCCATTAGGTTAAGTGACTCACTGAAAATACTTACTTACTGGATTACTTTTGAAGTACTTCAAAATTGCCTTGCTGAGCTCATTTGTCCGAGTGTTTTATTTCCATGCCAAAAACACATTCTTAACAATGTCCTGGCTGTGCATCTCCTCTGCCATTGTTGTGTGGCAGGTGCATTGCACACACTTAGTGCTGTGTTGCTCGCAGCCAGTTAAAACATTCCAATACAAAAACAATGCAGTCAAACTTTCCCTTGTTTGTGCTGCATAGTTAGGACAGTGTTGGAGCCAAAAACAAACAAACAAACAAAACAACTTTAACTATATTCAAAATACCACAAATTTAATAGTGTAACAGAATCTGTTTATCCAAATTTTGTATTTTTTTAATATGTAACGTTACTTTTATTCCATTATGTCCCAAACCCTGGGTACAGATATGTACTGTTTACAAGTTTGATGGTGATGAAGGGATATCCTGATGAAGGGTGAGTTTGATCTATCTAGCTAGCTAGCTAGCTAGATAGCTATTAGGGCTGCTAGGTTGACACGAATCACATCCCAAAAAAAAATAAAATAAAATAACACTTTAAAATTGCGTTAATCGTGTGCTGCTATTTTTGCCGATGCCTCTCTTTGAGGCTGAAGATGGCTGAATTTTAAAGCTAAAGTGATGGTACTGGTATTATATTACACTAATAGACCCACCTAAGGAATCCAGGGGGGTAAATAATGCTGCAAATTTAGGCTAAAGTTTAGTGAGGGAAAAACAGCATGGCCATTTTCACAGAGGTCCTTTGACCTCTCACCTCAAGATATCTGAATGAAAAGGATTGTTGTGGGTACTCACGAGCAGAGTTGGGTATGGTACAGAGTACTTTGATTAGTTTTTGCAGTAACAAGTAACCTCACACGTTAGTTTGCTGTTTGCTGTTTGAGTAGTCAAATACTTCAGTATATTTTCAAACAAGACACAAGTTACTTCCGTTACTTTTAGAACGCTGGTCCTTCAGCTCCGAAACAGCAACGGCTGTCGTTTGGTTCTAATAACGGAGATAACGTTAAACCTGTCAGTCTGAAAGAAGCCACGGAGCTTGTGGCTCGCTACGTGGTCGGAGAAATGCTGCCGTAGTCTATGGTGGCATCTAAATAGGTGGAGGAGGACTCGCTGACAGACAGGTCAGACTCAGGACTTGCATTATGCCTGGTACACGCTACACGATGGTACTCACCAATTATCCCCAGTCGTCTTTCACGGCGTGTGTGATGTCATCACGTTATTCTGTCCTATTTTTATTATTTTGACTATTATTTGAGTCACTGTGTCTGTTCATGTGCCAGCCGACATGTTGTTGTAGTCACCTAAAAGCGTCAGCAGATGGCAGGAGCTACATTTGAAGCGCCATACGTAAACTGTCAAGCTACTGTATCTTCCACAGGAAGTTCTGACAAATGTTTCAGAATAAAAGTCTATTTAGAAAATGGAGGGGTTCTCTAGCCGAGGTTATAAGGGGCTTTTAATTTGAAACAAGTGTTGAGTTTGAAATGACGGTGCGATATGTTAACTTTACAAAGACAACGGAGCGGATAAAAAGTAAATATATAAACACACAGAGGGATTAATAAATAACGGAGGGTCTATAATGTAGTCTGTTTCAAATGAAGCTGGGAGCCTCTGCAGTTGTGGTGAGTAAAAGCCTCGCCGCTATTTGTTAATGTTATTACTTTATGTGCGACCATGAGGATGTACCATTGTTTGCTAGCTTGATGCTAATGACAGTAACGTTAACTCAGCGGGTTGACAAAGTGCCTCTGCTGTTTCACACCATCATTTCCCCCTTTTACTCTGTGTGGTAACATCCCTAGAGGAAATATTAAAAATGCTGGGGTGTTGTTGTCATACAGTTGTTTACGGCAGCAGATCGTTCTGTGTTTCTACTGGTCAAAGTGACGGCTGTGATGGGAGAACTGGATCTCAGTGAAGGGCAAGTGGTCCATAACTTTAATTTTGGAGACAACAAAATGTAGGCTTAGCGCCCTGTGGTCCATTGCCCCATAGGAAATGTAGAATACTCAAAAGTACTTTAAAAGTGCTTGAGTTACTTTTCTCAGGGAGTAATGTTGGAAGTACTTTTAAAGTAATTGAGTTACTTTACTCAGGGAGTAACGCAGTAAAGTAACTGGTTACTTTTTTAAAAAGTAACGCAGTAACGTTCTTTGATTACTTTTAAAGTAACCCTTACCCAACACTGGTCACGAGTCCTCCCTTTACATACATGTCCTTATGTTAGTCCCACAGAGTTTTGGGCACAAAGTACACACTATTTGCATGCAATGTTTATTACAGATTTATGACTAGAAAAACACAAACAGAACAGAACCCACAGTGCTGAGCAACATCAAGGTAATCTTCAGGTTTCCAGCTTTCAAGTGATATAATACCACTTCCATTCTCGGAACCCATTGGCTGTATTCGGCGTCTGACTTCCAGCAGACGGCGAATACAGCCTCTGGGGGCAGACCCCCAGTTTTTTGGCATTCTGGTTTGACTTGTGCGGAGGAGATGAATTTCCGTTTCCGACTTCCGTTTATATATAAGTAAATATGCTGAACCATTGCGATGGATTCAGAGTTTGCAGTGATGCCAATTATGTTCCACCTTGTTAGTTCACCGCACACAGTGTTTAACCTGGCAACAACTGCAGCCGGCTCAAACGTGATTGGTCAATATCACGCGGACTACAAACAGCCTACAACCGGAAACCAGGGCTCTTCCACTCTTCTTCCGAAGGCAAGATCTCCGGGGTTTACTTACAGACTCTACATTCACTTAATGCAGAGTCTGTATAGAGACTATACCACTTATATATAGCAGATGCTGTTGACCTGCTATACTCCCCTCAACAGAAGAAGACAAAAATAGATCTACAGTATCTGGGTTTCACAGATAAACTTATTAGAGTTATATATATATATATCTATATCTCTCTCTCTCTCCCTCTCTCTCTCTCTCTCTCTATATATATATATATACTGTATATATATATATATATATATATATATATATATATATAAATCTAATAAGTTTGTACTAGTTGCTCTGACATCTCTTTACAACAGTATATAATGTGTGCATGTGTGCAAAATAACTACGGACTGAAAACATTTCCCCAAAATGGATTAATAAAGTAGTTCTTCCTCTTCGTCTTTGACTACTTGAAATATTTTTTGATAGGGGAGGAGGGCTTAATAATAACTACCTAAATAATAATAAGAGTAAGATAAGAAAAATAAAAATAAGACTTCCCATGTGGGTGTCAAACGAAAAGCACACACAAAAAAGAGTCCCGCAAAATGAATACATATGCATTCAATTCATGAATTTTTATATTGACTTGTTGCATCAAGGGAATGAGGATATAAATTAATACTGCACAAAAATAATTCTTGTTCTATAATTTTGACCTTAACCCTCAGCTCGTCTTTGCAGATATGAGACTGGTTTGACGTTCAGCTCTGTGTGGCAGAGCAAGGCACCAGGGATCTGACTCCCATTCCATTTACAGTGAAGGTCAATAAGAACATGTCACCAAAACCTGACATCAAGAGTCGTAAAGGTCTGCTGATTCCAATAAAAAAGGAGCCTCAGACATTACTGGTCCCTTGGCCTTCAAGAAATGAGAGTCTGAAGCAATATTCTGACCTCAAGGGGACCATCCACAGTGAAACGATCCTGTCCATGTGCAAAGTACGCAAAATAGAATCTTCCAGTTATACTAATTTCAGTATCAATGGAAATGTTGAATCTAATTTCAAGACACCCATCCACTGCAGCTTGATTATCATCAGCTCCTTGTGTAAATGTGACAGCCTATTTGCCCCACATTGGTAAGTTATTAGCTATCTGCTAATCATTTGCTATTTGAGTAACTATTGATTGCTGTTGCTCAATAATCACCCTCAATAACTCCATGTGTGGAATGTATTGATTACTTTGGCATTTTCCACATTAATTAGCCTTTGTATGGATAATAATAGTTACCTGCTACATTTATTATTTACTTATTGTATACATTACTTCTTGATGCTTGCAATTATTTTTCCAAACTCAAGTTTAAGTGTTATCAAGTATAGACATGGCACAGTAGTGTAGTGCTACTGACAGATATTACTACTCACTACTACTACTGCATCCAAACAGCTGGTTAATACTTGGATGTGTGGGACTAGATAATTGTTACCACGGCAACAGCCTTGTTGTTTTTTAGCCAATTAAATCAAATCAAATCAACTTTATTTATATGGCACTTTTCATAAAACAGTAACACAAAGTGCCTCACAGAGGTTAAAAACAACAAAGATCCAAAACAGAAAACAAAAAGAAAAGAGAAAACCCAACCCTCCCACCCCACATAGAGATATGTAAATATACATATACGCACACACACACACACACACAGATACACACACACACACACACACACACACACGGCACCCCCATCGGGAGACCAGGAACAACTCTCAGTGTGGTAGGCCCCTGTGAGGAAACACTGGTGCTAATAGCTGAGGGACTAAAACAGTAAGATAGGATAAAAGGTATAAAAAGAACCAAATAAACAAAAAGCTATTTAGCTCATAAAATTGAGTTAGTAGCTAGGTAAGAATGATCTAAAACAGAGACATAAAATGCATCAAAAGTAAAACCTATAGGCTAACTAAAATAACAATAGATAAAGGTTAAATGAGATAAGAATGTAAAAAGAGGAAGGGTAAGAACATAAAAAATAAATAAAAAATAGATAATAAATGGATAAATCGGTTATAAGAGGAATTTAAAATAGATAAATAAAGAGATCAGTTAAAAGCCTGATTAAAAAGATGAGTCTTGAGCCTCTTTTTAAAAACATCAACAGTCTCTGCAGCTCTGAGGTTCTCCGGCAGGCCGTTCCATCGTCCTGTGGTGTTTCATCCCTTCATTAATACCAGAATTGTGGTATGAGCCTTGGTTTCATTCATTCAGATTTTAAAGCTGAAAGTTTTCTGTCTTTAAAACTTCACCAATCAATGTGTATGTGCTATGTGTATTGTGAGATGAGTTACTTGAGTGATGAACTCACAGCTGTGTAGCAGAAATGTTTCTGTCTCGACTGCACTCTGTTTTGGATTCTGGAGTGGTTATTATTCCAAATAAATTAGGTAATTAGTTTGTTTGTGTTATCAAGGAAGAATAACTAAGAAATACAGGTAAACGCTCAAATCAATATTTGAATTTAGGTAAGACATTCATTCTAATAGTATTGATTCTTCTCCCTAATCAGAGTGAGAGTAGGCTCTAAGCCTCTTAGGGGTTGTTAAAATAAGTGAGAAGATAACTTGATAAAGGTTTTAGCAATTATGAGTTACCCAAATGCCAAGAAAATGGGCTTTACAATTATAAAAATTGGCAACACCCTGGTGCAGTTATGAGCATTGTCACCTCACAGCAAGAGGGTTCTGGGTTCAGATCCACAGGCCAGGTTGGGCTGTCCTTCATGGAGTTCAAATGTTTTTCCTATCTTAACCCCCCAAAGTCCGAAGACATGCAGGTTTAGGATCCAGTGATTCCACTATAATATTACAGGCCAGGCTGCCAGGCCAATGGCAACCCCCACCAGGCCAAACACAAATGTTTTTTTTTTTTGTTTTTTGTTTTTTTGTCAGAGGCCAAAAATAAGACCAAATTTCCATTCCGATGTTTCCCTTATATTTATTATGCAGGGGAGCACCACATGCCATGAACTGTGGTGGTGTCTGCGGTTAGTTCAGATGTCTGCAGTAGGAGTAGGGCAGTCAAGTGTCTGTTATGTCAAGATAACATTGTAAGTAGGCTACCACTTACAAACAATCTCTACATTAAATGACATGCCAATGTACTGATGGATTCAGTGTTCTTTGCTGAGTTATCCATCTCGCCATCCATCCATTTCACTTGGCAACAGGCCAAGCAAAGCACCCCAGACATCCCTCTCCCCAGCAACGCTTTCCAGCTCCTCTTTGGGGACCCCAAGGCATTCCCAAGCAAGACGAGATATGTGATTCCTCCAGCGCATTGTGGGTCTGCCCTGGGGCCTCCTACCAATGTTTAGCTGAACTAGACCAGAGAATATTTGGTTAAAACAGATTGGTGATCCTGTAATGCCCTAAGTAGTTTTTATGTTAAAGGAAACTTTACTCCTGGCATTTGCTCCTGGTGTTCTTCACCACTGTTTTGAAACAAGGAAATAACGCGGTATCGGGCAAAGCAGCTTTAAAGTGACATATTTTATTCTTAATTAAGTGCTGTGCGGTAAATTCATGCCGATGTGAAGAGTGGTTCATTTGGATTTCAAAAAGTAACTGATAAATATTTGTAAAAGAGCGCAAACTGTTAAATATTTAAAGAAAACTTAAAATGTTCAATTTAGTTTCTTGAACTACTATTTTATTAGTTTACATTCACACATATGTAAATTGACTTACAACTCAAAACTCTATTGGGTGAACCCAAACCAAACTATACAAAAAAATCTAAATCTGCAAAGTTTTAAGAGTTTCTTGAGAATGTATTGAAGATAATCCCACTCCACCCTGTCCAATTGTTACAGTTTGAGGTCAATGTCACAACCCAGTGGCTCATTAGGTCATCACATACACATCAGCAATATGTTTCTTTGCCAAAACTGTCATTGAATGTGCAAGCCCCATAAGTAACTGTAGTGCATTATCACTATACTGTTATATAGTTCTTGTCAAATAAGGGGGCTATCAGACTATTCCTTTTCCTATCACCGAGTGCTGGTAGGGCTGGTTATTGCTTCTGCTGATTCTCCCCTCAGCTCCTCCTCTTCCATTCACCGTGGATTAGGGGAGAGAAAGCTCCGTGACATAAGCTAGGAAGGATATAATGCACGAAACAGTAGGCTAGGCACAGTCTCTGTGTGTGTGTGTGTGTGTGTGTGTGTGTGTGTGTGTGTGTGTGTGTGTGTGTGTGTGGGTGTGTGTGTATTTCAGAGGGGTATTGTGTGTGAGATCTTCTGCACCATACAATGGAAGCTTGGCACTAAGGCCCCTCAGTGTGATGGATAAAGAGGGAGATGGGGAAAGAGAGAGACAAATTGAAAGAGGAAGAGAAAAATGGTGAGAAATACAGTGGGAGAATATGAGATAATGACTGAAAGTAGGAAGAGATTTAACAGAGAGCACAAGAAACGGCCATCATTCTCACAGTTGAAACATTTATATTCTTTAGACATTGTCTTCGTCTTTCTTTGAACGTCTAATTGTGGACATTTCAGTTTGAGCTGTCGTGTCCTTGCCCTGGTGGGAAACTGGGAGCTAGTCAGTAAAACATGATTTTCAGCCCAGTTGCCAGAGGAACTGCTGGCATTGAATGCTACTGCAAACCAGTGATAAGTTACATTTGTATGTTTCATGTGTATCACATCAGCATTTCCAAAGAGACATAGTATATGAGCTGATTTCGTCATCAGGAGGTGGAGGGGATTGTGGATGGCATGACAACAAGACCACAACATGACAACAAATCCCCTTTCTCAGCGAGTCATTGCTGTGTTTCCAGCATAGACGGTAAAAATAATAATCTTAACTACTGTAACCTCATGCATTGGTTTGTGGACTTACCTTTTGAACTCTTAAGTTTGCCATTTCAGCAGTTGTTATCCTGGTTTTTCAGTGCCAGAAGTTACTACATTTGGGTGAGAGGCGGTACTGTGGATGACGAGATGTGAATCTCACTGAGAATCCGTGGATACTGTCGGCAGACCACCTGTCACTCAAAGCTGCCTTCCCTTGGATATGTATCCATTTAGGTCTTAGTAAAATATAATTAGGGGAGTTATGTAAAGATTCACCCCCTGCAAAGTCGGCATGAAAGGGGAAAATCAGCTATAGAGACCAAAAGAGTTTTTGTACCAGGCTGTATTTATTTCTGCTGTAAAGTTGGGCATTTTAACATGGCTGTCTATGGGGATTGATTGACTTCTGGAGCCAGCCTCAAGTGGTCATTCAAAGAACTTCAGTGGCTACATTTTTCAGCCCCGGAGGTTGCCACTTGGTTTTCAGCTGCTTTTTAGGCACCTAACATGGGTGTTATTTTAGGGATCTGTCACTGTTTTCCCAGTTGGGACTGTGCCCCCGGAACCAAGAAGCCAAACATCATCTTTTCCTAACCATAACCAGGTGGTATTTCTATCAGAAGAGACAGGTGAGTGAAGTCAAGATACTGGTTTATTACAGATTGAAGGTGTACAGATCAACAAATGATGTGATGAATGCAATTTGAAAGAAAGTCTTTGGACTCCAGAGGGAGATTCATAATTTAAGGGGTATCAGAACAGCAGCAAAATAAATACCCCATGAAGTCCAGACACAGTGGTGGTGGTTATGGATGATGACTCCGAGACCGATGGCTGATGAGGCTGATGAGGCTGATGAATCTGCAAAGGCTAGACGGTGATGCGGAGGTGGAGGGTGCACACACTGCAGCATGAAAAAACTACAAGCAGAAAAAGATCCATATTTAAAAAAGAAGTAGTAAGATGACAAGGTGTGTCACTGTGCTATTGGTTAACTGTGATCACATGACAGAAAAGCCAATGTCTCAATTCACAGCCTCTGACAATGGCAGCAAGAAATTATGAGTGATCATGCATTGGGGGAGTGAATGGCAGATGGTATGAGAAATCAGTTCTAGACATAAGCATGCAAATGTAGTCTTCCTGAGTGAACTTTCACTAGAGCTTCATTTGTGCCCAAACCTAACCATGACATTGTGGAAAGATAAAATTTCAACATATCTGCTACATTATAACATATAAATTTAATGTATCCGTGGTTTACAAAAAAGTACAATGCCAGCATTTATTCTGTGAGTAAGGTTGTGATGTTCCTGATGTTGGTTGAAAATACTGTGACATGTAAACCTTTCAAGAACATAAAATAGAGTCTTGCCTAAAGGTTAAAATTCCCTACATTCTTTATTATTATTTATGGATTGATGTACTTACATTTTGTATTTGCCTCCCCATAGAGTTGCGAAGCCGAGGATAGTACCCCTCCCCCCCCTTTTTTTTTTTGGAATAATATCCTCACTGTTTCTCAACATGAAAATTCTCCCAGGCGATGCAGACTGGTTAATGTTATGACCATTCTGAATTATTTCAACTTGTTTTTTAGAAAACCTTTTTTCCCTACCCCATTCCCATAGAGAAAAGGCCATTGTGAGAAATAAAACATATCACTGTGGTTGGTAAATTCAGTCAAAAGTAACCCAGTAAGTGAAAGTGAATTGACATGAACTGCTGATTGTAATATCTGACGCTGCAACTTATGATTTTTGTCATTATGAATTATTCAGACAACTATTTTCTCAATGACTGTAACAAATGAATGAGCTTATTATTCTTACATTTTGGAACTCTAAATTTGACCACTACTGTGCTAATGTAATAATGTAATTGAAATTAATGAACAGGCTGCAATTCTTGATGCAGCACTATTGTCAGTTTGATTACAGCATTCTATGTCCTACTAGGCGTATGTAACTACGCAACCAGACATTTGTTGACATTAGCTAGATGAGTGACCCTCAGTGAGTCCTAATGCACTCCTAACTTGCCTTACTACTCTCTACCAAAGAAATACTACACATATCAGCTCTATTTTGAGCCCCACATCATTAAACATCCTGTCCTCCTGTAGCCCTCTTCACATGGTGGAAAGCAGCTCCAGAGGTGCTGCTGGAGCTGACGCTGACATCTCAGTGTATCAGGTAAAGAGACGCTCCCTAATGTGATCAGTTTACCTGCCTTCTGTGAACAAAGACAGGCAAACAGGTAACAAGTTCCGCAGTGGATTCCCCTTTCAATTTCCATTTGGACTGGTGTGGTGCCTTATTATAGAATGCAAAATGGGCTGCGCCTTTTTTTCGAAGGCAGTCCCATAGAGGGTTCAGGGACGCTTTTGGAGATTTGCGGGGCTTACTTGGAAATCTTGAGACATTTATGCAAATCCGGGGCTGTTTGTTAGGTGTCGCGTTACTTCTGTCCCCGATTTGATCTCTGATTCTGGCCTACCGGTAATGTCTCTCTTTCCAAATTCATGTTGGTATATATGGCCCATTATTGAAGACTATTACCGCTGATCTATGAGGGGTAAAACATACTTTACATTTATGGTGGTTAAGTGTTTTTAAGCTGCATTTGCATTACACAGAAGGACCAGGGGCCTCATTTATAAAACCTGGCGTAGGATCCATACTAAAAGTTTACCTACGCTGAAAAGCTGAAAAGTGCGTAAGCAAAAAAAAAGTCGGATTTATAAAACCATGCCTACGCACACCTGCAAGCACTTTCCCTTTATAAATCACAGTCCAACCGGAAAGTTGCGCAGCAGGATTTGATTCATGTCCCTCCCTCTCCACACCCACAATTCACCATGTATGGTCATGCAAATTACCTCATGAATGTGTTTTGCATATAAATAGGCATGATGGATCCACGGCATTTCACGCTGAATCATGGCAGCAACCAGAAGAAAGAGGAACTTTTCTGAGACAGAGATCGAGGTGCTTGTGGATGAGGTGTCAGCGAGACGGGAAACTTTATTCGGCAGCCATTCAAGTGGCATTACCAACAAACGAAAAGCCACTGAATGGCACGCTGTGGCCACGGCAGTAAGCGCGGCTGGCACAGAGCACAGTGTCGCCGAAATGAATGAATCATGTGTTGAACCAGGCCACCGTGCCACTAAATTTGTCAACACCATTGAGGGGTCACAAATTATTTGTACATTTATGGTGTGCACATTTTTTCGGTTCACATATACAAATTCGTTCTCGCTGGGGGCTCTTATAGCAATGTGGGTGCAGTCAATTGCGCCGATTACATTAGGGAAACCGGACATTGCTGCAAATTGCCTTTTGCTGTTGGCCTGTTCAACAACAGTGTAGGGAAACCTGATGTAGCGACTGGTCATTTGGATTATCCCATCCAAAACAGCTGGCAGTGCAGCACTGAGGGATGGCTGTGATATCCCAGACCTATTCGCACAGGATTTATTATTAATTTCTATTTCCTGAATAGAACAGAAATCTATAAATTGAATTTATATCAATAGACAATAAAAGAAATAGGCATACCTGTCGGATAATTCCCTCTGGAACGAGCCCGTTGCTAGGAAACCCAACGCTGTCAGCACTTTAATGTGTGCCGGTATGGCGCGGTTCCGGTGGGTTGGTCGCTCTAAAATTGGACTCAATTCAGCAATCAGATCCAAGAGCAAGGCTCTAGGTAGTCTGAAACGGCTTATTAGCCAGTCATCATCATGAGCCAGGAAATCTTCCCGATCTCGGAATACCCTCTCCAGTCGGATCCGTCCATTGGCATGGTCTTCGAGAAGTGCAAGTGCATCCATTGTGCCTTATTGCGCACGGCTGCCACTGAATGGCTATTTATATGCGCTCTTTCCATTAACCAATCGTTCTCACCTTGTCACAATTGTCTCCAAAATGTGCTTAAGCAAGGTCTGTAGTTTGCTTAAAGTTACGCACATTCCTACGCTAGTCTTTTTTTTTTTATAAATCCCAATTCTTGCGTAAGAAGTTGCGTACGCACTTCCAAGCCCGGTTTTGTGCGTAAGCAAGCTTTATAAATGAGGCCCCAGATGATTTCACAATTGATTTTACGACTAACCCATTTTTCTCCAATGGCATTAGCTACTGGGTCCAAAGACAGCCAGACTTGCCCCTACTTTTATAGGGGTCCTGGGTGTAATCTATTGATGCCCCAAGTTCCAATGCATCTGTAGCAACCTTGTTACATTCTGCATATGCCCTTAGGAGATGGGGCCAAGCAACAATGGAGAACTGCGAGGCACTTGGAGCAGAAGCACCTTCATTGTGTGATGTTCAAGGAAAGTAAAACACTGATATTACCCCAACTGAACCCTCCCTCCAACTTGACATGCTCTAACTTTCAGTCAAGTGACAATTCAGTGCCACCAAGTGCCATATTCCAGTGACTGAAGGTAATTTCTTTTTTAAGTTTACCAATTTTTTCATGTTTATAATTTTCTTAATACACCTCAGTATATCTAAAAATATCTTTGGCACTATAAAAATGGTAAAACCTTTTAGCACAAGTACATTTTAAAAGGGGATGAATATTTTGTTGAGTTAAGCTGAGTTTCAGTGGCCTAGGTTGGTTATCCTGCTGAAAAGCTTTTGAAAGCACATTACAGCAATCACAGGACAGCTAAAGATGTCATCAGTCCAGAGTAAAAACACGTATTACATTTGTCATTACTGAAAATAAAATGTATTTTAACAGCCTATATCTTCACACAGTTGACATACTTTCTTTTACGTGTTTTAAGAAGACAAAACAGCCTCTTTTTTTGTGACAGTTGTGTGAAATAGCCAGAGGGTAATGCTTAATTGAGGGTGCAGAACAAAGAGGGGAAAGAAATAAAGACAGACAAAAAGAAAGAGATGGAGGATGTGAATAGAAAGGTAGAGAAATTAGAGAATGAGTGCAGAACAGATCAGGGAAACCCAGCAGTGAATAGAAGTGTATCTCTTTGATTTCTGCCCTCCTTTCTTTCTCAATAATGAGCACTTTTAATGGTTTCTCAGAATGTCAACTCCCAGTCTGCAACCAGCCATGCTGGGCTGTGTGTGGGTGGCAGAGACTGAAAGGATAGAAGGAGGGGGAGAGACTGGGGAAGAAGAGAGGGAGCATGGGGAGAGAAAAAGCAGAGGACGAGAGAAGCCTATGCACCGGCCCGGCACAGTTTTCTAATGGAAGTAATTATGCTTAATGCTGCTTCGCACTAACTAATCATCTTTAGCCAGGCTGAGCCAAGTTGGTCAGTGGTAAGCACAGGTGTGTGTGTGTGTGTGTGTGTGTGTGTGTGTGTGTGTGTGTGTGTGTGTGTGTGTGTGTAGTGTACTGCTTTGTGTATTTCCATGCATTGCTGAATGTGTGTGTGCACAAATGTGGGGATGAAACTATGCCCCCCTTAATATCAATGGGTCCTTGAAGTACCTTGGTGTCCACATCTGACCTGGGTGCTGCATACTGACTCAGTGGTGAGAAAGGCAAGGCAGAGACTGTATCACCTCAGACGCTTGAGGAAATTCTAGGTTTCCCCCTAATACTAAAGAATTCTATTCTTGCACCATCGAAAGTGTCTTGACAGGGAAAATCACTGTACTGTACGGAAAAAGCCCCTAAGAGGACCGGAAGAAACTGCAATGAGCGGTTTGTTCATCTGAACATACAATAGTTGCTGTTCTACCCTTCCTTAAGGAAGTTTCCTCTGGGCCCTGCAAAAATAAGGCATGGTTTCCAGCTTAAGTATAACAATAAATCTCCATGACTAAATAAGCAACAATAAAAGTTGAAGTTCAGAAATAACTTCTTCATTACGAGTATGAGACTTGAAAACTCAGTGATTCTGTTTCATCTGAACTGTGGTGTGTGTGGTTTCATCAGTTTTGATTGACAATGGTGGCAACATAAGCAAAAAAAACCACAAAAACTGTCAAGGGATTTGATTCAAATTGCTTATTCTGGAATTATTCCACCTAAACCAATGGAAAAAGCACATGACCAAATGAAAAATAATACCAATCCCTGTGAGAAATGGGCATGCTATTCTAATTTGGGTGAAAATCTATTTATCATAGTAAGCTGATTAGGAGAAAAAAAAAAAAAGTTTTTCCGGTCCTTTAACATTGGCATGTGTACAGTAACCAAAGGATGAAATTATGCGACTGAAATTAATTCAAAATCAGGTCCCCAAATGGTACCACGTACTGTATGTCTCTGTATGTTGGTTGGTATGAGTGTACGCTGTAAGTGAACCTGAACAAATTACTAACAAATAGAATAGTGAACCACTATGACAAAGAAATAATACTGATTGAGTACATGGCTTTATACGGTAAAACACATTTCATGAAGCCTGAAATGTTGCAGAAAAAAGGAAATGAGTTTTGGCTGGGTTGAAGTCAATACACTGACCTCCTGAATGTCAGAAAATACATCAGTCAGAATAAAGAATATATTATGTATGTATTGCTCCTTAGTGTCAGACAATGTTAGCCAAGTTTCACTCTTCAGATTCCAACAAAGAAATGCACATGTATTCAGATACAGATGGTGAACATGCAGACAACTGGAGCAATGCATTCTCTCATGTTAAGGAGGATATAACATGTTGAAAAGAAAAGATCAGAGGAAGTCAGTGGATGCTCAAGAGAGGATGAGGAGGCTTCAGAAACAGAGGCAGTAGGTTTAAGACGACCTCCTGGGGAGAACAGAGCTCTAGAAGCTTTATCTGTCCTTCAAGAGCTCTGTTTCTGGGTAGAACCTAGAATCAATGGTGAGTTTCACTATAACATAATGGCTGGAGTTGAAGAAGCACAGACCTTTGCTTTCAAATGTAATGTGCTCTAGCAATAAAAGTGGATATGGCAGGGGCTGCTCCATGTAAAAAGCAGACAGCTGCTACTTACTGTGTTGGATTATGTTCCAAAATGCTCAGATACAAGAATACTCACATACCTCTTATGCCTCACATTTGCATTCTCTCAATAGAGTATTTATTAGGTGATAGCCTTTGCAAGCACACCTGTCTTGAGCACTGACAGATACATAATGTTGTAAAACCAGTTCATTGGTCTTCCTGTACACCACTGCCATTCAGTGTAATTAATCCTAGACCAAACCAACCTTTGTGTCCAGCCCTAAGTTGCTGCCCAACTTCTGTCAGCTGCTGTATTTCACTTCACTTCTTTTTATGACTCATCATGCACTCACTCTCAGTCTCTTGTATTCAGCAGTGTATGTCTCAAGAGGAGGCTGTCTTAATTTTCTGTCGGAATTATTCCAAGCACGGGCAGCTAAAGTTCGTTCCGCCGCAAAACTATTGGTCTGCCTTGAAGAACTTTTTTTTTCATTGGGATTTACTCGGATGCTGCTAAACTTATCACTCCACACAGTGAGTTTTCATCTATCTGCACTTTACTCCACCTCCACCAGTTGTCAGATTCTTCACATCTTGCTTTTTATAAACTGTAAATGAAATCTCTTGGTGTGGAATTTGATTCATAGAGCAAAGCACTCAAAATTCCTGTGTGATGTCTATATGGGGTTCAGCAGTTTGATGATCCAATATCATATAAGCCTTCCATGATTTCAGTCTACTAACTCTTATGGATATGAAATCTTTCAACAGATATTCTTTTAAAGTTTTCCTTTGATAATGGATACCTACTATTTATTACTTCAGCACTAAGTAATAAACAAAATGCAAAACAAATTTTAGAGGTGACAAAATAGCACATGAACTTCCTTTCTACATCCTCCAACTCTGTCCACAAGTTCAGCTATATCACTTTCATACCCTGATTATACAAATTTAAATCTAGCTTCAAACAAGTTTGCCCTTCTCCTTAAGCTGTGTGAGACAAGAGGACAATCTGGAGAAAATGACCAGAAATCTCAGAGATTATGGTACATTTTGAAATGAATCAGAGGTACGCCCATCCATCCATCCATCCATTTTCATCCGCTTATCCAGGGCCGGGTCGCGGGGGCAGCGGGCCAAGCAAAGCACCCCAGACATCACTCTCCCCAGCAACACTTTCCAGCTCCAGGCCAGACGAGATATGTAGTCCCTGCAGTGTGTTCTGGGTCTGCCCCGGGGCCTCCTACCAGTGGGACGTGCGCAGAACACCTCCAGCGGGAGGCGCCCAGGAGGCATCCTGATCACCTCAACTGACCCCTTTCGACGCGAAGGAGCAGCGGCTCTACTCTGAGCTCCCTCCGGATGTCCGAGCTCCTCACCCTATCTCTAAGGCTGAGCCCACCCCACGGAGGAAACTCATTTCCACTGCTTGTATCCGCAGTCTCATTCTTTTGGTCACTACCCAGAGTTCATGACCATAGGTGAGGGTTGGGACGTAGATGGACCATTAAATTGAAAGCTTTGCTTTCTGGTTCAGCTCCCTCTTCACCACGACGGACCGGTACAGCGCCCGCATCACTGCAGAAGCTGCACCGACCCGCCGATCCATCTCAAGCTCCATTCTACTGTCACTCATGAACAAGACCCCAAGATACTTGAACTCCCTCGCTTGAGGCAGTAACTCTCCCCCAACTCGGAGAGGTCAATCCACCGGTTTCTGACAGAGGACCATGGCCTCAGACTTGGAAGTGCTGACTCTCATCCCAACTGCTTCACACTCGGCTGCAAAACACACCAGTGCATGCTGGAGGTCATGGTGTGATAGAGCCAGCAGAACCACATCATCTGCGAAAAGCAGAGATGCAATTCTGAGTTCCCCAAACCAGAAGTTGAAACATTTTCGAGAAAATAAGCAGGGAGCTTGATTGCGATGACACAGAGCTGTTTGAAAATAGGCAAATCTTTATCTTTAAAAAAAAAAAAAAAACAGAGAAAGATTTACTTCAGTATTTGTCTCGGTGTACCTTTCAATGAAGACCCATGAGGAAAGAAAACAGCATACCACCTTGCCTCCACCACTATGTTCATTTTCATTGCAGTGCATAAATAACCCATTCACCATGTTGATACTGGATGATTCTGAAACCCTGGATTATGCTTTAATGACTACATTTCTGCATATCTGAACAAAAACATTCAGGTATGGTTAAGTTTAGACAATTTAACCAATTGGTTTAAGGTAAGTGTTGTTATTATAATTATTAGATTTTAGATAGGACATGGTTTCCCACATGAAGATGTTTTTGTTTTTTTAGCAAATGACCATGGATCGTTTACATTTGGGTTGGGTTGGTGTGAAATTTTTTTCAAACCAGTTTGATAGTAAGCTACAAACTGAACCTTTTTTTAGGAGGCACCTTTTTTTTTACACCTTTTTTAGGAGGCAGTTTTGGTCCCCTGCACTTTTTGCCATCCAAAAACAATATTACTTGCTAATAAACTGAGGCACGTCGAGCACTAGGACCACACGGAAATCGGCCTCTTAAACTGAAGCCTGTTTCCCTTTAGAGAGCATGATCAGAACTCCAACAAGGCTCTCAAGTCTCACGCTTTGAGAGTGTGACACACGCATTTTAAACTTTTCACACTCTCACCCGTCACACCTGGTATTTCTCACACATAAAAAAACCCATTATGATAACGCTCACCAAGTTACACGCTATGGAGTGGAACATGTTGCAAGACGCTGTGGGTACTGTAGAGCTCAACAAGAGCTTGCCACGCTCCAGCCAATAAAAAGAAGACACAGCTACCCATCAGCCAATCAAAAAATAGCATACAGCTACCTGTCAGCCAATCAGAAAATAGCTTTGCTGTATCCGGGTAAGATACAGGTGATCTGACTGCAGCAAGAAGAAGGTGCACACACAAGACGGGAGTACCTTATCACATGTGTACAGTAAGTCATCTCATCATTTGATTTTGTAACCTACTGAATGAAATTACTTGGTGCACAAAAAGGAAAACAATGGGAGCTTATCTCAGGGAATATCAGCATTTATTTAACAGTTTGTCAAGACCGCATGTCAACTTTAGCCAACAGCATATGAACTAATCGGTTGTTGGTAGCTTAGTGGTTAGAGCAGATGCCCATATACAGAGCTTTTGTCGCAGCAGCCCGGGTAAGACTCCAGCCTGTGGCACCTTGCTGCATGTCACTCCCTCTGTCTCTCTCCCCCTTTCAGGCTGAACTGTTCTGTCAATTAAAGGCTAAAATGCCCCCCAAAATTAAAAAAAAAGAGTCCTTGCTAATTTCAGCAGCTATTTTAAACACAAATAGATGGTTGATGACTTCTTTGAAATTTGAATCCTTTATAAGCTATCATACCCAAGGCCTGCCACATCAGTGCAGTCAATTTAATTAAAATGGTTAAAACAAACTCAATCCAGCTGCTCGCTAACGTTAATGTTGAGCACTTCACATCAGATAACGTTAGCTAGCTATCTGACTTGCCATGAAACGTAGCTAGCTTATTTAGCCAACATTAGCTAGCTAGCTAAGGTGGAGCACTAACGTTACTTAGTAATATTATTAGCTAATGTAGCCTACTGTAGTTGACTCCCATTCAAGCCATCAGTGTTTTTGATACATTTCATGAAAGTAGACATGATGGTAGGTAGGTAGTAATTGTAGGTTGTTGTTTATTATTATGATAATGTTACATATACACAAACATAAACTTAAATAAATAAAACAAACATATATTTATTTAAGTTTATGTTTGTTAATAATTCCTGTTTATTTAACTATATATTTGTTAATACTATTGTTTAAATTTCTTATATTTTCACGTATCTTTCCTCTCTTGCAAGGAGCACCTGTAACATAAACAATTTCCCCTCGGGGATCAATAAAGTATTTCTGATTCTGATTCTGATTCTGATTAGGGTTCATCTTCCAAGCTTACAGCTATCAGGCAGCCAGTTGATTTTAGATAACTGCAAGGCAGTTAGTTAGAGGCACATATTTTGAACTTCATATTGCTTTGAGGTGTAGGGCAGATATTCATTAATTCAAGCTTTATTTTAACTCGAAATTACACTGAGGGACACCCCTTATTTACAGTATCGTCAAGTAATATCAGGGCACTGTTCAAGCAATAGGTGACCCCCCCCCAGGACTCTTGCCAGTTGTGCCCCCCCCACCTCTAAAATCAATGTTTCGTTCCTGCTGGCAATCTCCGCCCAGCCAGCTGCCATCTTATTTAGGTTTTGTCATTAAATTAGAAGGTATCATATAGATAATTGAAAAAGCCCAGTCCAGATGGGTGGCTGAAAGTCCTGATGGAGCTCGTGGCGTCCCACTGATCGGGAGCCCGGTCAGCACGAGCGGCAGCCACACACACATCCAGCAGCACCACACTCGCAGAAGCAGGAGAGCGAGCCAACAGCAGGAAGGAGGTTGACACACACGCAGCCGACAGGAAGCCCAGTCCGAGCCGGCGAAGCAGCAGCAACAGCGAAACAGCGAAGCAGCGGTAGACGCGGTAACAGAAGTAGCAGTAGTAGCAGCGGCAGCAACGGTAGCAGGAGCCGTGGCTAAAAGACCATAATTAAACAGCAATGCTCCTACTTAGCTTAGCGTCCGTGTGTTCTTGTGGCCAGCTGGGTAGAACCGGCGTCCGCCCAAAGAGGGAGAGGGGTGAAGAGAGTCACTGCGGCAGGGGAAGGCAGCCACCGCGTATTCCATGTGCAGCAGGCTATGCTCCGGTCGGCAGTGATAGACCACCCTGGATAATCGCCTCGACTGCAGGTGAGACGCCGGACCTAATAAAAAGGTTACGGTTTCAGATACATAACACACAGCCGAATGTAAATACAATGCTAAGGTGTGCATACCTGTGTTCTGCTGCGAGCGGCGAGTGCAACGACCTGGAAGTGGGCGGGGCGAAGAGGCAGGAAGCAAGAGGTCAGGAGGAGGGACACAGCCTTCCTTTATCCCCTTCGCCTGAACGGTGATAGGCTAATAGCCCAGAAAGGGCGTGGTGAAGCCGCGACTTGTGTTCAGTATGGCAGTGGTATCTCATACCACTACAATTCCTTATCTTACCTTCAGTGATTCCTCGTTGATTGTGGCACTTTTAAAACAAGTGACAGATATGAGTAGAAACATGCTGTTTGACAAAAATTCAGTTCACATTGGCTGCGCTGCGTCACTCTTATGTAGAACACCTCTTATGTTGGCTTAAATTTCTAAACATTGTCATAGTGGTGCAATTTTAGTTTTCATGTCTACTTGTGTCACCCCAAAAGAAAATTTAATTTGTTGTAACAAACACCGTGTGCACTGCTCTACCCATCCCATTTCCTGAAACATGATCTTCATGTTGCCAACACCGGCCTCTGCTCACAGCCTGCCAGACCATAGTGACTCCATTAGTCTGTTTATAAACACAATATTATGTTGATGACATCAAATTGCTTATTATTAATGCAATATACATTGGATTTAAGGTTGCCAATGTATACCACTTTACACTTTGCCAGAACTGGTTATAATGTCAAAGGCTGGTTAAGCAGATTTGCATACAATCAAACCAGTTTAAACTCATACACCAGACCGGCAAAACAGGAAATTGACCCAACTAATTTTACATTTATTAACTTTCAACATCCTCTTTTTTGTGACTCTGGTCAGTCTTGTAGCTATCACCTACTTTCCCACAGTGCTTTGAAAGGAAGAAGATTACCTTGCATCCCAATAAAAATGAAATGGTGCAACACTGAAAGACATTAAACATTATAAGCAGCTTGATATTTGACTTCATTTTCTTCTTTAATTTTCATTTCTTCCTTTTCTTGGAGCTACACTGTTGTAAAATTCCATGCTTATCCTATGATCTGGCCTCACTGTAAGTGATTACCCATAAATCTTGATGATATTCCTGTGATTCCCAAAAGTCTCTCAGCTGCCAAAAACAATTTCATGAGCTGCATCTGACTACCTCTTTGCACCACTTTGGTTTTCCACATTGCCTCTGCCATTAAAGCCAGAGAAGACTTGATGCTGATCAATACTGGACCATCAGGAGTTACAGACTCCGTACCAAGCTTATTTTGCTATCTGCTTCTCCCAACTCTCTGAGTCTCCTGCACAGGATATTTAGCTGCCCATTCTCACTTTATGAACTTACTCTTCTTTTGTATAACCTGGGCATACATGGAGTAATGCTAAGTGATTCCTTTACAGCGGATACACTTGGATTCATGGAGTAATTCTGTACTTTCTGATCATGGTCTCAATGCTTATAGAGAGTCTGGCCTTTCAATGCCCTCTTTCAAGTTATATTCCGATATCTCTACTGACACATTACATTTGACTCTGTCAATGCTGCCCTTGGTTTGAATCCCTCTGCCCCATTCCCAAGCAAACTTTTAAGTTTTAGGGCTTTAGCTTGCTGTTCAGATGATTTGCAGAATATCATGAGAATTCCATCAGTAAGCACTAGCATGCAGCACATCTCATCTATTGCTTTTTCTAAGATCCTTTGACATTTTCAGCGGGCTGACTGAGTCAAAGCCAGGGCTTCTTCTCATCATTTTAATGAGCACCTTCATTGCTCTCAATGCCTGCTCATCTATCTTCATTTTGATTTGTTGGTTTTTAATGACTCTAATTTGTATATCACTGTATAACTTTTCTTATGTTCCTTTCTTTAGATTTTATGTCTACTACAAACATCACACCAGTCTTTTCCATCTCCAACCTCTGCCTTGACTAGTTAAGTTATCTCCACCTCATTCATTCATCTTCTAACCGCTTCATCCTCTTGAGGGTTGCGGGGGGGCTGGAGCCTATCCCAGCTGACATCGGGCGAGAGGCAGGGTACACCCTGGACAGGTCGCCAGACTATCGCAGGGCTGACACATAGAGACAAACAACCATTCACACTCACATTCACACCTACGGACAATTTAGAGTTACCAATTAACCTAGTCCCCAATCTGCATGTCTTTGGACTGTGGGAGGAAGCCGGAGTGCCCGGAGAGAATCCACGCTGACACGGGAAGAACATGCAAATGCCGCACAGAAGGGCTCCCACACCCGGGATTGAACCGGCAACCCTCTTGCTGTGAGGCGACAGTGCTAACCACCTCACCACCGTGCCGCCCTATCTCCACCTCCTCATCTCATTTATCACCTCATCTCAATTATCCTCCTATTCCACTGTATGAACTCAACTCCAGGTTAAGTGTTCCAGTCGAGGGGCATCGGTGGCTTAGTGGTAGAGCAGGCGCCCCATGTACAAGGCTGTTGCCGCAGCGGCCCAGGTTCGAGTCCAGCCTGTGGCCCTTTGCTGCATGTCACTCCCTCTCTCTCTGTTCCATGATATATCTCCACAATTTCCATGTTTTTTTTTAGCTTTGATGTAATGAATCAAACAAGTGGGAAATATAGCACTATGGGGAAAGCCTTCTCTCAAAGCATTCATGGTGTTGCTCTCAGTTGTCCAGACAAAGGGCTCTAGTTTCGCAGACTGGGTGAGGCGGGGGAACAGCGCACCTACACTTCGCCAACTGGGTGTGGTCAGGCGGATTTTGCAACTACTCCTCTTTCTCACCTCCGTCCCTCCTACCTGCGCAAGTCGGAAAGAGGGAGGAGAGAAGTGGAGTGGGTTTAACACACATCACACCAATCAAATGAGCCCCTCTCCTCACCCTTAAATGCGCCGCGCAAAGTCGTAATGAGAGTTTACTCAATTCGCCATGGCAGAAGAGAGCAGCAGCGTCAGATGGCCAAACTTCTCCCAGGAGGAACCTGATGTTTTGGTCTGGGAGGTCCAAGCTCGCAGTGTCCGAATATACGGAACTGCGAGCAGACCTCCACGGGCTGATGATGCAAAGGTAGCCTGGGAGGAGGTCACCACAATTGTAAATCAATGTTGCGTTTCTCTCGTGCGTGCGCTCTCTCTTTCTCTCTTGCAGTCTCACTCTGTTTCTTTTCTTTTGACTTTTCGAAGATGACAGATGCTGAATATATACTCCCTATCTGATGCTGTGGCTGTTTGTGGTTGGCTGAGAGGGATGTGAACTCATTAGTTTGCAGCTGTGTTAATCAAATCAGGTTGGGTTTCCATTACGCGTGCCAAATGTGCCAAACGGTGCCAATCCCCTTTGATCTGACATCAGATGTGACGGGACAGTCGATACAGAGATACATTTATGTGCTGATTGCAGATAGTTGCATTGAATATATACATACATACATAGATTATATATATATATATTGTTTTGAATCATTCTTTTATTTATCCACAAGACATGCAGAACACTCTGAAATGAGTTGGAGGGGGAACAGGGAAAGCGTATTTGTGTTTCCTAGAATGGGAAAGGAATGATCCCTCCCTATTCTGCCTTACCCTGCTTCATATTGGCTAACCCTGATATTCTTACCCTAGCCCTTACCAATCTCACTTCTCATGGCTTACCCAACCCATCTAAACAGCAAAGCAACAAGTCGGCCAGTAGCCAGCCAGAGTGATTGAAGGGCAGGCTATGCCTTTGCCATCCTCAGGAGGGACGACAGTGGCCACTTAAGAGACCCTAAGTGTATACCATTTAATACTTTTGGGGCAGCTTGTAATGAGCCATGTATTGTTAAATCTTCTTCGACATGCTTGTTGTATTGTTTATTACAGAAAGTCATTTGCAATCCCCCCCATCAGGCCAGTTGCATGCTTCTGACACCTTCTGTGGGCTCATTACTCAAAAGTTGTAATCTATTAATTATTACTCTTTTCTAGAGTTATAAAAATACTTTGCTTATTACTTCCTGCCAGGAGTAATTTGTTACACTTCTCATTATCTCATCTCATTTTATCTCTCATTATCACTTTTCCGTAACACTCCACATAATTGATAATTATGTCCTTTCACCTCAAATTCAGACTTCTCACGTGCACCTCTGTCAGGGTGTCAGGGTACTCTCTGATAAACACATCTAAGGCTAGAAGGCTTGCAAATAATGTTTTACCAGGGAGTCTTCTATTGCCTCTGACCGGTATTTTCCCAAGGATCTGTCTGAAGGACAGAGGGTCACTCATGGAGATGTGCAAGATTTCATCCACCTCATATCCAGCCACAAGGTTCACCAGTTCTTTGTAGCCTGCAGCTGCTCATGATTAAAATCCAGTTTTGGTTGTTTTGCTCAGTATGGGGCCACAGCCATCCTCTGCTGCTGCAGAGGGCTCACCTAAAGTGGGGTGTAATTGCCAGAGCTTCATGTTGGTGTTTCAGGAGGTTTAGGATGTTTTTTTTTTTTTTTTTTTTTTTTTGCAGTGGAAAGAGTCTTATTACCACCACAGGGAGCAGCAATTTCATCCTAGCAAATTTATAGTAATGGCAATATATCTAGCTGCTGAAGGAAGCATTTCCATCTTCCAAGCTTGCTTGGTGATGTGCAATCATAACAATTACGAAAAAGTATCCGGGAATATGTCTGATTGTTGGATTTCAAATCAGTTGTTGGGTGACAACAAAAGTATGGTTAAGTTATTTAGTTTTTGGGGTAACTGTAATATTATTACTGAAATTTGTTAGTAATGAGTTACTCTACTCGTTACTGGGGAAAGTAATATTCCAGTAAGACGTAACTTTACTGGCCAAAACTGCCCGTAAACCTTGACTATTTTGGAAGTCATGTGCAATCACCCCCAGTTATGGCCTCTTTAAATTTAAATATCTAGCCATCTGCTGCTGCGCCTCCTTATTGACTGATGGCTTCTTGGTCTGTGGACCCCGACTCAGTCACCTTTTCTTCTGCCTTCTTTAAAAAAATATCCAATCACAATGAGAAGATCAACCAGTGGGACGCCCATCTCAAACAGTAGACACAGGAGCAAATATGTGTGCTAACAGAATTAATAAAGCATCAAAATCTGCAACAGAAGAAAAAAAGGGAAGTAACAGATGTTCAAAAAATGTTAAGAATCCCAATAAACAGCAAGCATGTGTGTGCAACTTGATTTATTCCTGTAGATATTTGTTTAACAATACAAGGAGCGTCAATGAATTATGAATTAAAGAAATAATGACTGCAAAGTTAACAGCCCCGGCTTGCCAATTATAGAGCAATCCAAAGGTTTCCATCAAATGTGTGTCACAGACAAGCAACACATAACCCAACAAGAGAAAAAGAGCCAGTTTTATCTTCTGGGGGACATTAAGTGGCACTTGAAGAGATGAGTTTTCAATTACCGTCACTGATTTTAATGTGGTCCCTTCAGCATCATTCTTACATGAGGACAAAATCAAACTCATTAACTCTGCGTAACTGCACCAAAGACATCTGCGTGAAGAGTTCAGGGATGTGGACATGAGCTGAACTCTTCACACAGATTTATTTGGAGCAGAGTTACGGAGAGTTAATGAGTTTGATTTTGTCCTCTGAGCAAACTCATCTAGAACGTGATGAAAAGGACTAAAAGCTCTCAGAGGGATGCTGAGAAAAAATGTAGTTCTTTAACTGAATAATTATTTAGCTAAGTGTGAGGTTTTTTAAGTGAATGACCCCTACTGTAGGGGGGATTCTAAAACCAAAAAGTGTGAAACCTTAATTGAATCATGGATCTATGTGAATGTAAATGTAGTTTGAATATAACAGAGGAAGAACTAAGATGTTTTCAAAGTCCACAATTCACGAAGGCACAATTAATGGAATGAAAAGAGATATTGTTCTACGTGAAGTTGGTTATTAGTCAGGGGAAAAAAATAATTAATAATTAACATCTCTGTGTGTTCGCCTCTCTGTTTCTTCAGATTGAATAAAATCATTGTGGATGACCACAAGATAAAAAAGCAAATTCTGTTTGTAACATAGGACTTTGATTTTACTAACTAGTTGTTTCATTTACTACACATTATTAAAAAAGTGATCTCTATTTTCTGTAGTGGCCCCCTCACAACAGATAGCGGGCTGAAAGCTGACTGCTGGTGATATGCAGGGCAGGGTTTTTTTTATTACCAGCTCTTTAGGAGCCAATTTTATGCCTTCTTGTGGCAAAAATGTCAGGACTGATGACTGAAACAAGGACAGAGACAGGACAGTGCAATGATGTATAAAGAGAACCGGATACAGTGTTGGAGGCAGGACCCCTTCATTCCTATGAAAGTTGCTCAGTGGCGCATGAAGCCTAAAAAAACTATTTCCACAGTATGAAATTACCCAGATCTTCCACACTGTGGGGCCCATAGAGCAAATGCACTTGAGACTTATGGCAGCTGAACAGCTAACTTCCACTGGCCGAGAGGCTAACGTCCGGTTTGTTGCTCCGTTAACGTTAATTAGGATAAAATGATTTAATTGTGCCGCTCTTCTAGACTTTTAAAATTTTATCAAAACAAATGGATCATGCCCTGATGGTGAAACGAGTCATTTTGCGAGGTTGCTACACTACAGAAAAATTTCTCCCATTCATTTGCAGATGTCTCTTTCACATTGAAACTCTATGGTAAAATGTCTTTATGGTCCCAGTGGCATCACAAGAGCAGATGATGTAATTTAACTTTTGGCCACTATGTAAAATTGGCTTCAAAGGCTGATGCTGATTCTGGGGGCTTGGACTGCGAGCTGTTGCTCCCTCTGAGAGAGAGAGAGAGTATGAGAGAATGGGGAGAGGGAGGGTTATTGCACGCAATGTTTCTAAAAATTAATAACTTATTCAGAATCCTGCTTTGTCACTTTTTGACGCATCTACTCAAAACTGTGATATTTTTAAGTTCAACTGGTCAACTGCGCATCTTGTTCTCTGGGTGATTTTGCCTTTATTGATAGGACAGCTAAGATACACAGGAAAGGTGGGAGAAAGAGGGGGGATAACAAGCAGCATAGGGCCACAGGTCAGCACTGAACCTATGGGTTGTTGTTGCGAACTCAGCCTATGTGTGGCAGCTGTATTTCCTTCAAACCCCCACAATCCCAATAAACATAGGCTACAGTATGAGGATATGGAATATAGTTAATTTCATCGTTAATTATATGCCACTTCAAAGGAACAGTTTGTAAGATTTATGGGGTTTAGTGGCATCTAGTGGTGAGGATTGTGGCTTGCAACCAGTTAAACCTTCCCTCATCTAGAATTCCTTCAGTGTTCATTGTTCAGGAGGTTTTTACTAGGAGCAAAATTATCCGCAGAGGTCTCTTCATCTCCAAAACAAACAGATCAGAGGATTAAAACCAGTAAAAACACTGAATAAAGCAGTTTCGTGTTACAAGTCACTGTTTCACTGACACTATTTGGCTCTTTGCAGGCAGGCTGTTCACTCAGCACTTTGTATCAAAACAATGTGGGTAGTATATGTAAATGAATTGTGGTAAACTTCCCTTTGTCTTATCAGTGCCTAGATATTCTTCCTCAACCCTGGAAAACTCTGGCAACTGACATAATTTCACAGTGGAGTTTCACTGGCCCTCAGGCTGTCACATGAACTACAGGCTGTACTTCCATGGAGAAGTATCTGCTCTCTATGTTGAAATAAATGATTGATTCTAAGCTAAGGAAACACAACGATTCTTATTTAAAGATATCCTACTTATTGTATTGTATTCCATTTCTGCCAATATATCCACCTAAATCCTACACACTGGACCTTTAAATCAGTATGATACTTTGTAGGCACAACAATTGTATTGCCACTGAAAATTAGATTAGAAAATATAAAATGTGCCCAATGTAAAGTAACTTTTGGTCTTCAATCCAAATACAGATACACATAAATAATTTTGTCAGTTAAACATACAGATAAAGACAATGACATCTCTGGGCAGACAGTCTCAAAACGTATAAAAAGAGCCTCCGCAATGTCAGAGCAAACAAACTATTACTCAGCTTTAATATAAGAAAACAAGAACAACCCCAGGTTTCTTTTCAGCACTGTAGCCAGGCTGACTGAGAGTCAAAGCTCTATTGAGCCTTGTATTCCTTTAGCCCTTAGCAGTAATGATTTTATGAGCTTTTTTAATGACAAAATTCTAACTATTAGAGGCTAAATTCATGACCTTGTGTCCTCAGATAGTACCTATCTAACCTCAAACACAGCTGTAAGTCCTAATATATATTTAGATTGCTTCTCCCCAATTTCTCTTCAAGAATTGACCGCATTGATTTCTTCATCTAAATCATCAACGTGTCTCTTAGACCCCATCCCAACTAGGCTACTTAAGGAGGTCTTACCTTTAGTTAACACTCATATATTAGATATGATCAATATATCCTTATTAACAGGCTATGTACCACAGTCTTTTAAGATAGCTGTAATTAAACCTCTACTAAAAAAGCCCACCCTGGATCCAGAGGTGTTAGCCAACTATAGACCAATATCTAATCTTCCCTTTCTTTCAAAGATCCTTGAGAAAGTAGTCATAGACCAGCTGTGTGATTTTCTCCATGATAATAATTTATTTGAGGAATTTCAGTCAGGATTTAGAGTGCATCATAGCACTGAGACAACACCAGTTAAAATTACAAATGACCTTCTGATTGCTTCAGACAAAGGACTTGTCTCTGTACTTGTTTTATTAGATCTTAGTGCTGCGATTGACACTATTGACTATCAAATTCTGCTACAGAGGCTGGAACATCCAATTGGCCTAAAAGGGACTGCACTAAGCTGGTTTAAATCTTATTTATCTGATCGTTTTCAGTTTGTTCACGTTCATGATGAATCATCCTTACGTACTAAAGTTTGTTTTGGAGTTCCGCAAGGTTCTGTGCTCGGACCAATCCTATTTATATATGCTTCCTTTAGGTAACATCTTTAGAAATCACCCTGTAAATTTCCATTGTTACAGTCCATTCTCACTGAGGGCAAATATCCGCGCGGATTATTCTTGCGGAAAAATATAAAAGTTGATTTCATGGGTTTTTATGGAAGTTTGCACACCAGGACGGAACTTTCGTGTGGTGAAAAAAGTTTCCACCCAGGCTTTGACCCGCGGAATTTGCCGGCAAATCTACACAGCTGGGCCAATGAAATTGTTTGTTTATAGTGACGTCGCGCAGACCCGGGAGAGTCCAAAATCCAGTCAGGCAGGACAGTATGGGAGAAAGGTTGATAAACCTCGTTTCACAGCACCCCATCCTTTTTGATAAGAGATGGAATGATTTTATAAACAATGAATTAAAGGACAATGTCTGGCAGTCCATTGTCGAGCTTGGTGGCTGCGGTGAGAGTGGTAAGTTAAGTGCTAAAGAAAGTTGATGTTGACGCTTGTTAAACGTCAGCTTGCTAGCTCGCTGCTGCTGCTGCTGCTACTCTCGTCCATGTTCACCCACACCTGTTCACACTGAATTGGAACACAACAACGCGAGATTCCACACCATGTCCGTACTGTGCCTGTGTATGGGGTTTAAATGCAGAAAAGCACTGCGCAAATATTCTGCAAATCCGTCCCGCATTTCCGCATGAGAATGAACCTTTATGCGGATGATACACAGTTGTATTTATCAATGAAGCCAGAAGAAACTAATCAGTTAACTAAACTTCATAATTGCCTTAAAGACATAAAAACTTGATGAGCACCAATTTCCTTATGTTAAATTCAGACAAAACCTAAGTTATTGTTTTTGGCCCCAAACAACTCAGAGACTCTTTATCTGATGACATAGTTTCTCTAGATGGCATTGCTCTGGCCTCTAGCACTACCGTAAGAAACCTCGGAGTAATATTTGATCAAGATTTGTCTTTTAATTCTCATTTAAAACAAACCTCACAGACTGCATTTTTTCATCTGCGTAATATTGCAAAAATTAGGCCTATCCTGACCCGAAAAGATGCAGAAAAATTGGTTCACGCTTTTGTTACCTCTAGGCTGGATTACTGTAACTCTCTATTATCAGGTAGCTCTAGTAAGTCCTTAAAAACTCTCCAGCTAATTCAGAATGCAGCAGCACGTGTACTAACAGGAACTAAGAAACGAGATCATATTTCTCCTGTTTTAGCTTCTCTGCACTGGCTCCCTGTAAAATCCAGAATTGAATTTAAAATCCTACTGTTAACTTATAAAGCTCTAAATGATCAAGCTCTGTCATATCTTAGAGAGCTCATAGTGCCATATTATCCCACCAGAACTCTGCGCTCTGAGAATGCAGGGTTACTCGTGGTCCCTAAAGTCTCCAAAAGTAGATCAGGAGCCAGAGCCTTCAGCTATCAGGCTCCTCTCCTGTCGAATCATCTTCCTGTTGCGGTCCGGGAGGCAGACACTGTCTCCACATTTAAGACTAGACTTAAGACTTTCCTCTTTGATAAAGCTTATAGTTAGGGCTGGCCCAGGCTTGTTTTGGATCAGCCTCTAGTTAGGCTGACTTAGGCCTAGTCTGCCGGAGGACCCCCTATAATACACCGGGCACCTTCTCTCCTTCTCTCTCTCTCTCTCCCTCTCGTGTCCTGTTACTGCATCTTGCTAACTCGGCCATATTGCATGTCACTAACTCGGCTTCTTCTCCGGAGTCTTTGTGCTCCACTGTCTCTCAGATTAACTCATATCGCAGCGGTGCCTGGACAGCGTGACGTGTGTGGTTGTGCTGCTGCCGTGGTCCTGCCAGATGCCTCCTGCTGCTGCTGTTATCATGAGTCATACCTCTACTGTTATTATACACATATGATTATTGTCACATATGTATACTATCAGATATTAATATATACTTTCAACATATTGTACCACAGTAGCCAGAATCATAATTATAATATTATTACTTTCATTAATGTTGTTGTAAGCTATTACCGTTACCATCTGTCCTGCATCTCTCTCTCTGTCTCTCTCTCTGTCTCATTGTGTCATATGGATTACTGTTAATTTATCATGTTGATCTGTTCTGTACGACATCTATTGCACATCTGTCCGTCCTGGAAGAGGGATCCCTCCTCAGTTGCTCTTCCTGAGGTTTCTACCATTTTTTTCCCCCGTTAAAGAGTTTTTTGGGGGAGTTTTTCCTTATCCGCTGTGAGGGTCCTTAGGACAGAGGGATGTCGTATCATGTAAAGCCCTGTGAGGCAAATTATGATTTGTGATATTGGGCTTATAAATAAAATTGATTGATTGATGATTGTATGCCTATGGTAAGGACAATGACTTTTGCATTGCATCCTACTATATCACACTCAATTTGTATCACTTTGATTTGTATTTCTTTCATTTCCGTTGTTTGAAAGTGTCAATACACCTTACAGAAGTAAAATGAATCCATCTTCTTCCTTCTTTATGAACTTACCATTGACTTTTTATCTTTTGTGGATGCAGTTGTGGTGTCAGTCTGTACTGTATTGCTGTTTCCGAAATATTCTGCTGCTTCTCTGTCTAACAGCAAAATGAGAGTCACCTGTGGCATCCACAGGGGACACTGGTCACATTCATGCTTGAATATGTGACACGGGAAAAAAACAAAATGTGACCTCTTTGTGAAAAATGACCTGGGTGAAATGCAAAAACGGGGACACCTAATTATCAGGGGCATTATTTACCCTCTCACTTTTAATTTCACAGGCATTTTATGGACTTTCAAGGGCAGATTCAGTCTCCCAAACCACCTTTGCAGTGGGATAGACATGTTTAGCAACATTAACAACAAAGTGTAAATGCAACACTCCAATCTGTGTATGCTGCACTAACTACATAATTCAGAAACATTTATTTGTAAAAATGCATCCAGATTATCAGACAACATTTAGACACTGGAGGATGAAAGGACACTGCTGAATAATTATTATTTATAATTTATTTTTTGAGGTTCTACTTACAGTCTTCTGTTGCATGATGGTTGGAGAGGACTCAGTTAAAAGACTTTGCTTTTAGGTTCTTTAAAGGACCTGCAATATCTTGTTCTTTTAAAGATTTTTAAGAGAACTTTAGGAAGAAAAGGTTCTCTGAGGAATGTTTTTCAAAAAAGGTTAAATAAAAATGGTATTTCCAAGGAATAAATGGTTCTTTGACTATTTAACATTGCAATATTGTGTAGGGTGGAGAAATACATGAAAATAGCAGTTAATTTCAATTTCATTTATTTTATTTAAAAAATGACCTAGACCTACCACTCTCTCAAAGCCCTTTTAACTCCAGTTAGACAGGCCTTACAATAAATGGAGGTCCACTTAAAGCAGCTCCAGCTCCTCTGAGCTCCTGAAAAATTTACATTTCAGAGTTGCATGGCTTTCACTGGACAGCAGCAATGTGTAAAATGGTATGACCTGAAACGTACAACAGATTTCTGGAAAAATAGATAAGCTAAATATTTTTCACAGTATATCTATGGTATATATACATAATAATTTCTAGGGTAAATATGGTCTTTTTACGGACCATTGGTGATTTTTAGGGGTACATTTTAATTTAATTTAATTTAACCCCTTCATACCATACAGAGCTCCGAGGAATATTTAGGGCATTTGCAACTCACTGCACAGCTCCTACTTCACAAATTAAAATGTTTTCTTAAGCTAACAAGGATATGCAATGTTGTAGACATGGTAGAGGGCTAACAAAACACCCATGGTCAAAGAATTGTCTGCCTCTCCATTGACCGCCATCATTTTATGTCCATTCACTGTGACAGTAACATCTCTGCTGTCATTCAGGGGCTTGCCATCACTGCTACTTAAGACAACCATGGGTATTGCGCTAAACATTTGAGACTTGAGCTTTACACTGTATAATTTTCATGTTTACAAATTATAGCTTTTATGCTATGCTTAATTGCACATAAAAGGTCAGTTTGTTCATGATATTAAATGACTTAAATCATCACATTTTACAATGCCTTTTTGACTGATAGTTGGGTATATCCAACTGTTCTGTATCCTATGCATGCCATGCACAGATCTCTGATACACAAGTTGATTACTTGCATGTCTACACACATAAAACACAGGAGATACTGTGGATAGAATTGTAAGAATAATGTAACCTGTAGAATACCTGGTGGGCTGATCGCACCCTGGCAGCTGGCTAGCAGATGGAAGAATGGCCAGACTAAAGGATCAGGTCAAATAAATTTTTCCTAAAGATGTTTTCTGTCATTTTACGTAGTCCTTATCACGCTGATGTATGTTCAGGTGCTTGTTTTACTGATAACTTTTCATTTATTTTTTTTATTTTTTGATTAGTTAAATGGCGCTGTGATTGACAGCTATAGGAGCCAATTGTTGTGCTTGCAATTAATCTACTGCCCACAGTTTGTGGGACTGGTGTATGGGAGGGAACCTAATACTGTGGAGATCTCTACAGATTCTGGCTCCAAATGATGTCACCAGTGCAAGATGGCAGCGGACATATCCAGGATATTTTGGCTTCATTTCTTTACACAGTGGGAGGAAGTGGAGACAGGTCATCCGTCTTTATATATCTTTATATATTGTCTGTATGATTGACATTGGGTGTCAGGTCAGTGCTAAAAATATTAAATGGAATAGATCAGAGTTAAAACAATATAGAAAGGTTGCAGTCACTTTGAACTATAGGCTGTCAGCTTATTACAAGTGCAGTTGCCCATCTCTTGAAACTGAAGATACCTGGCTGTTTTTCACTGCTTTAGATCCTCTTTGAAGTCGATTCAGTGAGTACTAGTGACACTAAAAGATGCATTACTGTTATTATTTCCACAAGGTCGGCCTTGAGTGTAACTATGCACTGAAGGTGTGTAGTGCCTTACAAAAAATGAAACTGGAAAAAGTGGATGAAAAGGAAAAGCAATTAGTGGTAAAACCAAATGAGATTGTAACTGGAACTGTAAAAAAAAAACCTACATTGCTTATATGGTTTAAATATTTTACAGCCAATTTATCAACAACCTGTCCTCATTCCACACGTTGGACCTGGATCTCCGTCCTTCAGGAGATTTAGACTCTCCTCTTGTCTCTCTCTTGCCTTCTCTATGCTTGTGTCATTCCTGTCTCTGTGAACAATGCACCTCACTTATGTTTCTCATGTGTTTTCATGTAGTATGTGCCCCATCCACAATCCACAGTGAGGGTCATGTGGCTTAGGCATCAGCTTTCTGGTGACACCTGGAAACTACTTGACATTTTTCTTATTTGTTCATATTCTACAGTGTGTATCATTTTTGTCAAATGGATTATCTGTATTGCAGTTTTATTATGTTGTTGTTCTGTATATGACACCAGGGAGAGGGATCATTTCTTGTTTGTGTGTAGTGTTTGGTTGTGACCCCTTTTTGTTCCTAGCATACACAGTAAGAATGGGTGACTGAGAACAAAGGAAACTCGTATTTAATCCAAGTAAAATACAAATTAAATCAATAACCAAAAATTTAACTTAAACAGTAGCCTACTAGTCTTTGTCTCTGTTTAATCTTAATCAGAACATGGTTATGTAACTGTAACAACATGATGCTACACACAAATCATGGTCAGTACTGGCTTTCTGAGATGGGACCAAGTCATTGCTTTGCAAGTTATAAGTTTATCTCAAATCCTTGCACACAAGTCTCAAGTGAAGACTGACAAGTCCAAAGTCAAGTCTCAGCTCCAGAACTTTGAATTTCAAGTCCTTCACAAGACATAATACAATCTTCAACAAATGCAATGCCAGTATTACAGTGGAGATGACCTGACATGACCTCAGCCAGATGACCTAGCATAAACTTTTATAGTGTAGATGACCTGACATGACTGACCAAATTTGGGTAGGTGAAGAGAGGCAGTTTTTCCAATAACTGGTTGTCTAAATAACATTAAACAGCAGCTTAAGTGACAGGAAGCACCTTTTAATGTGTGTAGGGGAAAACCTGTAGGTGTGTCAACTGACTGCTTGTTTGTCAGACACTATGAGTTGTCAAGGTGTACCAATTCTTTGGCTTTTCGCAAGTAAACCCTCAAATGTCCAATCCTATGTGTTTTCAGTGACCTTATTCCACAACATCGTTGGCGACAAGGATGGCATTGGTTGTGGAAACCACATTCAGCTTGCAGCATCTCTTCACTCTGTGGAGGAAGGGGTCATCCCTATGTTCCCAGGGTTCTATGTTTCCTGGGTTCTATGTTCCCCACTTAACCCTGCAAAAAAGCTTCTATGTTCCCCACTTACACAAAAAGGGTTCTATGTTTCCTGCTTGGTTGAGTGGGGAACATAGAACCCAGGAAACACAGAACCTTTTTTGTGTAAGCGGGGAACATAGAACCCGGGAAACATAGATACGCTCCCGGGAGGAGCACATTTGCAAAATGACTGCTTTTGAAATTTTGTATTTATTTTTTACAATAAGTTTATATAAACATTCCTTGGATGTTAAGCTAACATTAGCTAAGCATTAGGTCACTAACTGTCCTGCAACTTGATTGGATGCTATTGAATTAGTTAAAACTAACCATTTTTAAACAACTACACTTTTTAAATAACATACTTTTTAAGTTTTGGGCCTCTAGTTTCCCAGCGCGGCGCAGGGCGGTGCAGGGTGGCGAACCCCGCGCAGAGCTAGTTTCGAGCAGCGCAACCCAAGGCACGCTTAGTTTGGTAATTTGGCAGACCGAGGTGCGCTGAGATGGGTGTGGCGGCGCAGCAGGGGGAGGTGTCGACAGATCCAGCTTGGCGCAGTGACAGTTTCGTGCCAAAAGGCTTCGCTGAAGGTGCGCTAAAAGCTCGCCAGCTGAAACCAGGTCTACTGTCAGCACAGGCGGAGCGCAGCCGGTGTAGTGGAAGTGTGGCTGTGCGCACATGTCACCAAAACCTCACAGGCAGGTTTCCAGAATATCAGGCACATTAACAATGCAATAAATACCCACAAAAACCACTATTCAATGCAACTCTCTGCAATCAGGACGTAAATGCATCTCTATATCGACTGTCCCGTCACATCTGATGTCAAATCAAAGGGGAGTGGCACCGTTTGGCACATTTGGCACGCGTAATGGAAACCTGTGAAGGTCTGCTTGCAGTTCCGTATATTCGGACACTGCGAGCTTGGACCTCCCAGACCAAAACATCAGTTTCTTCCTGGGAGAAGTTTGGCCGTCTGACACTGCTGCTCTCTTCTGCCATGGTGAATTGAATAAACTCTCGTTACGCCTTCGTGCAGCGCATTTAAGGGCGAGGAGAGGGGCTCATTTGATTGGTGCGATGTGAATCGGCTGTGTAAAACCCACTCCACGCCTTCTCTCTTCCATCTTTCTGACTTGCGCAGGTAGGAGGGATGGAGATGGGAAAGAGGAGTAGCTGCGCCAGCGCGCATGGTGTGCCAAACTTGCAAAATTTGCCTGGCCACACCCAGTTGGCGAAGCGCAACGCCGGTCTGCAAAACTAGAGGCCTTGGTGTTAAAGACCAAATCACGTTTAAAGTCTTTTTGATTTTTCCAAGTCCAGTGTAAAGTCATCAAAATTGTGACTTGAGTCTGACTCAAGTCCACAGTGGTTAAAGAAGAAAAAAAAAAAAAATAAAAAAAATAAATAAATAAATAACAGTCACGGTTAGAAATCCGCAAGTCAAACTGTAACAAATGGTTCAGTCCTACCCACAGTATGACTTTAGAAGTGATGCACTCAGCAGTCGACCGTGCCTGACATTGTTAACTAAGCTGCAATGTATGTGCAGAAGTGTGTTGAATTAGATCCAGCACCATTGCCTGTTAGGTTATCACAACATTGTACCCTTGATCACTTTGCCTTACTGTATCAGCTTTCTTTGAGTCTCTGTGAAGGACACTTTATGCCATGAATTTTGCATTTGTCCACTCATCCTGACTTATTCTCAGAAGCACTGTGACATCTGACAGTACAGGCCTGACTTCATTAATCTATTTTATTATCTCCACTATGGAGGTTATGTTTTCAGTACGCTGTGTTTGTCTGTTTGTCAGCAGCTTATGAAAAAAATACTGACTTGATTATTATGAAACTTAGTGAAGAGTGAACCATGAGCCAAGGAAGAATCCATTAAATGCTGCAGTGGATCTAAACCACAGGGTGGATACACAAATAATTTTTTAATTTCAATAACATTGCAAGATGAGGCATTTGGCCTTGGCTAAGGTCTGTGCTCTCTGAGTGCCCTACTCATTTATAAAGTTATTTAGTGAAGTCATACATTTGCTGATAAGGATTAAGTTCATAATGCGCTTAAAAAGTTGGCAATAAGGAATTTTTGGATTTGAAGATGCAGGTCCCCACAAAAATCCTCAAATAAATGCAAGTGATTCAACGTGTGCCAAGTAAATTTGTAAACATATTACCAGAAGATCTAGCCCATTCTCATTCTTAAGTCATTGAATACAGTCATTATGTCAGTGATTTAAGCGTCAAATACCAACACCAAAAGCCACCTTTTGTGGCGGTATGATATGCAGCTGATCGACTGGAAGGCACCTGTTGTTGTGACATGATACACCACAGGATGGCGTCAGTTTAGAAATGCTGCCGATAGCAATGTGATATAAGAAGCTGGAAAGTCCCTATAGGGTGGGTGGGAGGGTGGATGGATGGGTCCAACAAACTCTGGACTTTCACCCGGGAGCCCAGTGTTCACTGTATGAATGTACAGCCAAACCACAATGGGGTTTTTTCCAAAACCTAACCACATGCTTCTGTTTTCTAAACCTAACATGTGCTTTTGTTCATGTCTCAGCATCAACAGCATGTACTATGTAGATGTGAAAGCGGCGATATGTGACAACTTGGGATGAGAACGTATTAGATAGTGATAGTGAATTTTAACCTGGGAGACTGAGTAAAAAAAACAACTCTAGAACTTTGACATGTGTCAGGTAATCTGTAACATTCTAGAAAAAGAATTTTGCAAATTTAATTTAGTTAAAGTGTAAAAATTAACCTATTTATGAAGATGTTAGATTATTTCTGTTGTAAGATAAAAACCATGAGTAGAATAATCCGTGGGGAATTGTAGGGCATTTCTGAATTGTTGTGATTATTATCATTTTATTTAAAGGCATACTATGTAGGATTTGTCGCTTACTGTTTCTAAAAACAGCATTCAAACTTGTCCACTCCTCCTTGGCTCAGTGAGACTGAGATAGCAGCGGTGATCAAGCGAGCCAGAGAGTGAGAGGAAGCGCTGTACATGAGAACAGAGCAGTGAATCAGAAATGAAACATTCTTTTTTTAATGTTTCATGGCGGTTACGTTCTGCAGCACAAATAAACACACCCACATCTCTGCACAATCCTGCAGGAAGGTGCTGCAGATGCTTCATCTTTGTGTGTGTGTGTGTGTGTGTGTGTGTGTGTGTGTGTATATGTGTGTGTGTTGGGCCTTTTCCACTGTAACTTTTGGCCACACCAAGTCAAGCCATGCCGCACTGGTATGCGTTTCCATAATCAGTTCAGACACGCCATGCCAAGCTATGCCAAAGGACAACCTTCTCCACAGTAGGTCCAAAAGCAGTTCATGGCTTTCAATGCCCAAAGAGTTCACGAACATTTTTGTCATGTCTCATCTTGTCAACGATAAATGAAACATAGATTTGGTCTTAGATTTTTTTTCATCAAGATCTATTTTTAGCTTGTCATCGTCTCGTCTTCTTCTTCAAAAGGTAGTTGACAAAAATGTTTCATCATAGTTTTCGTCCATGAAATTAACACTGACACCTACCCTCTGAAAATGGGCATAATCCGAGCAAGGGGGCCAGAAGCAAACTCAAGCTTCATCTTGATCTCAGCTATACACCTGTAATGTTTTGTGACTGCATCTTGCATGGATGTGATGCCACGATGCAGACAAAATCTGTCCACAGACGGACAGACAGACAGACAGACAGACAGACAGACAGACATAAACTCCCAGCAGAACACTCAACTGCCTCTGTGGTAGTTCCTGCTACAATAAGTATCATCACATCCACATTTTGGCATGATCACACCAACACACACACACACACACACACACACACACACACACACAAACACAAGTAAAACAATACCAGCCCCACTGTGGAGGCTGGCAATAATGAAATGAATGATGGCTGAATTCCATTTAGCTGCTTCAGTTTCAGGGTCCTGATATTGTTCATGCTGGCTCACTGTCACATTTTCACAGCTTACTGGGAAATCATTCATGCTAATAGTAACACCTGTGCTTTTCCTACTATGACAAATGTCCGCCATGAAAAAGGGCTATTTCACAAAAACAGTGAACTCATTTTACATGCACTTTTGAAATGGCCCCTAACCTCAGTTACCCAAGATTTCGAAAAGCCTGGCTTTGATATGAAATCATGCTATAAAAATTACATCAGTACAACATCAGTTTTATCTGGCGCAGCACTCCCTTAAAGTCTGAAAATCAAACTTCAAGCTGCAGTCAAAATGAGAGAACCTTTAGGACACAGAGACACAAAATAAATGAAGCGGTGCCAAATGCAGCGGCTTTGCTTTTGTTCACTCTGAGTGGATGGTGAGATGCATCAGTGCTTGATGGGAGCCATTTATGGGACTGTTAACTTTGTCAGCCAAACAATGACTCCTCCTTAATTGACAGAATCCATTGTGGTTACATCTCGCCCTCTCTCTCCCTCTCTGTCTGTCTTTGTTTATGTCTCTCTATGTCCCCCCCACCACCTCCACCACCACCGCTGCAGGGTGCCATGCTTACGAGAGCTACCATTAGACTCTGTCAAGAGTGTGTGTGTATGTGTGTGTGTGTGTGTGTGTGTGTGTGTGTGTAGGTAGGTATAAATAGATCCTCTTACCAAGCTGAATTGATTAATTGCATGTTGAAGCCCAAAGAGTGGCGTTTGGAGAGGCTACTGCTGGAAGAGAAAAGAGCCATTAGGATTTCACTTTCATGTTCATTGACTCACTAGCACAAACACACACACACGGAGTCTCATACATACACAACTTGCATGAAGACTCCTTCCAAAGCAGCGGATTCAGATTAAATACAAAAGAAGAATCGCTGTTAAACGTATACACACACACACACACACATACACACACACACAATGTAATCGAGATGCCTGGCAACCGCAGCGCTGAGAGGTTTGGAGAGAGGGAATAAAGGAGGCCACCTGCCTCAATTAGTTTGAGGACGGAGGGGTAGATGGAAGGAGGCAATGAGTGTGTGAGGGAGAGATGAAAAGAGAGAGAAAGAGTGGGTGGAGAGAGGCTGGAGGGAGAGAGCTCCAGTGGAACAGAAAGAGTGGGAGAGGGGAGTGGAGGTAAAGAGAGATGTTTGTGGGTGGGAGAGAGCGCGTACAGGGAGCTGCTGATTGGGGCTTTTGAAGGCCGATACTGATGCCTCCAGATTTGGAGCAAAGCCGCTGATTTTCAGTGGTCTGATACTCAGACAGAGAGGCCATTTTGTTTCCTCATTGCTATTCAATCTGACAGAGAGAGACAAAATGAAACTAAAAACCTCACTGAAAATCACATTTGCAGTAACTAACCTGTAAATCTGCCTTGTTCAGCAGTCAGGGCCGGATTAACGCTCTGTGGGCCCAGGGAAATGCGGGCCTCTACAGCAGGTCACCTGACCTCACAACCATGTGTTAATGCAGGTGTTACCATGTACCAGTAACACCTGCATTAACATGTACCAGTAAGGTGTGGGGGTGGGGGAAATATGTATCTAATAGAGTCGCTCCCAAATCATCCTCCCACTGCCTTTCTGAGTGATTAAGCGATGGGGATGTGACCCTTTGAATAGTGTCATATAATGCAGACACCAGACCACCACAGATTGGATCCATGCTCAAGCATTCATCAATCCAGGTATGCTGTGGGCTTGGCAAAGAGATGTGTGCTTTGACATAACTACACATATGTAAACATTGAAAAAAATCTGACTGGAAGAAAGTCCTTCTGAAACTGTTTAAAAGAAATAAACGTCACCAAACAAAGCACCTCTCAGGTAGAGGGATGTGGCGTGGAACACTTTTGAACCACTATGAAGAGAAAGGTGAGTCTCAGTAGGCTTTTGGGTGCATTTTCCAGCTAAGCCGATGTTACTTGTCTGTTAAAAATCCTTTCACAAATTCTCACACAACTTGTGCCTCATAATCCAGGTCCCATTTATCCAGTGGTATGCTCATTGCTTCCCTAACACATGCATTTTTGCTAAAAATTACAATTTTATTTCTTTGGGGACCGTGGAGGCGTGCAAGAAAAACAAAGTTTTCTACAGGAGTTCAAAGTAACACATGGTGAGTAACTGATGTTCAACTGGTCATTTTGTGGGTGAAGTATACCTTTAAGAGATGTTGTTTCTGTATGTCGACTGTAAGCAGATGACCTGAACAGCTGCATCTATCTCATTTACACTTGCATTTTTTTTTTAATCACTTTTTAAAATTGATATGACTGTGAAGCTCCCTGTGTAGGACGACACTCCCGTTCTTTATTCTGCCGGAAAACAGCTGGCAATGGGCACTAAACCAGACCTGAATGGATGGAAAAGAGAAAAAAAAATGGTGGTGATTCAGGTCTGTACCCAGGCTATAACCATAAATTTAGCTGCCTTAACTTAAACTAACTTTAATCATGGAGGTGGCAGAGCAGAGAAACATTTACATGAATCATTTATTTAACAAGCATATGGACTGTAAGTAAGTATAAGGTCTTGTCTGACTGGTTGGGCTTCTTCACTAATTTTTGGAACATGCCTCTGACTCACTAGACTTATGTGAAATGTGAAATTCTTTCTTAAAAATACAACAATAATTCACCTTTGTCAGGCTGTAAAAGTGTGTGGAATAGCATTTACTGTAGGCCATGCAGCACTCAATTTCTCCTATGAAACCTGACTAATGAAAACCTCTCAGGGTTAACAGCTCTTTCAGGCAGGTTGACACACCAAACATTCAATAGCACAAAAATTCAGTTACATTAGGGCTTTAAAGGGCAAATCCAGCCTTTAACACAAAACAATTAACACTTAGCATTAGGTTTTGATGTCAGTCTTTCATTATCAAAGGGTGAGGGTTTTTTATTTAAAGATGTGGGGGTTTTTCCTGTTAATCACAAAGGAAGAAGGTAGTGACGCCAATTTCTTCAGAAATTGTGGCTTTAACACAGCAGAATACAATGCTGCTGCAGTGCATATTTAATGTTAAGTAAGGGAAATGGGATCATGGATGTAGTGTCGCTGTAGCCTCTCTAACACCAACAACTTGGGGCCGTGCATTGTTGACTTTTTCTTCATGCTGTTCTACTCCTTATTTTGGATTTTAGCTTCAGAGGATTCAGCACCCATCTATACACCTTGGGGTTGAGTGTGTTAATTAATTATCAATGTGATTTTTTTTAACCAATGTCAATTTTTTTATAACACACACACAGCAAGGTGCAGACCTGTGTGAGTTTCAATATCCGTCAGAGCATTATGTTTAAACAACTTATTATTTATTAATTAACAAGTCAGTTCAAGGAAGTAAATGTTAGAAAAAAGTCATATTGACAGCATTGTTCTCTAAAAAAAAAAAAAAAAAAAAAAAATTTTAAGAATATTAAAGGGGAACTAATGTTTTTTTCAACCTGGGCCCTATTTTCCGATCTACTTTTGTCTAAATGAGTGATAGGATGTTCAGTATTTGACATTTCTCCTGTACGAAGCTAGAGCTGACCTGCCTGCAGCCAGTGAGCGTGCGCTATATTAAATAATAGGGCACTCAGACAGCGTCAAACAACGTCAAAATATGTCCACTAAAAGTGCATTTTTTCCACACAGATAGGCTCGGATTGTTAGTATAATTATCCAACAACATAACAGAAAGGAGAAATGAACGTCTGTGGTTACCTTTAGCTGGATTCGGACATGTTCCTCTGTCTGTTGCAATTTTAGTATATGTGCTACCGAAGTAACACTGCTCCCTCTCTCTCCTCGTCTGCTCTTAAGTTTCAATGAGTTCTGCATCCGTGTACGTCCGTGTACAAATGGCTCATCCAGATCCAGTTGGTCAAAACTGGGTAAAAATTCAGTCATGACTACTCCAAAGAGAGTAACTCCTCGCATTTGTAAGGTCACTCCAGCGGTTACTTCCTGCAACAACTCAAATCTCGCAAGACGTGAGATTTCAGAGCCAGACGTTCACTCTCTGAGTGTTTTGACTTGCCACAACAAACACGTCCGAACTTTTACCTGATTTTGAACAACTTGATCTGGATGGACCGTATTTATTTGAACACGGAGTACACGGACGTACATGGAAGCAGAGCTCATTGAAATTGAAGAGCGGACGAGGAGAGAGAGGGAGCAGTGTTACTTCTGTAGCACATATACTAAAATTGCAACAGGCAGAGGAACATGTCCGAATCCAGCTAAAGGTAAACACAGACGTTCATTTCTCCTTTCCGTTATGTTGTCAGATAATTATACTAACAATCCGAGCCTATCTGTGTGGAAAAAATGCACTTTTAATGGATGCATTTGACGTTGTTTGACGCTGTCTGAGTGCCCTATTATTTAATATAGCGCGCGCTCACTGGCTGCAGGCAAGTCAGCCCGAGCTTCATACTGGAGAAATGTCATTTAGACAAAAGTAGATCGGAAAATAGGGCCCAGGTTGAAAAAAAAACATTAGTTTCCCTTTAATTTCTGTAACAGGGAGGTGCGTTGAGTGAAACAGTGGATAATTAAAACATAATTTGAGCTCTCTGTAGCAGAGTCATATTAAATAATGGATATAGCCACCATGACATTGCCCAAAGGTTTGTGAACTCCCATTCTGAAGCCTTAAGTTAGACATTTTGACCATTGCCATCTTGGATTTTTGGAGCCAGAAGTAACCATATTTGGACAAGAGCATGGCAATAACCCTGACACCAGCTGCAAGCTCGGTTAGCATGATGCATTTACAGATATGGTTAACTATGTTAGCCAGCAAAAATGGGCCTAAACATGTCCTTATCCCGACTTGTCAAATATCAGCGCACTGTCAGTGGACTTTCATGTCTAAATGTGATGCACTGGGTGTACTCCTGTGTCTGTTGTTGACGTTCTGGGACGTGTCAGTTTATCTTTGTTGCATGCATTGTGTCTTACATTTGTAGTAAAATGTACAGTTTGTGCTTGTGGCTAGCATACAGTCTTTTTCAAAATACACTTACAACATAGGTGAAACCACCTTGTTTTCATGTTTATTTCCTTATGGAAATAAAGGATGTTAGGTTCAGGCAAAAAAAAGAAAGGTGTAGGCAACAAAAGCATGTGGTTAGGTTAAAAAAAACATCATTTGGCTGGAAACTAACACAATAAGGAAACAGCGGCTCCTGAGTGGAAGTCTGGGGTTTGCTGGACCCATCCACCTGCCCTCCCGCCCAGTTGCTGGCAACATTACAAAATGACCTGGTCTCACTTGTCAATATCTGATGCTTGGGCAGTGACTTCCGGCTTCAGACAATGACAAAAAAAGCCATCCTTTTAATGTAGCATTATACACAGCTGGTGGCTGTTATAGTTTAACGGCAGTCGGCGGTGTCAGGTGGAATGCAATGTTTGTGATCCCTAAGATAATATGGCCAAATCCTGCTATTTCTTCCTAAACCCAACCATGTGCATTAGTTGTTGAAGGAAAAAAAAACATTGGTTTGAACCAATGTATTGCGTTTATTCTGAAAGACACAGTATATAAACGGTACATTTCCTGTGAAAACTGAAGTGTATTTTGAAAGAAGACAATGCATGTAACAGGCAGAACTTGACAATATGGCCCAGGATATCAACAACCAACACACCCAGGGTGCCTTGTAAGTCATATTTAGATGTGGAAAGTCCATGACCAACTGTTGATATGTGAAATGTGTTGTACAAACTGATGACAGCTGGCAGCATATCAAATAGCCGCAAAAGGTGCTTTTGTGTGACGATATCTGACGTCGAAATCACTGACAAAGCGTTGGTATTTGACGAGTTGGTAATGAGGACCGCCTGGCCAGAATTATGTGGTTTTAACTTGTCGTGGAGTTGTAGTGCTGCAGCCCTATATTGTCTTGTGCAAAATTATTGGAAGAATACTTATTATATATATAATATGTATGTATAATGCTTTTCCTGGACCTTTTGATCACCATGAGAGGCAGTAATTCTTTCCTGAGAATGCATTTTGCTTATGCAGAGTGGTTGAATATGAATGTAAGGAACACTGTGGCTCCCATTTGATGAGTAGTTTGCAAAGAACTGAAGAATCAAATTGGCAAAGGACAACACTGATTACAATATTCAGTACTTAATGGAAGCTTAGTCTCATCTCTACACAAAAGCAAACCAAGATACTGGTCTAAAGTTAGAACAGAGGGAGTGCAGTGTAAGGCTAGATCGAGAGAGAGAGGGATAAAAGAGAAAGACAACTGTAGTCTTGTTGTTAACACACAAAAGCTACAGGTACTTTGGCTCTTCTTCCTTTAGATAGTTTGCTTTTTAATAACTGCCAACTGACTGCTGCAGACTCCCTACTGAGCAAGCTATATTCAGGATTATACACCACTCTCTTTTTCACACACACACACACACACACACACACACACACACACACACACACACACACACACTAAAGCAGTTAAGTAACAGCACTGCATTACACAGAGAGGCAGCGAGGGAGTTAAACTAAGAAGATGGAGAGATGGAGGGTAGGATCAAATGTCATGGGGGGCTTTTCTTTTCTTTATATGTGTGTGTGTGTTCTTGTGCTTCCATCCTTGTGAGAACCAGTTTGAGCCAGAGACTTTCACAGCAAGGACATTTTGCCAGTTCTCATTTTTTCGCAGGTCTAATGTGGGATTAGGTCTGTGGTTCTGTACACAGACAGCAGAGTTGTAGATATGAGGGTTTGTCTTCTTTCCTTCAGAAGAAGCCATTTGCTGCCATTCATTATTGTACTGTGGGGGGAAAAAAACGACATCCACAGAGAGAGAATCCAGTGCAGTAAACAAGCAGCTGGGGTTTCTTTTGTCACACTGCTGTTTAATTCTGTCTTTATTGTGTCAGAGTTGAGTTGTCCATATCAGCACGCACATTCAAAGACTTCTCATCAAACCGCAAAACTTTTCAGGTTCTTTGATGAGTCATGCAGCAGTGACCTTCTGTCACCAAACGTAGCGCCGAAGTTCAGAAACACAAGAATCTTAGAGGAAATGTTGTCAACAGAAGGTCTCCACAAAAGTAGTGAAACAAATTTTGTATGTGTGTGTGTCTTGCTTGGCCTCCTGTTTCAGGTGTCAGTCCTGTTAATGGGCCAGAGGGTTTAAGGGTTAGGGGAGAGACGAGAAGTCCGGCTCAGGCAATCAAGACTGGGCAAGAGTCGAACACTGGCCTCCTGTTCTCTGCTGCACAGCAGCTGGCCAACGGGCTCTGGGAATTGGGGTTGATTTACACAGACACACACACACACACACACACACACACACACACACACACAATGGAGGCTCTGGTCACAAGCCTAATTCACACAGGGACATGGACTCTGCTTCCCCATCTCTAATTGAGACATATTGCCCTGTGTTCCACAGTTTAGAGATGCCACAGCATACACACCCACTAACCTCAGTAGCCTCCAGCTATCTACAGCAGCTCCCAAACTATGTCCTTGGGACCTCCGGGGGTACTTGGGGAAGTGGAATAACTTCCATAGGTCTCTAAGGAGGTTCCAAGGGTCCTTCGGGGGGACCCAGAGGGTCTTCAGCAAAATGGTTAATTTAATTTCACAGAAATATAATTCAATAGGAATTATCCCAATTAGAGAATAAATGAACATGAGTCTGGAATGTATTTTGAACTTTTCCAGTTGTCCAGGATTATTCATTGGTCCGATTTAGGATCTAGACCGATGCACACTATATTTTCCCTCATTGTAATCACTCTGTATGCTTTCATTTTCCATATCCTAAACATGAGCCCTTTAATGAGCAATTCACCAAGAGGAAAATTGCAGCCTAACGGTGGAAGTAATTATTATGCAGACAGTAGAACGATATTATTAGAGGTAATAAGCGAGGATTATACTTCATACTTGGTGAATTGGCATGGACGAGGGTCCTTCAAATGAAACTGGAATGAGGGGAATTAATCATCAAGAAGTGTCTGAGTTAAATATCAATTATCAGAAATTAAATGTTTCAATGAATGTATCAGAAGCAATTTAGGCCCGTTTCTGCCGCCTCTGGGTAGTTATTACTGTCAAAGTTACTATCATTGGTATTATCATCAATATTACAATCATCATCAGCGGTCCCATCAGTCTAAAGTATGCAACTGGTCAGTTACGGTTACTCATTGCATTTACACCATGTTCCTCATCATCATCATTCTTGTTCCCAGAATCTACTAAGAGTCAAACACTTACTTAGCAATTCCTCCAGTGTTCTTGTGGTTCTGTCTTAATAACTAACATAATACATTTAAAATTCTTTATAATTATTACAATCCTTTCAATTATTGTTATATTTCTCCTTGTTATACTTGGCAGATGGTGTGGGTGGCTCATCCACACCATTGATTTCCATTATACTCAGTTGAACTACCTTACGCAGGGTTAAATGGACATGTGTTTGAAATCTGACCCCACTAGCTTATCAAACAACAGCTGTTTTGGGTTTGAACTCTAAATCTATCATTTGACTCTTTTAATAGCTATAATATTCGAGAAAATGACAGAGGGTTTTCTCACCGTTGTATTTTGTCAACACTTAAAAACTGAAAGATCAAAATTTCAAAAAAAGGTCAAAAACATTGTAAAGGCCTATTGAAACTGTTGCAACTGTGTAAGTCAGGGTAAAGTTTTTCTTTGTACTGTCAAAAAAACATATCCTAGATTGTGTGGTAATTGTTAAAGATTCCATAAGTACAAGTTATTAACAGCGGATTCATGTGCTTTAAATTCTTTTGGTTGGTTTCATACAGGGAATGAACGGTGGGCCCACAGGTGAAAGTCCAGAGCTCATTTGACCCACCCACCTCCACTCCCGCCCAACCTATATGAACATTATTGCTCTTCGTCATTGAAGATTCTCAGTCATCCAGGTCATGGTAATCATAAGTGCTAATAGCGTAGGCAGCTGGACTTGCTTGCGTTTCTTGAATATGTTTCGCCTCTCATCCAAGAAGCTTTCTCAGTTCTAAATGACTGGTACGAAGTTCCAGGCTATAACCCCTGTGTGGGTGGGATCCCTTGCAGAGTCGTAGGGTCACGTGAGCTCTTAGTTTCAGAGTCGTTAAGATCACAATGTGAGTCGTTGACCCACCTGGCCACCAGAGGTGAATGGGTGTGAAGTCGTCTGGGGAAGGATCCCAAGACTGCATTGTAGGTGGGGAATAAGTAGTGTAAACAATTTCCCCTCGGGGATCAATAAAGTATTTCTGATTCTGATTCTGATTCTGTAAGCCACCCTCTCAGTTTAACGATGGTCATTCCAGCTTAACGTACACTGAACAAAAATATAAATGCAACACTTTTGTTTTTGCTCCCATTTTTCATGAGCTGAACTCAAAGATCTAAAACATTTTCTATATACACAAAAGACCATTTCTCACAAATACTGTTCACAAATCTGTCTAAATCTGTGTTAGTGAGCACTTCTCCTTTGCCGAGATAATCCATCCCACCTCACAGGTGTGGCATATCAAGATGCTGATTAGACAGCATGATTATTGCACAGGTGTGCCTTAGGCTGGTCACAATAAAAGGCTACTCTGAAATGTGCAGTTTTGCTTTATTGGGGGGGGGGGTCAGAAAACCAGTCAGTGTCTGGTGTGACCACCATTTGCCTCACGCAGTGCAACACGTCTCCTTCGCATAGAGTTGATCAAGTTGTTGATTGTGTCCTGTGGAATGTTGGTCCGCTCCTCTTCAGTGGCTGTGCAAAGTTGCTGGATATTGGCAAGAACTGGAACACGCTGTCGTATACGCCGATCCAGAGCATCCCAAACATGCTCAATGGGTGACATGTCCGGTGAGTATGCTGGCCATGCAAGAACTGGGATGTTTTCAGCTTCCAGGAATTGTGTACAGATCCTTGCAACATGGGGCCGTGCATTATCATGCTGCAACATGAGGTGATGGTCGTGGATGAATGGCACAACAGTGGGCCTCAGGATCTCGTTACGGTATCTCTGTGCATTCAAAATGCCATCAATAAAATGCACCTGTGTTCGTTGTCCATAACATATGCCTGCCCATACCATAACCCCACCGCCACCATGGGCAACTCGATTCACAACATTGACATCAGCAAACCGCTCACCCACACGACACCACACATGCTGTCTGCCATCTGCCCTGAACAGTGAAAACTGGGATTCATCCGTGAAGAGAACACCTCTCCAACGTGCCAGACACTATCGAATGTAAGCATTTGCCCACTAAGGTCAGTTACGATAACGAACTGCAGTCAGGTCGAGACCCCGATGAGGATGACGAGCATGCAGATGAGCTTCCCTGAGACGGTTTCTGACAGTTTGTGCAGAAATTCTTTGGTTATGCAAACTGATTGTTGCAGCAGCTGTCCGGGTGGCTGGTCTCAGACGATCTTGGAGGTGAACATGCTGGATGTGGAGGTCCTGGGCTGGTGTGGTTACACGTGGTCTGCGGTTGTGAGGCTGGTTGGATGTACTGCCAAATTGTCTGAAACGCCTTTGGAGACGGCTTATGGTAGAGAAATGAACATTCAATTCACGGGCAACAGCTCTGGTGGACATTCCTGCAGTCAGAATGCCAATTGCACGCTCCCTCAAAACTTGCGACATCTGTGGCACTGTGCTGTGTGATAAAACTGCACATTTCAGAGTGGCCTTTTATTGTGGCCAGCCTAAGGCACACCTGTGCAATAATCATGCTGTCTAATCAGCATCTTGATATGCCACACCTGTGAGGTGGGATGGATTATCTCGGCAAAGGAGAAGTGCTCACTAACACAGATTTAGACAGATTTGTGAACAATATTTGAGGGAAATGGTCTTTTGTGTATCTAGAAAATGTTTTAGATCTTTGAGTGCAGCTCATGAAAAATGGGAGCAAAAACAAAAGTGTTGCGTTTATATTTTTGTTCAGTGTAGATGGCTTCTTTCACTCCTCTTTCAAACCATCTTTCCTCCCTGGCTAAGATGTGCATATTGCTGTCCTCAAAGGAATGTGCCTTCTCCTGCAGATGTAAGTGGACAGCCGAGTCTTGACCTGAGGAGCTCTAAACTACTATGGTAGTTTAGGGCAGCGTCACAAATAGATGCTGCTCAGTCTCTATCACACTGCAGCCAAAGGTGCCTCTGAACGTCCATATCTGATGCTGAAAGCACTGACATAGTGGCACTATTTGATTACCCACTATTTTTAGTTGGGAGTGAGAACAGGCTGGCAGACCACTGCAAAACCACTGTTCGACATCAATAAACAACAAAACTGGTTGTGATTTTACAAATCATTGCTGCATTTCCAATGACTTTTTAGCCACCAAACAATGGTGTTTTTTGGCAACCTCTTGCTGTCTTTCCACAGGTGATAGTGCCATGAAAAGCAGTTTTTTTTTTTTTTTTTTTTTTTTAATCAAGACATCACTGCTATTCTAGCGGGGCTTGAGCCCCAAAACTAGAAAACTACAGTGCCAACATTTTTGTGGCAGTTGGGTTGGTTCGTCATCAGCATGGAATAAATAAAAAAATATTAAAGTCTGATTATCATGAGTTTTATATTGTCATTATCTGAAATGTTGGATGAGTGGATTGAATGTCTGAACCAAATTTTGAGGCAGTCTATCCAGTAGTCCACAGTGTTGTTGAAACTTGCAATGGTAACGTATCAGTGGTTTGGTACAGTGCCAACATTTTTATCTCTTGAATTGGTTGAGTAGGTCATAATATGTGTGTAAGACATAACATGACAGATCAAAGATCAAACATGGCTCTATACATTTTAATGAAGGACATTCCAACATTATTCAGAATTCTGCCACTGCCTCATGACTTACTCGACCCAACAGGTCACGCTTGTCCTCATGGTTATCACAAAAAGGCTACGAATGGTCTTTAACAAGAGTACACTAGCCTGTATCATAGCAAAATGATCTGGACTTACATTCTCCCCTCCTAGCGTTTTCATTTTAAAAAGTCTTTGCTAGTTTCTTACTTTGTATTCCATACTGAATTTTCTTGCATTCATTAAAGGTTCTTTTTAATTTCTGTACAAAAGACAAACATTAAAGAATATTGCTTCAACAGTGACTTAGCATGAGTCTTTTCTTGAGAAACCTTGAAGCAGCATGGGTCCAGTCATGATTCATCCCTTAACAAAAATGCTCTGAGAGCAGTAGGAGGGGAGCAAACGTGATTTTTTCTTCATCAAATCCTTTTGAATCAAGAGTTGTTAAACTGTGATTGACTCTTAAAGCATTATGAATGCCCAAACATAATTCATCCTTGACAAAGCATTCTCTGTCAGCTTCATTCTTACCTTGAGAAGGACTTATTGAGGCAGAAGAAATGGACACTTTGTTAAGCACATCGAAAGTGTAAACACAGTTTTTAAGCTTTGCACCTGATAAAGGGGGATGCTGGTGCATCTGGAGAGTCTGTATCACTTCTAGTTGTGTTGTTTTCCTCGCACTCTGATTTCTCAGATCCAGCCGTATGGTGTGTAACAGCCAGGGTAAGCAGTGAAACTAGCAACAGCATGAATGATTAGTTTACCAAAGGATACATTTGGTGCAGAAATTAATATAGCACAATATTAGCGCAAGAGGCCATGTAAACACACTATCGTTTTCAGAGAATGGAGTTTGATAGTCATGTGTTTATTATTAATTACTTCAGCTAGCATCTTGCTTAAGTTGTCCTTTACTACAGGCTAGAAAATTGTGATTTCTTTGCCTTGGAAATCTATATTTTTATTTAACGTGAACTTGAACCCACCTATATGGAGCTCATCACTAATCACTCATCACTGGCATGTCCTGTTGTTGACATTTCATTTGGTGTTACTAAGTGTCTGTGACAATTAAACAGCAATCTTTACATAATAACACTAATTGGTAACGTCACCACCAGCCGCCTTTGTCAGCTGCACCTGTGGCTGAAGGGATACTGCCTGTCCAAAAGTATTCCTTTTGTGGACAATTTTATAGCTTTTTTAAACAGACCCCACCTTTTTAAACGGGACGGCCTCCACCCAAACCAGGAGGGATCACGGCTTTTATCACTCAACATTGACCTGACCGTCCGATCCTGCACCACAGCCACCTCCTGACTCACTGCTCACCCACCTCCACCCTCCTCCACTACACATTGCACCACACACACTTCTCCCTCAGTGGCACCTTCTCTGCAACCGGAAACACAGGACATTCACACCATAAAAACTATCATTACACTTACACATCATTACACGTGTTTTTAACATCCATTTGAAAAGTCACGAAGAGCGCACGTTCAGCACAAACATTAAAATGGCAGTGCTGAACGTGCGCTCCCTTTTAAACAAATCTTTTATCATAAATGATTTAATTTTAGACAATAACCTAGACAGTATTCTCCTGACAGAGACATGGCTTGGCACCGACGCACCTGTTGTTCTCACCGAGGCTTCCCCACCAAATTTTAACTGTTTATATTCTATTAGGGGAGGTAAAAGAGGAGGCGGAACTGCATCAGTAACAAAAACCACAATGTCCTCAAATGAAGTTTCTGTTAGCAGTTACACGTCATTTGAGCATCATGCCTTTGTTTTTAGCAGCCCTCCTATCCTTTGCATAACGGTTTACAGACCACCCCAATACTCCACTACTTTTATCAGTGATTTCTCTGAATTATTATCAATCATTCACTCCACCTACAACAGGATTTTAATAACTGGTGATTTTAATCTACACATTGACAACACCTCAGACCCAGTATCCAGAGAATTTTTAAACCTCTTAAACTGTTTAGATTTTAAACAACATATCACACAGCCGACCCACAGCAGAGGGTACACCCTGGACCTGGTCATAACCTATGGCCTGTCCGTGGGTGTGTCCTCTGTTGTGGATCTGGCTGTGTCTGACCACTTTTGTGTGTTTTTTAACATCACCAGTTTTAACCAACAGGAGGCCCCAGTGAGAACAGTGAGGAAACGCTACCTAACTTCTGAAGTGGCTGCAAATTTTATCCAGATTTTACAGAGCACTCCTGCAGAGATTTTACCAGCACCCTGTGATTTTATTGTGGACAATTTTAACAACAAACTCAAGTCAACGCTAGACTCAGTGGCTCCACTTTTAATCAAAACAATTAGAACAAAACCTACACCCCCATGGAGAAATCAGGAAATCAAACAACTGAAAAGATACTGCAGGAGTGCTGAGAGAAGATGGAGAAAATCAAACCTAACAGTCCACTACAAAATATTACATCAACATCTCAAAACCTACAATAACGCAGTCAAACAGGCAAGAATTTCTCACTTCAAAAAACTAATCTCTGACAATAAAAACAATCCCAAATTCCTCTTCTCCACAATTGATATTTTAACAAACAGTAATTTTAACAGATCACCTAAGACAACAACCAATGCCCTGTGTGAGGACTTTGCAGACCACTTCAGAAGTAAAATCAATGACATCAGATCCAGTCTCTTATCGCAACAGATTTTAACTGTTGACACACCTGGATCATTGCTTTTACCTGAGGAAACACTGGAGAGTTTTGCCCTGGTTGATGCGAGGACACTTGGTCGAGTTTTCTCCCAAGTAAAGCCCACAACCTGCCTTTTAGACCCAATTCCTACACCGTTTTTTAAAACATTTTATGGATTCTTTGAGGAACAGCTACTGTACATGGTGAATTGCTCTCTTCAGACAGGTGTCTTCCCGGCCTCCTTGAAAACGGCGGTGGTGAGGCCCCTTCTGAAGAAGAGCAATTTAGACCCCAACATTCTTAATAATTATCGACCTGTATCCAACTTACCATTTTTAAGCAAAATTTTAGAAAACTGGTTTTTAACCAAGTAAATGATTTTTTAAATACAAATAACACTTTAGAGAAGTATCAGTCTGGTTTTAGGATGAACCACAGTACTGAGACAGCCCTTTTAAAGATTTTAAACGACATCAGGTGCAATTTAGATAACAATAAACTCACAGTCTTGGTACTACTGGATCTAACCGCTGCCTTCGATACAGTAGACCATCACATTTTATTAAATAGACTGAGGCACCTGGTCGGCCTCTCTGGTACTGTTTTTAACTGGTTCGTCTCTTACCTTATTGATCGACACTTCTTTGTAAGTATGGATACATGTTCCTCAGGAACCCATGAGATAAAGTTTGGGGTCCCCAGGGGTCAATTTTAGGTCCAACTCTTTTTAATCTCTACATGCTTCCTCTGGGGGACGTCATCAGGAGGCACGGCATCAGCTTTCATAGTTATGCTGATGATACGCAACTGTACATCACCGTGTCTCCTGATGACACAGGGCCAATTGATGCCCTTTTTAACTGCATTTTAGATATAAAGTCTTGGATGGCAGCGAATTTCCTGCAGCTCAATCAGGACAAAACAAAGGTTTTAGTCATTGGTCCTGAAGGCCAGAGAGAGAAACTTTTACCAGAACTACAGGATTTTAAACCAACACAAAAAAATCTGTAAAAAATCTGGTTGTGATTTTTGACTCTGAGCTCTGTTTTATTCCGCATATTAAAAACATAACAAAGGCAGGTTTCTACCACCTTAAGAATATAGCCAGAGTCCGCCCGTTTCTCTCTCAGGCCAGCACGGAGGTGCTGATGCATGCTTTTATCTCCTGTAGGTTAGATTATTGTAATGCCCTGCTCTCTGGTCTTCCCAAAAAGAGTATCTCAAATCTACAATTATTACAGAATTCAGCTGCACGAGTGCTGACGAGGACCAGAGGGCGGGAGCACATTACACCAGTTTTAAAATTGCTGCATTGGCTCCCTGTGCGCTTCAGGGTCGATTTTAAGGTTCTTTTATTAGTTTTTAAATGTCTTAACGGTCTTGGGCCTTCTTATTTATCTGACCTGCTTTTACCATATCAACCCTCGCGGACCCTGAGGTCCTCCGGCACAGGCCTTTTAACCATACCACAAGTTAGGACTAACACACACGGGGAGGCAGCATTTAGTTATTATGGTCCCCGATTGTGGAACAGCCTGCCGGAGAACCTCAGAGCTGCAGAGACTGTTGGTGTTTTTAAAAAGAGGCTCAAAACTCATCTTTTTAATCAGGCTTTTAACTGATCTCTTTATTTATCTATTTTAAATTCCTCTTATAACCGATTTATCCATCTATTATCTATTTTTTATTTATTTTTTATGTTCTTACCCTTCCTCTTTTTATGTTCTTATCTCATTTAACCTTTATCTTTTGTTATTTTAGTTAGCCTATAGGTTTTAGTTTTGATGCATTTTATGTCTCTGTTTTAGATCATTCTTACCTAGCTACTAACTCAATTTTATGAGCTAAATAGCTTTTTGTTGGGTGGGAGGGTTGGGTTTTCTCTGTTCTTTTTGTTTTCTGTTTGGATCTTTGTTGTTTTTAACCTCTGTGAGGCACTTTGTGTTACTGTTGTATGAAAAGTGGCATATAAATAAAGTTGATTTGATTTGATTTGATTTATCCCACAAAAAAGATATGACTTTCTCTTTATCAATGACTGCAAACGCGCTGGTTCACCTTAAAGTTTCCAGTGTCAGTACTGTCAGGTATTTCTGAGTGAAATGGGATAGATGGGCGGGATATAGGCTAATGTTGGGAGAAATTTGAGTTGATCGTTGTAAAGAGGGCATGCAGTGGTATTTTGAGGAAATGAAGACACTGACGTAGCATGATGTTGCTGGCAGGCTTACTTGCTCTTAGCTGCTTGAAGCTAAAAGTTGCAGATTGATTGATGGGAAGATGCCTTCATATTATTGGTTGGGAACTGTTTGGTATTATCTTATGTAAGCACATGTCATATTTTGTTTTACTGGCTCAACGGGCCCAACAATACCGAAGCAAAGCAAAACGTCCAGGTACTGTAGTTTCACACGTAGAAGTCTAACTTTTTGGCTTCATGTGTCGCTTAGCAACAGGGCCTTGCCTCAGATGCTGTATTAAGTTTTCTTGATACATCCATGATCGCAATAAGATTGGTGATCCTCTTGACTTTTCATTTAGCTCCATCATTAGCTCAAAAAAGTTTTACTGTCCAACTGCCAATTATATTTTTGAACACATACCTGCGGAACTAGCAACCTTCCCATCAGCCACAGTTGTACTAACTGCTAATTAGCAAATGTTAATATTCTAGCACGCTAAACTAAGATAGTGAACATAGAAAGCAATATATCTGCTATGTAGGCATTGTTATTGTTAGCATTTAGCTCAAAGTTCTAGTGTGCCAAAGTACAGACTTACAGAGCTGCTAGCATGGCTGTAAACTCTAGATAGAGTCCTAACCTTTTGTTGTGGAGTTTTATTAACACCATTCTCACTTTACAATGCACTCAGGAAAATTGTTAGCAGGTAGAAACACAGACGTTGTAAAATAGCCCATATATTTTTAAATCCTTTCAATCAACCCCAATTTAAAACTGGTGGGTATAAACTTCTTTGCAAGATAGGTTATATTGTATTGCGTACACATTGAGTAGCTACTGTACTGTATTGTATTAGGCAAGATGGAAATGTGATGAGAGTTTCCACCACTGCAACTGACTATCAATCATCTCCATAGGGAAGCAGCACACTCTTATGCTTCCATGAAATATTTATTCAGTCAGATTAAGCTGTATTTGAATTCATCACATCTCTTGTCAGTTCATCAGCACTCTGATTTGGTTCACACACTTTTTGTACATCCGTTGGACTGTATTTTCATCAAGTCGCCTCACATCATTTCATGTGAGTGAGTGCACAGCACCTCCTCCACTGCACCGCCACTGCTATTACTGCCATTTTCCACCATCACATTCAATCATATTCCATTACATCCCATCGCTGACCCTGTGAAGCTGGGTGCCACGTTCCTTTTCGTGCCAGCTGAAATGTCACCCATGTTCCCCCGTGGGTGCATTATCCCTCCAAGAATAAGACACACAGCTGCTGGCACAGACACTTTACTGTTTGAATATGTCTCTCTATCAGTCCCTCTGCCCTTTCCTACATTCTGTGCTGGACACTGTATTGTGCTGCATTAAAACGATTACAGATATGTTATCTGGTCATCAGATTTGGTTTGTTCCTCAGAGATGAGACCCATGGGAGAAAGGGCGAGGACACACACACACACGCACGCACGCACGCACGCACGCACGCACACACACACACACACACACACAGCCTCCACAATAAGCTCCTGCTGCTGGACTGTTACTATCTTTGTGTGAATGTGTCTGGGGAAAAGGCACAAAATAAAAAGGCAATACAGTATATAAGAAAATATAATTGCTATTCTTTATTATATCATATCAAAGTGATATGTAACTCATTTAAAGCCCTGAAACACACTTTTATGCATACATATACACACACATGTCCCCTGATGCCCTCTCTTATGGCACCTTCAGAGCATACATAATCAAGGATGACTTGACATTGCTTGGAGGAAAAGTTTATATGTGTGCATGTATGCTTGTGTGTGAGACATGCAAAATTAGAAAGAGTGGAAGAAAAGGAAAGAGAAACAGAAGAGTCAAGAAGAAAGAAGAGGGGGAAAATAGGTATGTTTGCAACCATGTTGTAAGAGGCAATAAAGAAAGAGTAATTACCCTTAAATGCATGCCTCAGGTCTTTAACGACAACATTACACCCTGTCTAATTCACTCATTTCATTCCATTAAACTCCCTGTTATTCTTCAAACAATTGCTAACAATGTTCTGGTGTCAAACATGATAAAGTATTGCTTTTCTAATGTTTTCCTACAAAGAGTTTAATGGTGTAGTGTTTATTGGAGGTACTGTTACATTTTCTGTTCATGGTATGTTGGATTCAAGTGATAGCAGGTAATGTGTTGTGCTGTGTTTGGCAAATAACAACTGGAGTGTGAGAATGATGAAGCTAGCTCAGACAGCATGAGCTCTGAATGGGACAACAGTCAACATACAGTCTATGTAGTGGTCCCAAGGGAAGTTAGGATCGATGAGGGAAACTGATGTACACTACACAAAAATTTAAATACACACAACACACTGTTAAAAATCTGGTCACATATTTGTGTTTGTGAGCCCTTTTCTTTTCCAAGACAATCCATTAATCTGCCAGATGTGGTGTCTTATTAAACTAATAAACATATTAAATGTTCATTTGACTGCCAATAACCATCTACAATGTTGTTTCTGTTAATTTGGCAGTACATCCAACCGGCCTGACAATGGCAGACCACATGTAACTAAACCAGCACAGGACCTCCACATCCAGTGTCATGACCTGCAGGATTGTCAGAGACAAGCCACCTGAACAGCTGATGCAGAATTCATCACAGGGAAACTCATCTGCATGCTCATCATCCTCACCAGTGTCTTGACCAGCCAGCAGTTCATCATTGCAACCCACTTGTGCGTTTGTGAGGCTGGTTGGATATACTGCTAAATTCCTTGAAACAACATCAGAGATGGCTTATTGTAGTGAAATGAACATTCTGTTTTTTCTGTTACAGTTCTGGTGGACATTCCTGTAGTTGGCATGCTAAGTCACACTTCCTCAAAATTCACAACATCAGTGGCATTGTGTTGTTTGATCAAACTGCAAATTTTAGAGTTGCATTTTATTGTCACCTGCCCAAGGCACACCTTCATAGTAATGATACTGTTTAATCAGCAGACTCTTTATCTGATGATATAGTATCTCTGGATGGCATTGCTTTGGCCTCTAGCACGACTGTAAAAAAAACCTTGGAATAATATTAATTTAAAACAAACCTCACGGACTGCATTTTTTCATCTGTGGAAATTAGGCCTATCCTGACCCGAAAAGATGCAGAAAAATTGGTCCACGCTTTTGTTACTTCAAGGCTGGATTACTGTAACTCTCTATTATCAGGTAGCTCTAGTAAGTCCTTAAAAACTCTCCAGCTAATTCAGAATGCAGCAGCACGTGTACTAACAGGAACTAAGAAACGAGATCATATTTCTCCTGTTTTAGCTTCTCTGCACTGGCTCCCTGTAAAATCCAGAATTGAATTTAAAATCCTACTGTTAACTTATAAAGCTCTAAATGGTCAAGCTCTGTCATATCTTAGAGAGCTCATAGTGCCTTATTATCCCACCAGAACACTGCACTCTGAGAATGCAGGGTTACTCGTGGTCCCTAAAGTCTCCAAAAGTAGATCAGGAGTCAGAGCCTTCAGCTATCAGGCTCCTCTCCTGTGGAATCATCTTCCTGTTACGGTCCGGGAGGCAGACACCGTCTCCACATTTAAGACTAGACTTAAGACTTTCCTCTTTGATAAAGCTTATAGTTAGGGCTGGCTCAGGCTTGCCTTGTACCAGCCCCTAGTTAGGCTGACTTAGGCCCAGTCTGCCGGAGGACCCCCCTATAATACACCGGGCACCTTCTCTCCTTCTCTCTCTCTCTCTCTCTCTCTCTCCTTTGCTAACACTCATGTCCTGTTACTGCATCTTGCTAACTCGGCTGTTTGTCAGTTTCTTTTGCTTTTTATGTATAATTCTGTTTATCACAGCCCAGTTGCCAGAGGAAAATAGTAGTATTGTATGTTTTTTTTTTTTTCAAATCACAAATATGTTACATTTGTACATTCCAGATCAAGTATCACATCAATGTTTTTAAAGTGACAAACAGTGAGCTGACTTTGTCAACTAGGGTGTGGGGAAGGTGCCATGCGGTCAGGAAGCAGACCACTGCAGATCATTGTTCAAGACCAACAATTAACAATACCAATTGTGCTTTAGAGAGTCGTCCCTGTGTTTCAGGCAACTTGTTGCCACCAAACATGGGTGCCCCAAACGAAAACAAGTGAAAAAATGATCTTTTCCTGACTATAACCAAGTGGGGGTTTTTTTGTTGTTTTTTTTGCCTAGACTGAACCACACATTAACCACAGCGTTGATGAAATGTTTCACTGTACGTGCTACATAATAAAATGTATCTGTCATTTGTAGAATTGTACAATGCTAACATTTTTCTGGCGGTTGGGTTGGTTCGTCATCAGCATGGAAAGAAGAAAAAAAGTCTGACTGTCAGGAGTTTTATATTTTTATCACCTAAAGTGTTGGATAAGTGGAAATGTTGAATGTCTGAAACAAATTTGTAGGCAGTCCATCCAGTAGTTGTTGAGTCATTTCAGTCTGGACCAAAGTTAGAGACAGACAGACAGACATCACCATCCCTGCAGCCACACTGCTACCGTGGCTAAAAAGTAATAACATGAGACGAGACGGAAGGAGAAAGCAGAGGAAAAAGGGGAAGCTGGGAGAGTAAAGAGAGAGAGTGGCAGATACAAATTTGTGCTGACCCCCAGCCACTTTGAGAGACAAATTACATTGGTGAACCATTTTCCCCACTCTTCCCCTCATTCATTACAGCTCTCTGCAGGATAACAACAAATGAATGGCTGCTGCAGGAAATCTATGTTCCACTAAGTGTGTCAACATGGCCCCCACTATTCAATGGCCAATCCCTCTCTCTATAGCCATGCACTGAGCCAAAATACACCATAATGTACTTCATTTCACCCAGTGTAATCCTCATCGGCAATCGTTAACCACTACAGAGAAATGAATTTTCCACAATGATCGAGTTATGAGGCAGATATTTCTCAAGTGCAAACACAACATTAGCCTGCTGATATGTAGCCAATAGTACATCCTCTTTTTGTAAGGGAGGTTTCTCACTGACTGCAGCTAATCAATATGGTTTTTATTATTATTCTTTTTCAATCAAATGTCAGACCAGAGAAATTATAACAGCATGGAGTATTTGTTTGGTTAACACAGTATGTGTAAATGCATGTAGGAGGCAGGACGCCCTAAAGTGAGCATTACATAAGCACTGAGACAGCATCATAATGCCCCATGACCATACAGCTTATCTATGGTACTGTTTTTCAAAGAAGAGGCAGGTCATATTAGATTATTCTTACCCTTTTTTGATCATGGGATGTGTATTATGTTGTCATCTTTTGCATTTTGTATTGTGCATGTAATGTGTAATTTGTGTTGGAAGTACAGACTGAAGTGATTGAAAAAATAAATGATTTATGAATGAAATGTGTTTGTAAAAACTGATTAACAGAAATACAAAACCCCCATATTTAATTCATGAAACATGCATATGATGTGTGAAGTGAATCAGAGATGATTCTAACAGGGGACCTGATATGCTTTTCCTTGTTTAGCCAAAGTTTCAAATAATAAGGAAAAGGAAAAGTAATCTCTGTAAGCAAGTGCCTCATGCCTTAGACCCTTCTGAATACTCAAATGTTCCAATCCAACTTTTTTTTAATTTTGAGGCAAACTTATGTTAGATCATGACGAATTTCTTCATACGGTCATCTGCTCCAGGCCGTAACTGCAAGTGTGTACATTTTGTAGCCTACAGTGCTACATGAAGCTACATGCTAAGATAGGGGAAACATGTCATTTTAGTTGCTTATATTGTTAATTTCTCTACTATTTCAGATCATATCCTGCTGGAACATGTCCAGTTGTGTTTTGAAGCTTTTACTGTATTTTTTTTTTTTTGGAGGGGGGGGGCTCAAAGGGTGCTATTCATTGAACTCGTTCATAATTTTAGCAAACAGTGAACCGAATGCATCAGTTTTGCAACTCATGAACTTGAACAAGAGCTCTGTTCACTTTCTCCAACAGTGCCAGGTTCCTGGTGAGCTTTGTTGTGTCGTCTTTAAAGCGTTGTTTTGTCTTTTTTTCACACGTTACTGGGCGGTAGTTGAGAGGAAAAAAGGGAGAATTACTGCATCCCACAGTGCTGCTGTTTATTCTGTCATAAATCATCAAATGCTGTTAAACCAGCATCATTACCTCAATAAAGTGCCCCAGGAATTAGTCTTAAAACATGGAAATGAAGTAGCATTTTTGCATGCCTGGTTCCCTCGTCTCAAAGTCAAAAGGCTTTTTTAAAGGAGCTATATGTAAGAAATCTAAAGCAAATAGTCGTAAAATCTATCAAGACTATCAAATGGCTTCGCCAAAATCCGGTCGACAATATTCAAATTGTCTGCCATTGTGTGCAGCTTGCTAGCTTGCTCGCTAGCTGGGGCTGCTGCACGAGGCTCGTGTGACTGCCTGTGAGTGCTTTGGGACAGTGGAGGGGCTCACAGCAGCACCCGCTGCTCGTTGGGGACAGTAACTGCAGAGCGACAGAAGTCAGAGTCTCCAAACACGAGTACAGTCGCCAATAACACCAGAAAAAGATGCTAGATTTGTCGCTAGTTGTTTTTAACAAAGAAAAAGTCACTAAGAGGATTGGAAAAGTCTCCAGATCAACTCGGAACAACGGAATGAAACTTGAAAAATGCTCCGGTCGTGGTTTATATTTCTAGATCGCTGATTCGCTCATTTCGCTGTCAGTCAAAAAGGGATTCAGCCTCAGACAGATCATCCAATCATTATGCAGAAGCCCAGCGTCCAGGCCGGCCGAGGCCAGCCCACTGCCCCATAGACCCCCAGAGATGCTGAGCGTCCGATGGACGGGACAAAACCGAGCATTTATCCAATGACTGTCTAGTTTCGCTGCAGTGGAACAACCCGCTCTATGCTTCCCCACTGAAGTCTTTGGACGCTGACCTTCCACTGTTTAATGAACTGTGACGCTATGGGAATGAATGAGAAGAAAGTTGTGTCAGTGACCTGTGATCAGTAACGTGTTCTAGCGCATATTTAGTCAATGAAATGCAGCCACCCGTGGACAAACAAATCAGTCTCCAGCGTGCCGCTGTCCAGCAACCTTAAATCTGTAGGGGAGGGGGGGCGGACACGACTAGCAGCAGTATTTTGAATTTGAGTGCAGTAACCGTTTTGGCCACATTCTTACATACAGTGCCTTAAATGCATTTTTGGTTAGATGCCTGAAATAAGGTCTGTGGTTAACACAAGCTTAAGAGACTCACTTTCATATTTTGTACATAAAATACATCAGTAAATACCACACTCTATGTGTCTTCAAAAAAAGCAGTTGGCTAAATGAGACTACAGAATGTCATCACACCAAATACACCATAGTGTAGTTCATTTATAGCCTAACATTAGTTTTTGTCTTCTGGATATTGTGTCTACGCTTCAGAAATCATAAAAGTGATGTTCATTTGCGAAAACGTGTCAGTATCATCAACATCTGTTTACCATAAAGCTTATTTTCTGCAGTTATCGAAAATCCATTGGAAAAATCCCATAGGCTTTTTGAAAGGGGAACCAGGTTAGGCTGACACTAGCTGCTGCGTAGGCCTATAGAAAAAAGTCATCCCTGGAGTTTTGCATCTCAAAGTGAAGCTGTTTACTCCCATGAGCCACCTGGGGAGAGACCAGAGGATGGCTACCATTTTTAGGCAGCAATGTCATCCTGCCACTGTGACGGTGTTACCAGCAACCTCCAAATGAGAAGCGCCGCTAGCTAGTTCCAACCTAACTCAGGTGGTGAGCAGTGCACATTTGTCAAGGCGTATTTCAGTTAACGAGTGGATACTAGAGGGTGGGCAGTGAGCGCTATTTTTTCATATGTTAATTCAGCCAGTCGGCTGTCTGTCAGCAAAGCCAATAGAAAACTATATATTATAAAACATACAATTTTCAACACCTCTAAATGGAAAGCGCTTTGAAAAGTGGACACAGAATACATTTTGGGGGGGATTTTATAGCCTTATTGAACGCTATGAGAACAGCATTAATTTTTAAGTTTTTGAGCGTTCAAATGAAGATGTGAGTTAGTACAACAATTACTGTTCATCTTAAACTTTAATAAGACTATTGTCTGTATGAACCAAGTTCAGTTCATCTAGGCAAACAGTGTGACAGCTGCACTGAAATGGCAAACAAATTTTGCCAAGAAACAATGAAATAGACAGCTACCACGTTTATATTCATCCATCAGGTTTCCTAGCTACAAAGTCCTTTTTCAAGGTACATGAGGCAGCACATAGACAACAGTAATAGCAGCTCTTAGCTGATAACGGTGACGTGTTCACTTGCTGCTAAAGGTGCTCCGTCCCCGCCAAGCCCTATATTTACGTCCTCATGGAGTGCTGGTGTCAGACGGTGGGTTGCTGGTGCGGCTCACTGTATGTGCTAATGCCTTCCCATACCACACACACACATTTTCATTAACTGGTTAGTTGTAGCCAGTATCTCCCTATCACTATCTTCATTCATCTTTTAAGAAGCTGAAAATTATATTCAGCCACAAAATATGCCTGAAAAGCTGAAAATCAGAATGAAGGTACAGAGTTGTTGCATAGAGATGATACACCATCTCATTTAGTTGCATTAGTGTGAACCAGCAGGCTCTTAGAACGTTGCAGAATGGAGCATTGCAAGTAGTTATCTGTTTCAAATTGTGTCATCGCGAGCCTTTTGTCTGAACTGTGCTTTAAGTACTGGACCTTGCCCAGTGAAGATCTCTCACATCACACACACTTGCTACAAATCTGCACACAAATCTGACAGAATACCATACAATTTCTCATCAGTCTTAGTTTTCGTAGTTATGCTCTTCTACATTAACACATGAAGCCATTTGGAGTATTTACCCAAAACTCTGGATGCATGGTTGTCATTGTGCCAGCTTCTGCTATCGTGCTGCAGCATAATTGCGCATGATGTCATATTACTGTGCCACATTTTCAGTGTTTCTCTAGACGTTAACAATCATCTTAAAGTGACAATATCAATTTCACAAAGAAACGTCAGCCACTAAAATACATCACAGTAATAATAGTAGTAGTAATAACAAGTAACAGTACAACAACATTAACTGTCTGTATTAATCATTTCCTATGTTGCATGCATAGAAGTCAGTTTCAGTATGTACAGTATGTGTCTCTTCGAAAGGCAATTACAAATGATGTATTTTCTTAGTTTGGAGGACTTGTTGGAAACAAAGCACTGGACATGAAGAGATGGATGACACGACCAGCATCACCAATTTTAGTCCATACCATTAGTAATTCAGATATTGGCAAGAGAGATTGTTTACTGGCAACTCAGTCCGAAAAGCACTGTAAAGTATTTGGCACTGCATGTGTGTCAGTGCACTGGTAGAACTGAGGGTTTTATAACTGAGGCTTTGCAAAGAAGTGTGGTCTTGACTTCTGCTAGTCATGGATAGTTTCCTTCCAAAGCCTGCAGGCACATCCTCAGGTGCCTTTACAGGAGTGTGTCTACAGTATGTGTGTGTATCTTCTAAGATGTATTCAGGGATGTAGAGGAGGTGGGAGGGTGAACATATCCAAATTCAGTTTACTGCTTTTTTTTTTTTTTTTTGCTTTTTTTGCAGAGTTAATCATTTTTCCATGACAGAAATGTTCATAACAGGAATTCAGTGTATTTGGTGTGAGGCAACACACTGAAGCATGCTCTGTTAAATGAGACTTTTTCCCCCTCATGTACTCATCTCCTAAAGTACCTGTACACATTCATTATTTTTAATCCACTCCAATGTTGGATATATTCATGAGATACAACACCATGCAGCCGGCAGGATGGATGAGGTTACATGGGGCCATATGGGAGAGGAGAGTGTGATAAGAGAAAGAGAAAGGAAAAAGGGATTGGAAGAGAGAGAAAAAATATGTGAGGGAGGGAGAGAGACAGATAGAGAAAGTGGTTTTAAAATGGTCGCATCAACCTGCTCCAGGCCACAGAGAAAGAGAGGAAAGGTCACCACCATCCTTTTAAATTACACTTCGCCTAGTGGGTAGTGCTCACTTTGTGTGACCGCAGAGTTCAGCCGAGTGGGCAGAAAGTTCACATTTGGGTTGGAGAGTGTTCAATCTCACCCTGTCTCCCTGTCTCTTTCTCTTCCTCACTTCCTCTTTTCTCCTTGTTGTGAGCTACGCTTGTTCTATGATTTGATTACAGTGGAAGAGTACATTGATAATGCCACACATGCCATCTGCATCGCCCTAAATTTACATTCTTTATTAACTCATTTCAGATATGCTACACTGGGATGACAGGAGAGATACTAATGCTGCCAAGTCAAGATAATGTAGTTTCTGTTGAGGCTAATACATAATATTACAGCCATCAAATGACGACAAGTAATTAAAAGGAAAGTCAATAAATTTCAGTGTTATCAGCAATAATTGAATAAAACAGTATTTGGTCCCAGTTCACAGAAATGACTCAATAAAGTGTGATTAGATGATGTGAAGGTTTAGTAAAGCAAGAGCAGGAGTAGCTACTGGAATGGGGCAAAATGTGTCATCCTCACATAGCCTACATCACATAAAGCTTTGTATTTGTGACCCATTGCGAGCACAGACCGTATATAAAGATGGACGACATGACAGAGCCCTAAAAGTGAAGCCAAAACATCTGGATCATCCCCCGGTGGCTGGCTACGCCAGGGTAGTTGTTATCACACTGAGGTTTGTACAAGTGTTCGTTTTTCTGGTAACTTTGGTTTTAATTAGTTATTTAATGCTATAAAACAGGGGTTTTACAACATGACTGACAACTGTGTGAGCCAGTTGGTGTGCTTGTGATGGGTTGGACTGGTGTATGGGCGGTAACTCAATACTGCAGAGACTGCTACTGTGCAGTCTGGCTCCAAATTATGCCAGCAGAGCAAGATGACAGCGACTGTATCTACAATACTGGGGCTTCATTTTTGTTCAGTGGGACTCGTCCATCTTTCTACATAGTCTATGGTTGTGAGTAACTCCTTACTGTTGATGGCTTGCACTGCCAATGTGCCACCTGACTAGAGAAGCCAGTTTCAGTTAACTTTGCTTTTGATGGGCCAACACCCAATAACCAGTGATAATAACTGATAATTTTTAAGGAAATAAAGAGCAAAATAACATGAAATACGAGAGGCTGTTTCGTGTAGTCCAGAGCTCAATTGACTCACCGTTAACATCTTCTCAAAGCCTATCTGTTACCCCCCCAACAAAAGGTTTAGCAAAACAGGAAACTTCCCCCTAAGAACTGTAAGAGCATGACCTCAAGGTGTGAAGAATTGCCCCCCAATACAGATTCCTAAATAATTCCCACAAGAGGTGGTAAAATCGTAATATTTTGGAATCTAAATGTTTTGTCTTTTATTTTATTTTGTGTTGACAGCTGGCTAGCCACATCAACATGCATAGAGGCCACTGCCCACCCTCTAGTCAGAATCAGAATCAGAATCTCTTTATTATCATTGTACAAGTGCAACCAAATTAAGGTAGTGGTTGTCAATGTTGTCAATGTTTTTGTTTTTTTGTTTTTTTAAACGTTTAACGTTAGCCTTGGTTGCTATGCACTCTGCACCATCTGGGTCAGGTGGTAACGCTGTCCCATATTAACACCACTAGCCACGCTGACATTGCTAACATTTCTAACACTGCTAACAGGGAAACCAGTGCTAAAGGGATGTGCAGCTCAAAATTGAGTTAATTACTTACTTGGGGGACCTGTAGGGAGACTGAAGGGTGTGGACAGTGTTTCCATTGCAATGCTGTTTGGTCAATGGCATGCATTACAGATCAAAAATATTCTTGGAAGTCAGCCGATTAACGGTTAACAAATTAGAGGTTAACCATAGACTGTGTAGGGATGTCAAGCATAGACATACAGTGGGTGCAAGTCTAATTTGGCCACATTATTAATTATATTTGTTAATATAAACAATAGTATACTGTAAATCGGAATCGCTGTCGGAGGTGGCTGCTCTGAGATGCCTGCTCAGCAGGGCGGGGGCGCTGGGTGCTCACTGACTCATGACTGCGTTGTCTAATTTTATTCAGGGAAAGATAAAAGTGGCCTAAACTTCATTTTGTGGCTATATTGCCGGGGTAATTATTTAAACTGTGCGCCTGTAATAACACCACTTGTGTGGATTGGATTTGGTTTGTCTGTTTGATCACAGAAACATGAAAGTGCATGCACAGAGACACAGAAAAATGTTTATTTAGACTATTCGTTTTGAAGGTATAAGTTGAGAATGAATCTTTCAAAGCCTTTATTTCAATAGCTTGACTTACAATGTGTGAGATAATACTACAAAATAAAACATGTCAGTTATTTTACAGCACTTCGCTGCAGTGCTTTACGCTTTTTAAGCTTCCCCCTGTCTACGCACCTTTCCTCTTCAGCTGTGACTGTCAGTCATGTAAGTTACTACAGGTGAGGGAGGAGGGAGGAGGAGGCGCGCGTGCAACTTGTGTGTCTCACACGCATTCATTCATTTTCTCAGCCCTCCTATCAGCTGATCTGTGGTGTGCCCCGCGTCTAACCAATCATTGTACGCCACACATCGTGCAGCAACCAATCACGTTAGCTGTCAAAACTTAAACCGGTCTCTTTCCTCACTGTCATCTGTCATATGGCCACATTTCCCAAAAGCAGTTAAGAAGATATAGGCGCCATCTCTGGGGGGGGGGGGGGGGGGAATTATTTAGGAATCTGTATTGGGGGGCAATTCTTCATTCCGAACAATTTCGCTGTATGAACCTGGACGATCGGCGTGTCTGGAGGAGATAAAAAAATAATATTCAATGAACTGCTGGTGTTGTGTGTAAATGCGCATGAGGACACACATTCTCCCCTACTGTACAATATGAAGGAGACTGGACCTCATTCAGCGCTTCTAAAGCGCGATACAGGCTTTTCAATACAACAAACAGACAATTCACACAGTTTTTTTCTAACATTTGATTTATTTTTCATCTTTTTCGGGTTCTAATTTATTTATTTTAGTGTCTCGTTGGTTGCTAGAAGAGACATTTATCTCCACAATGGCACTGACGATTTTGCTTTGTTTCTCCAGCACTTCTGCAGTCACAGTCCTGGCAGGTGGTGGTGGTGGTGGTGATGGTGGTGATTGGCCAGAAGGAGCGGAGGACACTCATCCAGCTCTCTCACTGCTCGCTGACTACTGGTGCGGCTGTGGCTCTGATCAATAAAATGAATAAACTCATCTGTGTCATTCTGAGTCAGTTCTTTGTGAGAGCGGCTAAAAGAGCTTAGATCAGGCCCAAGAAATCCAGCTCGACCTGGCCCGTGCCCGAGGACGTTATGTCCGGGACCGTCCCGGCCCGTCCATTTAACTGTAGTTATGGGCCCGAGCCCAATTTAAACCCGACATTTTTCAATAAGTTGGCTGTTATAATTAAGGGTCAGATCTACTAAAGGTTTGCGTAAAAACGTGTGCACATGCAAAAAAATGTACAGGAGAATGAATGAATGAATGAATGAATGAATGAACCGGCTGGCGCGGTCACTGTTGAGATTACATTCGTTTTTATTATTAGCAAAATGTTTTTGTATTGACCGTATGAATGGTTTTGTTTTCAAATAAATATTTGGAAACGAAAATATATGCTTTGGTGTACTTTTACAGAGTTTTGCAATATGTATAGCCAACTGTAGGCCTATGTATCAAAATGTATAATTTTCAGCAGTGGTTGGAGGTATAAATGCAAAGCAGTCTAGTGTGTTTCATTTTTGTAACTTATAGGCTTCAGAAAACATACAAGACACATTTTTAGGAAAAGTCATAGGAAGAGAAGCTTGTAGGTTTTATCTAAACAGAGTTATTTGCAGTATAAAGACTCAAACAGACCGTCGGGGCGGTTCTAGTGTTAAACATAATGCTGTAGATTAGAATACCAGTGCTAGTGTGACCCAATAAACTGCAGATCATTGCAAAGTTAAGCAAATCAACATTTATTGAAAAAAAGATGATTGAAGTCACTTTCTAGATTCCAAACATTATTATCAAACAAAATAATCAGTCTCATTAACGTCTCATTATGTTAAGCCACACAACATCATATTAAAGACACATTGTTTCAGTGAAAAAATATGTTAGGCTATAGCTCTAACATTTAGCGTGGCAAAAAAACAAAACTAAACAGTTTTTATCGTATAGCCTATTTTATACAAAATGAATATTCACAGCCCCAAGAGTATTAAACCACAATTCTTGTTAGGCCTATTTGAATGACAAAAATGTAGGATCTTAATGATCCGCACACCAATTTTTTTCTTTTATTCACATGCCAGTTGGTCCTCCCTTTAATGCTATGACCTGCTCAATTACTTTGTCCAAATGATCAATGTATTTATTGCAGGCATCTTTTGTCAGTTCACACTTCCAAAATGATTCTATGGCAGAGATCAGTTGGTCTCTGCTCATTGGTTTGGCCTCAGAGCGAATGTAGTGTTTCATTGAAGCCCACACTAATTCGATGGGGTTCAGATCAGGTGACCTACAAACAGAAAGTGCGTGGACAAGTCAGCACTATTATTCTCTTCTATTTATTCATCAAAAATATTTATCAGATTATTAAGATCATAACTAACTTACTCTAGTGGTGTCTTCACCCAGTTTATCCCCTCGTTCTAAATGCAGGCTCTGACACTGATTGCAGTGTGTTTGGGATCATTGTCTGAGAAAATGGAAAAGAGAGGACATATTAATCATTGTGTTGTTACGTTACTTTTGTTATAAGCATGTCAAGGGTTGTTGCATGGAGTCCATTTTTACCAAAAAATGATAGCCCACTGTACCTTGGAAAAATCTATGGGTTGGCATTAGGAACTTCTCTCTTAGATACGGGCTGGCCACTTTTTTGATAATCTCGTCCTCGTAGAAGTGCCTGTCCATAATACCTGTGGGTAAAATAAGATGTTTTACTGCAACATTTTGTTTTGTGTAGACTACATTTCCTTTATTTTAAAGCATTAGTGTATGCTCACCATCTGTAGTTTGGCTAACATGGATGTGTAGACTGATTGTCTGACTGCTTGTGATATGAAATGATAGCCAAAGTTACGAAAAAAAAAAAAAAATGTTTTCAGATTGTCCGTACCATTTTCGTAAAAGTGATTTCCTAAGAACACCCTGAAGGAGTTTGTTCAAATTTCGTACAAATGTTGACTTGGACTCATCGATTAACTGATTAGATTTTGGTGGTCAAGGTCACTGTGACCTTATATATGATTTTTGGCTATAACTTAAGAATTCAAATGCTAATTATGACAAAATTTCACACAAATGTTTAGTAGGAGATAATAATGAAGTGATGACATTTTATATCCAAAAGGCCAAAGGTCAACTTCACTGTGACATCATAATATTCTCTAACAACTTCTCTGGCCATTGACTCAGGAACAGAAGAGGAGACATTTGGTCAGATACTGAACTACTAACACTAATCTAAGTTTGTGACGCATGTTTGTTCACAGACATGGATGTAAACTGTATTTGCAACTTGACTGGTATGCAGTGGTACATCATCACAAGGTGGTAATTCTATGATTCTTTCTGACATTGCATTGTAAAATCTCAAAATACTTGGTAAAATATATTCTTTAATTTACATACATACATACATTACAGATTGCCTCTCGCATTTTGTGTTTATCCGCATTATCCAGTGCCAGCAACAGAGCAACCCGGCCTTCCTGCTGCTTGTCAAGTCACAGGTCAGAGAGGAGGCACTTGATCTTGATGATCTGATGTGCCACTGTCTCTCTCTCACCTGTCCCTCCTGATGGCTTCTTTGTCAGGACCAACAGAGCCAGCATGCTGCATCTCCTCTTGGTTTCATTCCTGGTGTTTTTGTTTTTCTAGCATTAGCATTATTCCCAGTGTGCTGGATTTGTCATGGGTGTTGTTGCTACCTGTTGCCTGACTTCCATTAGCTGCCTGTGCCTGGACTCTCTTAGTTGTAAATCATTTTCTAAATAAATCACCAAAATCATCCTGCTGCCTCCTCATCAGTCTATCTGCATTTGGGTTCAAACCAGCAATTTCCTGAAACTCTGACAGCGTCTCACTTCTGGAGTGATGAAGAAACAATTTTGTCTTTCGGTAATGAAAGAGGCTGTGTATCTTCATCCACAGCTCCTCTGTCCTACGCAGATATGAAAGTGACAAGCTGTTACCAGTCAAACTGGAAGGCAGTATTATAAAAGTAGAGTAGCTCCATTCAGGAATAGTTGAGTGTGTAACATTAGTGTGGGCACAGTGAGCCAGAGTGACGGATGCGTTGTGGGGCAATTTCATTAATGGAAACTATGACTAAATATGTTTGTACTATACCAAAATGCAATACTGTATAAAAACATTACTAAAAACTGTTTCTTTTCATGGGCAAAAAAGAGAGAGGAAATATTGTAGACTGGTCAGCAAATACAAGTGTTGGTTAAGCAGTCAGTTATGCAGTTGGTTGGATGGGTGGGTGTGTAAATGCAAGTGTCAGTTATATGCTGGGTAGTGTGACTCACTGGATATAGACTGTAGCTATAAACCTGCTATTGGCCATCTATTTTACCTGCCAATCCCTCCTCCCGTCCTTCCACTATCTTTGTTGCCATTTTCAAAATCCTCTTAACTATGGGAAACAACAACAATGGCCTCCAAGCTTACAACTTACACACTGAAAATTGCAAATTCAGACGAAGATTTGGATCGTGCAATAAGATATACCTTCTTTGCTCTTTATGGAATTATTGTAAAGATCTACAACGAATGAAACAACTTGTGAACACACTGCAGAAAAGTCCAAACTCAGGTCAGGACTCTCATGCCTGGTGCTGATCTGTGTTCTGACACTGTCAGTTGTTGTTGATTTGCTACATCTTTCAAAACTTCTCCAGTCAAATAGTAGCTAAACACAATCCTTTTTGTGACAGGGGTCTGATATGGACCCGTCCTGACTCAATGGATCAGCAACTTTCTGTTGCCGCTGTCAATAGAGTTGCACTCCTCCTGGAGAGCAGACATGGGGGAAAGTCACACATGTGCAAGTCACAAGCGAGTCTCAAGTCTTTACCTTCAAGTCTCAAGCAAATCCCAAGTTAGTTGTGTTGAGAATCAAGCAAGTCAAGTCAAGTCAAGTAGCTGCTATAAGTCAAGCAAGTCAAGCCGAGTCATTGCTCAGGTCAAGCAAGTCACAAGTCAAGTCATATGTCACATACATTACAGCAAACATCTCCTCACGATCTGCTAGCTACATGTCCTCTGAATATGCTGTGAAAAAGTCCTGTCTCTGTAGGCAGCCCAGGCTCTGCAAATGGCAACAAAAACATTTTGGTCCAGGCTGCACCAACCAGCCAGCACGAGACCAGTGAAAGCAAGCGCACACATATGAATGCGATGCCCACGTCTCATGGTCTCGCGCAACCAAGCACACGTGAACGCGGTGCCCAGAGAGACAGTTAGAGCTACAGGCTACAATCAGGCTAAAAACAGAGTTCAAATTACGTTTTTCTAAACAATTTGTTATGTCGGGGCTTCAGGGTACTTGGATCACTACGGATGAGCAGTATGGAGATATTTTGGGGTGGGAGAGCTAGGTCCGTTGTGTTTGATAACATTGTTGAATGTAAACAGAAGTGCTTAGCACTTAGCACTGCTTAGCAACGGTCCGTAGCGTGCCAATTGAATTAGTCAAAGTCAAGTCGAGTCTTTTATCAATGTTAGTCAAGCAAGTCTCAAGTCATCATATTTGTGACTCGAGTCTGACTCGAGTCAAGTCATGTGACTCGAGTCAAGTCATGTGACTCAAGTCTCCCATCTCTGCTGGAGAGTCTTCCTGGGCTGTTAAATGGTCCCAACAAACTCACACCGATACCGAGACTGCTCGACTCTGTCATTTAAACCATTAATAACCGTTAGCCGTGTGATGCCTACAGTTAGCCCTGTAAATATGAATTGCCTAAAATATTAAATACAATCTGTTGTGCAGGCCCAAAAGGAATCTGTGGATTTTTAGTGGGGATCCAAAAAGAAAATCTGTGTAATTTTTTTCTTCTTCTAATGTGATAGACAATATTAATTTATGATAACAATTGTTTTTGAACAAAAATAACCTCACACAAATATTAAAACCTAAAATTACCTCAAGCAGGCTAAAAGAACTACTAGGAAGATTTTAGTACACATGCCCATTAAAATGAAAGGTTCAATGTGGGGCAGAGAGAACTGAAATTAATTTGCCAATCTATCAATAATCTATTAACAGCAAATCTTATTTCTGACATTTCTTCACACTACACCTCTAACTTTGATTGTAATGCTAAGTGAATACAACACAAGAGATGATTGAGCTAGCAAAGCAGTTTTGTGTTGTGATGTGTGGTATTTATTCAGTTTTGGGAAATCATGATGTCTACAAAGCATCAGTGGCTGCAGCTGACAGTTAGCAAAGCTAACATCAGGACGTCATCTGTTAAAAGCCTCCCGTTGTCGGATATGACATGAAACTACTCCAGTTAGCTCAATCATGTTGTAACTAAGACATCCGCTGGAAATTTTTTTTTTTTTTCACGGACCATTTAGAGTTAATGAGTCATTACAGACACCGCTAACGGGGCTAACAGCTAACGGTTAGCCCCGCTAATCTACGATAACCATGTTATTAATTTCAGAACGTGATAGTAATGTTTGTTCAATCATTGTGTTTATAGACTTCACAAACACCAGATTAGTCTAAACGGTGATATAGTGACGTGAAAAATGTGAGATATTCATATGTAGCTAAACTCCGCTGGTTTTCTACCCGGAAATATTTGTAAACAACAAGGTGATTCCCTCCGAAGGGACACTAACAACTCAAAGTACACATCAAATAAAATTTCTCCAAACATGTTTCTTGTTATTTTAGGTAGTTATTATCACGCAAATGTATGTTCAAGTGTCCATTTCCCCCAATAAGTTGGTTTTAATTCGTTATTTGATTCTATAAACACAGTCTGACCATCTGGAGCTTTTATTTTGGTATTACCGGTGACTGGCAGTGTGAATTTCCATATTAGCTAAATATTTAGTTTCACCCAGAACATTTAGATTTAACATTTAACATTTAGATTTAGATTTATATTTAATATTTAGATTTAACATTTATATTTATATTTATATTTAGCATTTAGATTTAACATTTATATTTATACTTGTATTTAGCATTTAGATTTAACATTTAGATTTATATTTATATTTAGCATTTAGATTTAACTATCTAATATATTTCTAAGTTAACAAATATTGCTGTAAATGTGGTAAAAGGTGACGTTAAAAAATTCACAACACTTTTTTAAACATTGCTTGAAGCTAAATGTGGCAAAATGTTGATGTTATTTTCAGCGTGAGCCACTTTACAAACGGCACCCCATAAGTGTCTGTACTGGATGACCTGGGAACGAAAATGGGCTGATACATCATATCCCTTATATGATCAAAACCAGGACAGGCTTCATAACCAGGATACTCATGTTCATGTAAACACACTCACTGAAAGATACTACATATTGGATTTAGAATGACCAGATCTGTAATACTGAAATAAACAGAAAAAGTACATGGGTTGGCTGATCCCATAACCCTAGTTGCATCAAGCTCACACTATTGGCATTCATAGCGATTACAATTCCATAAAACATATTGAATATTGAACGTACAAGTCCAACACACACACGTATGTAGTGCCATCTGTTTCTCTTTTAGTCCACACCCAGGACCATCCAGCCCAGTGATTTGCAGTTTATAGTGGACACCTCTATGGCCAAGTGACGGATGGCTGTTCCATATTATCCTTTTAATTATGCACATTGATTCCCCCAGCGGCCGCTGCCTTGTTTACTCCCCGGCTGTAATGCATTTGTGTCTGCTGCTGCATTGATGAATGTATCCTAATCTTAATCTGCGCACGGCAACATCCATCTGACTAATGCAGGACTCTGGGATAAATCACTGGAGTCTGACTACCGTCTCCCTCTCTCCCTCTAAGTCTGCCAAATGCTCTCTCTCTCTCTCTGTCAACTCCTTTCTTCCTTATCCCTCTCTGCTTCAGCTACTCCTTCTGTCGCAACAAAACTTCACTTGCTCCCCCTCAAACTTTGGCTCTTCCCATTTGATTTCTTGTGCTCTTGCTCTCCCCTGTATCATTTCATTCTTTGGTTCAGTTGAATGGTATTTTAAAGTGATAGTCGGTCTGCCAGCAGAAGTACGTCCAAAATTCAACTGCTAGTCTGCGGCTCCAAATGGTTCTAAACCTCAGGCCCACCTACTTAAAAACATAAAACTAGCATTCAAGCACATACACTTGTTATCTGCATACCTTGGCAATGCTGGGTGGCTACTGGCCAGAAATGTGCTCAATCAATTGAGAAGAATTTCTTTTTTTTTTTTTTTTTTTTTTTTTTGCGCAAGAAACACTACTTTATTCTGTGGTCCACATACTGTGGAAGTAAACCCGGAAGATAGAAAACCTTTTTGGCTTATGCCCAGGTGAGCAACTCCAATCAATAGGCATCTACTGTATAGGAATCAATAGGCACCATCTTGGCACCTGGTATCTAGTTATTATTAAAATCTATGGGTGAAACGCCTGGCAAGCTGCACACCACTGTTCAAGACCAACAAACAACAAATCAGTTGTGATTTAGTGAGTCTGTGGGTCCAGCAAAGACTCACTAGTTCCAAAGTATCCACTGCATGCTAACATTGAATTTCACCCTTGGGCATTAATAAACTATATAAAAGTAAATTAAAAATGAAAGTGCAAATGTAGCTTATCAGTGGTTTGGAGAAATGTACAATGCCAACATTTTTTCTAGCAATTTGACTTGGAATTTATTAATGAATGCTTGATCTGACGCCTCATAAAGAAATTAAGAATTCAGTGTTAAATGACACCGCTGAGAGGATCAGATTAAAAGCTTTGTACTGCACTCAAGTACAATTTAGAGACACTTGTACTTAAGTGTTTTCATTTTATTTTTCTTCATACTTCTACTCCACCACATTTCCAAGGCAAATATTGTACACTACTACATGTATTTTAAAGTTTTAGTTACTTTGCAGAATCAGATCTTTAATACATAATATAAAGCAACTAATAAATCCTGTAATAGTGTAGATTAAACTACCAGCAGTATATAAATGGGCTCCAATTTTACCAGCTGCAACTTTAAAGTGATAAATACATTAATACATCAATATTTATAATCCAATAATATAACAAACATTATTCTGAGACGAGTCATTCTACATAATGAGTACTTTTACTTTCAGAACTTTCCTGTGTTCTTTTACCAAATTAAAATTTTGAACACAGGACGTTAATACAGTATTTTAGCAATGTAGTATTGTTACATTTACTTCAGTAGAATATCTGAGCATGTTTTCCAGCACTGCTGTGTTTAATATGTTTGCAATTTTTCTCATGGCAGTAGGCACATGAGCCCCTGAAGCACTCTGTTTTGAACCTGGGTGATATATAATGCAGTTCTAAGAAGATAAAAGAACATGTTTGTGGTGTACAGGTAATTGGTTGTTGTTTATAGTATAAATTTGTAATCATATATAATGCATATCTGTTGTATGTGTTCTGTGGTTTTAATACATTTACAGACCGTTTAAATCCGACTGTGACTTCATAACAATAACTTTTATTCATTCATGTCTACAAAAAAATACTAATCTTGAAATCTGCCATAGGACATTATGAACAAGTACAGTTTGTAATGAGCCACAATGAAGTGATGGAGTGGTTTGCTGCTCAGCAGTGGAGCTCCTCGATCAAACACTTCAGAAACACTGCCTGGAGGACAGATTGTAATATCCATCACTGAGGCTGATAGCTGATTTGTAGCTAATTAGTCCTTGCTAGGTAGTTGTGTTAACAGACTAAGAGAACACTTATACAAAGGCAATGACAAAATAACCACTGTATAAATGCATGATTTATACACATTGCTTGTTTTTCATAGCTGTGCAAAATGACATTTCAAACATGTGAATTGAGCTTTACTGACTGAAGTTAGAGCAAAGCCATTTGCACTGGCACTGTATATTTCTGCAAACCCCGAATATGTTATCAATCAATCAATCAATCAATCAATCAATCAATCAATTTTATTTATAAAGCCCAATATCACAAATCACAATTTGCCTCACAGGGCTTTACAGCAAACAACATCCCTCTGTCCTTATGACCCTCGCAGCGGATAAGGAAAAACTCCCCAAAAAACCCTTTAACGGGAAAAAAAACGGTAGAAACCTCAGGAAGAGCAACTGAGGAGGGATCCCTCTTCCAGGACGGACAGACGTGCAATAGATGTCGTACAGAACAGATCAGCATAATAAATTAACAGTAATCCGTATGACACAATGAGACAGAGAGACAGAGAGAGATGCAGGTAATGACAGTAGCTTACAACAACATTATTGAAGGTAATAATATTATAGTTATAGTTCTGGCTACTGTGGTACAATATGTTGAAAGTATGTATTAATATCTGGCAGTATACATGTGTGACAATAGTCATATGTGTTACAGTTGTATGTTTCATACATACCATGTCAACGTTTTTAAAGTGAAGTAGTATATGAGCTGACTCAGTCATCAGGAGGTGGAGGGTATGGTGGTGGGTGCGTTATCTAGATGAGACTAGGCAGCAGCTCAGCCTTGCAGCAAATGTTCTCCAGTGGCCACTTGTGGTATTGCACCAAAAAAAAAAAAGCCCTGTGGCCCAAAAACCATTTTCCCCACCACCATTATAAAAAAGATGTATGTAAAACTGTTGACAAGAGACCTCCAACTGCAAACAAGGTTAATTATGACTATTTTTGGTCTGAATTTTTGAGCCATAGTTTCCTCAAGCCGAGAAAAGTGATTTAAAAATCTATGACGTCATCACAATGTTAAGTCCATGAACCAAGTGGGTAGTTATATTCCCTGTGGGCCACATACTGTGGAAGTAAAGTGTGCCAGGCGAGCTGCTCCAATGGAATCAATTGGCACCATTTTGGTGTCCAGTATCAAGTTATCAAAATCTATGGGTGAAACGCCTGCTAAGCTGCACACCACTGTTTATGACCAACAAACAACAAATCAGTTGTGATTTTGTGAGTCATTGCTGTGGGTCCAGCAGCTTTTTAGGAACCAAACATGGGTGTCTTGTAGCAACCCATCGTTGGTTTTCAAGCAGGAATAGTGCCACAAAGAGCAGTTGGTTTTAAAAGACATTGCTACTTTTCCAGCGAGAAAAGTGTGCCTCCAAAATCCGGTATTTTAAGCCAAAACATCCCTTCCTAACCATAACCAAGTGGTTTTTGTGCCCAAATCTAACCACATGTTAGGTGTTGAAAAGTGAAGTTTCAAAGTATCCTCTACATGCTGAAGTGTAAGGCATCTGTGGTTTGCAGAAACATACAATGCTAACATTTTTTCTGGCAATTTGGCTCGGAATTCATGAACCTGACCCTAACCCCAACCCTTTAATGAAGAACTAAATGAATCTGTAAATTCCCAGTATTTTCCTATTGTTTTCCTAGGAAACTACCTGAGGAGATCCATGTTACCAGGCAGAATGTATATTGAAACAGAGATGGTGTTCAATTGTTAGACTTTGTAAGTAATTAATTTATCTATAACAATCAAATGCTGAACTATAGTCAGTCTACAGCATCTTAGCTAAATAAGCAACAATTTGCACACAATTCACTATAGCCATGGACCATTGTATATATAAACATTTATATATATGTAGAGAGATATACTGTATATATATAGATATAGATATAGATATATAAAGGTATGGGCTGTCAAAATTTCAATTACTTACAATTATTTGACTAATCAGAAAAGATAATGCATTAAAAAAAACAAAAGAAAAACATTTCTGTGGTGCCCTTTGACCCGGTGCGTCAGTGAAAGCCACAGTGGTTTTGTCACGTGATGGAGCCTGATGAGATGATGGTGCTTGGCCCTGTGAATGAAGCATTATATTAAAAAAATGCAATTTCTGCAGTAAGGCATTTTTGGAGTACCTTAAGCCTGAAATATCACTTCAATGTAAAACATTTAGCAGCGAACCCAGCGGTCCGTGCTCACACAGCTTCTGATGCTAGCGCTAGCAGCGAGCCTCGTTAGGCCACATTTGAGCAGACGCTCAGATGCAAACTGAGTAAGTATACCTGTGACCGACTAACTAACTCCCTTGCAACATGCAGTTTCTGTGGTAGAGGACAGGGGGACAGTTGTGTCCAAAATCCAGCAGCTTTACAACACATCTGCCATAAAATTGAACTGAATTGAAATTTTTTAAATCCTTTCACAGCAAAAGTCGATGTATACGATTGAGCATATAATTAATTAGATTTTTTTTTTTTCTTAATTGCTTGACAGCCCTAATATATGTGTCCTAGTTAATGGAATGTTATGTTGTTCAGATTTTAGATATTAGTATTAAATATCAGTATGATTTTCTCACATCTTTATCAAAAGCCTGAAGTTCTGGTTTCACTTTGCTCGCTACATTGCTGCTTATCTTGTAGCTCACCACGTGCTCGTCCTCTCCATCCCTTTCCCCCTCAACTCATTCTCTCCTCACTTGGCTGGCTGGGCGAATTAGGGCTGTTGGCTCGGTGGACGGGTGAGGGTCCTTTATCCTTCTTTTCCCAGTTGGCTATAATGTTCAAAGCGAAATGGACCCCCCCACCATTCTTCAGCCCCCTCATCTCAGTTGTGTAGTGGAGTGTGAATGACACGGAGCACCTAAACGCCCCTGATGACTCCCTGAACACACAACTGTTGAATCTCTGCATGATCCATTTCAACCCAGCAAATGTCAGCAGTCCGTGGTGCTCTGGAGCCAGATTCTTGCTTTTCACAACCCCTCACCATCACACACACACACACACACACACTGTCTTTGTCTTGGGAATCTTTCTCTCCTGTTTCCCTCACTAATCAAATTGGTTTTATTAAAATGACATGGCAAACGCTTATGTAACCAAAGCAAAGCAATTGAGACTTTTAGTATATTAATTATAGACACTTGCAGATAACTAGTAGTAATTCTGCATATCAGTAATAATATCAGTGTTCTCAGCAACTCAGCAATATTGTAGTCACTCTCTAATCTCCTCCATGCTTTGAACCTCTTGCTTATTCTTTTCATTTCCTCTTATTATTAAATGGCCAGCGCTCACCAGTGTTCGCCTAATTCAATTTGATTCACCACACCGTGATTTATTGGCTTGCAGAGCAGTACGATAGAAGCGCAACTCTTTTGATTGGAATAAATATGTGTGTGCATCTCAATAGGAGGTATTTAATTTCATGCTAGCACAAAGCTTGCATCAGAGCTAACACAGTCTCTGTGGCAGTTTTGTCAGTCGTAGTTCAGCAGATACTGGGAGAGGCAGCAAGGTATTCACTTTTTTATGTACTTTCATGTCTTCCTTGCTTTCACGCTGGCACTCCATGTAACATTGCTTCCCATGGCACACACCAAAATGTACTTTGTTACTCTCCCTGTGCTGTGTCTGTGTAGGACTCCCTAAAATGAAATACTTAATCTCAGGGTGGTGCTTTATGTCCTGTGTCACACAGAGTGTTGTGTGCCTGATGCTCATTCTCATTGGGTTTTCCACATTTTTTGGATAAGCTAACAAAACCACAACCAAAATTTGTTACTTAACGTGACCTTTGCCTTAACCCCAAGATTGAACCTACAGGAGACCTCACGCCTAACTGTAACTTCAAACACAGATGATTTTTGACGTCATCAGCTGGGTGATCACGTGCTATCCGAAGATGGCAGAGTGATAAGAGTGCATTTTCATTCAGACCAGCGAAAAGTGTGTTTCAAAACTCCACACGTGTAGAACTGAGACCCACAAATGTTTTTTCAGTTCACAAATAAAAACTGAGTTCACAAATGCCTGTTCGAAAGTTGTAAATGTTAGGAAGATATTCACAAATGCTTTTCATTTGTTTGCAAATTAATTTAATGTATTCACAGATATATATTGTTTATTTATGGAATTTGTTTGTGTATTTGCAGATCTGTTTTATACTTGCAAAATATTTTTATGAGTTTACAAATCTTTTTTTGTATTTGTGGAAGGGTGTTTTATATTTACAGATTACACATTTACACGCAGATTGTCAATTGGTTCACACACATAATTATGAAACAAATCTATCTCCATATCCAGCCCTCTTGCTTGAACCACACCTACCATCAAACTCAGCATGCATTTTGGCCTGAGCTATACACTCGTAAAGCTTTGTGACTGTGTCTTAGAGTTGTGACATTACCTGTGATAACCTTGACAAAAACCTGTCCACAGACAGATAGACATATGAACACCTGGCAATGTAAAAAAAATGGCTTCTGTGGTAGGTCTTGCTACAATAGGCACCACTAGATCCACATTTTGCCATGGTTACATACACACACACACACACACACACACACACACACTCACAAGATGAATACAGTACCAATGGTGCAACGATGTCTAGGCTGGTAATGAATACAAAGAGAATGGCATCACGGTCTTGCAATGTGTCAGAAAGTTTTGGGGTGGCCATCTCACTGTGTGACTGCTGTTAGGACCTATGTCTACTAACCAGTCAACAGAAATGCAGCATAAAATGATGCACTGGCACTAAACCCAAACAATCAGATGGATCACAGCTCGCCATGGAGGCAAAACGCACTAATAAAAATGCGTGGGACTCCAGCTCTTACCATGATCATGTAAAGAAGGACGAAGCATGGAAAGAAATAGCAGTGGAGTTGAAGCTGCATGGTGAGCAGCCTAGCAGCTAGCACACATATACACAGACACACCACAGTATACAGTGCCCAAAAATCTTTAGCTTATTTAATACTATGTCCCTCTATGTTGTGCTTCACAGTTGGAGAAGTAATAACCTGTGTAGCATCCTTGTGCACTCAGTGTGGGAAGCTATTGCATCATACATTGTAGCCTGCGATTCATTTAGTGCTGTCATTGTACAGTCTGCTTACACCAAACTTGAAGTCGTACCCAGGTTTATTAGATCCATGTCGCACAGTAAAGTTTGCACTAAACTTATAAGACTGCTGAAATCTCACAGTCTGTGGGAGGCTCAAGTGTATTGCTCTTCATTTTAACATATATTTACATACATTTTTTGGGATGGACAGAAATGTGGCCAGCGCTGTAAGTAAAAGTCAAGGTGAAAGTCCGTAACTGAGTATAAGCTGCCCCTTCCTGTTTCAAATTAAAAGTCCTAATTTCAAATTAAAAGCCCCCTTGTGCTTCATACACAGTCCTGCCAGTGTTACAAAATTACAGCCCTCAGAGTCATGTGATGAAGCAGTATATTTTTATCCTCTTCCTTTATTGTGAGTTTATTTTCTGCTCGTGACTGAATCACCAGAAATCACATTATACAGTCATTATATGCAGGATTTTGTTCAGGGATGATTGCATTTGCAAAGGCATTTAGACAAGGAGAGCAGTGGAAAGCTCAACTCTACTTAAAAGTAATTGGTGATAATGTAAGTGTGTGATGATAAAAATGTGCTAGAACTTCAGCCAGATTGTCCATTTAAGTGTATTTGATTGGTTTTTGGAGGTAGTGTAACCCTGATGCTTTCTGGCAGATTTTTATTACAGATGACAGTTTTAAGGAGGTAATCTTTAACCTGTGGCAGATTGCATTTTGAAATAACCTTCCCTACGCTGTCACCATGCAATTATTCTTCACTCTGTGTTGTGGAGATAATAGAGAGCATATCAGAGACTGGCAGAAAGATAGAAACAGACTGACAGAGATAAGAGGGAGAGAGGGGGAGAGCCTCAGGGCAGGGGGAGGTTGGGGGTTCAAGATCTGTCTTTAGATGGCATCATCAAAAAACAACATAATTACATTCCACCATTAAACACACAGTGGAGTCAAAACAACACGGGAGACCTGACAAAAAAATGAAACATATGCATCATTAATATACTTGAGTAATTCAAAGCAGAGTGAGATGTGGAAAGCAAGAGCAGCTGCAGGGGCCCCATGGGTTGGCCCAGGGGCAGAACACCAGTTCAAGACAGGCTGAATATCTGTCAGGAGTGTGTAATGTGTTGGTGTTCCCATCTCAATCTTCAGGTTGTTGTCATGTACTCTACACGTCCGAAGCTCTGTGTCCTTGTTGCTGCTGTGACAAATCTCTGTGCAGTAAAGTTCACCTTATCTCACTCTGTATATCTTTGCATGCAAATAGTGTGACCTCCTCTGATAGTGTTCCTGTGCGAGCATAGATAAGATAAATCAGATTCACCTCATGTAATTCAGATGTACTGAAGAGTAGTTCATTCCTTCGGATCTGCTCAGAAACAGGTACATACTGAAGGTTGAAGCTCACGGTGTTCTTCTCTTTTTGTAGGTTTGAAAAGGCGGAAGAAAAGGTAATTTTAGTAATGCAATACTGATAGTGGTATTACTCTGTACACCTGAAATCAATTTTTGGGAGATGTTCCTTTCACATTTGGCAACTTTATACAGAGAAAAGATTACATGTGCTGAGAATGTAAAGAAAAACGGCAGAGGATGAATGCAATTCCTTTACTTAAAGCTGGGGTAGGCAGTTTTATTTTTGGCATTATTGGACAAAGTTGGGCCAAATTTACGAAATTAAAGTTTGTGCATATTGTAATTCAAGTGGTCTGAGAGAAAACTAGACTTCTGCACCTCCTCTTGACTCTGTTTTTAGGCTTTAGCAAATCTAGCCTGTGAGAGAGAGGATGTTTCTGTTGGCTGTTTTATAAATGCAGACGCGCAAGCACAATTCTTCAGGGGATAACCTGACTCAATGGCAGAGAATCCTGCATAGGAAGTTGTTATATCAGCCCTAGCTACAACTGCCTACACTGCACAGCAACCAGAAAAAGAAAATTATAGCTGCACAGCGATGGGTCGGGTCCGGGCATTTTTAGGCAATTCTGAGCAACAAGCAGAAGAATTGGAAGACATTTAGAAACACAATCTGCCTTTTGCATCAGCTGAGGCTTGAACTCACAGCCTCTGAGACTAAGAATCAATTTCTATCTCACTGAGCTAATTAATCAGTGATAATTCATGTGTAGCTTCACAAACTGACTAAGCCAGACGTGCAGGTTTAGCAGCCGTCCATGCATGGAAAAGCAGATTTCAAACCACTGTAAAAAATTCAGTTATCGAAACAAAAATCTGAAAATACACATGTTGCATCTAGACAGCATGGAGATGTTGGTAATTTGTTTGTAACAATGATTGATTTGCCCCATAAGTGAAAAACTGATGTTTAAAATTGCCATTTTTACACTGACTCCAATTGTTCACATTAGAGCAAAATTCAAAATGCTGTCAAAAATTCAGTTTTTGAGATAAAATTCTGAAATTTGCTACACATCATCTACCATGACTCTAGAATTTTGTCATTTTTTTCATGAACATTGAAGATTTATTTAGCAAGAATTTGCATGTATATGTTTACAGTACCGTTTCAGTCAAACATTTTGATGCACTGTAGGCTCAATTTTTGATAAATCAAAAATCTGAAAAGTCTGAAGAGCGATGAACTTCATAATTTTTAATAGGTTTAAGTATACAAACGTTTCTCCAGTATCAGGGCTACAGTTTGATGAAAGTTGTGAAGTTGTAGCACGTATGGTGGATTTGTTATGAATTTTCAAAGTTTTGAACTTTAGACACTTGCTGTAGCGCCACCATCAGGACTATTGGCTTGAGTTTACAGTTGAGGATCTGGCATGAGACTGGACCTTTGTGCAAAGTTTGGTGAGTTTTCACCCATGAGAAGTATGATTTCCTCGGAAGAAGAAGAAAAAGAAAAAAGAAGAAGAACAAGAATACTTAGGATTACAATAGTGTCCTGGCAGCTTAGCTGCCCGGACCCTAATTAGAGAGTCTTACAATAAACAAAATGTGTCAATATCGGCGTTGGAGACAAAATGCTACTAATAGCTTAGCCCCCTGCTAACATGAACCTTTTTAGTAGCTAATATTAGCTACCCAGCCAACATTTGTATGTGCGGCTCATGTGGGTAGTAGATGGGCTTAAAATGGGACCTTTCCTTTTCTCAGAGGAAATTCTTCTCTTGCATTAAAGATAAACTGAACTCTGTTGAGCTGCAGTAACCACAATGAATTTTACTGAACATAATGCTCCCCCTGCTCCCCAGAGGATAGACCCTTTCCATTTTGAACACTCCATGAGTCACAACTACCACCCTCAGGACAAAATGTCAGCTTTACACACAAATTACTGTCAAATATAACAAGCAGATTATCATGAAATTTCTTGATGAAATTCATGCACCCAGGGTGATGTAACTCTTAGATTTTTATTAACCCATGATCTTCCTCTTGTACCACCCTTAACACAAACTTTACATTTTAGCTGCAATACTTGCAAGGACCTTAAGAATGGCAAAGCATGTTCTTTCATTCATTCATTTTCTGTTAGCGCTTATCCTGTTAGGGGTCACAGGTGTGATGGAGCCTATCCCAGCTGACATTGGGCGAGAGGTGGGATACACACTGGACAGGGCACCAGACTATCACAGGGTTGACACATAGAGACAGACAACCATTCATGCTCACAGACAACCATTCATTCTCACATTCACATCTACAGCCAATTTAGAATCACCAGTTTACCTAACCTGCATGTCTGGACTGTCGGAGGAAGCCAAAGTACTCAGCAAAAACTCACGGAGAAGACGTAGGTAGAACATGCAAACTCTGCATATGGCTCCCTCCACCCCAGGTTCGAACTAGGAACCCTCCTGCTGTGAGGCAACAATGCTCTTCATCTTCTTTATTTTGCTTGTATACACTATACACTGATTAGCCTCAGATTAGTCATAGTCTTAGAGGAATAGGGCGTTATAAGAAAAAAAATGTTTTTTTAATTTTTTTATTTATTCAACTTTTTTTCGTAATTCATAATTATATTTGGGAATTCAGTGATGTCATCAAAAGAAGTCAGACTGTTCAACAAACAGTGAGAAGCAGTTAGATGATGGGTTTGAAACAACAGCCCATTCCCATTCCCAGATCTATATATGCCAACACTTTGTCACGCCCCTCAGCATATGATACCAGCACAGAAAGCGGTCTTTGGCATCTGTATGAGATGCACTTGGCTTTCAACTAACTCCAGTGTTAACCCATCTGATTAAATATTTGACGCTGAGAGCAACTAATACAGTATGAAGAACGAGAAACTCCGCTTAGGGAGAGGAGGTGGATGGTTCAAACAAAACTGACTTTTACCCCGCTCTTAAGCCGCTATTCTTGTCCTGTGTGGAAGCAAAAGTCAACGTTGTTTTAACATAGCTTCCAACTTGCACAGTTACGTAACACATTTACATCATGTTACATACTTATTTTAATCCAAAACATGATGTTTTTTCAAACCTTACCAAGTAGTTTTGTTGCCTAAACCTAACCATTTAACAACTCGGTATGTGTCAATATGAGACCCAGAAGGGGCATGAGTATTGGTTTGGAAACAAACCTCCATATAAACAAAATGTATTAAGAAGAGGGGTGAAGGTGAACAGTAGAATTATTACCCAAACTATCTGTTATCATCATTCAGCAGTGTACAGGTGTACTCACTTTGAGTCTGATCACCATGTAAAGGTTTAGATAAACTGGATGAACTGTTGGTTTGTCTGCCTGATCCATGCAATTAACTTGATTCAGTGTTATCATAACTGGCCAAAGCTGCAAAGTAAGGCCTACGTTGTGATGAACTGGAATTATCCTTGAATTTTAAACATAATAGTTTAACCATCCTATTATTGTCACGAAACCACACCACCAACTGACAATAACAAGGTTATAATAGAGTGTTTCCTGCTCAGTGTGCTCAGATCTTTCTCAGCCTTGTGTATGGGTTCAAATGGCCAAGTTTTGACAGAGGAAACCTCAGTCGACTTTTCAACAAATCCACATCACCCCCCTGCCAGCTTTCAGCAGAGACCTTGGTAAGACCTCGGCAATGAGTGTACCGTCTATTTGTCTGGCACAGTGCATCTTCCCCAGGAGAGCTATTTCATTATGGTGTTAGCTGCCTTATTTCCGCTTAAAACTACCTCTCGCACAACAATCAACTTGGGATGTCTCACAGGAACACTGCATGATCTGTGTGTGTGTGTGTGTACTCTCTGTCAGTGTGTGTGGTGGGGTATTCCCAAGAAAGGGGTGTTTCTCCACCTCAATGAGCAAGAATAATGAGTTGCTGGTCCATCGAGGGAGGGGACAACTCTTATCATCTCGCTCTTTTCCCTCCTGCCATTATTTGCCAATTACCAGCATGTAAAATGTTTTATATGTACCCACCACCAGCAACCACACTCATAATAGCTTTGTAATTTACTAATTCATTTTGAAGATTTGAGGTATTATTTGATGAGCTACTTCAGCTCAGTAATTGGAAAGTGGGTGGGTGGGGTTGGGGGTGGGGGGCTATGGCATTTGCAATGATTAGCCAATTAGTTAAGTTATCAAGCCTGCCAAATCCCAAGCTCCTTCTGGTAAATGTGAATGTTGTTAAACATTCAGCTGATATTAGTTGACTTTATTCTTTGATTTTGCACCTTGATGTGGCAATCCAAGAGTGGTTCCTTGAATTATCTACTGTAAAAATACATTAGCCGGAGTGCTGAAGGGAGAATTTCCATTACAGTTGGGATTGGCTCCACTGTCAAGGCAACTTTCATTATCTTTTCGAGAGGTTTGCATCGGAAAATATCCTCTGGCACAGCCGTGATTTTTCAAAGAGTATGTTCTGCTTTCTGCCTGCACAGATAAATAAAATGGAAATTGCAATGAAACTTTGATCCAGTGATATATTGTATTAGGCTTGTGCTAAAGGATCCAGACCATTTGCACCATAATGAACCCTGAAGCATCATTTTCTCTCTTATTCCAAATTCACTGATGGATGGCCTGTTTCATTATACTTCTCCAATTTTGTTTTGAAACCCCATCAATGCAACACCATCAAAATGATTAAAAATAGATTTTGACATAGTTTCTGTTTAGGAATTATAGTGGATAGTAGGAAATAGTGAAGTAAGAATTGGACTTTGACCTTCTATCCACCCTCCAACCCCCAAAAAAACATGTAACTTAAAACCATATACAAAGTGTTCCACCTATAGTCAAATTTTTCCATATACCCCCTATGAAAGGGCACCTTAGGGGACATTTCATGTTTTCTCTAGTGGGAGGCTCCCTAGAGGGCACTTCATGATGTTTTCTCCACTGGCAGGACACCCAAGAGGGTATTTCATGAGATTATCTCCACTGGCAGGACACCCGAGAGGGTAATTCATGATGTTTTCTCCACTGGCATGACACCGAAGAGGGTAATTCATGATGCTTTCTCCACTGGCAGGACATCCAAGAGGGTACTTCATGATGTTTTCTCCACTGGCAGGACATCCAAGATGGTAATTCATGATGTTTTCTCCACTGGCATGACACCGAAGAGGGTAATTCATGATGCTTTCTCCACTGGCAGGACATCCAAGATGGTAATTCATGATGTTTTCTCCACTGGCAGGACATCCAAGAGGGTAATTCATGATGCTTTCTCCACTGGCAGGATACCCAAGAGCAGGGGTGGCCAACCCGCGGCTTGCGAGCCGCATGCGGCTCTTTGCCTATCAGTGTGCGGCTCTTCGATCCATTAATTAAAACCATCGGCGTGTGGCTCTTCCGTCATAAAAAATCAATTTTTTGTTATGAGTGCGTATGGCCCTTTAAGAAATGTAGCAGGCTTAAGTGGAGCGAGTGAGTGAGAGAGGAGTGAGCACAGGCAGGTGAGAGGGTGTGGGGTTCGGGAGGAATGCAGGACTGCAGCGCGGTGGTGATATCGCACGACAAATAAATGTCAGAGAAGAAGTGCGTGTCTTTGTGTGTGTGTGTGTGTGTGCGCGTGTGTGGAGAGAGTATGAGAGAGGGAGAGACTGTGTGTGGATGTGTGTGGAGTAGTGTTGCACGGTATACTGGTACCAACGGTAGACCGCAGTAGGCTGCTACTTAAACACCACGGTACAAGACATGGTGCCACTACTGTGGGATAAGTTCAAAGTCCAATCAAAGGAGGGTGAGTGTCCACGCACTGGCCAATAACAGCCATAGTGAGAAACGAGCTATTCACATTTCTCTCTTTTGTGCCAGGTAACAGTCCACAAACCTCACCGCACTTTAGGGACTGTTCTTTACTTGTCAGGGGAGGAGGGTGGCTGGTTGATTTTTATTTTATTAATTTATTTTATTTTGATCCCCCCTATGGTAATCACTTTTGTTGCTGTTTTTAAAGTATGAATAAGTCAGTAAGTAATTTATTCCATTGAAATATCAGGGATGTATTATAGAAAAGTGATTTATCTTTTCATAAATGACAAAAGGCACATCTGCCTCATTTTTGCTGTGGTATCGTGATACTACTCAGAACTGTGACACTTTCACTGGTATCGTATCATGGGTCCCAATTTTAGTACCGTGACAACACTAATCTGGAGAGCGTATGAGAGTGGGAGAGACTGTGTGGATGTGTCTGTGGAGAGAGTGGGAGAGAGGGAGACTGTGGGTGTGGAGGGGGGATGGAGAAAGACAGTATGAGAGGGAGAGACTGTGTTTCTGTGTATCTCTATTCATGGTTATTCATTTGTGCGTGTGTGATTTGTGTGTGAGAAATAAATCTGGCTTTGAAAATTGGAAATGCATGGATTTTGATTTTATGTCATTTCGTGTTTGTGTGAGAGAGGGAGTGCGTTTGTAAGCACACATGTATGATGTGGCTCTTTGTACTACCACGGTGATTTTTGTGGCTCTTGGTCTCTGACTGGTTGGCCACCCCTGCCCAAGAGGGTAATTCATGATGTTTTCTCCACCGGCAGGACACCCAAGAGGACACTTCATGAGATTTTCTCCACTGGCAGGACATCCAAGAGGACACTTCATGAGATTTTCTCCACTGGCAGGACATCCAAGAGGGTAATTCATGAAATTTTCTCCACTGGCAGGACACCCAAGAGGGCACTTCATGAGGTTTTCTCCACTGGCAGGACACCCAAGAGGGTAATTAATGATGTTTTCTCCACTGACAGGACACCCAAGAGGGTATTTCATGGGATTATTTCCACTGGCAGGACATCCAAGAGGGTAATTCATGATGTTTTCTCCACTGGCAGGACACCCAAGAGGGTATTTCATGAGATTATCTCCACTGGCAGGACACCCAAGAGGGTAATTCATGATGTTTTCTCCACTGGCAGGACACCCAAGAGGACACTTCATGAGATTTTCTCCACTGGCAGGACATCCAAGAGGGTAATTCATGAAATTTTCTCCACTGGCAGGACACCCAAGAGGGCACTTCATGAGGTTTTCTCCACTGGCAGGACACCCAAGAGGGTAATTAATGATGTTTTCTCCACTGACAGGACACCCAAGAGGGTATTTCATGGGATTATCTCCACTGGCAGGACATCCAAGAGGGTAATTCATGATGTTTTCTCCACTGGCAGGACACCCAAGAGGGTATTTCATGAGATTATCTCCACTGGCAGGACACCCAAGAGGGTATTTCATGAGATTATCTCCACTGGCAGGACATCCAAGAGGGTAATTCATGATGTTATCTCCACTGGCAGGACACCCAAGAGAGTAATTCATGATGTTTTCTCCACTGGCAGGACACCCAAGAGGGTATTTCATGAGATTATCTCCACTGGCAGGACATCCAAGAGGGTAATTCATGATGTTATCTCCACTGGCAGGACACCCAAGAGGGTACTTCATGATGTTTTCTCCACTGGCAGGACATCCAATTCATGATGTTTTCTCCACTGGCAGGACACCCAAGAGAGTAATTCATGATGTTTTCTCCACTGGCAGGATACCCAAGAGGGTAATTCATGATGTTTTCTCCACTGGCAGGACACCCAGGAGAATAATTCATGATGTTTTCTCCACTGGCAGGACACCCAAGAGGACACTTAATGAGATTTTCTCCACTGGCAGGACACCCAAGAGGGTAATTCATGATGTTTTCTCCACTGGCAGGACATCCAAGAGGGTAATTCATGATGTTATCTCCACTGGCAGGACACCCAAGAGAGTAATTCATGATGTTTTCTCCACTGGCAGGACACCCAAGAGGGTATTTCATGAGATTATCTCCACTGGCAGGACACCCAAGAGGGCACGTCATGATGTTTTCTCCACTGGAAGAGCACCCAAGAGGGCACTTCATCACGGTTTCCCCACTAGAAGGGCACCCTAGGAAACACTTTATCACACCCTAGGGAGCACTCCATTATGTTTTCTCCATTCGAAGGGCATTTAGAGGGCACATTTTCTTCACTGGAAGGGCGCTCTAGGGGGCTCTTCATCATGTTTTCTTCACAAAGAAGGCATCTTAGAGTGCACCTCACATTTTCTCCACTGGCAAGACACCCTAGAGGTTACTTTATCACTATTTCTTGACTTGAGGGGCACTGTAGTCGGCACTCCATCATCTTTTATCCATAGAGGCATATGGGCACTTTAACTGTGATTTTTTTCCCCTTTCTGCCTCCCGAATCCACCAGTGATGGCACTTTGTCGTCAGACCTGAACTTATGCACGTGAATGCACCACCAGGAAGGATTCAAAGATTACTCTGCCATTTTAACAGGATTAAAATAAACCCTGGATCACCAAGAACATCAAGGCTCTCCTGAATTGTAAGCAGAAGGCCTTCAGGACAGGGGACAGGGAGGAGCTCAAACTCATTCAGGGAGAGTTCAGGATTAATTTTAAGGAGGGTAAGGGCAGTGACGAGAGGATGGTGGAGACCAGACTACAGTATACCCCCAGTATACACCCCCACACCCCCAACCTTCTGTATTCTCAGTCATGATTACTTTGTTATAATACAGTCTGTGGTGAAACTCCAGGTGGATCTATAAATGCATGGTGTTACTCTGTGATGCAACTCAAAGACATTGCACAGTGTGCATTTCCGATTGTCATAGTCTCAGGCAACAGAATGTGAAACTGTTTTTTTTTTTAATGTTTTTTCTGAGTTGATTTTCTCCTGCTCATTGTTGGCAGGATTTCCTTTCCTTCATTTACTCTTTTCTCACTGTGTAAAGTTTGTCATGTGTTGAAACACTAGGTTGTCATTTGTCAGTTCACTTTGAATGAAATCATGCCTGAAATCCTGATTTTAATAGGATTTATCTTCAGAGGAGTGGTGAAACTGCTTGTAAGCCATCACAAAAGATGAGTTGTGCACAGCAGCAGCTGTTATATTGGAATCATTTCTCTCCTTCTGTTTTATGAAGCATTCATTTCTGCAGTAAACAGGGTTGGGGCTGACTCTACTTGTTGTTACAGAAGTTAGGTGATAATCTAAATATCAGACCTTCTTTGATGTGTTGTTGCATCATGTTAGAAAAGGGCCGTCAATATAACTTGTTAAAAGCAATGACTGGGAGGAATTCAAGACTTCACATTCATTTTAAGTTGTCAATAGAGCCTGATTGATTTTCTTCCTGCAGACTTTGCTTGCTCCTAAGCAGCTGTTTCACACTTTAAATGGTAATCCATTAGTTCTCTGTATGTCTCTGGGTGAGTGTTTTTAGCAACAAGAAACATACAACAGACACACACACACACACACATTACAAAGTAAGGAGGTAAGGGATGATGAAGAATAGGGAGAAGGTGAAAGGCTACGGGAGGGTCCCCGAGGCATGGCAGCCAAAAGTCAGTGGGCCACAACACCTTGCAGAGGAGGGCACCCTGGGACATAGCAGAAACGAGTGTATAGAAGCATTAGCTGAAGGTCCAGGGCAACTTCCAGAGCCACAGGAGAGAATGTGCCCACACTGCAGTCCAGGAAGAAATCCTGTCTGTGCTGGTGTAGGGCAGTGATTCAGCCACAGAGGCATGGACTAATCGCGCCACTTGAAGGTCCTGGGTAGGTGGGGTCTGGGGAAGAACAGGAAATATTAGGCAGAAAGTTGAGTGCGAGATGTGAGACAGACACTGAAACAAACACTTAAAGGAACCATGGTGTCCACGTCTTTCTTTTAATGACAGCAGTCAATATAACAACTGAACAATTATTTGATCTGTACATTGAACTAAACATTGGAACATTTCTTCTTCACCATCTTCACCACACTGGGAGCAGCCCCAACACACGCTCTCTGTCCTCTGATGGGAGTGTGCTCACCTGTGTGTACACACAGGTGTCTGTGTACAGAGAGCAGAGGAGGATTGTAAACGCACGACCATGTAGAGACAGAAATGACATGTCATCATGTAAATAAGATAAATAACATAAGGTATAAAACTGTTCTATTGCAAAGGTAACCTTAAATGACTTGTGATCTGGCACTGTATAGAAAATATAATTAAATAAAATTAACTTGACCTTCAGGGGGGCGTGAGGGGTGCCGTTGGGAGGCGGGGGGCCCTCCCAATATAATGGTAGGGGAAACACTGAAAACTGAACACACCTACTCAACTTTTTTTTACATTGAAAAAAAAAATGAAATTTATGAATTAGATGTTCAACTTCCTAAAGTCTCTATTAATATATCATAAAATTTAGATGGCAGAAGTGCTGCAACAGCAACAAGAGCAACGTATCTTCATACAGTGGTTCGAAAGTATATCCAAGAAAATGCTTACATAACCGTTCCTATGATATCCTACGAATTAGCACCCCATAACTGACATTACATGCTTGTGTGAATTTACTGTGGTTTGGTTTAGGAATAAAAAAACATGGTTGTATGTCTTAGGTTGAGGCAAGTAAAGTTACTGTGGTTAGGTTAAGGAAAAGAACATGGTGACGACGTTCCTTAAAATGACTCATTTGAAGTTCGGTTCCGAACACCGGTCTCCCACAGAAAGACCCGATGGAAAGTCCTGTGTTTTGTGACCCATTCACCACCCCAACCACTGAGACCACCTCCCGCTTCATTCTATATCCTGTCAGCACACAGGTCACATGATCGCAGCCTTCCAAATTACGTGGGTTATGCACAAATCACTGGCACATCATTATGTGGGATATGTACGAATTTTGGTGCATTATTTTTCGTAGGGAAATGTACAAACAATGCATCAGAATAGTCTGACAAGAGGCATTTGAAACAAATTCACACCTTTACATTATTAAAATCAGTAACTTTATACAAGTAAGCTAATCTTGTTCTGTACCACAGGTCTGTATCGTAAGACTGAATGAGTGAGTGAGTGCTGCACCTTCACATTTTGGATCACTGCTGGAGGATGGCATTATGGTCCTGTTGGTGTGTTTATTGAGCGGTGAATGGGCTGCCAACCAGCTGCATGTGATAATGTTGGACTATGCCTTTTTCAAGGTTATGTAAAATGTTCAGAAAGCTTATATTGGCTTGTTGCCTCCACTCCTTGTCCAGTCTGTGCAACATTGGCACAAGCCTTTAGTGCAGGATTCTTTGAGTCCATTATTGGGGATTGGCTCTAAAAGTATGGATCTCAGTTGGTGCCTGGTGTCTGTGGCCTCCTCCTTTTGTCCTGCATAGCACGCTGCTCCACAGCAGGTCTGGACATGTGCTCCCTGATGCTACAGGATGTAGAGGGCTTTTCCCTCACCCTGGCAGTTGTGGGTTCAAGAGGTGATTGCACGCACTGCTTTTTGAGGTATATAAAAATAAGCAGCAGCAGCAACTAAAAATTTGTCCTTGCATTTCATTTATGTTATAGGAGCAGTTGGCATAGGAAATCTGTACTATTAATCTCTCTCTATATATATAAAAATAACAATGCTTTTATTGTCAACAGCACTGTTGTAACACTGGTACAGACTTCATTAATTTCCTGAAAATCATATATGTTTAATTCATTTTACACAGACCCTCTTGGCAGTAAGTGCAGCAAAAGGAAGGACATTTTTTTCTGCATAGTCCTTTTGAGTACCACCTGCTGATCCACTTGGCAGGCTTTCTTTTTTCAGTTTTTCACAAAGCATCCATCAGTGCTTTTCATCTCGCCTTGCAAACATGAAACAAAGAGAGACAGATGAATAAAAGAATTTAACATGTAATCTATCTTTGCTTGTTCCTTCCTTCACAGGTACTTGGCTTCTGGGGACTCAATGGTCAGCCCAGCATTCAGCTATCACCTTAAGGGCACACATACGTAACCAACTCTGTGTGTGCATATGGAGTGTGCAGCCAATGAAAAGGATCTAGCCAGGTCATTACAAGGCACTTGGATGGAAGGGGTACACAGCTTCTGGGAAAAATAGAATTTACCAAATTGCCTGGGAGCAATAGAACGGACACATGTAACCATACAAGCACTACCTGTATGAAGACAGTATTTTAACCAAAAAAAAAACACTTTTTCCAAAGTGCTCTTGGGGCTTGTGGGTGCTGACAGCAGATTCCAAGTAATTCTAGTGGACTTAAGAAAACACAGTGATGATAGGTTGCTTGCCAGAACAGTTTTGGAGAACAGAATGGATACCAGAACACTCCATGTACCACACAGTACCTCTCTGCCTGGTGCTGCTCACCTGGGTGAAGTGCCACTCGTTATGGTGGGAGATGCAGTTTTCCTGCTCAGGCCATACTTGATGAGAAAATACCCCAGACAGATTTTCACTCATCAAAAGAGGATTTTAAACTACAGACTTTCAAGAGCAAGGATGGTGGTGGAAACTGCCTTTGGCATTGTGGCCTCCAGATGGAGCATATTTCATCACAAAATCAAACTGCACTCTAAAAAAGTGGACATACTACTTTTGGCTGCATGCATCCCTCACAACTACCCACTTGCTCCCAGGAAAAACCACAGGTTGCTGCATGAGGAGGAGCAGCTGGAGAGATACATGGCACCAGTAAGACACACGGCAGGAAACAGGGCATCAAGAAAGGTCTGTAATGTGAGGAAGGACTTCTGCACCTTCTTCAGCTCTCCTGATGGCAGTGTGTCCACTCTGCCTAATGCACAAGTTTTATTTTTTATTATTCTAGTTATTGAAGATTTTAAATTTCATAGCAGAAGAGCTGCTTTTCAGTTTTATAACTTATTGTGACCTTTTTGCCTTTTTTGGAGAGTGCCAATCAGTGTTCAGTGTAATACGGAAGAGCTGGAAATGTTCCCTATGCTTATAATAAATATAGTTTACCAAAATTGCCCATGGGCAAAATGCTGCCTCAGTCCCCAGCACGAGGACTGTGTCTGTCTTTGACACTTACACTACTGTCTGTTCAAATAAATGAAAGAAAGTGATCGTTATGCACATATATAAATGTGCAGTTTTATTAAAAAAAAAAAAAAAAAAAACTTTCATTCAGAGTTGAACAGGTTGTGGATTGTGGCCTGTTGAATGTTGGCCCATTCCTGCTCAATGGCTGTGTGAAGTTAATGAATATTGGCTGGAACTGAAACACGCTGTCTCACACATCGATCCAGAGCATCCCAAAGATGCCCAGTCAGTACGACATTAGAGAAAATCAATTTATTGTGTTAGTCCAACTAAAATCAGGCTTTTAAAATACATGTAAACATGTAAGTCTGACTGAAATCGTACTAAATCGAATTTCTCAAAGTCAAACTAACACACCCAAATAATGTGATGATTGGGAGTCGAATCACTCCTGCATGTATAAAGCCAATTGGACCCAAACTGGCTGAGGTGCTATGCTCCAAAGTTTCCGCTCCAGGCTTTGACCTGGTAGTTAAATAGCATTAAATAACAGCAAATAACAGAAAAGAAGCCAGTAACGACATGGTGAAATCTACATTCACAGCCTGAATTTTTGAACAGACAAAATGTAAAGAGCTCTAAAGTTGTCCACCGTGGTAGCAGTTTGCTGCTAGCTCACCGTAGCTTCCTTGTTTGTGGATTATGTGGTCTGTGACATCATAGGTCAAACAGAAAAGGCTTCAGCACTGCAACACGAGATCATGGCTGCAGATGAATGGCAGGACAAGTGGTCTCACAGTCTTATCACAGTATCTCTGTGCATTCAAACTGCCGTCATTGAAATGCTCCTGTGTTGACTGTTTGTAGCTTATGTCAGCCCTTACCATGACCCCACCACCACCATTGGACACTGTTCACTGTGTTTGCATTTGCAAACTGCTTGCGTGCACGAGGCCATACATACCATCTGCGCAGTCCAGCATAGCCCGGGATTCATCTGAGCAGAGAACACTTCACCAAAGTGCTAGACGCCATGGAAGGTGAGCAATGTCCCACTCAGTTTTGTTACGAAGATGAACTGCTGTCAAGTCAAGACCCTGGTGAGGATGACGAGCATGCAGATGAGCTTCCCTGACATAGCTTTTTACGGTTTGTGCTTCGATAGTACAAGCACATAAGTACATTTTTTATATTTGTTAAAATTTGCTGAGCGGGAACTCGCAGAGTCAGTTGGAGAAACACTACTCTGTATATTCCGCATACCGCGGAAGGAAACCCAGAAGCTAGAAACATTTTTTGGCATGTTCCTGGCCTGAAACATGCGAGCAGTTCCACTGGCCTGAATAGTCTCCATTTTGGGATCTGGAATCTAGCTATTATTATATGTCTGTGGAATCTTCCCCCAATAAATTACTGGAGTTACAGTGTTGTAGCTCTCATATTGCCATGTTTGGTTAGATCCCAGGGTGTGCTGCATTTTGTTGCAACTAAAAGACTGAAGTGAAAAACAGAAAATACTGCCAATTTGCTGTCTTTTCAAACCAAATGTTTATTTATGTGTGTTGTAATTGTATATATGCTGTCTAACTCTTTCTACCAAACACTCTTATTTTGTCTGAGCAGCTGGTTATTTGGACACCTGGAAGAGACAGACATGTTTCTAATGGAAACGTAGAGAATTCATCTATGTTATTAAAAACTCAAAAGAAGACCGTCAAAGGTATGGCAGTGCTTTTCTGTTTCTGGGGGCATGAAAAGCACTAGAACCCTGTTTTTAGAGAAGCAAATTAGTGATAGCAGCACAGCAGTGTTCTTGGATAAATGCATTGTTTGTTGTGTGGAGCAGAGAGGTTTCATTTTTCTCTCCATATAGCTATTAAATATACATCCATTTAAATATGGACCCGAGGGCAGTCTAGTCATTCATACACACAAATGTCAAATATGGCTATGATGTGACATTATGTAAAAGCTTCATAACTAATGGATATTGTAGAATATTTGCAGGAATTATGCTGTGATGATCATGCAGGAACTTATACTACATTTTCACTTTTTAAAGGTCACAGACTTCAAACTTACAGCTGAAATACTTTCTAAAAAGGAGGATATTTGACAAAGGCCCCAGGAGGTTCACAGACTATGAGGTGTGTGTTTGTTTAGATTAGAAAGTCTCCCCATTCAGTTATCATTGAGAGGAAATGTCATCTACCTGACTATTTACTTTACTATTTTCAAGAGATTTTTATAGTTCATCTTGTGTAGAAAAGTGCAGGAAGCAATTATGAATTTGAGGGATCGAAGTTCATTCACATTCACTTAAATGACACCTTTAGATAGAAAAAGAGTTACCTCATTAAATGGTGCAGTCTGAAGTTTTTGGTGAATTGAAGGGTATTACAGTTACTGATACCCCGCTGGTAAGTGATGCGGCACAGAGGTTGTATAGTTAATTTCCAACATCTATACAATGGCCAGTAAAGTTCTTCTTGCCCATCTTCTCCATCTTTTCCTCGATGTCTACTGATGTTTATATTTCAAAACCTTGACCTGGCTATCATCTAGCGGCTAGCTAGCTAGAAGTTGGCTGGAGGAGAGTTTACAGACTGGTGAGTTGATTTCCTCATCCTGATGAGTGACTCACAGCCACACTGCGCCACCTTCCAAAGCCAACCACAAAAAGCACCACCAACACTCGCAAAATAGACATAAAAGCCAAAATTGTGCACTCCATGAGTGTCTGTACAAAGGTTTGTGACAAACTATCCAGCAGTTGTTCAAATACTTAAGTCTATGTGGTGGGCTGCCTTGCTGACATCTCTGGGTCCAGTGTTGGGAAGTTGTAATTGGTTACACATTACAGGTAACCCTGTTAAAATTGTAATAAGTAATAGAACTGTTGTTGTTGTTGATGACTTTTCTAACAAATGTTTTAAACTGGGCAAAAGCTGCCAAATGTGCACAAATAGGCTTTGCCAAAAGAAGCCATTCCTGCACAGTGCAAGGATGCAAAACCCCAGGGATGTAACCCCTTTGTAATAACTAGTTTAAGGAAGAGCTGATGAACCACGTTTTAATTACGTATTTTTTCTCGCTTACTGTAACTGATTACAAATACATTTATTTCTTAATTTAAGTACATAGAACTAGTTACATGTAATTACATAGTTACTCCCCAACACTGTCAGTTCACACTGTTATCTAGCTAAGAAAAAAACCATTGCTCTGCTTTTTTCTACTTAGAACATCTGCCGCTGTCACACTTAATGCCTACAGGTGGTGTAGATGTGTCTGTATTTTTCTTGTCTGGTGACAACCAGAATTTATACATATTGGACTAAAACCAGTGCTGCCATTACTAGGTTTATGCTCACTGTAGTGTCCCTAGCTCATGGGTGTGTGATCTGGATATTATGTAATCTCATATTTTGCATAAAGCGTGAAGGTTTTTCTGATGCTTGGTCATACACCTCTGAATTTTTATAACTAGGTGCCTGCTGCACATGCAGGGCTTTTCAGACATGAATTCCCGAAATCCTACAAATAAAATTAGGCAAATTGAAATAAGAAGTAAAATAATAAATACTTTTTACTATTAATATTTTGTAGGATCTTAGGAGATGGCCAATTTGTTTTAAATGATTTAAAGAAGGAGATCTTAGAAATCAACATTTGAGTAAATATTTTTGCCAGCCAAATCAAATTGTTTACAAGATTTTTAATGCCATTCCATTGTTCTGATGGCCCAAAATTCTGAAACCCCATTAGCCTTAAAAAAAAAATTGCTTAGCAATATTTGAGCCCCCATACCCATTTTTATTTTTTTTTACCGAACCATCCCTGTATACCCAGCAACTTTTATTCCACCAAATGTGGATCTCTTAACCCAAAACATGGTCTTTTCCAAAACATAATCAAGTGGTTTTTGTGCCTAAAAACAACAAATGTTAACCACAGCAATGTGAAAAATGTAACATATCCATGGTTTTTCCGAAATGCCTAGTGCAAACATTTCTAGACACTGGGTTGTCTAACTGCAGGATCTGTGCATTTTTTGAGAAACAAGACTTTGGAACCATAGATATTTTTGAGATATTAGGCTGCTGGAGAAATGGGCCTCCAATCCAGTGGAACATTTTTTAGACTAAAGACACAACATAAAGGCTTTATGCTCAACATTATACACAGAGACGGTTGGAGTCTTCTGTCCATACACTGTGTTAATTTTGTCCGTATGTTTTAATGTTTCCTTAAAGCTTGTGTAAATGGAGCAGAACCACAAGAGATAGTGGGAGCAGTGTGGCATAGTTCAAGCAAGACACGACAGTAGGAAATGACTAAATGAAATTTAAATAATGGCGGGACAAACTGGTAATAGAGTGAAAACAATTCTCCCTCCACATCAGGATGCAATGTTATATGGCCGTACAGACCGCCACCGTCTACAAGCTGCCTCTGTTTAAAGGTACATTATTACGGCCTCCTCCACAGTCACCTCGTTTGTGTTTGTGAGAAACGTTTGACTTTGCCCTTTAGTGCCTGTATCTACGCCAATACAAAGGACGCATGGAAGTATGAGGTGTTGTTTACAATGTTTGAAATGGATGCATCTCTTTCCATACGTAGAGATAGTAGGAATGAGCCTTAACAGGGTTCGGCATTTTGGGCCATGGGTGCAATGGGAAGTCACATATTTTCAACCTTTCAGCCTTTGTTTAATTAAACATTATTGTTCCAAATATTTCACTCCTGCCTTTACAGTGATTGTATAACGATGATAAAGTATGTCTATGAATTGTTGATATGAGATTTTAGTTTGCAGTTTGTTACAATTCCTCCTCAGCATCAAACGGTCAATAGGCTTTTGCCAGTAACACTCAGTGACTGTCTGCTTCTTCACAGAATTTTTTGTTAGTATGCCCCCTGGCGTTTCAGAGAATACTGCAACGAAAAACACATTGAGCATAAATCGTAGCATCTTAGCTTGTGTGCCATGTGTCACAGTATCTCGTGCAAGTATACAAGCCTTTACTTTTCGTGCTGATAGGTAGTACTGTCTGTAGTCTGATGAGACTGAGTCCAGTTTGAGGTGTCTCACAGCACTGTGTACTTGTCGATACTGAAAACAAATACTGCTAAATTTTACATTTGTTTTCCATACTAACCAAAAATGCACCCTAAGGATACTGACTAATATCACCAAAGCCTGATTTTCAGCTACTAACCTGACCTATGACCTTTATATAGAGGGAAAAAAAGACTATTTCAGGAGTTCACCTGTAGAAGTATATATATGGAATACACATACATACACACGCACATCTTGCCACACAGTCATGAAATCCCTCTCTCATGTTAACAAACCCCGTGCATCCCACTGACAGTCCTAACAGCATTTGAAAATGGGTTTGCTTGTGGTAATGAAATGCATATAGAAGCAGTTTGTGTTGCCCATGGCAGCTTCAAACATGTCAACAAGGATGTTGTGTAGTAGTTTCTTTTTCTGTGTAAGTAGGTTAGGGCCCTTGTTCCCACACCATTACTGTGAGTGTACAGGATGAGTTGGGAAGCCCTGGAAGTGCAATGCTTGCTGCAGACACATGAACTGGTTCAGACCTGAACACTGTCAATGACCAAAGGAGACAATAAGCCCAAATTTTAAGAATTTGAAAGCTTCCTCTTAACCATCTTGAATATTTTACCAACAGCATGATGAAAAAATATAAGATGGAATCAATCCTGTTTTCTTTTGCGGTCAGATACAAATCTGTAATGTTTTTTTTTTGTGTGTGTGTGTGTCTGAATTTTGTAAATTCTGTTCGGCTTTCCCTTGACCAAGTTTTCCCATGTCAATGAACCTAATGCAAGTAACAATATATGAACCAGTTTTCTTTTATTTTTTATTCGGATCCACACTTGTTCTTATTTTATTAGTACCCACTGATTTCTGGGATTCACCATTGTTTCCTTATTTTTGCTCTTCTCTTAGATGAGAGAACATATGGGTCGAGAGCACTCTTACTTAAATTACAGAGAAAAAAAAGACTTTTGTCTTCACAGCCTATAAATTGTTGTCCAGTGTAAGGAAATGTAAGTTCTGAATTTGAGGAACATTTGAAAGATGCACAAATTCCACATAACCAAACTCAGATACATTTTTAGAGTAACTGTAATGATTGGATTCAATTTCAGGGCTACAAAAACTACTGTTATACTTAGTCCATTGATCACATTACAATTACTGTGCGTCTCTGCTGACTAATGCTGGAATGTAACTAAGTACATTTATTCAAGTTCTGTACTAAAGTACAAATTTAAGGTACTTTCACTTTACTTGAGTAATAGAAATCTCTTGCCATTTTCTCCCTTTACTCCACTACAATTCAGAGGAAAATATTGCACTCTTATTCCACACAATTATTTGATAACTTTAGTTACTAGGTACTTTACAAATTAAGATTTTTGCACACACACCACATGAAAGTATACGAGTGCAGCTGAAAGAGTTTGAGTTATTAGTTGATTAATAATAAAATTAATTAGCAGCTATTTTTAATTTTATTTCATTTGTTTTATAGTCGTTTAAGGCCTTTTTTATGCAATAAACCAGTTCCAGCTTCTCTAACTAGAGAGATATTACTCTAACTAGAGTATGTGTATCGTATTTCAATGGATTGTTACCAGTTAAATACAGCAGATCAGAATTTGAGCTTGTCCTCTCTGTTCTGAACTGTGTTTGGTCAACTTCAGCCTACTAGTGATGCAATTGACCTATGGCTAAGCCACGCCCCCCTCCACTCACTCCGACAAACTATCAACATTCAGTGACCGGCGCTATGGCAGGTGTCACAGTACACGGCATTTCGCAGGAGGCAGTTGATGATTTTTGGGGACATAATGATCAGATGTCATTGAGAAGTAACCAAAAGGGCCTAAACTACACATTGGAGGGATATATTCATCATTTTATTGTTGAGAAGGTCGATGAAAAGCTTAAATTACACGCCAAAATTTACAGGTCACAGTGTAAGTGTGATAAACCGCATCTCGTTGCCATCGCCATCAAAGACAACAAGTTAAAGAGCCACTGAAGTTAAGGTTTTTGGCTCAGAATATGAGAAAGGGATAACGGCCTTTTTACCATCTTTACCAAGAGTGTCCCTCCGTTAGTTTGGTGCTACAGTATTTACACTGAATCATTCAGCATAACATTTGCCAACCTTTGTTATCTCTGCGATTACAGATAAGTTAATGAAGCTAAGCTCCAGAAGTTAACATTAGCTTAACTAGAGCCCTATGGACAACAGCTAACAATGATGTACGATCACCAAAGTACAAAACTAGAACAAAATAGGCTAATGAACTCCCAGCAAACAAGGTGACAGGATGAACAACGCAGCTAGGAGCTGACGTTAGGCTAACTTTAGCTAACGTTAGCTAGAGATGTTAAAGATAAATTTATATTTCTTTCCAGCAAAGTGACAATATGTTGCCTCAAACACAATGTTGACTTACCTTAAAACAGATGTAGACATCCTTGTTGATCTTATTCACGTTGAGTTGATGTTGTGGACTAACATTACCACACAGCTTTATCCAAAGGAGACACTTTTCTCGGTTGAGATGTGGTTTAAAGGGTAAAATATACACCTCATCACCCAGCCTCTCAGGATACCTTGTGTCAGAGTTGCATGTACCCCATGCACACCGTTTGACCATTTTTAAACTTCAAATCTCAGAAAAAGCTCATAAAACCGAATAAAACTGACTTTCTGTAATGCATTTCAATGGACGTCCAGGCAGAGAATGTCTGAGTGTATGGGAATGGCTATCCGCACTGTGATTGGCACATCACGATTGAGGGCGGGACTTATAAAGTTAAGACAGAGGCTGGCAAAATACACAGATTCACTAAACTCAGATACTGACAAATCTGTTAGCTCCTTTTGTCTCTTAACAAAGAGCGGCAGTGTACAAAATATTTAGCCAGCTGCAGGTCATATCAGCTAATTAACACTGAATCTGTGAGTAACTTGATGACAGGCTGACATTAAACTTGCCTGTCGCCTGATTAGCATGCTGATGTTAGAATTTAGCTCAAATCACTGCTGTTTAAATGCAGCAGCTAGACACAGCACTCACACAGGGAACAAGGACAAAGGAGAGAGACTTGGGGGAACTGCCAGAAAGACATGGAGTTCCTGGTGACTTGTGAGATCAGTCAGAGGCTGAGCGAACACACACACACACACACACACACACACACACACAGAAACACACTCCCACACACAGTCAATGTGTTTGTTTCTCACTGGCTCACAGGTAACATTTGTACAGTTGATACTTTGGCTGTTTGGAATAAATCAACAAGAACAGTAAAAACTGTTCAGTGGTCAAATTTAGGTCAGTGATGTGAGGCTAAAGTTTAACAACACTTTCTGCCTGAACAAATGCTGCTTGACCATTATGATGGCAATCGGCCAGATGGAGGGCACTAAAATTTAGGACCTGCCATGCTCCTCACACTTTTAGCCCAAATGACTTGAAATTTGACCCAGAAGTCCAGCACAATGTGCTCTACAAAAAACAAGCCAATAAGGTCCACCTGACTAGATTTTCCGCTATTTAGCATTTACAAAAATCCAAAACAAAAAGATGTTTCCTCCCATGCATGCAGATGGCACTAGGAACGCAGATTTATAGTGACCCCGCTCCGCCCCCCCCCCCCCCCCCCACACACACACATAGGTGAAAAAGAGGATCAATGTTCCGTTAGTTAGGCTAACTTACATTGTAGCACAAAGTTGAAATGGCAGCGGCAGTAGCCTTGTCAGTGATCAATCCACATTACACCGATTCAAGAAGAGGAAAGGCTGGAGCAGATCCTTGCTGAGTTGGGAAAGCAAGGTGTTCAATTTTCCACGTAATTCTCGGTTAATAACACTGCACAGCTGATCCATTGATAGCCCGGTGTTTGTGCTAAGACTTATGGTGCGTTCAGTTGTACTCGTAAGTCGGAGTTTTGAAGTCGGAAAAGCATTGAAGTCTAGCATCCACAACCATAAACATTGGGGTTTTCGTTTCATTTCATTAACTGTACTTTTTTTTTTTTTGAATTCCATGTTCCATGTCCCAGTTTTTAAACTGGGAAGCCCTCAGTTCAGAGGTTACGTTGTTCAGAGCTCCGAGTTCCGACTTCAAATGTAAATGTAATGCACGATTCTCGACCCCAGGGTCCTAAGAGGAGCTGGTAGCTGTGCCTGTGCCTGTAGCGGTAACCATAGTGATCATATACAATTGTCTAATGACTGAGCTGGTGATTTTTCTGCCACATGAAGCCAGAGAAGAAAGAAAAATATCACAGCGTTTTTTTCAAGAACCAAAAGATGTAAATATCCTATGCCTGTTGCCTGTTGACTTTCCCAGATGTGGCAAATATTTGTTTTGTAATGTTGAGTAGCTAGTCTGACAACAATAAGAAGGCATTTGGACTGACCTGAAGTAGGCTAAATGTAAAATAACAGCATCCTAGGCTGTAGATGAATATCTTTAATGTTGTTATTTTTATGTGTATGTTATTTTAGTAAGCAGCAACTGATAACTGAAATTTCATTTCACATTTCATGCTATGTAGGCTTTACTTATTTTTATTTATGTGAATCTGTTGTTTAAGTGTTTATACTTCCGTTTTCATACACATTGTTATGTTTATAATCATTTACATGAAGGCACGAGTGTGAATCATTTCAATTTTATTTTATTATTAATTTTTGCACATAGGTTCTTGGCTTTTTGTCAGAATACAGTTAAAGTTTCTGTGCTGAGATTCTTCATCCTGCTGAGATCAGCAAATGTTTAAATAAAACATATGCAGAAGGCATGAAGTTTTGGTGCGTGATTGACATACCAGACAAATAACAGTTTGATCATGTATGGCTAGTGTTAATCAGGTAGGCCTTTGTTTACCAATGTTCATTCAGTCAGAAAACTCATGATTCTAATGTTTATTGCAGCTTCAGTATATATATATATATATATATATATATATATATATAGATATATATATATATATATATATGTATATATATACAGTACAGGCCAAAAGTTTGGACACACCTTCTCATTCAATGCGTTTTCTTTATTTTCATGACTATTTACATTGTAGATTCTCACTGAAGGCATCAAAACTATGAATGAACACATGTGGAGTTATGTACTTAACAAAAAAGGTGAAATAACTGAAAACATGTTTTATATTCTAGTTTCTTCAAAATAGCCACCCTTTGCTCTGATTACTGCTTTGCACACTCTTGGCATTCTCTCCATGAGCTTCAAGAGGTAGTCACCTGAAATGGTTTCCACTTCACAGGTGTGCCTTATCAGGGTTAATTAGTGGAATTTCTTGCTTTATCAATGGGGTTGGGACCATCAGTTGTGTTGTGCAGAAGTCAGGATTAATACACAGCCGACAGCCCTATTGGACAACTGTTAAAATTCATATTATGGCAAGAACCAATCAGCTAACTAAAGAAAAACGAGTGGCCATCATTACTTTAAGAAATGAAGGTCAGTCAGTCCGGAAAATTGCAAAAACTTTAAATGTGTCCCCAAGTGGAGTCGCAAACCATCAAGCGCTACAACGAAACTGGCACACATGAGGACCGACCAGGAAAGGAAGACCAAGAGTCACCTCTGCTTCTGAGGATAAGTTCATCCGAGTCACCAGCCTCAGAAATCGCAAGTTAACAGCAGCTCAGATCAGAGACCAGATGAATGCCACACAGAGTTCTAGCAGCAGACCCATCTCTAGAACAACTGTTAAGAGGAGACTGGACGAATCAGGCCTTCATGGTCAAATAGCTGCTAGGAAACCACTGCTAAGGAGAGGCAACAAGCAGAAGAGATTTGTTTGGGCCAAGAAACACAAGGAATGGACATTAGACCAGTGGAAATCTGTGCTTTGGTCTGATGAGTCCAAATTTGAGATCTTTGGTTCCAACCGCCGTGTCTTTGTGAGACGCAGAAAAGGTGAACGGATGGATTCCACATGCCTGGTTCCCACTGTGAAGCATGGAGGAGGAGGTGTGATGGTGTGGGGGTGTTTTGCTGGTGACACTGTTGGGGATTTATTCAAAATTGAAGGCACACTGAACCAGCATGGCTACCACAGCATCCTGCAGCGACATGCCATCCCATCCGGTTTGCGTTTAGTTGGACGATCATTTATTTTTCAACAGGACAATGACCCCAAACACACCTCCAGGCTGTGTAAGGGCTATTTGACCAAGAAGGAGAGTGATGGAGTGCTGCGGCAGATGACCTGGCCTCCACAGTCACCAGACCTGGACCCAATGGAGATGGTTTGGGGTGAGCTGGACCGCAGAGTGAAGGCAAAGGGGCCAACAAGTGCTAAACACCTCTGGGAACTCCTTCAAGACTGTTGGAAAACCATTTCAGGTGACTACCTCTTGAAGCTCATGGAGAGAATGCCAAGAGTGTGCAAAGCAGTAATCAGAGCAAAGGGTGGCTATTTTGAAGAAACTAGAATATAAAACATGTTTTCAGTTATTTCACCTTTTTTGTTAAGTACATAACTCCACATGTGTTCATTCATAGTTTTGATGCCTTCAGTGAGAATCTACAATGTAAATAGTCATGAAAATAAAGAAAACGCATTGAATGAGAAGGTGTGTCCAAACTTTTGGCCTGTACTGTATATATATATATATATATATATATATATATATATATGTATATATATGTATTTACACAAAATAACTAATTGAGTTGGAATCATTTGCTGACAGCTTGGTCCCCCCCAGTTCGAAAATCCCATCTGCGCCCCTGTTTCCTCCTAAACCATAGGTTTGATCTGTACCAAATTTTCTTTGGATCACCATTAAGCAGCATAAAGCATAAAGCTAATCAAAATTTTTCAAAAGCTTGTTGATATCTCATTGCGTTTTTAAGATAATGTCCAATGCACTTTAGAGGGGGCGTGGCTTAGCACATAAACAGACCTAACTCCATAACCGTTGAGAACAATCATCACAAAACTTGCAGAAAATGTCTATTTAAAGGAGCAATAAGCGAAATTCATCTTTTATGGATTGAAGGATTTAAAAAATTGCTATGTGAAGAACCAGAGGTGTAATTTCATCTGGAGTATAGCATGACCTCACACACCCTCTCTCTGTGTTGATCTCCAGCCCTTTGTTTACAAGCTGGTCCGGCTGCGCGTTCATGTACGTTCATGTGAAAAGGGGCTACAATCTGACTCGGAGCTAGCTCTTCTTCTCCTGGACAGGTACAACATAAAGTCAAATGTCTGTTTTAATTAGTGTTACAGTAACGTTAAGCACATGTCGCTATGTTGATTCAATTAAATTTAGCATGGGTTGATGTCCAGAGCTTGAGTTATTAGTGGCTCTGTCCCAGCAATGGGTCAGGCGTTACGATTGTGTTAGGTGAGTAACGTTAGCCCGGCAGCCCAGCTAACATTTGCGATTAGCATTGTAAAATGTAACGTTAGCCCTGCGGGCAGCCTGGCGGCTGTGTTTAGCCAGAGATATTGGATGAAGCGAGATACCCCACTCAGCTCACTTCCTGATTCAGTGACGTCAGCACCACGCCCCGTAGGAGACTTGCGGCAGCTCTGAATGTATTGTCGTCAATGAGGAAAATGAACGTGATCACAATTTATGGTCAATTCTTTCGCCTTATATAAGCCTACGGTGGGGTATCTCGCTTCATCCAATATCTCTGGTTTAGCTATTCCCCTGCCTACTTCAATGATGATGGTACCTGTAATAAATGCAATATATTTGCTGAAATGGAGGCGAGGCTCAGTGACTAGAAGAGCTGGTAGAAGCGCTCCATAGCTGCAAGGTACTCCAGTAACCGTAGTAGCTCTAGTGCTACTCTGGGAGCTAACGCTAACATTCCTCTCTTCTCCGACGGGCTCACGGAGAAGAGTTGGAACGTTAGCATGGCAGCCGACTAGTGCTAGCTGGGAAGCTAGCTAGAGCAGAGGTAGAGGGACGAGTGGCTCATGACACACTTTGTTTTGGTCTACAGGCAGTGCACAACAGCGAACCTAGCGGTGAAACGATTTCGCTTATTGCTCCTTTAAGGAACATACCTTGAGAGTTTAATTCAAATTGGCCACTAGTGGATGCCAGAGATGCAAAAACTGGAAGCATACCAAAACGTAAACATAACAGAAGTTAGATTATAAGTCAGAAATTGTTGGTCCAACAAAACTTGAGTTTGTCACATGTGTAAAATAATTTTGAAATGGATCAATAGGGGCGCCACCAATTCCAAACATATGCATTGGCTTTATGCTAAATTTGGTCATAAATTGACAGTTAACAATGACACTTTGTTCAAATATCACCAAACTTGGATATCTTTAACCAAGCCATTGAGGCATGTCCCCAAATATATTTCAGGTGTCATACACTGTCAAAGGTCTTGATCAAGCCAGCTTACAAGTTTTACAGATTTGTGCTGGTTTAAAACCCGGAATCGCTGCTTGCGGCTATATTGTCTGTGTTAAAAGTTCACGAAGGAAAAACAAAGCATTGTTTCTTCCTTCCCCCTTGTGCTACTTAGCCATGGAGACAGCTTTGGTTATGTGAGTGTCTGTTTCTTAACACACTGTCAACAGCTCTCATGGGGACTATTTCCTCTGAATAAAGCTATTTATTTTCTGTGATATCACCATGCAGACACATCTGCTGCTCTTCTAGAGTGCATGATTAAATGTTGATGCTATTTATCTTATTTTTTTGAAGAGTCAGTGTGGGAAAGGTATGCTTATTATGACATGCTGAAGGTGGTTTGCCAGTTTTTTTCCCTTGTTCATGAACATATCTGCAATTTTGCAGCATTTAGCTACACTTTCCTGCAGGGCTTTTCTCCCTTTAAGGTGCTCCCTTTTAGCTCCAACCTTTTCTCTCGTTCTCTGTTTGTCCTGTGCTGTCCATTTTTTCTCCACACTGATCGCCCACGTGCACTCCACACTCATATACATGTATACACACATATATGTACATGTCTATAGTTCTGAGTGAGTGCAAGCTTCCCTGTGTTGTTTTCACTCTGATTTAAAGGAATACTTCACCCACAAAATGATCATCTTTACATCAGTTACTCACCGTGTGTGTGTTTGGATTCATTACGAAAACATTGTTGTTCTCACATGCCTCCACATCCAAAAAAAGGTAAACATTCTTCATGAATTAAAGTAATCAGGGTCCACATTTAACAACAGCAAAACTATATCAAAACATCTATTTTCAAACTCTCACACAACTCTTGCAGCATAATTAAGTCTTATTTATCCAGTCATACGCTCAGTGCTTCCTATACACGTGCATTTTCTCTGAAATGTTACGATATAAAACATTTCTACCGAGAATTAATGCACCCTGATCATGACGGGGCACGAGTGTATGTCTTTGTCTGTGTGGGAGTCTGTTTCTACTGACTTAATCTAAATTCTAACATTTTTAGCAAAAATGCATGTGTTTGGGAAGTACTGACCATACAGCTGGATAAATGAAACTTGGATTATACTGCATGAGTTGTTTCTTAATGGATGTTTTGAAAAAGTTTTCTTTAGAAATTCAAGGTTACATGTTGTGAGTAACTGATTTACAAACAGTCTTCTTGTGGGTGAGGTTATCTTTAACAATGCCATTCAGTAGTTTTAACCCTGAGGCCTGAGGGCCGACTGAAAAGTAGCAGGAAGAATTTGTAGAGATTTCCAATAATGAGCTGCGAAGGTCTGCCTCTTCTCAGTCTCTCTTTAGGAAACACTGAGTAAATAGTGCTGATCACTCATTGCTTTTAAAGCCATGTGAAGAGAATGATGCTGAACTGAGTCATTCGGGTACTTTCATCTGAATGGAGTAAGTTGAGTGATAAGGCAACAGTAAAACTGATAGGAGATGTTGAATGAATACTGAGGAGTGAGTACTGAAAGGAAACCATGTATGGCTCAGGGACAGTCACTCCCGCTGCACTGCTGCCAAAGCTTTATTGATTATTAATAAATACGAACAATGTTGCACGTTGGAAATAAAAATGAAAGCAGTAGGAATACCAGATGTTGACTCTGCTCCCTGCTGGAATGTCATGTGACTTGGTGCGTAGGATTTATAGAGGAAGATTTATTAAGGAAATGAAATAAAACTGATTATGGAGCTGAAGAGGGAGGGGCTTCCTGCGCTGATTGAAAGCACAAGGCTTTAATTTATCTCCACTTCCTCTCAGGGTCCAGGGGTCAAAGGTGACAGATAAATTAATATGGCTGGTAATGAGACAGAAGCTGACAGCGGCACAGAGGAGACATTGTTCCTTCACAAAGATGACATGGATGTCAGTCACTGAGAGATGAACAGAAATAGCTCTGTGTCTTCCTGGACTGGGTGGGCAGTCATCTGTTTTTAGCTTAAGAAGCATATATATACATATATATACATATATATACATATATATATATATATATATATATATATATATATATACATATATATATATATATATATATATATATATATATGGTGGCTTGCACACATTTGGGCATCCCACAACAATTGAGCTTTCAGACAACTATTACCAGAGTCTCAGACCATCATTAGCTTGTTAGGACTATGGCTTGTTTACAATCATCATTAGGAAAGGCCAGGTAATGGAAATTCCAAAGCTCTGAAAATACTCTGACTCCTGAAACCTTGTCCCAACAATCAGCAGCCATGGGCCCTCTTAATAGCTGCCTAGCACTCTGAAAACTAAAATAACTGATGCCCACAAAGCAGGAGAAGACTATAAGAAGATAACAAAGTGTTTTCAGGTAGCTGTTTCCTTAGTTCATAATGTAATTAAGAAATGGCACTGTGAAGGTCAATTTGAGGACTGAAAGCCCAACAAAACTGTTTGAGCGAGGTGCTCATAGGATTGTTAGAAAGGCAAATCAAACCTTCTTTTGACTGTAAAAGACATGCAGGAAGATTTTGCAGACTTTGGAGTGGTGGTGCACTGTTCTACTATGCAGTGACACCTGTACAGATATGACCTTCATTGAAGAGTCATCAGAAGAAAACCTTCATGTGTCCTCACCACAAAATTCAGCATCAGAAGTTTGCAAAGGAACATCTAAACAAGCCTGATACTTTCTGGAAACAAGTCCTGTAGACTGATGAAGTTACAATAAAACTTTTGGGATGCAATGAGCAAAGGTATGTTTGGAGACAATAGGATGCAGACTTTCATAAAAAGAACACCTGTCCAACTGTTAAACACGGGGGTGGACTGATCATGCTTTGGGCTTGTGTTGCAGCCAGTGGCATGGGGAACATGGGAACAGGCCCTTTTCATTTTTTGTTTTTTGAAACTGTAAAAGATTGAAATTTAAAAGTAATCTTGCTTAAAATATTGAAGAAATGTGTCATCTGTAACTTTATGCGTTTTGGAAATTAGTTCATCTTCTACTTACTTAACTACTCACAGTAAACAAAATGTTATAAACAGTGTTGTGCTAGTTACTGAAAAATAGTAACTAGTTACCATTACTAGTTACTTCATTAAAAACTAACTCAGTTAGTGACTCAGTTACTTAAACCAAAAAGTAATGCATTACTTAGAAAAGTAACTTTTTAGTTACTCCCTCGACTTAGGACTCTTGTCTTTGCTCGCCATCACGCCTTGAAGCAGACACACTAGTGTCATCTATACTCTGAGTACGTCCTGGCTGTAGATGACTGAGTGGGGACGCTAGAGGGCACTAGGTGCTCTTCTTTTTTGCAGTGTAGTTTTTCTAAGCCACAAAGAAGACAACGTTCATTGATGTTTTGGAAACATTTCCCAACTTTCCTATGTCAAGTCTGTCGCCCACCCCAGACATTGTCTGTCCACAACAAAAGCTTCCTCGGGATAACAATGGATATCACGTCGCTGGATATAACGTTACTGGGACTAAAAATCTACAGAAGCGCTACTGCTTAATGTAACGTTACATCACTGTGATGAGGCCAGCAGGTCGACAGTGACTTCAGAGATGGTGAGAGATGTGTTTCATTAAGACGCTCTGATAAGAATTGTTCATATACCTCTATCTGACTTGACTGTCTTTTATTGTTTAGGGCTAAAATGTTTTAGTGAAAGGGATCTTCAGTTTGTGAAGGAATACTGCATGCTGTGTTTTAAAACCTGGCCAAAAATAACGGAGTAATGCACCGTTTGGTAATTAACATTTTATATATGTATATATATATACATATATATTTAAATATATATGTATATGAACACAGAAAAATAAATTTAATGTTATGTGACATTCCATGGAAGGTTATCCCCGGAAGTTCACAGTAACGATTAATTTCATTATACCCAACAAAAATGACTTTTCCAAAACTTTAAATGTTTTTATTTTTTTTTTTGTTACTAAATCCATGACCTTTCCAGGAAAAACAAGATCGTGAAATTCCATGACTCCCCGGTTTTCCATGACTGTGGGAACCCTGTAAAGAAATAAAATACTACAGATTCCTTAACCTAGGTGGCACTGTTGACTACATTTACCTCTTTATTTATTCCTAAGATTCTCATTGGCTAACTTATTAATTCCTAGATCCTAATGCCCCCTTTACATCCCCTTACAAACACAGTTACTGTGGGGGATAGATACAAGACATGACACAGCCTGATCACGTACAATGCATCCATCTAGTGTTGCAGTGGTATTATTTACAGGAGAAATTGTTAGTGAAGAACGAGGGAGGATGTTTGGTAGTTAATGATGCACCCAGACAATTAAATGTCTTCTCAAGTATGGTGAAACACAAATGTGTTTCAGCAGTGGAATGCTGAGTAGATGACTTGGGATTGGGGAGGGGCCGAGGTCTCGAGTGTATCCTGACCTTTGAACTCCCTTCCTCCCCTTCAGTCCCCTTCATCCCTTCCTCTGAGGCTGTTTCATGTCCGAGAGCCACTAACAAGGATCTCTTCATGCATCTGACAAGTTAAAAAGAGAAAAGAACAGAGGCTCGGGGTAAATAGAATCAAACGCATTCCGAGAAGAAACAGTGTGTCAGTGTCACTTGGCCTCCTTTCATTATCTGCTAGATTTCATCTGCTGCACAATACACTCCACTCAAACCTCCTTCCCTTTAATTGGTAGGAAACTTTCCAGTAAACGTGTGTCGGAAATCAGAGAAATAATGTTTTGCTGTTTGTCGTTTCTCTACAGGCAGAGCGACATAGGTAGACAAAGGAGGGGAGGGAGGCAGTGGAACATTCAGTTTTCTCATCTCCGCTCAGAGAGTGCGTCTGCCGATGACAAAACGCGAGTCAGATTCCACCCACAGTCCCCCCGCCCCACTGCTTTGGGGAAAAGGGCTGTCAGAAACAAAGCGTGAAGGTGTGAGGGCTGGGGCTGGCATGGTAGGGTAATGATTAGAATGAGTAAGGGGCGAAGGCTGGGGGGGTGGGGTTTGTGAGTATGTATGTGTGTGGGTGTTGCGGGAGCCTGGGGTTAGCTCGTTAAGAAGAGGCTGTAAATTGAAAGTGGCGAAGCAGCCGACGTGACTTAAGAGTTACAAATCACTACAACACGCTCTAGTCAACCTGACAGACTGCTGCTCCCTGATGCACGCACACACACACACACACACACACACACACACACACACACAGTGAGACAGCTAATTAGACTACACGCACGAGGTTTGTGCTTAATGACATCTGCACCTCACAATGTAAAGTGTGAACGTGTGTTTGTGTAGTGACGTGCACATCCCTGCCGTCACTGTCACTTTTCTGCTTCACAGTGTGTGTTTGTGCGTTGATGTCCCGACTTTTCCCCTGTGATGGGGTTTCTAAGTTTGCCATTTCCCTGGCTGACAGCGAGTGTATGTGTGAGTGTGTTAATGCCTCAGTGTGTGTGTGTGTACCGAACAGCCAAGTGAGCATAGCATCCAGCTCTGAGGAGGTGGATTTCCTGCTAATGCAGCTGGTGTTACGTGTTGCTGGCTACCTTTGCAGTGTAGTTCTGGTAAGGACCACTTTCTGATGGCACTTAGAAGTGTGTATTCCCTGGATTTATAAAGAACCTTGACACCATCTTGTGATGGGATCACTCCAGCCGGAATACAGCAATCTGCTAGGCAAAAGGAATGCAGGTTGGAGGCGTAGAGCATAGACTGTATTAAAAAAAAAAAAAAAGGATGTAGCCACCATGATGTCACCAATTGATTTGTAGGCTGCCCTTCTTAAGTCCCACGAACAGCATTTCAGCCATCTTGTGGTTTTTGGAGCAAGAAGTCACTTTATTTGGACAAGAGGTTGGAGATGTGGAGAAGCGAGGAGTGGATCTGACTCATAGACTAGTGACGCCTTCCAGACAGCCTATTTCCTTAAAATGGCCCTTCCCTTAAACATCCATAAATTTGAGCTTTAACAAAAATTGGACAGGCAAGTTGTATAAAAATTCATCCCTGTACAGTTGACATTAAAGTTAAAATTAGCTATAGAGAAATCCGTTTTCTGTACCAGGCTGTAAATATGTTTATTTCTGCTGTGAAGTTGGGCATTTTAACATGGGGGTCTATGGAGACTGACTGGCTTCTGGAGTCAGTCTCAAGTGGTAATAACAGGAACTGCAGTTTTTAGCACTTCTGAGTTAGCTTCATCTTTCGAGTAGTATAGCTGTGGCTGAAGCAACTACATGACCTACCCATTAGCTCCATGACTCACCCACCATACCTACGTGTCAGTCCATGATCAGTCCCCTAGCCCTTTGGCCCATTGGCCTGGAAGTGTTCAAGAAAATGCTAAGTTAGCATTTAGTTAGCTATGAAGTATTAGGTTAAAGAGAGGTGGTAAGATTAGGCTAAGTGTAATGGGATGGGTTATATCCAATTACTTATAGGTTGAATCATGTCTTCATGTATAATGGATTAAAAACTGGATTATTACTACTTTTTTCCTCATATTTGTTGACTACAGCATTGCGTCATAGCAGGGTTAAGCACTAGTTATTTATGCAGTTTGGAGTGTTGGGCAGTAACGCGTTATTAGTAACGCCAAGAAAAAATTGGTTGTCAATATGTGCCGGCACAAGTCTTTGCAGCCACTCAAAGATGTTGTGGACAAGGTAGTTCAAAACCACAGAGCACATCAGAGTAATAAGGTGATTGGTGTACAACATACTCAAAAATCTTCTCAGGATGCTTCACACATTAAGGAAGATACATTAATGTAAGTGGATGAGTTGAGAATTTTGTTAAGTTTACACATACATGATTTTGAGATTTGCAATCCCCCAGGCACTTCTCCTAGGAATCATAGGCTAAGCTTTGTAAAATCTGCTGGACTTTGAGTAATTTGCCTCCAGGCTCACATTCATCACTTTACTCAATTTACTTGGCAGTCTTGTGTAAAACTGATGATGTGAAGAAGCGTGGACATGATTGTTTAACATCCTCTTCTTCAAGATATGAAAACTCTGGAGCAAGATGGGGTTTTCCATTGCTTGGCAGATGTCTAAAAGGCACGATTCAGGTTGTTGCTGGAGATAACCTGGGAGCCCAGAATCAAGCCTGTTTTAGTGAGAGCTTTATTCAGACAAAGGAGAGAAATTTTTGTCTTGAGACCCTAAACTATTCTATCCTGCATTCCCCTTATGCGTGGCTAGACAAGACAAATAGGCCACATATGATCCCATGCACATTTCATCTCTAAAAACAATTGGTGGGAACATCCAACAAACTTAGGCCCTATTGAGACTACTCCCATTCATTTTGTGTCATCCAGTGCGTGAGGGTGAAATGGGTTTAAAAGACATCATAGAGCTCGTACTTGCTCCTACACACAGATAAGTCCATTGCCTGTCTTGAGGACAAATTTTCAGACAACAGGCAAAAGCACCAGTAACTCTTCCCTGATGTGCAACTGCTTCCAAATCATCATTACTTAGAGCACTATTCCCAACCGGACACTTTTTCTAACCAGGTTGTACGACACACAGATTGCTTTAGAAATATGTCCCTCTGGCTAGCCATTAAGCAATCATTAATTATTTCATATCACTTGAGATCATCCAGTTTTGAAAAAAGATCACAGATGTCCCAACAGTTCCTGTGGCAATTTTGAAATAAGAAGGTTCAGACTATTAAACAGACACCTCTGTTACAACTGAAGTTTGTCTTACCAAGCATGCGTCAAGCAGAGGTGTAAATTTCAAATATGGGATGATAGTTGCTCATGGGTATACCAGTGGACTGCGTAGAGATTCTTCGGATCTCCGTTTTACAGGGAAGACTGTGACATGGTGAGATGGCTTCCTGGGTGATACAATGAACATTTCAGAGCCTTTGAGCTGAATGCATGCTCAGCCACAGAAACTTGGTTGAGCTAAGTGAACTGGCAGATGACTACCCTTTGGCCACATACTTTCTTGGGCCTCAGAGTGGTGACTTTAAAAAGACGCATAGACATAAAAGGTGCAGTCAACTTCAGAACACATATGAATGGTTCTTTTGTCCTCTCATTACTTACCTACTCTTCTCTTTCCTCATTCACAGACTCGTGAAATGGCTGCTCCTGCAAAGGGTATTCTAGGTGAAAAGAATTCCCAGAGAGTCATTCCTCCAGATGCATTGGATCGTTAGTGAACTCGAATAGAAAATAAGAACCAGTGTGTGAAAAAAGGGGACTGCAGGCTTCAATTCATGAATGGTGACTTTGGGAATGAATTTACCAATTTGATCTGAAAATCCAGGGCAAAGGTTCCATCAGGGTCATTGTTAATACAGTTGCACCAGTACAACCTGGTGGCTCCTGCTGCCATCTCCTGATAATAAGATGACTCTTCAACCTTTTCATCTGATGCCGACATACAGTATTGTCTTCTCCTGAGTCCACAACCTCAAGACCCTCTGGATGGCCCATTTTTCTTCCTTGTGCCCCAGTTCTTTTATGATACTGAGCTACAGTTGGACAGGGCCAACACTGCTGTCAAAGTAAGTAGAACTTTGTTGAATAATAAACCAGAAAGGTTCCGCCAATATAACTACCCTACGAGACGGAAAACTGGGCACCTCGGATCAACTTGCCAATCCGGCTCTGTGTGTCGAAACACTCGCAGCTTGCTGGCAAAATGGCCTAACATTCGCAGAAAATCTGGCAGTGTAAAAGGGCCTCTCGATTCAAAAATCACACAGTAAATGAAATAAAAAATGTAAACCACAGGCTGATCCAACTTGCATGAATTTTATCACAGCAATTTATGATGTGACTCAGTAGTGTGTATGGACAGTCTGTGGGGGTACTTGGCAGTGTTGCATGCACCAATACATAATGTCCCATAGAGTGCTCAACTGGATTTAGGTCAGGGGAATGAGAGGGCTAGTCAATGGTATCAATGCCTTTGTCAGCCAGGAACTGCCTACACACTCTGGCCACATGAGGCTGGGCACTGTCCTGCACCAGGAGGAACCAAGGGCCCACTGCACCAGCGTAAGGTCTGACAATCACTCTGAGGGTTTCATCCTGATACCTGGAGGAGCTGGACTACCTGTGCAACCTGACTGGGCTGCAGGTACTGCCTCATGCTACCAGTAGTGACAAGGACACTAGCAGAACACAAAAATAGAGAAGAATCAGTCAGGAAGGATAAGGAGAAAGGCCACAACTGTCTGTGGCCATCACATGTAAATCCATTCCCTTTTTGGAGGCTGTCTTGCGTTTGCCTCTTCATTGCACCTGTTGTCACTGTCATTTGCAGCAAAGCAGGTGAAAGTGATTCATAATTACTTGTGCTTCCTAAATGGACAGATTGATATGCCTAAAGTTGAACTGACTTGGTGTTATTCTGTGACCATTACATGATCCCATAATTTTTTTGAGCAGGGTATTATGCCTTGTGTGTCTTGAACTGACTGAACTGCAATATCAAACATGTACTTAACAGAGGCATCAGGATAACCCAGCTGAGTTTTGTGGACCATTTATTGTATTTTTGTATTTGACAGTGAATGCAAAATTCAAAGCAATCTAAACAATCGATTGCATACGGTGAAAGCAATACCAGCCACACTGTCACAGCTTGTAAAAAGCATACTTTACTTTGTCAGGTAGAAAAAAGACAACACTCTGTCTTGCCCCCAAAAAAGTCGGTTACTCCACAAACCTGAACAGTTTTAAACCATGAACTGCCACAACCCAGACTTGAATTCAGCCAGAAACGTGTGTTGCACCTTTTTCTCTCTGACTTCGTCTAATCTCTCAAGTATTGCTCTCTGAAAAACACGTAAGAGGCACAAAATAATAAGGTAAGTACAAAAGCAATTCCATTAGATGCTGTAGATACTTGACCATGACCAATTACCAGCAACAGCAGTCAGTCCACAACTGTGAATTTGAATATGTCTACTGTTGAATAAAAGCAAAAATGCCCTAAAAATAACCTTACTGTTGAGGTTCAACAGTCCATTCCTGTATTCAGATTTGTCAAAGCAAGTCAAGGCTCTATTATCCTGTTGTGTTGAATGTGAAGGTTTGCATCCTTTTCAGAGTGGAACATCCTCTCAGGCTCAGCTGTGGGGCGACAATGATAATTTCGAGCAGTGTCACTGTTTGCACACAAGGCTGTTGTCATGTATCAACCTGGGCAGACCTGCAGCCTGGTGTCCCTGTACAGAGACTACAGTTCAACTTTCAGCTTTGTTTGCTGTGTTTACAATGGCCACTATCTTCATTGCCAACCCAAGGCCTGCACCGGGAGAAGTCTTTAGAAACATCAACAGGTTTCGTTGCATTCATAAGGCTCCGCACATGAGAGGCTGACACCTGATCTCTGCTCTGTCAGATACCACAGGAGTCTCATGGGATGTGACAACAATTACATCGTGACATTTTTTACATCATCATTTATTTTACAATTTACAGTCTACAGTTGAAAGGGGTCCAATGTAGAAGTCCCAGAGGTAATGAATCAGTTTGACATTTAAAATACCCCCCCTCCTAATGCACTTGAACTGCTCAGGGTTTTTGGGTTCAAACTGTCTAATTTCAATACTTATTGGAAATGGATTTGGAAGTCAGAGTGCCCAACTAGGACAGTTTAGCAATGACAATGTCACATACGTGCATTGTCTTCAAGAAAAGCATGCGACTGCACACAAAATGGTTTCTGAATATGTGTATGAGTGACGTTGCTAATATCTAAAACAAGCAAAATACATTGTGTAAATTAGGTAGTTTGTCTGGCATCAGTAGGGAGATTTTTAGCCACACTAGCCGCAGGGATCTAGAGATGGCAACATTGATCAATTGGCCAGCCCACGACTTTGATTGAGAACAAAATATTTGAACAAATACTGGCAGGATTGCCATGAAAGTTTTTTTGTGGACATTCATGTTCCCCAGTTGACCTATGGCTAAGTCCCGCCCTCAAACGCGATGAGCCAATCACAGTGCGGATCATTCCCATACACTCAGACATTCTCTGCCTGGACGTCCATTGAAATGCATTACAGAGAGTCAGTTTTATTCGGTTTTATGAGCTTTTTCGGAGATTTGGTGTTTAAAAATGTTCAAACGGTGTGCATGGGGTACATGCAACTCCGACATAAGGTATCCTGAGAGGCTGGGTGATGAGGTGTATTTTTTACACTTTAAACCACATCTCAACCGAGAAAAGTGTCTCTTTTGGATAAAGTTTTGTGCTAACATTAGACCACAACATCAGCTCAACGTGAATAAGATTACAATGATGTCTACATCTGTTTTAAGGTAAGTCAACATCGTGTTTGAGGCAACATATTGTCACTTTGCTGGAAAGAAATATAAAGTTATCTTTAACATCTCTAGCTAACGTTAGCTAAAGTTAGCCTAACGTTAGCTCCTAGCTGCGTTGTTCATCATGTCACCTTGGTTGCTTGGAGTTCATTAGCCTATTGTGTTCTAGTTTTGTACTTTGGTGATCGTACATCATTGTTAGCTGTTGTCCAAAGGGCTCTAGTTAAGCTAACGTTAACTTCTAGAGCTTAGCTTCATTAATTTATCTGCAGTCGCAGAGGTAACAAAGGTTGACAAACATTATGCTGAATGATTCAGTGTAAATACTGCAGCACCAAACTAAAGGAGAGACACTCTTGGTAAAGATGGTAAAAAGGCCGTTATCCTTTTCTCATATTCTGAGCTAAAAACCTTAACTTCAGTGGCACTTTCACTTGCTGTCTTTGATGGCGACGGCAACAAAATGCGATTTACAAGCGTACACTGTGACCTGTAAATTTTGGCTTGTAATTTAAGCTTTTCATCGACCTTCTCAACAATAAAATGATTAATCTATCCCTCCAGTGCATAGTTTAGGCCCTTTTGGTTATTTCTCAATGACATCTGATCGTTATGTCCCCAGAAATCATCAATCGCCTCCTGCGAAATGTCATGTACTGTGACACCTGCCATAGCACCGGTCACTGAATACTGATAGTTTGCAGTGTTGCCAGATCTCACAAGACAAATAAGCAACCATGCCTGTGAAATCAAGCCCAAAACAAGCGACTTTTTCTACGGAGCCCCCCTAGGTTCCGGTGAGAGAAAATTAAATAAACTGTGTGCACGGTTTTACAATCCGTGGGGACGGATTTGAAACTGTGGGTACAGATTGTCAATTTACATCCATGTGGACAGATTAGTAAACTGTGCGCAGTTTTGCAAAACTGTACCCACGGTACACAGTTGATTTATTTTTCTCCCCCCTGAGCTTCAGGACAATGGCTACAAGAGGGAGTTAAACCACCTTTTAACATTATTTAACATTAGAAAACAGATGGGATATCAAATATAGACTGATGTACCAAGTACATTTTATACACAGTAAACCTCTGATAATTAAAATTTGCACACACAAATAAATATCATCCTGCACTCATCTAACTTTTTTCTTTTAGTTACAGGACTGATGTTTTCCTAACCAGAAAAAACACATTACCTTGCTCTGCCTCTGATTGGCTAGTACTCGTTGCCATCAGGGTCAGAGCCAATTAGAAGCAGGATGTGGGTGGGAAAAACTCTGCTGTCTCCTGTGTGTATGGGGAAAGGGGAGGGACAGAGGGAACAGGCAAGACAAACTATCCTACGTTTAAATAACATATCAAAAATATCTGCTTGACAACTTATTATGGAGCTGGGCACAAGCCCAAATAAGCAACTACGCTTTAGAAACAAGCCCAGAAAAACGGCAACCCGCGACTACCAATATTTGTAAGTGACTTTACAGAAAAACAAGCCCAAAGTCGCTTATAATAAGCGGACTTGGCAACACTGATAGTTTGTCCGAGTGAGTGGAGGGGGGCGTGGCTTAGCCATAGGTCTGACATTAGTGATCCCCTGACCTTATCTGCAATGACACCATGAGGAATGCGCTGGGTTGTCAAATGTTAACCGTTTGAAGGATTGTAAAAAGATTTCACACTTTACCTTATAGTTGAGTCGCACTAACTTTTTCATTCCTCTTACTTAGTACCATCATGTTAAAACTGCTGTTAGGCCAATACTGCAAAATTAGAGAGATTCTCATTAGCCTCCGCTGTACTTTGTGGTCCACGTTTAGTGCTAACAAATGCTAGCATGCCAGCACGCCAAACTAAGACTGTAAACATTATGGGCTCTAGTTTCCTGGCGCGGCGCAGGGTGGCGAACCCCGTGCAGAATTAGTTTCGAGCCGAGCCGCGCTCAGTTTGGTAGTTTGGCAGACCGAGGTGCCCTGAGGTGGGTGTGGCGATGCAGCAGGGGGAGGTGTCGACAGATCCAGCATGGAGCAGTGACAGTTTCGTGCCAAAAGGCTTCGCCGAAGGTGCGCTAAAAGCTTGCCAGCTGAAACCAGGTCTACTGTCAGCGCAGGCGGAGTGCAGCCGGTGTAAGTCACCTAAACCTCACAGGCAGGTTTCCAGAATGTCAGGCACATTAACAATGCAATAAATACCCAAAAAACACTATTCAGTGCAACTATCTGCAATCAGCACATAAATGTATCTCTATATTGACTGTCCCGTCACATCTGATGTCAGATCAAAGGGGATTGGCACCGTTTGGCACGTTTGGCACGCATAACGGAAACCCAACTTGTTTTGATTAACACAGTTGCAAACTAATGAGTTCACATCCCTCTCAGCCAACCACAAACAGCGGCGCATTTAAGGGCGAGTACAGGGGCTCATTTGATTGGTGTGATGTGTGTAAAACCCACTCCACGCCTTCTCTCCTCCCTCTTTCCGACTTGCGCAGGTAGGACTGACAGAGGTGGGAAAGACAAGTAGCTGCGCCAGCATGCACGGTGTGCCAAACTTGCAAAATCCGCCTGGCCACCCCCAGTTGGCAAAGCGCAGATGTGCCTTACTACAGTCTAAATAGATATCGATCACATTCTCAGAAAGAAAGATCAGAGTATCTTTCAAAATGTTAAACTGGTCCTAGTATGTTTCAGACATGTGTATCTGCAATCAGTCCTAATCCTGCTGTTATCCTATCACAACTGTTCGTATCATATCTTATGAAGTAGGCTCCCCACTATTTAGGTTAGGTTTAAGTTGGGTGCAACACCTTCTCATCCCAACTTGTCAAATATTGCTGTTTTGTCAGTGGATTTAAACATCTACATATGACATGCATGTGATGCAGGAGGATGCCTAACTAGTTACGTGCCTTGTGTCTTTTCATACACTCTCTTCAATACACTTACGCTTTTACAGGAAATGTACAGTTTATGCTTGTTAAATGCATACACACTTTTCAAAATAAACGTACAACATCAGTAAAACACCTCATATTTACATTGTTTCCTTGTGCAACAAAAGCACATGGTTACGTTTAGATAAACAACATCTTGGTGTGGCTTAACATTCATATGGGAAACAAACAGTGGGTGAATGTACAGGGAATGTTGGACCCATCCCACCCACCCTATAGGGACTTTCCTGCTCTTTCTCTTATGTTGTTACCTGGGACATTTCAAACTGCCGTCTGGCAGAGTTATAAACTCATGAATAAACTCACATTGCCTGGCGGTGGCGTACAGCCATGAAATGTTCCTTTTTGCGTCAGTGTCCGATTCCGAAATCACTGACCAAGCGGCGGTATTTGATGACTTGGAAATGAGAACAGGATGATGGGTGTTATCATGTTACGTTCTAATTTAGGATATATGTTACGTATGTACAAATGCAACTTAAAATAAGTCAGCGTCAATGCTGACTTTAGTTTCACGCAGGATACAGGCAGTGGTCTCCTGAGCCAAAGTCCTGTGTTTGTTGACCCACCCGCTACATTTTGTGGGGGCTGTGATACGAAAAAACAAATCTATCAACTGCTTTACAGAGGTCTCTTTCACAGTCAAAGTTTATACAAAAAACTCTTTTCAGGTCCCATGACTCGCAGTTTGGCCACCATGTAAAGTTGCCCTTAAGGCTGAGTGCTGTTCCTTAGGGCTCGCTTTCCATGTGGTCTTTGTTCTTTATATAATGTTACCTAACTTCCTCCTCTGGTCCCGTTATATGAGGGAGGACAACCTGCAGTGCAGGGGTCATGTGATCACAGCATCTTGGCTCACAATTATGTGGGTTATTTACAAATTATTCTGCGTTACTTTCCGTAGGTATGAGAACAGTGAACAAAAACAGCATGGTATCCGTGACAGCTGGCAAGAAACCGATTAAATATCACGAGCTAAAACTGGCTTTGAACTGAACAGAGGGAGGGAAAACGGAACAAAATCAACTCACTATGTTACAGCTCAGATAATGACCTCTCTGAATGTCCTCATCCACAGCACTACATGGCGGAGGTGAGCATGTGCAGCCCTCACTTTACCCTCTACCAGACGGTCACTGTCACACTGCAGAACCCCTGATGGTCAGAGCACTGCAGGAGATAATGGCCCTCGCACTTATTGCAGAAGTCATGACAAGTTAGAGTGTGAAACTGATGGCGAGGGTCTTGTCACATTTCTGTCAGTGCACTGCAAATACATGTGTAGCACACAGACCTCCAGTCACTCTAGCACAGCCATGAAGGTTGATTTACATATCACAGATGTCCCTGCCCTCCCAGCACCCGTGTTCACTCACACTGATGCGGCCCCTGGCTTGTTTACCACATTGCATCTGATTCTGATAATCTATTCTCAGACTCTAAAAACGCACTAATTGAAAGTAAATTATGGCAGCATGATAGTATATGTTTGGAGGAATTAGATGGTCTGAATTTAATTACTGTTGGCTATGATGTACCACAGAGTGTGATTAAAAAATGTCAAACAAGCCCTACTGGGAGATTTAATAAATTAAGTCCATCAGCTTCTTTTACCATTCTGTTTGTCTGCAACATGCAGCAAGCTGCTTTGAAGAATGCCCACGCTCAGAGTGGAGCGATCCATCCATCACAGTCAAGAGGGAACCAATAGTTCACATCTGCAGCAAGAGAAGCTTCAAGTTCACCTTAAAAATGCTTTTTTAACTACATTGCAAATATTTTATTTCTAATTATGTGTCTACCTTCTTATTCATCTTCTAAGCCTCCCTGACTTGCACAATGATAGCAGTCCCCAGTCACTAATTCTCTAGTTGTCTGCTGCCATAATAAATCAGACTCTGGCTCCTGCATTTATTCTATCCAACAAAGTAAGCTTGTTGGCCCTGTGAACATCAAGTTATTACCTGATTTGTGGAACAAGTTATTTCCTAGAAAACATGGACTCCTACAGATATTTGAAGAACTGGCTCCAGTTCACTTACAACATGTAGCACTGCACAAACGTCATGGTTAATCCAACATCATAAGATCAAGTCAGTGTAGCCACTGACAGCAATCAGAGCATAGCAGTGATTAACATATCACAACCAATGGAAGAGGGGCTGCATTGAGTGGCATGAACTCATTTATAGGACACATTACAGCTAAATTGGTACTTGAAATTGCGCACAGAGTAGACTACAATTTGCTTACTGCAGCAGCTCCAGACAAAAATGTTGATATTGAACCATGGCCAACATTTTCATGAATTCTTGCTCCTATAATGTCTGTACAAGGCAAACGAGATAGGATTAGGTTTAGAAAATGATCATGGTTATATAAGGAAAAGTCAGACATGCTTTTGTGTTATTTATGTAAAGATATTTAAAATGAAATGCTGACAAATGAAGCCAACATGGGAGTGCCAAAGACTGCAGTTCTTTGAATGATCCCTTGAGGCTGGTTCCAGAAGCCAGTCACTCCCCATGTTAAAATGCCCAACAGCAGAAATAAACATGTTTACAGCCTGGTACAAAAAACAGTTTAAATTTTATTGGGAATCAAGGTTACACATAATTTAGGGCCGTCTGCCAATAGTGTTTGGCTTGGCGCCCCAGATTCAAACGTCCAAAAACACATAATTGAAACCACAAAATATCTCCATACTGCTTGCCTGAAGTGATCCAAGTGTCCAAGTGCACATAGAGGCAGTCAGAGCTACAGGCTGCAGTGAGGCTAAAAACAGAGTTCAAATGACGTTTTTCCAAACAACTTTTTATGTCGGGGCTTCAGGACACTACGGACGAGCAGTATGGAGATATTTTGTGGTTTCAGTTATGTGTCTTTGGACGTTTGAATCTAGGGCGCCATAAGCCTCCATTAGGTGGAGTAGTGTTGCTACCTCCTCTCCGCTTGGATCACTGCAAGTGATGTGAGGACTCACAGAACTTCACCTGAGCCTCCCTCGGCATATGAGTGAGTAGATAATGGCTGAATTTTAATTTGTGGGTGCACTATCCCTTTAAGTATAGTGGTCCCACTTACTACAGTGAATGAGTCGGGTGAATATGAAGGTGTGCATGACATCAGATCAGAGATCCACAGAATGGTTTGCAAAAAATACAGTTAACTGATAACTGTTGAAGAAACCTCTAGACTCTTGTATTAGCCTAATTCATTTAGTTCTAGTATCTACTGTTTGTAGGCAACAGATGAATCTTCAGTCAAATGAAACAGTGTTTTAATGTTGTTTGACTCACAGGATGTAGACTGCTGGTATAAGCAAGTGGTTGAACATTGTAGGCAGAGTTCTCCTCTCCTTCTGCTTCTTCCATGTTACCGGTTTCAAAATCCCCTTCGCCACTTGAAACTAGTATTACACAGCCAGACCTGTCCACACACTTTTATTATAGCGTTGTGCATGAAACAGCAACTTTGACCTCGCATTCTGCATGCTAAAATGTCTTTTTTTTTAAGATATTTTTTTTGGGCATTTTGCCTTTAATGGACAGGACAGGTAAGCGTGAAAGGGGGAGAGAGAGAAGGGGGGATGACATGCAGCAAAGGGCCACGGGCTGGATTCAAACCCAGGCCACTGCGGCAACAGCCTTGTACTTGGGGCGCCTGCTCTACCACTAAGCCACCGACGCCCCACTAAAATGTCTTTTAATGTTTTATGTGGTGTTTGCTTTAGTGATAGATTTAGCCATTTTACAGCTAATCTCCTTATGTGCAAATGTTCCAGGAAAACAAGTTCCCTCCCTACCAAGCGGCAACCTCTAAGGCTGAAAAATTAAGCCAACGTAGAAGTGCCAAAAACTGCAGCTCATCAAATGACCACTTGAGGCTGGCTCCAAGACTGGGTCAATCTCCACAGATCCCCAAATTGAAATGGCTCACTTAACTGCAGAAATAAACATGTTTACAGCTATTCATGACAACTGTTGGGGGGGAGTTTATAAGTCACCCATTTACATTTTATTAAGGCACGCATGAATGCATAAAGTTATGCATATTTAGGGACACCTGAGTGACAGGCTGTCTTCGAGGCGTCACTACAGTCCGAGAGTCAGATCCTCCCCTTGCTCCTCTCAACGTATCCTCATAGGATGGTTCATGTGATATTCTACAAAAATGCACACACAACAGTTAGTGTGGTATTTTGCGAATTGGCAACCCAAGAATGACGTCATGTGCTAAATGTACAGTGTAATTAATGTAAAGTTACGGAAGTTAGGTTAAGGCAATGAAAGTTATTGTGGTTAGGTTTTGGAAAAGAAACATGGTGACGTACCTCAAAATGACTCAAAGTTCTCACAGTTCCAAACATGCATCTCCAGGAAAAGCCAGAGGGAAAGTCTGCATTTTTGTGACCCATCCACCAACCTGCCCCCCCTTCACAAGACTGCTTGGGACTGCTTTCTTGTTTGCGCCCAACTATGCCTTAGTCACTTGGGGCAGCCTTTCAAAATCCATGGGATATGCGCTAATTTTGATACATTACTTTTCATAGGAAAATGTACGCAGTATTTACGAGAACAGCCTGCTCCTCCACATCTCTACCCTCTTGTTGAACTATGATCACTTCTGGCTCCAAAAATCCAAAATGGCGACAGCTTAGATGCCAACCTCAAGGCTTTGAAATGGCAGTCCACAAACCAGTGGGTGATGTAATGGTTGCTATGTCCATTATTTAACCACTGTTGCTGCTGCTGGGATTAGCGCCGCCTAAGACGATTGTGATTGGTTTTAAGATAACAACCTAAAGTGTTTTTTGTTGTTTTTATGATGGGTTCAGTCAGTCTGGTTATGCAAGACTAGAGCTAAAGTAATTGTTAGACTACAAGAATGTCCTCCCAGTTGGAGCAATATCATATTACAGGAGCTGATTAAATGAAATTACATTCAGAGTGTCCCATGTGGTGGGAAAGATGCACAAAGACAGCGAAAATGTAATTTCTAAGCAAAACTGCTCATTCTGGCAGTCGGCAGTGGCAAACATGAAATTTGCCTCCTCATGGTTTCCCAGAGTCCAATATGTAACAGCCTTATTATCTTTTCATTAAACAAATAGGAGAAATGTACATGTACCTTCATGGAATCCTTGTACAGAAAAAAATATCAGTCAGTATTGAACATAAGCAGGCAACGAGGGCAGTGTTTTAACTCCTCTCTTAACCACTCATTTTTCATTTTACTCACACCTGCTTCTGTCACTATCCGTATGTACAACCAGAACACTGCTATGAATACCTCAGGGAAAGACTGTCTGAGAATGTGCACTCTTATCATCGAGTCTTGGCCTTTATGGTGGCAGGCCTTTCAACCAGGTATAAATACTTTAGCCTTTCATTGGGTTGGATGATACTCTGTAAGACCTATTCTTTTGAAGTTCTCACGGCAGAAAAAAAAAAAAAAACATTAAAATGTCCATAAAAACTTCAACAAGAGGTGATGCCTATGTGCCCTGAATACAAATAAGAGAGGACACTGACCTCTGACAAAGTAGAGCTTTTCAAAGCTTCTCTGAACTTCAGACCTCTGAACTTGCAGCGTGTCACACGCCAGACCTATGGATGCTCTTGACAATGACAAAACTGGTCTTTTTGATAAGGTAAAGTCAGCCTCGGTGTGCAACAACTCTTTGATGGCCCATTGGAGCTGATGTGAGCACCACCCCATTTGATCCAGGCAGGCTTAACTGTTTGAGGAAGACCTGCTTTAAGTTGTGCATCTGAAAGCCCTTGAGGCCCTGGTGGAAGGGAGGTCTTAGACAATGCTGCACACAGCTTGAGCACCCACCTTTAACCTGCGGCTCATCTCTCAATGGGGCGCCAAAGGGTGTTGAAATAATCCTTTATCTGACTTCACAATGCTTTGTGCTACAAAGGCCCCAAGGTGCTCTACACATGACCTACATATATTTGTTTCTGAAGACATCACTGGACATGAGCTGCTACAGTTTCTGCTCATATATCTGTGTTGGGGAAGATATCTATGCTTTCTTATTTCCAAAAAAACAATGTCTCAAACATCTGGTGACATTTTTTAGAAAAAAAAAAAAAAAAAAAAATGTACAGCCACAAATTAATAATGTGTGGAAGCAAGATCTTTTTCTGTCGCCATGACTTTCTCAATGTGTTGGAACAAGCTCATTCAACTTCCAGATGTGGTGGGGTGGTCGTCAGTTTTGAAGCAATGCTGTTTAAACACACCATTAGAGGTGGCCCAAATCTACATTCAATATTTAGTTAAGTCCTAGGACAAAATACTGTCTATTCGATTAAACAACATATTGCTGAGGAGTTAAGCTAAAAAACTAGCACCACATAATCGTGTCAGGAACTGTTGTACTATAGCCTATCAACAGAAGGCCGCACAGTTATTACCAACTTTACTAAAAGATCTGTGCATTGTCCACCAATGCATCAGCTTAAAATCATGTGGTGACACCCACTAATTAAGCTTGATTTCTCACCTGAAAAGCTGATCTCTAGAGCTGTGACTCACCAGGCCATATCTTGTTATGCCTCCATGCAGACAATAGCCAAGGCCGGAGGCATTATGTTTTTAGATTGTCAGTTCATACGTATGAAGGTACATAGGTCGGTATGCCCATCAATGCACCCCATTCTTGTGAGGGAATTTCAAATTTTGCACAACAGTCCACTTGAACTTAACAATGACCTGATTAAATTTTGATGGTCAAAGGTCAAAGTCACTGTGACATTGTCCATCTCATTCCTGTGAATGCAATATCTCAACAATGCCTTGAGGGAATTTCTTCAAATTTAGCACAAATGGCAACTTAGACTTAATGATGAACTGATAAGAATTTGGTGGTCAAAGGTCAAGGTCACTGTGACCTTGCATCTGTCTCATTCTCATGAACATAATATCTCAATAAAGCCTTTCCCCAGATTTGGCATAAACATTCACTTGGATTCAAGAATGACCTGATTAGACTTGGTTGAGGTCAAAGGTCACTGTGTCCTCAGGGAATGTGTTTGTGGCCATAATTCAAGACTTTGTATGCTAATTATGACTAAATTTAGCACAATGGCTAAGAGGCTAAAATAATGAAATGATAACATTATATAACCATAAGGTCAAAGGTCGACTTCACTGTGACGTTATAATGTTCTGCAAAAAGATTTTTCTGGCTATTACATCATTACTCAGGAACAAAAGGGGAGACATTTGGTCAGACATGTAATTGGTGACACTTATCTTAGGGGCCTACCCTTAAACTGTGCTGAATGTATAGATCTTCTGTGCTGTCAGGTTGAAGATGTGTGTGAAGCATCCATGTTTTTCACAGACATGGATGTAAACTGTAAGTGCAACATGGCTGGTGCCTGCATACAACCGCAAGGTGGAAAACCTAGTTTGCCATTGTCTTTATAATCACGGGAACTTGGGTCATATAGCTTGGGATATTTCTCAAACTCAACAACTAGTCTCTCCTCATTCATTCTTCGACACACAGGATGAGAGACAGCAAAGGCAACATAGTTATCTTCTCTATCCACGGTGAGGAGAGAAGCCGAGCTGTCACGGGGGCAGAGAAGAAGAGCTGTTACGGTAGCTGTTATGTACAAGTAAGGGGTGAGTGGGGAAAAAACTGTATTTAATTCAGGGACTGAGTCTGGAAATAGGACAGCGGTTTGAACTGTCATGAGGCTGTGCTACTATGAGCACCAGCACACGTCAAACCACTGGTGGTGTCAGGTTGTACATAGAAACTAATAAGGGTGGCTGTTATGATGCATGCCATTCAGCATTGATGTATTTTGGCCTTTAGGGCCCAGATCTGCAAGAGTCAAACCAACATATTCCTTTTTTGCATGAATGCCATTTTTCAAGCATTTGTTGTACATTCACCTGTAGCCATTTAGTCTTCTCGGTCCTTTTGGCTGATGCATTATATCATCTATAAGTTCCCCGCGGTCAGCATATTGTTTCCATCTGAGCCCAAGCAGCCAAATCAAGTGTCCCAAGCTAAGAATTACTTCAGACATAACAAGTGACTCAAGTTTGTTATTGTAATTTAGTCCTAGATTAAAATAAAACAAAATCAATTCAAACTTGTCCATGTTTGCGAGTGATCTATGGTCCTGTCTGTTAGTCAGTAAACAACAGTCATCTCCATCAAGATGACTAACAATATTTTTCTTGTGGCCACGCAAAACGATTTATTAAAGCACATGACGTAACGACAAATATCACCAGGCGGGCTTTGTAGAGCATAAAAACAGTAAACTTGTGAAAATGAAAGTGACAAAAAAGTGCAAAAAGGAAGATGAAGTTATACAGATCACCATTTTTGGAATATCAAAGCAACAGCAGGCAATCAAGAGAAGTGAGATCTCACACATATCTGTTGCTTCGGTCTCCAAGTTTAAATGAGTAGATGAATCACATGTGCATATTTTCTCTGTATTTGTGCATATCCAGCTATACACAATCTGTGCTTTGTAGGTTACATCTGTAAATGTCACTGAGCAACATATTGACTTTGTTTGTGCCTTTAAATCTGAATTGTTTCATTTGTCATTTTGCCTGCCCACATGGTTCGTATGATCGTTTTCTGATCTCTGCCCCTGTGTGTAGGACATCATCTGTTGGTGCCTTTCAAATTTGTGTCTAATGACTGATACAAAAGATTCACATTAGCTTTTTCTGATCTACCACCTCTTAGAGACAAAAGTGACTCAGTGAGAATTAGGAACATATTATGCTTGGGATCTCAATTAATACCTTAACGTTAGACAAATATTGTAGCTCCCATGTCAAAGGCATATGTTTTCCTGACCCATCCATCCACCCAGACCTCTTACTACAGAGGTTTTGCTGATCTATACCAATGTCATATAAGAAAATGTTAAACTAGCGGGCAGAGGCTTCAGAGGCATATCCCCATTTATCGGCTACAAATATTGGAATCCAGCTGGTGCAAACCCCAGCTCTAGGGGACTGGACAGCCCCGACTCCGCCCTAGATGGGCAACCTTTCTGTTGCTGCCATTACACAGGCTAAACCCAGCACTGCTGCTGGCCACCATCTCAGTATGACATCCAATGCTGCTGGGTTTGCACTGGTTGAATTTTAGCCATGCAGCTGCTGACTGATGTCTGTGACTCTTGCGCTGCTGGCCGTTCTCCTCATGGCCAAGCAGTTACAGTGGCGGGGTATGAGGCAAAGGGACCATGGCATGGCTAGCAAGCTAATTCTTGTCTCATTGTGGTCTGATTAACTGAGAAACAGATAGTGGGGCAAGCAAGCACTACAAGCAGCTCTACAATGAAATAAGATTAAATAAATCAATGTATGGGAAACACTTGGTTAGGCTACTCTATATGCCCATGCTTCTCTGGTGGGAGGGGCTTAGAATAGAGAAGGGAGAGCTGCAGGAGGAGATAATATTCTCAAATTCTGCTGTTTTCTTATTTGTCCTTTTACAAATTTCTACCAATCCCAGCTTAAAACTGTAAAAATGTCAGGAATTATTATATTTACATGAATGGGACTCTCATTATTTATGTGTTATGTTTGATACAATGTGAAGCTAAATTGAGTAGTGACTGACAAATTAACAAAACAGCTGTTTTCACATCTAGGTTTAAACTGTCTCAACTTGAGCATGGAATTCACACAATGGTGCCAAGCAAATGTTAAGGGATTGTCAGCAGCTGCAGGAAATATCATGATGGAGGAGAAACTGGTTATCTTCACTAATGTAAAGTGACAGGAGGGAAAAGAAGAGGGGCTAGCAGAAAATGTGTGAAAAAACAGAGTTCCTGGTAAGTTTTCAAAGTGTTTGATGATCATCAGTGTGAGTATGAGCTGTCACACACACACTTACAGGCACACTTTACTCCCACACACAGTCAGAGCATGTTGTTACAGCAACAGTGCTGTCAATCTGGGAACACATCCATTGGCTGTTTGTGGCCTATAAACACAGACTGCAGAAACACTCCAGCGGTCACATTTGCCTGAATAAAATGAGACCCAACTTTTACTTTCTGGTGTACCTGAAAACTCCATTAAAGTTTGAAGGGGCGGTACATCACCAGCATGCTCAGCTGATAGCCAGTGAGAGCTCTTGTTAGATCTCATGGTGGATTAGCAAAAGTCCCCAGAAAAGGCCCCAAAGTGCCATGAGCGACAGAGCCGGCACAGGAAGTCACAGGGAAGCAACTGATAAAGCAAAATGCGCAATGGAAAACAAGTCACCCTGTACCCTCTGTGAAAACTGTACTGACAAATTATACAAGTAAAGATGATTTATCCCCTCTGCAACAACATTCTTTGATTTTGTTATAGCTCCCAGTAATGCCTCCAAATCCCCAAATTTCCAGAAGAACTCTCTCTCTCAAAGTACCATAAATGTGCTTTATAGTGACTGTCAAAGCTCCACCAGTCTGCCTGTCTTTTCAGCAGAGACACAGAGAGTCTGACTGTAGCTTCTCATGATGACAAGTTCTACATTCAATCCAATTATTAGAGTAAATGTTTTACATTTCTGCAAACCACAGATGTTACATTTGTACATTTCATTTGTAGCAGACTTGTTAAAACTTTTTGTTTTAATTTGCTACACTGAGACAAAACTGTGGTTAAAGTTTGGTTAGCTTTAGGCACAAAAACATTTGATTAAGATTAGGAAAACTCCATGTTTTGGCTCAAAATACACAACTGGAAATGTCCCCAACTCTTGTTAGAATACACCTACGTTTGTTGGTATTGAACAGTGGTCTGCCAGCCCATTCTCATTTCGAAGTTTTCAAATATCTCCACCTAGTCAGTGATCCTGGTTTCAGTTAATGAAGCACAAAGGCACCTTTAGCAGTAGTATGCTATGCATCGGGCAGCAGTTGTTGACACGGCAACCAACAACTGAACTTGTGAAATACCACCACCACTTTGTCAGTGGAAGTCCGCGTCACAGCATTGTAAAAACACACTGGCCAGCAGCAAATTGTAATGCTACCAGTCATGTGCAGGAGGGGGTGCCCCTTTGCCCCTCCATGGGCAAGTGCTTTTTTGTCAAGGCATTTTTTTTATTTTTATTTTTGGTGCGTGCGTGTGTGTGTGTGTGTGTGTGTGTGTGTAGGCCTGCCTGTGCCCTTTAACAATAACATTAAACAATTAATAATGATTAATAATAATTTAGTGAAATAAAATGACCTGGCTGCCAGTTACATGATGACCTTTAACCTTGTTCATCCTTGACGTGCCTCAACACGCCCTCACGTGCCCTCCCTGCTCTGACTGCGACTGACGACACTGGGAACTCTACAGGAGAACAACTGAGGAGCTTACAGGAGTTATTTATCTTCAAATGCCGGTAAGTAGGTATTGTAAGGCAACCGACGAAGTGAAATGAGCATGCTGTGTGCAACGTTACCTGTTACCAGAGTCAGATACTCTGCTGTTACTAACTTGACAAGTAGTGGCCATTAGCCGCTAGCTAACTGAGGAGGGTGGGGGGCGGAGGGCAGTATGATCGGCTTCTTGTTTCTGTCTTTCTTTTGTCATGGGCGAAGTGTAGTTCTGTCCACTGGTTTAGAGAACATATGATTTACAGGGCTTTCCCCACCTTTCTGGAGGGCTTATATTTCACTAAAACTATGCAATATGTATATTCACATAATGTTGGACTATTATAATTACAATGTTTTTTTAAAAAAACGCATTGTATTTCTATACTTTGTAAAGAAAATGCATTCAGAACAGGATTAGAATAGATGTATATTTTAAATATGACAAAATATTGCTTTCACAGCAGCAAAGTTAATGTTTACAACAGCAAAATTATTATATAAACTGAACAATATCTCACTTGGAAGAAATAGGAAAATGTCAGTAAAAAATGTCATTTTAACTAACTAATATATTGTGTGTATGACTTATATATCTATAAATATATGAATATCTGGGCAATTTAAACATTTAATTAGCTTTCTGCCTTGTGCAAAGTGGATAGTCAAACAATTTGAATGTAAGCACAAATACATTATGTTATATTGATTATGTTATTACTTTATTCTTCTTAATATTATCACTTTATTATTATAGCGCTTGGATTAAATAATTAAGGACAGATTCTGATCAGCACCATGGAGCAAACTTGTGGCCATGGCATTCAATATTTCAATTTTCAGTTTATTTCGCACACTTTCTTGAATCTGTTGTCTTATTTTCTCTACTTGCAGCAGCTCTTGGTGTGCAGCAGCCATCAGTCCTGTGAGCATCTCCCCCTGTTTACTTCCAGCAGTCAGCCTTGGCTGCAACCTCTCTCAGGGGCCATTTATACGACAATGGTTGGCATGCCCAGTGACTGGAACCGTAATGCGCATGAGCGAAAAGTCTCCGTTTTCAGAGGAACTGCATATTGCACGTTTACATGACAACAGAGACGCTGCCCTTTCCAAAACGTTGCACTCTGGAACCCCTTTTCAATTGTTGTGTTTTCAGGCACCCAAAACATCGGCCAAACAATCGGCCAAAACGCAACTAAAGTTTACCGTTTTCAGTTGAAATCGTTGTCGTCTAAACGGGGCCTCAGTCTCCTGCAAACCTTCAGCACTACAGCAGGTCAGTCACAGTGAGCCAGTTCCAAGCACTGTCAGCAATCTTTGCATCTTGTTATTATCACATAACACTTGTTTAATCAGCTACCATCTTTCCCATGCTTGTTTTAATGTCTACAGTCTCAGATCAACACAGCCCTCCAACACTTCAAGCAGCAGCAGCCCCAGCAACCCCTCAACAGCAACTGTATACCCCATCAGGTAAAACACAGGCTACTTTTGCTTTGCATTGTCCCCACCTGATGAAATGGGATGGAGACAATGATATAGTATGATGCAATTTCATGTTACATTCTTTATGAATATAGGTTGCTATAATTCAGCTAGTTATTCCTGTGTGAAATTAAAAGTCAATGGAGTTATTTTAATAACAAAATAGTGTGCTAGTATGTGTAGCATGCTACAGTATGTCACATGATGTGTGTCATGTGATGCAACATGTCATTAGTAGAAAATAGAATAGAATAGAATTGAAAGAACTTTATTAAGTTCTATTATTCAGTAAGAACCATATTTATTTCAAGCCAAGTCATTATGTTTTTTCTAAACTTAACTACAGACTTTTGTTGTCTAAACACAAGTACATTGACCTAAAACCAAGATGTTTTACCTGCTGTCCTACATTTATTTTGAAAAGACTAAGTACTTAACAAGCAGAAGCTGTGCATTTACTGTAAAAAAAAAAAAAAAAAAGGAAGTGTATTTGGTAAAGCACAATGCATTTAACAAGCATAAATTGACACACCATCTCAGAACATCCCAAACTGACAGAGGGGGGTGCCCAGCCCATTATATTTTTAGGTTCATTGACAAAGCAGAAATATTTGATGAGTTTAAACGAGATCACATTGGGTCTGCTCCTGTCTGCTTGGCAGCCTACGTGTTACACTATCCACCATTTCCTCTCCCTCCTCAAACTCAACTCATATACATGTAATTCTAATTACATCATACAAATGAAACAAGTCTAACACATCCGTGGTTTGCAGAAATGTACAATGTCAACATTTCATTTTGGTGACCGTGTTGCTGTGTCCCCTTTAAAGGGCTTCTTATAACCTAGCCTGATGATCATAGTGGTAATGTTTGCAAAAATGTGCAGCACCAACATGTTCATCTGGCGACTGAGTTTCAGGCCACCAGATGCTAAAAAAAGGCCTGGGTGCACAGTTTCTTAGCTTTTTATTACAGGTTAATCTGGCCAGTGTACTGCATCAAGGCATTCTCATAGAACAGTTCGTATGATATCCTACGATATCATATATCATATTACGTCCTGAACGTAGAGTTCAGTAATTAACATAAAGTTATGGAGGTTAGGTTTAGGCAATGAAAGTTCACACGGATCTGAACATGCGACTCCAGGGGAAAATCCAGGCCGAAAGCTTGTTTTTTTGTGACCCATCCACCACCCCAACCTGCGTCCTTACAAGCACTTGGGACTGCTCTCGTTTTTAACGGCATTCGTACATTGGTCATGTGATTGCAGCGTTTCAGAATACATGTGATATAGACGAATTTGAGCTCACTGCTTTTTTATAAGAAAACCAAAAAAAAAATAGTGAGAACACCCTGACTGCATTCCGTGCCCTGTAGTATGTTGAGTTATTTAGGTCTTTATCCATGTTTGATTGTTACGTCAAATATCAATGAATTACCAATTTCAGGGCATTCTTGGTTATCCATATTTTATCCTGGAGTAGTAACTGAACAGTCTTTCTCCTGTCAGTAGAGGGATTAGAAGGAGACTAACTGAGGACTGATTGAGACTGATTGTAGACTCTGTCATGGTGTGAGACACTAAACCCTTCACTCTAAATCCCACTACACACACATTGAAATGCATTATATATACATATGCAAACTCCACACACACACACACACACACACACACACCTGTCTTTGGAGTCCAGCCGAGGGTGCTGGTGTGTATATATTACCAGGCTGTGAGTGTAATCTGATAGCATTTGAGAGCCAGAACTCTCCCAGTCCCCAGATGTGGTGCATGGGGCTAACAGAGGGGGAAATCCAGGGTCCACAGGGAGGCAGCCAGCTTGCTTGGCTGCTGAGGGACTCTGGGGCCAAGGGGCCAAGCTCATGAAAGATGCATTAATGTAGCTTTCTTTCTCTCTCATTGGACTTGTAATATGGTTGCTGCTCCCTTGGGGTTCGTATCTGTAATTTGACTCACATCCTTTCTCTTTGTGTGTGTGTGTGTGTGTGTGTGTGTGTGTGTCTGTGTGTGTGTGGTGGATGGATGTGTGTTTGCAATTGAACTTGCATGGCTGCATTATTCATCTCCTCTGTCTTCTCCTTGTTATGATGACATTGGTGAAGTCTTTGAAGGCTTTGATGTCTTTTTATGTGTTGGTGCAGGTGCATTGTTGGCACATCGCCATGCTTTCGTCATTCTAATTAGAAATGAGCTCTCATTACGAATAGAGTAGGTGGCTACAAATAGCAAAGGGGACAATGCAAGGAAACAATGTATAGCGGAGTAAATCGCGTATGGAGTGGAGTGGGAGGGGTGTGAAACCCCTGGGCAGTGCAGCTGGTGATGGCTTGTCAAAGAAACAAATTGACACAGTTTGACTCCACTGCTTATTTCAGTCAGATGAACACATGCATATGGCTCTTTGTCAGTAATTACCACAGCCCAACAGGAGACAAAGACAATATGACATGCTGTGTAAAAAGTCTTTAAGTGAAAATCTGATTTCATACTACTTTGGTCTTAATGTTGTTTTTGCCATTCGTATCATTAAGAACATTTTACACACCACAGTGATAGCTGAGATGGGAAGGGGGTTTGGTATCTTTGAAACAAATACTCAAAAGCAGAGGAAAAGGCCTGCCATCTTAGTCCTCTCATTTGCTGCATCCTGATGTCACTCTGATCTCTCCCCAAGAACTCTTTGTGTCTTGAAATGATGAATTCTACAAATGGGAATATAGACACACACATTCGGAGGGACTGTCCTTGAAAACATCTATGATATTTCACTTGGTTTTACACATATAAAGTAATAGAAGTAGTTCTGTGATTGAAAAAAAGAAAGATGGCTCAACAACCTCACCTGGCTGCTTTAGTGATGAGAGAGCAGAGGTTTTACTGTGACTCATTTTGTACTGCCTTTTGTATTCGCAGTCTCATCCTTTCAGCCGCTACTCAAAACTCACTCTAACTTTACTTGAGTTTTGGATCGTAAATGGACTGCTAAACTCAGAGGTTCACCTTAAAGCTGAGCGCCTGTCGATCTCGCTCTCCATGAACAAAACCCTAAAACGCTTGAACTGGAGCAGCAGCTCACTCTGAACCCATTATTCCAGCAGAGTGCTATGACCCCAGACCGGGAAGTGCTTCACACTCAGCTGCAGACTGGAGGTCACTGCCTGGCAAGGCCACCAGGACTTCATGTTGGATGAAAAGCAGAAATACATTCCTGAGGTCCCCAACCTGGGCACTCCCCCCTCCTTGGCTGCACTTTAAGATTCAGCCCAGGCAACAGTAGAAAATGTTGGCATTGTACATTTCTGAAAAAAACATGAATATGTTACACTTGTTTCTATAGTGACATAGTATATGAGCTGACTTTGTCATCCAAAGGTGGAGGGGGTGGTGGATGGCCTGCCAAGTTGCAGACCATTGCAGACAACTGTTTGAAACCATTGATCAACAAATGTGAATGTTCCTCATGGACTGGCCATGTCGATATATGACGTGCAAGGTACCCTGAGTGTGTTGGTTGTTGACTGTCTGGGACAGCATGTCAACTTCAGCCTGTTAGGGAGCGATCACACTGAGATGAAATGCTAGAAACGCGATGCCAGTAAAACCATCGTTTTTCCGGCGTCTTTTTAGACACGTATTTTTGTAGACGCTTTTGTAGACGCCAGTAGCTAGTGCGCATTGAATAAGTGCTTCCAGCGTCCGCGTCTCTAGCGTCTCATTTCTGTGTGATCACCCCCTTACATGCATTTTTTGTTTTCACACTTCCACACATCCATTTTTTTGTTTCTTTTAACAACAAACACATGTGATTACGTTTGGCAAACATATGCACGTGATTGAGTTTAAAAAAAAAACAATGGCATCCCATTTGGATTTTCATCTCCTTAACTTACATTGCTGTCCCACTGCCTTCCCCCTTACACCACAGTGATTTTTTTAGCGACTCGTCCCTGTGTTTCCACTTTCGAAAAACATTGCTGTTTTTCTGCTGAGATAGCGCCACAAAAAGTGCTTGTTTTTACTGAGAAATTGCTGCATTCTCAGCTGGGATTGTGGCACCAAAAGCAAGTATTTTAAGCCAACACATGATCTTTTCCCAACCATAGCCAAGTGATTTTTGTGCCTTAACCTACATATCAACCACAGTGTAACTGAAACATGAAATTTCAAAAAATCTGCTGCATAATAACATCCACATGTAATGTATTCGTGGTTTGCAAAAATATACAATTTCAGCATTTGCTCAAGCAATTGGATCGTTAGATTCTGTCATAATGGAAGTGGTAACAAAGTGCAGATTTGTCACAGTCCATGACTTAGATAAAGTCCTAACTCATACTGGGAGTAGATGGAAAGCGATGTGATTGAATCCCCAGACCAGCTGGGATAGCGTAGGTGGGAAACTCTTCATGGTTCAGTATGTCTCAAACAAAAACTAGTTCACATAAACCATCATTTGACTATGCCTGAAGGCAAAAGTGTTTCTACCTGTTCCAAGTGGACACGCTGGAAAGATCGTATCTGATGCAGCGAATCACACAAATGGGTATACATTTTTCAGACAGTTTCTGAAGCGTTATGGTGTTTCACTCAGTTGTTAGACATGGAAAATGAAGGAGGAAGTTATGGGAAGAATGAAAAGTGAAATGTATTTAAATCCAGCCTACTTTTTACCTCCACACACCTGACCAGTTGCTGTCAGTAGACTGTTGATTTCAGGAAGATACAAAACTAGTCAGGTGTAGGGGGAAAAGTTTTTCAGAAACTGAAGCACAGTATTTGAAGCACATGTAAGACTTTAAGGTGCCTTTCAATCAAAGTAAGCTGTGGTACAGCCACAACGTTGTTATGAATGGTTGTGAAGCAGAGGGTTGAGTGTAAAACTCATGTGACTCAGTCAGGCCTGGATGAACGAAGGTTAGAAAAACACAACCAAATGTTTTTCCATTTCCCTTCCTCCCTTCACCTGCCAGCTGTGTTGTCTGGATGGTAGTTGTGTCGGCTGACAGCAGGTCTTCTCTGCCACTGGTGTGTATTTTCTTGTCTGCACTGTGACACGGGTCAAGCAGCAATTGCGAAGGGTCAGTTCAGCCAGGCTGGAGAAAACAGTCTGCTTTATTGACAAAGAGTCTGGCTGATTGGTCCTCAGGGAGAGAAGCTGTTACTGTGGCAATCAAGATAGCATGGCTGGGCAAGCTATGTATTGTCGAGTCTCTCGAGACCCAGTGATGCAGAGAATACTTGAGTGGCTCTAAGAGAACTGGGAGTTTGTAAATGTGCATTCAGTGCACTCGTGTCATCTCTGTCACTTATTGTGCACAATGCAAAGTGCAGTCTCTGGAGCACAGTGGGAGTGCACACAGCGGTAACATGAAATAGACGTATACTGCACAACTGAGGCTCTGTGGAGAACAAAACTGTTAGCATGAGGAAAACATATTTAGTGGGTATGGCAGGCTTTGACATAATTCATGTTTGCAAGGCAAGGCCAGACCTCAAAAATGGAGTTTTCTACCTACATTTGAAGAAACTGTCTTTCTGATAAAGTGGAAACAAAGTATGGGGAAAAAAATAAAACATAATAAAACTTCTTAAAAGAGTATTCATTCAGTAAGCTTTGATAACATTTCAGTGTTCTAGAAAAATGTCAGGCACAGCAGTGCACTATGGGAAAAAAATCCTAAAAGCCTACCTATATTTAGAATTTAGAATTTCAGACTATCATCATAACACTCATAAACACTGTCAAATGTTTAGTCTTTATTTTCTTTGTATGTAAATAACATTTTCAAGTTCTGGCTATTCTCATGCACTGTTTGTGTGTTTTCCTATGTAAAGTAATGCATCATACATATCCCACATAAGGATGAGCCAGTAATTAGTGGATAAACCATGTATTTTGGAAGGCTGTCATCACGTGGCCAATGCACTGACACGAGTAAAGGATGAAGCGGTCCAGAGCTGTCCACCTGGGAGGTACATTGAAGTGCTGGATGTGTCACAAAACACAGGACTTTCCCCTGAGACTTTCCCCAAGAGACTGGTGTTCTGAACCATGTGAACTTTGAGTCATTTCAAGGTACGTAGCCACTGTGCTTCTTTCCTTAAAACCAACCACAACAACTTTACTTGGTTAAACCTACAGACGCCCAACCATTTTTCTTTTCCTAAACATAACCAAAGTAACTTCACATGCCTAAACCTAACGTCTGTAACTTTACGTTAATTACATAACTTTACGTTAACTACATAATGTCATTCGTGGGGCGAGAGTTTGTAGGATATCATACAAACTGCTTTGTGTGCATTTTTGTAGGACATCAAATGAACTGCTGTATCAGGATAAATTGGACTAAGTGTTGAAAGTTTCGGCTCTTCGGCTCAGGACTCAAAAAGGTGGGTAATTTTTTTCTGAATCCTCTTCTTCATCGTTCTCAGTAGAGAAGATGTCAAGTTGTAGAGACCTGGGGCCTGTATCACAAAGCGGGATCAACCTTTCCTGGGTAACTCAGACCTACTCAGGGTTGACTAACCCTAACAATGGCAATCAGGATAATCGGTATCACGACGCGGGTTATTGACTCAGTAACTCGACCCAGGTTTGTCTTATCAAGAGCCGTGAACGCACACGTATAAAGGGGTAGGACCCAAGGCAGCCGACCAATGGCCTATAGATAGGGGACACATACACACACTAGAGTGTGGCTACCCGATCTGAGCCCGACAGGTCCCGATGGTAGGCCTACCCGACGGGTCAGGCCGGGTTCGGTCAAAAATGTATAAATTGTATTCGGGCTCGGGTTGAATTCGCTCAGCTTTCAGTGAAAATGTAGTGTAAAAATAAATAAAATCCTATTGTCTGTCCTGTTTATTGCTTTGGGACTGTTATTTACGTGACAACACCTGAACATAACACACACAGACACACATTGGCTGTTTGTTTCTACCTCTCCCCTCACTGGAAGTCTCGGACCTCCAGCCGCCCGCCTCCGCCTTGATTAAACGCTGAAAATAAAATAAAAGAGGGAGACAGGTTTTTCCTATTTTATCTTATTTTGTTTTATTTCTCCCTCTCCCCTTGCTGGAAGCCTTGGACCTCCCGCTGCCCGCTCCCGTCTCAAACACGGAGGTCTCCCTCTCCACAGCTGAGCACCCACGGCGCACGCCCGGCTTGTTAAATAGCCTGTAACCACTGTGTGACACAAACTCAGTGCTTTGGTCATTAAATAATGTCAGGCTAGGTTCAGTTTCGGGCAGAAATATGCTGCCTCTGCCGCACTCTAACACACACACACACACACACACACAAACAAGGAAAACCGGACATTATCATCAATTTATAAACACGCCCCGGACAGGATGTGAAAAGTGGACATGTCTGGGCAAAAGAGGACGTTTGGTCAGCCTATATAAATGCGGAAGTTACTCATCTGACACTATCACACCCGTGAATCCCATGAAATCAATGTTCTGTAGAGATGAATTGCGTGTACTACAATTATCATCTAATTCCCCCAGATCCAACCCCTAAGGGATCAAATGGACATGGGAGCGAATAAAGAATAAGCACAAAAACATCAATGCGTCTGGTAAGTTGGCCTTTTTAATGTCATACCCTGCATCAGTCTACCAAGTTAATAGTCTGAATAAAATTATCCTGCCTTTGAGGAGTGTTAGAAATCAGCTGAGCAAAATATACTCTCCCTTTATTTAAAAAATGTAGAAATGATATTTAACATTTCCAGCAGCAAAGCTGTCAATCAGGCATATTATCTCTAACAGGGACAATTTCCCCCAGACCTTTGGCACTAATTGATGGTGCTATTAAGTGCCTCCAAAATATTGTGAAATGCCTTAATTTCTTTTACTAGTTAAATAATTAAACTTCCTGTAATGACTGGGCTGCATTTCTGTTTCAGTCTCCTACAGAATGTGAGCTCTGCAGGCTCAAGTTCATATACATTATAGAATAATGTGCTGTTTCACATTAATATTACATCCTTTGTCCCTTCCTAGTATATGTCTTCTGACTGTATATTATCTATTGGACTGTCACCACATTTCCCCTTCTGATTTACACTGCTACAGCCAACAGGAAGAAAAATCTGCGCAAGCAGACAGGGCTGGGTGGTCCCTCACAAGAATACACCCCTGCTGAGGAGCTGGCCCTGTCCAAGAATGAGGGTCGCCCCATAATGGACGGGGTGGAAGGGGGGGTGGCCTCTGTCCCTGGTTCCACCTCGGACTTCAAATATGTCCAAAGTGCGTATGTGTCAGTGTCAAACCTTGGGCAATTTACATCATATCATTATGACCTTACTAACACAGGCCCATCCACTTTCCTCTCAGTTGATGGAGATACATTGGTGCTGGTGGTGCCAGAGGTGCCACCATCGGACACTGTGTCTCAGGCACAGGTAGGCCTACAGTATGTCACACACAAGTCACACATCAGCATATGATCAGCACATGGCTAACAGACCACTTCTATATTGTCTCTACAGCTGGTGGACCATGGGGATGCAGAGACGCTCTCAGTTTCCTCTGAAAGGGCTGTGGAGGTACAGTATCACCTTAGTAGATAGTTCCTTACCACGTATTGTAGAGTAGAACCTGCCCACATCAACACAGATTGTAGGAGTGTATAGATTTGGCTGTGACTGAATGGTGGTGGTCTGCACATGGGGCTTAGCAACAACCACTTCAAGAGTTCAATACTACTACAGCTACCACTGCTATGTTAATATTGCAGGAAGAAACATCAAATCAAGAAGTTAAAGAGGGAAGGTAAGTGAGTAATGACATTTATTGCACTCTAAGTAGGAGTTGGTCCACAAATAAATGTAAACTGGCTAAATAAAGGTCACATTAATTTAAATGATTAAGTGAAACTTCTTTTGTGTTCAGCTCTCAAATGCACAGTGCATGGGGTCACTGGTGGGTGTATGTTGGTTAACAAACTAGACATCACAACTACACTGTCAGTAGTCACAGGGATAAGTACATTAGCCTCTGTGTCTGAGGGGGTAACCAAAAACAGCCTCTATCTCTAAGGGGGAAAAGAAAATCCGGCCTCTATCTATGAGGGGATCTACATAAACTGCCGAGTAATGGCCTCCCTGACTGCCCGGCCTGTAGGAAACTCTAGGTGGATGGGGTCCACCACATCAGGGGGCTGAAGGTCAAAGTGCGGCTCTCTCTCCCTCCTAATTGTCGCAATGTTGTGCAGCACATAACAGGCAGCAATTATCTTGCATGCCCTGTCTGGGGCCACTCTCAGCCGGCTCATACTGGCAAAGCAGGCCTTCAGGACTCCAAAAGTCTGCTCAATCCTGGCCCTTGTGGTATTGTGGGCCCTGTTGTACAGGGCCTGTGGTCCCGGGTCAGGCTCAGGGTTGGGGGTCATTAAAAATGGCTGGAGAGCATACCCCCTATCTCCAAGCAGCACCCCACTAAAGTCTCCTGTAGATGACAGGAAAATTGGCAGGATCAGTATTACAGTTTGCAGTTTGTATCTTATCCTATTATTTATGAAATTACTTCTGCAGTACTTTTTGTTTCTATTTTTCAGCTTGTACATAAGCACCAAAATGACCAAGTCAGATTCCTTGTATGTGTAAAGGTAATTGGCAATAAACTTGATTTTGATTGAAGCACATATTGTAACACACAATAGCTTGCAATATACAGTTGCCATACCTTGCTGCAGTCTGCGGCAGCAGCTGTGCTCTCATTGAACACACGAGAGTCATGTACAGACCCGGGCCACCTATCATCAATGCTGGTGATTATACAGTTGGGGTCACAGGTCATCTGCAGAGATATTTGGTAACAGTTCCACAGCATCAGTCACTGCGGCATTATATTTGATATATATTTATGTATATTTGATACCCTGTATATTTATTTATATTAAAGTTTAACATTTAACAGGGACAATACATACAACATTGCCACACAGAATGGGAAAATGTTATGCATACAAGACATCTAGCTTCAGCTAATTTGCAGTCTTTGTCCCTGGTCAGGCTTTAGAATACTATGCTATGACTACATAAATACAGTTGCAATTGCAAATTGCAGAACATGAGTTATAAGACATGTTAGATATGGACATGTGATGGTGATTCCCACTCTCCCCCCACCCCCGCTTGTGCTACATTACAACAGTAAAAGTATAGTGGGGTCTGCATAGTAAGCTATATTGAGTGGTCAAATGGGTTACGTTACCAGATCAGATTCAACCCTGAACTTACCCTGCCATGGTGATCTACCCAATAAGAACTGAACCGGCTTCGTGAGACCAAAAACCCAGGGTTAACTCTGAAGTTACCTCACTAAGACATTAATCCTGCTTCGTGATAGAGGCCCCTGGGTGCCCACAGATGGCGACGATAAGTTTGTCCTCCATTTCTGATTCTTGGTAACATCAGGAAAAACTTGACGAGATCTCAACGCTGATGGGCTTTTGCGACCTAGCACAAATTTTGTGTATACTTGTCATTTTCCCCTTTTGTGTCTTGGCATTGACTTGTAGGCTATGTAGAAGAACCACTCGAAACACTTGATTTTTATTTAGTGTTAACACACCATTGCATATGTTTAAACATTTTGGTTTGTGATAGGTTAGTACAGTATATGACATGTGTTACACCCCACCCTTAGGCAGCCCTATGGGGCTAACAAAACTCCAAACACTGACCCAAAAACCACATGAACACCTTTAAAACAATCAAATCCATGGGATTTATTAGAATTAAAAACAGGCAAACAAGACAACAAAAATCCCTCGGTGAGAGGCAGCAGGACCAGCAATCCCCACACCAGAACCCTCTCTCCTCTGCTGCTGCACAGGAGCTCTTAAGCACCTCCTCCATCCCAGGTGTGCTGCACCTCGTTAGGTAATGCAGAACACCTGAGCAGATCTACAAGGGAGAGAAAAGGAACAGCAGCACAGAACACATACACGGGAGCGTATCTATGTTTCCCAGGTTCTATGTTTCCCAGGTTCTATGTTCCCCGCTCAACCAAGCGGGAAACATGGAACCCTTTTTGGTTGAGCGGGGAACATGGAACCCGGGAAACACAGATCCCAGGAAACATAGGGATGACCCCACATACACAGCCGTAACACATCATGCAACAAGAATAAAAGTATTATGTTATACAGACAGTTCCAGAATTAGGTCTACATTTTACCACTTTACACACACACACACACACACATATGTATATATATATATATATATATATATATATACATATATACAGTACAGGCCAAAAGTTTGGACACACCTTCTCATTCAATGCGTTTTCTTTATTTTCATGACTATTTACATTGCAGATTCTCACTGAAGGCATCAAAACTATGAATGAACACATGTGGAGTTATGTACTTAACAAAAAAAGGTGAAATAACTGAAAACATGTTTTATATTCTAGTTTCTTCAAAATAGCCACCCTTTGCTCTGATTACTGCTTTGCACACTCTTGGCATTCTCTCCATGAGCTTCAAGAGGTAGTCACCTGAAATGGTTTCCACTTCACAGGTGTGCCTTATCAGGGTTAATTAGTGGAATTTCTTGCTTTATCAATGGGGTTGGGACCATCAGTTGTGTTGTGCAGAAGTCAGGTTAATACACAGCCGACAGCCCTATTGGACAACTGTTAAAATTCATATTATGGCAAGAACCAATCAGCTAACTAAAGAAAAACGAGTGGCCATCATTACTTTAAGAAATAAAGGTCAGTCAGTCCGGAAAATTGCAAAAACTTTCAATGTGTCCCCAAGTGGAGTCGCAAAAACCATCAAGCGCTACAACGAAACTGGCACACATGAGGACCGACCCAGGAAAGGAAGACCAAGAGTCACTCTGCTTCTGAGGATAAGTTCATCCGAGTCACCAGCCTCAGAAATCGCAAGTTAACAGCAGCTCAGATCAGAGACCAGATGAATGCCACACAGAGTTCTAGCAGCAGACCCATCTCTAGAACAACTGTTAAGAGGAGACTGCGCGAATCAGGCCTTCATGGTCAAATAGCTGCTAGGAAACCACTGCTAAGGAGAGGCAACAAGCAGAAGAGATTTGTTTGGGCCAAGAAACACAAGGAATGGACATTAGACCAGTGGAAATCTGTACTTTGGTCTGATGAGTCCAAATTTGAGATCTTTGGTTCCAACCGCCGTGTCTTTGTGAGACGCAGAAAAGGTGAACGGATGGATTCCACATGCCTGGTTCCCACTGTGAAGCATGGAGGAGGAGGTGTGATGGTGTGGGGGTGTTTTGCTGGTGACACTGTTGGGGATTTATTCAAAATTGAAGGCACACTGAACCAGCATGGCTACCACAGCATCCTGCAGCGACATGCCATCCCATCCGGTTTGCATTTAGTTGGACGATCATTTATTTTTCAACAGGACAATGACCCCAAACACACCTCCAGGCTGTGTAAGGGCTATTTGACCAAGAAGGAGAGTGATGGAGTGCTGCGGCAGATGACCTGGCCTCCACAGTCACCGGACCTGAACCCAATCGAGATGGTTTGGGGTGAGCTGGACCGCAGAGTGAAGGCAAAGGGCCAACAAGTGCTAAACACCTCTGGGAACTCCTTCAAGACTGTTGGAAAACCATTTCAGGTGACTACCTCTTGAAGCTCATGGAGAGAATGCCAAGAGTGTGCAAAGCAGTAATCAGAGCAAAGGGTGGCTATTTTGAAGAAACTAGAATATAAAACATGTTTTCAGTTATTTCACCTTTTTTTGTTAAGTACATAACTCCACATGTGTTCATTCATAGTTTTGATGCCTTCAGTGAGAATCTACAATGTAAATAGTCATGAAAATAAAGAAAACGCATTGAATGAGAAGGTGTGTCCAAACTTTTGGCCTGTACTGTACATATATATATATATATATATTTATTTATTTATTTATTTTACAATGCTAGTGGTGCACCTGTGTCTCTCAGGTGGTGTAACATCAGACTAAAAATATGAAATGTTTTAAACAGCATAATATCAGAGATGGAAACAACTAACTGGAAGAGCCTACTCATAAAATCCAATCTGAGCCTCTGGCATTGGTTTGCCTAACACTGTTATATATCTCTCTCTCTGTCTCTTCTTTAATTATATGACTCTCTACTTTTATCTCAGTGAGAGCACACTGGCTGTTGTGACGCACCCTGCACATTTGTCAGAGTCACAGAGCTGATATTGCTGAAGACATACTGCTGTAAAATCTCCCCAGCACCACTGTCAGCCCAGTAATGGACATCAGCCATCACTCCACAACAGGGCCTCATAACACAAGTTGGTTTTGCCACTGATAGGCCCATTACATCTCAATACATCTGTCATTTCACAGCCGGCCCTGACGTCTCCCTGCCTGCTAGCACAATGGCAGCGTGGAACAAAGCTGGGCCTTCTAGTTAAGCATTAGCCTGTCAAGAAAAAGTCACTTTACCCCTGTCATGTCTCATTTCTTTACTGCAACACTCACTGGGGTCATGTTTTTTTCACAGATGCCATGTTCTGGTTAGAGGTGATGAGAAAATGGCTCTCTGGGAATTTGCTCTCACATAGGAAAGCTAGGAAACAAAAGGACTGAGGGGTTGATTTACTGAGATTTTGCAAACCTTTCATAGGAACTAATATGTCACATAATGTCACAAACAGTTATGTATTGTCTTCTGTGGCCCTGGAGGAGCTTTGCCAGGTCTGAGAAAGAAAACCCTGATGATGCAAAAGTGATGTGATTGTGTTTGTGTGATTTCAGTGTGAGCATTAGGATGACAGGTTTTTAACTGAAAGCCTTACATACTGTGTTACAAATTTGGGGTGTGGATTTTTTTAGGTGTCTCTTTGAATGTGTGAAGGTTAACCAACAGATTATTTTCCATCTGTAGTCTCTGGACAGATGTTACATGGTCCCCCAGCACCATCTTGCACTCTTTGCCAATTCTTTTACTTTATTTATTTTTTTAATCTTACTAGAGCCCCACCTTTAAGGGAGGGCAATACAACTTTGCTGGACTACTCTTTTCAGTGCCAGATGTATATTTTCTGGCATTTCTATTTATACTGAACAAAAATTTAAATTAAACTATTTTGTTTCTGCTCCCATTTTTCACAGGTTTAAAGATGTAAGCCATTTTTTATGCATTTTGTGGTTTTGGTTTTTTTCCTCAAATTTTGGTCACAAATTTGTTAAAACCTACGTTAGTGAGCACCTCTCCTTTTCCAAGAAAATCCATCCACCTGGCAAGTATGAGACATCGAGATGCTGATTAAACAGCATCATTACTACACAGGTGTGCCTTGGGGTGGTCACAATAAAAGGCCACTCTTAAATGTACAGTTTCATCATACAATGCAATGCCACAGATGTCCCAAGTTCTGAGGGAGTGTGTCATTGGCATGCTGACTTCAGGAATGTCTACCAGAGCTGTGGGCTATGAACTGAATGTTCATTTCACTACCATAAACTGTCTCTAATGTTGTTTCCATGAATTTGGCAGTACATCCAACCAGCCTTACAACCGCAGATCATGTGTAACCACACCAGCTCAAGAACTCCACATCCAACAACCTTATATGCCAGATTGTTTGAGACCAGACACCCGGACCATTATAAGCCATCTACAATATTTACTCCAAGTTGGTAACGATGATGAACTGCTGTCAGGTCAAGACCCTGCTGAAGATGACAAGCGTGAAAATAAGCTTCCCTGAGATGGTTTCTGATGGTTTGTTCAGAAATTCTTTGATTTTGCAAACCAATTATTGCATCAGCTGTCCAGGTATCTGGTCCTTGCAGGTTAGGACACTGGACATGGAAGTCTTGGTGTAGTTACGTGTGGTCTGCGGTTGAGAGACTAGCTGGATGTACTGCCAAATTCCCAGACACAACACTGGAAACAAATCACGGCGGTGAAATATACATTTAGTTCATGGTCTACAGCCATGGTGGATGTCCCTGCAGTCAGCATGCCAATGGCACGCTCCATCTGGTTGTCTAAAACAGATTTGAACAAGTTTGCAACCAAAATACAAGAGAAATATATTCATTTAATGCATATAAAAGTCTTGGATCTTGGAACTTAAACCTATTGAAAATGGGAACAAAAAAGAAATTGCATTTAGATTTCTTTTCATTGCATGATAGGCACTAAAGCCCTTTTCACACAGAGCATGCAAAGCACAGACCTCCGCCAACAAACCCATTCATTGTGTATGTGCTACCACAGTGCAAGAGCGCACCGCTCTGCCGCCGACCTGTGCACCACCAGCCTGTGCACTGCCAGCCTGCGCGCTGCCAGCCTGCGCTTGAATTGAAAAATTTTTTAATTTCACCGCAATGCACTGTGACGACACCGGGGCGCGTCCAATAGCAGAGAAGAGCCTGAAGTAGACCCGGAAGCGGTCAAAATGGAGCTGTAGCTCCTGAACGAGCCTGTACTCCCCCAAATCCTGTCTTGCACGCCTTGCTCTCCACTTGCTCTGCGCCCTACCCCGCTGGGCACTGCAAAAATTGCGCTCTGTGTGAAAGAGGCTTTAGTCTGATAGTCACTGCTAATTAAGCACTGTGTACACAGCTAAGTGCATTTGTGAGACACAGCGTGATGAACATGATCATGTTCATGTGCAGAGCGCTCTACTGGAGCTGTTCCGTTCAGCACCACAAAACAAGCTCTTGAAAAACAATATAAAATGGGAAAATACACTAACTAATATTAACAATAACAGCATTAGCCGCTCACAGGAAGTTCCATTCCTTGTATTATGATGAAAGCAGCTAATCAGATATTGTAGTACAACGGTTCTCAACCAGGGGTCTGGGGACTCCCAGGTGTCCTTGAGGGAGTTCCAGGGTGTCCTCAGTAAAATAGGGAATAATTTATTTTCACTTTTTAATGCAATATATAGGTGAGCCCAGCGTGAGTAAGGCCTCTAGTTTCCCTGCGTGGCGCAGGGTGGCGCAGGGTGGCGAACCCCGCGCAGAGCTAGTTTTGAGCAGCGCAACCTGAGGCGCGCTCAGTTTGGTGGTTTGGCAGACCGAGGTGCCCAAAAAACCCAACCTGATTTGATTAACACAGCTACAAACTAATGAGTTCACATCCCTCTCAGCCAACCACAAACAGCCACAGCCTCAAATATGGAGTATATATTCAGCATCTGTCATCTTAGAAAAGTCAAAAGAAAAGAAACAGAGTGAGACTGCGAGAGACAAAGAGAGCGTGCACACATGAGAGAAATGCAACATTGATTTACAATTGTGGTGACCTCCTCCCAGGCTACCTTTGCATCATCAGCCCGTGGAGGTCTGCTCGCAGTTCCATATATTCGGACACTGCGAGCTTGGATCTTCCTCCTGGGAGAAGTTTGGCCGTCTGACGCTGCTGCTCTCTTCTGCCATGGCGAAGTGAGTAAACTCTCATTACGCCTTTGCGCGGCTTATTTAAGGGCGAGGAAAGGGGCTCATTTGATTGGTGTGATGTGTGTAAAACCCACTCCACGCCTTTTCTCCTCCCTCTTTCCAACTTGCGCAGGTAGGAGGGACGGAGGTGGGAAAGAGCAGTAGCTGCACCAGGCGCACGGTGTGCCAAACTTGCAAAATTCACCAGGCCACACCCAGTTGGCGAAGCACAGGTGCGCTGCGCCTCCACCTCGCTCGGTCTGCGAAACTAGAGGCCTAAGAGTCATAAGAGTGACTGTTCTGATCATAGGTTTCACTTCCACCACAGTTATCTCCTCAACCGAAATTATAGAATTCTGGTCTTAATAATAACAAGCAAGCCAAATCTCACCAAAGCAGGGTCTGTGACCTAATGTGTATCAATTTTGGGGTCCATGACATGAACAAGGCTGAGAAACACTGTTGTATACTCTAGATTATTTTCTCATGACTACTTTGTTGACCTGAAAATAATACCTCTAATGTTTATTTAATGGGGACTTTACAGATACACATTGTTGATTAATTAAGGAGAGCATATATACATATTTGCCATGTAAAGATACAATGGAGAGAATCAAGTCACGCTACCTCTGTGTGTGTTGTGGTAACCCAGTCTGACCACACATGCATGTTAGTGCATGTGTGTGTAGCCCACTGGTTAGTTTAATGCCACCGCTTTGACTGCGCTCATACAGTGGAGTGCCAACCCTATGGTTAACACCATCAGCTCTGTAAGCACTGTTGCTGTTAGTTAGCACTGTTTATAGAGTTAGCACTGTGAGCTGCCACCTCTATGTTCACAACAGTGTCCAAACAACTTATACACTCAGAATTTTGCATAGAGCCCCTGAGAGCTGAGAGACCCTTCAAGGTGTGGAGCAAGATGCTGGAAATCTTCAGTTAGTATGTTGTGGTCAGTGTACTGTACCTCACTGTAGACTGCTGGGCGAGCAGCATTGGAGCCAATGACACCAACAGACTTAATAAAATGATTCAGAGGCCTGGCTCAATAATTCACTGCAAACCAGACTTTTTTTTTCAAAATTGTGGTGGAGAGGACACTGACCAAACTCTTATCCATAATGGATAATCCTGACCATTCTCTCCACCACCTACTTTCTCTTACAGACTTGCTCCGCTTCACTGTCACAAGGACTGATACAGGAAATATTTTTCTGCCCAAAGCAATAACTCCGTACAACACCTCACCTCTGTCTAACAGAGAACTCTCAGAACTCTCAGCTTTACAGTTTCTGTCTCAACCTAACTCCACTCTGTTTTGCTCCTTCAGTAACCTTGGACATGGTGACGTTGCACACCTTTATACTTCCACTCCTTCTCATAGCATTAAAAAAACACACAAAAAAAACCTTGAAATTTGCACACTTCAGTTCACCCATCTTCATTGTCTCTGAAATAAATTTGACAAAACCATTGGTGCACAACATGTCTAATCATCTGACTGACTTTGTTGCCCGTGTCAGACATATTTTAATGTAGTCAATCACTTAACAGAATGGATGGCATGAGCTAGGCCTACAAAAATAAAACTGAAGGTGTAAAAAAACATAATTTCATAAAGCAGCATATTCAAATTAACTCACATTAGCGTGAGTAAATACGTAGCTAAATTACTAACATATGGTGAATTAGAATTTTATGACCTCAACTACAATTTGCAGCAGGTTTAGTAAAATAACATAATGCTGCTATTATCAGAAGCAAAGCACTCAGCGCGGGATGATATAATTGATGTAATTGTCTGATTCCTTTTGTCTGATAGTTATATCGTAGAAAAGATTGATCTACTTTTTGATGGTTTATAATCTGCTTGCATGACAATGCACCTCAAGTGAATGTTCAATTTCTTTCCTGGTGATTCATCATCAGTGACTCTTAATGTGTGTGACTGATGATTTATACTTGTCTAAGTGGCTGACTGAGGGTAGAGAGCAAATGCTGGAGAGCCGTCCGAGCCTTACCCTGACACCTCAGAGAGAAAAAACACCCACCAACTCTCTAGACAAGGGTGACGTCCACATCTGCAAGATTAAAAAAGACACTTCCTGTCACCTGGCAACAAACCTTCAGAAGCATACTAACTCATGTAAAGGTTCTGTATTTAACTTAAAGAAAATCCTTGCTATTATTGACACCACTGGCTGTCAAGAAAATCACAGTCAGAATCCTGTTGCCTGTGCTCACACTCCATAGGCACAAGTGAGCACCTGGGCATCGGTCAAAACAGTGACGTGACACACATAAGACTGAACGTGATTGACTGGCATCATGTTGATACAATGCTGGAAAGTATAACAGGCCTAGAATAGTATTTAAAATAAACTTTATCATCTGTAATGTTCATATATTTCTTTTAGACCATGTGTTCCATGGTAGCTACTAAGTAGCTTTCCATTAGGCTACATTCTTAGCTAATGTTACCGAGCAACCAATCTATCTTGGCTAGCAGAAAGAAACGGTCACACACATTTGCTTTGTACCATTACATACTAATTTTGTAATAACACCATCACAGTAGCCTACATAAATTAATATCAGGGGCCACGTTAGTTGAAGCGCTTTGGCAAGCGATGAGTGTTTTCTCAAACTATTCTGTTTGCCCTTGTTAAAACAACCACATAATTTCCAAGTGAGTGACATAGATCAGACAGAAGCTGTTCTGCTTAAATGGTTTGCATTTGTCTGTAATTTCTTCTTTCAGCTGTCATCAAAATACTACAACAGAAAAAAGCAAAGATTTAAAAAAAGAAGTGAATAACTCAATGAATATCATATTAAATGTAATCTCATGTCACAGTTATATCAGATGATAACAGACAGACTGGTCTTATATTTTACAAACCTACAACATCATCATCACAATATAGCCTCCATGGCCACTTCTTACAAATCACAAGGTTAAAAATGAACTTCAGAGCTGATCTGAGTCTTCTACATTTTGTAATCAGATTACTGCTCATCTGTGAGTAGGCTATTGCTAATGTGTATTGAACAGCTCATCAGTGTGAGAAATGCAATCTTCATATCATTCCTCTTGAGTACAGAGTTTTAAATTTCAAAAAACATGCAATTAGTTGCTCATATACCCTGCAACACGTTTCTACAAATGAAACAACACAAACAGCTTTGATGAAACTCATCTTAATTGATTCCTCATGGGAAAAAAACAATGCATCTCTTAGAGCTGATTAGAAGAAGAAGGCAGTTTGATCAAATGTTTCAACAACTGATGGATGATGATTATGGAGAGCTGTCTGAGTCATTCTAATAAAAGTAACAGTGTAACATTGTCATTTCATTGCAAATGCTCTGATTCAAAGGTAATATGTATTATTGATGACTTAGTTTAAAGTAGCTTTCTAAACACACACAAACACACACACACACACACTCACAGAGCTTCTCCAAGCTGTTGTGGCTTGTCATTCGGCTGGGCTGGCTTTGTGATGTGGCTTGGCTTGGGACATTAATCATTGAAGACTCCAGACTGTATGGCTCCCATTATGTGTGTGTGTGTGTGTGGGCGTGTGTGTGTGTGAGAGTGAGAGAGAGCAGCAGAGGCTGTGTCCCGTATTGTCTCAGGGGAAATCTGAGCGTTCATATCAGCACTACCTTCCTTCTATCATGGTAACCCCTTAAATACACACACACACACACACACACACACACACATACATACATAGGTTATGTGACTGTGATAGCCATCTGTGCTGTGAATATCAGGTTTATGGGATAACACTTGTATTTATGACTCCCATCATGTTGGGCTCATAACCAGCTAGTGAAAACAGCATTTTAAGTAAATTGTTGTCATTAAAGAAATGCTGTGTATATAAAAGCAATGTTAAGATGCAGCGTTAAAGAAACACTAAGCATCTCTTGAAAACTGGGATTGTCCACTGAACATGTGGGCTGGGGGGCATTGGGGCATGCTATGGGGTGGTGTTTGGTTTCTGTTGGCAGCAGAGTGACAGAGTGAAGGTCTAGCTCCATGTCTGATGAGTCAGAGGTCAAACAGAAAAAGTTTTGGGGTCAGGGAAGTTTAGTTCAGACAGCTGAAACACTCTCAATTAGCTCAAAAGGTTCAGCCACATGGTGAAACACTGATTCCATCTACTCAGTGGAGCAAACACACTTTCACTTGACAGCACAAACAAACACACATGCAATACACACATACAGGGTGTTTACTAGACTGTCGTATATTTGACTTGTGTTTTTCAGACTGCTGTTGAAGTTATGAATCATCACAGTTCATTAGCTACTCTTTATATTTCCTTGTTCCTGTTAGGCATTTAAGGGAAATTTCGGTTTATTTCAACCTGTCTCCTATCGTCCTAAATTTGTTTCAAGTGACTAGTGACATAGAAATAATAGTTAGCATGTTAGCCGTTAGCCTAGATACAGCCGTAGCGTCAGACCTGTCAAAACGTAAGTGCAAGGGCAAACTTCAAGTGCAAAGTTAGTCCACTAAACAAGCTTTTTTTCTACAAAGACTGCCTCATATCGTTAGGATAAATGTTAGAGAACATATAGCAAACGACATGTAAATGTGTTGTCTTACCTTACCGGTGTGCTGCCATGTTTGTTTATCCCTCTAGCTCTGCTAGAGCTTAAGAGGGAGAAAACCTACAACTACCAGAATGCATAGCACCACAACAGATCACTAAACGCTCCTGCTGGTGGTGACATAATGTGAACACCTCGGTTTGAAACAATGCCAGCCGGCTGGCAAGGAATGATCTTGATCTCTTACAGGTAAAAACTAAGGTAAAACATTTTCTGAAAACGTGAGGCGAGAAATGGGCAACTCAGTGACAGAGTCTCGGTTTATATTTGATCTCTTTCTTGCAGGCGAGAAATAGATCAGCACTGCCTAGTTTTATCTTTTGATCAGGTTTCAGTCTGAGTTTGAGAGAGAGAAAAGATGGGCAGGTCTGTCTGTTGATCTGCTTATATACTCTTTGTGTCCATGGTGGCAGCATGGGCGGCGGGCAACAGGAAAATGTAGAAGTACAGCCTGTAGTTCGAGCAACAGCCAGTCGACTGAGTTATGCCGCAGAGCAAGGAAAGGTATGTAGGCATGGGTTAGATGGAGGAAGTTTACCACCTTTCATTTACACATTCTACACACACTGTTTGGATACAAAGCTGCTTGAAAATCCTTGAAGTACCCCTTTAATAAGCCTCTTAAAAGAAGAAGAAAAATAGGTTATCAATAAAAGCAAAATGGATGCTGCAGTGCATTTTCTGACTGAGCCCTTTTTGTTCATCGTGTACAGTGGATGCAC